>NW_026947486.1:49100043-50501543 GCF_034190915.1 Cavia porcellus
TCATCATAAGAAAAGCAATAGTAAAGAAAGTGAAGTACATAATTGCAATTTTAAAGAATACCAAAACTTAAAAAAAAACTATCTTTAAAAATAATAGTTTTTCAAGGAATCATTTAAACATCATCAGTGTAGATCATATGAAAATTTCATTCGATGTTAAGTATTCAGAAATCACACACATGCATGTTCATCTTACCTTAACAACATGTGGCATATCATTAGTTTTTGGCTGATCATTTGGTAACTGGTTTCTGTGGACTATCCATCAATGTTTTAATACTTGTTGAGTATTGTAATGCTGATGTGGATCCACATGAAGCATATGGGACAGCAAATCCTACAGGAAAAAGAATAATTTATACAAAACTATGTAACATTTAATATTTCCTCAATGTTAGAAAATGTCAGTAACTCTGTAATCTGTTGTATTCAAATATACATAGGAAAACAAAATCTGTGTTCTGCAATTACCTGTCAAAACAACTAAACACAGACTTTCTAACAAAGTAAATCATTTTATTATTTTTAAATCAGGGGACACTACATTTCTGGAATCAGCATACTATTAGTAATAGAGGAGGGAAATGACAAGTGAGTGGACTTACCCTGGGATATGCTAAACAACAAGAGAGAAGAGTTCTTGAACTTTGCAGAAATCTGGATCCTAAGGTATACAGCTGCAACATAGAAGGGAAGGATCCATGCAGTTAATTATTTAAAATTAGGGGTTTTTGGAAAAACACAATAAAGAAATCAAACTCTGAATATGCCTATTCAATCTTGGTTGAGATGAAAATGCTGTAAACCAAACATATCCTCATAGTAATGCTGAATGTGAAATATATTATGTCATATTAAGTAATGCCTTTAAATAAATTATACCAACTATCATTTAGAAAAAGTAAACTCTCCTTAACAAGTGCTTTTAATAGGAAAACAAAATTATCATTAGAAATCGTTCACAAATATGAAAAGCACTGAAACATAAGACTATTACCATCAAATGATAAATAATATCATTGGTTGAAACTATATAAAGGAATAGGGCAATCAAACACAACAATCTATTGGTAAAATCACATATGCTGAAGTAAATGCACATTTAAAATTAAGCTAAGATAATGAATTATTTCAATACAACAGACAGAAATGATGATCATAAGAATTAAAAATAGAACTTCCATATGGTCTATCAACTTCATTTCAGTGTACATATACTAAGGAAATGAGATAAGTACCTCAAAAAGACATCTGTACTCCCAATTTGATTGCAGCATTAGTCACACTAGCCAAGTAATGAAATCATCTAAGTGTACATTAGCTAATGTATAAATAAAAGAAAATCTGGTACATACACAATAGAATACTATTCAGCCACAAAAACAGTGAATTCCTGTCAAATGTGACAATATGGATGAAAATGGAAGGCACAATGTTAAGTAAGCCAAGGCGTGAAGAGAAACTATCACCAGGATCTTATCATATACATTTTTTAAAAGTCAATCTCATAGAAATTGACAGTGAAGTGGTGTTACCAGAGGCTAGAGAACACAGTTGAGAAAATAGTGATGAATGTGTAATAATTTATGTGGCAAAAGTTCTGGTTTGCTATTGCACAATAGGGTGCACCATAGAGATATGTAAGGTACGTTTCAAAAAGCAAAGAAGACAAAAACAAAACAAAACAAAACAAAACAAAACAAAATTATATGTATTTAAGGAGAAAAATCATTACCCTAATTTAAATATTGTACAACGTATACACATATTGAAACATCACATTATTCAATTAACAGGTAAATTTTTATGACAGTTAAATTAAATTAATAACTGCACCAAAACAAAAAATAAATCTCAGAATTTCAAGGACTTCTGCTTCCGGCCAAAATGGACTGCAAGGTATTAAAATTACCTACTCACCAAAACCTGAAGCAAAATGTTAAAATCAATAATATAATGCAACAACAGTTCTGAGGAAATTAGATGTTAGTCAATGAAGGAGATGACCCCTAAGAAATAGAAAGCAAGTCAGATAAACAACAATTGCCCACCTTATTACCTGTAGAGTTTTAATTCTTATGCTGATAAGGGAAATCCACTCAGAAGCTGTAATTTTGAGCTAAGAAGACAGATATAAAATGGACTAAAGGCAGAGAGAGAGTCATCAGGGCATCTAATAGAGGTGAAAGGAGAATAGAAAGAGAGAATTATGTTTTGTAGAGTATTTCCCTCAGTTCTTCAGATCACTACTAAGAAATACAAGTTAGAAAAAACAAGTTAAGACCTTGAGGAAAAGTATCTAAAATGACTGGAGGAAAATATGAACTAATAAAGTAAGATAGGTCTTATAATTTTTATGAGTAATATATCAATTCAAAAAGTAGTTTCAAGTAGGGACAGCAATATTCAAAGAAAAAATTGACTACCATGATCTTTTAGAATACTAATGATGAAAAATACTACTTTTTAATTTTTAAAAATAAATTGTGTGGTTTAAAATGTAGGAATAAAAATGGTCCCATGAAAACAGAAGAAATCATGTAGGATGGGAAATACTAAGCTCCAGCTAGCGAGACTAAAGATCCTTATAAGTCTTACAGAATATGATAGAGAATTTGGAAGGATCTTGCCTCAGACTAAACACTGTTCTAGTTTTGCATGCAAATGTATTAAAATATGATATAGAATAAAGTTCCACAATGTTAAAAATACAAATGCATCCAGTATTCAACAAGGTAAAAATCAATGTGTGCCGTATTATCTAAATAGCAAGTGTTAAAAAATTGCAGGAGAGTACAGTGAGAAGAAAAACTGAGTCAATCAACATTGAATAGAAGTGACATTAGAATTAGTATATAAGGATATTAAAACACTTAGCAAACCATTTTCCAGATGTTTAAATGTAGAGACAGAGAATATAGAAATAGACATCAAAAATTTGGAAAGGAAAATTAAAATGTAAATTTAAAAATTAATGTAATAGAAAATTTATCAGAAAAAAACACTGTTAAAGATAGCAATATAATCTTCTTTAAAAGAATCAGATCTTGAAACAATCAAAAGAAGAGAGCATCACTTAGTTAAGGGAGAATTTCAAATAGAATATATAGGAGTCCTACAAGAAAAGGGGATATATAAAATAAATGGTGAAAACCTGAATCTAAGAAGTTCACTAAAGTCCAAATATAAGGAAAATTACATAAAGGCACATCAAAACCACATTGTACAAAACCCACATTACAGAGAAAAATCTTTAAGACTGAAAGGAGGGGAGAAAACGTTACATATAGTGAAAGATAATGATAAAGAAAGATTTATCATCAGAAAAAAATCAAATGAAAATCCTGAGTAATCATTTTAAAATACATAAACATATGTGTCTAGCACATTTTATTCAAAAGTATGGTCTCCAGGTACACCCATTAAAAAAAAAAAAAACACTAAAGTTTATCATTCTTTATGGCAGTATAGCACTCCAGTGCATATAAAAACTACATTTTCTTTACTCATTCATCTGTTGATGGACACCTAGTCTGTTTCCAAGATTGAGCTACTAAAAATTGTGCTGCTATAAACATGGCTTTTTATATATCACTTTGGTGTAATATTTTTAACTTTTTTGAGAATATACCAAGAATGGAAGTAATTGTGTCAAATGACAATTCTAGTTTTGGTTTTTTGAGTTGTGTATAACTAAATTATCTGAGTATCATTTCCATTTCCTATTCTGGAGAAGTTTTCTGTAATTTTTTCTGTAAATAGCCTTTGTATTTAATTTGTGTTGACCCCTGCTTTTTCACTCACCTTTATTATTCTTATATTATGCTTCTTCACATCATTTTGTAGTCATTGAACTGTTACTTCTTGGTTCCTTGTTATTTTTAAGAGATCTTTCCTTTCATGGTCACAAAGCTGCAAACCTGTCTTCAAGATTTGAAAGTCTGTCTTTAGTTTCTTTCAAGCAGTTTTGCCAGCTTTCAATGGAGTTTTTAATTTACTGGCACTCTCTTTGAATTTGTTTTTATGAATTCTAAGTTTTTTTTTATATTCCTAATTCAAGGTTTCCCTCATTTTCCTATGCTCCTCTATTCCTCCATCTACATTTTCTTTAGAGGTGCTTAACAATTCATTTATTATGTTTTTCACTTCTTTAACCTGAGATAGTATTTCTGTTCTAATTTATTTTATAGTCTTATGAAGTTGTTTCTTTACTTCAGTTGCCATTGCTTCATAAACATCAGTGCACAATTCCCAGTCTCCTCCGTGTTAACATTCCCTGGACCAGAACTGCTTGAGATGGAGGCCAGAGATTGCCTTTTGCTTTTTCCTCTTGTCATATTCCTGGTTTCTTCCAGACAAGTAGGTAGTGGGGTCCCTGGCATTTCCTGTGTTGGTTACAATTTCTCTGAAGTGAGACTGATTTATCTAGCATTTGGTGGCTAGGGATATCTGATGATGACCATTGAGTGCACTTGTGTAGGGATCTCTGCTGCTTTTTCCAGCCTACTTTGTCTCCTTGGTGGCTGGTGGAGTGCAAGTAGAGGTGGGGCAGGCTGCCACCTCCCTTCTAACCTGATTAATGGCAGGGACCCCCCACCACGTAGAGTATACACATGGGGCAGTGATGGTTGGGAATAGATTTAGGGAAACCTCAGCGATGGCTGTTGGAACATGCACAGGGGCAGAACTAAGTCCAAGCAATTTCCACCAGGCTGCTTCCGCCTAGGAGCTGCTGGAAGAATCCTGCTGCAATTCTGGTTCCAGCCTTATGAGTCCAAACTTCAAAATGACTCCTGGTCAATTGCCCTCCCCCTGGGAGGATTAAGTCCTCTACACTCATTGCCAGCCAGTGCAGTTCTCCATATCTGCTGCTCCATTCCAACACCACATCTCTTTTAGAGGCTTTTAGACTTGCTTGCAACCACAATCACTTTGACTGTGCATCCTCAGGTTTCAACAGCTCTTATATGGTGGGTCTGTCTCTAGGTGAAGATGCTGCCAACTACCACCTTCTTCTTTGTTTAAGTTTTTTTCTTTTTTTTACTCTCTGTGGGCTTTCATTCTCACTTTTAAGTTCCTCCTTGTTCTAGGAGACCCACTTCCTTCCTTCTTGTTTTTCCCACAATGCTATATGCCAACATCTGGACTGTTTCTCAAACAAACAAGTTATTGAAATAGACCTGAGCAGTGGTGTTGAATATACAGAATGAATGTCACCTAATGCATGTGTCACTGAAAGCTCTCATACTTTCACCATCAATAGACTACAATATAGAAATAGAAACATGCATTATGTAAATAGCTGATTTTTCATAAAGATAGAAATGCAATTTATTGAATGAAAATATTTTCAATTAATGGCAGTTAAATCCATGGATTTTGATACATAAAAATAAACTTTCATTATATATATATATATATATATATATATATATATATATACAAAATCTTGAATCAAAATGAATTTGAGATCCAAAGGTAAAACCTAAGGCTAACTTTTAAAGGAAAACACACAGGAAAAATACTTTAAATTCTGAAGATCCAGGGTTGTTGTTTATAGCAAAAAATATACAAACAAACAGTAAGACACAGAGGAAAAATTACAAACTTATCTTTATCCAATTATATTTATCTGTCTGTTGAAAGACAATAAAAGAAAATTGAAGGACAATCCAAAGTTTGAGAGAAAATATAGACATTATAGACCAGAAAGAGGATGTGCATCCATATTATTTTAAAGTAGTCAAAATTTGCTAAGAAAACAAATATAAAAACTAGTAAAATCTAAATGAATGGTAGTAAAATATAAGTGGATGACAAACCCAGCAATAAATAATATCATTTATCACTAGGAAAGGAACATAAAATCACCATATTATTCTATTATTTGTCTTTTATTTTTCAAATTTTATTTAAAGAAAGAGACAATTAAAAACAAAACAGAAAAAAAGAGAAAAATGTAGAATACATAATTTAAAATTAACAATGTAAAATTGCTAGCTAATACATTATATACTGTCATCTTAACAATAGTTGTTAAAGTTACAAAAATCAAAGCATAAAAATTGGCTAGGCACTCAAATATTGACAGCACAATCTCTTCTGTTCAATGATTTAATAGGAATTAAGTAATATGGTCACCTATCTTACACACTATACATACTGTCATATCTTATAGAGCACTTTCCATCCCTTTCGCTTTTGCAATATCTATTATATTTTTTTAGTATTTTTAATACTAGAGAGACAATGTGATATTTACCAATATGAATCTTGTTTATTTCACTAATGAGGATATTTTCAAATTGCCTCCATTTACCTATAAAGGCCTCAAGATCATCCTTTTAATAGCTGAATAATATTTCATTGTATAAAAATTCCACATTTTTTTTCATCCACTCGGCGGTTGATGGGCATTTTTGTGGTTCCCAAGATTTAGCTATCAGAAATTGTGCTGTTATGAGCATGAGTGCACATATATCACTGTGACATGAACTTTTTAGTTTTTCCAGAAAATACCCAGGAGAGAAATAGCTAGATTTAATGGAACTTCCAATCCTACTTTTTTGAGGAATCTCCATACTGGCTTACACAGTCCTTGCACCAGTCTGTGTCCCACCAACAGTGAAGTGTTCCTTTTTCTCCACATCCTCACCATCATTTGTTATCGGTTGTTTTCTTGATGGCAGCCATTCTTCCCAGGGTGAGATGAAATCTCAATGCTATTTTAATTTGCATTTCTTGAATGACCAGTGATAGTGATCATTTCTTCATATATTTATTTGCCATTTGTATATATTCATCTGAGAACTGTGTGTTCATCCCTGATGCCCATTTTTGGAGGGGGTCTTTAAATTTGGGGGCTTGGCATTTTTCAGTTCTTTGTATGTTCTGGATATAAGTCTTTTGTCTGAGAGATTGTTGGCTGAAATTCTTTCCCACTCTGTGGGTTTTCTTTTCACTTGGTTGAGGATTTCTTTTGAAGTGCAAAAACATTTTAGTAATATGAGATCCCAGCTGTTGATTATTTGAATATTTCCCTTTCATTTTGTATTTTATTCATGAATTCTCTCACTACCCCTATATTTCCCAGATTTTTACCCACCTTGTCTCCAATAGATTTAGGGTTTCTCTTTTAATATTTAGACCCTTGATCCATTTTGACTTTTAGTGTATGGTGAACAGGCATGAGTCTATTTTTAGCCTTTAGCATGTGGAAAGCTATTTTTTCCAACCTCATTTATTAAAGAGTCTATCTTTTCCATTGAACCTATTTAACCCCTTTCTCAAATATGAGGTGGCTGAATGTCTTGGTATTTATGTTTGCATATTCTAATCTGTTCCATTGATCCTCAAGTCTATTTCATTGCCAGTACCATGCTTATATTATCACCGTGGCTTTGTAGTATAGTTTAAAGTGAGGAATTGAGGTGCATCCTGTCTTGCCTTTGTTGCCCAGAATTGCCTTTGCTATTCTAGGTTTCTTCTGTGTCCAGACAAACTTGAGGAAAATTTTCTCTAGATCTGCATGTATGTTAATGGTATTTGTTGAATCTATATAACAGTTTTTGGAGCATGGCCATGTTCACAATGTTTGTTCTTCCTAACCAAAAGCAAGGAATAATACTTTCATTTTCTAATATCCCCTTCATCTTCTTTTTTTGAGTAGTATAATTTTGAACCTATGGGTCCTTTGTATTGCTGGTTAGGTTGATTCCTAGGTATTTCATTTATTTAGATACTATTGTGAAAAGCAACATTTCCATAATTTCTCTCTCATAGAGATTTTTGTTTCTGTACATGAATGTTATTGATTTTTGAATGTTGAATTTGTATCCAGCTCTGCTGCTGAATTTCTTTATTGCCACTGACAATCTTTTTTTTTTTTTTTTTTTTTTTTTTTTTTTTTTTTTTGTCTTTTTCCTTTTTATCAGTACCGGGGATCGAACTCACGACTGCCTGCTTACAAGGCAGGTGCTTATGCTACTGAGCTAAATCCCCAGCCCCGCCACTGACAATCTTTTAATGGAATTTTTGGGGTCTTCTATGTACAATAACATGTCATCTTAAAATAATGACAATTTTACTTTACTTTCTCATTTCCTATTTTTATTCCTTTTATTTCTAATATGTGTAATTACTTTGGATAGTATTTCCAGAACCACATTGAAAAGGAGTCTTGATAGTGGACATCCTTGTCTTGTTCCTGACTTTAAAGTGAAAGCTTTCAGTTTTTGTCCATTTGGTATAATGCTGGCTGTTGGTTTATCATAGATAGCCTTTATGAGATTGAGGTACAAACCATCTACTCTGAGTTTCTATAGAGTTTTTATCATGAAAAGGTATTGGACTTTATTGATAGTTTTTTCTGCATCAATGAGATGACCATGTGATTTTTATTTTGGCCCTGTTGATGTGGTGTATGACATTTATTGATTTGCATTTGTTGAACCATCTCTGCATTCCTGGAAAAAAATTCCACTTGGTCATGGTGTATGATACTCTTAATGATTGTCTGTATTCTATTTGCCAAAATTTTATTGAGAATCTTTGGATCAATGTTCATTAATGTGATTGGTCTGAAGTTCTTTTCAGTTGGGTGTTTCTCTGATTTTGGTATCAGAGTGATACTTGCCTCCAAGAATGAGTTAGGGGGGACTGCTTGTCTTTGAATTTCATTGAAGAGTTTAAGGAGTATTGGCATTAAATCTTCTTTAAATTTCTTATAGAATTCAGCTGTCAATCCCATTAGGACCTAGGCTTTTCTCTGTTGGTAAGTTTTTAGTCCCATTTTTTATTTCAGTAGCTGATATGGGGTTATTCAAAATTTCTATATCTTCTTGATTGAGCTTTGGTAGTTCATATGTTCCTAGAAATTTTTCCATTTCCTCTGTGTTTTCCATGCTATATGAGTAGAGATTTTTAAAGTAGGTGTTCATGACCTTTTGAATTTCCATGGGATCTATAGTAATTTCCTTCTTTTCAGTCCTTATTGCATGGATTTGAGTTTTTTCTTTCTTTTTTTGATAAGGTTGGACAGGGGTTTACCAATTTTGTTTATTTTCTCAAAAAATAGTTTTTTGATTCATTAATTCTTTGTATTTTTTTAGTTTAAATTGCATTATTTTCTGCTCTAACGTTTAGAATTTCTTCTCCTCTATGAGCTTTGCGTTTGACATGCTCTTCCTTTTCTCGAAGCCTGAGATATAGCATTAGGGTATTTATTTGTGCTCATTGCATTTTCATTATGCGACTATTTATTGCTAAATAGTTCCCTCTTAGGACTGCTTTCAGTATGTCCCTAAGTTATGGTATGTTGTATCTACATTTTCTTTGTATTGTAGATATTGTTTTATTTCTTTTTTAATTTCATTTGTTGCCCACTGGTTATTCAGAAGTTGGTTATTTAATTTCCATGCATTTGTGCATATTTTGCAGGGGTTTTTTTTTTGCCATTGTTTCCAATTTTAGTGCACTATAGTCATATATTTTGCATGAGATCATTTCATTCCCTTTACATTTAGTTTGCTTTTTGGGTTTACATTTAGAGTGGGTTTGCTTTATGGGTTTACATTTAATTTGCTTTATGGATTTACATTTAGAATGCTTTATGGGTTAATATATGGTCTGTTTTGGAGAATGTCCCATGTTCAGCTGAGAACAATGTATATTCTGATGTGGTTGGGTGGAACACTCTAAAAAACCCACTAAATCTATTTGCTCACAGGTATGATTCAATTCTTTTACTTCTTTGCTTTTTGTCTAGTTGTTCTATCTGTTTGTGACAGTGGGGTGTTAAAGTCTCCTATTTCAACTGTGTTTTTGTTTGTTTGTTTGTTTTTTGTCTTTTTATCGGTACCAGAGATCGAACTCACAACTGCCTGCTTGCAAGGCAGGTGCTTATGCCGCTGAGCTAAATCCCCAGCCCCTTGTTCTTGTGTATTTAGTTTTTCATGTCCATTAGTATTTGTTTTATATATTTGGGTGCTACTGTATTTGGCGTGTATATATATATATATATATATATATATATATATATATATATATTTGTTACTTTTTCCTCTTGTAGTTTTCCACTTAGAAGTATGTAGTGGCCTTCTTCATCTCTTTTAATCCTTTTAGATTTGAAGTTCACTTTGTCTGAAAACAGATTTGCAACCCCTGCTTTTTTCCAGGTTCTTGTTGCATGGAATACTGTTTTCATCCTTTGACTTTTAATCTATGAGTTTGTTTTTGAGTCAGATGTGTTTCTTGTATACAACATATTGTGCGATCCTCTTTGTTGATCCATTCTGTCAGCTTGTTTCTTTTGATGAGTGAATTGAGCCAAGTGACATTTATGGATATCACTGATTCATACTGGCTTGACTTTGCCGTGTTGTATTCCTATTGTTAGTGTCCTGGTTTTCTCCCTTTTTATTTTTTGTCCACCATGGTGGGGTTTTTTTTTGTTTGTTTGTTTTGTTTTTGTTTTTGTTCTGATGATTGTGGTCATTTTGATCTCTATCTAGTATGTCTTTCAGAACTCTTTCTAGGGTTGGTTTGGTGGACATGCATTCCCTCAGTTGTTCTTTGACATGGGAGTATCTTATTTCTCCATTAAATTTGAAAGACATTTTTCCTGGGTACATCACTCTGGGATGAAAGTTGTTTGCTTGAAATACTTCAGTTCAAGTTTGTCTTAACTTGAAGGTTTGTGCTGAAGTGTCTGCCATGATTCTGATAGGCTTTCCTTGATAGGTGAGCAGTAGCTTTTCTCTAACAGCTTTAGGTGTTCTGTTTTTATGCTGTATGTCTGGGATCTTAATTATTATATGCTTGGGTATAGATTTATGTTGGTTGTGACTGTTTGGTATTCTGTATGGCTCACTTATTTGTGTATCAGATTTTTCGCTGTGCAGGAAATTTTCTGCTATTACTTCTGTGAATAGCTTAGTTATATCCTTTTGCATTGACTCCTGCTTCTTCACTGATGCCTATTATTCTTATACTGTTTCTCTTGGCAATGTCTTGAAGCTGCTGGATTGTCATTTCATGCTGCTTTGATGTTTTTATAAGTTCCATCCTTTCCTGATTGTTATCTGCAATCCTGTTTTCAAGGTCTGAAATTCTATCCTCAGCTTCATTTAAACAGTTTTTTTCACTTTCAATGGAGTTTTTTTGTTTCTTGGATATCTCTTTGAATTTATTTCATGGATTCTGCTTGTTTTCTGCATTGTTCATTCAAACTTTCAATCAATTTCTTGTTTTGTTAATCTATTTCTTCTCTATCTCAAGCAACTTAGTTACTAATGTTGTTATATCTGTCTTTATGTAAGACATTATTTCTAATTTTATTTCCTCTATAGCTTCATGGGTTTGTTTCTTTACTTCATTTGCTATCTTTTCAGAGATTCCTAGTGTATGACTTTTAAAGTCCTCTATTTCAATGTCACCTGTACTTGTTCCTGATGGACCAGATGTTTGAGATTGCATTTTTTCTTTTCATTTTGTCATTTTCACTTGTTGGGTAAGTGTATGGTCTTTCAATCCCAACAGTCTCAACTGTCCATAGTGTGAATCTTAGGGTCCTACTGTGTGGTTGATACTTGTCCACTTGCTGGGTACCACAATGTAGAGGATAGCCAGTCACCTGAATTCTTCCTGTAGGGCCTGTTGGGTGAGTACTATATTCTTTCTGGGCTATCTAGCTTAGAATTATTGATGTAGGTCAACTCTTTGTTCCTGCTGTTGCTATGTGTTCAGGTCATTGCAGGTTAACATATCTCCTAACCCATAGTGTTTGCTTCAGCTGAGGCCCTACTCTGTCACTGGGGAAATCTCAAAAACTTTTTAAATTTTCTCCAAGATGGAGAGGCCTTATTGGTGCACTCCTCAACCTGTCTGATGTTCCCTGTATGGAGGAGGGGTTTACTCACACTGCCAGGTTCATCAAGGTCTTAAGGTTGGAAGGAGCTTCACTTCCAATCCTATTTACCCACTGCAGACATCTACTTTAAAGGCAAACTCACCACACTGACTGAAGCCTGCTGAGGTCTTCTTTTTGGGTGAGGGGTTCCTGAGTCTCCCATCCAGCCAGCACAGTAATTCACTATAGTCCAAGGTTCTGGGAGAAGGGGTTGGATCCAAAGATCAACTGCAGTACTAGGTCCAGAAGGTGGGTGGGTTCCTCAAGGAATGGGCCTGAAGCAGCAGTCCAAGATGCCTCAGTCATGCTGAGGGTGTCCCAGGTGTTCCCATGGAGAGGCGTGCCCAATGCGGCAGTCCATTTGTGTTGCTGGGGCATCCCAGGTACTGATGGCTGAGAAGTGGGACCTGCAGTGGCAGTCCCAGATGAACCAGGCCTGCTGAGGTGGGCCAGGTGTTCCCATGGAGGGGCGGGCCCAGCGGTAGCTATCCGAGGCAGCCAGGTTGTGCTGGGTTGTCTCAGGTGTTCACAGCCAAGGAGTGGGCCCAGCGGCAGCAGTCCTAGGCAACCCAGGCCTGATGGGGTGGGCTAGGTATTCGTGCAGAGGGATGAACCCAGGCATGGCAGTCCAAGGTGGCCAGATCATGCTGGGATGTCCGAGGTGTTCACAGCCGAGGGGCAGACCCAGCAGCAGCAGTCTCAGGTGGCTAAGTTGTGCCAGGGTGTCCCAGGTGTTCAAGGCCCAGGGGCATGCCCAGCAGTGGCAATCTCAGGCTACTCAAGTCTGCCAGGGTGGCCCATGTGTTCCCACAGAAGCGGGGCCCAGCAGCAGCAGTCTGAGGATACTAGGTCATGCGAGGTATCCCAGGTGTTCATGTTCAAGAGGTAGTTCCAGTGGCGGCAGTCCTAGGTGACCCAGGCCTGCTGGAGTAGCCCACATATTCCAGAGGAGGAATATTTGTCTTTTAAAATGCCTAAAATTTTTAAGGGATCAATATCTGTAATTGTTGAAAAATTGAAGAAATTTTCACATAATTCATAGAATAATATAAAATTGGATCAGACATTTTGCAAACCAGTATATTGTTTTCCTAAACAGTTAAATATGAACTTTGATTCAATAGGGCTGAATAGAAGAGGAGCCACATTGGTGCTACTGGGAAAATCCATTAGACATAGGTAACTGGAAGAAAGGAAGGGGCAAATATCCTCAGGCTAAAGTCAATATGAAATAAGAGACTTGTATATCAGACAAAATAGTGACATAGGACTTAATAAAATAGCAGTCCAGCCCATAGGACTGCAGATGAGTCTCTCACTTGCAGAACAGGACCACAGTACTCCTAAGTTTTATAGACGAGGAGGGAGGAGGAGGAGGAGCAGGAGGAGCAGCAGGAAGAGGAGCATGAGGAGGGGAAAAAAGATTGAAATAGGCTAACTCAAGCCACACAGGATAGGGATAGGATGTAATGTACAGTGGCTCTTTTGCCTTCCTTGATAAGAGGATGCCACAGCCCTGAAAAAAAATTCAACAGGTGCACAGCTCCCTTCCAAATGAGGTCCCAGGGTTTGTTTGTTTTTGTAGTGAAGAGAATAGCATGACCCCTGTTGCACTGCACCCAGTATCTAGGAAGCTGCCTACTTTTAAACTTGCTAATTTGTTGAAATATTATTTTTTGAAGTAGATATTAATTACCTTCTGAATTTCCAAAGAGTCTGTCATGATTTCATTTTTGTCCTAATTGTGTTGATGCAAGTCTTTTTCACTTTGTCTTGGTAAGTCTGGCTAGGAATGCATCTATTTTATTTTGTCTTTCAAAGAGTCAGCTCTTCTAATTTTTATTATTATTTTTTGCTGTTTATTTAGCATTGATTGAATTGATTTTCATTCTCATCTCTGTAATTTTCCCCCTTACTTTTAGTTTGGGACTGGTTTGCTGTTCTTTCAGAAATATCTTAAGATTTCTTATGAGGGTGACTACTTAAAGTTACTCTGTTTTTCTATTTGTCAGTATGTTAGGGAGGATATTTGCATCAATGTCCATTAGGAAGATTGAACTGTAATGTTCTTTCTTAGTTGGGTTCTTCTCTGGTTTTGGAATCAGTGTAATGCTTGTTTCCGGGAATGCATTTGGAAATATTGTGTCATTATAGAGTTTGAGACGTAGTGGTGTCAGGTCTTCACTAACTTTTTGTGGAATTCATCACTGAATCCATTAGGGCCTGGGTTTTTATTTGATGATAGGTTTTTTAATTATATCTTCTATTTCACTTATTGACAGTACTTAAGATTTTTATATTTTATGATTCAGCTTTGGTAATTTATATGTAATCTAGGAATATGTCTATTTCTTCTGTATTTTCCATCTTATTAGAATACAAGTTTTCAAAGTAGGTGCAGATGATTTTTTGAATTTCCCCTGTGTTTGTTGTGATTTCACCAATTTCATTCCCAATTGGATGGATTTGAGTATCTTTTTTTCCTTTTTTGATAAGTTTGGCTAAGGATCTGTCGATTGTATTTAACCTTTAAAAGAATCAACTATTTGATTCATTGGTTGTTTGTGTGGTTTTTTTTTAGTTGCCAGTGTATTAATTTCTGTTCTGATCCTTATGATGTTCTTCCTTATATGAGCTTTTGCTTTAGCCTCCTTTTCTTTTTCTAGAAAGTTCAACATTAAGTTGTTTATATGTGCTTCCTCTTTTCCAGATATGGGTATTTATTGCTATGAACTTCCCTCTTAAGACAGCATTCATTGTGTTCCATAAGTTCCAGTAGGTGTATTGTCATTATCACTCAACTGTACAAACTGTCTAATTTCTTCTTTAATTTCATCTATCACCAATTCATTGCTCAGTAGGGTGCTATTTAATTTTCATGTGTTTTTGAAGATCCTGTGGTTTCTTTTGGCATGGGTTTCCACTTTTATTGCACTGTGATCTGATACTATGCATGGGATAATTTCAACTCCTTTTCATTTTCTTAAGCATGTTCTATGAGCTGTATTTGGCCTATTTTGGAGAAGGTTCTATAATGCAGCTGAGAAGAATGTGCATTCTGATGTTGTGGGGTGGAACACTCTATAGATACCTACTAAGTCCAATTGCTCAAAAGTTTGACTTAGTTCTAATATTTCATTATTAATTTTTGTCCAGTTGATATATCTTTTTTGACAGTGAGGTAATGCAATTGTATTGTTTTATCTGATCTTTTCATGTTCATTAACAATTGTTTTATATAGCTTGGCACACTAATGTTTATTGCATATATGTTTATGATTTTTATCTCTTCTTCTTGGATTGTTCCCTTTATAATGATGTAATAACCTTATTTATCACTCTTAATCAGTCTTGGCTTGAAATTCACTCTCTTGGCAAATAGAATAGATATCCATGACTTTTCCCACATTCCTATTACACAGAGTATTGTTTCCATTCATTTACTTTTAGTCTATTAATTTCCTTTTGAATTAAGTGTTTCTTGTACATAACATAACTTTGGATCTTCCTTTTTAATTCACTGTGCCAATCTGTGTCTTCTGACTGGAGAATTAAGATCATTAGCATTGGTAGTTAAAACTGACATGTATTGATATATCCTTGTCATGTATTTTCCTGTTGTTGGTTCCTCCCTTTCCCATATTTTTCCTTCCTTCCAATTGTTTGCCTTCCCTTGTGGATTCCTTCAGAATCATTTGGAGTGCTGATTTGATGCTTATAAATTTTCTCAAAAGTTCTTTGTCATGGAAATATCATTTTTTTCATCTATTTTGAAAACTAGTTTCGCAGGACACACCAATCTGTGTGGAAAGTTTTTTCCTTTAGACCTTTGAGAACTTAGTGCTTCATTCCATGTTCTGAGAAGTCAGCTATGAGTCTGATGGGCCTTCTTTTATAGGTGAATTGCTTCTTTTCCCTGATAGCTTGTAAAATTCTATTCTTGTTGAATTTCTGGAATCTTGATTATGATATGCCTGGATGTAGATTTTTTTTTTTATCATTGCTAGATGCAGTTCCATACACCTCATTTATTTATATGTTAAATGCTTTTTCTTTACCAGGAAACTTTTCTGGCACAACTTATGTGAATATTATTTTAATGTCATTTGTGGTATCTCCTGCTTATTCATTGACTTCAATTAATCTTAAGTTATTGTTCTTTGTCTCATCTAGCAACTGGTGAATTGATTTAATGATCCTTTGCTAGTTTTGAGAAATCATTGTTTTCTTGGTCACTTACTGCAAGTCTGTTTCAATATCTGAGACTTGTCTTTATACTAACCTAATATGCTTTGAATACTTTCAGTAGCTTTATTCCCCTGGATATCTTCTTGAATCTGTTTTATTGTTTTCCTTTGGTTTCTTTATGCTGTGCTTCCACAATTTGCTTAAGCTCATCTATTTTTTTTTGTCTGTGTGCTTTAATACCACTAAACATGATGGTGATTTTGGTAATCACAGCTTTTATTTGAGAAATTACTTCTGATTTCATTTTTTCAGCACCTCATTGAACTGCTTTGATGTTATCACTTCAGAGAAACCTGGTGTGGGGTTTTTGTATTGTATCACCTCGTTATTCCCTGGGCTTATCTTTGATAAACTGGATGCCTGGGGTTACATGACTTTAAGTGTTTTCTAATTTCTTTTTTAGTTTAATTCCTGGGGTGATGCTTGTAATTTGCCTATGGTGGATTGCTTTATTGGTGGTATTCAGGACATTTAGGCAAGCATTACTTCTCTGAAGTAATAAAGTATCTTCAAGTTGTAGTTGGTTTTGAGTTTTGGGTCTGTTGGAAGATCATATCCCTTCAGTTTGCTGGAGTTGAGAAGTTGTTGCTCATTTTGCCTAGTTATTCATTCTTTGTCACTGTATCCTAGTATTTTCTATCACCCTTAGTTAATCTCAGTCATGGATTATCAAGGCTAGCAGCTGTTTAGAAGAATTAGGTCAATTTTGGCTGTATTGGCACCAATAGCATCAAAAACAGCCTACAAAACAACAAACTGAGCTAACCCTTAATTTGCAACTTTTAATTGTATGAGCTAGATTTAAGATTATATAACAATATAAAACAAACCAGATAATTACATGCAATATGTAAGTCTGAAATGTGTCAATTTTGCCCTCAAGGTTAAAATTTAAAATGTATATAGGAGAAACAGAGAAGTGGAAAAAGAGAAATGTATTACAAGTAAGGTTGGAGGACAAAGATGGATCTCACCAACTTGGGGAAAGTGGTGTAGAAAACTAAAAGAAAAGAGATGTGGAAGAGGTAAAAGGTAGAAGAGAATAGAACCACACCCACAAAGAGGTTAGGATTCACACTCATAAAAAAAAAACAATAAAAGAGAAAGAGAAATAAAAAACAAATTAATAAAACAAAACAAAATAAATAAACAAGAAAAGAAAAACAAATAGTCCACTTCCAGGATTCTCTCTGGTTTTACTAGTAGACTGTGAGTGGAGACAGAGTACTGAATCATGCCACTGTATCCCAGCAAGACTACCATTGCTTTCAGCAAAGTACTAGGTGACCTTAGCAGGCTTTTCCCAGACTCATTGGGCTTGCTGCAGTCCATGCATCTCCATGGATCTGTGCTCAGTTAGGAGCTGCTAGATGAAGCTGGCAGCAGTTGTGATTCTGGGTTTATCCAGGAAGACTACTAAATAGCTCCCGGCCAATTGCTCTATCTATTGGGAGGAGTGTAACTTTTGCACTCACCACCAGCCAGTGCAGTTCTCCCTATCTGCCACACACCCCACTGCTGTGTTTCACTGCAGAGGCCTCGTGGGGTCGCCAGCAGTCATCTTCACCATAACTGTGCATCTCCAGGTTTGAACAGCTCCTCTTGCATGAGTCTGGCTCTGGGTGAAGGCACTGCCAGGTAGTGTCTTCTCCTTTTGAAGTTTTTTTTTTCTTTTTACTTCTTACTTTTTACCCTCTCTGTGAGCCTAAGTTCACACTTTAGATTCTTCCGGGTGCCAAGGGACCCACATCCCTCTTGTCTTCTTTACAGTGTTTTATATTCCTACATCTGCAGGGTGACTCTCAGAGAGGTTTTTTTCTCTGCTGCTTACTGCTCAGCCATCTTCTGAGAAGTCCCTGTTACTTTCTATGATTTTTTTTCTGGTATGTTTATTTGTTTTTATTGTTATGCTTCTTACTTTTATGTTGTTCTATTCTTTGCATCTTATTTCTCTATTTCCTCTTTACTTCTTCAATCTTTCTCTCCTGCCTTCTTTTGTAGTATTCCAAAGCTTATGGCATCATTCTTTGTTACTTATACAATATATCTCTTCATTTATCTAAATTTTTCTTCCCTATCCATTTTAAATTTCTCAAAAACATGGTAAATCATTGTACCAAAGAGATACTTTTTGCATTCAAGTTCCTCATTTATGTTGGACTTTGTCATATATCTTTAGATGTTAACTCTATAGTGAAAGGGACAAAATTAAGGGTTACCATACTTGTCAGTTTCTAACCTGTGCTTGGTACTATTGCTGCTCCTAGTCACAGTACATTAGACAGGATAAGATGCCAGATGAAATCATTTGTTCTCTTTTCTATAACAACACAGTGATTGTCTAGAAGTAATAACTGTCAACATATTTCAATATCAATTGACTGGATGGGTGCTGAGCTGGACAGATAAAATCTCATTATTCAGATATTTGGAAAGTGGATATTTGAGACAGACACAAAAATCAAGATGCTCCTATATCTAGAAGACATCTTTGAAGCACAGACATTTCCTAGGTTAAGCCTGGATACTAGTAATAAAGCTATCTACTAGAAAAAATATTAGCATCAACATAGAAAACATGATAAAATTTAAAAATGGAAGATGACAAGACACAGAAACAAAAATTCAACCCCAGACCTCCAAATTACCCAGGACAAGCCAGGGGACAATGAAGTAAGGAAAATGGAAGGCATTCCTCTGAAATTTTTAAAAAAAAATATTAAGAGAATTTCAAAAATATTTGCATGAGACCATAGGTGAAATTGGAGAAGAAAAAGCCTCATAGGTTAAAGAAAAAGATTATGACCATAATCGTGGGCTTATTCAGTAATTCTAGAGTAGAGTTGGCTTATAAAACATACAGGAGCATAGGAAAATGATGGAAATTATGAATGTTCAATATAGGAAAGAAATGAATACATGAAATGCATTTAAACAGACATTCAGAAAATTAGAATTCCACTGAAACTTTACAAAACTGCATGAATGAAAGTAAAAGCAATATTAGATCAAGACAGCAGTCAAGAAAAAATTTCACCCAGAACCCAGCCACACTAGGCTGTACTCACCTGGCAGGTTTCAGGCCTGCCCAGGACAAGTCCAATGACTTTCTCTGGAATCAGGAACCCAGAAACTCAGCTGGTGGCTGGGGTGAATCCACTGCCCATCCAGAGCCAGGGAGACTGTGTTAAGATCTTTGATCACAGAGCTTAATGGCCTGCCCAGAGCTCAGCTACACTAGGCTGTGCTCGCTGGCAGGTTTCAGGCCTGCACAGAACATGCTATGTGACCTTCTATGAAATGGGAACCCAGAAATTCAGCTGGTGGGTGGGGTGAGTCTGCTCCCCATCTA
Source organism: Cavia porcellus (assembly GCF_034190915.1). Taxonomy (NCBI): domain Eukaryota; kingdom Metazoa; phylum Chordata; class Mammalia; order Rodentia; family Caviidae; genus Cavia; species Cavia porcellus. The sequence continues at coordinate 49,119,552 of NW_026947486.1, forward strand.
GAGCCCAGGAGACTGCATTTAGATCATCACTCCCAGAGCTCAAGAGCCTGCCAGAACCCAGCCACACTAGGCTGCACTTGCCTGGCAGGTTTCAAGGCCTGCCCAGGACAGGCCTAGCAACCATCATGGAGCCCGAAACCAGGAAACTCAGCTGGTGGCTAGGGTGAGTACCTGTGTTATCCCGAGCTCAGGACATTGTGTTAAGACCATTGCTCCCAGAGCTCAAGGACATGCCCAGAGCCCAGCCCCACCAAACTCCCCTTGGAAGGTTTTGCAGCTTGACTAGATTACCCCCACTGGACTTTCTTTAATTACTGGAGTTGAGAGCAGGTGAAGTGAGCTCCAGGGCATTGGTCTTTGCCCAGGGAGAGCTTTAGCCAACATTCAACAGTGGGTAGGTGCCTGCCCAGCTACCTGGAAAACAGAAGGTAGCACAGGAAGGCCTGAGGGCCTGACTGGACCCACTCAGCAACCTCCATTCAGTCCCAGGAGCCTAGGGCATAGGAAATGATTTCCAAAACATCTGGGGGAAGCCTTAGAAAAACACTTGAAACACAGAAATAAAGGAAAACGACAAAACAAAAGACCAAAATGTAATCTCAAACCTCCAGCCCATCCTGAGAAAACCTAGGAGCCACATACGTAGAAAAAAATATATGCCATACACCTGAAATACCTGTAATAATACCAACTGAAATAAAATGCAACTCCAGAAAGCTTTAAAGGAATTCAAACTAGAAATAATCTCCCAGGTAAAAGAAGAAATGATAAAAGTAATGAAAGAAATGCTGAACACATCTAAAGAAGACATACTTAAAAAATTAGAGGAACAAAATAAAAGATAGAATCTCTGGATGAACAATTTAAGAAAGAAACCAAATACATGAAGCAGATTCAAAGCAATATACAGGAAATAAAAAAAATTCTATCAAAAGTTGTCAAAACTGACTCAACGAAAGTGAAGATAGAATGTGAGACCTTGAAGACAACATTGCAACTAGTGAACAGGAAAGGAAAGATCTTTTAAAAAAAAAAAAGGAATCAGGAAATAACATTTAAACAGCTGCAAGATGATGCTAAGTAAAACAACTTAAGGTTAATAGGGATAAATGTAAAAGAAAGGAACAACACAAATGATATCAAAAGGCTATTCATAGAAGTCATAGCTGAAAATTTCCAAAACTTGAGAATAGAAACTGACATTAAGATTAGTAAAGCATATAGAATTCCAAATAGTGATAACTAAAATAAAACTACATACAGGCATATAATAATCACCATCCCAGAAATCCAACATAAGAATATAATACTAACAGCTGTCAGAGAGAAAAGACAAATCACCCAAAAAAGAAAGCCTATCAGATTCACAGCATACTTCTCAATACAAACAATGAAGCCAAGAAAAGCATGGAGTGAAGTATTTCAGATCCTAAAGGAAAATGACTTCCAACCTAAACTGATATACCCTGAAAAAATGTCCCTCAAAATGGAAGGAGAAATAAGAAACTTTTATGACAAAGAATAGCTGAGAAATTTCATAAACACCAAGTCAACCCTGCAAAGAATACTGAAAGATAGTCTAGATACACATAGGAAAAAACCACCAAGCAAGGTAGACAACTAAAAAGATTGGAATGATAATGATGCAACAGAAGAAAGATAATATGTCAACAATAAGCTAATATATAACAGTTATAACCATCAATGTAAATGGTCTCAACTCACCAATTAAAAGAAACAGACTGTAAGAATGGATGAAGAAACAAAATCCAACTATATGTTGTCTGCAAGAAGCCCATCTAACCCAAGAGGAAACTCACAGGCTGAACATCAAAGGATAAAAAACCGTACTTTCATGCAACAGGAACCGAAAAAAAGCTGGGGTAGCTATTTTGTTTGCAGATAATGTGAACTTCAAACCACGAATGAACCTAAGAGATAAAGAAGATCACTACATACTGGTTAGGGAAAAACTTAAAGAGGAAGAGATAACTATCTTAAATATATATGCATCTAATTTCAGAGCACCCATCTATACAAAGTAAGTATTAATAGAAATGAAAAATCAATTAGCAATAACAAAATTATAACAGGAGACCCTAACACAGCATTGACACCAAGGGACAGATCAACCAGACAGAAAATCAGCAAAGAAATAACAGAATTGAATCACACTTGTGAACAAATGAACTTGGTAGACATATACAGAGTGTTTCATCCAACAATATCAGAATATACATTCTTCTCAGCAGCACGTGGGACATTCTCTAAAATAGATTATATACTAGCTCACAGAAGATATTTAAATAAATGCAAAAGAATTGAAATTATCCCATGCATGTTATCAGATCACAGTGCCATAAAACTAGAAATTAATGATAAAAGAATTGCAAAAACCCCACAAACACATGGAAATTGAATAATACACTCTTGAGCAATCAGTGGGTCATAGAGGAAATTAAAGAAAAATAAACATACATACAAGTAAATGCAAATACAAATACAACTTAGTGGAATCTTTGGGGTGCAATTAAAGCAGTCCACAGAGGAAAATTTATTGCATTAAGATACCACATTAGGAAAACAGAACGAATTAAAATAAATAACCTGATGTTACAACTCAAACATCTAGAAAAAGAAGAGCAAGTCAAGCCCAAAGTCAAAATGAGGGACGAAATTATAAAAATCAGAGCAGAAATTAATACAATAGAGACTCGAAAAAATCAGTGAATCAAAGAGTTGGTTCTTTGAAAGAATAAATAAATTTGATGAGCCCCTATTCAACCTTATTAAAAAACAGGAATGAAAGAGCTCAAATTCATGCAATAAAGAATGAAAAAGGCAAAATCACTACAGACTCTGTAGAAATACAAAAGTTCATCAATACCCATTTCAAAAACCTCAGCTCTCTTAGATTCAATAACACATAAGAAATGGACAAATTCCTAGTAATATATGAAGTACCAAAGCTGGCCAAGAAGATATAAAACTGCTGAAGAACCCAAATTCTATTAATGAAATTGAAAATGTTATTCAGTCTTTGCCTACAAAGAAGAGCCCAGGCAGATTCACTGTGGAAGTCTACAAGAAATACAAAGACTTCCTGCCAACACTCCTCAAAATCTTCAATGAAATCAAAAGGGAAGCAATTCTTCCTAAGTCATTTCTGGTAGCAAATATTACTTTAGTACCAAATCCTGAGAAAGACCCAACTAAAAAAGAGAACTACAGGCCAATCTCCCTAATGAACACAGATGCAAAATTCCTTAATAAAACATTGTAAATAGGATGCAGCAAATCATCAGGAAGATTATACAACATGACCAAATGGGTTTTGTCCCAGGCATGCAGGGATGGTTCAACATACATAAGTCCAAAATATAACCCACCATATCAATAAAGCCAAAAGTATGAATCACATGATCATCTCTATAGATGCAGAAAAAGCTTTTGATAAGGTCCAACACTCATTCATGATCAGAACCTTACAAAAAATTGGAATACATGGTCTTTACCTCAATATGATAAAGGACATCTCTGACAAACCTAAAGCCAGCATCATATTAAAGGGCCAAAAAATGAAGATTTTTACCTTAAAATCAGGTACAAGATAAGGATGTCCCTTAAAACCACTCCTATTTAACAACATAGTGCTAGAAACACTAGTCAGAGCCAAAAGACAAGAGAGAGAAGTAAAAGGAGTAAAGTTAGGAAAACAGGAAGTTAAATTATCATTATTTGCAGATGACATGATACTCTACACAGAAGACCCTCAAAACTCCATTGAAAAACTCCTAGATATGATAAATAAATTCAGCAATGTAGCTGGATACAAAAAATACTCAAAAATCAAAAGCATTTCTATACACTAACAACAAAATCACTGAGAAAGAAAGAAAAGAAGCCACAATCTTAACACTAACTTGAAAAAATTAGGAATTAATCTCACAAAAGGTGTAAAAAATCTATACGGGGAAAATTATAATACCCTGAAAAAACAAATTAAAGAGGATCTCAGAAAATGGAAAGACATCCCTTGCTCATGGATAGGCAGAATTAATATCATAAAATGGGCATTCTCCCAAAACTGTTACACAGATTCAATGCAATCCCAATGAAAATACCATCAACATACCTCATAGATCTAGAGAAATCACTCCTAAAATTCATCTGGATCCAGAAGAGACCTAGAATAGCAAAGACATTTCTAAACAGAAAAGGCGAGGCAGGAAGCATCACATACCCTGACTTGAAGTTATACTACAAAGCAAGTGTAATAAAAATCAACATGGTGCTGTAATAAAAACAGAGCCAAAGATCAATGGAATAGATTAGAATATACAACCACAACTACCAACAGACTCAACCACCTTATCTTTGATAAAGGGGCCAAACAGGTTCACTAGAAAAATGACAGTCTCTTTAATAAATGGAGTTTGAAAAACTTGCTCTCCACATGCCAAAAACTATAACTAGACCCATAACTATCACCATATACTAAACTAAAATCTAAATGGATTAAAGATCTGCATATTAAAACAGAAAAACTAAATCTGTTGGAAGACAAATTAGGTTAAAATCTTGAAGACATAGGGGAAGGTAAAGAGTTCATGAAAGGAAATCAAATGGCACAGGAAATACTACCCAGAATCAATAGCTGGGATTATGTCTTATTAAAAAGTTTCAGCATGTCAAAAGAAATGTCCAGCATAGTGAAAAGAAACCCAAAAACTGGGGAAAAAAATCTTAGTGAACTGTCCCTCAAACAAAGGACTTCTGTCTAAACATATAAAGAGTTAAAAAAAAAAGTCAAACCCCAGAAATTCAAAAACCCAATCCAAAAATGGGCATCTGAGATTAATACACACTTCTCAGATGAAAAAATACAAATGGCACATAAGTACATTAAAAAATGTTCATCATCATTACTCATTAGAGAAATGCAAATTAAAATCACACTGAGATTCCATCTTACTCCTGAAAGAATGGCCAGGATCAAGAAAGCCACCAAAAACAAATGCTGGAGAGGCTGTGAAGAAAAAGGAACTCTCCTTCACTGTTGGTGGGAGGGTAGACTGGTGCAACCATTGTGGAAGTCAGTCTGGAGATAGAAAGATGGGATTGGAAGTCCCATTTGTTCCAGCTATTCCACTTCTAGGCATACTCCCAGAAGAACTGAAAACATCATACCAGAGTGATATACATGTACGCTTGTTTATAGCAGCACAGTTCATAATAGCCAGATCTTGGAAACAACCTAAGTGTCCATCAACTTAGAAATGGGTAAAAAGCTGTGGTATTTTTATATAATAGAGTACTACTCAGCTATAAAAATGATCACATTGAGATATTCATAAATAAATGAACCCAACTTGAGACCATATCCATTAGCGAAATAAATCAAACTCACATGTATAAATACCAAATAGTCTCCCTAGTGTAAGAAGTGGTAAGAGTACATATGTGTTTATAGTAATCATGATTCCCTATTACATTGCTCTGAACTCTTATAATGTCTGAATTTATTAGTTGGAATGGTTCTATCCTATTTTGTTTGATTTTATTATCTGTGATAGTATAAACAGTATTTTAAAGAAAAGAAGACATTAGAATAGTCAGAGTTGATTTAATATCATCTTACTCTGAAGTCCTACTATGCTTCTGCTTTTCTGTTGCTTTTGGTCCTATCCTGTTATATGTTATAGGATATTATTATGTGTGATAATAGAAACAAATTTTCTATGGAAAATGAGATAATACAGTAGCAATTATTCATGCTCTGCTATTTGGTTCTGAAAGCCCTGTAATGCTTTCATTCTCTTTAATGGTTTTATACTGTTTTGTTATCCTTCATAGTATTGTATATGAAGCTATGCTCAACTATTTCAAATAAAGAGACACTGTGGTCGTTACTGTTAATTATCGGTTTTCTTGTGGTAATATGCTGTGCTACTTGCATTGTTATGATCTTATCTGCTTTGTTATGTCCTCTTTTGTCTTAATCTCTTCAAAATAAATTAAAAAATTAAATTTCAAGGGACCATGAAAATAATCCAACAAGTTGAAGTTGATAGTAAAAAATACAAGCTTTTCAGAGTAAATGAAAATTCATTAGTCAGAACAAATCAAATTTTAAAAAACTGTTAGAAGAAGTAATGGTAGAAAGTCTTCCAAACATGTTAAAAGGTTTAGACTTCCAGGTAAGTTAGGTATGTATGACTCCAATTGGCCATGACCAAAATAAAACTATTAGAAGGCATGTGAAAATCAAGTTTCCAGTTTAACAAAGAATAGAACATTAAAAGGTGTTAGAGAAAGGAAACAAACCACTTGTAAAAGAAAACTTATCAGATTTATAGCAGTCTTTTCAAGAGAAACCCATAAAAGCCTAAAGTAAAGTATTCCAAGACTGAAAGAACATAATTTCTAAACTATGTTGATGTACGCTGCAAAATTATCTTTCAGAATTAATGGAGAAATAAAATACTGCATTGACAAAGAACAACTGAAGAAATTTTTGATCTCCAAATCAGCTCTACACAGTGTTCGGAAAGACATTCTAGAAAGAGATAAAATTATGCATAATTCCAGGAGTATTAAAAGAACAAAACCACTAGGCAGTACACAAAATTATACAGAGTAAAGAGATAAGGAACCAACATCATACAATAATAAGACAAAGGTAAGCCAAAAATATCAGTTAAAGTAGTAAATTAAAATGATTTCAATTCAAAACTCAAAATAAACTAGCAGAATGTACCAAAAAATAAAACTCAAAAAGAAATTCATAAACTTAAAGTATGGAAAATAATACTCCAGGCAACAGGAACCTAGAAAAACCTGGGTTGCTACTCTATTTGCAGAAAATGTAAACTGCAAAACAAGACTAATTAAAATAATTGAAGCAGGTCACTACATTCTTAAGGGAAAACTTCAAGAAGAGATAATAATCATGAATATACATGCACCAAATATGGAAGCACCAAACTATATGAAAGAAATGTTAATGACATGAAAAAGCAAATAAGCAGTAACACAACTGTAATGTGAAATCTTAATATCTCACTGTCACAAATAGCAAGATCAACTACAGAGAAAAATAAAAAAGGAAACTGAACCAAACTTGTAAACAATGGACTTAGCAGATATCTACAGAGTGTTCCAATCCACAACATGAGGCTATACATTCTTCTCAGTTGCACGTGGGACATTCTCCAAATTCGACAATATTGGAGCCCAGAAAACATGCATAAAATATTCAAATGTAATGAAATTTTCCCATGTATATGACTGTATCATATTACAATGAAAATCAAAACTGACAACAAAAGAAACCTCAAACATTCTATGAATACATGACAATTACATAACACCCTGCTGAACAACCAGAGAATCACAGATGAAACTGAGAATAAAACTAAAGGATATCTACAACTAAGTGATAATGCCAATAAACATAATAGAATTTATGGGACCAAATGAAAGCAAGAAAATTCATAGTGTTGAATTCTCACATCAGGAAGACAGATTGAGCTCAAATCAACAATCTAATGTTGAACCTGAAATTTTCAGAATAAGAAAAGCAAGTCAAAGCTCAGGCTAGAAAGAGAATTATAAACATCTAAGAAGAAATTAATTCAATAGAGTGTAAGAAGACCACAAAGGATGACTGAATCAATTTGATTTTTGAAAGATTAGATAAAATTGATAAACCCTCAGCCACACTTATAAAAAAAACTCAAATCCATGAAATTAGGAAAGATGATGTGGTACTCAAAATATATCCTGTGAAATGCAGATCATCAACATCCACTTCAAGAAGCTTTATTCTAATAAGATGGAAAGCACAGAAAACATGGATAGATTTCTAGATGCATGTGAACTACCAATGCTGAATCAAGAAGCAATAAATATTCTAAAGAATCCAATGAAACTGAAAATATAATTAAATAACTACCAACAAAGAAACACCTAGATATTGATAGATTCACTGATGAATTACATAATAATTTTAAAGAACATCTAATGCATTACACCACAAATGATTTATGAAATTGGAAGAGAAGCAATATCCCCAAAATCATTTCTGGAAACAAATATTGCTTTGATACCAAAACCAGAGAAGGATCCCATCAAAAAAAAGAAAGAAAACAAGAGAGAACTACAGACCAATCTCAAAAGATACAAAAATCCTCAATACGACACTGGGTGTCTTAGTTACTTTTTACTCATCATTGAGACAAAATACTTGGTGCCCAAAGTTGGGAAAATAAAGGTTTATTTTTTATAGTTTTTGGAGGTTTCAGTCCATGCACAGTTGGCTCCAAGGTGGGCTGGCATGGCAGGGCTGCAGTTCACGATGGCTGCAAACAGCAAGTAGAAACTGGCAAGAGAGAGAGAGAGACACACACACCTTCTTTCTGCCATTACATTGTATGCTGGCACCACGCCTATGTGGGTGTAGCACTGACACCATCAATCCAAGTGCTAGACAATGAACCAATCACAAATGCATAATGCAAATGCATGAGGCCTGGAGGCCACCTACATAAACAATGACACCGGGAAAACAGAATGCAGCAAATCATCAGGAAGATTACACACCATGACAAGTAGGATTCATCCCAGGAATGGAGAGATGGTAGAATTTATGCAAATCAATAAATGTAATACACCATATCAAAAGAACCAAAGACAAAAATCACATGATCATGTCAATAACTGGAGAAAAATCTTTTGAGAAAGGCCAATATGTATTAATTATAAAAATCCTATTGAAAATAAAACAAATGGTCTTTACATCAGTCTCATAAAACTCATCTATGACAATCCAACAGCTAACATCATAGTAAATTCATAAAAACTGAAAGATTTCACTGAAAACTGAGGGACCAAACAAGAGTGTCCACTATCACCACTCCTATTCAGTATAGTTTTGGAAACATTGGCAAAGGCATTTAGACAAGAGAAACAAACAAAAGAACAAAAATAGAAAAGGAAAAAGTTAAATTATCAGGGCTGGGGATTTAGCTCAGTGGCCTAAGTGCCTGCTTTGCAAGCAGGAAGTCATGAGTTCAATCCCTGGTACCTATTTTTTTTAAAAAAAGTTAAATTGTCATTATTTGCATATAACATTATACTCTATTTAAGATTCTATAACCGCCACCAAGAAACTTCTGGATTTAGTAACTAGATACAGCAGCATACATAGATAAATAGTCAGCACTTAAAAATCAATACCATTCCTGTACACAAATAATAAATTCAGTGATAGAAAAATTTGTGAAACCACAGCTTTCACAATAACATCAAAAAAAAGAAAATGAAATACTTAGGGAATCAATCAAATAAAGGAAGTGATAGGAAGTCTCTCAAGCTGGAGATTGATCACATATGTTGGGGTAAAGCAAGCCCAGGCCTGAAAACATGGATGAAAAGATTTTGCCCCAGATGGGACACTGTAGCTGGGGAGGCTTGGAGGCAAAACCAAGGGCCTCTATCTTGAGGTCACCTTTCCTGCCCCCTAGGCAATTTACCTGTGGTGTGAAATGAATGCCAGTGGGCTACCTGTGCATCACTAATGCCCCTTAGGCACCAACCCAAACCTAAGCTACATGTATGCCCCACACCACGTGTCTGGTGGAGAGAATGCCAGACCCGGGAGGGTCATGGAGTCTCTCTCCACATTTTTAAAATAAAGGCCATTCCATTTTTATTTCATACTTCTTATCCTTTTAGCTGTGCCAAAAATTCTATCAGATGGTTCCATTCCACGCTGAAAATTCTATCAATGGAGAACCCAAAGAAAGCCATATAAATGAGCTGTTCCAGCTTGGAATAGGCAAGGTGCCCAGATAGGCTCCTAGTAGTTGGTGACTAGTATGATCCAGGTTTCTGGTTTTCTGATTTTTGTTTAAAAATAATTCTCCCAAAAGACAATTTCAAATAACCAATAGAACAAAAAACCTGTAAATTTTCTAAAAATTCAACATTTGGCTTTCATGAACTGATAATAGGCTATCTCCAACATATCACTGTCTCACTATTGTTGGGAACAACAAATTCACAGTGACTACTTTTGCATACTTCCATAGAGGATAAATGGAAGATTAGGATTATAGTATCACCATTTCCAGATTTTCAATTAACTCTTTTGTAATGGAGAACCTTCTCCCACCCACTGAGACTTAACTAAGCACTAAGATTAAAAACACTCCAGGGGCAGGATCCTTCTTAGCATAAGGTCATTTTTGAGTTCTTGAGTCATTCCAGGATTTTCCCTTTCCTGCTGGATCATTGACTTCTAATCTGATACTGAACTTGAATCTCTGCTTTACCCCCTACATTGTGTACACTTAATAAATAATGGCTGACTTGGTGTATCTTGCTCTCTGTCTGTCCTGAGGCATTAATATCCCAGTGCCCCATCATACATTACTAAATTTGTCTTTGTTTCTTATTTTTTCCTTTCCCAATAGCCCTCATACAGGCAGTTGGGATAGTGGCTAGGTCCTGAATATTTGGCACCTGAACAGGAACATTCTAATTAGTCCTGGGAAGAAAGGATGATCCACCTGAGTAGAAAGAAGAAGATGAGAGAAGGTGGAGGACTCCACGTAACAAATTCATAGAAGTCCAAATAGAAAGTGGAAGATAATGTGATTGACACCACAGAAAGATTTCAGTTGTCTGGGATAATGGGGCAAAATTTGTCACTGAAAGAACACAAGATATATATTGTTGTTTTATATTGTTGAAGTAGGGTGTAGCTCAAGCAGCACTTGCAAGTTAACAGAAATATTACAAAAATTGTTAAACATAATTTGTGGTTTCTGTGCATGGGAAACTTAGATACTCAAAATTGCAATAATGTGTGAGAAAACTACAGAAGAGTTCATGTAAGAGGAGAAACTGTTTCTCCTCACACCTTTTCACAATGGACCCTGGTAAAATCTGCTATAGGCCTAGTACACGCAAAATTTCTGTTTCAGGATGGCAACAAGGAGAATGAATAAGTAAATAAACAAAAAGCCCGAATTGTTTCACACTGGCATGGGCCCAGGGAGAGTTTTAGATCATTGCTTCCAATGGTTAAGTGCCCACTCAGCATCCAGGCACACCAGACTAGGCTCCACAGGTTTCCTGAGCTTAACTGGGCCTTGCCCAGTTACTTTCTCTCAATCCAGGGAGCCGAGGCCACGCTAGGTGAGTTCCAGCATACCTGAATGGGTTAAGGGAGTGTTTAAGGTAATCACTTCCAGGGGTTAAGTGCCCAACTGGATTCCAACCAAACCAGACTAGGCTCTGCAGGTTTTGCAGACCTAACTAGACCATCCCCAGTGACCTACTTTTAACCCCGGGAGCTGAGCCCACTATAGGTGAGTTCCACTACACTGGTGCAGACCCAGAGAGAGTTTAAGATCATCACTCCTAGTGGTTAAGTGCCTGCTCAGCTTCCACCACACTAGACTAGGCTTGGGAGGTTTTGCAGTCAAACTAGACCACACTGAACAGCATTCTTCAATCAGGGGAGCTGAGGGCACAGGAATTGAGTTGCAGCACATTAATGATTTGAACCATCATCCACAGTGCTTAGGAGCCCTCTCAGTTTCCTGGAGCACTGCAGGTGGCCATGGAGGTCCTGTGGGCATGACTGGACCATGCTCAGCAACCTCCATTCAGTCCCAGGAGGCAGGGCCTAGGAGGTGATTTCCAAACAGGCACAGGGGAAGCCTTGGAACATCACTTGAAACAAGGAAACATAGGAAAATGACAAGAAGAGAGACCAAAATTTAATCTCAAACCTTCAGCCAAATCCAAGAAAGCCTAGGAGCCATGTACATAGAAGAAACTGTCAAGCCACACATCTGAAATGTGTGAAATAATAGAAATGTAAATACAGAAGTAACTCTGGGAAGCTTTAAAGAATTTCAAACTACAAATAATATCCCAGATAAAAGAAGAAATGAAAAAAACTAAGGAAAGAAATGCTGAACACAACAAAAGAAGACACAGTTAAAAAAATTAGAGGAACAACACAAAAAGATAGAGTCCTTGGATGAACAATGTACAAAACACACAGAATACATGAAGCAGATTCAAAGAGATATACAGGTAATCAAAAACTCCATTGAAAGTGGTCAAAAGCACCTCAACTAAAGTGAAAATAGAATTTCAGGGCTCGAAGACAACATTGAAGCTAGTGAACAGGAAAGGAAAGCTCTTGTAAAAGTAACAAGGAATACGGAAATAACAATTCAACAGTTGTAAGATGATGCAAAGAAAAACAACATAATTTGATAGGGATAAATGAAAAAGAAGGGGACAACACAAATACAATGAGGCTATTTATAGTAGTAATAGTTGACAATTTCCCAAACATGAGAATAAAAGCTGACACGGCTTAGTGAAGCATATAGAACACTAAATAGCCACAACCAAAATAAAACTACACACAGACATACAATAATCACCAGCTCAGAAATCCAACATAAGAATAGAATGTTAAAAGCTGTTGGAAAAGACAGGCCACCTATAAAGGAAAACCTATTAGAATCACAGCACATTTCTCAACACAAACAATGAATTCAAGAAGAGCATACAGTGAAGTTTTTCAGATCCTAAAGGAAAACAACTTTCAGCCTACACAGATGTGTCCTGCAAAACTGTCCTTCAAAATGGATGGAGAAATAAGATACTTCCATGAGAAAGAACAGCTGAAGAACTTCAGGATCAACAAGTCAACTCTGCAAAGAATACTGAAAGACATCCTAGATACACACAGGAAAAAATCACTAAGCAAGGCAGACAATTAAACAGAATGCAAAGGTAAAGATACAACGGGAGAAAGATAAATGTCAACAATAAATCAGTGTATAATCATTATAACTATTAATGTAAATGGTCTCAATTCACCAATTAAAAGAAACAGACTGGCAGAATGGATCAAGAAACAACATTCAACCATATGTTGTCTACAAGAAACCCATCTAACACAAAAGGAAACTCATAGACTGAAAGTTAAAGGATGGAAAACAATAGTTCATGCAATAGGAACCCAAAAAACAACAGGGGTAACTATTTTGCTTGCTGACAATCTGAACTTCAAACCAAGAATCATTCAAAGAGATAAAGAAGGTCACTACCTACTAGTTGGGAGAAAACTTCAAGAAGAAAACAATCTTAAATATATATGCACCAAATTCCACAGCACCAGCTATGCAATGCAAGTATTAACAGAAAAGTTGAATAAGAAATAACAGAAAAATAACAGGAGACATTAATACCATTGACACAAATGGACAGATCAACCAGACAGAAAATCAGCAAAGAAATAACAGCACTGAATCACACCTGTGAACAAATGGTCTTGACAAATGCATACAGAGTGTTCCATCTAACAACATCAGAAAATACATTCTTCTCATCAGTACATGGGATATTTTCTAAAATAAACTATCTACTAACCCACATAACCTATTTAGATATATGCAAAAGAATTGAAATTATCCCATACATCTTAACAGATCATAGCACCAAAAAACTATAAATTAATGATAAAAGAAATGGCTACAACCCCATACACACATGGAAATTGAATAACACACTCTTTAATAATAAGTGGGTCACAGAGGAAATAAAAGAAAAAAATTAAACAATACTTACAAGCAAACAAAAATTCAAATACAACTTACCGGAATCTATGGGATGTAAAGAACGCAGTCCTCAGAGGAAAATTTAGTGCATTGAATTCCCACATCAGGAAAACAGAACAAACACAAATAAAGAACTGATGCTGCACCTCAAACATCTAGAAAGAGAAGAGTAAGTCAAGCTTAAAACTAAAAGAAGGGAAGAAATTATAAAAATCAGGGCAGAAATTAATGCAGTAGAAACTAAAAAAATCTACCCAAAGAATCAATGAATCAAAGATTTAGTTCTCTGAAAGAATAAATAAAATTGATATGCCCAAAGCTAACCTTATTTTTAAAAAAGTGAAAAAAACTCAAATTCATGCAATAAGAAAGGATAAAGGTGGAATCACTACAGACTCTGTTGAAATACAAAAGATCATCAACACCTGGTTCCAAAAGTTCTACTCTCATAGGTTTGAAAGCACAGAAGAAATGGACATATTCCTAGAAACAAATGAACTACCAAAGCCAGGTCAAGAAGATGTAAAACTTCTGAATAAATCAATTTCTATTAAAGTCATTGAAAATGAAATCAAGTCCTTAGATACAAAGAAGAACCCAAGCCTAGAGAGATTCACTGCAGAATTCTATAAGAAATACAAAGACTTTAATGTCCATACTCCTCAACCTCTTCAATGAAATTGAAAGTGAAGTGATTCTTCCTTATTCATTCCTGGAAGCATATATTACGCTAGTACCAAAAGCTGAGAAAACCTAACTAAAAAAAGAGAACTACAGTTTAATCTCTCTAATCAAACATAGATGCAAAATTTCTCAATAAAATACTGGCAAAAAGGATGTAGCAAATCATCAAGAAGATTATACACCACAGCCAAGTGGGATTCATCCCAGGCATGCAGGGATGGTTCAACATATGTAAATAAATGAATGTAATCCACCATATCAATAGAGCCAAAAGTAAGAATCACATTATCATTTCTACAGATGCAGAAAAAGCTTTTGATAAAGTCTAACAATCATTCAAGAATAAGAACCTTACAAAGAATTGGAATAGATGGTCTTTAGTTCGCTATAATCAAAGTCATCTACCACAAACCAATGGTGAGCATCATTATTAAATGGCCAAAAACTGAAAGGCTTTATCTTAAAATCAGGCACAAGTCAAAGATGTTTCTTATCATTGCTCCTATTTAACATAGTACTGGCAATACTAGCCAGAGCAATTGAACAAGAGAGAGAAATTAAAGGACTATAGGTAGGAAAAGAGGAAGTTAAATTATCATTGTTTGCAAACAACATGATACTCTACATAGAACACCCCAAAAACTCAATTGAAGGACTCATAGATATAATAAATTCAGCAATGTAGCTGGATTCAAAGTGAATACTCAAAACTCAATAGCATTCCCATACACTAACAATGAAATGACTGAATGAGAAATAAGAGAAGCCATACCTTTTACACAAGCATCCAAAAAAATGAAATACTTCTAAACTAATGTCAAGAAAGAAGTAAAAGATTTATATAGGAAAAATTATAATACCCTGCAAAAGAAATTGAAGAGGATCTTGGAAAATGGAAAGACATCCCTTGATGATGAGTAGGAAGAATAAATTTTGTGAAAATAGCCATTCTCCCAATATTCATACACATTCAATGCAATCCCAATGAAAATGCCATTAACATACCCCATAGAGCTAGAGAAATGACTCCTAAAATTCAACTGGAACCAGAAGAGACTTAGACTAGCAATGACAATCCTAAGAAGCAAAGGCAAGGAAGGAAGCATCACAACACCTGACTCTAAGTTATACTACAAAGCTACTGTAATCAAATCAACATGGTGCCGGAATAAAACCAGATCTGAAGATAAATGGAGTAGATTAGAAGATACAACCCCAACTACAAAAATACTCAACCACTTTATTTTTGATAAAGGGACCAAACATGTTCACTGGAAGAATGATAAGCTCTTTAATAAATGGTGCTTTAAAATCTGGCTCTCCATATGCCAAAAACTAATACTAGACTCCTATCACCATTTACTAAACTAGTATCTCAATGGATCAAAGATCTAAATATTAAAACAGAAACACTAAATGTGTTCAAAGAAAAAATATGTAAAAATCTTGAAAATATAGAGGAAGGTAGAGAATTAATGAACAGGAATCAAACTGCAAAGGAAATGCTTCCCAGAATCAATAATTGGAATCACATCTTACTCAAGTTTCTGCATGCTGAAAGAAATCTCCAGCATAGTGAAAAGAAACCCACAAACTGGGAAAAATATCTTAGTGAACTTTCCCTCAGTCATATTACTTCTATATAAAATACATAAAGAATTAAAAAAATCGTATTCCCTGAAATTCAAAGACCTAATCCAAATATGGTCATCCCAGCCTGACAAAGAGTTCTCAGATGAAGAAATACAAATGGTAAATAAATACATAAAAAATTTTATCATCATTAGTCATTAGAGAAATGCAAATTAAAACCACACTGAGATTCCATCTCACTCCAGAAAGAATGGCCAGGATCAAGAAAACTACCAACAACAAATGTTGGAGAGGCTGTGGGGAAAAAAAGAATACTCCTGCACTGTTGGTTGGAGAATACTCCTGCACTGTAGGTTGGTACAACCACTGTGGACGTCAGTCTGGAGATTCCTCAAAAACCTGGAATTGGAAGTCCCATTTGACCCAGCTATTTGAATTCTAGGCATATTCCCAGAAGAACTGAAAAAAATCATACCACAGTGCTATATGTGCACCCGTGTTTATGGCAGCACATTTTGTAATAGCCAGATCTTGGAAACAACCTAAGTTCCATCAACTCAGAAATGGATATAAAAGTTGTGGTATTTTCATACAATGGATTACTACTCAGCTATAAAGAATGATCACATTGAGATATTTATAAATAAGTGGGCACAACTTGAGACCATTCGCATAAGCAAAATAAATCAAACTCACATGTATAAACACTATAATTTTCCTAGTATAAGAAATGATAAGAATACATAAGATTTTATGGTAATCATGATTCCTCATTACACTGCTTTGAAGCCTCATAATGTTTTCAATCATTTGTTGGAATGATTTTATTTGCTTTATTTGATTTTATTATGTGTGTTGATGTGAATAGCTATTTTGAAGAAAACAAGACATTATGGCAGCCATTGCTGATTCAATAATCATCTTACTTTTAAGCCCTACCATGCTTTTGTTCTTCTGTTTCCATTGATTCTATCATATTGTGTCTTACTGGATTTTAGTATGTGTGATAGTATAAACAACTTTTTATGGAAAATGAGATAATATAGTAGCCATTGTTCATTTTCAATTACTTAGTTCTTAATGCCCTGTAATACTTTCATTCTCTTGAATGTTTTTATGCTATTTATGTCTGATACTATTGTGTGTGAAGGTACACTCAAGTATTTCAAAGAGGCATTATGATAGCTACTGTTAATATCAGGGTTGCCTTTTCATGAAGTGCTGTGTTGCTTACATTGTTCGGTTCTTATCTACATGGTTTTGTCCTCTTTTGTTTTAATCTCTTTAAAATAAAATAAAATAAAATAATTTAAGAAATAGAATAAACAAAAAGCCACCAACAGTGCCCTGGCTCAGATCCAGAGACACGTGGGGCTTTTACTATTCCTTGGCCTGTGCCTTCAGACTACTAATACATTCTAAACCTTGTTTGTCTAAATATCAACAGGCTGTTGTTTCTTGATGGTGGTTAAACATGACCTTAATAATCACAATTAGCTTATTCCTGGATATTGGGGCATTGGGTGATTTTGTTTTTTTTGTACTGGGCATTGGACTCACGACCTCATGCTTTCCAGGCAAGTGCTGTTCTGCAGAGCCTTGTACTTAGCCCTGGGTGTTTATTTTTAAGCTGCTTAAAACTTAACATTGTTAAATAATTGAGCTAAGGGCCCATTCACCATAGATCCTTTTGTGGCTCTAGTCAATATCTTCATCTCAATATGAAGCAATATTTCCTTCTTTAAAATCACTGTTAATGTAATGGTAAATATTGATCATGATGTTATTTCACAATTAAGAGTTGTGCTATTAAAATTGTCAAAGTTTCCTTATGTCTAGACTTTCTTTGCACTAAAGAAGTAATCCTTACTTGTTTGATCCTTAAGGCATCTACTATCACTGAGCCTGAGGCTACTCTTCCTGGACTTTCAGAACCTTGGGAGAGGTTTCCAAGACAATTTTAATCAAAGACCCATTTACTATTACAGAGTATGAGATTTCCCCTATTTGCCGTTCACATCTTAAGGGTAGAGCTTTTAGCTCAGCCATAATTGAGACTTTCACCTTGACGAGGTTGTACTCATTTGTAGCTGATTTTGTTCAAGCTTCTCAAAGACAATATCTCTTCCAGAAAGTAAATGGGGAATTCTGAGCTACTCATGTTTATGTGTCTTTTTCTCTCTGTGACTTAAAACAAATTGGGCAAGATCTAGAAATGTTTTCAGCTTTTCCTAATAAGTACATTAAAGATTTTAGCGGATTTACTCAATCCTATAAACTAGGTAGAGAGATGTAATTTCACTCTCAAATATTGATTTTAATGAGAGACAGTGAGTATGAGCTTTAATTTGTGAGTCTCTTACATGTATTATGCATACTTGGGAATATGTATTTTCAGAGTGGGCTTAAACAGAGCCTGTCTGACACTGCTGCAGAGGTGACTGAATAGAGGAACCAAAATATTTCAAGGATCTCTTGGTCCTAGGACCAAGATTTCTTCTGGACTATTTTATCTTTCTGTCTGTCTGTCATCAGAGGTGACAGATCCCTTTATAGGCTGGTATTTTAGAACTTTTGATTCAGAGGCATTTATGAGAAATTAAGCCCTAAAGAATAGAATTGGTACACTTTCATTGTCTCAAAATGTTAAGAGCAGCTAGATTCTTTGAATATTGGATTAATTTTCTGTTTGGCAATGAATCTGGAATCCTTCATAACTTCTGTTTCTTGAGGCATGTTTTACTAAGGAACAGAGATCCAGCCTGGGAAAGGCTCAACATTTTATTTGTGTTTTGCTCCTGAGATGGTTAGGATTTGATACTTGCACCATACTTGGAGACACTCTTCTGTTTCTTCCCACTGTCATGATCCTGAGAAATAACAGTATTCAAAATTATTTATCCTAGGCAATTCTTTCCTCAAGGACTGCTTAATTTAAGGACAAATTTCCAGAATGGCAAGTTTCCCCTCCTTTGTATATTTCAGATATGAAGATTTTCACTTTATATTCAAAAACAGGAATAGTAATAATAATAATAATAATAATAATAATAATAATATATAATCCTTTAGCTCTCAAAAATAAATGTACAAGTTTTAGTTGCAGTTTATATACCTTTTATTACTTAGGCAGAACTAGAAGTTAACTGTTCATTCTTCTCCCCTCAGGAATATTTATTGATTTTTACAGCACTATGTAGGCTGACTGATTTTTAAACACAAATAAGTTCATTGATAGAACAAAAAATTCCTAGGGAAGTCTATAAATTTAATAACAGTTTTAAACAGAAATAGGTATTTAAAAATAGGTATAGTCCCAGTCCCCAGAGGATTGTTTCTACTCGTGATTACCCTCTAGTACATCTTGTTGGCTGGACACCCTCAGAGATAATCTCTTTATATATATACAAATCTGACCTTGTAACCCCCTAGATATAGTTAAATTTATCTTTTCCAGTCTGTCCCATTAGAAGAAACAGTTACATGTGGCTATCAAAATTGCAATTTGGTTATTCCAGTAAGATAAAGCATTAGCCTAATAACTGTCTCTGCTTTAATAACTGCCTTTGCTTTCTCAGATGTAAAAGATTTATTCATTTTGATTCTTATTATAAGAGATCTCTATTGACCTACAGCAAGTTTATGACTAGTCTATATATACTTACAAATATGCAAACTATAAAAGTTATCACCACAATTCCAATTGGCCAAATACATTTTGAGTGCATTCTAATTTTCTAAGCTATCGTATATGTATTTGTTTTGTCTATTTGTCTAGTCTGTAAACAGCTGTTATTATGAGCTCAAAAAATAATTTTTTTGCAATTTTGAATTTTAAAATATTTCCTAAATTAAGTTGGTTGATAGATAAATGCTATCTAAGTTAAAGATATGCTCCACCCAATTTACTAGATGGTCAAAACTATGGTAAAATTAGTTTTACAAATTTTTTATGTACTATGATTCAAAAATATCTGATTGATCAAAATGATGGGTTAAATGTTATGATCTGGTTCTCATAGGTCATCAGAAATTTATTAAAGTAATAAAATGGAGACCCTCTAGACTTGACGGAACTATTAGATAGGACTCCCTTTTGGTGAATAAGGAAGCAGCTGTCTGGAAATAATTATTATCCAGTCTGTGTTTAATAATGGCAGTCCCCAATAGTCTTGAAATAGCCTTAAGGGAGACATCTTAATACAAGTTTAAAATATTATTGTGATACATTTACATTGGTCATCATCAAAAGGCTAAGTTTTCTATAAGCAATACAATAAGGTTTTCTCAGAAAAGATTCTCTTGGTATAAAACCAAATTGAGAAATCGAGATTTTCATATGTCTGTGAGAACTGACTGTTGTTCTTTTGTTGCATTAAATGTACTCATGTTTATAGGTTTATAGGTCTTCCAAAATGTAAAACAGAAATTGATTATAGTGTCAGACTTTTCTTTCAGATTCAGACCTCTGTCTTTAGCAAAAATGTATGTGATGTATATCCCATTAAGGATCAATAACTTAAATAAAAGCTTTTTTATATATTAGATAGGGATGACTGACTGAAAAGCATATTTTATGTAAAAATGAAAATTCAGGTTGTTACAAAATGTCATAATTGTTATCTCCACAAATTGACAATGGCTATTTTTTTATATTTCCCAAAGAGATAAATTGAGGCTTAGGATTATGGTATTAACCTTTTGTGATTTCTCATTAACTCTTTTGGAATGGGCCATGCTTTCCTAACCACTAAGTGGTTAGGAAACCTAACCAATAAGACAACTAAGATTAAAAACAAGACAAAACAAAACAAAACAAGAAACAAAAACACTCCAGAGCAAGATTTTCCTTAGCATAAGATCATCTCTGCCCTGCAGTCACCTCACAATTTTCTGTAGCCTTCTGAGTTTCAACTTCTGGATCTTCCACTAGCCCACCTACATTGTATACACACAATAAATGTTGCTGATTTGGAGTATCTTGGTCTCTGTCCATCCTGAGGCACTGAGCTCCCAGATCCCCATCATGCATTATAAATTTTGTCTCTTTTTTGTTAACCTTTCACTATACCCCTCCTACAGGGAGTTGGGGATCTTATTGAAGTCTCTGATATACTATGGCTTTGTAGTAAGTCTTGATATATGACAGTAAAAATTCACAAACTCTATTGTTTTTCAAAACTGTTCTTTACTTCAAGGGTACTGTTTGCAAATTCATTACCAATATAAGTTCACATTTATTTAAGTCTTTTTTGCTTTCTTATATCAACTCTTAGTCACTACAGAACTTTTAGTCATTACACTGTCACTACACGACTTGCTAAATTTGAGTTTGTTTGCTTCTAAAAGAAAAAAATGTAAATTGACATACTTAGTTTTGTAACTTGACATAACTGACATCATCTTGAGCCCTGCATTAAATTAGTGCTCTGTATTTGACCAAGGAAAATTGAAAATTATTCAAGCTATAAGTACCATGAGAAAAGCAGAATGAGCTGTACACACAAGAGAAAAATTAACCCGCTCAACAAAAGAAACAGGATGCAGATGTCAACCAAAAATTAATGTACAAGTCTAGCTAAACTGTATCCAACAGGATAATTTTTTGTGGTTATCTGCTTTAAAACTCTAACTTTCTGCTCAATGAGACTCTGAGACAGGGGTCCACTAAGCTACCCAGCTTAGCTAATTAAATTCCAATTTTATCAATTTGGCTGCTTGGCTTCTTATATTATTCATGAACCCACTTCACTTAGGAGGCAAAGAAAAAGCAACTTTGAGCAAGTATTTTTTTGAAAACCCACAAATCTATCTGGACCTCTACAGATTTTCAAAGCTTTATGTAACAAGAAAAAACTGTTTTTTACTCCTCTCAACACTTCTTACAGGACCCTCAGAGCTCCACCAAGCCTAGAGCTTGACCCAGACAAGGGGGGTAGGAGAAGCAATGATGCTTGTTTGACCATCAAGGGTGAAATATTATGGTTCTAATATAACATAATTTTGATAGAATTAATATTATTTCTTAAGGATTTATGAACTTGAGTTATGATGTTCAAATTGTGAAATGATAGAAATAAGCATGTATTTGTATCTGGAAAACAATTTCAAAAATGTCTGTGGTTACCAAGTTGACAAAGAGTGCATTACAATGGTTGATAAACTGTGTTAAATTCAGAAGTTTAGAAGCTGATTCACTTGGCAGGGGGCTTGGGTCCTTATATTATACTATATACATCCTTATACTATACAGAAGGAGGATACAGTAAGGGTATGCATATTTCACCCATCCTAGTGGGATATTTTGCTTGCAACACAAGGAGAAAAAGGAAGCTTATGCTTCCCTTCCTTTGTTCTCACTACTTTTGCTTTCTTACATTGCCATGAACTGTTATTCCCTCTGATGCAATTAAACAGGCATCAGTTTTCCATGCCTCATTGCATCAAAATGTATCTGCCTTGTGCAAACAGTTTTATTTAACCTAGGATAGGCTCATCAAATTGTTAAATAATCTGCCTCATGTGTAATACATCTTCCTTATCTATGAGGGTTTATCCCCTAGGATATCTCTCCCAAATGGATGTCATTCACAGTCTTGAGTTTGGCTATTTATGATGGATCCATACATACATAGACAATTCTCCACGATATCTTTTTGCTTCCACTTGCACTGGTAAATCAGCTAAACATGTCATTGCTTTTTGTTTGGATGTTTGGATGTCCTTAGTGCCCTGGGCTGCCTGTGTGCACTTAAGACTGGCAATGGCCAGTATATAAAAGTGCTGCTTTCCAAATGTTTTTTAAACTTTACATATTTAACTGACCACAGGAGTTCCTCATGACTCTCATGGTCAAGAAACTGTTAAACAAGCTCACCATATGCTCAAACTTCAACTCCAAAACCAAAAAGGGGAAGACAAGAAGGAATGGCTGAAGTTGGAGATAAATCACAGATGTAGTGATAAACAAGGCCAGCCTGAGAACTGAGATAACACAAAGTAACCTTTGTGCATAAGTTGTTCTAGCTCCAACAAGGCAAGGTGCTCAGGTCAGCCAGTTAAACAAGTTGTGCAGCAGAGGGATTAGCATTGACATCATCCTTTTGGATGTATAAACAAACATGCTATAGTGCTTGCACAGTTCCTTTTCTCCCATCAGGAGAGAGGACTCCACCTGTTCTTGGCTTTCATCTCCTTTTGTTTCCCATCCTTCTTTCAATCTTTCACCGTAGACACTTCAAGAGCTGTGCTGGTATGTGGGAAGAAGTAAAAGATCTCTATATTGAAAACTACAGTAATGGAAAAGGAGATAAAGGAAGATACCAGCAAATGGAATTATATCCCCTGGACAGAAAGAACAAACAGGGAAAATGGACATGTTTCTAAAATTGCTATATATACTAATGCAATTTCAGTCAAATTATCACTAGCACATCTCACAGAACTAGAAAAAAATCCTAAAATTCATATGGAACCAGAAGACATGGAGGCTAGCAAAGGCAATTCTGGGCAACAAATGCAAAGGATGTGGGGTAACACAATCTCTGTTTTGAAAATGCACTTCAGAGCTAATGTGATACCAACATGTTGGTACTGAAACAAAAACAATGGATGTAACATTAAAAGATGCAGAAACAACTTCAAACACACTCAGTTACCTGATCTTTGACAAAAGGACCAAACCCATTCACTGGAAAAAGTTAACTTTTTTAATAAATGGAGCTGGGAAAAATTGGCTGTCTATATGCCAGAGACTAAAACTAGACATGTGTATCATCGCACATTAAACTAAAATTATAATGGATCAAATAGCTAAATATTAAAACAGAGGCACTATATCTACAGGAGGATATAATAGGAGGAAAAATTCTTGAAGTCATGGATGTAGGCAAGGAATTTATGAACAAAACCTGATCACATAGGAATTATCACAAAGAATCAACAACTGGGATCTCATAAAATTAAAAAAAATAGTTTTGCACAACAAAATACATGGCCAATAAATTGAAAAGGAATCCAAAAAATAGGAAAAAAATTAGACAGCTGTATCTCTGACAAAGGATTGATGTCTAGAATATACAAAGAATTGAAAAAAATCAGACATCCCCCCAACTCAAAGAATCAATCCAAAAATGTTCACTTGAGATGAACAGACACTTTTCAGATGAAGATGTACAAATGGAAGATATATGTATACACACACACACACACACACACACACACACACACACACACATATATAGATATAGATATGAAAAAATGTTCAACATCACTGTTCATTTGAAAAATACAAATTAAAACAATGTTGAGGTTCCATCTCACTCCAAAGTGAACAGCTATTGTCATAAAAACAAGCAACAACAAATTGTGGTAGGGTTGTGAGTAAAAAGGAATAGTTCTCTACTCTTGGTGGGAGTATAACCTGATGCTACAACTGTGGAATCCCTGAGAAAATTCTTCAAAAATCTAGGATTAGAGGTATTATTTTACCCAGCTAATCTTTGGGTATCTTCTTAAATGAATTCAATGCACCACACCACAGCAATATATGAACCTCCATGGTTTGTAATAGCTGAATCTTGGGACCAACCCAAATACCCATCAACTGATGAATGGATAAAAAATGTAGGTTTTTAAAATTATATTGGAGTATTACTCAGTCACAAGGATTTAATTGAGATATTTATTGCTAAGTTGATGGACCTTGAGATCTGTCTTAGTCACTTTACTCTTCTTGCTCAGACAAAATACCTGGTGCCCAAAATTAGGGAAGAGAAGCTTTATTACTTACAGTTTTGGGGGATTCAGTCCATACTCAGCTGGCTCCAAATTAGGATGGCATGGTGGGGCAGCCACTCATGGCCACCACAAGAAGCAAGCATGAACAGAGAAAAAGATTTACAAAGACATCCCCTTCCTGCATTTACACTGTATGTGGGTTCCACATCTGGGCAGGTGCAGCATTCACACCACCAATCCCAATGCTAGACAATGAACCAGTCAGAAATGCTAGATTCAGCCAATCCATGATTACATGAAGCTCAGGGCAGGGGGCACACCTCAACACAAACCATAATGTTCCACGCCTACTCCTGAAAGACTCATGTACATCCTTTATACAAAAGACATTTAGTCCATCTTCAAGAGCTGCCAAAGTCCTAACAGTTTCAGCATTGCTGAAAATTGAAGTCTCAAGTCTCCTCAAAGATCTGAGAGAAACTCTGAGCTGGAAGCCCCTGTACAAATGAAAACAAAGTTAAACACAACACACAATAACACAAGACAAGCATTACCATCCCAAAATTTACAAACTGGGGAATACAAAGCATTGGAACCAAAGCAACTCCAAGCTTCAGCAGAGCAAACATTAAGTCCTGGAGTTCCACACTCAGTAACTGAAGCATTCTGGTTGCAAGCTCCAAAAGGCTTCAGTGACTCCACCTCCATGGCCCTTCTAGTGGTTTCAGTTCCCATAACTTCTCTCTTAAGCCCACTCTGCTCAGTCTTAGCAACTTTTCTTGAATGATCAACATTCTTGGCTTTTCCAAATTCTGCTACCCCCATTGCATATTTGGCTTCTCCCTCACAGCTTTATATATTGTCCTCTCAGGGGCATACCATCTGACCTTGAAGGTCTCCTGATATTGGGGTAGAAGATACCTTAACCTCAGAACTAGTACATGTCCCATTCATTTAAAACAGTGCCAAATAGATGCAGTCAGGTCCACTGCCAGCTAGAGTAGTAATCAGGCTTTCCTTTCTCTTGGGTGTAGGGATCAAGTGCCTGGATAGCTGAGCTCTCTGAACCTGACTGTGATGAACAGCTTCTCTATGGCATTGCCATTTTGAAATCTTGTATTGCTTCTGTCACTACTCTGGAACATGGTACCCTGGGGTTTCTCCTGCAAGCAAAGTCTTTTACTTTGGCAGTTTTGAAGCTGTAAATTTTGGGGACCTGCTGCTTCTTCATGTGTTGCTTGCAGGCAAACTTTTTTTAATTTTCTGTTCCTTTTCAGAAATCCAGGTCTCAGTTCCATCTTTATAGTCCATAGCTTTCTAGCCAAACTTACAATGTTTTAAATCACCCTGCTGGGCTCTTTGATCTTGATCCATAACATAAATCTGGCTGAAAGCCTCCATCTGTAACATACTATCCTGAAAATCTCTTCTGAAATCAGTCATTCACTTTGGAAGGTCTTGCTCTTTCCTCAAATTTCCTCAAACTATATTCATTTTGTTTTCATCCAAAGCAGCTGGATTCTTTTCAATGTTAATATTTTCACAAATGAAGCCCTTATTTTTTCCACATTTTCAGTTCCAACTTTACTGAAGTTTCCTTATGGCCAAATCTAAAAATAAACTTAAATCACTAATCTGTTCTGTTTGCTATGATTCTCAACACAGAGATGATGAAAAGCCCTCAACAGGATCCAGGCTACAGACTGAATGTTGGACACCCTTGAAATTTCCTATGCTTGATTAACTCATCTGCTTCTCTACATCTCAGTTTCTTATTAAGTCTTAGCTCATGAATGAAATTTTTGCCATAGAAAAACACATATGATCTGGAGTCAAAGGCCACTGGAGTCTGTGTTCCTAACTGAAACCTCCTGAGACTGGACTTTACTGTCTCTATTTCTATCACTTTCTGGTCTGGTACTTTCTGATCATAAAGTTGCAACAAACTCAGTTTATAGCATGCTAGGGCAGCTTCTTCAACTGGAAACTCAAATCTTTCCAAATGTCTCCTGCAAACCATTTTCAAAGGGTATTGAACCTCATGGTCAGGGAGCATCACAGGTGATAAAATCTCTTATTCCAACATCTGCCTGTTATTGCCCTCGCCTCTCAAACAAAACACCTGGCACTCACAACCTAAAAGGAGAAGGTGTATTTTTGCTCACAGTTAGCAGATGATTCAGTCTATAGCAGTGGGTTCTAAAGCAGGATGGCATGATACACAGGTGTGCCAGATAAACTATTCATGATGTAACAGCAAAGCATAAAAGGATAGAGGCGAGCCAAGGAGGGAGATAAACTCTTCCAAACCACACTCCTACTGACCTGACTCTTCTAAGCAAAACTCCACCTAACATTAACCCAGCTATAAGAACCCATAATCTGACAATGTTCCCCCAACCCTGCCTTTGAGTATTGTAGGCACTTGGAAAACATCTAGATATAAACAATAACATACCCCAATACTTTTCTTATGTGAGTTTCTCTACATTATCAGACTGAGGCCAGAATACAACCAAACCGTAATGTATTATTCTTTTAGCACTAGAAAAGCTCAAACATGAATCACACAGAACTCCAAAAATTAATGATTTCTACAACTCTGTCACAAAATTCCCAATCTATTTCAACATTTTATTCACTATTATCAGCTACTTAAAAATTTTTAATGGCTGTATGTTGTGGTCTATATTTAGATTGTCCTCCAAGCCTCATAAAATCACAGAGGTGGCTAACTCTAGCTTTTGTGATTGAAGTGTTGTCTAGTGCTAAAACTGGTGGTGTGAGTGATGAATTCACACACAGGCAGGTAGCTGGCATACTATATAAGAGAGAGAAGGAGACATGCTTTGCACTTTTTACCCTGTTTGTTCTTGTGACTTGTAGCCACCATGAATGGCTAACTCTTGGCCACTCCACTCTGCCTTGGAGCCAACTGACTATGGACTGAAACCTCCAAAATCTGTATGCTAAATAAATCTTTCCTTCCTTCATTTTGGATATCAGGTATTTTGTCTCAACAGTGAGAGAAAAATAACCAAGATAACATATGTTGTACATAGATATGAGCCTCAATGTGAAGTTTTCATACATGAAAACACTGTTTAATGATTAAATTATGTTAGATTGTCCATCATTGAAAACTAAGTATTTCTTTCTCTAAGAATATTCAAAATCTATTCCTTTAAGTATTTAAAAATATCTATTATAGTTAATTCTAGTCAATTGCAATTGAAATCTAGTCTGTGCAATTGTATACCAGAAATTATTCCTCCTAATTATAACTTTGTACTCAGGCACCCAATGTTCCTCTCCCTCTTTCTCAAATATGATCAAGCTATCCTATTACTGAATTTATATCCAGAAGTTATTAAGTCAGTATATTAGAGAAACTTCCACACTCCTGCATCTATTGAAGCACTAATCAGAATAGTCAAGATATGGAATCAACCTAAAAGCCTAAAAAAGATGAATAAAGAAAATGTGCTATATATGCCCAATAAGACACTAATCAGTGATTTAGAAGAATGAAATCTTGCCATTTATGAAAATATAGATGAACTTGAAAGACCAGTACTAAATAAAACCTACAGTCAAGCAAGACAAGTTATGTACTACATGATTTACTCACATGTGAAATCTAAAAAGTTTGAGGTCTTTGAAGAAAAGAACACTTCAGTTATTTTTTTAAAGAAACATAAAATGGACCTTATGATAACAATTTTCTGAAGTATAAATGGGATGACTATAAAAAAAAAATATATATATATATATATTTAATGAAAAACAAGTTGTTTAAGTCACTTTATGTGCAGAAGTTTGACAAATTATCAATAAACTAAAGTGTATACAAATATAATTTTGGAGCTGAAAGGAACCAAAAAGAAAATTTAGTCTTTACATGTTAGATGAAAAAAAGGTTACTACAATTAGTAGAAAGCCAAATGTGAGTTCTCAGTTTTCCTGCCTTTCAATTAGTTATTTCTTTTACCAAACCACATATCATACTTGTGTTTAGGTCTTGACCCAAACACAATGACTTGTTTTTCTACTCATTAACAGGTAATTGCAAATTGATGGAATATCTGTTCTACTGTGAACAGGGTATTGTACTTACTCAGAAAATACTACACAGATTGGCTGGTGTTTTTGAGGTGATGAGGTTTTATCATTACTAAATATTAACTATAATTCTTGTTGTATAAAACATTTTTTAAAGATTTAGTTTTAAATCACCTTCATTGATTTATTTTAGGTACTGGGGATCGAGCTAAATCCCCAGCCCCATCTATAAAACATTTATTTTACTTCAACAGAGCATAAAGCAACTCACTCAAAGGAGCTATATGCTCACAACCTGTGTTTTTTCACTTTAATGCTCCAAACTTTAAATTACACATGAAGCAAATTAGGAGGTAAGCTTTCACTTACTGTTTTTTCCTAAATTTTACATATGGACTGTTGGGCATGGCCACACTCTGGGGGCAAACTTTGTCTAGCCACCTGGTACTGAAGTTTCTGAAATCTTCCCAGCCAGACTCAAGATTCCAGCACTGCCATACTTTGGGGTGCACTCTTCCTAGCCACCTGGATCCTAGAGTTTCTGAATTCTTCCAAGACAGATGAAAGGCCCCAGCACTACCTACCTTAGGAGCACACTTTATCTAGTTATCTGGGTCCCACAGGTTCTAAACTCCACCCACCCAGATATAAGGGCCTGGAACCACACTCCAGGAGTATATCTGTGCTAGCACAATGGAGGATCCAAGCTCTCTCCAGCCCAGTGTTCCAGCACAGTGTCTCAGGGGAACACCTGACCAGCCTATGGCCACAAAGGTACTGAGCCTAGCCTAGTCCAGAGCCCCAGATCTGCCCATCAGAGAGTGACTAGCCTAGCTGACATGTCTTGGAGAATTTGGGCTACACCCAACAGCACAAGGAACCAGCTCCATACCTCAGGTGTGCAGCCCAGCTAGCCATCCAGTGGGTCCTGGAGGTTTTGAACACCTTCCATCTAGGAGCAAGGCCCCAGTACCATAAGCCGGGGGGGGGGCTCTAGCTGGGAGCATGCTCCAGAGGCTCTGAACTCCTGCAGGCAAACGCAAGATGCCAGTGATGGCACACTCCAGGGGCACACAAAGCCTAGCTACTGGGGTCCCAGAGGTTATGAACTTCAACCATGCAGGTGTAAGGGCCCCACACCACACTCTGAGAGTGCATCTGTGCTAGCTACAATGGAGCATCCAAGCTCTGTGCAGCCCATTGTTAGAGAATAAACCAGTGAAGTACATCAGGGAAAAACTCAGTGAGCCTCACAGGCTGTAGAGCAAAGGTCATCAGAGTCATATTTTAAGGTTTCACTTCTGATAGGTATAGGGATATCCAAGGACTGAAGCTCTGTGAAGGTAACATCAGGAGGGTGCCTGGCCAGCCACATGGATGCAAGAGGAAAATGGCAAAATCAAAGAGCAAGATGCACTCTCAGTCTTCTGGTCCACCAAAAACAAACCCAAGAGATGTTGAAATAGAAGACACTAGAAAGTATAAAACTGAACTTTCTGAAATGATACCAACTGAAGTAAAGAAACAACCCCTTGAAGCTATAGAGAAAATCAGATCAAAAATAATCTTTCAGGTAAAAAAGCAAATGACAAACATTTTGAAGGAAATATGTATATGTAAAGATCTACATTAAAAAATAGAGGAACATAAGAAAATAATGCAAAACTGGAATAAAAAAATAAGATAGAATTAGAATGCACACTCAACGGGATATTTAGGAAATTAAAACTTACATTGAAAGTTAGCAAAACCAGTGGAATAAAGTTGAAGTTTGACTCTCAGATCTTGAAGATAGGATGGAAGCTTGCAATCACAAAAGAAAAAAATCTCTTAAAAAGTGGCAAGGTACCAGGAAGCAACAATTCAACAGCTGCAAGATGATGCAAAGACAAACAATATAATAATAATAGGTGTCAATAAAAAAGCAGAGGGCAAAATGATAACATACAAAAGCTATTTACAGAAATAATAACAGGAAATATTCCAAAGATGGGATGAGAATCTGATAAGCAGGTAAATGAAGCATACAGAACCTCACTTAAACATAACAAAAATAAACCTTCACCCAGTTGTATAATATTTAAGATACCAGAGATTCAGCACAAGAACAATATACTAAAAGCTGTCAGAGAAAAGAAACAGATCAGCTATGAAGGAAAGCATATCAGAATCACAGCACATTTCTCAACAGAATCCTTCAAGTCAAGAAGAGCTTAAACTATTTCAGACAAAGAAAGAAAACATCATTAAAAATATCTTTAAAAATCTATGGAGAAATAAGATACTTTCAGCACAAAGAAAACCAGAACAAATTCATGAGCACCAAACCAACACTACAAAGAGTACTGAAAGACACTCTAGAAAGAGACAAAAATAGCTAGAATCCTAAGAACAACAGCAGAAGGAAACTGCTAAGCAGGGCAAACAACTAAACAGAAAAAGTAAAAAAATCAACAACAGAAAGATAACAGAGCACTGTTAAGTCAGTGCATATCAGTTATATCCATCAAGGTAAATGGTATTAACTCACAAACAAAAAGAAACAGGTAGGCAGAGTGGATAAAGAAACAAAATCTAACAACATACTGTGAACAAAAAACATATTCAACTCAAAAGAAAAGTCATATGACCGGGGGTTTAGCTTAGAGGCGTAAGTGCCTGCCTGGCAAATGTGTAAAGTTGTGAGTTTGATCCCCGTTACCCCCTCCACTCTAAAAAAGAGAAAGAAAAGATAAGAAAAAAGAAAATTCACAGACTAAAACTCAAAGGATGGAAGACAATACTCCATGCAACAGGAAACCAGTAAAAAGCAGGAGTAGCTTATTCATTGCAGACAATGTGAACTTCAAGCCAAGAATGATCAAAAGAGATAAAGATTACTGCGCACTTGTTAGTGGAAAAAATCAAGAGGAAGAGATTACAATCATAAATATATATATGCAACAAAAATAGGAACACAAAACTATATAAGACAAATCTTAATAGACATGAACAAATAATAATGTAGTTTTAATGGGGGATTTAACACTCCATTGTCACAAAGAGACAGACCAAACAAACAAAAAAAAAATAAGGAAAGAAATAACAGAACTGAATCAAACTTATGAACAAGTGGACCTAGTAGTTGTATGCTGAGTGTTTTACCCAACAACATCATAATACACACTCTTCTCAGTTGCACATGGGTAATTCTTTAAAACAGATCATATACTAGGCATCATAGGAGTGCAGGGGTGCTTCAAATTATGTAAATCAATAAATATAATGCACCATATCAATAGAGTCAAGAACAAGAATAGAAGATCATCTCAATAGATGTAAAAAAGCTTTCAACAAAACCCAACACTGATTCATAAAAACCTTCAGAAAATGGTAATAGATAATCTTTACCTCAATCAGATAAAAATCACCTATGACAAAACAAAAGCCAATATTTTATTAAATGAACAAAAACTGAAAACTTTCAACCTAAAATCAGAAACAAGACATCACCTTTGCCATTCAATATAGTTCTGGAAACATTAGATAGAGTAATTAGACAAGAGATAAAAATAAAAGGAATAAAGATAGGAAAGTAAGAAGTTAAATTATCATTATTTGCAGATGATATGGTACTCTACATAGGAGACATAAAAAACTCCATTGAAAGATGTAGTAACCATATTTAGTAATGTCCTGGATACAAGGTCAATACTTCAAATTCAATAGTGTTCTTGTATACAAACAGCAAACTCACTGAGATAGAAATAAGGGAAATCACACCCTTCACTATACCATCAATAAAAGAAGAAATTCTTAGGAATCAACTTAACAAAGGAAATAAAAAAATATATATACTGAAAATTGCTTTATGCTGAAAAAGAAAATTAAAGAGGATTTCAGAAAATGGAATGATATTCTCTGTTCTTGGATAGGAAGAATAGACATTGTGAAAATAGCCATTCTCCCAAAATTTTAGATAGTTTTAATGCAACTCCAATAAAAAATACCATTTGCATACCTCAAAGATATAGAGAAACTGTCCCTAAAATTCATCTGGAACCAGAAGAGATCTAGAATAGCAAATCAATTCTGGGCAACAAAGGTAAGACAGGCAGCATCACAATCCCCAATTTGAAATTATGTTACAAAGTTATTGTAATAAAATCAGCATGGTAGTAGAATAAAAACAGACCTGAAGATCAATGAAGTAGGTTGGAAGATACAGCCACAGCCACACAAACACATTCAGACACTTCATCTTAGACAAAGGGGCTAAACATGTGCACTGGAAGAAAGCCTCTTCAATAAGTGGTGTTGGAATAACTGGCTTTTCATATGCTGAAAACTAAAAATAGATCCATGTCTATCATCATGCACTAAAGTCAAAATCAAAGGTTTAAATACTAAAACATAAATACTAAATGGGCTAGAAGAAAAAGAGATAGAAATCTTGACAACATACAAATCGGCAGACAACTTATGAGTAAAAATCAAACTGCACAGAAAATACTTCCCAGAAACAACTAGGATCACATTTTATTAAAAATCTATTGCATATCAAAAGAAATCTCCAAAAGAGTGAAAAGAAAACCTACAAATAGAAAAAATACCTTAGCCAACTGTCCCTCAAATAAAGGACTTCTATCTAGAACTTATAGAAAATTTTTTTAAAATTCAGGTCCCCAAAATTGAAGAACCCAAACCAAAAATGAGCATCTGATATGAATACACACTTCTCAGATGAAGAAATACAAATAGAAAATAAATACATGTCTACATCTCTTATACTAAGCAATCCTTTTGGAGGTAACAATAAGCAATATTACAACCACTATCAAATTCCTATCATGTTGTTTTTGTAAACCTATACTGTTATTGTATTGGGTTTGTTGATTATTCATCACTTTTGCTCTTTGGTTTTCTTTTATGTATCTTTTTTCTCTTAAATGATAAATAAATGAATAAATTAATTAATTAATAATTCAGACTGCTAGTTTGATATTGCACCACTGAATATGGTAGCCACTAGCTACATGTAACTATTAGACACTTAATATCTAGTCTAGATTCACTTCTGCTGTAAGTGTGAAATGCATACCATATTTGCCAATTCAGGATAAAAAAGAATTGGAAATATTTCACTATTATTTTTTAAACTTACTAGATGTTGAAGTGGTAACATTTTGCATATATTGGGTTAAATAAAATACACTAATTCAATTTTGAAAAGTTTTTTAATTTGGTTACCATAAAATTTTAAATTATCTGTCTTATATTACAGTTATTTTAAATATTTCTAAGCAATGAATAATAAATATCTAGGTGTTATTAATGGTTCTTAAAGTCTGTAAGACTCATTACCATTACAAAAATTTTTTGTCAAGAATAGCAAAAATTGGCAAATGAAACTATATTAAACAAAATACTTTCATACATCAAAGGAAACAAGGAGAGTGAAGAGGTAACTTAAAAAATAAGAGGAAATACTCAAAACTATTTTTCCAAGGAGGGATTACTATCTAGACTATATATGGAATTCAACAACAAAGATACAAAGATTCCAAATAAAATGTAGGCAAATGCTCTGAATAAATATTGCTGGAAAATATATGTTACATAAACTAAACCTGTGTAACTTAATGAGATCCTATCTCAAAAGAAAATGAATTACTTAATTAGTTTAAAAAATGGATGAGGACACAGCTCAGTGCAAAGTCTTTTTAGACCCTAGTACCACAAAAAAGATATACATATAATTGGCAAAGCTGTGAAAAAATAATCACCACTAATCACTAGAAACATGTAAATCAAACCACAAGCAAATGCCATCTTACACCAGTAAGAATAATTATTATACAAATGACAAAAATACTAAATGCAGAAGAAAAGGAGTGCTCTTACACTGTCTGTGGGAATGTAAATTATTATAGTTTCTATGGAAAACAGTACAGAGGCACCTGAAAAAACTAAAAATAGAACTGCTATATAATCCAGCAATCCCTGTACTGGTTGTGTTTCCAAAAGAAATGAAATAGTTATACCAAAGAGACACGCATCCATGTTTATTGCAGCACTATGCAAAACAGTCAATAAATAGAATCACTTGAGATGTGCATTGACAGATGAATGGATTTTAAAATATGACATATATTCTCATGAAGCATTATTCATTCACAAAAAGGAGTGAGGTTCTTTCCTTTGTAAGAATATAGATGGCAATGTGGTATATAATGTTAACTGAAAAAAATCAGATACAAAGTAAAATATCAACAGGTTCACATTCATATGTAGACGCTAAAATGTTGATCTCATTGAAGTAACGAATAGAATAATGGTCATCAGAACCTAATAAGAGTGTTAAGGAGAGGGGCAATGGCTACAGAGCACAGCAGAGGTGCTAAACAGGAGAAAGTTCTAATACTGTATAGCACAGTGTAATAACTGTGGCTGTCAACAATTAAATATATTTTTCAAAACAGTTAGTAGGGAATGCTTTTAATGTTCCCAATGCAAAGTAACAATAAATATCTGAGGTGACAAACATGCCAAATGTCCTGATATGATTGTTGCACATTGTATGGAAAGTCAAACAACTCACAGATATGTACAATTGTAATGTATTAAGTAAAAATAAAAATACAATTTAAAAACTGTCTACATATGTAATCAGCAGTCAATTTTCTGTGCTTAAGAAAAAATAATGTGGAAAAATACAGTGAATCTGGAAATATACTTAAGTTGACTTTAGATATGCATTCTATCCAGATTTACATTTTTAGTTTTATTTAATAGAGAAAATATGACATTACCTCAGTTTACAAATTTAGTTCTTTCCATGATTCTGGTCTCAAACTGAACTGGATGAGAAGTGAATCAAATTCAGTTATTAAGGTCAAGGTTAATCTTATGCAGAAAGTTGATTCAGTTTTTCACCCAACTCAGTTTGTGACCAGAATTGTGGAAAGAATTGGTTCATGAACTAAGGCACCACTGTAGTACTATATAGCTTGAATTCATTTGAACATATAAGAAAGAATCATTAGGCCAGAAGCATGGTAGACAAGAATTAGTGTATTCTTACTTCAATCCATAGAGCTCAAGTAATCAAAACAAATGCCATCATGACACTGCAAACATACAACAGAACATAACAAAGATTTTAGCAACTGAAGATGAATGCAAAAAAAAAAAAAAAAAAAAAAACCAAAATACGTGTGACTATACCTTTGCTCCATCTGAAATATTGTCCCAGTTTCCACCATTGAAAGAGAACTTTCCATTGCCTATATGCATCAATATGTCTTCAGGAGTATCATTGGGTCCATTAGCAAATGGAATGTAGCTATGAACAAAACACATTTTAATACATATGAGATGGTAATATAAATATAACTGACACTAATGAGTTTTATACTAATATAGTATAAAACTATATATATTATATATAGTATAAAACTAATGTACTAATATAGTATAAAACTATATACAAACATTTACTAGAGCAAATTGAAAGCATAATATATCTGTCTTCACTGTTAATATCAAATTTTACATTTCAAACAATATATTTAATTATAAAACATTATTTAATAAAGTGGAGAAATTTACCTACATCAATTCTTTTTCTTTGATCAGTTGTGAAATGTAAAATAAAATAAGCCACACAATTTTCTTTTTTCCCTGACATGAATTACCAAGTATATATATAACATGAATTACCAAGTATATATATATAGTATATTTATTGCTTTATCTCAATTTGTTCATTCTTTTACTTTTATATTATTAGTGCAACTGGATAAACAATATTTTCAATTCATGTTGTAAAATGACAAAATATTTATATAAATACAATAAAGATTTCACAAGTATTAAGATTACAATATAAGGCAGCTATTCAAGAGTGGAATGATAAATGTTTAAATTAAAATGATTTTGAAAAGTACTTATAGAATGATAAAAAGTGATCATGTTTAACAAAGAACTGAAGCAAATATTCAATTTTGCCAGTTTGACGACTGACATAGTTAAAAGTTGGAAGAAGGGAATGAATCAGCATCTTAATTTGCTCATCTAACATAAAACTGAGAAAATACTAAATATACAAAAGTATCACAAACACTTCTTTTTTTCTCATAATGTATATACTTCAAAGTAGCAAACTAGGGATAGTATCATAAGGTTTAAAACCAAGAAATTTGATTCTATTTTCATGTAAACTTTATCTACCTGTGCTGTGCTTTATAACTAAACATTGTGCCTAATTTTGTAGTGTATAAAAAGGCACACAAACTACACTTATATGTACACATTTTATGATGAATTATTAATTTAAAGTCCTCAGTTTGATAACATACCAATTTGTGTAAATGTTGATGTACCAGTTAAAATTTAATTTAATTTATTAGATATAAGTGATTACTAAATACAATATATTTGCTTGTAAACCTGGGCTCTTTCCTTATGAGAATAATCTCAGTAGCCATAAGTCTGCAATTTTATCTAAAAGTGTTACTCATAATTAAAAGCAAAAAAGTATTTATACTATTTGTAAATTGTCAATATAAACAGAGTATAATTATAGTATTTGTTTGAGCATGCTTTTAATGTTGACACTGACTATTCAATTTTCAAGATGAGGAAATTAAGATGAATTTTACTTACTTTTCCCAACATCACAAAACTTCTCAGAAGTAAAGCAGGTGTTCTGACTCTAGACCCTGTGCCTTTAATGGCTATGATAACTGGTCCTCACTATACTAGAGATGGTAGGATAATAAATGCTTTTAAAAATTAAAACAAGTTTACATACAAGACTGATGTAGAAAATAGTAGTATATTTGCAAAACATTAGCATGGATTTTTAATGATAAAATGCTAAAATATTAACATTTTATTCAGAAAATTGCAAGGCATTAATAATGAGTATATAACTATCTTAAAGTTCAAGATACAATGTGATTTTCCTGCTTAAATGTATTTGTAACAACACATAAGCAAAACTGAGAAGCTACGGATTTTTTAGTGTTATTATTTTTAAAAATTCTGTATTATTTCTATGCTTTTTTTGTATTGCTTTGTTTCTCTAAGTAAAAAAAGAGTGTATATTGCTGCCCTAAGTAAATAATACAAGCAGGTACTCCAAAAACCCTAATAAATAACAATGTAGAGATATACTATTCACATCATGGCAAATGTAAAATGACATGCTCTAGTAATTAATCAAAACTACTTTTTTATTGTATCTGTCTCTTTCTCAATACCTTTTATAGTTCTAGAGAATTACATTTTCCCTTAAAAAGTATTTGAAAGCTTTCCTGAAATTTCAATGCATACAAACTCTTAAAGGCCACTACTTAGGAGAGGTGAGGATTTACATACTCTTTCAGGTCACAGTGGCACACACTTGTAATACCAGCCAGACAAGAGTATGATACAAGAGAATCACTTGAGTATAGAATTTGAAAGCTAGTCACGGCAACTCAGTTCTTGTCTCAAAAAAGAAGATACAGCATTCACCCCTGCCATATTTCCATAACCTTCATGGTTATGAGAAGAAAAGAACTACACTGAAGGTGTCACATTGCTTTATTAGGGCTAGCTGCAAAAACCTAGATTTAGATTTAGTATTCACTTAAACACATTTTGCATGGAAGAAGAAGTTGCAGTTCACTTTTGTTCTATAGTTAGTCTCAATGCCCTACAAGAGTGAAAATATGTAATCATAAAATGAAATAAGACAATGAATTGGAAAGAATAAAAAATATGTAGTGAAAAGGCTATGTTTCACAATGCTTTTTACTTGCATCAAGTTAAATACAAAGACAAAAATAGTAATAATGTGGGAGCTAATGCCATAACCCTGTCTTTCATTTGGCTTCCTAAATCTGCCAAAAGGAACATACATAGAATTTCTTATTACCCTTGCTTTGCAGTTTAAATCAATTCACATTTGGAGTAAAACATGAAAGCCCACGATCTCAGGGAACAATTTCAATATTATTTTTTTAACTTTTTAAAACTTTTTATTGGTACCTGGGATTGAACTCATGATCACCTGCTTGCAAGGCAGGTGCTTATGCTGCTGAGCTAAATCCCCAGCCCCTCAATATTATTTTATCAAGAACTGTAAATACCACATTCTTGAGCTTTAGTAAAGCTTTATTAGTTCAGGAATAGTCATAGTGCTCAGCAGATATTCTAAATCTGCTGAAAAACAAATGGATTTGCCTTCATAAAAGAATAAAGTAATTTGGAGATGTATTAACTTTTGTGACATATATACATAGGAGGCAAAAATATATGAAATGAATTCCAATAGGTTAAGCAAAATAATGCATATCCTACAAAGGGAATAAACGTTCTCTCTTTACTGTTAAAGTAACAATTATCAGACTTTCTCTTAGCAAATCAGGGAGCTTTGTACACTGTGATGAAATAATGAATAGACAGTCCCAAAGATGCTATTGTTCATTCAACTATCTGATGACTTTTGGATTATAGTTTAAAAGAATACATCTTATGTACTTCTTTTTTAACTTTTGACAAGGTCTGAAATTCTGGAAACAAATACTGCCAAAAAATGATCTCTTTGATTTACTTATAACAAATTAGAAATATATGTTTGTTGTTAGCAAGGGCTGTATCACTTGATAAAACTTTTAAAAGCATTTCAAAAGTATAAATAACAAACAAAAGTAACTCATGAAGTAGTTATACAGACCTGATCTTCATATACCCACCTCAAGACTTTCATAATTACACTGATAAAAGTGTCTTACTACAGTGGAAGTTTGATAAGACAAATAGCTATAGTCTGCTCTATATTGCCACTCATTTAAAATGTTTTTTGAAATATTAATCCTAAAATGTTTACTTAATCATTGATCTAATTAGAGACATGCCAACATACAGTATTTTTCACTTTAAATATCAATTTTACACATGTTCATTTGGGACACATTTCCCTCAATGTCTTTGCAGTAAGAAATTTCTGCAGGAGTTTGGGGAAATACTGTAGCTTGATAGTGGGCTGGATGGAGAGCTTCTATGGGGAAAGCAGCTCAGATGCTAGAATTTGACAGCATGGAGGGGGCCAGATGATTGGAGGATGATTTTTACTAAGCCAGGAGAAAACCAAAGGGAAAAATAAAATTAGGAAGAGGAAGGAAAAGCATGGACAGAGGGCTGTAGTCTGACACGCTCACTGAGATCCATTCTGCGCTGTGCTGGGTGAACCCTAGAGTCTGAGGATCCATGCCTCTGATTGGGACCCAGTAGCCAGGGGTAAAAAGGTCACAACTCTGTGATGTCCACAAGATACAGCCTAAGTTGCTGAAGGAAATTGTGGGTTGACTGGCTCAGAGGCTCAAGATTAGCTTGCACCATTCCTGCATCCCTGCATGTACCTCAGATAACAGCAAATTGAGGAGGGCAGAAAAACCCCAGTCAGCACGCTTTGGAAAGACCCTAAGCAATACGGAGAGGGCCAGAGACCCCCAGGACACACTTGTGTGAAAGAAACCAGAAACGTGACAAGAGAAACAATTTAAAAAAAATACCTCCAGCTGCTGACCCTGGGAAAATCAGCCCAGGAGAGGTAAATACAGAAGACAACCAGGGCAATCATCATGCAATATTAGACACAGCATCAGCAGACATAAAGGAATACCTTTGTGACCTCATAGACACATATAAAACTGTACTTCTGATCAAACTGAGGCAAGATATAAAAAGATTCATTAAAGAAAAGATAAGCCCTGCCCAAGAGAACACCAATGGAAGAACAGAGGAACTCAGAAAAGAAAGAAAAACATTTAATGAAGAATATAAACAAAATCTAGAATACATAAACAGATCTAAAGAGATTACAAGGAAACTAAAACTCCATTGAAATCTGGCAAAATGCCTTGACAGAAACTAAAGTTAGCCTTTCAAAACTTGAAGAGAGATTTATGATGTGTGATTATGAAAGAAAAGATCCCTTAAAAATAACAATGAACCAGGAAGAAACAATTCAAAGGCTAGAAGATGACAAAAGGCTTTATAATTTAAGAATAAAAAACATGAGCAAAGAAGCAGGAGTAACCACTAATGAACTCCAAAGACTATTCACAGTTATAATTAAGGAAAACTTGCCAAGTATAGGAAAAATAAATGATATCCAGATAAATGAGGAATGCAGTACTCCAGCCACCTACATACAAAACAGATCTACACCCAGACATATAATCATCAAGATTCCAGAAATCCACCACAAGAACAGAATATTAATAGTGGCCAGAGAAAAGAAGCAGGTCACCTACAAAGGACAAATCATCAAAATAATGACAGACTTATCATCACAAACTATCAAATTGAGAAGAGCCTCAGGGGAAATAATCCAAGCCCTAAAAGAAAAGAACCTCCAACCAAGGCTGATGTACCCAGAAAAAGTCTTTCTCAAAATTAATGGAGAAACAAAATATTTCCAAGACAAGGAGAAAAGGTGGGAGTTCATGGCCACCAACCCAACCCTACAAAAAATACTGGAGGACATTCCAGAGAGAGAGAGGAAAAAATACCAGGATTGCAGCAACAGTGGCAGAGAGGCCTCAGTGAAAGGGGCAGACAGTGGAATGAAGGAGTAAAATGGACAAATAATAGCAGAAGGATAGAATACCAGAGATGAGGCAGAGACAGTAAGCTATGATCTTTAATATAGATAGCCTTAATTCACTAACAAAAAAGAAACACAGGCAGAGTAGATTAGGAGGCAGAATTCATTGAGATGCTCTGAACAGGAAATACACGCAAACTGACAGAGGATTAATAAACTGAGAGTCAAAGATGAGAAAACAATGCTATATGTGACAGGAAACCAGAGAGAAATAGGGACAACTCATCCAGCAGCCACAGATAGGTTGGAATGTTATGACACTTTTGTGCAGTGTAGAACTGCACAGCTTAAAGGAAAGAAAACCTCTGTGGATTTATTAAGGAGTACATCGCAAGATTATGCTCAGAGGTAAAAAAAGGTACAGCAACATTGGATAGGTAACAGGTAGACCCCTTGTCTAAAAACTAAAGGAGCTAGTGGGATCCAAAATATACAAAGCATCCTAAGAAGGGTAAAGGCAAGGAACTACCTAAAAAAGGAAGGCAGAGGACATAGTTAAAAGTGTTTCAAAATTTAAAAGCCACAGTAGTCTTATAACTCTGTTTAGTTTAATTGTATTTTGTTATGGTCTGTCTACTCATATGATATTTGAGGGCACAGACAACTA
This sequence comes from Cavia porcellus, assembly GCF_034190915.1. Classification (NCBI taxonomy): domain Eukaryota; kingdom Metazoa; phylum Chordata; class Mammalia; order Rodentia; family Caviidae; genus Cavia; species Cavia porcellus. The sequence continues at coordinate 49,161,532 of NW_026947486.1, forward strand.
ACCCAAAAATAACAGATTATACCACGGGAACTATCTTTAATTTCCTATTAAGTTAAACCGAAACCCTGTATTACTTACATTGCCTTACTATGACTGATCTTATTTGAAGCTGGTTTGTTAGACTGCTATTTTGCCTTGACTGATTTAATTCCAATTTGGTATATTTGATAGTATCTAGTCTAAGAGTAGAGGCAACTACTCTGAAGATAACAAGTTGTAAAAGATATCCATTCCAGTTTTGATTATTAACTGCTTTCAAGTCCTACAATGTTTTCAAAGTTGTGTTTTTATAAAAATAGCTATGTAAAGCTGTGCTTAACTATATAATGCCTGATGATGTGGACAATTCTATTGAAAATAACAAGAGAAAGCATAGTAACTATTGTAGATCACCTAATATTGTGGTTTTATATGTCTTTCATTTCATGATTTTCTAGGAATTTGGATTTTTTTATCGGTACCAGGGATCAAACTCATGACTCCGTGCTTGCAAGGCAGGCACTTATGCCACTAAGCTAAATCCCCAGCCCCTAGAATTTGTTTTGTTGTCTTCTTTTGATCTGTTTTTCCCTATAATACAGAAAGGATAGATATAAGTGTAGAGATTCACACATGGGAAGAATTTCAAAACCATTTACAGGAACAGATTATATAATACATGATGTAATGAACAGATACTCTGAAGAAGAAGAGACACTAAGAAACCCAATGCTAATTCTGTAGCATTATGATATAAAATCTAGCAATACTATTATTCACTGTTCAGAGTGATAGTAATCCTGTCTCTTATGTTCAATTTCAGCATACATAAAGATAAAGACAGCTACTTCAAAGAGAATGAGACACATTATAGTAGTCATTATTGACTTCTCCAAAATCAGGTCTTGAAGACCTAAAAAGCCTTCATCATCCTGTAATGATTTGATTAGCTCTATAATGTTCAGTATATATTCAATGTGTGTGAGGATGAGAACAACTATTTGGAAGAAAACTAGAGACAATAAGACAGACAATGATGATCTCCAGTGGGCTTGCTTTGAAATCTGTGTTTGTTTACATTGTTTTTTATGAACTGTTTTGTTCTGTTTTGACATGTTTAATCTTACCCTCTTTAAGATAAAAAACAAGTGTGTAGGACTGATAACCATATTACAAAGTTTTTGTTGGATCATTGAGTAGAACTGTTTGCAGTGTCATTATTTGAATATCACTTTGTATGCTTTAATTTTGTAACTTGAACAACTATCCCTAAGATGACAATATGTAACTTAACAACTAGTGGTTTCTTACTGTTTATTTTTCTGAAATTCTGTATTATTTCTACCCTTTTTTCCTGTTTTTTTTTTCTCTTTAAATAAAAAAAAATAAAACTAAATAAATCCCAACTGGAGCCTAAAAGAAATTTCTGCAGCTAGTGATTTAGCTTAGTGGTTCAAGCGCTTGCTTGGTTAAGTGCAGGGTCATGAGTTTGATCTCTGGTTCAAAAAAAAATTCCATAATACCAAGAGTTCAGGTCCACAAAATTAATTCAGTATTAAGAACTAAACCATTGACATTATTGCTATAATCTGTTCTATCTACTGCATAAATCTATTACAACAGTCATGAAGACCATGTAGCCTACATTGAATAGAAGAACCCTAAGCTCAAATACTCTATTCTCCTGTCTTATAAAATCACTGAAATGTTTCAGAAAGGGTAATGTCTTCTATCTCCAAACCTCTATTTCACACATCAGGAGTAAATTCCACAATTCCTTGTTGTAACAGTGTTCCTATTTTTATTTTGAAAACCAATTTCTATCCCACATAAAGTATAAAAACTTGTATACTCATTTTTCTGTGAATTTCACTAAAATATAGTTAATCACATTCTCTGAATATACACATAATTTCTACAGAGGAAATTTCTCATCATAAAATGCCTCTAAAGCAGGCACTATTCTTGTTCTTTGATACTAGTATCTTAAAGCAAGATTGAGAAAAGTTTTGAAAGAATTTTTAAATGTTAGACATTCTATGTTTCTATTCTCAATACTAGAAAAATTATTTTTCTAATAGTTGCCTTAAAAACAGTAAAATGAAACATTAGCCTCAAAAGGCTATTAGATAGTATGCATATGAGAGAGAAATTAATATTCAAATTATTTTAATTTGCTTTTCCTTTGATTTGGGAAATTTAATTTTTTAAACATGAAGTTTTAGGCATTTTGATTTGTATTGAAAGTTCAATAATTTATACTGGTTATCACTATCTATAACATAAGAAATATTCCTGATTTATGAACAAAACTTCAAAGAAATTTATATGTACAGTGCCATCCCTGTTTCATTTTTCATCAGTCTTATTTCACTGCTATGGAAATGCTAGTGTTACAGTTCTACAACCATGATGCAAAGGCTAGAACTTTCCAAGTATGAAATTGGTATCTGAGCCTCCCAAACCGCAACTGCCTTGAGTTGTCCCCCTATGTATTATTCAAACTATTGATGAAACACAATACTCAACAATATCAACTTGATAGAGGAATGGTTTATTTTGACTCATAGTCATACTTTATTTCACAGTGTTCAGGCCAAAAACATCATGGTGGAGGGATATAGTGGGGGAAAGCTGCTTAACTCATAATGGCCGGGAAGCACAAAGAGAATGGAAGAAATGAACATAATACTCTCTCTCATGTAAAGCTCCCAGTGACCCATCCCTCCAACTCTACCTCCTATTAGCACATGAACTACTGAATCCATCAAAAGATGAATTCACTGAAAAGTGTTCAATATAATGATGTAATCATCTGTGGGTTACTTTTAACCTAAACCATAACAACACCCTAGAATCTACATACCAATGTTTGTTTGTTTGTTTGTTTGTTTGTTTTTGTACTGGCCATTGAATTCACAACCTTGCATTTGTCAAGCAGGCATTTATGCCACTGAGATAAAACACTGGTACTGATTTTCCTTTTCAAAAAAAACACTATTTATTTGAGGCTATTTCTTCTGAAAGTTACAGAACCCAACAAATCAGGGATGACACTGCCCTAGTATGCTGTGCATAATGCTAACTGATATAAATTATCTGCAGAAACGGAGAGTGAATGAATAAGTAAAGCAAGTAATTGGATAAGTAATGCAAGTAACTGAAGACTCATTTTCATTTAGAATATATAATGTGATTAATTTGTGCCCATTATTACCCTTTCTACCAGTTCCAAAATGGTGTAAGTCTGAATCAAGTATATTGCCCAAAAGAATAAATGTCAGCTTATTACATTTATGTTGAGTTTAGGTGTTGGGTACTAGACTGAATATTTACATTAGGCATTATTAGAATTCACTAATTTAAAGAGCATCATGTTGAAAAAGAGCAAAGTAACTTAACTTCAACTTGCCTGCCATAACATATACACTACTTCATAAACACTTAACGAAAGAAAAAGAATGAAAGGTAAATGCTAAAAATTTTAAAGAATACCTCAGGTGCCACAAAGTTTCCAGTGTAGCATGGGGTTAAGAGAAGTCCATTTTCTCCTCAAAGTTATTTTGTAAACCCAAAATCACAGATTCTAATTGAATCTGCAATAATTGATTTATCCCTGTATAAAGCATTACTAGGCTTAAGGTCCCGATGAACAACCTTGAATACAAAAGAAAAATTATTGAATTTCTATAACTAAATTTTTGTGAGACTATTTTTGTATTTGCAAGAAAAGAAAATACTAATTATAAAACAGAACTAAGAAGTGTTATGCACATGTACTAACTCTCCACATGGAATGGGAACATTATGTACTGCAAACATGTATTTGGAAAGAAAAATAAAATTGAAAAAAAAGTAAAATTTTGAAAATGACATTTTCTCTACTCTACAGTCAAATTATACCCAGAAAATTATCTTGGGGAGTCTGGAAAGAAGTAATCATTGTGCAAATCTATGACAACTTTCAAACCAAAAAAGGAGAAACTGTTTCCTTTCCATCTAAATTGAGGAAGAATTCTGAGAACCCATAGACAATCAAAAGGATATCTCAAACAACATAGAAATTTGGGAAAGCAGTGAAGACATTGGTATAAGACAATTTAAAATTTAAGGTGGCTCCCTAGATTGGAGACTGGTAACACAATGCCAAAAGCATAAAGCAAGTGCTCAATGAAAGCAATTACCAGTATAACAAGCTAGTTGGTGATCCTGTCCATGGAGGAAAAGTCATACAAGTTTTTTCCTAGGGCCAAAGACTTGGTCTGAAAGTGACTCCACCTGCAACAAAAAACTTACTTAATCTCTGAAAATCCTCAGAGAACTATAACCAAAAGCATCAGTACAGGGTTTCTATTATTAGGAACTAATCTCTAGATAGTTGAAGCCTCAAAACAATCATAATTATGGCTCCCTCTGAGTAGATGACTTGCTGCATTGAGTGGGCAGGATAAGCCTACATGAGACACCTTTGGCTGAGGGAAGTGTGGAAGAGGAGTCTGCCTGGAATTGTGAATAACATTAAAAAAAAAAAAAAAAAAAAACATAGGCTACAATGGTGAGAGGATTACAGAGTTGCAACTGGCCAGGCTCTCAGTAACTAGAAGTGAAAGCACCATATTGAAGCACATGCATTTGAGAAGAATAAATAGAGTGCTTTGTCCTAATGGCCATGTGTCCATCATAGAACTTAGTGGCTTAATTGCTCCTCATATGGTCTAAAGTTTGTCAGGGAGCCATACCAAAATTTGACCATTTGCCACACCCCTAGGTGCATAGTCTAAAATCACCTGGCCTAAGCATATGGGCAACTGGGACAGGGCATAAGTTACCAATATACAAGCATTGAAGAGGGAGAGCTGCACTCTAAACACAAGCTTCTCCATGGGCCAATCAGGTCAACAGCTCATGAGAGGCCCAATGTTTCCCTTGCATGGTCCCCTGCCAAGCCATGACCAGTGAAAAGGGCAGGTACTCAGTCATTACTAACACTTCTGTGTACACAAACATAGGAGGTAGAACAAACATACACTTGTTTTGTGCACGCTAGATGCCACTGAGGCTTGCCTAGAGATGAGGGATCCTGATTGCTACTCAGTCCACTGCCACAACCCTGTGTATACACAGAAAAACCCTCCTCAGGAATGACATCCTGGAAGCAGCCAACAGTATCTCAGCTTGCCAAGTAAAAAAGTGTACATAGAAAGCAAACAGCCCTAATCAGTCTCATGCAAACTGAGAAAAAGGAAACAGATTAACTTAGTTGTTTCTCATTATCCACTTGGCAGACTATCTCTCTAAGTCTAATTATTTAGGCAAGATGAGTTTCTGATTAGTTTTTAGTTTTAGTTTTTATTTTTTTGTTCTTTTCTTTTTCTCAGCTATCCTATTTTCAATCATGTATACCTTTACTTTTATTTTTCCACTTTTCATTATTTTCCTTACATTTACAGTACACTTTCAATTTTCTCTGATTTCCTTGGATTTTTATCTTGTTCTTTCTTTTCCCATTTTCCATTTTTTCCATCTTTTTTCTTTTTTCCCCTTTTTTCATCACTTCTGCAATCCATTTTTTTTTCTTATTTCTTATTCTTTGTTCCATTAATATTCAACTTACTGGGTTAGGGATTAGCTCAGTGGCTTATTATAGAAAGAATAATGTCATGAGTTCAAACCCCAGTACCAAAAACAAGCAAACAAACAAAAATAATATAATCTTCAACTTATTAGTCTATCGCATGCTATTTTCTACTTTCTTTTCTTAGGGTTATGGATGCTGTGCTTATTACTTTTTTATTTGGTTTTCATTCTAATGTTAGATTAGATTTACTTACAGGTGGGTGTGCCACTGTTTTTTTCTTTTTGTCTCCCTTCTAAGAAATGCTGGGAATCGAGTATGGCATACAAGTACAGTGAGTAGGTGCTGTACTTCTGGGCTATATTACTAAGCCCAATAAGATGCATTATATCCAATTTAAGCCACAATTTTGTCTGGCTTGCTTCTGACCATATTTCCACCTAAACTAGGATAATAGAATTCTCCAACTAACAAACTAGGCCCAAAAAGCGCAACTTGAAGTGAAATGGTTGAAGTTTTGATTTTGGACATTTATCCCAAAAACAGCAGCAGAAAGAAATAATGTTTTTGTCAAAATGCACTTTCAAAATATATCAGAAGATTGCACTATTTACCTTTGAGGCAATAGTTTGTCAAAAAAAATCGAGAAAAATCCAGAAAGGGCACACTACATATATACTTGTGCTTGAAATCCACTTGCCTTACCTAACAGAGGGAAGCTACCTTTCCAAGATTTGCAGAGAAAGTAAGTCACTAAAGTTGTGACACACCACATGCCATGGCAACTCACATCAATCAACCACAAGGGAGCTACGGTGAAAATATATAGCAAAATCCTCTTAGTACAACAGTTAGTACTATACAGCAGATAGATAACCAGGACACATGGTAAAGAATAACCTTCTCCCTAAGAAGACCCTCTCATAAATGATTAAAAGAATTCCATTCTGACAGATGTGCAAATAATGATGTAGAATCTGAGGAACAAGGAAAACAATGCAATATAATTTCTCCAAGAGTTATTTACTTCTACAGCAATTGGTCCCAACAATATTGAAATCAACAAATTACCAAAGAATTCAAAAGAATAATTACAAAATGATCAATGAATTCAAAGGATAGGGAATGAAAAAAGTATTGAAGGGAAAAGTGATGAAAATAGAAATTTTGAAAATAAAAAGGGGATCAAGAGTTGGATAACAGGGTAGGATATGAAAAAAGAAAGAAAAAAAAAGAATTGAAATGTGTTATGTAAATGCACCAATTCCCCACAAAACTGTAATCATTATATACTAAAAACACATACTAATGATAAAAGAAATAAAAAACAGTGTTATAAAGGAAACAATAAAGGATATGCAAGAACATTTTAATTAAAATAGATTATAGAGAATCAACTAAAGAAATTTTGAGAATAAAACGCTCAATTAAAAACAAACTTTAATTGAAAAGCATCACCAGTAGCCAAGATCAAGCTGAAGACAGAAATTCTGGGCTTTAATATAGGTAGGTATAATATCACATTCAGCAAAGAATAAAGAAAAAAAATTTGAGCAAAACATACAGAACATCTAGGACATGAGTAAAAGAACAAACATAAGAGAGCTACAAAATACAGACTATACACAGAACATCTATTTAGTTAAAAAAAATACCAGAAAATTTCCTCAATCTTAAGAAATATGTGGACATTGAGTCACTGGAGGAATTTATAACCTCAAACAGATATGGCCAGAAACAAACCTCCTAGGTTATATTATAAAATGTCAAAAACACAGAACAAAGAAAGCATATCAAAAGCAATGAGCGAGAAACTCCAATTTACTTGTAAAGGCAAGAACGTCTGAAAGATGACAGATTTCTCAGCAAAAACTTTAAGAGTGGGGGGTATCAAATGATAAAACTACATTACTATGTCCAATGAAGTCATCCTTTGGAATCAAAGAAGAAGTAAAGACTTTTCCAGATACACAGAAACTAGAGCAACCACTATACCAGTATAACAGAGAATACTTAAAGAAACATCATATTGAAAAATAGGAAGAAAAGAAATAATCAAATGACTAGTAGAAAAGAATCAAGCATCAGAAAATCAGTAAAATCTAAGAACTAGTGTATATGTACATATATATGTGTGTGTGTGTGTGTGTGTGTGTGTGTGTGTGTGTGTGTGTGTAATTAACAAAACTGAATGTCAATGATCTTAAATCTTCAGCTGAAAGGCTCCAAATAGTGTATTAGTTTAAAAAACATGATGCAACTATGTGCTACATGTAAGAATGACACCTCATCAATGAAGACGCATACTGACAAAAAGTGAAAGGATGGAAAATGCCATTTCTGGTAAATGAAATCCAAAAGCAAGTATGAGTATCTATACTCACATCTAACACAGAAAATTTCAAGTGAAGATAGAAGATACAAAGAAGGTCAATATATATTGGAAAGGCAAATAAGCTACCAAGTAAATGTAACAATTGTAAATACATATGTCACAAATTTTATAAACAAGCACATCTAGATACTAAGACATAAATCCCAATATAATAATAGTCCATGACTGAGCACATTACTCTCACAAACAGGTCATCTGGATAAAAAATTCGATAAAGAAACATCTCAGTTAAACAATGCTACATATCAAAGGAACTAAGCAGATATCTACAGAATATTTCAAGCAAACATAATGCATAGTCTTTTCAATAGTTCATGGAAATTTATATAAAATCAGACAATATTTTAGGGCATAAATCAAATCTTTAAAAATCAAAACAATGTGATACAGTAGCCTTAGATCATAACTAAAAATAAACAAGAGAAACTACAGAAACTATATGAACACATAAAGATTAAATAATATACCTCTGAACTGACATGAAATCATTACAGAAATTAGAGAAGAAATTTTTAAAAAAAATTAGAATGAAATAAAATGGAAACAATATACCAGAATGTGAGGGACATAGTAAAAGAAATTCTGAGAGGAAATTTATTGCTAAAAGTACCTACATTAAAAAACCCAAGAAATCTCAAGTAAACTAATAATATACTTTAAGGTCTTTCAGACACAAGGAGAAATCAAGTGCAAAACCAATAGAAAGAAAGGAATAATAAAGATGAAAACTTAAATTACTAAATACACTTAAAGAACAATACCAAAAAATAAGAAAGAGGAAAACTGGACCAGGATGGAGGAAAGGGAAAATGATGGAAGGCAAAAGGCAAAAAAATGCAAATCAATTATATGATCAGTTTCTTTAAGTTCATTGTAAAAGACAGCTTATGTTAATATCAATAGGAGAAATTTTTATGTCCATATCTTATACTCTGAGCAGCTGCTTTAAAGATAACAACACACAACAACAACAAAAAAAAAAAAAAAAGACAAAAAAAACATTTTAAAAAATAGGGGCTGGGGATTTAGCTCAGCGGCATAAGGGCCTGCCTTGCAAGCAGGCAGTCGTGAGTTTGATCCCTGGTGCCGATAAAAATGAAAAAGACAAAAAAAAAAAAAAAAAGATAACAACACACAATACATTCTCCTATTATTATTCTATTATTGTTCCTATTATTATCCTATTATTATTCTCCTATTATTTTGTTATGAAATTTTGTTTTACCTTTTTTCTATAAAATAAAAAATAAAATAGTTGATCCTTTGAAAGGCAAAACAAGATTGAGAAACCTTTAGCCAAACTATGTAAATAAAGACAAACAAATTAGGGTATTAAAAAAGGGGCAAATTGGGAATATTACATTGGATAGAACTGAAATCCAGAGAATAATTAGGAACTATTTTGAATACATATTCCAATAACTGGAAAATCTAGAAGAAATGGATACATTTCTAGAGACACACAGCCAATCAAAATTGAGCCAAGATTATAAAAAACCTAAGCAGACAGTAAAAGTCAATGTTTGGATGAAGTGGAAGTCTTCCAACAAAGGAAGGCCTAGGACTGAATGAATTTACTGCTTTGTTATATGTGACCTTTAAAGAAGAACTAACGCCAATGATCTTACAAATTTTCCATAAAAATGAAAATGAAAGAATGTTTCCAAATTCATTATAGACAGCGAGTATCACCCTGATTCTAAAACTTGATAAAGACTCAATAAGTAATGATGAACACAGATCTTCAATAAATTTCTTACACAAAGAATTCGAGAAGACATTAAAAATACTGATATCACAACCATGATCATGCTGGCTTCATCTCAGAGATACAACGATATTTCAACATAAACAAATCAACGAACATAATAAAACACATAAATTAAATGAAGGATACAAATTACTATATGGTCATCTCAGTAGATGCAGAAAAAGCCTTCAAAAGTCCAACATCTTTAACACTGCACCTTAAATAGAACAAAGGCTATGTATACCGTACCCATGCCCAACATCATACTGAAAAGTGAAATATATATATAAGCATTTCCTATAAAATTAGAGAAAGACAAAGGTGTCCATTCAACAGCCCTATGCAACACAGCATTTGAAATTTTACCCAGAGCAATTAAGCAAGAGAAAAAATAAAAAAAGACACAAATAGGAAAGAAAGAAGTTACAATACTTTTATTTCCAGATGGCAGAATGTTTTAAATAGAAGACCAGAAAAAACAACCATAAGACTTTTGAATCTGATAGACAATTCAGCAAAATGGTAGGGTACAAAATCAAACACACAAATATCAATATGTTTTTTTATACAATAATGATAAACCCCTGAGAAAAGAGTAGGGAAACTATTCCATTGACATTTTTTAAAATGTACATATAAAGTAACAAAACAAGGAAGTTAAAGTCCTCCATAATAAAAATTACAGAGCATGGAAGAAAGATACCTTTCATGGTAATACAATGGCAGAATTAACATTCTTATAATAGCCACATTTTCAAATGTAATGTACAGAGTCACTGCCACCCTGATCAAAATATCAATATTTTTCAGAAAAGCATAAAAATAAATCTTCAAGGAATCATAAAAGACCAAGCATAACTAAAACATTCATTAGAAAAGAGCATTGGTGGAGTCACCACTCTCTCCAATTTGAAAATATACCACACAGCCATAGTAACAAAAAGAACATAATACCAGGATAAAAATAGAAACACTGACCAGTGCAATAAGATAGAAGATCAGAAACAAACCCAAGCATATTATACTTATGTTATTCTTCACAAACTGGGCAAAAATTTGTTGAAAAAAGTTACTTTAACAAATGAGGCAAGGAAAACTGGAGAAGGTTGAAATAAGATCCCTATCTCACCCTGCACAAAATAGATCAAAAATCCAAGAATAACACATGAAACTTTGAAACTGTTACAGGAAAACATATGGAAACACTTCAAGTAATATGCATTTGCAAAAACTTCCTGAATGGGGCTCCAATGGTGGTTAACTCTGAATGCTGAAGGGAGAAATATTATAAATGCTAACTCTAACTCCTGAATCAAAAACTTGTGAAAGTTTAAAGCAGTTCATATAGGGACACAAGAAATGAGGACACCAGAATTGCTGTTTAAAACTCAAGAATTTTCAGTTCAAGCCAGCCAAGATTACCCACTTATGCAAAGGAAATCATAGCTATTAAAGAAATATAACAGAAATAAATATTTTATAATTTGTTGTTACCAGAGGACATAATTCACTATCAATTGATATACAAGAACCAGGAAAACAGAACACAGTCTTAAGAAAAACAGAAAGCCAATCAATGATGAATAAAATAGCCTTCTGAAAGTAACAAAGATTTTAAATTAGCTATTATAACCATTTTCAATGATGTTAAAGAAAATGTGATTTCACTACACAAAACTTTCAGCAAAAAAAAAAAGAGAGAAAGCAAAAAAAAAAAAAAATAGAAACATTGAAGAATGATTAAACAAAATATAGAAATTGAAAATTTCCGGAATCTTCTATGGATGATTTTTTCCTGCCTCTATCCACTTTGGTTAATCTAGTCTTACATTTAATCAGAAGGTTACAACTTTGAAAACTAACGACATGTCCATGTGTAACTCATATTTGAATCTATAATAATCTACAATTCCTGGCATATGAATGCTCTCAATATGTGTCTACTATCATGGTATTTTATGTAAAAAGTCATGTGTATAAAATAATACATCGGTGAATAGATATTTAGAAAATTCTCAAAAATCTATTCAAACTTTAGAGTGTCATTGATGAAGATAGTTGAGGGATAATTTAAGAGAATTACTCTTTTCCTTTAGTATAATGCAATTTTTTCAAAGTATTGAAAATTTATTCTACTGAGTCACATGTCAAATTGATCATTGGTTCATTTTTTTGTTATTTATAAGTACTTTGTGTATAATTTTCAGTCAATTTTGAATAGTCATTTTTTCATCGATAATGGTAAAAAAGGTATACAGATATACATAGTCTGATCATGAAGTCAAACATAAATTTATAAATAATTACTACTTTAAGGGCTTGTATAACTAAATATAATAAAAGTTGACATTTTGTAACTAAATTTATTTGCCTTCTTTATGAAAAGACAGGAAATTATAAAATAGCAAGTTCACTCCTCCTTTATAACTTTTTCTTTTTTTTTTTTTTTTTTTTTTTTTTTTGAGCCAGTATTCCAGGGTAATCTTGAATTCACTAATTAGCCCAGGCTGTCCTCAAATTGAGGAAATTCTCCTGCAACAGCCTCCTGGGTGCTGGGATCATAGGCACATACTACCATGCCTGGCAGCCATCACAAACCTTGATATTTTAATATTTCAAAAGTTTAGAATCCACACTTTTTACTATATTTGCGGGAAGAATTGGTAATTACCAAAATATGCAGTCCTCTTATTTGTAGAATTTTCTATGCTAGGTTTCATATCATTTCAAAAATATAATATGTCCTTTGCGAATTCCTTTATATTTCTAAGTTTCATTAAGGTTAATATTTCTAAAGACAATGATAGGAACATGTATATAGTTCAAATTATTTTCAAAACTAATATGCTATTGTCTCAAAGCCCATGAGAAATGAGAATAGATGTAATAAATCATTAGTCAGTTGCTTAATCTATAACCTTCATTTTGTCAATGAGGTTAATTAGGATATTGTCTATATAAATGAGAAAAAAGAAATTCCCTTTACATGGTATCATCACCTATATATAATTCCTATATATAATTTAATGAAGACATTATTCTCATAATTAAAGTGAAAAGTATAACTTACACCTTTGCAATGAAGATAGTCAACTGTTTGAGTTATTACAAATAGTACATCACTAGCCTCTTGTTCTGAGAAACACTTTTGTTTGAGAATGTGGTCCAGTAGCTCTCCTCCTTTCATCAAATCCGTAACAAGGTAAACATATCTATCATCATCAACGACCTAAAAAAGAACATAGTATTAATGTGTTATTATTTGTACAGCAATTGCAATTCTAAATTTTTTAAATTGTGCTTACAGTACTCTGGATAGAGAACCTCTAGTATTAAAAAGACATTTATAGTTAGTATAGTAAGGCTATATTAGTTTATATTATTTCATAGCATGGTAAGGCTATATTAAATGCTGAATCAGTTAAACACTTACTACACATGCACGTAATATCTTATATATTTATTTCTTTAAGTTAAAAAGGTATAGTTCATTTAATGTATAAATATTTTTTCTTTAAAATGGCACCTGATTTTTATTAAAGTTATTTTTCTTCCCTAAGAGAAAGCTTTTTTTGATAATAAATATATTATTTTTCAGTCCATTAGTTAATATATTAAGCTGATATTGTAAAGTAAATATAATAAATAAAAATATACTCAGGGCATGTGTACGTACACACACACACAAACACACACACACACACACACACACACACACACACACACACACACAGAGTCCTACTACCAGTAGGATGACGGTGACTAGGAGACCATTCCTCTTTACCCACTTGTGTTTGACTACTGTCCCAGAGCCAATCTTCTTTCTATAGTTACCTAACTTAAGCAGATTGAACCCTAGAACACACTTGTTGAAAGCCCCTAACTCAGGATGATGCAGCACTCTGCAAATTATTCCTGTCAATCTTACCTAGACACCCAGCAAGATGCACCTGGCCTGGGTCCTCTTCCTTTAAAAAAAGAACCCAAAAGTATTTAAGAGCTTTTTTAAAAATTTTCCTGTTATACTAGTAACATTTTTTCCTCTGCATGAAACATTTTTGTCAGGATAGATATGCACTAAGCACTTCTAAAATCATCAATAAATGTAGATGTTTTCTTTCACCATTGCATATATACTGGCAATTCTTTGCTATCTGTATACAAGAGCCTGGAATCTATCTATTGTATCCAACTGTTGTGGCTTGTGTCAAGATGCCCCTTCCCACCAAAGCCTCATGCTGTCATAGTCAGAGTGCTGTTCTGAGGAAGCCCAGAAGAATTAATTGGATATGCAGTGTGTGACACTGGAATTGATTTATGGTGCAATGCCAGGCTCAAAGGCACTAGGATTAAGGGTGTGAGTGCTATCCGCCGTAAGTACTCTGGATAAAATAAAAGGGTCAGAAAGAGCTGTGGTCAAGCTTTCTTACTGATTTCACTGTTTTCTGCTTGCAATGAACTATTTGTCCTCTGTGATGCCCCTCTGCCTGTGCCACTCTGCCTTGGAGTAAGCCAAATGTGAACTGAAACCTCTACGAACTGTAAAACAAATAGACCTTTATCCCTTTAACTTGTGGGTGTTGATGTTTTATCTCAGCAATAAGAAAAGTAACTAAGGCATCATTTCATGGTATATTGTCTGGTAAGCACAGAAACAGACATCAGGAAACACTGGCAGACATCAGCAGCCAAAAAAAGCCCAGTCAAAATGGAAGATAACTCCTCTCCTTTGAAGACCCGTTCACCCTTTTCATAAGTGACTAAGGGTACTCATTGTGGACATGGGTGAAGGAGATAACCAAACTGTGAAGCAAAAGACTTTTGTCTTTGCTAGGGAGCAAGAGAGCTCCTGCCAATCAGTTGGGGTTGTAGTTTGCTGTTTGTCCTTGCCACATATGAGTTGTTCAGTATAGTTTCCCATGCAGTGGAGGGGAATGGACCTAAATTGAGGGAAGAGACTGGTAAGTTGTATGCCTTTTCAGAGTACCAGGGAAATGGTGTCAGGACATCAAGGCCTTGACAGTGTTCCCAGGCTATTTGTTCATTTTTTTCTCAAGGTATTTGGCAATGGGGACCTGGTCTGCCTAATATTACGGCCTTTCTTTGCAGGAATACAGTTGGCAGCATGCCCTGAACCATGGGACATAGGTGTTCCTTTTAGCAGCACCCAAGATGTTGGTGGGGAGCAGGGTAGCCTCTAGGCTTACAAAGAGTGAGTGGTTGAGTGCCTTTCTGTATTGTTTCCTTCAGTCACAAAAGGGAACTCTAGTTAAGTTCTTGTTCCTTCCCTCTCTCCCAACCTTTTGTCTATCAGATAATTCAAATTATTTGGCTTTTTGGTGCTGCTCAACTGAAAGGGACAGCGTTTAAAAATAATAGAAAACTAGTCTATCGTGGAGAATGGAAAGAAAAACTTGTGATCATTTAAAAAGGTATAGTTTTCATGCTGGCACAGCTGCCAAAAGCAGCCTGTTTTCTTCTGGGTCCTAATGCTGACCAATGGCTGTCTCCTCTTGGAGTTATTTCTATAATGCTAGTTTGTTTTCTCCATTCTGCTTTGTTTTGCTTTTGTTGGTAGCTGTAGCTTCAAGTTTATACATCTTTTTAAAAGGATGTATGTGTTGTGGTTACCTTTTGTCACCTGATGCGTATCTCTATTTGTGGCATGATCTAGCAAAATGCACAAGAGTTGGAGACAGATGCAGAGACAAAGAAGATATGAGGTTCTATGAGGTTACTGTACAAGGGTACAAGTTTTAAAAAAGAGGTCTTCTGTGGACTGTTGGTTGTAGTAATTTAAATCATGTTTGCTTGATCTGGTGAATGTTTTCCTAGAAACCTGTCTTATTCCCTGTTCTTAGAGCGCCATCTACTGATAGATAGTGAGATATCATCTGTTAAAGTACAAGTTCTTCAACTGAACGCTCTATGTGCCACTTTTGCAAGAAAATTTTTGGAATTTCGGGGTTTTATTGAGTAAAACTATTGCTGTCCCCCCAGAGCAGGATTTCACCTTTTATAATTCACTAATAGGTATCCACCCAGTACAGTATCCCAGTTCTGGACTCTGTCCAAAAGATAAGTTGTGGTCATATAGGGAGACCAAGTCATATCATGTAATATCAGCACTCGGGAGTCTGACCAAAGAAGATCACTGCCTTTGAAGCTAGTATTGCTACTTAGTGAGTTCAAGGTGAGCCTGTATTACACTGAGACCCTGCTTCAAAACAAAAAGCTCAAAATAAACTGGAATCATCTCACACACAAGGTCTGATACTTCTGGTCCCCAAGTAGGCCAGCTCTACTAGGGGATGTCTAACATGAGAGCTGGACAGGGTTATAGATCTAGAGCAGTACTGACAAACCTATGGCATGCATTCCACAGAGGGCTGTCTGTATCATTCAATGCTCTCAAAATTTCCCAATCATTGGCAGGAGGCCCTTCCTTTGTCTGGAGGTTTGTGGATATCTCTGCAAGCAGGGAGGGATCACAGGCTCCTGAGGCACTGCGGTCTGTGGTGAGTACCCTAACCCGGCTGCGATCCAAGAGCTGTGGATCTACCAAGGGGCAGGTGGGCGCACAGTGTCCCTGAGGCCCAGCTTGTCTGGAACCGCGGAGTTCTGAACAAGCAGAGAAGGGCCATTGGTTCTGCAGGCCCAATGGCCTGGGGTAGAGTGGTGCCAGAGTCTCAGTAGCTGCAAACATAGAAGGGGATGTTCAACAGATCCTGAGGAGGCTTTCAAATAACACTTGAAACACAGAAATATAGGAAAATGACAAAACGAAAGACCAAATTACAACCTCAAACCTCCAGCCCATCTCAGGAAACCCTAGGAGAAGTGTATTTAGAAGAAAATATATCCCATCCTCCTCATATATTAGACACAATAGCTACTGAAGTTGACAAGCAACTCCAGGAAGCTTTAAAGAAATTCAAACTCGAAATAATTTCCCAGATAAAAGAAGAAATGATAAAAGAAATGAAAGAGATTCTAAATATATCTAAAGAAAACACAGATAAAAAATTGGAGGAATTAAACAAAAAGATAGAATCCCTAGACGAGCAATATAAGAAACAAACAGAATACATAATGCAGATGCACAGAGATATACAGGAAATAAAAAACTCCACTGAAAGTTGTAAAAACCGCCTTAATGAAAGTGAAGATAGAATTTCAGACCTTGAAGACAGGATTGCAGCAAGTGAACAGGAAAGGAAAGATCTTTTAAAAATAACAAGGAATCAGGAAACAACAATTCAACAACTGCAAGATGATGCAAAGAAGAATAACATAAGAATGATAGGGATTAATGAAAAAGAAGGAGACAACATAAAGGATATCAAGAGGATATTTAGAGAAGCAATAGCTGAAAACTTCCCAAGCATGAGATCAGAAACTGACATCAGGATCAGTGAAGCATATAGAACTCCAAATAGTCATAACCAAAATAAAACTACACCCAGACATATAATAATCACCATCCCAGAAATCCAACACAAGAATAGATTATTAAAAGCTGTCAGAGAGAAAAGACAGATCACTTATAAAGGAAAACCTATCAGAATCACAGCAGACTTCTCATCACAAACAATAAAGTCAAGAAGAGCATGGAGTGAAGTATTCCAGATCCTAAAGCAAAATGATTTCCAACCTAGACTGATATATCCTGCAAAACTATCATTTAAAATAGATGGTGAAATACGATACTTCCATGACAAAGAACAGCTGAAGAACTTCATGAACACCAAACCAACCCTGCAAAAAATATTGAAAGACAGTTTAGATACACAAAGGAAAAAAACACTAAGCAAAGCAAATAATTAAACAGAACCGAAAGATAAAGATGCAACAGCAGAGAGATAAGAATCCTACAATTAAACAACATTTAACAGTAATAACCATTAATGTAAATGGTCTCAATGCACCAATCAAAAGAAACAGACTAGCAGAATGGATCAAGAAACAAAATCCAACCATATGCTGTTTACAGGAAACCCATCTAACCCAGAAGGATACTCACAGACTGAAAGTCAAAGGATGGAAAACAATTCTTCATGCAGCAGGAATCCAAAAAAAGGCAGGAGTAGCCATTCTGTTTGCAGACAACGTGAACTTTAAACCAACAATGACCATAAAGGACAAAGAAGGTCACTACATACTCGTAAGGGGAAAACTCCAAGAGGAAGAGATAACTATCTTAAATATATACGCACCAAACTCCAGAGCGCCCAGTTATATAAAACAATTATTAACAGAAATGAAAACTCAAATTATCAGTAACACAATTGTAACGGGAGACCTTAATACGCCATTGACACCAAGGGACAGATCGACCAGACAGAAAATGAGTAAAGAAATAACAGAACTGAATCATACCTGTGAACAAATGGGTTTGATAGACATATACAGAATGTTCCACCCAACAACATCAGAATACACATTCTTCTCAGCAGTACATGGATCATTTTCTAAAATAGACCATATATTAGCTCATAGAACATATTTAAACAAGTGCAAAAGAGCTGAAATCATCCCTTGCATGTTATCGGATCACAGCGCTCTGAAATTAGAAATTAATGATAAAAGATACTGCAAAAATCCCACAAACACATGGAAACTGAATAACACACTCTTGAGTAATCAGTGGGTCACAGAAGAAATTAAAGAAGAAATCAAACAATACCTAAAAGAAAATGAAAATGCAGATACAACTTACCGGAATCTGTGGGATACAATGAAAGCCGTTCTGAGAGGAAAATTTATTGCCCTGAGTTCCCACATCAGGAAAACAGAACGAATACAAATAAATAACTTGATGCTACACCTCAAACAGCTAGAAAAGGAAGAGCAAGTCAAGCCCAAAGCCAAAAGAAGAGAGGAAATTATAAAAATCAGAGCAGAAATCAATGCAATAGAGACTAAGAAAACAATCCAAAGGATCAACAAATCAAAGAGTTGGTTCTTTGAAAGAATAAATAAAATCGATAAGCCCCTAGCCAACCTTATTAAAAAAAGGGAAGAAAAAGCTCAAATTCATGCAATAAGAAATGAAAAAGGAGAAGTCACTACAGACCCAATAGAAATACAGAAGATCATCAACACCTATTTTGAAAACCTCTACTCTCAAAAGTTTGATAACACAGAAGAAATAGACAGTTTCTTAGAAGCATATGAAGTGCCAAAGCTAGATCAAGAGGATGTAAAACTGTTGAATAACCCAATCTCGGATACTGAAATTGAAAATGTAATTAAGTCCTTACCCACCAAGAAGAGCCCAGGCCCAGATGGATTCACTGCAGAATTCTACAAGAAATACAAAGAAGACCTAATGCCGACACTCCTCAAACTATTCAATGAAATTGAAAGGGAAGCAATCCTGCCTAAGTCATTCCTGGAAGCAAATATCACTCTAGTACCAAAACCTGAGAAAGACCCAACTAAAAAAGAGAACTATAGACCGATCTCCCTAATGAACACAGATGCAAAAATCCTCAATAAAATATTGGCAAATAGGATCCAGCAAATCATCAAGAAGATTATACACCATGACCAAGTGGGATTCATCCCAGGAATGCAAGGATGGTTCAATATACGCAAATCAATAAATGTAATTCACCATATCAATAAAGCCAAAAATAAGAATCACATGATCATTTCTATAGATGCAGAAAAAGCCTTCGATAAGGTCCAACATTTATTCATGATAAAAACTCTACAGAAAATTGGAATAGATGGTCTTTACCTCAATATAATAAAGGCCATTTATGACAAACCAACAGCCAGCATCATACTAAATGGCCAAAAATTGAAAGCCTTTACTTTAAAATCAGGCACAAGACAAGGATGTCCTTTATCACCACTCCTATTTAATATAGTACTGGAAGTACTAGCCAGAGCAATTAGGCAAGAAAGAGAAATAAAAGGGGTAAAGATAGGAAAAGAAGAAGTTAAGTTGTCATTGTTTGCAGATGACATGATACTCTACATAGAAGACCCCCTAAGCTCCATTGAAAGACTCTTAGATACAATAAATAAATTCAGGAATGTGGCTGGATACAAAATCAATACTCAGAAATCAATAGCATTCCTATACACAAACAACAAAACCACAGAGAGGGAAATAAGGGAAACTGGACTATTCACATTAGCAAGCAAAAAAATGAAATATTTAGGAATTACTCTTACGAAAGAAGTGAAAGACTTATACAGTGAAAACTATATTACACTGAAAAAGGAAATTGAAGATGATCTCAGAAAATGGAAAGACATCCCTTGCTCATGGATAGGAAGAACAAACATTGTGAAGATGGCCATTCTCCCAAAACTCTTATACAGATTCAATGCAATCCCAATAGAAATACCATCAACATACCTTATAGATCTAGAGAAATCACTCCTAAATTTCATCTGGAACCAGAAGAGACCTAGAATCGCAAAAGCAATTCTAAGCAGCAAAGACAAAGCAGGAGGCATCACAATCCCTGACTTGAAATTATACTACAAAGCAACAGTAGTAAAATCAACATGGTATTGGAATCAAAACAGAGCTGAAGATCAATGGAATAGATTAGAAGATACAACCACAACTACAAACACACTCAACCACCTTATCTTCGATAAAGGAGCCAAGCAGGTTCACTGGAAGAACGACAGTCTCTTTAATAAATGGTGCTGGAAAAACTGGCTCTCCATTTGCCAAAAACTAAAGCTAGACCCATGTCTATCACCATGTACTAAATTAAAATCTAAATGGGTCAAAGATCTGAATATTAAAACAGAAACGCTAAATCTATTGGAAGACAAATTGGGTAGAAACCTTGGAGACATAGGAGTAGGTAGAGAATTCATGAATAGGAATCAAACTGCACGGGAAATACTTCCCAGAATCAATAACTGGGACCACTTCTTATTAAAAAGTTTTTGCATGTCAAAAGAAATCTCCAGCATAGTGAAAAGAAAACCCACAAACTGGGAAAAGATTTTAGTGAACTCTCTCTCAGACAAGGGACTCTTGTCTAAAACATATAAAGAATTAAAAAAACTCAGACCTTCAAAATTCAAAGATCCAATCCAAAAATGGGCATCTGAGATGAATACGCACTTCTCAGATGAAGAAATGCAAATGGCAAATAAATACATGAAAAAATGCTCATCATCATTGGTCATTAGAGAAATGCAAATTAAAACCACACTGAGATACCATCTCACTCCTGAAAGAATGGCCAGGATCAAGAAAACCAACAACAACAAATGCTGGAGAGGCTGTGGGGAAAAAGGAACTCTCCTGCACTGTTGGTGGGAGTGTAGACTGGTACAGCCTTTGTGGAGATCTGTCTGGAGGTTTCTCAAAAAGTTGGGATTGGAAATCCCATTTATTCCAGCTATTCCACTTCTAGGCATATTCCCAGAAGAACTGAAAGCATCATACCACAGGGATATATGTGCACCTATGTTTATAGCAGCACAATTTGTAATCGCCAGATCTTGGAAACAACCCAAGTGTCCATCAACTGAGGAATGGATAAAAAAGTTGTGGTATTTCTATACAATGGAGTATTATTCAGCTATAAAGAAGGATCGCATTGAGATATTTATCAATAAATGGGCGCAGCTTGAGACCATACTCATAAGTGAAATAAATCAATCTCGCATGTATGAATACCGAATAGTTTCCCTAATGTAAGTAATGATTCAAATATATAAAAATATGTGATAATCATGATTCCCCATTATGTGGCCTTGAAGCCTTATAAAATTTTCACTTATTAATTAGAAAGGCTTTACTCTGGGCTTTTTGATATGGAAATATTTGAAGCTATAGTATATGAAGTTTTATCCAAATATTTTAAGGAAAAAGACAGACACTATGGTAACTACTATTCTTTAAAAAAAAATTATTTAGCTATTTCTTATGTTTATTTTAATTAAGGGAAAAACTTAAAAAATTAGGATATATAGTAGTAACTCTTTTTGATCTCCTATTAACTTGTTTTGAAGTCCTGTAATACTCCCAAGATCTTGTTTTGACTGATTAGACTCTGTTCCATTCTGTGCGATAGTATCAAGTTTGAGGGTATAGGCAACTAATTTGAAGGCAATAAGATTCACAAAGATGCCCATTCTGGTTTGACTATTGTCTCCTTTGGAAGTCCTGTAATGTTCACAATGCCTAAGTTTTATTGGTCTTGTTCTCCACTGTTTTGTCCGGCTTTATAATATCTAATGAGATGGACAATTCCTTTTAAGGAAACAAGAGACAATGTTGATAACCATTGTTGATGACCTTGTACTCTGTTCTACATCATGTGCTATGTCTATCCTTGGTTTGGACTTACAGCTTTGTTTTGCCATATTTGACTTTATTCTCTCCCCCCCAAGACAGTAATGAGAACTGAGGAGTAATAAAATCCAAAATGTATAAATTTTGTTATAAAAAAGAGAGGGAGGGGAAAAAAAAAGAGCTCTAACGGATATAACAAGTGTGTTTAGGGATGTTAAATAGCTGACTATATTAATGTTTTTGGATCATTGAACACAGCTGTTTGCAGTCTCTCCGTTTGAATGTCTACTTTGTATTCTTTGATACTGTGATTTGAGCAACTATTTCCAAGATGATATTATGTAATCTATTAACAGGTGATTTCTTACTGTTATGTTTTTTTTTTGTAGTTATGTATTATGTGTAACCTTACACTGCTTTGTTTTGTTTTGTGTTTTTCTCTTTTTCCTCTTAAATAAAAAAAAAAAAAAAAAAAAAATTTCCCAATCATTGAGCTAGAGGGTGTCCTGTAAGATTCCCAATTGGAAATTGACCCATGGGAAGGGTCAATAAAGCCTCTATGACTAAATTCCACAACTTCAGCTCTATCAGGTCATGTCCTGGGGCTGAAAGTCTCAAAAGCTATGAGGAGATGCCCGGTAATGTCCCCATTAATGGATTAGGATTTACTCAAGGACCTGTTAGTACCCACAACACAATTTTCATTTCTTTTGTTCAGATGAACCCTCACTCACTGGGAGCAATTCATACCAAGGATTCCCCAAAATTTATCTTATATTCTCGTGTAATAAAAATGGCCTATGTGTCTATTTAGGGGAAAAGTGATGCGGCTCCACTTTGCCGCATCAAAATTTCAATTATACACTTATTGTAAGAAACAGAGAAAATGGCAAGTGGTGCCTCACATTCAAGCCTTCATGGCTCTGTTCTACAGTCTTGATCTTTGATCTTTTCCTAGAACTAATCCTCTCTCAGAAGCTAACGCTGCTGAATTCTCCCTCTTGTAAGCTCCTCTTCCCCATGCACTATATCTCAACAGCCTACTCAGTCAGCACCCACAGGAGGTAAAGGCCACCTCCTGACGCTAACGCATACCAGGCCTGAGTGAGCCTACAAATAAGGCCATTGATTCAGCGAACTCAAAATATAAAGCCACCAACGCACTACACCTTAGAAAAGTGGCAGGGGCCAAGGGTATCATCTTAGTGCACATTCTTTATTCAGTTACGGGTATTAAGCAAAGCAAGGGAAAAATGTGTAGGTACTCTGAAGATTCTGAAAAGTTTCCTGATGGCTGCAATACCCTTTTGATCTGAGCTGATAAGCTTTTCAGTTTATTCTGGTTGCCTACTACGCAGCAGTAGGAAGAAAAATGACTATAAAATTTATAAAGTTGGCTAATGATGAAGCCTTCACAGCTTCACCCAGTGATAATCAGCCAAATGCTGCATTATTTATATCCTAAGAGGGTTTGAGTGCAATTATAATAGGTGGATAAGGAAGCCAAATAAAAATTATATAACTAGAACATTTTAGTGGATTGTGTTAAGGGATGCACAAACCTGTGAACTACAATAAACTCAGCTAAGGCTCTGATGAAAATTCAATAGCATTTCAACTCTTACTTTAAGAAGCATTGTGTAAATACACTAACTTGGACACAGAGTATAGGGAAGGTCACATTATTCTATGACAAACCTATAATACTTAACTCTAGAAATTAAGAGAAAGCTCAAGAAACTCCAACATGGGATACATGCATGTAAAATTCAATTGGTCAATGTGGCTTATTCAATCTTTAATAATCATGATTAAGTAAAGGACAAACAAGGGATGAATAAGGAAAAGAGACCAGCCAAAGTTATGCTTGTCCTCGTAGATAAGGCTCAGCAAAAAGCCAAGAGCACTAAGGGAAACCAAATAGTCAAGAGTGATAGAAGCAAATCAGAGTACTTCAAGTGGAAGTGAGAGGCACACTGGGAAAAGGAATGCCATATAAAGCTACCAAATCTTTATCAGAATATAAAAGAATATAAAAGAAACTTGGGATTGGAGAAGGTACTACTTTTGTTCCCAGAGAGGGATGAGGTCATCCAACACCACTGTAGCCAGGGAAGAATACTCCAACAGTGAATGATAGTGCTTTAGGCATGCTGAGTGGCTCCCGAGTATATTTGAACCACCTCACAGAAACTCTAGATAACTCTAGAAATAGTGGCAAGACAAACTGCATTTCTGAGATACTGAAGTATCTAATTCAATTCTAATTTCTTATTGGGGTAGGCTTTCATCCGATTCCAAAGCTGTTGTGGGACTTGAAGGTATTTAGTGCCACTCTGAACTGCTAGCTGAAAAACCTCCTTTTCCAAGATACCCTTACAGTGACACCAGAATACCCCACACCAGTAACTGAAAGAGATATAGTCTTCCTACTGAAGGTGACTCTAATATTCAAAACTCTGGAAACCTTAGTTGCTAAGGACTCAGCCAGCTAACTGTGATGTCACTGCATAGAGTGATCCCCAAGCATGGTATGACAGTACCTCAGGGAAGGCTGTGAAAACCATTTCAGTAGTCACTTATTTAAAGGACCCTATCTATACTATCATGGAAGCCAGTATTACAGTAAGACAGAAGCTATGCCAGGGATAAAGCCCATGACTGATCAATTTTGGGCTATAGGGTTGCTGGTGCCATGGGGGTCCCCATGTGAGGCATCCATTTTACCAATTGTTACGTCTCTGGGAGAAGATCATATAAGGTCTCAGAGTTATCAGTGGGGCAGTAGTACCTATTTATTTATTAGTAGCAGACCTGTACACCCTTTTATCACACATTTTAGAAGGCATGAAGTGATTGTCTTTCCTTTGCTGCAAAGATGCCTTTTTTTAAACTCCTGTGGATACTAACTCCCAAAATTTGTTTGCCTTAAAATGGAACGGCATTTATAAAATGCTTCTCATCATTCCTCTGTCATTAAGGTACACGAAAGAGACAGCTGGAGTCAACCTTACAAGGTAAAACCCAAGTCATCAAGACACAGAAGAAGAACAAGAAGGAGAAGGAGAAGGAGAAGGAGAAGGAGAAGGAGAAGGAGAAGGAGAAGGAGAAGCAGAAGCAGAAGCAGAAGCAGAAGCAGAAGCAGAAGCAGAAGCAGAAGCAGAAGCAGAAGCAGAAGAAGAAGAAGAAGAAGAAGAAGAAGAAGAAGAAGAAGAAGAAGAAGAAGAAGAAAAGAGACCACATATACATCTGTGAAACAATGGATGACCTCCAGGTTCTTTTCAGAAAATATCAACCAACCTGTTGAGTCAGAGAAGTGAAATATTTTTTCCCTCTAAGTAAGCTGTGTAGCTAGTATTACTACATTCTTGTTTGCCACACTTGAGATCCTTCTTCCAAATTATAATGTGATCTCATCTGCTTTTCTGTTTCTCTTGGGATTCTCCTGAATGATTCAAAAACTGCCTCGTAGAGACATTAAATAGTGATTACTTATGCAAAATCTAAAAACTAATTACATCTTCTTCTATCATCAACAGCTACCTAAAAATTTGATAGACAGCCTAGATCAGGGGTGGCAAACCATGCCAGAATGGGCTGTTTGTATCATTGGAAGTTCCAAAAGATTTGCTATCAGTGGCCTAGATGAACTTGTCCAGAATGTTACCTTCATGAAGCTGATAAAACACATTCATTATTAGTGCTGGCCATAAATATTAAAGGACAGATCTCATAAATGCTGTAACAGACAGGTTGTATTTGTCTCTAAAAGCATGTAGTTACTATGACAGTCAGTTTGAAACAGTGAGATACAGTACAAAATCTTGTCTGCAAGGAACTGCCTGAGTCATGGATGTCTTGGCCAAATATCAGGAACTGGTGGTCTTAGTTACTGTCCTAAACATGGATTTTATGAAGTATTCTTTTTTTTAAATTTTATTTAAAAGGAAAAAAGAGAAAAAAAAACAAAACAAAACAAAGCAGTGTAAGGGTACAAGTAATACAGCACTACAAAAAAAAGTAAGAAATCACCAGTTAATAGATTACACATTATCATCTTAGAGATAGTTGTTCAAGTCACAGTATCAAAGCATACAAAGCGGACATTCAAACGGTGAGACTGCAAACAGTTGTGTCCAACGATCCCACCAAAAACATTAATATGGTCATCTATTTAACACCCCTAAACACCCTTGCAGTTGTATCATTTAGAGCACTTTTTTTCCTCTCTTTTTTACAACAAAATTTACACATTTTGGGTTTTATTACTCCTTAGATTTAATACTTTTCTGGAAAAGAATAAAGTCAAATATGGCAAAACAAAGCTGTTAGTCAAAACCAAGGATAGACATAGCACATGAGGTAAAAACAGTACAAGGTTATCAACAATGGTTACCATAATGCCTCTTGCTTCCTTAAAAAGAATTGTCTATCTCATTAGGTATTATAAAAGTTGAACAAAACAGTAGAGAACAAGACCAATAAAACCTAAACCTTGTTCATATGACAGGACTTCCAAAGAAGATAATAGTCAAACCAGAATGGGCATCATAGTGAATCTTATTGCCTTCAAAGTAGTTGCCTATACCCTCAAAATTGATACTATCATACAAAACAGAACAGTGGGAGTATTACAGGACTTCAAATCAAGTTAATAGGAAATCAAAAAAGTTACTATAATATATCCTGCTAATTTTTTTGATGTTTCCCCTTAATTAAAAAGAATCATAAAAATAACTAAATATTTTTTAGTGAATAAGGGAGAGATTGAGATAAAAGAGAACATAACAACATAACAATACAAGTCAAAGCATGACAGTTTCAGCAGCCTAGTGCTTCACCACCAAATAACCTGACTTAATAGTAGTTACCATAGTATTCTTTCCTTTAAATATTTGAATATAACTTCATATACTATAGCTTCAAACACATCAAGTCAGTGTAAAACCATTCGAGTGGATGAAAGCATTGTAGGGTATTTAGAACCAGCTAACAGAAAACGAAAAATGGTTTATATATTATATCTTTGCCTATAATAATTTTTGTTTATACTGTCACATATAAAATCCAACAAGATACATCATGATAAAACCAATGGAGACAGAAGAGCCATAGTTTGGTGGGGCTTCAAAACAAGATGATAGTAAATCAACACTAGCTATTATGACGGCTTATTTTCTTCAAAATAGCTGTTCATTTCATCACAGGCAATAATATCAAGCAGCCCAGAATAAAGCCATTCCAATTAATAAGTGAAAACTTTATAAGGCTTCAAGGCCACATAATGGGGACTCATGACTACAACATACTTTTATATATTGGAATCATTACATTAGGGAAACTATTCAGTATTCACACATGTGAGATTGATTTATTTCACTTATGAGTATGGTCTCAAGCTGCGCCCATTTATTGATCAATATCTCAATGTGACCCTTCTTTATAACTGAATAATACCCCATTGTATAAAAATACCACAAATTTTTATCCATTCCTCAGTTGATGGAAACTTGGGTTGTTTCCAAGATCTGGCAATTAGAAATTAAGCTGCTATAAACAGAGGTGCACATATATCATTGTGGTATGATGCTTTCAGTTCTTGTGGGAATATGCCTAGAAGTGGAATAGCTGGAACAAATGGGACTTCTAATCCCAGCTTTTTGAGAAATCTCCAGACTGACCTCCACAAAGTTTGTACCAGTCTACACTCCCACAAACAGTGTAGGAGAGTTCGTTTTTCCCAACAACCTCTCCAGCATTAGTTGTTGTTGGTTTCTTGATCCTGGCCATTCTTTCAGGAGTGAGATGGAATCTCAGTGTGGTTTTAATTTGCATTTCTCTAATGACCAATGATGATGAACATTTTTTCATGTATTTATTTGCCATTTGTATTTCTTCATCTGAGAAGTGCATATTCATCTCATATGCCCATTTTTGGACTGGATCATTGAATTTTGGGGATCTGAGTTATTTTTAATTCTTTATATGTTTTAGACAAAAGTCCCTTGTCTGAGGGGGAGTTCATTAAGTTCTTTTCCCAGTTTGTGGGTTTTCTTTTCACTATGCTGGAGATTTCTTTTGACATGCAGAAACTTTTTAATAAGAGGTGGTCCCAGTTATTGACTCTGGGAAGTATTTCCCCTGCGGCTTGAGTCCTGTTCATGAATTCTCTACCTACCCCTATGTCTTCAACGTTTCTACCCAATTTGTCTTCCAATAGATTTAGTATTTCTGTTTTAATATTCAGATCTTGGATTCATTTAGATTTTCATTTAGTGCATTGTGATAGCTGTGGGTCTAGCTTTAGTTTTCAACAAATGCAGAGCTAGGTTTTCCAACATCATTTATTAAAGAGACTGTCGTTCTTCCAGTGAACCTGCTTGGCACCTTTATCAAAGATAAGGTGGTTGAGTGTGTTTTTAGTTGTGGTTGCATCTTCTAATCTATTCCATTGATCTTAGGCTCTGTTTTGATTCCAGTACCATGTTGATTTTACTACTGTTGCTTTGTAGCATAACTTCAAGTCAGGGATTGTGATGCCTCCCGCCTTGCCTTTGATGTTTAGAATTCCCTTTACGATTCTAGGTCTCTTCTGGTTCCAGATGAATTTTAGGAGTGATTTATTTAGATTTATAAGGTATGTTGATATTATTTTTATTGGGATCGCATTGAATCTGTATAAAAGTTTTGGGAGAATGGCCATT
This sequence comes from Cavia porcellus, assembly GCF_034190915.1. Taxonomy (NCBI): domain Eukaryota; kingdom Metazoa; phylum Chordata; class Mammalia; order Rodentia; family Caviidae; genus Cavia; species Cavia porcellus. The sequence goes on from NW_026947486.1 coordinate 49,190,218, forward strand.
TTCACAATGTTTGTTCTTCCTATCCATGAGCAAGAGATGTCTTTCCATTTTCTGAGATCATATTCCATTTCATTTTTCAGTGTATTATAATTTTCCATGTATAGGTCTTTCACTTCTTTTGTAAGAGTAATTCCTAAATATTTCATTTTTTTGCTTACATTTGTGAAGAATTTAGTTTCTGTTATTTCCCTCTCTGTGATTTTGTTGTTAGTGTATAGGAATACTGTTGATTTCTGAGTATTGATTTTGTATCTAGCTACATTACTGAATTTATTTATTATATCTGAGAGTCGTTCAATGGACTTTAGGGTGTCTTCTATGTAGAGTATCATGTCATCTGCAAACAATAATAATGTAACTTCTTCTTTTCCTATCTTTACCCCTTTTATTTCTCTCTTGTGTCTAATTGCTCTGGCTAGTACTTCCAGTACTATATTAAATAGGAGTGGTGATAAAGGACATCCTTGTCTTGTTCCTGATTTTAAAGTAAAGGCTTTCAATTTTTGGCCATTTAGTATGGTGTTGGCTGTTGGTTTGTCATAAATGGACTTTATTATATTGTGGTAAAGACGATTTATTCAAATTTTCTGTAAAGTTCTTGTCATGAATGAATGTTGGACCTTATCGAAGGCTTTTTCTGCATCTATAGAAATGATCATGTGATTCTTACTTTTGGCTTTATTGATATGGTGCATTACATTTGTTGATTTATGGATGTTGAACCATTCCTCTATTCCTGGAATGAATCCCACTTGGTCATGGTGCATAATGTTCTCAATGAGTTGCTGCATCCTATTTGCCAATATTTTATTGAAGATTTTTGCATCTGTGTTCATTAGGGAGATTCGTCTATAGTTCTCTTTTTTAGTTGGGTCTTTCTCAGGTTTTGGTACTAGAGTAATATTTGCTTCCAGGAATGACTTAGGAAGGATTGCTTCCCTTTCAATTTCATTGAATAGTTTGAGAAGCGTCAGCATTAAGTCTTCTTTGTATTTCTAGTAGAATTCTGCAGTGAATCTATGTGGGCCTGGGCTCTTCTTTGTAGATAAGGACTTGATTACATTTTCAGTTTCATTAATAGAAATTGGGTTATTCAGGAGTTTTACATCCTCTTGATCTAGCTTTGGTACTTCATATGTTTCTAGGAATCTGTCTATTTCTTATGTGTTATCAAACCTTTGACAGTAGAAATTTTTGAAATATGTGTTGATGATCTTCTGTATTTCTGTAGAGTCTGTAATGATTTCACCTTTTTCATTTCTTATTGCATGAATTTGAGCTTTTTTCCCTTTTTAAAATATAGTTGGCTAGGGGCTTATCGATTTTATTTATTCTTTCAAAGAACCAACTCTTTTTTTCGTTGATTCTTTGGATTGTTTTCTTGGTCTCTATTGCATTGATTTCTGCTCTCATTTTTATAATTTCTTCCCTTCTTTTGGCTTTGGGCTTGACTTACTCTTATTTTTCTAGCTATTTGAGGTGTAGCATCAGGTTATTTATTTGTGTTTGCTCTGTTTTCCTGATGTGGGAACTCAGTGAAATAAATTTTCCTCTGAGGATGGCTTTCATTGCATCCGACAGATTTCAGTAAGTTGGATCTGTGTTTTCATTTTCTTGTAGATATTCTTTAATTTCTTCTTTAATTTCCTCTGTGACCCACTAATTACTCGATAGTGTGTTATTCATTTTCCATGTGTTTGTGGGATTTTTGCAGTATCTCTTATCATTAATTTCTAATTTCAAAGCACTATGATCTGATAACATGCAAGGGATGATTTCAACTCTTTTGCATTTGTTTAAATATGTTCTGTGAGCTAATATATGGTCTATTTTAGAGAATAACCCATGTACTGCTGAGAAGAATGTGTATTCTGATGAAGTTTGGTGGAACATTCTGTATATGTCTATCAAGTCCAATTGTTCAGAGGTGTAATTCAGTTCTGTTATTTCTTTGCTTATTTTCTGTCTGGCTAATCTGTCCCTTGGTGTCAGTGTTGTGTTAAGGTCTCCTGTTACAATTGTTTTACTGATAATTTGAGTTTTCATTTCTGTTAATAGTTGTTTTATATAACTGGGTGCTCTGGAGTTTGGTGCATATATATTCAAGATAGTTTTCTCTTCCTCTTGGAGTTTTCCCCTAACGAGTATGTAATGACCTTCTTTGTCATTTATGATGGTTTAACGTTTACATTGTCTGCAAACAGAATGGCTTCTCCTGCTTTTTTTTTTTTTTTTTTTTTTTTTTTTTTTTTTGATTCCTGTTGTGTGAAGTATTGTTTTCCATCCTTTGACTTTCAGTTTGTGAGTATCCTTCTGGGTTAGATGAATTTCCTGTAAACAGCATATGGTTGGATTTTGTTTCCTGAGCAATTCTGCTAGTCTGTTTCTTTTGATTGGTGCATTAAGACCATTTACATTAATGGTTATAACTGTTATATGCTGGTTTATTGTTGAGATGTTATCTCCCCCTCTGTTCCATCTTTATCTTTCTGTTCTGTTTAATTATCTGCTCTCTTACTGCTTTTTTCCTTTGTGTATCTCAACTGTCTTTCAATAATTTTGCAGGGTTGTTTTAGTGTTCATGATGTTCATCAGCTGTTCTTTGTCATGGAAGTATCATATTTCACCATCAATTTTGAATGATAGTTTTGTAGGGTACATCATTGTAGGTTGGAAATCATTTTGCTTTTGGATCTGGAATACTTCACTCCATGCTCTTCTTGACTTTATTGTTTGTGCTGAGAAGTCTGCTGTGATTCTGATAGGTTTTCCTTTATAAGTGATCTGCCTTTCCTCTCTGACAGCTTTTAATAATCTATTCTTGTGTTGGATTTCTGGGATGTGATTATTATATGTCTGGGTGTAGTTTTATTTTGGTTATGACTATTTGGAGTTCTATAGGCTTCACTGAACCTGATGTCAGTTTCTGATCTCATGCTTGGGAAATTTTCAGCTATTAGTTCTCTGAATATCCTCTTGACATCCTTTATGTTGTCTCCTTCTTTTTCATTAATCCCTATCAATCTTATGTTGTGTTTCTTTGCATCATCTTGCAGTTGTTGAATTGTTGTTTCCTGATTCCTTGTTAGTTTTAAAAGATCTTTCCTTTCCTGTTCACTAGCTGCAATCCTGTCTTCCAAGGTCTGAAATTCTATCTTCACTTTCTTTGAGGCAGTTTTTATAGCTTTCAGTGGAGTTTTTTAATTTCCTGTATGTCTCTGTGCACCTGCTTTATATATTCTGTTTGTTTTTTATATTGCTCACCTAGGGATTCTATCTTTTTGTTTAGTTCCTCCAATTTTTTTAACTGTGTCTTCTTTATTCAGAATCTTTTTCATTTCTTTTATCATTTCTTCTTTTACCTGGGAGATTATTTCGAGTTTGAATTCCTTTAAAGTTTCCTGGATTTGTTTATTTCAGTAGCTATTATGTCCGATATTTGAGGTGTATGGCATATACTTTTTCTTCTATATACATCGCTCCTAGGGTTTCTTGAGATGGGCTGGAGGTTTGAGGTTGTAATTTGGTCTTTCGTTTTGTCGTTGTCCTATATTTCTGTGTTTCAAGTGTTATTTGAAAGCTTCCTCAGAGTCTGTTGGAAATCCACTTCTATGTTCGCAGCTCCTGGTACTCTGGCACCCCGCTTCCCCAGGCCGCTGGGACTCTGGAACCAGTAACCATCTTCTGCCTGTTTAGAACTCCATAGTTCCAGAGAAGCTGGGCTCCAAGAACACTGTGTGCCAGCCTGCTTGCTCAAAACTCCACAGTTCTCTGAGTGAAGCTGGAATGGGGAGGCAGATGTTGGTGCCTGGTGCCCACTTAGCCACTTCAGTGCGCCCAGAAGGCTCAAGGATCCCGAACAGTCAGGGCTTGGGGCAGAGTGCACTGGGCACTTACCGCAGGCCACAGGGCCTCTGGAACTGGTGATGCTTGCCTGCTTGGTCTTTATGAAGTATTCTTATAACTCTACTATTTAGCTTTTACATACTTAACCTCTAAGTCAAATCTATTTCCTCTTGTTTGATAGCCACTAAACTACTGGTGATGGCACAAGTCCAAGATCTAAACAAACTTCCACATTCACAGCTCATTGAGAAATCCTCAAAGGAGAAGCTCAGCTACTTTGAACTCTTACATGAGATAAGGCAAGAGTTCCTTGGTCCCCACATAGGTAGGGCCAGTGCCCCTACTCAGCAGGGAGGAGCCATGGAGAATGGAGTCTAATCCTTCAGCATTTCTCAGAGATTTTGGGGGACCAGGTATCTCAGAGAAAAACAGTATAGTATAGGTAAGGTCCTCAGAGACCATTTCCCTAGACTCTCTTGAGCTAGGCAAAACCCCAAGACCAATCCTTCTTCCGTTATTGGTAATTTAAACAGATTGAACATTGGAATATACATACATGTGGAAAGCCCCAGATGCAGGATAAACGAGAATTCTGTTAATCATTCCTATCTATCTTACCTAGAAACCCATCTATCTATTTATCTATCTTATCTAGAAACTCTGTATATCTTACCTAGAAACCTAGCCCTTGAAAGACACCTGTGCTGGGAGCTCTTCTTTAAAGAAAAATTTCAAAAGCCTGATTTAACTGGTTGTATGTGCTTTTTTACTTCCTTGTCATCCTTTCACCAATTTTAATGTTCGTGCCACATTTTATTCAGCACAGATATAGCCTGCGCACTATTTCACAAGATCTTCAATAATGTAGCTGCTATCCTTTCCCCATTGGCTGTGCACCTGCAACTCTTTGCTTGCTATACATGACAGCCCGGAATCAATCTGTTAGATCCATTCCATGGTATCAGGACACTTTCAAGATTACAAATCAAGTGTGTATCAGATTATCTAAACCCAACTGGTCAGGTGATGGTTCATTTTTCTGTCTTTTCTAAAAAGAAAACAACATTACCTTCTATGTGAAAAGTCTTTATTCAGTAATATCTATTAATGCATGATTTTCATTTTGTGAAATTAGAGATTAATACTATTTAACTGAAGGAACAATCCATAAAGGTACAGCTAACTGCTATACAATCAAGAAAATAAAATCTTCAAGAATCTGACAGATATACATTTTTCTGTATATACTTCAGAATCATAAATGGAGCTAGATACAATGTTAACTGCATAAGCAGAAATAATATATTCAGATAATCAGGACTCTCACTTTAGCAACCAATTTTAATGTTTTATAAGAAGAGCAGGCATATAAGAAAAGGGAATTAAAGTGGCAGCATCCTGAAATTTGTGGCATGGAAATGATACTTGGAACTATATATAATGTTCCAAGTCATAATTTCATTAACTTAGCTGATAAGTAGATATTAAAATACCTACATCTTTTAAAGTGATAATATTGAGGTGTTACCCATAGCACATCAGAATTTCAATTTCTTCTGAAGGATCTCGTTTACTTTTGTCAATGATCTAAGATATAGACAAAGATCAAAATTTTATATTTTTGTCCAAAAATTAAATATTTTTTCAATTTGATACACTTTTAAACAAATACTTAAAAATTCAAGAAGAATCTTTAGCTCATTATTTTAACAAGTTTCCAATATCTGGAAGTAGGAAAAATATGTTTAAATGGGAAGGGAACAAGAGAAGGGAAAAGAGAAGGCAAAGAAGGGAAAAAGAATTTTTAAAAAAAGAATGAAAAGGAAAATGGGGGAAAAAAAGCTTTTGTAAACGGGAGAGGAACAAAAGTTGACAGGAGAGAAGTGGAATGGGGAAAAAAGAACAATTAAGTTATATTATGTACAGGTAAAAATTCCTTATGAGAAATGTGATCATTATGTATTGCAAACATGTATTAATAAATGTATATTTTCAATATCATGATCTTAACAAAAAATAAATGAAACACTCTCCTTAGTATCATATTCAGTTTATTTAAGAACCCACTGAGTGACACTATTTCAAACATGAGTACAATTCCAAAAGTTATTCAATTTTACCATACACTATTACATTACAATAAAGCTCTTCAAAAGTAAAAGATTCATGAAATATCCTTTTCTTCCACAACAAAACTTTATGAAAAAATCCATCAGGATAATAAAAGTCTCAAAGTTCATTCCTATCATCTTTACTTTCTTCACTTGATGTGAGAAAATGATCATTGAGTGGCAATTTAAATTATATACATCAAAGATTTTATGTTCAAAGACAATACCTTTACTGCAAATTTCATGTTGGTAGATGTATGGATGCATTGCTTACAAACAGAGTAAGAACCAACACCAATATCCTTTTTCAATTCATATACTTCACCAAATTGTGCAGCATTTCAATTGACCTGCTTTTTAAAAGACAAAGTTTTAAAGAGAATGAGGTATTTTCATATTTTGTCTTTGGTCTTAAATATAGACTCATGGTAAATAGTTTAAAAATCAAGAATAACTATCCTCATGAAGATTTGCCACTACATACAAAGTCCTTATGCAGAATTTAAACTAACTCTAAACAAATTATAGGTTTTGTACGTTTGCAAATTAGCATGATAAATTCACAGGCTTAGAAATCATATTGACATTTTGTCAAAGCAAGCCATGTGAAGATAATTAAATATTAGTACTAACTTTTCCAGCAAAACATACAAGAACTCCTTTAACTCAGTAAAAAAAAAAAAAAAAACACTCATAAAAAACTACTGAAAGTTTATTATCAATAAATGAAAAAATTATCCTCAACCTGATAGATCCTCTAACTGAATAACATAATTAAGTAGATTTACCTGAAAAATTTGCAAAACATTTGACTAGCAATTTTTGTTTGCTCGATTAACTGCTACATTCTCATTGTTTAGTATGAAGTAGGCATTCACTGTTTGTTTTAAAATGTATGAAATAGAAATCAATAAAAGTAAATCAACTGTCATGGGTCCTGGAGGTTCTGAACTACACACAGCCAGGAATAAGGCCCTGGCACTGCACTCCAGGGGTGCATTCTATCTAGCTTCACAGAGGATCCAAATTCTGCCCAGCCCAGAAACTTAGCAAACACATCTCGGTAAGCCCTGACCAGCTTCACTGATCACAGAGGTACCAAGCCCAGCTCAGCCCAGAGAAATAGAGCCACCCATCAGAGATGATAATGGATCTTGGAGAATTGGAGCTCTGTCTGTCACAGCCCAGCTTCATAGTTCAGTGGTGTAGCCTAGCTAGTCACTCTATAGGTCCCAGAGGTTCTGAACTTTGCCCAGACAGGAGCAAGGTCCTGGAACTCTACACTGGGAACCCATTCGGGCTACCTGCATGCTCCAGAGGCTCTGAACTCCTTCCAGCCAGAGGCAAAATATAGGCTGTGCCATACTCAGGGTTTTGCTCTGCCTAGCTACTTGGGTCCTGGATGTTTTGAACTCCACACAACCAGGCACTAGGCCATGGTGAAACTCTGAGGATGCATCCCTACTACCTACCTGGGTGCCAGAGGTTCTCAACTCCACTCAACCGGTTGTAGACCACTACAACATATTCCTGGAGTGTGTCCCTGCCAGAAGCAAGAAGATCCAACATCTGCTTAGCCCAAGATCCCAGAACAACCCAGCACAGTACATCAGGGGAACACTTGGCCAGCCTCACAGGACACAGAGCACAAGGATCTGGTGCCACAGATCAGCAGTGTGCCCCAGCTAGCTATGGAGATATTGGGGGATTAAAACTCTCCCCAGTGCAGCACTTCAGTGCAATCCATAAGAAGTATGCCTGACCAGTCAAATGGATCTCAGAGGAAAATGACAAAACTAAAGAGCAAGAGGCAGTCTCAGTCCTCCAGCCCACTGAGAAGAAATCCAAGGGACACTGAAATGGAAGACATCAAATATTGCACAACTGAACTTGATGAAATTATAGCAAATAAACTCCATGAAATTAAAGAGGAAATCAGCTCAGAAATAACATCTCAGGAAAAAATGAAATGACAAACATTATGAAAGAAATGTTGTACATATCTAAGGAAGATCTAGATTTAAAAAATAGTAGAACAAAGCAAAATGATGAAATCTTTGAATGAAAAATGTAAAACACAATTAGAATGCATTAAACAGATTCAAATGGATATTGCAAAATTAAAAAATTCTATTGAAAGCTGGCAAAGCCACTTAAATGAAGCTGAAGATAGACTCAGATCTTAGAGATATGATGGAAAATTATAACCACAAAGGAAAAAATCCTTTAAAACTAACAAGGAACCAGGAAACAATTCAATAGCTGCAAGATGATGCAAAGAGAAACAATATAAGACTTATAGATGTCAACGAAAAAGCAGGAGTCAAAACAAGCAACCTGCAAAGACTTTTTGAAGTAATAATAACAGAAAATTTTCCAAACATGGGAAGGGAATCTGATATGCAGATAAGTGAATCATATAGAACCCCAATTAAACATAACAAAAATAAATCTTCACCCAGACATACAATGATTAGGATATCAGAAACTCAGCACAACAACAGAATACTAACATTGTCACAGAAAAGAAACAGATCACCTATGAAGAAACTCTAGCAGAACAGCAGCAGACTTCTCAACACAAACCTTCAAGTCAAGAAGAGCTTGGAGTGAAGTATTTCAGATAACCAAATAAAACAAGTTTCAACCAAGATTGATGTATCCTACAAAATTATCTTTGAAAGTAGATGGAGAGGAGCCAAAGATTTAGCTCAGTGGCATAAGTGTCTGCCTGATCATGAGTTCGATCCCTGGTACCAAAAAAAAAAAAAAAAAAAAAGGAGAAGTAAGATACTTTCAGCATAAAGAACAACAAAAGAAGCTCATGAACACAAATCAACATTACAAAGACTACTTGGGGTCACTCTACAGAAAGACAAAGATAACTGCAATCCCAAGAACAACAGCAAAGGAAATCAATAAGCAGGGCAAAAAATTAAACAGAAAATGGAGATAACCAAAAACAGAAGATAATATGATAGTGATAAATCAGTACTTATAAGTTATATCAATCAAATTAAGTAATCTCAATGCACAAATAAAAAGAAACAGACTGCCAGAGTGGATTAAGAAACAAAATCCAACAACATGCTGTATACAAGAAACACATTTAACTCATAAGGAAATTAACAGACTTAAAGTCAAAGGATGGAAAACAGGAATAAATGCAACTCAAATCCAGAAAAAAACAAGGGTAACTGTTTTGTTTGCAGACAATGTGTACTTCAACCAAGAATGATCCAAAGAGATAAAGAAAGTCACTACATTCTTGTTAAGGAGAAAATTCAAGAGGAAGAGATAACAGTCATGAATATATATGCACCAAATATGGGAACATAGAGCTATTTAAGTCAAATTTTAATAGACTTGAAAAACCAAATAATAATAATACAGTTATAACAGGGGGCCTTAACACCACATTCTCACAAAAAGACAGATCAAACAAGCAAAAAATCAACAAAGAAATAACAGAACTAAATCAAACTTATGAAAAAAATTTACCTAGTAGCTGGGTACAGTGTTTTATGCAGCAACATCAGAATAAACATTCTTCTAAAGTGTACATGGGTCATTCTCTAAAATAGATCATATATTAACTCAAAGAACATGCTTAAGTAAATGCAAAGGAATTGAAAAATTCCATGCACACTATCTGACCATAATGCAAGAAAATTAGAAATTAAAAACAGAAACAACATAAGAATCCAATAAAATACGGATACTAAATGACACTCTATCCTCAACAACCAATGGGTCACAGAAGAAACTAAAGAAAAATTAAACTACATATAGAATGGAATGAAAAAGCAAATACAAGGGCTGGGGATTTAGCTCAGTGGCATAAGCACCTGCCTTGCAAGCAAGCAGTAGTGAGTTCGATCCCTGGTACCAATAAAAAGGAAAAAGACAAAAAAAAAAAAAAAAAAAAAAAAGAAAGAAAGAAAAAGCAAATACAAATTAGCAGAACCTATGAGACACAATGAAAGCAGTCTTCAAAGGGAATTGTATAGCACTAAACTCCTACATTAGGAAAATGGAAAGAACAATAATAATCAACTTAACACTACACCTCAAACTTATAGAAAAAGAAGAGTAAGTCAAGTCCAAAGCCCAAAGAAAGCAGGAAAATATGAATGATCAGAGCAGAAAGTAATGCACGTGAAACTAAGAAAACAATGCAATGAATTAACAAATCAACAAGTTGATTCTTTGAAAGAATAAATAAAATTGATTAATCCCTAGCCCACCTTACCAAAAAGAGGAAAGAAAAAAAACTCAAATACATGCAATAAAAAGTGAAAAGGGGGAAATCACTACAGACTGCAGAACTAAAGAAGACCATCAAAACCTACTTCAAAAACCTTTACTCACATAGGTTCAATAACACATAAGAAATGGAGAAATTCCTAGAAACACATGAATTTCGAAAGCTGAATCAAGAAGATGTAGAATTGCTGAATGAACCAACTTCAGTTAATAAAATACAAATGTAATTCAAATGCTAACAACAAAGAAAAGTCAAGTTCCTGACAGATTTACTGTAGAAAGACAAAGATGTCCATTATCACCACATAGTTCTGGAAGCATTAGCCAGAGCAATTAGACAAGAAAGAGAAATAAAAGGAATAAGGATATGAAAAGAAGGAGTTAAATTATCATTATTTGCAGATGACATGATACTCTACATAGAAGACACCCCAAACTCCATCGAAAGACTCCTAAACATAAGAATTAATTCAGTATTGTAGCTGGATAGAAAGTTAACATTCAAAAATCAATAGCATGCCTGTACACAAACAACAGGTTCACTGAGAGAGAAATAAGACAAACTACACCATTTATTATAACATGTAAAAAACCGAAATACTTAGGAGTCAATCTAACAAAGGAAATAAAAATGTATACAGTGAAAATTGCATCACTTTGAAAAACGAAATTGAAGAGGATTTCAGAAAATGGAAAGACATGCCCTGTTAATGGAAAGGAGGAGCAAACATTAAGAAAAAAGGTCATTTCTTCAAAATTGTTACATAGTTTGAATGCAATTCCAATCAAAATAACACTAGCATACCTAACAGATCTAGAAAAATTGTGGCTAAAATTCATCTGGAACCAGAAGAGACCTAGAACAGAAAAGGCAATTCTGGGCAACAAAGGAAGCCAGGAGGCATCATGGTCCATAACCTGAAATTATATTACAAAGCTACTGTTACAAAATCAGCATGGTATTGGAATAAAGACAAACTGAAGATCAATGGAGTACATTAGAACATACAGCAACAATTACAAACATACTCAGCCTTCTCATATTTGACAAATGGACCAAACACATTCAGTGTAAGGACAATAACCTCTTTAATAAGTGGTGCTGCCAAAACTGGCTCTTCATATGTCAAAAACTAAAACTAGATCCATGTCTATTACCATGCATTAAACAAAACTGCAAGTGGATCAAAATATTACAACAGACATACTAAATCTACTGGAAGACAAAATAAGTAGAAATCTTAATAACATAGCAGTAGGCAGAGAGTTCACAAACAAGACTTAAACATGGGAAACACTTCCCATAAACAACAACTGGGATCTCGTCTTATGGAAAATTTTTTTCCATGTCAAAAGAAATGTCCAGCATAGTGAAAAGAAAACCCACAAACTGGGAAAATACCTATTATCTAGAACTTATAAAGAATTTTTAACAAATCAGGTCCCCAAAATTCAAGGACTCAGTACAAAAATGGGCAAATGAAATGAGTACACAATTCTCAGATGAAGAAATACAAAAGACAAATACATGGAAAAAATGTTCAACATCAATGATCATTCAGGAAATACAAATTAAAATAACAGTGAGATTCCATCTCACTCCAGAAAGAATGGCCAAGTTCAAGAAACAACCAACAACAAATGGTGGAGTGAATGTTAGGAGAAAGGAACCTTTCTCCACTGTTGGTGGAGTGTAGACTCATGCAACTAGTGTGGAAATCAGTATGGAGCTTCTTCAAAAAGCCATGATTAGAGATTCCATTTGATCCAGCTATCTTGCTACTGGGATTTTTCTCAGAAGAATTAAAAATATTATATCACAGTGATATATGTGCACCCATGTGTATACCAGCACAATTTGTAATAGCCAAATCGTGGAAATAACCCAAGTGCTCATCAATTAAGGAATCAATAAAAAAGATGTGATATTTTTATACTCAGCTATAGAAAAGATTGCATACAGACTTTTATGAATAAATGAATGAGCGTTGAGACCACATTCAAAAGTGAAATAAATCAAACTCACATGTGTAAATACCATACTGTCTCCCTAGTATTAGAAACTGAAAAATTGCATGTGTTCCAACTGTGTAATGGTAAGAAACTGCTCAGAGGAAAAGTAATTATCATAACAGAAAGGAGAAAAAAGAAAAAGAAAAGGCATAACTTTGTGTGTGTGTGTGTGTGTGTATGTGTGTGTGTTTGATAGCTAAACTGACTATACTACTAATTGCATTGGTTATTAGAAAACAACAGCCAATACACAGTAATTTTATATCAGTTTTACATGTCTATACCTCTTAGTCTAAGCAACCCTCTTCAAGGCAACAACATACAATATTACATCCATTGTCAAATTCCTATCATCTTGCTTTGTTAAACTATTCTGTTATTGTACTTGCTTTATTGGTGTTAGTTTTTATTGCTTTTCTATGCTGTATCTTTTTAATCATAAATTTAAAAAAAGTAAAGCACAGCAAATTTTGAACACAGAGACAGTATACTACAAAATATCTTACCACTTATCCACTACCCTGCAAGTAATGAGCATTATCAAAGTACTTATAAAATAAACAAAACCAAAGAAAATCTATTAGTCTTTGCTGTGTCCATGTCTCTCTATAAATATTCCTCATTTGAAGTCTCAGGAGTCCCAAAAATGTTGTAAGCTGGAAATCAGTTCCAGCAAGGATGAACCAATTTTCTGTGAACTCACTACACTTTTAGTTTTTGCCTAAGAAAATATGTTATTTAATTATTTCTAGAACTAGAAGAACCATGTTACCTTTAGGTGTTTTTGCAGTAAATTCAGGGTCAAAACAAAAAGTATCATCTGGTTTTCCAGAAGCAGGCTTGAATGGAGGCTGAACTTCTCTTTTATATAATTTCTACACAAAGTACAGGGTAACATAAAAATATTCAACACATTAAAATTTTTTATGCAGGCTAAGCAACCCTGCTTCAAAAATCTGTATCCCAAAATGCTCCCAAATCTTCTTCTCTAATGTTTTTTCTTTTTAGTACTGATGACTGAATCCAGGGCCTTGCACATGCTATGTTAGCATTTTATCAATGAACTATAAATTCAGTTTCTCTTTTTTTCATTTTTGACTTTGGGATGGTCTCAGTAAGCTGTCCAGGATGTAATGAAACATGAATTCTGCCTCAGCCTCCCAAGTATCTAGGGTAACAGGTCTGTACCATCATGTCAACTAAAATCCAAAACTTTCTGAGAGTTAACATGATAGAAGAACTAGAAAATTCTACAATTGGTGTCACTAAAAGTATTGCATAAATTATGGATTTTGTATTTTGACATGGCTCCCATCTCCAAGACATTTCAAGTATATTATAATGTGCCAAACTTTAAAACAAAACATTCTGGTCCCAAGAATTTTAAGTAAGGAATATTCCACTTGTATTTTATAAAGGAAAGTAAAACATAATATTCACATTCTTTAACAGAGGTCTTATATTACATAAAATAAATTTCCATAGGATTCAGATACCTGCTGATCAAATTCCAAGAAAATGAAGAAATAACTTTCAAGACTTAGTGAGACTGGGAAACAAAATAATGAGGCCAAAAAGTGCATTTCAAAGAAATACAAGTGTTTAATTTTATATAACAACAAACGATTTGAGTACCCATGTTATAACAATATATATCACAAGATCATAATGCAGAAATAAATAATCATATTAATGATGCTAAAAATCATTACATTATATTCATGAAGTGAACATGTTATCTAAAATAGTATGCCTTTGTTGGAAATATATATTAAATGTACCATTTACTGCTTATATCATAGAAATGAAAATTTTCATTTTGTCTAAAAACGTAACTTGTTTAAATTTGTATACTTGAACGTAAATAGGTGGAATAAGATTTTGGCTAAGATTTTCTAATAATGTCTTCCCACAAAGGAATTACATCTAGTTTAAAAGTAATTCAATCACCAAAGCACAGTGGTATCTCAATTCATGAATGTTGTTGTTTGCAAACAATGTGGCTTGCAAATGCAATCATTTGGAAAAAAAGTTTTTGCTTGCAAACTTTGAGTTAGGTGACATAGAATCACAGTGCTGTTGCCAAACAAACACAAACGTAGCTATCTTTTCCAAAATCAAAGAATGAATTATTTTTATCCCCTGAAATAATACTGTATCTTCAAAGAGCTAAGAAAATCAGATGAATGCTCTGGGATATAGCTCAACGGCACAAACACCTGCCTGTTGAGTGTGAGTTCCTGAGTTAGAACCCAAGTAGAGAAAGAAAGAGAGAAAGAGAAAAAGAGAGAAAGAAAGAAAGAAAGAAAGAAAGAAAGAAAGAAAGAAAGAAAGAAAGAAATAAGGAAGGAAGGAAGGAAGGAAAACAAAGAAAATCAGGTGAAAATCAGTGCCTGCTCTGTACTAAAATACAAAGACCTCACTGAAAAAGTGTGAATGGAAGTTACAGGTCTGATAATTTAGCTCAGCAACACAAATGCCTGCCTAGCAATCACAAACTCCATAGTTTGAATCACAGTACCAAAAAAAGGAAAAAAGAAAGAAAGTTACATTTTGCTCACAATCAACTCAGCTTACTACTAATGACAGGCTGAAGGAGAAGGTATAAATAGGTATTTGAAGGTGTAGTTCCAGGAAGATGATAGAGTGTTCTTTTTTTTTTCTTCATATTTTAAAGAGATTAAGACAAAACAGGACATGATAAAGCAGATCAGAAAAGAACAATGTAAGTGACACAGTATTTCACCAAAAGACAACCAGTTATTAACAAGAACTACCATAATGTCTCTTTTTTTGAAATAGTTGAGAATAACTTCATATAAAATAGTATCAAACATAACAAAATAATATAAAACCATTCAAAAGAATGAAAGGATTATAGGGCATTCAGAACCAAATAACAGAAAGCGAACATTGGTGACTATTTTCTGATTTTCCGTAAACAAATTTGTTTATACTATCACACATAACACAATCCATAATACAATCCAAGGACAAAATCAATGGAAACAGAAGAACAAAAGCATGGTAGGACTTCAGAGTAAGATGATATTAAGTCACCACTGCATATTATAATGACTTGTTTTCTACAAAATAGCTGTTCATACCATCACAGATAATAAAATCCAACAAGCCAAGAAAACTCATTCCAACCAATGAATGCAATCATTATAAGGCTTCAAAGCAATATAATGGAGAATCATGATTACCATAAACTCTTATGTATACTTACCATTTCTTACACTAGGAAGACTATACAATATTGATATATGTAAGTTTCATTTATTTCACTTATGTCTATGGTCTCAAGTTGTGCCCTATTTATTTATAAATATCTCTGTGATCATTCTTTATAGCTGAGTAGTACACCACTGTATAAAAATACCACATCTTTTTATCTGTTCTTCAGATGATGGATAGTTAGGTTGCTTCCAAGATCTGGCTATTACAAATTGTGCTGCTATAAAAATGGGTACACACATATCACTGTGGTATGATGTTTTCAGTTCTGGGAATATGCCTAGAAGTGGAACAGCTGGGTCGAGTGGGACTTCCAATCTCTGCCTTTGAGGCGTCTCCAGACTGACCTCCTTAGTGGTTGTACCACTCTACATTCCCACCATCAGTGCAAGAGAGTTCCTTTTCCCCACAGCCTCTCCAGCATTTGTTGTTGGTAGTTTCTTGACCTTGCCATTCTTTCAGGAGTGAGATGGAATCTCAGTGTGGTTTTAATTTGCATTTCTCTAATGACTAATGATGATGACCGTATTTTCATGTATTTATTTGCCATTTGTATTTCTTCATCTGAGAACTGTGTATTCATTTCAGAAGTTTTGGATTGGGTCCTTGAATTCTGCAGGTTTCATTTTTTTTTTTAATTCTTTGTATGTTTCAGGCAGAAGTAGTTTGCTGATGAACAGTTCACTAAGATTTTTTTCCCAGTTTGTGGGTTTTCTTTTCACTATGCTGGAGATTTCTTTTGACATGCAGAAACTTTTTAATAAAACATTATCCCAGTAATTGATTCTGGGAATCAGTTCCTGTGCGGTTTGATTTCTGCTCATGATTTCTTTAACCCTATGTCTTCAACATTTTTACCCACTTTGTCTTCCAACAGATTAAGTGTTTCTGTTTTAATATTCAGATATTTGATCCATTCAAATTTTCGTTTAGTACATGGTAATATACATGGGTCTAGTTTTAGTTTTCAGCATATGGAGAGCCAGTTTTTCAGCATATGGATAGCCAGTTTTTCCAGCACCATTTGATATGACCCCTTTATCAAAGATAAGGTGGTTGAGTATGTTGGTAGCTGTGGCTGTATCTTCTAATCTATTCCATTGATCTTCAGCTCTGTTTTTATTCAACTACCATGTTGATTTTATTACAGTAGCTTTGTAGTATAACTTCAACTCAGGGATTCTGATGCCTCCTGCCTTGCTTTTGCTGCTTAGAACTGTCTTTGCTATTCTAGTGTCTTCTGGCTCCAGATAAATTTTAGGTGCTATTTCTCTAGATCTATGAGGTATGTTGATGGCATTTTCATTGGGATTGCATTAAATCTATATAACGGTTTTGGAAGAATGGCCATTTTCACAATATTTATTCTTTCTAACCATGAACAAGGGATGTTTTTCCATTTTCTTAGATTGTCTTCAATTTCTTTTCTTATATTTTCCAGGGTATTATAATTTTCCCTGTATAGCTATTTTCCTTCTTTCACGAGATTAATTCCTAAGTACTTCATTTTTTGGATACTAGTGTGAAGGGTGTGGCATCTCTTATTTCACTATCCATGATTTTGTTGTTAGTGTATAGAAATGCTACTGATTTTTTAGTATTGATTTTGTATGCAACTACATTGGTGAGTTTATTTACTATATCTAGGAGTCTTTCAATGGAGTGATGTCACCTGTAAATAATGAAAATTTAAATTCCTCTTTACTATTATTATCCCTTTTATTTCTCTCTCTTATCTAATTACTCTGATTAGTATTTCCAGTACTATGTTGAATAGGAGCAGTTAAGGGACATTCTTGTATTGTACCTGATTTTAAGGTAAAGGCCTCCAGTTTGTGGCCATTTTCTTTGATGCTGGTTGTTGGTTTGTCATAAGTGGGCTTTATCATATTGAAGTAAGCACCATCTAATCCAATTTTCTGTAAGGTTCTAATCATGAATGAGTGTTGGACCTTATCAAAAGCTTTTTTTTTTTGCATCTATAGAAATGATCATTGCATTCTTACTTTTGGCTTTATTGATATGGTAGATTGCATTTATTGACTTACATTATGTTGTACCATCCCTGAATGACTGGGATGAATCCCATTTGCTCATGGTGTATAATCTTCTTGATGATTTGCTGCATCCTGTTTGCCAATACTTTATTAAGGATTTTTGCATCTGTGTTCATTAGGGAGTTTGGCCTGCAGTTCTCTTTTTTAGTTTGGTCTTTCTCAGGTTTTGGTACTAGAGTAATATTGCGTCCCTTTCAATTTCATTGAAGAGTTTGAGGAGTGTCCGCATTAAGTCTTCTTTGTATTTCTTGTAGAATTCCACAGTGAATCCATCTGGGCCTGAGCTCCACTTTGTAGGTAAGGACTGAGTTACATTTCAATTTCATCAACAGAAATTGGGATATTCAGTAGTTTTACATATTCTTAAACCAGCTTTGGTAATTCTTACGTTTCTATGAACCTGTCCATTTCTTCTGTGTGATCGAACCTATGAGAGTAGAGATTTTGAAATAAGTGTTGTGATGATCTTTTGTATTTCCACAGAATTGTAGTGATTTCATTTTTTCCATTCCTTATTTATGAATTTGAGCTTTTTCTTTCCTTTTTTAATAAGGTTGGCTAGGGGCTTATCAATTTTATTTATTCTTTCAAAGAACTAACTCTTTGATTCATTGGTTCTTTGGGTTGTTTTCTTACTCTCTATTGCATTAATTTCTGGTCCTTTTTTCATAATTGCCTCCCTTCTTTTGACTTTGGACTTGACTTTTGTTTTTTTCTAGATGTTTGAAGTGTAGCACCAGATTTTTTTGTTTGTATTCATTGTTTTTTCCTGTTGTGGGATATCAGTGCACTAAATTTTCCTCTGAGGAATGCTTTCATTGTATCCCACAGATTCTGGTAAGTTGCATTTTATTGTCATTTGCTTGTAGGTATTGTCTAATTTCCACTTTAATTTCCTCTGTGACCCACTGATTGCTCAAGTGTATTATTCAACTTCCATGTGTTTGTGAGATTTTTGCAGTTTCTTATATCATTAATTCCTGTTTTCACGGAGCTAAGATATGATAACACGCATGGGATAATTTCACCCCTTTTGCATTTATGTACATATGTGCTGTGGGCTGGTATAATGTCTATTTTGGAGAATGTCCCCTGTACTGCTGAGAAGAATGTATATTGTGATGTTTTTGGATGGAACACTCTGTATATGTCTACCAAGTCCATTTGTTCACAAGTATGATTCATTTCTGTTATTTTGTTGCTGATTTTCTGTCTGGTTGATCTGTACCTTGGTGTCAATGGTGTGTTAAGATCTCCTGCTATAATTGTGTTATTGATATTTTGATTTTTCATTTCTATTAGTAATTGATTTGTATAACTGGGTGCTCTGGAATTTGGTGCATATATTTTTAAGATTGTTATCTCTTCCTCTTTAAGTTTTCCACTTACCAGTATGTAGTGACCTTTTTCATCACTTAGGATCATTTGTGTTTTGAAGTTCACATTGTTTGCAAACAGAATAGCTACCTCTGCTTTTTTTTTAGTTCCTGTTGCATGAAGTATTGTTTTTAATCCTTTGACTTTGAGTTTGTCAGTTTCCTTTTAGGTTAGATGGGTTTCTTGCAGACAGCATATGGTTGCATGTTGTTTATTGGTCTATTCTGCCAGTCTGGTTCTTTTAATTGATGAATTGAGACCATTTACAATAATGGCTATTACTGTTATATATCAGTTTATTTTTGATATGTTTTCTTTCTGCTGTTGCATCTTTATCTTTCCAAACTGTTTAATTGTTGGCCTTGCTTAGTGGTTTTTCCTTCTTTTTAAGTTTGGCTTGGTGATCATGAAATTCTTCAGCTGTTCTTTGTCATGGAAGTATCTTATTTCTCCATCTATTCTGAAGGACAGTTTTTCAGGTTACATCAGTCTAGGCGAGAAATTATTTTCCTTTAGGGAAGAAATATTTCACTCCATGCTCTTCTTGACTTCATTTTTTTTTTTTTTTGAGAAGTCTGCTCTGATTCTGATAGGTTTTCATTTATAAGTGATCTGTCTCTTCTCTCTAATGACTTTTAATGTTCTATATTTTTGTTGGATTTCTAGGATGGTGATTCTTATATGTCAGGTGGTAGCTTTATTTTTGATTATGGCTGTTTGGAGTTCTATATGCTTCACTAATCCTAATGTCAGTGTCCATTCTCATGTTTCAGAAATTTTCAGCTATTACCTCTGTAAATAGTCTTTGATACTGTTTGTGTTGTCCTCTTCTTTTTTGTCCCTGTCAATCTTATGTTATTTTTCTTTGAATCATCTTGCAGCTGTTGAATTTTTATTTCCTGATTCCCTATTATTTTAAAGAGATCTTTACTTTCCTGTTCACTAGCTGCAATCTTATGTTTGCGGTCTCAACTTCTATCCTCACTTTTGTTGAAGTGGTTTTGATAATTTTCAATGGAATTTTTATTTCCTGTATATCTCTTTGAATCTACTTTTGTTTCTTATATTGTTCATCCAAGGATTCTATCTTTTGGGTTTTTTTTCCTCTAATTTTTTTTAACTTTGTCTTCTTTCGATATTTTCAGCATCTCTTTTTTAGTATTATTATTTCTTCTTTCACCTGGGAGATTATTTCTAGTTTGAGTTCCTTTAAAGCTTCTCTTTGCACCTGTTTTGTGTATTTTTTTTCTTATATTGTTTACCCAGTGATTCTATCTTTTTGTTTAGTTCCTCCAATTTTTAACTGTGTCTTCTTTAGATATTTTCAGCATCTCCTTCATTTCTTTTATCATTTCTTCTTTTACCTGAGATATTATTTGTAGTTTGAATTCCTTTAAGGCTTCTCAGAATTACTTCTTTATTTCAGTTACTATTATTCCAGGAATTTCAGGTGCATGGCATATATTTTCTTCTATGTACATGACTCCTAGGCTTTCTTGCAATGAGCTGGATGTTTGAGATTGCATTTTGGTCTTTCATTTTGTCATTTCCTATATTTCCATGTTTCAAGTGTTGTTCCAAAGCTTCCCCTGAGCGTGTTGGAAATTGTCTCCTCTGTCATGGGCTCCTGGGATTCTTCTTGCAGCACAGCTCTCCTGATTGAATGAAGTTCACTGGGTGTGGCCTATGCAGGCCAGAAGCCGCCTCTGGCAGCACAGCTCCCGGGACTGTAAGAAAGTCACAGGGTGTGCCCACGCAGGCCCAAAACCTGCAGAATGTAGTCCAGCATGCCTGAAGCTGGGTGGGTCCCTATTCAGTGGGAGCAAGGATCTCAAAATCTCCCAGGGCTGGGATGGTGTGCAGGAACCCACCTCCTAAGGCAGCAAAGATCCCTGGATTGAAAAAAGGTCCCGGGTGAGGCCCGTGCAAGCCTAAAACCTCCTCTGGCAGTGGAGCTCCCTCCTTAGGCAGTGAAGTTCCCTGGATCAAAAGAAGGTTACTGGGCACATCCCAGGCATGCCAGAAACCTACAGATCCCAGTCCAACATGACTGGAAGCTAGGTGGGTCTCTGACTACTGGGAGCAACATTCTCAATCTCTTCCAAGATTTGGATGGTTTTCAAGAACCCACCTCCTCAAACACTTAGTTTCTTCATTTGTGTAATAGAACTGGTAATAGCCCTTTCATCTTGGTCCTTTCACAGCTGGATAACTGCAATCTCCTTTGCTCCCGGAAGGTGAAGATGATGTAGTGTTGAACATCACAAAATTATCTTCAGTGAGATTCAGAATCCAAATTTTAGAATATAACAATGTGGGGAGGAAAAGGAGGGAGGTGGATACTTAGTGCCCAGGAAGGATCTGAAAGGAGAATTGAAGCCCATAGGAAAAATGAAGAGATAGACATCAACACAGAAAAAAGGAGATGAATAATTGTACTTTCCCAATAACTCACAGAGAAGTATTAGAGAGGATGATCAAATCTACAGACAAAGTGAGGGCAAGTGTCTCAAGAAGTCTTCAATGTGAAACACACCAGTGGAAAAGCAGTGTGTGTTGTGAGCCACAACAGCTGGTAATTCCAGTCCAAATGTCTATTGGGTTCCCTGGAGAGGGTGCTTAGCCAAATGCCATTTTCGGTAGGGGCCAACAGCATCAGGAACTGTGAGAAGCCATAATTTGGCTTTATTACTAATAATAAGTGAAATCAAACATTCAATAATAAAAGTATTCTATCAAAAGTTCTGGAACAGACTGCTTCACTTCTGAATTGTACCAAGTATTTTTAAAAAATACAAATTCTCCTTAGTCCAAAAACTAAAAGAAGGAATTCCTCCAAACCTATTTGACAAGTATAGAATTACCCTGACACCAAAACCAAATAGGAAAAAAACACAAAAGATGGAAATAACGAGCCAAGCTAATTGATAAATATAGAGGGAAAATCTTCAACAAAGCACTATCAAGTGGAATCTGACAGCAAACTAGAAAGACTATTTATCATGACCATAGGAAGTTCACTCAAGGGATATAAACATGGTTCAGCCCTTGATCTTACCAAAAAGGCCAAGGAGTGCTAGCCATATTTCAATATAGACAAATGTGACACCCACAACAACAGAATAAGTAAACCACATGATAATCCTAATAGATACAGAACAAATATGTGATAAAATTAAATTATCACTTCATGATAAATGCATTGAACAAATTAGTTCTAGGAATGTACTGCAATACAATAAAATTTGTTACAACTCAACAGTTACCATTGATTTGAATGAGGAGGTGAAAATTTTCTAAGATCTGGGAAGAAGAGAATGCCCCCTTTTGCTACTTTCATATAACATAATGTTAGAAGTCCTGCTCAGAGCAATGGAGCAAAAAAGAAGATACCTTGAAATTGAAAATAAGAAAAATTATTTTTTTTACAGATGGCATGTTGTTTTATAAAGGAAATTGTAATGCCTCCACTAAAAGTCACTGGAGCTAATAAATAAATAAATTCAGAAAATTTACAGAATATAAAAGTAACATAATTTGCCAAAAGCAAATTTTCTGAAACAAAAATCAAGAACGTTGTTATACACAGAACAGCTACAAAAGCTAAAATACTTAGAAAGACATTGTCATGGTTTATGTCTCTGTCCCCCAGGCCTCATGAGTTTGCATTGTGAATTTGTAATGGTTCATTGTCTAGTGCTTGGATTGATGGTGTCAGTGCTCCACCCACATAGGGGTAGAGCCAGGATGTGATATACTGGTAGGAAGAAGGTGTTTCTTTCTCTTTGCTGATTCTGCTTTGCTGTTTGCAGCCTCCATGAAAGGCAGCCCAGCCATGCCCGCCAGCCTGGGAGACAACTGAGTATGGACTGAAAACTCCAAAAACTGTAAGAAATAAACCTTTCTTTTCCCAACTTTGGGCTTCAGGTATTTTGTCTCAGTGATGAACATAAAGTAACTAAGACAGAAATTTGGTACCGAGGAGTGGGGTCATTTGCTGTGACTATGCCTGACCATGTTTTTCGAGAGGCTTTGGAAATGACTTGTGGGTGGAGTTTGGAAAGGTTTGGACATGTCGCCTGGATGTATAGAGTGGAGCAGCTTAGGCTGTTCTGTAGAGGAGATTCTGGTCAGAGCTCAGGAGAACAGAAGGCTGATAGAAAGCCGGATGGTAAAGACCAGGCTTGGGAGGTTTCTGCTGGGAAGGACTGCATTGGTCATTGGACTCCACATGATGTGTGTTATGGCTTGGCAGAAAGTTTGTCTGCATTTTGCTCCTGCCCAGGGACTTTGCCTGAGACTGAGACAAAGGGCAATGGACTGATTAATCTTGAAAAGGAAATTAAAAAACAATCAAATATTGAGTCTGTGGCATGGCTATTGTTGGGGGCTTTTAGACAGCTTTTTGCAAATCAAGAGATAAGAGCCCAGCAGGATAATTTACAAGGCTGTGAGTTTGGCCAGAAGGAAAATTTCAGTAAGGTTGTGGATTGTAAAGACAGAGTTGAAATTTTGATTCCTGAGGAGAAACAGAGAGATGAAAAAGATGGCCCCAGGGCATCCTAGGAAGCGGGTCCCCACCCTGCAGCCTCACAGAAAAGGTGAAAAAATTCGCTCAGAGGAAAAAGCTGCAGGGTGCCATGTTCCAGAATGGTGACAGTGGCCACATGAGGTTCCAGAATGGCAACAACATATAGAAGCTTTTTCTCACAATCGGGTAAACAGAGCCCTGTGATCCAGGCAACTGACCCCTACAGCCAAGAGAGAGAAAAGCCTGGCTACTGCTTCAGCTAGCAGCAAACCTTGGTGGCATCCACAAGGTGCTGCATTTAGGTGCAAGGAAAATGCATAAATTTTGAGGGTAAGACAGCTTCCACCTCAATTGCAAAGTGCCTGCATGGCCAAGCAGTGTGCCCCTGAGAGGGCAATTTGTGAAGATGTAAGTGTGAAGCCAAAGGTGCTGTGGAGACTCCAGAAGTTTGGAAAAGCCAGAAACGTGGATGATCCAAGGAAAGCTGCAAAAAGTGAGCAGGAAAGATTTAAGACAAAAGCTGCAGGAGTTGAAATTGCTGGAAGTACCCTGGGGTTGGAATCACCCAAGCCTTTTGGAGCTTGCAACCAGATTGCTTTAGATGCTGAGTGTGAAACTCTAGGACTTAATGTTTGCCCTGCTGGATGTTGGATTTGCTTTGTTTCCAATACTCTATATTCCCTTGTTTGTAACTTTTGGAATGGTAATATTTATCTTGTGCCTTTGCATTTCAGAAATGTTTTACCTTGTTTCATTTGTACAGGGGTTACAGTTAAGAGTTTGCCATAGATCTTGCAGGAGAGTTTGGACTTGGACTTTTCAGCAATGCTGAAGTTGTTAGGACTTTGGCAACTCTTGGAGGTGGACTAAATGTCTTTTGTATAAGGGATGTACATGAGTCCTGGGGCCCAGGGGTGGAATGTCATGGTTTATGTCTGTGTCCCCCAGGCCTCATGAGTTAAGTTTGCATTGTGCATTTGTGATGGTTCATTGTCTAGTGCTTGGATTGATGATGTCAGTGCTCCACCTACATAGGGGTGGAGCCAGGATGTGATATAATTGCAGGAAGAAGGTGTGTCTTTCTCCTCACTGGTTCCCCTTTGCTGTTTGCAGCCACCATGAAAAGTAGCCTAGTCATGCCCGCCTGTCTAGGAGCCAACTGAGTGTGGACTGAAACCTTCAAAAACTGTAAGAAATAAACCTTTCCTTTCCCAACTTTGGGTTTCAGGTATTTTGTCTCAGCGATGAGCATAAAGTAACTAAGACAGACATTTAACTAAGCAGATGAAAGATTTTCATGATGTCAATTACAAAGCACGGCTGAAATAAATTTAAAAGACCATGAAACAGAAAAATATGCCCTTTTCTTTGACCAGAAGAACCAATAATGTTAAAAATTCTACACTTCCTGAGATGGTAATGGTGGACTTTCAATTAGATTTTTTATTTATCTTTCAAAAGAGTAATAAGGCACACTTCTGGATATATTTTGGTGTGCCATAGAGGCATGAGCTTAGAGATTATGTGTGATTCCTCCACCCAGCATCCCAATCACAATGAACCGAGCAGATTTGCTCTGCCATGCTCTTTTTCCATGTCTATGCCTTGGAGCCAGCCAACCATGAATTGATTATTCTGAAACCACACGCCAAATATACAATTTAGTGAGTGCTGGCCAATTGGCTGCAGCAACAAAAAAATCTAACAAAGAAAACTGTTACTAGAATTGAGTCATCACCAAAACTATACCTGACCATGTGAATCAAAAATGTTTGGGAAATGTTTACCAGAAGAATTTGGAAAAAGACTGGCTGGAAAAAGACTAAAAGGTTGTAAGCAGTGCCTGTGATGCAATTCCTGGCAGAGTGCAGAAGATCATAATACTGAAAGGAATTCAGAAAATAAGGCCAGGATCATGAGGATTCAGCTGTGAATAAGGCTCCTTCTGCCAGTCAGGCTAGAGGCAATGCTTGATATCCTCTGGCAAAAAAAAAAATCATACCTAAAGACTTTTCAGGAGGCTTAGTTTGAAAGTTATTGACTAGCTAATTTTGTGGAAGAAATATAAAGTTAGACCAGCATTCAGGCTGGGTACTGCTGGCACCTTTTAGCCACATTTATAGTGAAAACTGCAAACAATGTGGAGAGCAGAAAAAAATTTGCAAAACTTAAAATTTTGTCTCACATGTAAAAGTGGTTGCTGAAGAAATCAGCAATAAGAAGAAACCAAGAACTTGGTTCAATGACAAGGAAAAAAAACAACTTGAGGGCATCCCAGAAATCACTAAGATTTCTAGTATTTCAAGCTCAAGGTATAAAAGTGTTAATCTTTTATTTGACAAGTTAGTTCTTGAGATACATACTCAATAAGTGCATCCTAATTAGTTGGTTCCCCAGGTTACATTTAACTGTGCTCAAATATTCTGATACAAAGAACACTACAGCAATGGCTAAAGTCCTTACTGGGTACATCCAACACAGATAACTGAGCTTGGTGCTGTCCATGGTATGGTGGTTTAATGAAATGCAGAATGCAATAGCTGTGTGGTTAAGAAGACTTCCACCCAGCTTTCTAGGGAGGATATTGCTGGGAGAAGATTCAGACAAGGAGCCTCTGAGAAGGCAGTGTATGAAGCTGTGGGAGGAGGCTGAATGTGTAGTGGAGAACTCAGTAAGTTGGAGATGCCAAATGTGGAATATCTACAGAGGAAAGCTGCAGGCTATAAACAAACCAGCCCAAGAGAGAGGCCATGTGGGCTTTAATTGGCAAGGCCACAGAGACATGACAGCAGGAACCGTATGGAACTCAAATTTGAGTACTATGTACTCTAGATTCTGGACACAGAGCTACAAGAGTTAAAAGTTTTCCTAATGGCTTTCAGTCTTGTCTTAATCACACACTGTTTTCTAGTCCATCTTTCTCTCTTTTGGAATATGAATGTTTACCCTGTAACATTATACATTGTGATTATATAACTTCATTTTCAATTGTATAGAGCATCACAGCAAAGAATATGCTTGAATATTAGAAGAGAAATTGACTTGAACTTTTTAGCAATACTAGTTTATTTAGACTGTGGGGGATGGATTATTGCGTTTCAGTTATATACAGCATAGTTGTGCCATGTAAGCTGAAATTGTGACTTTTGAATTAATTTATTTGGATATTAAGTACTATTTAATGAAATGCACTTGGATGTCAAGCTGATAAAAGGATGTGATGTTTAAAGTGGACTGCCAGTTGAATATGAGTAAATCCTCTGAAACCATTAATCGAATAAACTATTTCCTGTTTTAGGTTGTGAGTGTTGGTGATTTTATCCCAGCAATGAGAAATCTTGCTAGAATAGTACACAAAGTGATTTTAAAAATCATTGTAACCCCATCAAAATTTCACTGACATTCTTCAAAAAACTATAATAGAAGTCCTAAAATTGATACATAAGTATAAAATGAATCCAATAACCAAAGCTATCTTGAACAAAATAACAAAGCAGTAGGTATTACAACAATTGATTTTAGAACATACTAGAAAGCTGTAGAATTCAAAATGTATAATAATTGCATAGATGCCAACATATAGGCCAACTGGACAGAGGAGAAACTTAGACTGATGTGTCTACAGTCAGCCGATTTTTGAAAAAGGTACTAATAACATGCAGTGTATCACAAGACATTCCAATGAATAGTGCTAGAAAAATTATATTTACACCAGCCCAATGAAATCAGACCTTCTCACCAATTATAAAATATCACACAAAATGGATTAAAGACTTAAATGTAAAAGCATAATTTAAGAAACTAATAGAAGAAAATATAGGGGAAATACTTCAGAAAAATGGAATGGGAAACAAACTTTTGGAAAAGATACCAAAGGCATACGCAGCAAAACCAAAAATTGACAAGACAATATATATCTGTTATAGTAACATGAGAAATTTAGAAGTTTAACTAAGACAGCAAGGAGGTAGGGTTATTACTTTGTAAACATCTGTACTGTGCAAGAAGAGGGCAGAGAGATTTTGTGAGTGCTATGATGGTCCTGGAGTAGGGGTTGCCTAGGAGATGGGAGAGATTTTCCCTCTCCCATCGTTTTGCTCTGGCTGCTATTGCTGGTTGCTGAAGTACTACCGCAGTGCCATGCACCCTTCCTTAGAGCCAGCTGATTATGGACTGAAACCTTCATAAACTGTGAGCCATGTAAACCTTTCCTTCTTTACTTGGGTTGCCACATATGCAATGAGAGTAAAGTAACCAAGACAGTATCAAAGTAAAAAGCTTCCATAAGCACATGTAAACAACAAATATTTGCAGGAAAAAAAAAAAACTATAGAACTGGAGAAAATTTTGACTGAGAGGTGTTAATAAACAGCATACAAAATGGATTCTGAAAAATGAATAGCAAAAAATTGCTTTTAAAATAGGGAATAAATAGGAAACAAGGAGATAGATGTTTTGCAAATGAGAAGGGTATCAAGACCTACATGGAAGGAGGCAAAGGGAAAGGGAGAAGGATATGATAAATGAAGTCAGGATGGATTATGTACATGAACCAAATTCCTGCCCAATTTAAATATATATTGGTCAGAAGAAGGTTTAATATAATGTTTAAGATATAATATAATTGTGTAATTTTTTTGTTTTTAATAATCTTTTAAAGTAATTTTAAAGGAAAGAAAATGTATTAATTGACTTTTCAAAGATTTAAAATCAAAAAGCATGAAAAACATACTAAGGATTTACTATAAATGAATCTTCATGTGTTTACATACATAAAATTTTCTCTGATTTATTTAAATTAAAAATCAGTAATAGAGAGATGGAAAGATGAGAAAAGTTTGATCAATGGACACTAAATTATAGTTAGGTAGAAGTCAAAAATTGTATGATTCCACTGTGTAGTAGGGTGATTATAGACAACAATACCATACTGAGCATTTGAAAAGATTACAAAAAAGAATTTTGAAAGTTTACATTATTAGTAAATGACAAATATTTGAAGACAAAGATATGCTTTAATTTACTGTATTGTATGCATGAATTGAACGATCACATAGCACCAATATGGATCAATTCTTATGCTTTTATGTGGCCATAAAAATATTTCAATGTTTAAAAACTAAATAAACAAAAACTGTTTAGGTATAACAATAATGGGGGAATAATAGAGCATCACTTGCAAAATAAAAAAATTGTATACAAGGAAACCAAAAGAAAGATTTTCATTGTTATGAAAAAGAGCAAGAACCAAGGATGTAACTCAGGGGTATAGCATCTGCCTAGGAAACAAGAGGTCCTGAGTTTGATTCCCAATACAAAAAATAAATCAGTGCCAGGTAATCCATTAGAGGAATGGCCAGTCAGCTGCACAGGTCTCAAAGGTACCAAGCCATGATCAGCACAGCACTCTGGAGCCATCCATCTGGGAACAACCAGTCTAGCTGAGGGGCCCTGAATATTTTGCGCTCCACCTATCACAGCATAAGCTTCCAGTGTCATACCTCCTGGCTAGTCCCATGGATTCAAGAGGCTCTGAACTCTGCCCAGGGAGAAACAAATCCATGAAGCCAGACTCTGGGGTGCATTCCAGCTAGCCAAGTTGGTTCTTGAGATTCTAAACTCTGTTCAGCTAGGGCCAAAACCCAGGCAGCACAGTTAAGACCTGCACTATAATTAGCTGTGTAGGTTCCAGAAGTTCTGAATTTCACCTAGTCAGGTGAAAGGCCCTGGCACATTCCAGGATGTGCCTTGGATACCTGCATGGTTTCATAGTTTCTGAACTGTAGACAGACAAGTGCAAGACCCTAAGGATATACCCTGTGATTGTGTCCCTGCTAGCTGCATGGATTCTGCAGCATCTGACTATTACCCAGCCCAGTGTTCCAGAGCAATCCATCAGGGAAAACTCTGGCCAGCCTAACAGGTTAAAGATGTACTGAAGCATCTCCAGCCCAGAGCCCCAGAGCCAAACATGAGGAAGTGACCAGGCTAGTTGACATGTCCAGAAGATTTCGAGCTCTGCCCATCACAGCAAAAGGCTCTGGTGCCTGAGTTAGGGGATGTACCTTGGTTAGCCACATGGGTATTAGAATATCAAAGCTCTGGCCAGCCTAGGATCCCAATGCAACCCATGGATATGGTGCCCGGATAGCCACACAGGTCCCAGAGAAAATGATAAAACAAAAGAGTAAGATACAATCTCAGTCCTCTAGCCCATCAAGAACAAACCCAGGAGACACTGAAAGAGAAGATATTGGAAATCACTCAACTGAATTTTCTGAAATGATAGCAACTGATGTGAAGAAACAACTCAATGAAGGTATAGAAGTAATCAGATCAGAAATAATATCTCAGGTAAAAAAAAGGAAATTAAAAATCTTATGAAAGAAATGTTGACTATATATTAAGAAGATCTAGATAAAATTTAGAGGAACATAAGAAAATGATAGAAACTTTGAATGAACAATATAAGACAGAGTTAGAGTGCATGAAACAGATTCAAAGGGATATTCATGAAATTAAAAATTCCATTGAAAGCTGGTAAAACTGCTTCAATAAAGCTGAACATACAACCTCAGACTTTGAAGACTAGAGAGAAGCTTAAGATTAAGAAGGAAAAGATCTCCTAAAAATAACAAGGAACCAGAAATCAACAAACAGCTGCAAGACGATCCAAAGACAAACAATATAAGACTGATAGGTGTCAAATAAAAAGTAAGAGGTCAACAGAAATGACATGAGACTATTTAAAGAATGATAGCAAAAACTTTTCCAAGCATGGGGGAAAATCTGATATATAGATAAGTGAGGCATATAAATCTTCAATCAACCATAAACAAAATATATTTTCATCCAGACATATAATGATTAAGCTCCCAGAAATTCAGTACAAGAAGAGAATGTGAAAAGCTATCGGAGAAAAGAAATAGACCATCTATGAAGGAAAATGTACCAGAGTCACATTACACTTCTCAACACAAACCTTTAGTTCAGAAGAGATTGGAGTGAAAAAAAAAAAAAAAAAAAAAAAAACCATTTGCAGGAACTTTGTGGCTTCAGGGTGCACTGGACCAGCTTGGCGGGTCCTGAGCGTGCCTGCAACAGTAGCTCTGCCCCCAATTATGCTTGCTGGACTCTGGAGTTCTAAAAAAGCAAGCAGATGCCATTGGTTCCAGAGGCAGGGCTTAACCGAGCCTGCCCACCCCCAGTGACCCTCTCTCAATCCGAAGAACTGGGTGGCCAGAGTCCCAGGAGATGAAAGCATAGAAGATTATTTCCAAAAGACACTGGCGAAGCCTTGGAATAACACTTGAAAAGCTTGAAACAGAAATATCAGAAACTAACAAAATGAAAGACAAAACTACAATCTCAAACCTCCAGCCCATCCCAAGAAAACTTAGGAGCTATGTACATAGAAGAAAATACATGCCATCCACCTGAAATATCTGACGTAATAGTAAGTGAAATAAAGAAGCAACACTGCGAAGCTTTAAAGGAATTCAAGCTAGAAATAATCTCCCAGGTAAAAGAAGAAATGATGAGAGAAATGAAGAAGATGCTGAACATATCTAAAGAAGACACAGTTAAAAAATTGGAGGAACTAAACAAAAAGAGAATCCCTGGATGAGCAATATAAAAAACAAACAGAAGACATAAAGCAAGTGCAAAGAGAAATACAGGAAATCAAAAATTCCATTGAAAGCTGTAAAAACCACCTCAATGAAAGTGAAGATAGAATTTCAGACCTCAAAGACAAGATTGCAGCTAGTGAACAGGAAAGGAAATATCTTTTAAAAATAACAAGGAATCAGGAATTAACAATTCAACAGCTGCAAGATGACAAAAAAGAAAAAACAACATAATATTGACAGGCATTAATGAAAAAGAAGGGAACAAAATAAAGAATGTCAAGAGGATATTTAGAGAAGTAACAGATGAAAATTTCACAAACATGAGAATGGACACTGATATTAGGATTATGAAGCACATAGAACTCAAAATAGCCATAATCAAAAATAAAACTACCACCTAACATATAATAATCACCATCCCAGAAATCCAATGTAAGAATAGAATATTAAAAGCTGTCAGAAAAAAAAGACAGATCACTTATAAAGGAAAACCTATCAGAATCACAGCAGACTTCTCAGCACAAACAATAGTCAAGAAGAGCATGGAGTAAAGAATTTCATATCCTAAAGGAAAATGATTTCCAACCTAGACTGATGTATCCTGAAAAATCATCCTTCAAAATGGATGGAGAAATAACATACTTCCATGACAAACAACAGATGAAGAACTTCATGATCAAAAAGCCAACCCTGCAAAGAATATTGAAAAACAGTTTAGATACACTTAGGAAAAAACACTAAGCAAAGCATACAATTAAACAGAACACAAGAAGCAACAACAGAAAGATAACATGTCAACAATAAAGCAACATATAACAGTTATAACCATTAATGTGAATGGTCTCAATGCACCAACTAAAAGAAACAAACTGGCAGAATGAATCAAGAAACAAAATTTAACCATATGTTGTATACAAGAAACCCATCTAACTCAAAAGGATACTCACAGACTGAAAGTCACAGAAAGGAAAACAATACTTCACACACAGGAAGCGGAAAAAAAAGGAGAGTAGCCATTCTGTTTGCAGACAATGTGAACTTTAAACCAATAATGCTCAGAAGAGATAAAGAAGGTCACTACATACTGGATAGGGGAAAACTTCAAGAGAAAGAGATAACTATCTTAAATGTATATGCACCAAATTCCAGAGCACACAGTTACATAAAACAAGTATTAACAGAAATGAAAAATCAAATTATCAGTAACACAATTGTAACAGGAAACCTTAACACACCATTGACACCAAGGGACAGATCAATCAGATAGAGAAATAACAGAACTGAATCACATATGTGAACAAATGGACTTGATAGACAAATACAGAGGGTTCCATCCAACAACATCAGAATACACATTCTTCTCAGCAGTACATGGATCATTATCCAAAATATACCATATATTAGGTCTCAAAACATATTTAAATAAATGAAAAAGAATTGAAATTAGCCCTTGCATGTTATCAGATCTTATTGCTATGAAATTAGATATTAGTGATAAGAGATACTGCCAAAATCACACAAAAACATGGAAACTTAATAACACACTCTTGAGTAATCAGTGGGTTACAGGGAAGATTAAAGAAGAAATTAAACAATACCTACAAGCAAACAAAAATACAAATAAAACTTCCCGGAATCTGTGCAATGCAATGCAAGCCATTCTCAGAGGAAAATTTACTGCACTTATTTACCACAACAGGAAAACAGAACAAATACAAGTAAATAACCTGATGTTACACCTCAACTATCTAGAAAAAGAAGAGAAAGTCAAACCCGAAGCCAAAGGAAAAGAGAAAATTATGAAAATCAGAGCAGAAATCAATGCAAGAGACTAAGAAAACACTCAAAGAATCAATGAATCAAAGAGTTGGTTTTTTGAAAGAATAAATAAAATTGATAAGGCCCTAGCCACGCTTATTAAAAAAGGAGAAAAAAAGCTCAAATTCATGCAATAAGAAATGAAAAAGATGAAATCACTAAAGACTTTATAGAAATAAAGAAGATAAACAACACCTATTTTGAAAACCTCTATTTTCAAAGGTTTGATAACACAGAAGAAATAGACAGATTCCTAGAAACACAAGAAGTACCAAAGCTAGGTCAATAAGATGTAAATCTATTGAATAACCCAATTTCTATCAATGAAATGGAAAATGTAGGTAAGTCCTTACTTACAAAGAAGAGTCTGGGCCCAGATGGATTCACTGCAGAATTCTACAAGAAATACAAAGGAGACATAATGCCGACACTCCTCAAACTCTACAATGAAATTGAAAAGGAAGCAATCCTTCCTGTCATTCCTGGAAACAAATATTACTCTAGTACCAAATACTAAGAAAGACCCAAATAAAAAAGAGAACTATAGACAAATCTCCCTAATGGACACAGATGCCAAATCCCTCAATAAAATATTGGCAAATAGGATGCAGCAAATCATCAAGATTATATATCATGATGAAGTGGGATTCATCCCAGGCATGTAGGGATAGTTCAACATACGTTGATCAATAAATATAACCTACCATACCAATAAAGCTAAAAGTAACAATCACATGATCATTTCTATAGATGCTGAAAATGCTTTTGATAAGCTCCAACATTCATTTATGATAAGAATTTTACAGAAAATTAGAGTAGATGGTCTTTCACTCAATATAATAAAGGCCCTCCACGACAAACCAACAGCCAGTATCATACTAAATGGCCAAAAATTGTAGGCCTTTACTTCAAAATCAGGCACAATACAAGAATCTCCCTTATCATTGCTCCTATTTAATATATTACTGGAAATAATAGTCAGAGCAATTAGACAAGAGAGAAATAAAAGCGCTAAATATAGGAAAAGAAGAAGTTAAATTATCATTGTTTGCAGATGACATGACACTCTACATAGAAGACTCCCAAAGCTCTTAGATTGAAGACTCTTAGATATAATAAATAAATTCAGTAATGTAGCTGGATACAAAATCAATACTCAAAATTCAATAGCATTCCTATACACTAACAGAAAAATCACAGAGAGAGGAATATGACAAGCCACAACCTTCAGACTAGCAACCAAAAAATAAAATATTCAGTAATTACTCTCACGAAAGAAGTGAAAAGACTTTCTAAGATGACAATGTATAACTTATCAACCAGCAATTTCTAACCGTTTGTTTTTCTGTAATTTTGTTTTATTTCTACCCTTTTTTATCTCCATGTATTTTTGTTTCCTTTTCTTTAAATAAAAAAAGAAGTGAAAAGACCTATACACGGGAAATTATAATACACTGAAAAAAGAAGTTGAAGACAATCTCAGAAAATAGAAAGACATCCTTTGCTAATGGACAGGGAGAATAAATATCATAAAAATGGCTATTCCTCAAAACTGTTTTACAGATTTAGTGCAATTCCAATATTTCAACGTACCTCATAGATCATGAGAAATCACTCCTAAAATTCATTTGGAGTGAGAAGTGACCTAGAATAGCAAAGACAGTTCTAAGCAGCAAAGGCAAAGCAGGAGGCATCACAATCCCTGACTTGAAGTTATACTACAGCACAACCGAAGTAAAATCTACATGGTATTAGAATCAAAACAGAGACAAAGATCAATGCATTAGATTAGAAGATACAACCACATCTGCAAACACACTCACCCTCCTAGTCTTTGATAAAGGGGCCAAACAGCTTCACTCGCAGAAAAACAGTCTCTTTAATAAATGGTGTAGGATATACTGGCTCTCCATATATTGAAAACTAAAACTAGGCCCATGCCTTTCACCATGCACTAAACTAAAATCTAAATGGATCAAAGATCTGAATATTAAAACAGAAACACTAAATCTGTTGGAAGATAAATTGAGTAAAAACCTTGAAGACATAGGGGTAGATAGAGAATTTATAAACAGGACTCAAACTGCACAAATACTTCCCAGAATCAATAACTGAGATTACCTCTTATTAAAAAGCTTCTGCAAGTCCAAAGAAATCTCCAGCATAGTGGAAAAAAAACCCATAAAATGGGAAAAAATCTAACTGAACTCTCCCTCAGACAAAAGATTTCTGTCTAAAATGTATAAAGAATTAAAAAAATCAGACTCCC
Source organism: Cavia porcellus (assembly GCF_034190915.1). Taxonomy (NCBI): domain Eukaryota; kingdom Metazoa; phylum Chordata; class Mammalia; order Rodentia; family Caviidae; genus Cavia; species Cavia porcellus. The sequence continues at coordinate 49,225,377 of NW_026947486.1, forward strand.
AAAATTCAAAGATACAATCCAAAAATGGGCATCTGAGATGAATACACACCTCTCAGATGAAGAAATACAAATGGCAAATAGATACATGAAAAAATATTCACCATCATTACTCATTAGAGAAATGCAAATTAAAATCACATTGAGATTCCATCTCACTCCTGAAAGAATGGCCATGATCAAGAAAACTACCAACAACAATTGCAGGAGAGGCTGTGGGGAAAAAGGAACTCTCCTGCACTGTTGGTGGTAGTGAAGACTTTTGAAACCATTGTGGAGGTCAGTCTGGAGATTCCTCAAAAAGCTGGGATTGGAAGTCCCATTTATTCCAGGTATCCCACTTCTAGGCATATTCCCAAAAGAACTGAAAGTATCTTACAACGGTGATATATGTGCACCCATGTTTATAGCAGCACAATTTGTATTGCCAGAATTGGAAACAACCTAAGTGTCCATCAACTGAGAAATGGATAAAAAATGTTGTGGTGTTTTTATACAATGGAATACTACTCAGCTATAAGGAAGGATCACATTGAGATATTTGGAAATAAAGGAGCTCAGCTTGAGACCAGACTCATAAGTAAAATAAATCAAACACACATGTGTGAATACCAAAAAGTGTCCCTTGTGTAACAAATGATATAAATCCTTAAAAGTATGTGGTAATCATGATTCCCCATTGTAGAGCTTTGAACCCTTATAAAGTTTTTACTCATTAATTGGAATGTTTTTATTCTGGGCTCTTTGATTTTATTGTCTGTGATGATATAAACAGCTATTTTAAAGAAAACAAGACATCATAATAGCTAGTGCTGATTTAATACCATCTTGTTTTGAAGTCCCACCAAACTGTTGTTCTTCTGTCTCCATTGGTTTTATCATGTTGTATCTTACTAGATTTTATTGTGATAGTATAAAGAAAATTTTTTATAGTGAAGAGGTAATATAGAAACCATTGTTCATTTTCTGTTAATTGGTTCTAAATATCCTGTGATACTTTCATCCACTTGAATGGTTTCACACTGTCTTGATATGTTTGATGCTATAGTATAAGAAGTAATGCTCAAATATTTTAAGGAAAGTCACACTATGGTAACTACTTTTATGATGGGTTATCTTGTGGTGAAACACTATGTTGCTTAAATTGTTCTCTTCTGACCTATATTATGTTGTTATGTCCTTTTTTATCTCAATCTTCTCCTTATTTTAAAATTTATTTTTTTAATTAAGGGAAAATTTTTTTTTAAAAATTAGCAGGATATATTATAGTATTTTTTTTATTTCCTGTTAGCTTGATTTGAAGCCCTGTATTGCTTTCACCATCTTGTCTTGAATGACTTTACTCTCTTCTGTTCTGTTTGATAGTATCTAGTTTGAGGTCATAGGCAACTACTTTGAAGACAAAAAGATTCACTATGATGCCCATTCTAGTTTGACTATTATTGTCTTTTCAATTTCTGTAATGTTTTGAATGTTTAGATTTTATTGGTTTTGTTCCATACTGTTTGTTCAATTTTATTATAACTGATGATACAGGTAATTCTTTTCAAGATAGCAAGAGGCATTATGGTAAACATTGCTGATTACCTTGTATTCTGTTTTTACATCATGTACTATGTCCATCCTTTGTTTTGACAGACTCTGCTCTGTTTTGTCACATTTGGTTTTATTATCTTCCAAAAAACGTAGTAAGAACTGTGGAAGTAATAAAACCCAAAATGTGTAAATGATATTGTAAAAAACAGAAAAGAAATTGCTCTAAAGGATATAACTGCAAGTGTGTTTAGATGTGTAAGATAGATGACCATATTAGTAAGTTTTTGTTGGATCATTGAACACAACTGCAGTCTCCCTGTTTGAATGTCCACTTTGTATGCTTTAATCCTGTAACATGAAAAACTACTTCTAAGATGACAATATATAACCTATGAACTAGTAATTTCTTAATGCTTATTTTTTTTGAAATTTTGTATTACTTGTAGCCTTTTACTCTTTTTTTATTTAAATAAAATTTAAAAAAAATTTCCAAACCATACTGATGTAACCTGCAAAAGTGCCTTTCAAAATCAATGGAGAAATAAGATATTTCTATGGCAAAGAGTAACTGAATAAATTCATTATCACCAAACTAACATTACAAAGAGAACTGAAAGATACTCTAAAAAGAGACAAAGATGCCAGCAATTCCAAGACAAACAGCAAAAGGAAACCTTCAAGTAGGGCAATCATTTAAATAGAGAGAAAAATTAGAGAAATAACAACAGCAAGATGCATGACAAATATATTTTTGACTACATCAGCTATATCCATCAATGTAAATGGCCTCAGCTCACCAATAAAAAGACACAGACTGGCAGCAAGGATTAAGAAACAAAATCCAACAATATACTGGATATAAAAACACATTTAACTCAAAAGCAAATTGAGGAGTGAAAGTCAAAGATGCAAAACACTACTCTATGTGATAGGAATCCAGAAAATAGTTGGGATAGTTATTCTGTTTGCAGACAATGTGACCTTCAAATCAAGAATGATCAAAAGAGATAAAGAAGTTCACTACATACTTGTTATAGGAAAACTGCGAGAGGAAGAGATTACAATAATAAATGTACATGCATCAAATTTGTGAGAACCCAAAGACAAATATTAACAGATATGAGAAATCAAATAAGCAATAATACAGTTATAACAGGGGAATCTCAACATGCCATTTTCCCAAAGATACAGATCAACCAAACATAAAATCATCAAAAAAATAATACAATTGAATCAAATTTGTGAACTAATGGATCTAGAATATGTGTGCAGTGTGTTCTATTCAACATCAGAATGCACATACTTCTTGGCTTCGTGTGAGTCATTCTCCAAAATGTCTCATATACTAGCCCACAGAACACACTTAGGTAAATGCAAAGGAATTGGAACAGTCCCATGCATATTATCTGACCATAGCATAATAAAATTGGAATTTTATAATCAAAAACCCCATAAGAATCCCAAAAACACATGGAAATTAAATAACACCCTCCTAAACAACCAAGGGGTGACAGTAAAAATTTTAAAAAAATAGTATCTACAGTCAAATGAACATGCAAATCCAGCTTTATCAGAAGCTATGGGACAAAATTAGTGCAATTCTCAGAGCGAATTTTCCACATAAGGAAAATAGAATGAAAACAAATAACCGAATGCTAAACCACAAAATTCTACAAAAGGAAGACTAAGACAAACCCAAAGCCCAAAGAATGAGGAAATTTTAAAGGTCAGAGCAGAAACAATGTGATTGAAACTAAGAAAACAATACAAAGAATTAATGAATCAAAGAACTGGTTTTTGAATGGATAAGTAAAATTGATAAAACCTAGCCAATCTTACAAAAAGAGGAAAGAAAAACTCAAATACATGTAATAAGGAACAAAAAGGGTGAAATCACTACAGACTGCAGAAATACAGAAGACCATCAATATTTACTTGAAAAACCTTTACTCTCAATAGGTTCAATAACACAGAACAAATGGACAAATTCCTAGAAGTACACGAATTAACAAAGCTGAATCATAAGAGGTAAAACTGCTGAATAATCCAATTTCAGTTAACTAAAATGAAAATTTAATCAGAATCTTACACACAAAGATAAGCCCATGTCCTAATGGATTCACTGCTGAATTATACAAGAAGAAGGAAGACTTAATACCAACACTCCCCAAACTCTTAAATGAAATTGAAAGTGAGGCAAGTCTCCTTAACTCACTCTTAGAAGCAAGTATTACCCTAATAACAAAAACAGAGAAAGACTCATTCAAAAAAGAGAACTACAGGCCAATCTCCCTAATGAATATATTACAAAAATCCTCCATAACATACTGGCAAACAGAATGCAACAAGTCATGGAGAACATTATACATCCCATGAATGCAGGGATGGTTCAACAATGCACAAATCAATGAAAGTAATAAACCATATCAATAGTGTCAAAGGTAAGAATCACATGATCATTTCAATACATGCAGAAAAAAAACTTTGATAAAGTCCAACACTCATTTGTAATAAAAAAAAACCTACAGAAAATCAGAATAGAGGGTCTATACCTCAATCTAATAAAAGCCACCTATGAAAAACCAACAGCCAGCATCATATTTAATGGTCAAAAACTGAAACCTTTTACTCTCAAATCAGAAACAAGACATGGCTGTGCACTAGCATCAGTCTTATTCAAAATAGCATTAGAAAACTTATCCAGAGCAATCAGACAAGAGAGAGAAGTAAAAGGAGTAAGGATAAGACAGGAAGAAGTTAAACTATTGTTATTTACAGATGATATGCTACTCTACATAGAAGACACCCAAAACTCCATTGAAGTACTTATAGATGTAATAAATTCAGTAGTGTAGCTGGATACAAAATCAACACTCAAAAATCAATTGTATTACTATACACAAACGATAAAACTCACTAACAAAGAAATAAGGGAAATCACATCCTTCACTATAGCATCCAAAAAATGAAAGGACTTAATCTAACAAAAGAAGTAAAAGAGCTATACATTGAAAATTACAATACTTGGAAAAAGGAAATCAAATAGAATTTCAGGAAATGGAAAGACATGCCTTGTTCGTGGGCAGAAAGAACAAACATTTTGAAAATGTCTATTCTCCCAAAATTGTTATACAGATTTAATGCAATTCCAATCAAAATGCCATTAGCATAACGCACAGATCAAGAAAAATCATTCCTAAAACTCTTCTGGAACAAGAAGAGACCAAGAATAGAAAAGGCAATTCTGGGCAGCAAAGGCAAGGGAGGAGATATCATAATCCCTGACATCGTGAATTCGATCCCTAGTACCAGAAAAAACAAACAAACAAAAAAGTTAAAAAAAGAGGGATTACATCAAGCTTTTATAAGTAAATGGTGACTTGAGACCATACTCCTAAGTGAGACATATCAAACTAACATATGTAAATACTGTATTGTCTTCCTAGTAAAGAAATGGAAACAGCAAATAGGATCCAAATCTACAATAAATATTGTGCAATGGTACTGGGGTAGGGAAAAGGAGGAAAGAAGAAAGGGGAAAGGAAAAAGATATAAATTTGTGTGTCATATATCTTACATAATATATGTAAGATAATTATACTACTAATTCTGTTAGTTCTTGGAAAAAAAACAGATAATACTCATGATTAGATCAATTTTGCATGTCTATATTTGGTAATCTAAGCAACTATTTTTAAGATATCAATACATAATAAAATAATAACTATTGAATTCCTATCATCTTGTTTTAAAAGCTTATATTGTTATTGTTTTGCATTTGTTGTTGTTTTCTCTTTTGCTTTTTGCCTTTCTTTTCTGTGTTTTTATTTCTCTTAAGAAAATGAAAAGCCAGCACCAGCACCTATGCAGTATATCCACTGAGCAGTCTTTCTCAATATTAATATTAATACTAATGGCTAGTGATTACATTACATTTTTACAATTATATAAAATACATTTAAATGTTGATTAATGAAACTTTTTCCTACAAACCAAATAAAATAATATTTTATTCACTGAATGACTGCTACCTTTCTCTGCCTTAAAATTTTAAGATATACTCTTTTCGTTTTAAAAAAAATTTAATGCCAGTGTCAAAATTAGATAATAAGTTTAATGATGATAATTACTAATACATAAAATAGATAATGCTATGCTGTAAATAAGCTATCTCTTCTATGAAAATCCTATAAATCTGAGAATACCAAATTTTTAAAAAGTCTATACATGAATTAGCAGACTTACTCAATGTTTCTGCTTTCATAGCCTCTGAACATTTAAAGAAATCTGTAGTAAAATACATATTTCTTAATAAATTCAATACATGGCACTGAAATGTATGAAATTAAACAGCACTTTAGGTTATTTATAATTCGTTTCCTGGAAGATTTCATTATATGCTGGGAATATAGCTCAGAAGCACAGAACACGCTTGGCAATCACAAGGTTCTGAGCTCAAGCTCCAGTACCAAAAAAGCAAGAAAACAAAAAGATACATTAATTCTATTATGTGCTTCAACCCTTTTCTCTTTTCATCGCATATTCTCTAAAATAAAATATGGACAATATATTAACCACATATAACATGTAAATTATAAAAAAAATTCTAAATGTTACCCACACCTTTCCTGCTTCGAGGTAATCATCGTTATATGCAAAAAAAAAATTCATAGTAAATACAAAACAAATGGATTAAATTTAGCAGCAAATCCCTTGATTGCCAATGAATCAAGGTTTTTGTTCATTTTAATATAGTCATTTATTTACAAACTTTCTATTTGACTTACATTCCAGTCAATGTTTGCAAAAAATGATGTCTTTTGATTTCTTCAACACCATCTGAACCTATAAAAATAGAAAGAATTTTTTACTGATACTATTCTTTTTCAAATGTGCTGCCTGGTTTTTAGGCTTCATCTATAAATAGAACTACATATATCTCATATGCCCTTTGAAGTGAGATGTCTGTTATTTGTCTGCAGTTTTACCAATTGGTCCTTTTACTTTATTACCATCAAAAATTGATGTTCATTTTGATCTGCATGTAAATACTATGAAGTACTAAAGTGCCTCCAAACTCAAATAGAGCACATGTTACACAGAACATTCAAAGTACTTTGTTTTCTTCACAATTAAGCAAAGTATTTTATTTTCTTCACAATTTATTTTCTTCACAATTACATTTATGTGACAAATTAAAAACTGCAAATAATAAAGTGACACTGACATTGTAACATAAGGATATATGTTTGATGATAGGATCATATCTAAATCCAGAGAAGGGCTACTGGAAGTTGTCAAATAGTAAGTAGTTATAGGAACATAATAGTTACTTTGAAAAATATTAGGAAATGACAAAATATTTATCCTCAAATATCTAAAAGAATTATCAATATAGGATTAAATTATGTATATTACTTCAAAAGATATAATCTATGTTATACATGATCATACATGCTAAAGAATGGTTTAAACAGCTAAACTACTCCATTTCTTTGTTCCAGTACTGGGGATTGAAACTAGAGACTTCACACTGAACTAGGATGTATGATAGAAAAATAGTGTGCAATTAAATTTTTAACTATTACAGAAGACACATAATCATTAGCCTACCTCAAAATACTTTCTTTTGCTTCAAACACATATATTCCACCTTTCCTGATACTTCCTGAAGCTGTTCTGGAAGTCCTTTTTCATGAGTGTCTTTATTTATGTTGTCATGGATTTCTGGATTTCCTGAACCCAAAAACATTTTCCTTTCAAAGATATTTTGACTCGGTGGCAGAGTCAGAAGTCACATAGTGCTAGACGAATAAGGTGAGGACACAGTGTATGTTTTTAGAAGCCCCTTATAGTTGGATGTCACCATGCAACAACATTAACTGTTTTTTTTATCATACATATTAAAAAGAGGAAAGAAGGCTTGAAAAATTACCTCAGAATGTAGCACATTCATAGGATAACTGTGTGCAAAGGCACATGTGGCTATGTGTGGAGGGGGTGAATTTTGAGAGGGAGTAATGGCAAGCTGTACTTTACTGTAATAAAATATTTAAAAAATTAAATATTTATTGCATATTTTGATTGCCCCTTGTACATTTCCAATCATCTTTAAATTTTTATTTTGAATCAGCATCTCACTAAGTCACTAAGTTGCCAAGGCTCAATTCAAATTTGTGATCTTCTTGCCAAAGCCTTCAAAAGGAATGGAAGTAAAGAAGTACACCCCCATGATTGACTAGATTATTCCATTCTAAAAATCAGGTTCACAACAGTGTTGACTATTCCTGAACTACATATGCAAAATGTTTAATTCTAAGTACAGACATACAGCAACAGTAAGTGAACTTAAATTGAAAAACAATTATCCTCCCAAAATATTCAGTACCATTATAAGAAATAAGAAAAAAGAAAAAAGAAAAAAACCAATACCCAGTTTATTTGCTGGATTCCTTTTGAACAACATCCTTAGAAGACTTTCTGCTTCACCACTAAGAAATTGAGGCATTCCAAGTTTTTCTCTGTAAAAGGTCATTTTAGAAAGTTTCACTTAAATCTCACTACATTTTTCAGTTGACAAATCTCAAAGTGAACATTTAAAAGTTTTTTACATTGGAAATAATGTTCTCTGTATTGTAACAAAAGGGAACAAGACAGTATAAACTGTTCCTTTGTCTGAACTTACAACATTAAGTTTCTCAAAATGGATGAAAGAGATTTTTCCCAAAATAAAAATATAGTGTTTACACTTACTTTAATATCATATTCATGGTCTCATTTCTGTCTTTACCTTGAAATGGCAGAGTACCAGCAAACATTTCAAACTAAAAACAAAAAAGAAAAGAAAATAATCACAATTAGACACAACTTAAAGTGTATAATAAATTGGCTTAGAAAAAATGATACAAATAATACATGAATATCAAATCCTTTAAGGTTTAGATAAGAATGGGCTTAGTTGAAAGAGCTAACTATGTGAATTACAGAAATACACATTTACTGCCCTGTTCTGTATACATAGTTCAACTGATGGATGACATGTATCAGATAAAACCAATCATCTTTTTCAATTTAATTTGGCTAAGTCCACAAAGTAAAAGAACTTGAAAATACAAATCATTTTCTTTTAAAATAGAGATATGTTTTTAAATCAAGTTTTATGGAGGAAGGAAAAATTTGCAAAACAAGCATATTAAATTCGTACACATTCAAGAAAGATTTAGTCATTCTAATTGCCTTTTATGTTTCCAGTGTACAGAAAGCACAGCAAGAAGGAAAAGCAAAACGCACACATATAGATGCACTATGTATACTAACATCTGTGCAAAAATATTTGTGTAAAACACAAGGAAAATATTATCCAAAGGACAATAAATTGAGAACTAGATTATTAAACAGTGATATAAAACCTAAGTCTAACAATGAACATTATATGTAGTTCACTTAAAAGCTTTTGTATCCCTAATATTTACATTTCAATTTGGACTTTAATAATGGTTTTGTGTTTAAATGGCTCCACTTAAAATCTCAACTTATTTCCTGTATCCTGATGACTCCAAATCTGCTGTATCAGCTCTTTCTTTCCCAAACTGTAGTTTTGGAAATAGACAATAATTCATGACTGGGGCCTGGATTTGTAGAGATGATAGGGGCAAAAGCACAATAAAAAGAAAGATTGAATTTGGAAATCTTGTCTTCCTCTCAAAAATCAAATTAATTAGTTGAGTGGGGTATGAGTAGAAACAAATATGTATAGATGTACATTAAATAAACTCTTAAATAATTCTGATTTTCTCTACACTATCCTATGTAATTTATCAGCACGAAATTTTGAGCCACTAATGTGTAGCAACCTATGTGTTAAAAAATCATTTTCCTAACAGTTTCCATTTGCTTGATCATTTCTATTTATCTATTATTCTTTCAAATTGCTAAAGTTTATAAGTTTTAGAGGAACCTTTATCATCAACTAATCTGTTTCATTTTATCTGTGTCCTTTAATCTGCAACTAAGGTTAGTTATGTCTTCCTTTGAAATTTCTTTAATGTGGGGCTGGGGATTTAGCTCAGCAGCATAAGCACCTGCCTTGCAAGCAGGCAGTCATGAGTTAGATCCCCGTACTGATAAAATAAAAAAAGAAATTTCCTTAATGTTTCCTTTTTAAATAAATTTTTGGATACAACTACCTCAAAGACATTTTTTGTCTCTTTATTTCTAGTTTCTTTCATTTATAATCTATTTGAACAATTCTAATAAGTCTAATCTCCCTACAATATACTTTTTTTGAGTCATCATCCTATTTAAGAATCTGTACTGTTCAGAAAAAAATCACATGAAAATAATTATCGGTTTATAGCGTCAATTCATCCTTCAACCTCAACCTTCACCATTAGTTCCCCCAGCTTTTGCTAACATATGTCGACAATACTCTCCTTTTGCACACACAACTACAGAGCCTTCAAATACACACACACACACACACACACACACACACACGCACGCACACACGTACATATAGCCACACATATAAACAGAAACACATACAGTCTTCGGGAAAATAAAAATAGTATAAAGATTTTAGAAAAGATGGTGCTACCCATGTATGGAGAAGTTCTAGAGGATGTTGTGTATCATAAAAAGCCCACTACGCTGTTGGCCTTTATAGATGAGATTGAAAATGAATATGCAGCAATCTCAGCGACCAAGGTTACCTAAGCAGTCATTCAGCATAGTAATAAATGTCTAGAAGCTAATGACCAACACTTTGAGTTCATATTGTAATTGTTGAGGCCAGAGGTAATTTGTATTAATCTCATAAAGTCTCAATGAACTTAGTACTAAAATATTTATAAAAGCTTTTCTTTCCCAGGAGAGTGTACATATTTTTTGGTGCAATCTGTATTTAAATTTTATCTACCCTTCAGAACTTTAATTCCACCTCCTCTAATTTCCCTATAGAATTTCTGAAATCTTCTCTTAACACCTTAGTTAATTCTAAATAGTTTAGCTATCACATCGTTTTTCCAACAAAATTGTACCTGTTTTGAGGTTCAAAAAATGCCAGATGGTGTATTTTTCATAAGTTTCTGCTCCACTTTCTTGCAAAAAATGCTCACATTTTAATAAGCATTTAATAAATGGATGTATCACGCAGTTTCATTCCACAATAAGCAGATAAAATATATTATCAGATTTCAAAAGTAAAATACAGGGCCAGGGACATAGCTCATCAGCACAAGCACCTACCTAGCAAATGCAAGCTTGTAAGTTCAATTTCCAGTACACAAAAATAGAAAGAAAACAAAACACATCTGATTTAGCCAATTTTTTAAATCATCCTATGTACTACTACACATTCTATATTTATTCTCATACAAATCAGTCCATATTTAATAATCATCTGGTCATTATGCTAGCTAGTGACTGTAACAGATAAAAAATACATTTTTTTTACTTCAAGGGATTACACACTTTCTAGGTCACACTTGAAATAATTTGACAATAAGACAATATATGTTAAGGTGACAAATTTCATGACATCTAATTAAAATGTCTTATAATTACTAACTCAATATTCTGAAACCTAGAATGTACCAGACATTTTTCTAAGATTCAAGTACAAATTGTTTTTATAATGATGATGCAATTTATTTTTTCAGTAGACACTTTACAAACTTATAACTCTAAGACTGCAATTCTTACTATATATGATCGAGGCAAAGTATTAATTAAAATGCTAATAAGGCATTATAATAAGCCATTTCTTCCCTGGTACATTCCAAAATTTAAAATAAAAATTTTTGAATAAAAGTAATATTTGTTAGCATAATCACAAAAAAACCTACTACTTACCATAAGTACACCATATGACCATCAATCAGCACTCTGAGAATGACCTCTCCTATTTACTACCTCAGGAGCCATATACTCTACTGTACCACAAAATGAGTAGGCCTTCTTTTCTTGATATACTGACTCCTTGCTGAGTCCAAAATCTATAACAGCATTAAAAAATATATACTGAAAATCTTCAGGAAAGAGAAAATATTGAAAGAAATTAAACAATGTCTTATATATTAAAATAATTTATGTGTGGTCTCTACTTTTAAAGCTGCCACATCAATAACAAGAAGCAACCTATATTTCACATTAGTTCTCTTTAAGAGACATTAAAGACGACTCACTTAAATTTTATCCTCAAAATATATGCTCTGAGGTCTGTGCTAAAGTATTATGTAACAAATTCAATGAAATAGTAAGTTTAAGTTTCATATTAACTAAGTTTTAAAACAGAATATGTAGGGCCAGGGATATAGATAGCTCAGTGGTATAAGCTCCTGACTGGCAAGCACAAGGTCCTGCATTCAATCCCCAGTACCCACCCACCCACCAAAAACATTAAAATACAATATGAAAAAAAGAAAGCTAGTAATTCAGTTTTAAAATACAATATTCTGACAGTTGTGCTATGCATACATGTAATCCCAATTACACAAAAGGCTGAAGCAAGAGAGTTGAGTGTTTAAAACTGGCCTAGAAGGACTTCCAGGAAGATGGTGGAATAATAATTAGCATAGAAACCAGTCCCTCTGAGAGAAACAGTCGAGATGCTGGAATATAGCATCCTGAAGAAGATAAGAAGGAAGAAAGTAGGTCCTCTTGACCCAAGAAAAGCCTAAAGTGAGAATTGAAGCCCAAAGAGAGTAAAAACAGAAAAACTTAAAGAAAAAGACAACAGCTGGAAGCACCTTTACCTGGAGCTGGACCCAACATGTAAGAAGAGCTGTTGAAACCTAGGGACGTATGATCACAGTGATGGTGGTGGCTGGCAAAGCCAAAGGCCTTTGCAAAGAGTCACGGTGGCAGAGAGGAGCAGCAGACTTGGACAACTAACTGCACTGGCTGGCAATGTGTGTAGAGGACTCAGTGCTTCCATGGGAGAAGGTGAATGGGCGGGAGCCATTTTGGAGTTTGACAGGATGAGCCCGGAACCAGAACGGCAGCCACATTCCTTCAACCTCTTCTAGTTGGGAGAAAACTGGTGGAAATTGCTTGGACTGAGTCCTGCCGCTGTGTTTCAACAGCCATTTCTGAGGTTTCCCTAAATCTATGCCCAACCAGCTCCACACATTGTGATTACTCTATGGGGTGGGGACTCCCTGCTGTTATCAGGTGCCAGAGGGTGGCAGCAGCCTGCCCCACCCCTGCTTGCACTACAACAGCCACCAAGGAGACAAGGTAGGTGGAAAAAGGAGCAGAGAGCCCTACACCAGTGCACTAAATAGTCACCATCAGATATCCATAGCCAGCACAGGCTAGAAAAACCAGTCTTGCTTCAGAGAAATTATAGCCAACACAGGAAGTGCCAGGGACCCCACTACCCACTTGTTTGGAAGAAAACAGGAATATGACAAGAGGAAGAACCAATAGGCAGTCTCTGGCCTCCAACCCAAGAAGTTCTGGTCCAGGAGATGTAAACATGGAACAGATGGGGAGTCGCACATCTGATGTTTATGATGTAAAGGTAACTGAAGTAAAGAAACAACTTCATGGGGCTATAAAAGAAATTAGAACAGAAATACTATCTCAGGTAGAAGAAGAAATGAGAAACAAAAGAATTGCAAAGCACCTCTAAAGAAGACATAGATGGAAGAATAGAGAAGCATAGGAAAATGAGGGAGATCTTGAATGAGGAATATAAAAAGCACATAGAATACATAAAACAGATTCATTTACATTACCAGTAAATTAAAAACTCCATTGAAAGCTGGAAAAACTGCTTGAAAGAAACTAAAGATAGACTTTCAAACCTTGAAAACAGGTTTGCAGCTTGCTATCAAAAAAGGATAGATCATTTAAAAATTACAAGGAACCAAGAAGTAACCATTCAAAGGGTACAAGATGATGCAAAGAAGCATAACGTAAGAATGCTAAATATGAGTGAAAAAACAGGCATCAACACAAATGAAATACAAAGGCTATTTACAGAAATAATTAGAGAAAACTTCCCAAACATACAATGGAAATGATATTCAGATAATTGAGGCATACAGACCCCAGCCAGCCATGACCAAAATAACTCTACATCCAGACATATAGTAATCAAGATCCCAGAAACTCATCACAAGAACAGGATATTAAAAGCTGTTAGTGAAAAGAAACATATCACCTGTAAAGGAAAACTCATCAGAATCACGACAGACTTCTCGATGCAAACTAACACATCAAGAAGAGCCTGGAGTGAAGTATGTCAATTTCAGAAAGAGAATAACTTCCAACTCAGATTAATTTACCCTGCAAAAATATCTTTCAAACCTAATGGAGAAACAAGAACTCCCATAACAAAGAACAACTGAAGGAATTCATGACCACCAAACCAACCCTACAAAAAAAAAAAAAAAAAAAACTGAGGGACATTCTAGAGAGGGAGGAAAAATAAAACATGGGTTCAGGAACAGTGTCAAAGGGGACTGACTCAGTGGGGCATCAGACAATGGAATGAAGGGGAAAAGTAGACAACCAACAGCAGGAAAACAGCATGGCAGAGATGAGGTGAGAAAACAATGCTCTATGTGACAAGGAACCAGAAAGAAGTAGCTTGCTCATCAGCTGTAGACTGGTTAGAAAGCCAAGACACTTTTATACAATGGAAAACTACTGAGCTATAAAGAAAGATAACCTTGTGGCTCTTGTAGGTAAATAGATACAACTTGAGAACATGCTCAGGGGTAAAAAGGTTCAGAATCACATAGGTGAATATCATATTACCTCCCTAGGATAAAAATTAAAGGAGTTGGTGGGATCCAAAATGTACAATATGTCCCATGAAAGTGAAAGGGAGGAATTGTCTAAAAAGGGAAGGCAGTGGCTATTGTTAATCTATTATCATGATTTGAAATCCACGTTGTTTTGGTTGTTCTGTTTAGTTTGGTTTTATTCCATTATAGTTTGTCTTACCATATTATGTTTGATGGCATGAACAGTTATTTCAAAGATAACAAAATATACTATGGTAATCATTTCTGATATCCTATTAGCTTGATTTGAACCCTGTATTGCTTTGTTATGAGTGTTTCTTTTTTAAATTCATTTATTAACTTGAGACAGAGTCTTGCCCAGTTTGGGCTGCATTTTGCAAACCCGTTTCCTAAGCTTCCCAGATAGCTGAAACTATGGACTTCTACTGATATAGGGGGATGACAAAGGATGTCCCTAGTTCATGTTCTCTAAAATCAAAGAATGAACTTTAGGAACAATGGAAGTTAAGAGTAGAAAATCTTTATTGAGAGAAAGAAAGCTTTTGTCTGAGGGAGACAGAAGGGGTCCCGGGTGGATTTGCCATGTTTTGACTGATTTTATTCTATTTTGTTTTGTTTGATTGTATCATGTTTGATGGTATAGGCAATGACGCTGAAGACAATAAGATGTAATATGATACCCATTGTGTTTTTACTATTATCTTCTTTTGAGGTGCTATACTATTTCCATTGTTTGTTTTATTCTGTACTATTCTTTTTGATTGTATTATGCCTGATGCAATTCTTTTGAAGATAGCAAGATGCATTATGGTAGCCATTGTTGATCTTCTTGCATTTTGTTTTTAAGTTATCTACCATGTTCATCCTTTTGTTTTGATTGACTCTTTTTTTTAAATTTGGCATTATTCCCTTAAAAATAATACAATGTTGTTTTCAAAAAAATAGAGCTAGCTTAGATAACTTAGAGGATCTGTGTAAAAAAATTAAAAATTTTCAGAAAAGGCTGGAGTGGTGGCTCAGTAGTAGAGTAAGTACTTGCATCATAAGTGTGAGACCTTGGGTTCAATGCCAAATAACATATAAATAAATAAGCCTATTTTGTTTTGACAAACTGGCACTTTTATTTAAAGACTTCAGAGAGTTAAAATATAAAAATCAGTTGAAGCTTTTTTCATTATAATGAAAACGCAGAAATGAAAAACTTAAAAGTACCATTTAAAATATCACCAACTATTCTAAGACTCACACAGGCATAAATATATGTAGGATTTGTATGACAAAGGTTAGAAATATTAATGTAAGAAATATAGTCCTAAATAAATATAGACATGAATTATGTTCATGTTTGGAAGATGTGGTATTGATAAAATGTCACTTCTTCCAAAACCGATGTACAATTCAATGAAACCTCAATGGAAATTCACCGGTGAAATAAACAATTATATACTTATATAAAGAGATAAAAAAAATCACAAAGGAAACAAAAGCTAAATATTTTGAAAAAGAAGGAAAAAGTGAAGAACTTGTACTACTTGACTTCACAAATTAACAACCATAGTAATAGTGAAAATCAAATATGTATTTTTTGGTATCAGAAATCGAATTCAGGATCCCACAGGCAGATGCTGTGCCACTCAGCCATGTGTGCAGCCCTGAGAATCAAATACTTGAGGAAGGATAGCTATATGTGTGCATGGAACAGAAGAATATATAATAATATACAGTTATTTATGCTGTAACACTTGTTTTAAAAATACACATTGGTCCCAATAATTATCCGAGCACAACATGAATTTCACATTTTGGTCTGCAAGAAACAATGGAAAAACACAGATCACAACACCTAGTTGAGTTTAGCAATGTAGAAATACATAAAAAGCACATGCACTCACTTTCAAATATCTATAAGTTTTCTTATTTCATCATGTTATAAATGACTAATCCTGTCTGTCATCAGTGTCACAGTTTTCTTTCTGATTTAGATAATCTACATTCATCTGTATCATTGTAATTAACAAATGAAAACCTTACCACACTACCTAAAAGCAAATTTCAGTTGCTTTTCAAAATAAGGAAATATTTATTATAGTTTCTATATATTTCTTAATATTTTAGAAAGTGTAAAACAGTGCTAACATTTTGTTTACTAAGTTGGTACCTTTTCTTACTGTATCACAGATCAAAAAATTTTTTGAATTTTTAGATTTTCCCCCAAAAGTTATTGTTTATACTGTTCTTTTGCATAGTATAGTAGTTAAGATCAATTATGTTACTCTATAACAGAATTGGCAGTGTATTATCAACTGATTTCTTCAAAAAGTGAAAAATAAATTTCTTGGGGAATGAGCACACTTTCCAATAAAGAGAACCAGGTAAAGCAGTATAAAGACATAGAAAAATCCACTCTCATCATGTTAGCAAGGATTAACTCTAAAGGGATCATATATCTATACAGTAAATTCAAAACTATGCAAATAACAGTAAAATATTTCTGATACTGACTTAAACAGGAATTTCTTTGACACATGGATGTCAATCAAAATAAAAATCTTAGCCAGGTACAGTGACATATGTCTATAATCCCAGCACTCTGGGAAGCTGATGTAGTAAGCCCAAGCAGGGCAACTTAGCAATTTAATGAAAACCAATCTCAAAATAAAAATAAATAAATAAACCAAGGCTGGAGATGCAACTCAGTGTGAAGGTCCTTGGTTCAATCTCCCATAATACTAAACACATGCACACATGCACACACACACACACACACACACACATGCACACATGCACACACACACACATGAACAAACACACACACGAACAAATACACACACATGAACAAACACACACACACATGAACAAACACACACACACACACACACACACACACACACACACACACGAACCTGATGTTTAAAAGATATGTCAAAAAAAAAAGAAAGAGAAGCTACAGATTAGAGAACTATTTTGCAAGTTACATGTGATAACTTGGTATAGTTATTAATGATCAAAAATCTTACCAAGTACTTCTCTAAATTAACACATGAAGAGATATTTAGTATCATTATTTTAAGAGAAATAAAATTATACCATAAGGAAATTGCACTACCTTTAGAATAGCTAAATAAAATATGCAGACAATTTCAGGAACTAGGGAGCATACAGAGCAACTGTAACTCTCATATATTATTTTTAGGTACACAAAAGTATGGAACCATTGGAACAAAGTGCAGAGAGTTTTCATTAAATTAAATGTGCACTTATATGAACAAGTAATATCCTGCTTAGGTATTTACTCAAGAGAAATAAAAATACAATATGAAGGAAAATAATTATGTATTAAAATAAAAATTCATTTTACATAAAATATGTAGGTGAATATTTTATGTATAGTGATACCTCAGTTCATGAACTTAATTCATTCTACACTTTTAGGAAAGATGGCTGCATTTCATGTTCATGCAGGAAAACCAGACAGGGTTCTGTTCATCACGTAACTCAAAGTTTACAAACAAAAACAAAATTTTGCCAAACACTTCTGTTTGTGAACCAAACTGTTCACAAACAAAAGTGATCACGAACTGAGGTACTATTGTATTTTGATTCATCATTGTGAAAATAGGAAGCAATACAAATTCCACTTAATTTGGGAATGGATGAAAAAAGCAAGCTATGACAATAAAATAGAAATACTATCCAGCAATTTAGATGGTGCTGAGAAGTCTGGATATTGGCACGTAGATGAGTGAAACCCATCCTGTACAAGAAGCACAGGCCAGGACAGAGAACAAAGAAATACAGATACCCATCCCAAAACCCAGGTATTGAAACCTGTCTCAGTAGGGCTCCCACAAGATGATCCCATAGATTTAGAGCTCCAGGAAGAAACAACCAAATTGGCTAGCAGTGCTACCCTAAGAAAAGTCACTGGCTATTTTAAACTACAAAAAGAACAACAAAGGGTTTTACTTCAAAAATATTTCTGTCTACACAGCAGGTAACAATTGAAGAAAGAATCTCCTATTGCACCTGCCATATTACCAAACAGTGTTTAATAAGGTGCCATTTAAAAAAGGAGTATCACTTAAGATTGAACCGCAAAACAACTAAAAACTATCTCATTTCTGCATGATCAGTATTACCCTCCCCAAGTGTTGAGTAAGAGATAGCCATGGCAGACAGTGGTAAACAGAGAGTGGGCTATACATGGTTTGAGAAGTTTAAACCCAGACTAGGGAGGATATGAACCTTACCTTCTGTATAAAGTCAGGCCCAGCATGTAAGGCTGGATCTAAAAGTACTGGCATTATAAAAAGCATTGTGCTTAAACCATTGCCCTGCTGTCTACATCCAGGAAGGAAGAAAATTTATAATTACACATTATGATTTATAATGTGTAATTATAAATTGTTTTCTGCAATTACCAATATGAGCAAAGCACACTTTGCTTGATGCATTGCTGTAGCTTAGGATGAATGGACAGACAGGCCAATGTAGTGAGGATAGCACCTCACAAAGACATTGCCCATAAAGGTAGAAAAAAGCCATAATTTGCTAGATGCCAAAATTGTGCACCCTGAAAAGAAACAATTCATTCAAATATGTAGAAGAAATATATTTTTTGGACTCATTTCTTTTTATTCTTCAAGGGTTATATTGTGCTTTAGATTTATTGGATTTTTGTTTGTTTTTTTTTTGTTTTTGTCTTTTTCCTTTTTATCAGTACTGGGGATTGAACTCACGACTGCCTGCTTGCAAGGCAGGTACTTATGCCGCTGAGCTAAATCCCCAGCCCCCGATTTATTGGATTTTTATGCCATTTTTGTCCTTTTAAATTTTTCTTTGAATTTTTCATATTATTGTTTTCTTTTTACTTTTTCTTGTTTGTTGTTTTCTGTTACCTTTATCCAAATCTATTTAATTTCTTTTATTCTTTAAAAGGGTGCTTTATCTCACTTTTCTGCACTTCTCATCTTCTACTGTTTAAATTTTCAATTTTTTTCTCTCTAATTCAGTCATCCCATATCCACTCTATGTTTGCTAGCATAATCATTAAGCTTTATTAAATTTTAGATAGTTAAGTAACTCCGATATTACTCTTGATTGTCAGTGGAGGTATAGTTGTTGCATTCAGTAGCTATTTACTGTATTTAGTATCTAGGGTGTCACAGTGGGTATACAATAATTATAAATATCTTTTCTATGGTAAAGTGTAGTGCATTATTGTTCTTAGGGAATGTCAATAACCAATTTGTCTTCT
This sequence comes from Cavia porcellus, assembly GCF_034190915.1. Classification (NCBI taxonomy): domain Eukaryota; kingdom Metazoa; phylum Chordata; class Mammalia; order Rodentia; family Caviidae; genus Cavia; species Cavia porcellus. The sequence continues at coordinate 49,244,925 of NW_026947486.1, forward strand.
ATGCTATTACTACTGCTGACTAAGTACAACTGCCAGTGTGATACAAATGTTGCCATTAAGAGATTTCCTCTATATGTAAATATTCTGATAAATGTATGTCATTAATAGTCCTGTGGTTCATTTCCAGAAACTGGATACTGGGCCAATTACACTACATCCTCTCCTTCCAAGTTAAGGGAATTTGTCAGATACTGGGCCAGAGACAAAAGCCTATAGTTAATCACACCTAGAGTGCATCACTGAAAAGTAGACACAAACTAATGAGATCTCCATATTAGGAATAAAATCTTACCACAGTAAAGACCCACAAACTTCATCACAAATACAGACACACACAAAAACAACAACAGAAGCATGAGAACACAATCCCTCCAAAATGTTCCAGTTCTCCTAAAAATGATCCCTGGGCCATCAAAGGGGAAAAATTCCAAAGTAACACATCTGAATCAACTGAAATTTTTGGAGGAGATTAACAACAGATCAATAATATAAACGGTAAGCTCAAAGAATACTGGATGTAAAAAACAATAAAACGAGAAACTTTACAGAAGCTACTTATAAAATCTACAAACTAAATATAGTACTAAAAACATGAATGAACAGCTTACCAAATAATTAGAGACCCTGAAAAGGCATCAAACATAAATTTAGTAGACTAAAAATTCTATTGAAATGACCAATATGGGGACAGTGTCACAATTAGAAGACTGGGTTGATGTTGGTGAATGAGTTTTTAAAGGTACCTTGAAAACAACAAAAAGGGTGGGGAAAAAATAGCGGCTTGCTAGGGGATCGGGCGGAGAGTCTCTCAGGAGAAATCATATTAGAAGCTAGAATATGACAACAGGGAGACGGCCAGACAAATGGATAACAATTCTTATTAACCAAGACAGTGCAGCTGGAGGATTTAAAGTCGTGCTGAGACTGTGAAGGCTGATAAACCCCGCGCCTTTAAATCAACAAACTGACCTGTGGACCCAATAGGAAAAGCTGTGTTGGCTTTTGGTGACTGCTGGAAACTAAGACCTGGGACCCCGAGAAGCATCCAGGACTGCCCGGCTGCACCAGAGGAGAAAGGCTCTGGAGCTCCAAAGCAGAACACTGCAGATTTCTAACCGTTCCGTGCTGTGCCGGGAGCACAGGAAAGGTGGGCAGCATGGTGTGCGGTGGACCCGGGACCTGCGCCAAACCCTGGTGAGTTCTCGGGACCCCATGGCTGCTGGGGTTGGCCAGAGAACATCTTGGAACTGGGCAGTGCCCACCACCACGGGGACATCAATAACACAGAGAGTCTGGTGGCAGACATCTTAGAGTTGGGCAGAACCTACAGCTCAGTGACATCACCAAGTCCCCCTGTAGGGAGGTTGGTGGAAGACATCTTGAAATCGGGCAGAGCCTGAGTACGTGCTGGCTTCAGCATCATACAGAGAACTAGTGGGAGACATCTTGCATTGGGGCATATCTGCTGTTCTGGTGCTCCTGTCACAGAGAGGTCTGGAAGAGAACAGCTGGGATTTGGGCAGAACCCTGTGCCATAATGACATTAGTCAGCTGCTTCTCATACAAAGAGAACTGGCAGGAGCTACTGGGGCTAAACCAACCCTCTGCTTGGGGCCCAATAAGAAGATAAAAAATAGTCACAACTCAGTGACATCCAGAAAGTACAGCCTAATTTACGGATTGATTGGCACAGAGGCTGGAGACTAGCCTGTACCGCCCCTGCATCCCAGCCTACCCCAGATAACAGCAAATTGGGAAGGACAGCAAAAACTCAAGTCAGCACACTTCTGAAAGGCCCCAAGCAATTCGGAGAGCATCAGAGACCCCCAGGACACTCCAGTCTGAAAGAAACCAGAAACATGACAAGAGATAAAAATAAAAAAAAAAAATCTCCAGCTGCCCAACATGAGAAAATAAGCCCAGGAGAAGTAAACACTGAAGAGAACAAGCACAGTAACCATCCATTGCTCGATACAGCATCAGCCGAAATTAAAAAAATACCTTCATGATCTCATAGATGAATTTAAAGCTGTACTCCTGATCCAAGTGAGGCAAGATATAAAGAGATTAATTAAAGAAATGACAAGCCCCGCCCAAGAGAACACAGATGGAAGAACTGAGGAAATCAGAACAGAAAGAGAAACTTCTGAAGAAGAATTTAAACATAACTTAGAATACATGAAACAGATCCAAAGAGAATACCAGGAAACTAAAAATTCCATTGAACACTGGCAAAATGCCTTGACAGAAACTAAAGACAGCCTTCTGAAACTTGAAGAGAGATTTATGGCATATGATCATGAAAGAAAAAGCCTCTTAAAAATAACAAGGAACCAGAAAGAAACAATTCAAAAATTAGAAGATGACAAAAAGATACATAACTTAAGAATAAAGAATGTGAGTGAGGAAGCAGGAGCAACCAAAAATGAAATACAAAGAATATTCACAGATACATTAAAGCAAAATTTCCCATGTATAGCAAAAAGAAATGATATCCAGATAAAAGAGGCACACGGCACACAAGCTACCTACACCAAAACAGATCTACGCCTAGACATATAATAATCAAGATTCCAGAAATCCACCAAAAGAACAGAATATTAAAAGCAGCCAGAGAAAAGATGCAGATTACCTACAACGGGAAAATTATCAAAATAACAGCAGACTTATCAACACAAACTCTTAAGTCAAGAAGGGAGTGGGGAGAAATATTCCAAGTCCTGAAAGAAAATAATTTGCAACCAAAGCTCTTATACCTATCAAAACTCTCTCAAAATTAATGGAGAAATAAGATACTTCCAAGACAAGGAGCAACTGTGGGAGTTCATGACAACCAATCCAACCCTACAGAGAATGCTGAAGGACATTACAGAGAAAGAGAGGAAGAGATACCAGGATTCCATCAACAGTGGCAGAGAGGCCTCAATGAACGGGCAGACAGTGGAATGAGGGAATAAGGTGGACAAATTATAGCAGAAAAGTGGAGTAGCAGGCATGAGGCAGAGACGGTAAGCTATATTCTTTAGTATAGACAGCTCTGAAACATTATTTTAAAAAGGCAGAGGTCATTGTTAATGGTGTATAAGGATTTAAAAGACACAGTAGTCTTATCGCCATATTTAGTTTGAATTTAATTTGTTCTGGTCTGTCCACTCATGTCAGATTTGAGGGCACAGACATCTTGACCCAAAAATAGCAGGTTATACCATGGTAACTATCCTTACTTTCCTATTAACTTAAACTGAAATCCTGTATTACTTACATTGTCTTACTATGACTTATCTTAATTGAATCTGAATCATAAGACTATGGGTTGGCCTTGGCTGATTTTATTTGAATTTGGTATGCTTGTTAGTATCAACCCTAAAAATAGAGGCAACTACTCTGAAGATGACAAGATGTAAAGGATATCCATACTGGTACTAACTAGTAACAGCTCTCAAATCCTACAATGCTGTCAAAGTTAAGTTTTTATAAAAATAGGTGATACTATGTTTAACTATAGTAAGCCAGTGTTGTGGACAAATCTATTGAAAATAACAAGAGAAAGCATAGTAACTACGGAAGATCATCTATATTGCAGTCCTATATGTCTTATCCATTGCATGTTTTTCTAGGAAAATGTTTTGCTGTCTTGCTATGACTTGGTTTTCCCTATAATACAGAGAGGATATATATGTAGAAATTCACACATGGGTTTTTTTTTAATTATTTACAGGAACAGATTATATAATGGAAGATGTAATGAACAGATACTCTGAGGAAGAGACGCTAAGAAACCTGAGGCTAATTTTGTAGCATTATGATATAAATTCTAGCAATACTATTGTTTGCTGATTAAAATGACATTGGACTTGTTTCTTGAGTTCAGTTTCAGCATATGTAGAGATGGGGACAGCTATCACAAAGAGAATGAGAGATGCGATGGTAGTTATTATTTTCTTCCCTAATTTGGAACTTGAGGACCTAAAAAGCCTTCATCATCCTGTAATGATTTGATTAGTTCTATAATATGCAATAAGTATATAAAGTGGGTGAAGATGGGGACAACTATTTGTAAGAAACTAGAGACAGTTAGATAGACAATGAAGATCTCCAGTGGACTTGCTTTGAAATCTGTATTTCTTTAAATTGTTTTTTTAAATGTTTTGTTCTGTTTTGATATGTTTAATCTTACCCTCTTTGAGATGTAAAACAAATGTGTAGGACTGATAACCATATTACTGAGCTTTTGTTCGATCATAGAGCAGAACGGTTTGTAGTGTCACTTTTTGAATGTCATTCTAAATACTTTAATTCTATAACCTGAACAGCTATTTCTAAGATGACAATGTGTAACTTATCAACCAGCAATTTCTTACCGTTTGTTTTTCTGTAATTTTGTATTATTTCTACCCTTTTTTTATCTCCATGTATTTTTTTGTTTACTTTTCTTTAAATAAAAAGAAAAGAAAACAACAAAAAGAACATGAAAAATAGATCCAATCTCTGGTAAATGATGCAATAACAGATAGCCTACTAGGAACTACTGAAAAATCAGAAGGCAGCAAAAATGGCCTAAAATACCACTTTTCAAAAATAATAGAAGGAAGCTTTGACACATTGAGAAAATATTAAAGATTCAGATAAGTCATGTAGAAACTCACATGACTAAGATGAGAGAATTATCTTTGCACAACAGTTTATCATAGTTAAAATCCTCCAAGTCCAACACAAGAACAGAATATTAAAAGCTCTTAGATAAAAGCAATCAATCACTTATAAAGGCAAAGTCTTTAAATTTAAAACATACATCTCAGCATAAAACGTAAATCTCAGAGGATCTTGCAATACAGTGCTTTAAACAATAAAAGAAAACAATTGCAATTTTTGATCAGAAAATGGAAGTATATCCCCTTTTCCTAGATAGGCAAAACAGCATTGTCAAAATGATCGTAATTCTGGAACTGGTATATAGGTTTAATGCAATTCCAACCAAAGTACAAACAATGTTCTTCATAAAATCAGAAAATCATCTTAAAATTCATATAGAACCAAAAAATTCAAATAGCCTAGGAAATAATGGGCAACAAAAAACCAGGAATTATCACAATCCCAGATTTCAGGTAATCCTGTAAAGCAATGGTGATAAAAACAACATGGTTTGGGTACAAAAACAGACACGTGAGACAATGGAACAGAACAGAGGATGTAGAGCTCCAAGCATCTTCAGTGTGACCTCTGACAAAGGGACCAAAAACATATGCTAGAGGAAAGGCAGCCTTTTTTAACAAATTGTTCTGGGAAACCCATTATCCACACATATAATATTAAATCTAGGTCCATAGATATCAGCACATCCTAAAGTAAAATAAAAATAGATCAATGATCTAAATACTGAAACAGAACCACTGCATCTGGAGGAAGATAAAATAGGTAAAATTCTTGAAGACCTGTATGAACTTTATGAATAGAACTAAAAATGCACAAGAAATTAATATTAAAAATAAGGAAGTAGAATCAGATCAAACTAAAAAGCTTCTGTATAGGAACTAAAATACTTACAATGTGAAGAAACAACCACAGAATGGGATAACTAGTCCTCAAAAATAGGACTAATGTCTAGACTATATAAAGAATTCAAAATCCAGAAAATTATTAGCAACTACTTCATAAACATATATGACAAAATTTGATAAATCAAAAGAAATGGAGAGATTCCTAGATACATATGAAATACCACACCTGAGCAGAGAAGACAATCTTGAACAGTCAAATAACAGAAAATGAAACAAAATGAAAAAAAGATCAACTAAGGAAAGCCCAGGACCTGTTGGATTCACAACATAATTCTACACAACTTAAAGTAAGAACCAACACTAATACTCCTGTAACTCTTAAATGGAATTGAGACTGAAGGAGAACTTCCAAAATTATTCTCAGAAGCTAACATTATCCTAATAAAATATCAGACAAGTATCAAGTCAACAAACAGAACTGTAAATCAATCTCGTGAACATAAATGCAAAATGTCCTTAAACAGATACTGGCAAACAGAATACAATAATCAAAAAGTCCATACAAGACTAAGTAAGCTTTCATTTATAAAAATAAATACAATTCAACATAAACAAACTAATAAGTATAATTTATCAAATGAACAGAAGAACAAAAACCAAAATTTCATCTCAATAGATGGAAAAAATCTTGGACAAAATTTACCATCCACTCATGATAAAAACCCTGAATAACATAGTTAAGGAAGAACCTTATCTCAATCTGATACAAGCTATTTATGACCAACCTGCTGCCAACAGTATATTAAATTGGGAAAAACTAAGTCTTTCCTCTAAACTTGAGAATGAGATGAGGATGTCTATTACATTCACCACTTTTGTTCAAGATTGTCCTCAGAATATTATTCAGAGTAAATAGGCAAGAAAAAGAAGTAAAATAGATATGTAAGGAAAAAATGAATTTAAACTATCATTATTTGCAGATGATACTTTTATATTTACAAGACACAAAAACACCACAAAAAGACTCCAAAAATTAATAACCAAATTTGGCAGTGTAGCAGGATACAAAACACATACATGCACACACAAACAAAGATAAGTCAACAGCATTTCTATACACAAATAATGAACTCACTGATAAAGAAATTATGTAAAAAAATGCTACTCATAATAGCAACAACAGAAATTAAATGCGTAGTTATTAACTTGACAGAAGAACTAAATGATATTTACAAAGTAAATTATATTGTTCTGAAAAACAAAACCAGGGAGGACTTTAGAAAAGAAAAGATATCCTTTGTTCCTAGATAGGTAGAACAAATATAATCAAACTGGCTAAATTTTCAAAGCTGATAATATATATTATCTATATCTTTCACAAAAATTGCAATGAAATTTCTCACAGATTTAGGGAAAACAATCCTAAAGTTAACAAGGAAACAGAAGAGACCCAGAAGAACAAACACATTTTTGGGTAACAAAAACAAAGCACAATTGTACAAAAATTTTAAGGCTTTTATATTATCAATCACTGTCAAACACTTCAAAATTGATAGAGATGGCGTGCTCCCAAATTCATTTATGGAAGCCAGTATCACTCTGATCCCCAAACCAGGAAAACACTCAATTAAAAAGAAAACTATAGGTCAATCTTCTTCATAAACACAGATGCAAAAATCCTCAACAAGATATTAGCAAACAGAATACTGCACATTATCAAAATACCATATGTCATGGTTGAGTAGCTTTCATTCCAGAGATGAAAGGATAGGTAAACATATGCAAATCAATAAATGTAATATGTGACATAAACAGAAGCAAAGTAAAAAACCGTATGATCGTATCAGTAGATGCAGAAAAGTCTTGCAGCAAAATCCAACACTGCTTCATGATAAAAAAAAATTCTGAAGAAAACAGGTATGGAAGGATCAAACCTGAATATAAAGCTGTATGTGACAAAAAAAATTTCCATCATCATACTAAATAAGGAAAAGCTAAAAGTTCTCTCTCTAAAATCAAGAACAAAACAAAGATGTCCAGTGTCACCTCTACTGTTCAACATAGTACTTGAAACACTAGCCAGGGCAGTTGGGCAAGAGAAATAAATCAAAGTGATATGCATAGGAAAAAGCAGAACTCAAATTAGCATTATTTGCAAAAAGAAGTGATACTCTACATAGAAGACCAAAGAACTACATTAAACAACTGTTAGAATTAATAACAAAATTCAGCATTTTACCAGGGTACAAGGTCAACACACAAAATCATTACCATTTGTGTACACCAACAATGAATGGAATTAAAGCAATAATAAAATATTACCGTTCACAGTAGCTTCAAGAAAAATGCAATACCTGGGCATTTACCGAACCAAGGAAGTGAAAGACCTCTACAAAGAAAACTGCAGTTCTCTGAAAAAGAAGATTGAAGAGGACATTAGAAAATGGAAAGATACTATCCCTGGATAGCCAGAATCAGTATTATCAAAGTAGCCATACTTCCAAAACTGTTATATATGTTTAGTGCAGTCCCGAACAAAATACCAATGGTATACTTTACAGAACCACAAAAAATAATCTTAAAATCTATACAAAATAAAATCAGAAGAGACCCAGAACAGTAAAAGAAATTTTGGGCAACAAGAGCCAAGCAGAAGGCATTACAATATCTGGCTTCAAACTACACTACAAAGTCAGAGTGATAAAAACAGGCACTGGAACAAAGACAGAGACATAGACCAATGGAACAGAACTGGGGATAAGAAACCTTCCCAGGCAAATTCAATTATTTAATCTTTAACAAAGGAGCCAAAAGCATACATTGGTTGAAAGACATCCTATTCAACAAGTGGTGCCTGAAAAATTGCTTATATGTATCAGAAGGTTGAAGTTGGACTTGTATGTCTCACTATATACTAAATTTACATGAAAATAAATAAAAGATATAAATGTTAAAACAGAAATATGAAGCCTATTGGAAGATAAAATAGGTAAAATATTTAAAGACATAGATATAGGAAAAGATTTTCCAAACAGTACCTCAATTGCACAAAAAATAAAAACAAGAATCAACAAATGGGATTATATCAGACTAAAAAAATTCTGCATAGTAAAAGAATCAACCAATAGAATAAAGAGATTTTGTTTTATTCTCTTCCAAAAAAAGTAATAAGAACTATGAGAGTAACAAAACCCAAAATGTGCAAATTTTGTTGTAAATAAGAGAGGAAAAAATGTGCTCTTAAGGATACAACTGCAAGTGTGTTTAGGTGTGTTAAGATAGATGACCATATTACTGAGGTTTTGTTGGATCATTGAACACAGCTGTTTGCAGTCTCACTGTTTGAATGTCCACTTTGTATGCTTTAATCCTGTAACTTGAACAACTGTTTCTAAGATGACAATATGTAATCTATTAACTAGTGACTTCTTACCGTATTTTTTTTTTTTTTGTCTTTTTCCTTTTTATCGGTACCGGGGATCGAACTCACAACTGCCTGCTTGCAAGGCAGGCGCTTATGCCGCTGAGCTAAATCCCCAGCCCCCTTACCGTATTTTTTTGTAATTTTGTATTACTTGTAATCTTATACTGTTTTTTTTTTCTTTTTTTTTTCTTTTAAATGAAAAAAAATAGAAGAGGCAACCTATAGAAATAGAAAAAATATATTTATTAGCTACTCTTCAGAGGACCAAAATCTAGAATATACAAAGAACTGAAGAAAAAAAAAAACTTAAACCACATAAAATTAAAAATCCAGTCAAGAAATGAGCATCAGAAATGAACAGACACTTTACAGGAAAAAAAAAAAAAACATAAGTGGTCAATAAATATACGAAAAATGCTCAATATATCTGAGAATTAGGGAAATGTAAATAAAAACAACACTAAATTCCATCTTACTTGAGAAAGACTGGTACTCATTCAGAAATTTAAAGTTAACAAATGATGACAAGGTTTTGATTAAAAAAACCTCCTTCATCATTAGTGGGAATACTCATTAGTTAAGCCATTATGGAAATCAGTATGGAAATTTCTCAAAGAAATGAATTAGAAATTCTATATGACCGCACCCAGCCCTCTACTCAGTAACTTCCTCTAAGAGCTTAATCATTTACAAGTCCAATTATTTAAATGCAACATGACCAAAGTTGCCCATTTTTCTATAATTTTATAATAGGAAATTTTATCAAATTTATTCAGTAATTTTTCAGTGTATCGAACATCTTAAGCATTGAATATACAATATAATGCTACAATCTGGACAGTTGTGCCCTGTCTTTTTCTGAATTCTTTTTGTGTCATTGTCTTTTTTTTGAACAACATACTTTGCACTGTTGTGTCAGACTTTCCTTTTTTTTCTGTGAGTGGTACAATTTTAATAAAATGCCTACTAACTATAGGTAATGGTGAAGACGTCAATGATAGATATTCTTGATGCCATTTAGCTTCATCATAGTTTTCAGTTATTTGCTGTATTAGACCTAATTTAAATTGTAAATGACTTTTTGAACTCCCTTGCGCTGAATAAATAACAACGAATTCCATATTATTTAGTTCAAAAGTCACATGAATATTGTATAATAAAAATTATTTAGAAAATAAAACAAAAATAAAAAAACTTTAAATACCTACATAAAGTATCATACTTTAACAAAACTCATTTAAATACTTAGGATTACATAGTTTTATCAAAAGAAACATTGATATTATTGCAAAGAAAATAGTGCATGGTTAAAATTTTATTGATCACATTTGCTTATTACATAGCATGTGACTCTTGCATATAAATTCATATTTATTCTAACTACTTTTCCTCCCTTAGTTTAAGTCTGTAAAATTTATGTGCAGAATTCAAAATTAGACGATTAAGTATAAAACAACTTAGTACTACTATTCTTGCAGTTCAACTTAGTGTGTAAAGAGATAAAACTAGGCTTTATTCTATTTTTCCCATTTCCTTCTCTGACCTCTGACAAAACAGATACAATTTGTTAACAAAATGAAATGAATAATTAAATTCTAATTTTATTTTGTATCAAAGGATCTTTAAAATAAAATTTTATATACCCTATGCAATCTCATTATTTTGTCTTCTTTCTTTATCATTTTTTCTGCTTTCAGTCTTCTGCAATCCCACATAGTTTTGGTTGTACATAACCTATACAAAACCAGAATGAGCTTATGTATAAGACTCAAAAACTCTAATTTTGACCTATTTACTTCAGTTCTAAATGTTTTAATTTGATATTCTATTTTCACATTCATCCAGTAAATTTACAAAGTGAGAACATCAGAACTTTAAAAGCAACCAGTTCCAAATTCTGCTTAAAGACCACATCATTACTTTATTTTCTTACAGTATACTGACAATTGAATATAGAATTATCTATCTACTGAAAACACATATAATCTTCTAAGAATGGCTTACTTACCATAAATGGCCTTAAGATCCATCTAAATTTTTGTGAGAATCAGGAATTCTTTCCTTTATATGGCTGAATAGTATTCCATTCTGTGGTGGTATTTGTTTATCCATTCATCCTTTTAATGATATTTGTGTCATTTTAAATCTAGTGTAATTACAAATAAAGTTATTATATTCATACTAGTTAGTTTTTTGTGTGAACACAAGTTTTTATTTGTCTAGGATAAATGCTCAAGTGTGACTATTGTATGTTTCTATAATAGTAGTTTATATAGCTTTCTCAAAATAACAAAAGTACAGAAATAACAACATACAAATGATTTCAAGAATCAGGGAAGGGAAAGATAAGGGGCCACTATACTTCAAATGTGATGAATATTTGTGATAACTTCTGTAGTCTAGACTGCAATTAACATTATTATTTTTACCTAGAAAATCAAATACTGTTTTTGAAAAATTTTGCCACTTACATACAAAAACTTTAATACAATACTAGAATATAAGAAAATTCTAGAATATTAGAATACAATAAAAGTGTATATAAAATATTTACATACATCTTCATAAATTTAAAAATATAATTATGTATTGTATTAAAGAAACTTAAATGATAAAATTAAAATCAAACTCTATTATGAAGATTGCAGTTGTAAGTTTCAATTAATTATCAAATTAATTTTGAGTTCCCTATAATACTTAAAATCCTTAATCCACTATGCTAAAATGAAATTCTGCTTCTACAAATATAGATAAAAGTGTTAAATATGGAAAAAATAGCTTTACTTTTCTGGCTTCAGGTCTCTATATACAATTCCTAGTCGATGCAGATGATCCAAGGCAAGGGCTAGTTCTGCAAGGTAGAATTTCACATCGTCTTCTGTAAACAGAACCTAGAATAAAATAATTTATCATTTAATCTTCCTTTCAGTAATGATTATTTTTAAAATATATTTCTTTAAAAAACGGTAAGAAAAGCTAGGCAAATAATAAGAAAATAAGCATAGTTAATTTTGATTTGATTGGTATAACCACTGGGAATAACAGAGATTTCTAGATACTATAGATGAAATTAACTTCTTTAAGAATTTTCAATGTTAGACATTTTGTGTAAAATTTTTTGAAATATATATTTGTATATCTTCTTAATTAAATGTAATTCATACCGAATGCATCTTTTTTTTTTCCTCTTTTTTCCTTTTTATCGGCACCAGGGATTGAACTCACGACTGCCTGCTTGCAAGGCAGGTGTTTATGCCACTGAGCTAAATCCCCAGCCCCTAAATGCATCTTTTTAATTATATACCATCATAACACCAATATTAATTTTAGTAGTCAGCTTTATTTAACATAGTAATGTCCTCTGCAAATCTGAAGTACATAGGATATTTTGTTTTAAGTTCCATTATTTCTACTAATTATTTCACTAACAATAAAGTTTATGAATTCAAAGGCATAATTTTCCTCTTCTTCCTCTCCAACTTCCTTCTCCTTTTTTCTGCAATGCTGGGAATTGAACCCAGGACCTTACAGTAAACTATATCCACAGTCTTTATTCTTCATTTTCAGAGTCTCAGTAAGTTGTCTATGCTGGCCTCAAACTTGCCATCCTCCTGCCTCAGCCTCTCCAGTAACTGAGACTGTAGGTATGTACTGCTGCCTCTGGCTCTCCATTTTTCTGTGTTTGATGACAGAGTTGCTACAACAAAGTGAAAAGAGTACTAGACTTGAAATCAGGATTAGTAGTATAACACTAGACTAGACATACAGTTTTGACTTCTAGGACTTGATTTCTAAATCTGTAAAATAAGTGTATTTGTTACATATATCTAGCAAGGTTATTTTGAGAATCCTATCAAAAAAAGAAAATCTTGTAAACTGTAAAATGCTATGCAATCATAAAGGATTGTTATTACAAGATTGCATCTTCTTTCTTTTACAAATGAATTACTTTACACATAGAACTGGAAACTACTTAAACATTAGTTGTAACTTTTAAAATTTATCAACGTCTTTAGATGGACAAAAATATCAGGTTATGGGTAATTTTCATTAAAAATATCTGGATTAATAGGAAAGCTCAAATTTGAATGAAGTATGATAAATCTCACAACTAGCTTGCCCTTGTAGAATTAAGGTTATCACATATTACAGCACAGATTTAGGTCATTAGCAAAATTTCAGAGAAGCAGTAGGTAAAGATAATTTTTGATACCCCGTCTACTTTGATCTTTAAAATGATCGATACAAAACCAAATAGTTTCTGTTATCTAAATTTCACAAGGATTAATTTGAATATCATAATGACAAAAATATCATTTCACTTGTGTTTTTCTTAAAAATAAAATACTTGCTACTTTTTGAACTTCTGGACAAAGATAACTCAAATGTCCACTGAAGCCTAACATAAGAGAAAACCCTAAGTAAATAAAAGTATTTTATAACTCTAAACAAATAAACTATTGCTTATTTCATAGTCTATATCAAGCCCATTACCCTAGGAAGAAATTTCCTTGGTCAAAATCTTCATAGTAGATACAAATAAAAAACCTACTAAGAGAATTGGGAGAATTAAGTTTGAGCACGTACCTTTCCATTTATTATATAAATAATAATCATTGTAAAATTTTAACACATATAAAAACTATCCTTTTTAATTCTAAGGCATAATGAATAAGTCTTCACTTTGAGTTATTTAACAACCTTTTAATATACACAAGCGAAATATCCACAAATAACTACTTACAATAAGCTGCCTATAGAAGTAAATATTGAATAAACTTTAAAGCCTATTCAATGAATTATTTATTGCCTTTTGGAAATGCATTTAAAATGATTACTCTTACCTAATATACCAGAATTAGGAATCAAAACTTACTAACTGCATATCTGTGCTAGTATGGTTTTAGATAGTCCCACATTGAAAATGGAAGTCTGAAGAGTTTAAAAAGAAAATTAGAAATGGGTACAAGTAAATTTTTCCCCGAAACATTCTTCAGTCTAACACAAGAAATTATGAATGTTGGAGCCTTGTTATACTTTTGTCCATCTATGCTTTGAGACTAGTTTTTAACAAGTTTCTTTAAAGACCCTCCTTAGAAGGTCTAAATAGACACTATACATACTGAATTCTTTTCTACAATGAACAACATATCAAGGATACACTCCATGCTCATGCCTGGCATCTTCTTCACTGGAAGCAAACAGACATAAATCACAGACCTTAGCCACTTAAGCACTGACTAGCATCCCAGAAACGCATCGTTTCTATTCATAAGTGTCACAGCTCTAGGAATCAATGATAGTTCTCCTACACTCAACACTATAAATTCTGAAAGTGAGAGACTTCACTATAATTATCCAATTAAAATGTGCCTCCCAAACTACCATTTCAAGACAAAATGAAGTAGACAAGGTCAGGAGTTATTCTCCAGCCTAAAACACTTAAAAATCAGGCAAGACAAATTATATGAATGATATATGTTAAGACATTGGACTTCAGGCAACAAAAGACAATGAATACTGAAAGATGAAAGTAAAAAAAAAATGTATGCCCTACAATCGTCCTTACTATTCTGAAGGAATTTCCATATCATACTGCAGACAGGACTAAGGCATGTAAAGCCTGGAATAATTTTTAAATTGATGAATGAGAGTCAAGAGTCTGGAAGGTGGATAGAATTCACAGGATAGAAGTACTGGAGAAGTAAATATCTTAGAGAGAACTCTGGAGAATTATAGACAATCTCAAGTTTTCAGCACAAAAATGCTCAGCACATACACGGTCACTATATTTAACCCCCACCACCAAAATAAAAGAAGAAAGATTAGAGGACAATTGAGGAAACTCAGAGTGGTCCAGAAAGAGTACCTTTTATCTCTAGCCATAGCAGAAAACTTCATAGACTGATCATCAAGCAGAGTTATTAGTCAGGTTTTGTTTCAATAATAGAGCAAAATCAATCCTTTAGTAAATGCTGTTCTGATTCAGCATAAAAACTTTGAAAACCAAAAAAGATTAAAGATGTTCTACAACCTAGCACAACGCTCCACAGCATTCACAGAAATAAAAAAAAAATTCCATTTCTTGAGACAAATTTCACTATGCCTGCTATCCAATAAAAAATTGCCAATAATGCATCAAAAGATAGTATTTGAGCCAACAAAAACAACTCTAAAGGATTAAAAGAGTTCATTGAGGTAGCTGCCGTGCCTGGCCATTGGTGTGCAGAGGAGGAGCTGGGCAGATCTGGGGTGTCCTCACCGGCCTCTCTGCATGTCTGGAGGACTCTGGATATCTCTGCCCAGACTGTTGGAGCCCCCCCAGGCTTCCAGGTGCAGTGAAGGGGAGAGGTGGGTTTGAGGCTTCCACATCAGCCTCCCCATTCCAGTTACACTTGGAGAAATGCTGAGCTCCCAACGGGTGGGCAGGCCCACACTATCAGCCTAGCCCAGCCTGTTTAGCTGCCGCACCTGGCCATCAGTGTACAGAGGAGGGGCTGGGCGGATCTGGGGTGCCTGCATTGGCCTCGCTGTGTGTCTGGAGGACTGTGGATATCTCTGCAAGCAGGGAGGGTCCACAGGTGCCTGAGGCACTGCGGTCTGTGGTGAGTACCCTAATCTGGCTGCGATTGAAGAACTGTGGAGCATCCAAGGGGGCAAGGGGGCGCACAGTGTGCCTGAGGCCCAGCTTGTCTGGAACTGCGGAGTTCTGAGCAGGCAGAGAAGGGCCACTGGTTCTGTAGGCCCAATGGTTTGGGGTAGCGCAGTGCCAGAGTCTCAGTAGCTCCAAACATAGAAGGGGATTTTCAACAGATCCTGAGGAAACTTTCAAATAACACTTGAAACACAGAAATATAGGAAAATGACAAAACGAAAGACCAAATTACAACCTCAAACCTCCAGCCCATCTCAAGAAACCCTAGGAGCAATGTATATAGAAGAAAATATATCCCATCCACCTCATATATCGGACACAATAGCTACTGAAATTGACAAGCAACTCCAGGAAGCTTTAAAGAAATTCAAACTCGAAATAATCTCCCAGATAAAAGAAGAAATGATAAAAGAAATGAAAGAGATTCTAAATATATCTAAAGAAAACACAGATAAAATAATTGGAGGAACTAAACAAAAAGATAGAATCCCTACACGAGCAATATAAGAAACAAACAGAATACATAATGCAGATGCACAGAGATATACAGGAAATTAAAAAAAACTCCACTGAAAGTTGTAAAAACCGCCTTAATGAAAGTGAAGATAGAATTTCAGACCTTGAAGACAGGATTGCAGCTAGTGAACAGGAAAGGAAAGATCTTTTGAAAATAACAAGGAATCAGGAAACAACAATTCAACAACTGCAAGATGATGCAAAGAAGAATAACATAAGAACGATAGGGATTAATGAAAGAGAGGGAGACAACATGAAGGATGTCAGGAGGATATTTAGAGAGGTAATAGCTGAAAATTTCCCAAGCATGAGATCAGAAACTGACATCAGGATCAGTGAAGCATATAGAACTCCAAACAGTCATAACCAAAATAAAACTACACCCAGACATATAATAATCACCATCCCAGAAATCCAACACAAGAATAGATTATTAAAAGCTGTCAGAGAGAAAAGACAGATCACTTATAAAGGAAAACCTATCAGAATCACAGCAGACTTCTCAGCACAAACGATAACGTCAAGAAGAGCATGGAGTGAAGTATGCCAGATCCTAAAGCAAAATGATTTCCAACCAAGACTGATATATCCTGAAAAACTATCACCCAAAATAGATGGTGAAATACGATACTTCCATGACAAAGAACAGCTGAAGAACTTCATGAACACCAAACCAACCCTGCAAAAAATATTGAAAGACAGTTTAGATACACAAAGGAAAAAACCACTAAGCAAAGCAAATAATTAAACAGAACAGAAAGATAAAGATGCAACAGCAGAGAGATAACATTCCTACAATTAACCAACATTTAACAGTAAGAACCATTAATGTAAATGGTCTCAATGCACCAATCAAATGAAACAGACTAGCAGAATGGATCAAGAAACAAAATCCAACCATATGCTGTTTACAGGAAACCCATCTAACCCAGAAGGATACTCACAGACTGAAAGTCAAAGGATGGAAAACAATTTTTCATGCAGCAGGAGTCCAAAAAAAGGCAGGAGTAGCCATTCTGTTTGCAGACAATGTGAACTTTAAACCAACAATGACCATAAAGGACAAAGAAGGTCACTACATACTTGTAAGGGGAAAACTCCAAGAGGAAGAGATAACTATCTTAAATATATACGCACCAAACTCCAGAGCACCCAGTTATATAAAACAATTATTAACAGAAATTAAAACTCAAATTATCAGTAACACAATTGTAACAGGAGACCTTAATACACCACTGACACCAAGGGACAGATCAACCAGACAGAAAATGAGCAAAGAAATAAGAGAACTGAATCAGACCTGTGAAAAAATGGGTTTGATAGACATATACAGAATGTTCCACACAACAACATCAGAATACACATTCTTCTCAGCAGTACATGGATCATTTTCTAAAATAGACCATATATTACCTCACAGAACATATTTAAGCAAATGCAAAAGGGTTGAAATCATCCCTTGCATATTATCAGATCATAGCGCTCTGAAATTAGAAATTAATGATAAAAGATACTGCAAAAATTCCTCAAACACATGGAAACTGAATAACACACTCTTGAGCAATCAGTGGGTCACAGAAGAAATTAAAGAAGAAATTAAACAATACCTAAAAGAAAATGAAAATGCAGATACAACTTACTGGAATCTGTGGGATGCAATGAAAGGTGTCCTGATAGGAAAATTTATTGCACTGAGTTCCCACATCAGGAAAACAGAACGAATACAAATAAATAACTTGATGCTACACCTCAAACAGCTAGAAAAAGAAGAGCAAGTCAAGCCCAAAGCCAAAAGAAGAGAGGAAATTATAAAAATCAGAGCAGAAATCAATGCAATAGAGACTAAGAAAACAATCCAAAGAATCAACAAATCAAAGAGTTGGTTCTTTGAAAGAATAAATAAAATCAATAAGCCCCTAGCCAACCTTATTTAAAAAAGGGAAGAAAAAGCTCAAATTCATGCAATAAGAAATGAAAAAGGAGAAATCACTACAGACCCAATAGAAATACAGAGGATCATCAACACTTATTTCGAAAACCTCTACTCTCAAAAGTTTGACAACACGGAAGAAATAGACAGATTCTTAGAAGCATATGAAGTACCAAAGCTAGATCAAGAGGATGTAAAACTGTTGAATAACCCAATCTCTGCTAATGAAATTGAAAATGTAATTAAGTCCTTACCCACCAAGAAGTGCCCAGGCCCAGATGGATTCACTGCAGAATTCTACAAGAAATATAAAGAAGACCTAATGCCGACACTCCTCAAACTATTCAATGAAATTGAAAGGGAAGCAATCCTTCCTAAGTCATTCCTGGAAGCAAATATTACTCTACTACCAAAACCTGAGAAAGACCCAACTATAAAAGAGAACTATAGACAAATCTCCCTAATGAACACAGATGCAAAAATCCTTAATAAAATATTGGCAAATAGGATCCAGCAAATCATCAAGAATATTATACACCATGACCAAGTGGGATTCATCCCAGGAATGCAAGGATGGTTCAACATACACAAATCAATAAATGTAATCCACCATATCAATAAAGCCAAAAATAAGAATCACATGATCATTTCTATAGATGCAGAAAAAGCCTTCAATAAGGTCCAACACTTATTCATGATAAGAACTTTACAGAAAATTGGAATAAATGGTCTTTACCTCAATATAATAAAGGCCATTTATGACAAACCAACAGCCAGCATCATATTAAATGGCCAAAAATTGAAAGCCTTTACTTTAAAATTGGGCACAAGACAAAGATGTCCTTTATCACCACTCCTATTTAATATAGTACTGGAAGTACTAGCCAGAGCAATTAGGCAAGAAAGAGAAATAAAAGGGGTAAAGATAGGAAAAGAAGAAGTTAAATTGTCATTGTTTGCAGATGACATGATACTCTACATAGAAGACCCCCTAAACTCCATTGAAAGACTCTTAGATACAATAAATAAATTCAGTAATGTGGCTGGATACAAAATCAATACTCAGAAATCAATAGCATTCCTATACACGAACAACAAAATTACAGAGAGGGAAATAAGAGAAACTGGACTATTCACATTAGCAAGCAAAAAAATGAAATATTTAGGAATTACTCTTACGAAAGAAGTGAAAGACTTATACAGTGAAAATTATAATACACTGAAAAAGGAAATTGAAGATGATCTCAGAAAATGGAAAGACATCCCTTGCTCATGGATAAGAAGAACAAACATTGTGAAAATGGCCATTCTCCCAAAACTGTTACACAGATTCAATGCAATCCCAATAGAATTACCATCAACATACCTTATAGATCTAGAGATAACACTCCTAAATTTCATCTGGAACCAGAAGAGACCTAGAATCGCAAAGGCAATTCTAAGCAGCAAAGACAAAGCAGGAGGCATCACAATCCCTGACTTGAAGTTATACTACAAAGTAACAGTAGTAAAATCAACATGGTATTGGAATCAAAACAGAGCCGAAGATCAGTGGAATAGATTAGAAGATACAACCACAACTACAAAAACACTCAACCACCTTATCTTTGATAAAGGAGCCAAGCAGGTTCACTGGAAGAACGACAGTCTCTTTAATAAATGGTGCTGGAAAAACTGGCTCTCCATTTGCCAAAAACTAAAGCTAGACCCATGTCTATCACCATGTACTGAATTAAAATCTAAATGGGTCAAAGATCTGAATATTAAAACAGAAACACTAAATCTATTGGAAGACAAATTAGGAAGAAACCTTGGAGACATAGGAGTAGGTAAAGAATTCATGAACAGGACTCAAACCGCATGGGAAATACTTCCCAGAATCAATAACTGGGACCACTTCTTATTAAAAAGTTTCTGCATGTCAAAAGAAATCTCCAGCATAGTGAAAAGAAAACCCACAAACTGGGAAAAGATTTTAGTGAACTCTCTCTCAGACAAGGGCCTCTTGTCTAAAACATATAAAGAATTAAAGAAACTCAGACCTCCAAAATTCAAAGATCCAATCCAAAAATGGGCATCTGAGATGAATACGCAATTCTCAGATGAAGAAATGCAAATGGCAAATAAATACATGAAAAAATGCTCATCATCTTTGGTCGTTAGAGAAATGCAAATTAAAACCACACTGAGATTTCATCTCACTCCTGAAAGAATGGCCAGGATCAAGAAAACCAACAACAATTGCTGGAGAGGCTGTGGGAAAAAAGGAACTCTCCTGCACTGCTGTTGGGAGTGTAGACTGGTACAGCCTTTTTGGAGATCTGTCTGGAGATTTCTCAAAAAGTTGGGACTGGAAATCCCATTTATTCCAGCTATTCCACTTCTAGGCATATTCCCAGAAGAACTGAAAGCATCATACCACAGTAATATATGTGCACCTATGTTTATAGCAGCAAAATTTGTAATCGCCAGATCTTGGAAACAACCCAAGTGTCCATCAACTGAGGAATGGATAAAAAAGTTGTGGTATTTCTATACAATGGAGTATTATTCAGCTATAAAGAAGGATCACATTGAGATATTTATCAATAAATGGGCGCAGCTTTAGACCATACTCATAAGTGAAATAAATCAATCTCGCATGTGTGAATACCGAATAGTTTCCCTAATGTAAGTAATGATTCAAATATATAAAAATATGTGGTAATCATGATTTCCCATTAGGTGGCCTTGAAGCCTTATAAAGTTTTCACTCATTAATTAGAAAGGCTTTATTCTGGGCTTCTTGATATGGAAATATTTGAAACTAGAGTATATGAAGTTTTATCCAAATATTTCAAGGAAAAAGACAGACACTATGGTAACTACTATTGAGTCAGGTTATATGGTAGTGAAGTACTAGGTTACTGAAACAGTCATGCTTTGACCTCTATTGTTATATTGTTATGTCCTGTTTTATCTCAATCTCCCCCTTATTCTTTTAAAAAATTATTTAGTCATTTCTTATGTTTGTCTTAATTAAAGAAAAAATTTAAAAAATTAGGATATATAAATAGTAACTCTTTTTGATTTCCTATTAACTTGTTTTGAAGTCCTGTAATACTCCTACGATCTTGTTTTGACTGATTAGACTCTGTTCCATTCTGTATGATAGTATCAAGTTTGAAGACATAGGCAACTACTTTGAAGGCAGTAAGATTCACTAAGATACCCATTCTGGTTTGACTATTGTCTTCTTTGGAAGTCCTGTAATGTTTACAATGCCTAAGTTTTATTGGTCTTGTTCCCTACTGTTTTGTCCAACTTTATAATATCTAATGAGATAGACAATTCTTTTTAAGGAAACAAGAGACAACGTTGATAACCATTGTTGATAAACTTGTACTCTGTTCTGCACCGTGTGCTATGTCTATCCTTGGTTTTGACTGACAGCTTTGTTTTGCCATATTTGACTGTATTCTCTCCCCCCCAAAAAAGTAATAAGCACTAAGGAGTAATAAAATCCAAAATGTGTAAATTTTGTTGTAAAAAAGAGAGGAAAAATAAAGAAAAAAAGCTCTAACGGATATAACAGCAAGTGTGTTTAGGGGTGTTAAATAGCTGACTATATCAATGTTTTTGGATCATTGAACACAGCTGTTTGCAGTCTCCCTGTTTGAATGTCCACCTTGTATTCTTTGATACTGTGATTTGAGCAACTATTTTCAAGATGATAATATGTAATCTAATAACAGGTGATTTCTTACTGTTATGTTTTTTTTTTTTTTTGTAGTTCTGTATTACGTGTACCCTTACACTGCTTTTTTTGTTTTGTGTTTTTCTCTTTTTCCTCTTAAATAAAAAAAAAAGAGTTCACTGAGGATCAGGACAGCTCAGTTCTCAATAACAAGTAAAAAATCTTATAATCTGAAAAATACTAGTTAGATTAAGAAAAAGGATCATTTTTCATACTGCAGGATAAGTAATCATTTACTAAGTGCTGTGCTAGATCCACATAACAAAGTTCAAAAGCAAAATGCAGGACTGAGAGTGTAGTTCAGTAGTAGAGTATTTCCTTAGCATATACAAGGGACCAAATTCAATATTAAGCTATGCAAAAAACAAAATAAAACAAAAAGGGTGAAAAAATATGATTCAGAATGATCAATACTTCCAAGAAAATGAATGCATTACAGAATAAAACTAAACATTATTTATAGTGAAACAAAAATAGAATGCAAGTAATTAAATCCATAATATCCACCATCCAATAAAAAATCACCATGAAATATGCTGTCACAGATACTTACGAGAAATCACCTATTATTGAAAATATTTACACAATAATCATGGCAGTGTTCTAATTAATTCACTAAATCTAGCCTAATGCCATCATTTCCCAACCTCAGATTAAAGATTCACATTATAAAATCTAAAAGCAACTACTAAAATAATGTAACAAAGTACTATAATTAATAATGACAAGGCAACAGGAATGATAAAATAAAATTTAAAAAATTAAAAAGGCCAGAGAACAGATGAGATTTAAAATAAATAGCAAGATAATAGATGTCAATAATCATATTAAATATGACAGGTATAATATCTTAATTAAAAGGCTCAGATTTTCACACAAGATGAAAACCAAGGTGGCTGTATGTTCCCTTAAATATCATAAATTAAAATGTGAAAACAAAAATAGGTTAAAATTAAAGTATGTGAGAAATACATGAAGATAACACTTTTTACAAAGCTGTATTAACCATATTAATATCAAAGAAGAATTCAAAGAAAAAAAAAGTACCTCATACAAAGGGCCAATTTATCAAGAAGAAATGATATCTGTAAAGGTTTATATACCTAACAACAGAATTTTAAAATTCATGAAGGAAAAAGTGATATAACTGCAAGAAATACACAAATACATAATCATATTGAAAACTGTCCATCTGTCTCTAAAATTTAAATCTATATAGTTACTGTGTATAAATCAAAGACATTTTAATTTATAAAAATGTAGGCAGAAAATTAATAAGTACATGATCAATTTAATACATATATTAACAAACTTGACTTAATTAACATTTATAGAAACTTCCATCATCCAGTAGAGGCAGAATATTTATTCTTTTCAAATGCACATGCAATATTTTCTAAGACATACCATATTCGGGAGCATAAAGAAAATACAAGTAAATTTAAGCCAATTCAAGTTATACAAAATATGATTTATGCCTAAAATTAAAAATGACAATTAGAAAGCTATCTAGAAAATACCCGAATATTTGTAAATTAAATAACATACTTACAAAAAACCCACAGAGTCAAAGAAAATTAAAAAGTACGTTGAGATAACAGGGAAAGAAGCCATCTAACAAAACTCTTGAGATGATACTACAGCAGTGATTAGAAGGGAATCATAATACAATGTTCATCAGAAAAGATAAAAATGCCTCAAATCCATAACTTAAACTTCCATTTAAAAAATTATACAACAAAACCTACAGATAGAAAATGTAAGCAAGAATAAAGATTAAAGTAGAAAATAATAACATAGGGCCAGGTGTTTAGCTCAGTGGCATAAGCACCTGCTTGGTAAATGCAAGGTCGTGAGTTTGATCCTGGTATCAAAAAAAAAAAAAAAAAGGAAGAAAAGAAAATAATAACATAGAACATAGAAATATAAATCTGGTTCTTAGAAGAAGAAAAAATAAAACTGATAAATATCTAATAAGGCTAGACAGGAAAAAACATATGAGGATATAAATTACCAACATCAGAACTGAGAACAGTGATACCACTAGTAATTTCACAGAGAATATTATGAACAATGTTATATCTATAAATATGATAAATTTGATGAAATACATAAACTTCTGGAAAGATACAAGGCAGGGAAGTTTACTCAATTATAAAGAATAGTCCTATTTTGAAGAAAACAAGATATTATGATAGCCATTGCTGATTTAATATCTTCTTTCTTTGAAGTTCTATCATGCCTCTGTCCTTCTGTTTCCATTGATTCTATCATGTTGTATCTTATGTGTGATAGTATAAACATTTTTTTACGGAAAATGAGATAATATAGTAGCCATTTTTCGTTTTCGGTTATTTGGTTCTGAATGCCCTGTAATACTTTCATTCTCTTAAATGGTTTTATACTATTTTGTTATGTTTTATATTATTGTGTGTGAAGGTGTGCTCAACTATTTCAAATAAAGAGACATTACGGTAGCTACTTTTAATATCAGGTTGTCTTGTGGTGAAATACTGTGTTGCTTACATTGTTCTGTTATGATCTGCTTTGTTCTGTCCTCTTTTGTCTTAATCTATTTAAAATTAAAAAATTAAAAAGTATAACCCTAAGCCTATCCTACAAATTGAATTTATTTTTAAATATCTTACTATAAAGAAACTTCCAAGTTCAAAAGCCATTTCAGGTGAATTTTTCCAATCATTTAAAAATAATCATCTTTCA
Organism: Cavia porcellus; assembly: GCF_034190915.1. Lineage (NCBI taxonomy): Eukaryota > Metazoa > Chordata > Mammalia > Rodentia > Caviidae > Cavia > Cavia porcellus. Next base: position 49,269,405 of record NW_026947486.1, read on the forward strand.
ATCTACATAAATCCTTTCTAAAAGTTCGAGAGGTAAAAACCCTACTCAAATCATCTTATAAATCCAGTATTACTGTGATATCAGAAACAGACAAAAATAATACAAGACATTTATAGTCAAATATCCCTCATGAGAACAGATACAAAAATTCTTTACAAACATTTGGCAAATATGATCTAAAATATTCAAAAGATTCATGAGTTAGTGAGATTCATCAATAAATGCAAAGATTAAAAAAGAAAAAAAAATCTCAGTAATGGCAGAAAACGCACTTAAACATTTTTGACACCCATTTTAAGAAAAAAAAAATTTCTGTGCAGTAAGAGAAGGAAACTTAACCCAAGAAAAATCTTCCAAACATATTATATTTGACTTCAAAATTTATTGTGAAATTGCGCCTCAACCTAAGATTTGAAACAAGGCATCTATTTCCACTCAACACTTGACTGGAGTGTTCAAGCCACTGTGATAAAGACAAATAAAAGAAAGAAATGTGCGTACTGGAAAAGAAAAATGAACACTCTTTAATAAACAAATAAAAATAGAAAAGCCTTTAAAATTTACAGAAAAAATTGTTAGGAGAAGTGAGTTTGTTGAGTTAGATTATGGAAAATAAGCTCGAAATAAGAAAAATCAATTGTTCCAACCAATCTGAAACTGAAATTATCAATTCTATTTAAAATAGAATTTAAAAATGTAGGAACTATTTAGAGATTAATTTGATAAAAGATTGTGAGTTATATAATGAAAACAAATAATTGCTGAGAAAAATGAGTGCTAAATAAATGAAGAGGAAATACATATTTATGGATTAAAACACTCGGTATTTTTAAAGCTTCACTCATTTGATATTGATCTAAGGATTCCTGCAATCACAATCCAAATCTCAGCTGGCTTTATTCAGAAAGTGAAAAGTCCGCTTTAAATTGAAAAGAAAATGAAATGACCTAAAAGAATCAAAACAACTTTTCAAAAGAAAAGTTCAAGAATTGCAGTACCTCCTGTCAAAATCTATTTTAAATTTACAGTAATCAAGACAATGGAATACTATGACAAAGATAAAGAAATGGATCAATGAACAAGTTAGAGTATCTAAAAATTGAGCTTCACATATATCATCAATTGGTTTTGATAAATAAATGCAAAGTAAGTTAATAAATGAAGAATATACCTTTTAAATTATGAGGTCAGAAAAACCGAATGTCTCTCTGCAAAAATGACTAAATAAAATTGAAAAAAAACTTAAAGGCTAGGGCTTTAGCTCAGTGACTTATGCACCTGTTTGGCAAATGTAAGGTCATGAGTTTGATCCCTTGTATAAACAAAAAACAAAACAAAACAACAAAAAAAAAAGATTTCAACACATACCTATAGCCTTAACTCAAAATGGATCAGAAATTTAAAAGTAAAACCTAAACTATAGACACTCTAGAATACATACGAGAAAATCTTTACCTGGGATTAGGCAAATATTCCGTAAACAGAATATTAAAAATACAATTAATAAATAGAAGCAAGCATAATGTGATTCCATCAAAATTATTATATTCTACTTCTCAAAAGATACCATTAAGATATTGAAAAGAAAGCATAAACCAAAAGAAAATATTTGCAAACAACATATATGATTGAAGACTTACATCCAATATATATGAGAAACTCCCAAAACTCTATAAGAAACAAACAATTCTACTAAAAAGTCAAAAGGTTTGAGTAAATACTTAACCAAAGAAGAAAAATAGATATGAAAATAAGTGCAGGAAAAGATGCTTAACTTTATTAATAATAACTATGATGAAATTCAGAACTACAATGAAGTATTAGCACATACTTATCAGCCAAACTTTAAAGACTGACTGTACCAATTGTTGGCAAGGATGTGAAGCAAATGAAACTCCTACACTGTGGTTGGCAATTTAAACATTAGATAACCACTTTGAAAACCAGTTTCGCAGTGTAGTTAACAGTTAAACATATATCTAATATGATTCAATCATTATATTCCTAATAATTACTCATGAGACAAGAAAACATATGTCCATATAAGCACTTGTATATGAGTGCTCACAGCAGCTTTATTGGTAACACACCAAAGCTGCAACAAAATAAACATCCATCAACAAATGAATAAACATATCATGGTGTATCCACACGATGCTAATACTATTTAGCAATAAAAATGAATGAACTATTGATACATACAACATGGATAAAAAATAATGTTGCTTTAAGCAGAACAAAAATAACACACAGTGATACCTCAGTTCTCAAACTTAGATTGTTCTATGATTTTAGAAAAAAATGGCTACATTTGTGGCTATATAGGAAAGATGGCTGTGCTCCTGTTTCCCACCTAAGGCAGAATTTGCAAACAAAAATAACATTTTTCCAAACACTTTTACTTGCCAAACCAATTATCTGCAAAGAAAATTGTTCATGAATCAAGGTATGATTCTATTTACACAAACTCCTGCTAAAGCAAACCAAATAGTGACAGAAAGTCTATTCAGCAGATTCACAGTGGGAAGAAGGCATTACAAGGGCACATAAGAAAACTGTTGGAAATATTGGATCTGCTGAGTAATTTTATTTATTTTACAGATTCATGGGTATATGTAAATGTCAAAATTTACCAAATTGTATATTTAAATATGTGTGGTTTATTGTATGTCAATTATACCTCAATAATTCCATTTTTAGATTAATAAACTCTACTCCAAGAGATATTTAGGTTGCTTGAATAGCCAAAGTCATAGGCTTGTTCCTGCATACGTCACCCAGTAATTCATATTGTTCTTGTGTCTAAAAACAATGAATAGCACATTGAGATGCTCTAAATGACAAGGAGGTTAAAAAGTACTGTTCATTGGCACATAACTAAGTACTATGCAAGGCAACAAATGAATAACCACCATTTAAAATTTCCATAGGAATAATGTTTTTTTTGCTTAATTTTGTTTCAACAAAATAGAGTCAAAATTTACAAATACTCACCTCCCTGGATAATCTTGTGAAGACATCCCCTCCCCTGAGAAAGTCCAGTATCATATACAGCTTTCCTTCAGTCTGACAGGCTAATTAGAAATTATAATGCGACAACAAAATAATCTTAAGTGTTTGAAAATCTTAATATACACTTTACTCAATATATACTTTTTAGTTTATCTGTTTGAAATTTTATCACTAAATACAATGAAGCAATTAAGTATGAATACACATGGTCCATTATTAGGTAACATTATTTCACAATTAAATTTGATGTTTAATTGAGTGTTAAATAGCTATACATTCCTTCCAAGAATATAACCAATTTTGCATGAGGCTTTATACCCGAACTTCTATCAGTATTTTCCTGATTTATGAAGCACAGTAGTCTTCTGCATTTGGCTGAAATTTATGTTCTGATCATATACTGAAAAACTAATAATTCTGTACAGCTCAACAAAAAATGCCACCACTCTTGTATTGAACTTTCCAGGATTTCTCTTTTTTCAACTTTACTTACAGCAGCCTTAGCCCTATTCTCATCAAAACTATTTGCTGCAACCTTTGAGATCTCACCATACTTTATTTATGCCTTTTTATAGTACTTACTACATTTTTATTTTTGCATTTTTTTTTTTTTTTTGGTACCTGGTATTGAATTCACGATTTCGTGTTTGCAGGCACTTATGCCACTGAGCTCAACCACCAGCCCCTTGATTTTTTGGGGTTTTTTTCCCCCTTTGGTGCAATTATTATTTTTTTTTTAAAGAGACTAAAACAAAACAAAGCAGACCAGAATAAAACAATGCAAGCAACACAGAATTTCAAAACAAGACAAAAAGAAATCAACAGTGGCTACCATAATGTCCTCTTATTTCTTTCTAAATAGTTGTTCATACTTTCACACACAATAAATAAAACAGAATAGTATAAAACCGTTCAAACCAAAGAATGAAAGCATTACAGGCCTTCAAAATCAGACAATAAGAAAATTGACAATGGCTACCATAAGGTCTCTTTTTCTCTTCAAAATAGCTGTCCATGCCTTCACACATACTGAAATAAAATAATCGAAAACAGACTAAAACCAATCAAAATGAAGAATAAAAACATTATTGTACTTCAAAACAAGATGGTAGAAAATTAGTAACATCTACCATAATGTCTCTATTTCTTCTGAGTAGTTGTTGATACCATCACAAGTGATACAATCAACTCTTTTAAACTCTTTAGTAGAAGATCCAAGCATGCATAAGCCTATACGTGTACATCTATCCTTTCTGTTTTAGAGGGAAAAACAGAATAAAACAAAACAAAATACAAGAAACAAAAAAGACAAATAAATACCAATAATATATAGCCCAAAACAATAACAATATAGGCTTTCAAAACAGGGTGGCAGGAACATAACTAAGTTTGTTATTTTGCATAGTTATATTCAAAAGATTTACTCACTGTGCAATTAATTTATTTACATGCTTATGTTTCCTATATATTATAAAATTTATAAGGTCACAGATTACTTCACTTCTATAGTCTACTGCATTTAATAACACTATTTTGTACATAATAGGTGTTAGTGACTGATCTTATGTCATACAAGAAATTTGAGGATGTCATAAATTACTAACACTATTATATTATTAGGGTAACAAAAGTTAAAGGGTAATTGATAACAACTTCTTGTGGGTTATTTTTCCAAAAACATTGAGTAACTAACATATTATCAAAATTATACTGAGAATAAAATCAATAGCTACTGTATTTTAAATGTAGAAAACTGAAAGGTACATAGTATGCTGTGATTTGATTTTATCTGTTTACTTCTTTATCCTTTTTCTGCCTAGAGAAGAAAATCTCATGGATGTATTAGCAAAAGAACCATGATTCGAATTTAGAAATGTGTGACTCCAAGCCTCAAGTTTTCTACATATTCCCCACTGCTTCTTACTAATATTCCTCTCCTCCTATGTATGAAAAGTAGTTAAAATAAATACAGTTTAACAATATGGTCTGCTTTAACAGAACCAGATAATAAGATTAATATGGCTATCAGAAACAAATATCCAAATGCCTTCCATAAGTTATTACAGCAGTTTATAGCATAACATGAACGGAGATACAGCTTACTAGAGAAATACTACTTTGGCAAGTAAGTGGAAGACACTAGCTTGTTACCTTACACAAATTAACTAACTTTAGAAAATGAAATAAAATATTTGGAAATTAAACTACAATAAAATACTTAAAAATGAAACTGAAAGCTAGCTATTGAAATTTATTTGGAAATGAAACTTAACTAAAATATTTATAAATAAAGTTGAAAGCTAGCTATTGAAATTCAATTATTTATTCTCTAATTCCATAAGTAAGAGAAAGACTACATACCATAGCGCAGTTTGACAATAAATGGATGCCTTACTTCCACTAGTATATCCCTCTCCATCTTCGACCGAACTCTGTCTCGAACTAAGAGAATAAACCAATACTTTTTTATAAATTTACAAAAACTTATAAATTTTATAAAGATTTGACCAACAGTTTACTAATCAAAATATAATTTCATATGTGCCTAAATTTACATTCTACAACATTCTCTATATTCCATTAAAATGACAATATTGTCAAAAATTGAACAAATTCAGTTTATATCTAGAAATGGGTTTAAATGGCATAAATAGGTACTTGACTAATATGCTTTTATTATATATAAGACTTTATTAGTTCAAATGGGTTTGTTAATTAAAATTGAGCATAGTGGTATTTTTTTTATTTAAGAGGAAAAAGAGAAAAACACAAAACAAAACAAAGCAGTGTAAGGTTACACATAATACAGAACTACAAAAAAAAATAACAGTAAGAAATCACCTGTTAATAGATTACATATTATCATCTTGGAAATAGTTGCTCAAATCACAGTATCAAAGAATACAAAGTAGACATTCAAACAGAGAGACTGCAAACAGCTGTGTTCAATGATCCAAAAACATTAATATAGTCAGCTATTTAACACCCCTAAACACACTTGCTGTTATATCCATTAGAGCTCTTTTTTTTTCCTTCCTTTCTTTTTTACAACAAAATTTACACATTTTGGATTTTATTACTCCTTAGTTCTTATTACTTTTTTGGGGGGGGAGAGAATAAAGTCAAATATGGCAAAACAAAGCTGTCAGTCAAAACCAAGGATAGACATAGCACATGATGTAGAACAGAGTACAAGATTATTAACAATGGTTATCAACGTTGTCTCTTGTTTCCTTAAAAAAGATTTGTCTATCTCATTAGATATTATAAAGTTGGACAAAACAGTAGAGAACAAGACCAATAAAATTTAGGCATTGTAAACATTACAGGACTTCCAAAGGAGACAATAGTCAAACCAGAATGGGCATCTTAGTGAATCTTATTGCCTTCAAAGTAGTTGCCTATACCCTCTGACTTAATCATAGTGGTATTTTTATCACAGCCTACAAGATAGTATTTATACATGTTTAGAAGTGATTGTGTTTTCTCTGTATAGTAACTAGACAAAATGGTAAAACAAAAATTTTGAAAGCAAAGAATAATGCATAACATTAAGTTCATATTGATTACATACATATGTCACATTTCCTAGCATTAAATATTTACCAGGTCACAGTAAATTAAAGCATATGTCAATATCAAACTCTGAAAGTATCACTCACTCTCAAGAAATCTGTAACAATTACTAATGTTACAAACTACATCTACTTACCTTGTAATAGCAAGGTACATCATATTTCAAAAAACAGATTTTTTCCAATTCTATTTTAATAAGCATTCTAATGTTGTACCTTTTAAAGAAGCTTTTTAAAATACCTTCATTGCATACAGCTGCCCAGCATCAGGCCCAGTCTTCTTTCTAAGAAGAAATACCTAATAGAAGAATTTAGAGAAAATTTGCATTTTATGTCTGTCTACCTGTCTCTCTTTTGCTCTCTCCCTGTCTCTAACTCTCTCTGTCTCTGTCTGTCTGTCTGTCTGTCTGTCTGTCTCTCTCTCTCTCTCTCTCTTTTTCTCTCTCTGTTTCTGTCTCTGTCTCTCTCTCTCTGTCTCTCTCTCTCTGTCTCTCTCTCTCTCTCTCTCTCTCTCTCTCTCTCTCTCTCTCTCTCTCTCTCTCTCTCTCTCCCTCTCTGTCTTTCTCTCTGCCTTCCTCTCTTTATCTCTCTGTACCTCTCTTTGCACCATATAACAGATTTGTCTATTCAGAGACTGATCACTCACCTATGTGTATTTCTGTACTTTGTGAGATCTCTGCTTTCTCCTACTTGAAACTAAACCTTTAGATGAAAACTAAATTAAAGGACTATTTGAGGATTATAGTTTGCACATTTACCCAGGGTAGTGTTTCTCACTTTTTCTCTGTACAAGAGTCTTTTTATCTCTTTCCTCCAATTCACTGCAGATATTAGTTTAATAATTTATAACCAAAATTAATTATTTAGGCCAGGTGAGGTGGCACAGTCCAGTAATCCCAGCCATCTGGGAAAAATGAAGTAAGAGGACTAGAGATTTGAGCCCAGCATAGCCAATTTTTGCAAGACACTGTATCAAAATGTAAAACAAAAAATGAATTATATAAAAAATAAAATTTTAAAACTACTCTATCACAATGGTTATAAATGTTTTTCAGTTGCTGGTGATATAACCCTTAGTGCAAGGAGCCAAGTATCAATTGCCAGTACAAAAAAAACAATGTTTTAACATTTCTCACAGAAAGCCAGCAACAGTTCATACTACATTTACATTAGATTAAGCAAGAGATTCCACATATTAACAAAAGGTAGGTTTCTATAAAAATAAAGCTATCTTCTAAAATAAATGAGAATGAAAAAGAGCTTAAATCAAGTGACACATTTTACAGAATATCACTAGTATTTCTAAACTGAAAGTGCTAAAAGGTTAAAACTACTACCGTATTCACTTTCCTTTCTCTGATCTAGCCTGATCCTCAACCAAATTTCCACAAACAATATAGAATGCTCAGAAAATGTGGATCTCACCATAGAAGGCATCAAACATTTCATTCTGTGGAGTAATTTTTAATTGATTTAAACTTGCAAAGGTTTTCCCTAAAAACATAGTTTACACTAATGAAAATAAGCATGTCAGCACATATCAAATTTAATATATTCCACATTTACTCTCATTGCCCTCTGTGATGAAGCATTAATACATAAAATTAATATGTTACCTGTGCTAAACAATTTTTTAATCACAGAAGTGTATGATTCAAGATAGTTTAGGCATAATATGCACAAAACTGTATTATCATGGAGGTTTAAAGTCATATAATATCTGTACTAAGCTACAGAAGTTACAATGCCAGATACATATTTACCCATCTATCTTTCTTGTTTTTGTCTATAAGCTAGACAAATGACATTAACCTTATGTATCAGGATCAAAATTTTCAACGAGTTTTACCGAGAAAATCAACTAAATGCAGGTAGCCAACTTCCTTTCTAATAATCAAAATCCTGTGATAAGGAAAAAACATGAAAGGAATCATCTTGAATGATGACTTTGCCACAGTGAAGATAACTATCTATATCAGTCACTTCCAGGAAAGTAGATCTCAATCTCTTTGGTCTCAAGAATCATTTAAAATCTTTAAAAAAGTTTTAGATACTTCAATATGTGGGTTACATCGATTGACATACTGTTTTGTTTTTATGAGTTACATCTATGGATAGTCACTGTATTAAAAATTGGTACAGAAAACACATGTATTAATTCACTAACAAAAAACCTGTTATATGTGAACATAAACATTTTATAAAGATAACTATTATTTGTTCAACTCAAAAAGTTAATGAAAAGAGTGATACTGACTGACATTTTTGGAAATTTAACAAGAGAGGCAGAAAGATTTTCTAAGACTTTTCATGTAGTGGTTAGTACTCTGCTGACATGACAGAATTTGACAAATGGCAGTTTCTTAAAGGTCCCTAGAATTGGAGACTCTAGAACTATATACATTAACTGTCTGTCTTCAATTACACAAAAAATTCAGTGGTCTACCTTGCATTTTCGAATGGATTTTGCATTTGTGCCTGACTTAATTATATCATACATTGGTCAAGTCAAAATATAATTTAATTTAGTTATATCAGTCTTCCCATAGTGATCCAGCAATCTTACCAGAAAAATCTTTTAAGTATTAAACTATTAAAGTATTAAGATCAAGTTAACACAAACATTCAAATTTTTGCTTATAACTTGTAATCACATCATTAACAAAAATATTTCTAGTTATTTTTTCTATTAAGAGGCTCACTTCATCAATTTTTGAAAAAAATGTAGCAAATACCCAAATTTATGTAATAATCATTGACCAACTATTGTTTCAGGTAAAAATGGTGATCTATAAAAAAAACAGGTTGATACCTCAAAAAGCTCCACAAGTGTTTTGACTTTAGATAACTTTAATTCTGGGTGCAGCTGAAGTACTTTATGAAACTTTATGAGGGAGAGTAGGAAAGGGTAAGTAATTAGGATGAAGATGTGATATGCATATGTACCAATACCACATAATGAGTACATTCATTATGTATTACAAACATATGCTATTAAATATTTTAAAGTAGAATATCAAAAAGAAGTATATTTTAGAATTGAGAATTAGTTATTGTTTCAACAAGAAAATTCTTAAATTCAAGTATGACACAGTGGAGAATACAATGCTTACTAGTAGCACTTGAAATAATTATCTTTATTGCAATAAGTTTTCAGCAGTTTTACAAATAATGTCTTAGACTTATTATAAAATGAATTTAATCTAAGAATTTCCAGAAAATGTCTTGGGGAATGTTTAGGGATATGCAGGCCACACCCTTGAGAATTGTATTTCTGAAACACAGTCCTTAGTGAATTTTCAAAGAACAGAGTACACAGATTGAGAAGAGGCAATCAAAGAAGAAGGAGAAAAATAGTGCAAGCTTTTTGAAAGGCATTGTTGCATGAAGCAGCCATTTCCCTTTTGATTTTCTAAAAGCCCTAGTATACTAATATGTCATCTATAACAAGTTATTGTTCCTAGTATAGAGAAGCAACCATTTATTTGTTCATTATCTAAACTGCTTTAGTGAAATAAGGCAGTCACAAAAGGTTAAGAGGCTGAAAATATAAATAATTTAAAGAGCAAATAAAAGAGACATGTTAAGAACATGGAGGTAAACAACTGGGCATAGTGGCATACACATATAATTTCAGCACTCTGGAGGCTGAGGAAAGAGAATCGCTGCAAGTTAAGAGACAAGCTTAGGGCTACACAGTGAGTTCCAGGGCCATCCTAAACTACAAAGCAAGACAGTCCAAAAGAAATGAAAGAAACAGGAAGGTAGACCTTGTACATACAGGAAAGGGATCTGAAGAAAAGGGAGTGAATAAGTTGGGGGCAAGTGAGAGAAAACAAAAATGATCAAGATGTGACAAGTATATGTATCAAACCTCCAAGACAAAAGTAATCATTATGGATTACAAACGCACACAATAAAAAATTACACTTTAAAATTGTATGTCTCTGCCCTCTTCTTCTAATCAACAGCAAATATAGTTGCATGATTTCAAACTACTGCACCTAAAACTAAATCTATCTTAATAGGACAGAATTACTTTCAGTTATGGTAATCTAATTCTGGAAAACTATTCAGTAGGAAAATGAGGAGGAGTTATTTCAATATTTTACCCTCAACTTCATGGAATTTTATATTTTCCAGTACAAATTGTTGAAAAAATATTTGTTGAACTGAACTGGAGATCACATATTTTTAAATCCTGCTTGCAGACAGATAACCAAAAGCAGGAAAATTTAAAGTAAAACATAGATTTTTAAAAACCATCACTTGATGATTGATTAAATGTTTAAGAGAATAAGGGTTCAATACTTTCAAAAATATATTTTGAAACCTAGATTTAAGTCTTTAATCTCATAAAAGGTAAAATATGCTTTTCTATAATTCATGAATGTTTGTTTTGTATAAATGTGATCTGGAATATAACATATAATAAACCTAGTCTAACAATTTTAAAAAGTGGGTTATGTCTTGTATTTGTGTCTTAAAATAATGTAAGTTATTCGGTATACCATATTTTAATAAATAGGACATGGATATATCTCAGTGGCACAGCGCCTACCTGGCAAGCGTGAGGTCCTGAGTTGGATTCCCAGTACAAATGTGTGTGTGTGTGTGTGTGTGTGTGTGTGTGTGTCCTTAGTAAGGACTTTTGTATATACTTTTCATGAGAATAATGCTTGTTTCTTTAAAATACAATTTCAATTGAATTTAGTAGGATCCCCTTCCCAGTAAATAATTCTAAAGACATTGCATATTATAAAACTTTGAGCTAAAAAATCCCACTTTGCATTTCAACAATGGAATCTTTTCAGAAAAATTTACATAACACTCTATAGTCTGAAATGTTTTGGAACTGCTCTGACACTTACATGATTCACAGCCTTGGTCAAATTCTTGAATGGGTTCAGCCCATAACAAGCCACTCCCACACAATGCCTATGCAAATGATGTAATACTGACCAGCAAATATGTCCACATCTAAGGAGAAAAATAAAGGCCAACTCTTTATATATGGTTTTTTGATAAATTGCTTAAAAATCACTATTCCTTATTTTGGTATTAGACATTTCAAAAAGGTTTAAATGATTCCATTGCTATACGTAAAAATTATTACATAGTAAAAGCTGAATATTCCTTGAATTTGAGGACAACTTCTTAGCATGTTGTTATATTTAATGCAAGGAAGTTAATGAAAGAAAGTTCAAAATATCATACAATATTCTTTTTATGAAGACTCATTGAGAAGTTTAGCTGGAAAAAATAAATGTAGATATGAATAAATATAAACCAAAATTAATAAAGCAATTAATTTAATGGTTTCATTTATCTGAGACAAATTTAAGTCAAACTTTAAGCCTTTATAAAATTTGGGATAAAAATTTATTTTTGTTCTAAAACTAACGTGATAAAAATTGCTATCAAGTGAAAAATAATTAAAAGAATTTTATATTTTCAGAGACATTAAATAATGATTTACAGAATACACATGCCTATTTCACAAGTCTTTTAAAAGCCAAAGACTTCCTTGCCAACTTATTAATAGCACTTCTAATTTTTCTCTCCTTGGCATGCTGTTCAAGTCCTATTTTCTTGTCTTTATATAACACCTTGCACCAATTTAGTGCCAACCCATAATCTATATCAGTCCTTTTTGTGTCCTGAAAATACTTTCATATGCCTCACTGTTTTATTCTATATTATATAGATATCAAACTATCTTAATACAATTAATGTCTTTTATATACATAAACACTACTCACACAACTATTTTGTACATACTGAGTGCTCAGTAAAAATCTTTCTTTTAAAATGTTCCAGAAAACTACAAATAATCACTGCTCAATTGCCTTGTACTTCTCCTTTGAAACTTAACCTGATCTCCAATGAAATTAGTAGCTATCCTTATTTATCTTTGTTGTGGCTGTAACTAATCTAATAATGAGAATACGAATTATTTTTTCTGAATTTTTCTTTCTCCCTTAAAATCTAAGATTATGTGACAGAAACCAAGAGTTTAATAGCCAATAACTTGTCTAATAGCCAATAACTTGTCTCTCCCCAATTCATATATCCTTGATTTAGTTCACTTTGACGTATGATATCTGAACTCATACATGAATTCAGATATAAATTTTAACTTCTGATGTAGAGTTACTAAATGTAAACAAACACCAGAGGAGAAAAATCTATATTCATGGCAATAAGAAAAAGGAAAAAGAATACTAACTTTAAAAAAAATACCTTAGTTTAGACAGCTAACAAAGAGCATGCTATATTTTTCCAACAAAAATCAGTAAGCCCAGATAACTTAAAATCTTTTTAGAAGTGTAAAGAAATGTAAATGAAATGAAAGTAATAAAACTGGGATTAAAAACTGTGCAGTAGAGAGATAAGCAACAAAATATAGCCTCTCCCAGGCCCAGAATCTAGACACCTGGAAAACAACGTGATATGGAGAAACAAAGAAGTAGACCTCTGGGAATTGGGATGGAGCTGGCAGAAAATCTAGAAACTATAGATGAGCTTGAGAAAAAGAACACAATACAGAGAAAAGAATGAAAAAGACTGGAAAGCTGACACCAGCTCCTGATGTCTCCACTAACACAAGGTAAGCTTGGAGGTCAGTAGCTCCAAAGAGAAACAATGAATCCGGCTGGCACTTCCAATCTCAAGAAAAAGTCTAAGGCTATTGTAAACTATATGTACCATTAAAACAAAGGAAAGGGATCAAGAGGTAAGTAGAGGAAGAATGCAGGAATGAGAAAATATATGAAAAAAATTAATATGCATTATGTACATGTACCAACTGCCCACAAAGAATATAAACATTATGTACTATACACATGTACTAATTTTTTAAAAAAGCATAATACAATGCTAAAAAATGGTGTAGCGTTTCTTCTCTGAATATGACTCCTTCCTTAAGGCCAGCTAGAAGTGGAGAACTCCAGTGCAGTCCCCAACATATTTAAGAGGATTTAATCTGGAATTACTTTAGGAAAGAATTAATTATTTAGGACTGAGCCATTCAACAATGCTTCAGCATTTCTGGCATCACTCACCACAATGACTGGGTGTGAAATGGCCACAAGACACAATTGTAGAGAAGAAAAAGGATTAGACACAGATTAAAATAAAAATTTAAACTCAAGCTTGGAAGGAAACTGGGCTTCAGCCCTATGTGTTGAGAGGCCAGACCGGTCATAAATGGCTTTTGCAGGTGGCTGAATGTCAACTGCCAGCATTAAATCTAGCAGGCTGTGTGGATACCAGCCCCACTATGTATATCCATAACAGAACTGAGTAGTCTGTTTGCTTTTCTCAATTACCAACTGAACAAGAATATTCCTCAACTTGGATGGGTGCCAGTGCATGGAATGTAAGGACAGAGAGGCTTCTGGAGCAAGTAAAAGTGCTTCAAAAACTCATGCTCTAAAGCTAGGCAGACAAAGCCTTTGCTTGGAATAGAAAAAGGAATATGGCAAGGAGGAGCTGCTACCATGATTAGAGCCTTGGAGTAGACAGCATCAACTACATGTCCAATTAAAAACACAGGGCAAGGTGTAACATTCTCACACAAATCAAATGTGGAAATAAAACAGAACTTAGTAGTGAATCATTATCCATGTCCCTTATCTAGTGAAGTGAAATACTGCAGACCATGGGAAAAAACCACTCATGCACAAACATGGAGAAATTCTTTTTGGACTCATTTCCTCTTTTTTCCTTGATTTTTGAAGGTTTTTTTTTTTATTTCTTATATTTCTTTTACTGTTACTTTCTTTTAATTTTCTCTCTCTTCTTTCTTCCTCTTCATCTTAATTTGTCTTATTTTTTGAAGTATACTTCTCTCATTCTTCAGTTTCCTACTTGATTTTTATTAGTATAACATATGGCTTTAGTAATCTTTAGATATTTACTTAATTGTATGCTATTACTGTGGAAGTTTTATATTATTAATAGTGGAAATTTAGTAAATATTGTATGTAAACTAATGTTTGGTTCATCTTTGAATCCATATTATAATTTTGCATCTTTTTTCTATGGGTAAGGGTGGTTCATATAGTATGTAATTATTCACATTGTCTTTGACTCTATTATTATTATGGTTATTATTGCTATTACCATGGTGACATAGCTGTTGCTATCATGTTTCTTTTTTTGTATTATGCCAGTATCTGGTATGTAAATATATACATACACACATGTCACCAACTACACTGTAGTTATGGCTTAGAGACAAATACACTGTACACTTTGCTTCCAAATTTACATTGGTGGCTAGAATCTTCAGACTGAGGCAAAGGCCTATAAAGAGGTACACCCAAACTGAATCACTGAAACGCAAACACTAAAATATAGTCATCGTAGTAACAAAATTTTTCACTATAATTGATCTGCAAACTGATGCACATAAACACATGAATAAACAATAAAAACATGAGAAATCAAGGCAGCAATATGCTTCCAAAGACTCTCTACTCCAACGTGGGAAAAAATCCGTAGTGCATCAACAGGGAGAAAATCAAGTCACATCTCTGAATGATTTAAAAGACTATAAAAAATAGATCAATAATGTGCTCAGCAAATTACAAACTATCATTATTTATAAATGACATGATAGTCTACATACATTTATAGATGACATGATAGTCTATATACATTTATAGATGACATGATAGTCTACATACATTTAAAAGACTATAAAAAATAGATCAATAATGTGCTCAGCAAAAATCAAAGCCAATGCACCTAAAAAGAGAAAATATTTAATATTCACAGAAGACACTAATAAGAAACTATTTTCATGAAACAAAATGATACAAAATATAAAGGAACAGTTTAGCAAAACATTTGAGTATATAAAGTGAACCAAAAGAAATCCAGATTTAAAATTCTATTGAAAGTATGGTCAGGAGAGATGAGCTCTCTGAAAACAGAGTGGGAGAACAACAAGATAGGCTAAGGTCAGTGACTATGTATGTACTTGGAAATACATTAAGAAAAAAACAGAATATGAAAAATTGATCCAATAGCTGTTAGGTGATATAAAAAAGACTAACCTAATATTATTGGAATTAGTGAAAAATTAGAAGACAATTTAAATGGCATAAAACAAGTTTATACAAATCATAGTAGCAAATTTTCTGAATATGGGGGAATAATTTAGTATACAGATCAGTTAGGTATGTAGAAGCACCCCTCAAAAAAAAAAAAAAAAAAAAAGAAAGAAACTGTCAATGACACCTCATAGTCAAAATGTCAGAAAGTCCAGCACATGGACAGAACCATAAAAAAGTGAAAGAAAAGTAATAAATCACTTATAAAGACAAACCCATTCAAATGTTTTCCCACTCTGTGGGTTGAATATTCACTCTGTTGGTAGTTTCTTCTACTGTACAAAAGATTTTTAATAATATGAGATCCCAGTTGTTGATTCTTTGTAGAACCTCCCTTGCAATTGGGGTTCTGTTCATGAAATCTTTGTTTTCACTATGTATTCAAGAGTTCTACCTATTCTCTTGTCTAGCAGATTTAGTGTTTCTGTTTTAATAATTAGATCTTTGATTCATTTTGACTTTAATGCATGGTGACAGATTTGCGTCTAGTTTTAGTCTTTGGCATATGTAAAGTCAATTTTTCCAGCACTGTTTATTAAAGAGGCTTTCTTACAGTGAATGTGTTTGGCTCCTTTGTCAAAGATAAGGTGGCTGAGTGTGCTTGGAGTTGTTTTAGTATCTTATAATCTGTTGTATTGATCCTCAAGTCTGTTTTTGCTTTTTGCTTTTGTTTTTACCACTACCATGATGGTTTTTGTTTGTTTGTTTGTTTGTTTGTTTTGTCTTTTTCCTTTTCATTGGTACCAGGGATAGAACTCATGACTGCCTGCTTGCAGGGCAGGCGCTTATGCCACTGAGCTAAATCCCCAGCCCCTTACCATGATGTTTTTAATCATAGCAGCTTTGTAGTATAATTTGAAATGATTGTAATGTCTTAATGTCTCCTAGCTTGCTTGTGTTACCCTGAAACTTATTTGCTGTTCTAGGACTCTTCTCATTCCTAATTAATTTTAGGAATGTTTTCAACAGTTTTGTGAGGATGCTAATGGTATTTTGATTGAGATTGCAATAAATTTGTGTAACTATTTTGGGGGTATGACCATTTTCACTATGTTGGTTCTTCCTACCCAATTGGTTCTTCCATTTTCTGATACCTTTTTCAGTTTCTTTTTTCAGAGCACTGAAGTTTTCATTGTAAAGGTATTTTATTTCCATCATTAGATTGATTAAGTTATTAATCAATCTAATATTAAAATTTCTGGATGCTACTGTGAACGATGTTACTTTCCTAACTGCTCTCTCAGTGAGTTTGTTATTTGTGTACAGGAAGGCTATTGATCTTTTAGCATTGACTTTATGTCCAGTGAAACAATTGAATTGAATCATTAAATCTAAAAGTCTTTTGGTGGAGTTTTTAGGGTATTCTATGTAGACTATCATGTCATCTATAAATAATGATAGTTTAACTTCTTCCTTTCCTATCCTTATTCTTTTTCTTTTCCTTGTCTAATTACTCTGGCTAATGTTTCCAGAACTATGTTAAATATGAGTGGTGGTAGTAGACAGGCTTTCCCTGTTCCTGATTTTAGAGTGAAACTGTTCTGTTTCTGATCATTTATTATGATGTTGACTGTTGGTTTGCCATAGATGGCTTTTGTTAGATTGAGATAAAGACCATCTGTCTCAATTTTTTGTATGGTTTTGATCATGAATGAGTGTTGAACATTGTAAAATGCTTACTCAGTGCCTAAGACATGATAATGTGATGTCTACGGATCTGTTGTTACAGTGTATTACATTTATTGATTTGCATAAGTTGAACCATCCTTGCATCCATGGGATGTATCCATCCAGCTGCATTCTATTTGCCAGTGTCTTATTAAGGATTTTTGCATTTACGTACATTAGGGATACTGGCCTGTAGTTCTTTTTTTGGTTGAGTCTTTCTCTGCTTTTGGTGTCAAGGTAATACTTGCTTTCAGGAATGACTTTGGGAGGCTTGTTTTCCTTTCAATGTCATTAAAGAATTTGAGAAGTACTGGCATTAAATCTTCTCAAAATTTCCTGTACAATATATCAGTGAATTCATCAGCATCTAGGCATTTCTTGGTTGGTAACTTTTTAATTACATTTTCAATTTCATTAACTGATGTTGGGTTAATCACAATTTTATATCATGTTGATTCAACTTTGGTAATTCATACCTACGTAGGTAGGAATCTGTCCACTTTTTCTGGTTTCCATCCTATGAAAGCAAAAATTTTCAAAGAAGGTATTGATGACCTTCTGGATTTCCAAAGGGTCTGTAGTGATTTCACTCTTTTCATTCCTCAGTGCACAAATTCAGGCCTTTTCTTTCCACTTTTTGATAAGATTGGCTAAGCAATTGTTATGGTTTGATAACTAGTGGTCAACTTAATGCCAGCTGGATTACATCAGCATGTATTGAGAGAAGATACTCTATCTGAGAAGGATTGTCAGGATAAATAGGTGGAGAAGAAGAGAGGTGTGGAGAGGGATTGAGGCATTATGGAGGCATTGTTGGTTCTCCTACGAGTTGTTGTCTGAGCTGTTGATTCTCCTGGAGAAGCTTTGGTCTTCATATCGAGCATTGCTTCCTGGCTCCAGAGGGGAAGACATGTGCTCCTGGTCTCCAGAATGAACCTGTCACGCTGCATCCTGGCACATACCCGACTGTGCTTGTCGGAGGAGGAGCTTGGGGCCTCCGTGTTGCTGAGGACAGCTGTGGTGCCTTTCAGGACAGCCCCGCTCTTTCTTTTGAGTGTGACTTCTTGGCTCCAGTGTAGAACCTTCATCCCAGTAGCACAGCTCCTTCATCCTGCTGGCATAGACTTTCTGGCTTCCACCGCTGACCCTTGGGTCTTCCCAGCACGGATCTGTAAGAGACTCGTGTGAGTCCTTCTTGTGGGCTCTGGACTTCCAGTTGGACTGGTGGAGGTGTTGTCCTGAGCTCTGGGTTTTTATCTGGACTCATGTGGGACATTGCCGTGGGGTTTAGACTCTTGACTAAATAATCTATGTCATTGGTGTTGCGGATAGAGTTCCTGCATTCTCCTGTGTTAACTTCTGGTGACCATTATAAAACTATTATAAACTCCATGTCCTGATCTGAATTGTTCTCTATGTACAACCCCAGACTACAACAGCAATTCAATTTTATTTACTCATTTAAAGAACCAACTCTTTGATTATTGATTATTTTATTATTTTCTTAGACTTGATTGCATTCATTTCTGCTCTTATAATTATAATTTCCTTCTTTATATTTTCTTTGGGTTTGATTTGTTATTCTTTTTCTAAAAGTTTGATGATCATAATTGGGTTATTTGAGTTTGTTCTGTTTTCCTGGTGTGTGAATTCATCACTACAAATTTCCCTGTTAGGACTGCTTTCATTGCACCCTATAAAGCCTGGTATGTTTCATCAGCATTGCCATTTAATTATAAACACTTTAATTTCAGATTAAACCACAGATGGCTTCATCTGTGACCCATTGTTTCTTTTCAGGAAGTTGTTATTTAATTTCCAGGTGTCCATGTAATTTTTTGGTTTATTTTGTTGTTGATTTCCAGTTTCATCACACTATGATCAGACAAAATGCACAGGATTCTTTCAGTTCCTTTGTATTTACTTACACATGTTCTAAGGCCTAGTATGTGTTATATCTTTCAGAAAGGCCCATGTGTAACTGAAAAGAATGTTTATGCTGATGTAACTATAACACTCTGTAGACATCTAGTAAGTCCATTTCTTAAAGGTGTGATTTAGTTCTGGTATTTTTTGTTGAATTTTTGTCTAGTTGAACTGTCTATTTGTGCCAGTGGGGTTTTAAGCTCTACCAATGAAACCATAATATTAAATTAATCAAATATTTCAATCTCTTATGTGAGAAACTCAAAATATAAATAAATTAAAGAGGAGAATAAAAGATAGATAATAGTAAACCGGAAGATAGACTTTTGGAAAAGAGAAGGGGACCAAGAGAAAGAGAAAGGGGAGGTCAAGGGGTTGAAAAAAGAATTATGTGTTATGTCCTTGTACAACTTTCCCCTGCAGAGTGTTATGCTATGTACTCCAAACATATACTAATAACATAAAGCAAGCAAAGTGAGGAATAAAAGTAAAGAATTATATTTTGTGTATTCTTTAAGATGTTTAAAATGAGATATTTATGAGACTTCTATACATGCAAACACTGTTTGCTAAGTACTCAGAAAAAAATTCAAATGGAAAAAATATATCCATTACCTTTCCAAATGATCCTTGACCAAGAACCTTCAGCAACTCCAACTGTGCAGGGTTCTGCTTTCTCATATCCCTCCTTAACATGATGCGTAGCAGGGATTTCTTTGAAAATACCTTCATCCTGTAAAAAATAAATCCAAATAATATGCAAATATAGCTTCAGTATCATAATTTCCAACTCCCTCAATCTAGTACAGAATATATTTTAGGATAACAATATCCCCATCTCTTTTTCTTTCCAATTCAACATTTAGAAACACCACCACCATATTATTTCATGTCAAGGAAAACATGTAAAATCATATCTATATTTCATCCTTCTAATGAGATACCAATAAAATGAAAGTACTAACAATTGTGTCAAATTCCTCACTCATGTTTGATTTAGGAGGCAGAGACAGAGATAGAGTTAGAGAAAGACAATCAAAAATGTGAACTTTAAGAGCTCTTTTAAACAGCATATCACTATATACTTTTTAATATTTAGATGTCCAATTACTTATAACAATGCAAAGAAACTAGCATAGATGAAAAAAAAAACTTTTCAGAGCCCAAACAAGTTTTTAAGTCATGTCCCTAATTTTACTGATAATTTAAATGTAAATCATATGCAAGATTTCCTACCATCTTGGTGATACAAAAAAGAAAGTAAAATAGGAACTGTATTTGTCTCTTAGTATAATGCTCTACCCAATAGTGATGACTAGTTGTGATTCTATTCACTAGAGATAGCATAGTAGCAATAACATTTGGAAGAGATATTTAATCCAGTCCTCTCCCTACATATAGAAGAAAACTCACAGTTTCAGTTTACATGAATAAAAAAAATGTTTATATGATTAGTTAATCACAACTTCTATAAGTTTTAGTAGCTTCCATTATACTATATTAATTTTTGTTGAAAAGACAGATTTAAATTGATTAAGATTCACTCTTATTGATTTATTCTTCAATTATCTGATTAATCAGTGATGCTTGTGGCTAAACTGGACAAGACTATGGTATAAAATTATAAAATTAGACCTCATGGCAGCTAAATTAATTTCCATATCATAGAGGTATTCAGCCAGTCATTTTCTCAAGAGAAGTACTTGAATAGAAATGAATAATAATCAACTTCGAAAATATATCATTGGGTGTATCTTATATATCAAAATAGTATTCCACCAAACCCTTTTAAATACTCAATGATTTATAAATATGTTTTTAAACAAAAATTTATTATAAATGACCTTCCCTACTTACAAGGGGCCAAATGTATTCTTTTTCTTTTTTGTGTGCTGGAAACTAAACTAGTGCTTTGGAAATACTTTACCATTGTGCACTAAAGTCATGTACTTTTCAAAATGCAAATATAAATCAGTCACTGTGGCCCTATGGCTGCAATCCCTACATATGAGTAGGTACAGAAGGAGGATAAATTGAGCTGCAGACTTCATGAATTACAAGATAGTGAACCACCAAAAATGTATAAATATACACATTATAGATGAAATGTTTGGATTCTACTAAGATATGATATATATGTAGGTATTATTGGAATATATGTATCCCAAGAAAAATAATGTATTGAGTACTCTAATTGATATTATGGCCATCTGAGTTTTCAGCTATAGTATATTAGTGGTCGCAGAGCACGGAAAGAACATTAGAAAAAGGATTAACAGACTATAGTTTTTGTTTCTAGATCTGCCATGCATAATGTTAGCATAGTGTTGACCAAACTGTAAAACATGATCTACTTCTTTTTTCTCACATGCTTAAGGGGATTTGTTAGATGGGCTTTTAAGGTCTCCTATATATCATGGCCTATATTGAAAACAATACAATATACTGTAAGGTTAAAATGGCAATTCACATCCCAGGCATGTTTACAATCATTATTATAAGCATGAATGACACTGACATCAGTTTTTTCAAGTGTTCAGAATTAGGAAACAACTTTAAGAGAACCAAAGCACATTTTCCAAATGAAAATGTTTGTCGAAGGACCCTACTCCATTTTATTAAAGTCCACATATGCCCTTCCTTTAGAATGTAATATGTCTTTCAGTTTTCAGCAGCAGT
Source organism: Cavia porcellus (assembly GCF_034190915.1). Lineage (NCBI taxonomy): Eukaryota > Metazoa > Chordata > Mammalia > Rodentia > Caviidae > Cavia > Cavia porcellus. The sequence continues at coordinate 49,291,387 of NW_026947486.1, forward strand.
AACATAAAGAGCTCCTAACAAGAAAATCTACTAAATGCAAAAGAAAACTTTTCCCAGTAGACAGCCACAATACAATAATATTATATTATATTATATTATATTATATTATATTATATTATATCCACTTGTCTTTCTTTTCCACTGGACTATGAGCTTCCTCATTGCAGGCATTACCACTGTTGTGATTTGTAATTACACATCCTTCCAAAGGATCACATAGTCATAGGTGGGGCTTTTTCAGAGGTGGCAAGATCTATAGTGTGTGATCCTGGGGTTGATTCAGTTTGTAAAGCTAGAATCAAGGGTCCAGGATTAAGAGTGTGAGTGCTACACTCCATAAGTATACTGGATAAGACATAAGGAATAGAAAGAGATGTGGTCATCCCTTGTTTCGTTGCTACCTTCTGCTCACCATAAACTTTTCTCTTCTATGATGCCTGTCTACCATGCCACCCTGTCTTGAAGGCAGCTGATCATAAACTGAAACTACTACAAACTGAGCAGAATAAACCTTTCCTACTTTAACTTTGGGTGTCAGGTACTTTGTCTCAATAACAAGGGAAAAGTAACTAAAAAAAACACATTCATTTATGTATTACTAAAGAGTACAATATTCATTTGATTGGATAGGAGCAGAAAGGCAAAGTAATTCTCACAATTTTGTAAAAAGAAAAGGAAGAAAAATATACTTTTAAAAAGACAGCCCTTAAAAATACATGCATAAAGGTAACTATAAGAGATAATGGATATAGTAATTTACTTGAGTATAGTAATCACTTCACCATTTATATCAAGTCATCATGTTGTGAAGTTTTATAAACAAAAAAATTAAAGGTAAATTTAACCAATAAGAAAAATCAAAATTATTTTAAATACATTTTTCAAACAATAAAATATATTTTTGAATTGTTTTGGGGAACAAAATATCACCTGTATTAAGTAATAGTTGGTATTTGGAAAATCTATACATGCTCAACTATAACCAAACAAGCATACTCTAATTTCTATGACCAATGACCATTTGTTTAAATCCTAGTAGTCAGTAATTCTATAGTCCTGGTAAAATATTGATTAATTACCAAGTAACTTTCAAATACCCTACTGTTACATTCCTTTGACAGTCTATTTAGAGGAAACAAATGATCTGTAAATCAGAACAAGAAAGGAATGAAAGCAACCTATTAGCAATATACTTAAGTATGGAATTTTCATAAACCTGCATTACTAACCTCCAGAAAACAAGTGACATCAAAAGAAGATTTTTAAAGGCTACATTTATTGGGTTTTATGTAATAACGCAAAATTCATCTTTTCGAAGCCATTTTGTTTGAGTGCAGATAGGTCATTTTGGTAAAACAGATAACCTTCAATTTGTAAGTATTGTGTTATGAATCTGTTAAAACACATGTGAAAACTCTGAAAAGCAGCTTGTTAGAGCCTTCTCATGCCAAGAACATTCTAAGGTTACTAAAAACCAAATAAAAGCATACTTCCAAAGGAAGCTAACCATAGTAATAACAAAAATGTCAAAATATCACCAAATTGTATTAAATACATCAAAATAATTTACAGATTGGAAAATAATTTCAAAATATTTGGTTCTGAAATATTGTATCCATGAGTAGAAACCTGAAATGTGCCACGCTAATTCTTAGTTTGTTGGTTTATTCTACTTATAAGGATCAGCTTGTTTCCTTACCAATAAAATATTAATAATATAGACTCCATTTATCTCAGATCACAGTTCCAAGAGGAACAACACTACAAATAATAAAACTTTGGCATTAATGAAACAGTATATTATTTATCTTTGTATAGTTAATTATACTCCCAGGTTTATACTCCTTTATATATCCATCTTACAGCTACATGCCAAAACATTTAGTTGAGCAAACTTATCTGAAAGTTTGCATGATTGTACTATAAGCATGTCAAATTTTAAAAACAGGAAAATGACTAGAAATCAGAAAAAATGTATGAGTATTGCAAGGGAAGAAAAATAGTGAAGGATACCTAAGTTATAATGTCCACCAAAATGAAAAGTTAAAAGGAAAAAAAAAGTTTACCAAACAGAAAATGAGAAGAGAGATAATTAGGAAATAAAAATTCAAATGCTTTCCCAAATTATAAATTCCATTATTTTAAAGATAATTTAATGTACACACTAATTGGTTTCATTTATACTACTAGTGTATCTTTGCTCATTGAGAAGAAAGATTTGTATTGTTATGCATGTTTCTATTTGGTAACAATCTTTATGGTTTACGTTTTCTACTCTGATTAATTACTTTGATGAAAATGATACACAGCTTAATAACTTGTTATCTTTTGTTTGATTATGAAATTTGATTTTATTTTCATAAGATAAAAAATTCATCTTGCAGAAAGAACAAATCTCAGCTTGAAATGTTTCCTACTTAATTTTCCATATGAGTTTAATTGTGTAAAATGTACTTTTGAAATACTTTTTAAAAGAATTCTTAAGAGAGACATATACGGAAATTTTTTTCAAAATTAGAAATGTAGAGCTTTATAGGGACTCTGTTTTGTTTTATTTTAAATGTATCATTCAGTTCAATGTAACATTTACATTTCTGGGAAATAAAAGTCTCACTCAATTTATAGATTAAATATTTCACTAACTTTATACTATTATACTCTAAACAGTATCTAATTGTTAAGTGAATCTTCTTTAAAATTTAGAAGACATTGTAGCAATAAAAATATGTACTTTATCTTACAGAAAAGTAAGTAAACCATCAAATTAATATAAATGAATCACACACTACCAATTTTAAGATGGAAATTCTCATTTTGACAATATATAAGAAATTAACTCATGTCAGCCATGTACCAAAGAAGATGACACATATTTTTTTAACCTTGACCTTGTTAGAAACAAGGGACTTGGTTGTTTTTATATTAGGTATCTTTTGTCAGTGATCTGTTACTTAATACTTACCAAATAGGAAATTTTCTTGAAAAATGGAAAACAGCTTAAGATCAGCATAGACATATTAAAGTTGCACATATATTCCAACTTTACTGATCATATGCTAGATATTTTTGGAGTCTGGCAAGAATTTTATTTAATTTTGCTTGTTTTACCTAAAGAAAAGAGATCAAATGACCATGCAAATTTAAAGTAATAATAGTTGAAATGAAATAGATCAGTTGTCCAAATAAGTCAATAAACATAAAATACTATCAGGGCACACACATATTTTATGTTTTATATTTGTACATGCACCATACATAATTTTTTGGCCTGAGGATTAAACTCAGGTCCTCAGGAATGCAAACACATGTCCTATCACTGAATTATACCTCCAAATTGAAAGTTTATATATAAAAAACACTGGTTAAGGAGCATTCCTTATAATCCTACACTATTTTAAAACAATAAACACCAAGAAAACCGCATGGCTGTCAGCATCATACTGCAATCAACAACCATATTCTAGAAACCCTATGCATGAAAAAACTAATATAGTGTCACTGATACGAATTAAATAGCCTGACCATCACAAAAAAGCACATGGTGTCAAGTAGAGACCATGAATCAAATCTCTAAAAATGATTCTAATTCCTTATTCTCTAAAATTTGATACTGTCTTTTACTTGCTGAAATTGATTGTACATGGTAAACAATATTAACATCTAGTACTGTACATTTAGCCTTTTCACTAATTTTTATTTTCTATTAAAATTAAATATCTGACAATCACTCTACATTCACAACTTATATAAACACACATGTACATGTGCATTAGCAGACACGTTTTTTTCTTTCTTCTGTGGCATGGGGAACAGAAGACAAACAATAATAACAAATAATTTTAATGTACTAATGCAAAATTAGGCCATATTCCCTTCTCTCTTTTATAGTTCATATAATCCTTTCATGAACTAATGACAGAAGTACTACTATGCTTCTTGATCTACAAGATCTACAGTTAAATCTCTATAAATGGTTTTCACAGAAGTTTATATTTGATTATACATAGAGTTTAAATGTTATTAATAGTAAATAGAACATGTAAGCAAAAATGAAATACTTCTCTTTTTGTGAACCTACATTGTTGCAGCACAGTAAATATATGCAAAGATAATCACATAAAATATTGAAAAGGAAAATCTTGGACAAATCCAACTTAAATGCCCTTGGTTGGCTCTATGTGATTTAAATACAGTTATGAATAAGGTTATAAGAAAAAAAACGACTGATTTTATCCACAACTAAAGAAGAAAAAAATGGTACTTGCACTCTCTCCTTACTTTCCATTTCTCTAGGTTTATACAAAATATATATGGCTAACCTAACAGGAGGTACATTGTAACATAAATCTTGATCCGACCACTTGCTAGTTTTATCATCTAGTATAAATCACAAATCTCTCCCAATCTTAGTAGAACATTCAATACAAATAAAAGCATTGCACAGTTGATGCTCATTTCATATTAAAAAGAGTAGGATATAATCCTATAAAGTAATTACAGAAATCAGAACCATAAAATTAAAGCATTAATGAAGTTGCCTACATTACTCAAACTATAACTAAAATGTTTAAGAATAGCCTTTCATAAAAGTAGATATTGCAAAATGAGATTTTAGTATATAGGCCTTTCATAGAATGATCTAAGAGCTTAGAAGTCTTTAAAAGTAAGTAAAAATTTCTCAGTAACTTAGTTTTAATCTTTTCTGAAAAATACATTTTAAATTATTTTATGCTATACTTATAGTTCAATATATCCATGTTAGATTTCATTGTACTTCAAAGTTTAAGATAATTTTACTTATATTAATTGAAAGGATTCTGTGTTTATAAAATCCCACTGCTCTTATACTGGTGAGCACAATTTTAATCCATTATACTTATAATGGGTTAATCTTAGGAATGTGAATATGATTTCAATAAGGCTGTTTATTGAAAATTTTCATACACAAAAATTTCTGACAGGAAAATATGTCTTATGCTTTCAATTGCAGGTGATTTGTTAATAATTGTATTTACTAATTAGCAACTTAACTGAATAAGTTACTTTAACTAGTAGAAACTTTTCACTTTCTCATTAGTATCTTTTCTAATATGATAAAAATGATGCTTTATAAGTTAACTTGGGTACTTACAAGCCAGGAATCTGCTTGACCCTCGTCCATTGGTTCATCAACCATTTTAAGAACATTTACCTGAAAAAAAGAGTTCAAAAGTTGAAGTTCAGGAGTATTAAGACATGAGTAATAAATAACAAAAATATCCTCAGGCATTTCCTTTTACAATCTAACTAGGTCAAAATTACTGAAAAACAAGAGACATACAAAAAATACTTAGAAAATGAAAACTAATAATACAGTTCTCAGACTGTCAGTGAATATTCATGACTTTTTCAAAACTTTATCTCTCTTTTTATGTTGCTCAATTTAAATTTCATGAGATAATACATAAAACAATAAATTACTGGAGATACCCATTTGCTCAAGGAAACAAAATCATTTAAACATACAAAGCACCAAGACATTTATACTTTATCTCCAATCAACAGTTAAAGAAAAAGTAATATTAAGGATATAGATTTAGGTTCTCCAAATTATAACCCATGGATCAAATCTGGCCTGCCATCTCTCTGGACACAAAATATTACTGGATATGCTCATTATTATCTTTGGTTTCTTTCACACTATAATAGCTGAATTGAGCAACCATGACAGAGATTCTCTGTCTGCAAAGCTTAAAATACTTATTTTTGGTTACTTACACAAAAAGTCTTCAAATCAATGATCTAAGTCATTTAAGAAGCATATAGTAGCAAAGTGGTCTTTACAAAAAAGAATTTTATCATAGACCATATATAAGAATCCATAGTGGGAAAGCATATAAATTAACTAAAGCTATTGATAAAACCCAGAGTAAGGAATAAGTCTACTAGGTCTAACACTTATTTATAAACTAAAAATGATAGGTAGGTTCAAAATGAAACTACCTACAGATTCTATAAACTAAACAGTACCTAATAGAGGTGAGCACGCCATTTGAAAAAAATGCTGACAAGTTTCCTAAATTTATTTCCTACCTGTATACCCTAAATTTGACCTGAGGAAAGACTGAAAACTCTATAGTATGCATAAACAAAATTTCCCAGTGAAATCTGACACTATGGACATCGAATCAGAAAAAGATAAAATTTTGAGGTGATATACGTAGGAGAACTAGGTTTTCTAAGTTTGAACTTTCTCTTTTGTTGACTCTCAGCATTACTTAACACAATAAACAAATCAAGACAAAATCTACCTGTCTGATCAGAAGAAGGACAAAAATAAGACTCTCATGATTAAAAAAATAAATAAATAAAAAGGTGTGGAGATAATAACAGTTACATTTTTTCACCTTAAATTTTATTTCAAGGCAGCCCCAGTAGTACACAACTATGTGAAAGCAAGAAAGAATAAGTCTTTGAGAGGTGAGACACTTCTCCCTCAAAAAATAACAAAACAAAAACAGAAAAAAGTCCCATTGGAAATAGGTAATTTGAAGGAAACCACAGGACACATGTGAGAAAGAGACCTTCTAATTCCTAGTATGAAGTGATACAAGTTTTCATCTCAACAGCAAATGAATATATATGGAATTTAACTAAAAAATACAACAAAGACTTTGAGATATCAAATATAGTTTCCACCACCGCTCAAGTCAGACTATCTACTTTAATAACAAGTGTACAAAGCAGAAAATACTTTGAAAACTGAATAAATGATACACCAGTTATACAAACAGGAAGATAACTTGGGAGCCTTAATCAAACAAGACAGACTACTTACTAAGAGAAATAAAAAAATTCAATGGCATCAATACCAAGATTACTCAAATAATTCAACTGAATGTCAAGAACTTTGAAACAGCTACCATAACTATGTTTTTTGAATAAAAATAAACACACATAAATAGAATAAAACACTTTCAAAAACTAAATGGAGACTATAAAGCAAATCAATTAAATCTAGAACTAAAAATTATAATAAATAAAGTTTTCAAAAGTGCTGTATAGGCTCAGTAAAAGAATACACATTGGAGAAGAAGTAGTAAACTTCACAACAGAACAATAAAAATCATCTACCATGGGGGCTGGGGATTTAGCTCAGCGGCATAAGCACCTGCCTTGCAAGCAGGCAGTCGTGAGTTCGATGCCCGGTACCAATAAAAAGGAAAAAGACATAAATAAATAAATAAATAAATAAAATTTTAAAAAAACACTATTAAAAAATCATCTACCATGAAAAGAGTGAAAACAATTGAAAACAAACTATTATAAAATCCAGGAATCTGATATACAGTCATAAAAGAGGTGATCAAAATATCTGGTAAATATTGTCTTTATGTTTGATGCTACAGTATATGAAGTTATACTCAAATATCTCAAGGAAAGAGACACTAAAGTAACTACTGTTGTGTTGGGTTATCTTGTGGTGAAACACTATGTTTCTTAAATTGTTCTGTTCTGACCTGTACTGTTGTGTTATGTCCTCTTTTATCTCAATCTCTTTTTATTATTATTTATTTTTTATTTTTTAATTAAGGGAAAATCTAATTTAAAAATAGCAGGATATATTATAGTAACCCACTTTGATTTCCTATTAAATTTATTTGAAACCCTGTATTGCTCTCATCAAATTGTTTTGACTGATTTTATTCTACTCTGTTTTGCTTGATAGTATCAAGTTGGAGAGTATAGGCAACTACTTTGAAGACAATAAGATTCACTATGATGCCCATTCTGGTTTGACTATTACCTTCTTTTGAAGTCCTGTATTGTCTCCAATGTTTAGGTTTTATTGGTTTTGTTTTGTACTGTTTTGTTCAATTTTATTATAACTGATCATATAGGCAATTCTTTTTAAGATAGCAAGAGGCATTATGGCAACCATTGTTGATCACCTTGTATTCTGTTTTTACATCATGTACTATGTCCATCCTTTTGATTTGACTGACTCTGTTTTGTTATGTCACATTTGGTTTTATTCTCTTCAGAAAAAAAGTAGTAAGAACTGTGGGAGTAATAAAACTCAATATGCGTAAATTTTGTTGTAAAAAAGAGAGGAAAAAAGTGTTCTAAATGATACAACTGCGAGTGTGTTTAGGTGTGTTAGTATATATGACTATATTACTGAGTTTTTGTTGCATCATTGAACAGAACTGTTTGCAGACTCACTGTTTGGATGTACACTTTATATGCTTTAATTTTGTAACTTGAACAACTATTTCTAAGATGACAATATGTAATCTATTAACTAGTGATTTCCTATTTTTTTTGAAATTCTGTATTACTTATACCCGTTTTCTGTTTCTTTTTTCTTTTTCTCCTTAAATGAAATTTGTAAAAATCTGGTAAATACTTGTATTTTTAAATTTCTTACATTCAGTAACATGGTTGAACCTCAAATACATTAATATAAATTAAAGAAGCTAGATTATTTAAGATTACATAATGGTTTGTTCCACTTACAAACATTCGGAAATAGGCAAAAGTAGAAAGCTTAAGAAAAGACTAGTGGGTCCTTCTTCCTGGTAAGCAACCTATGGCACAAATGAGCAGTGGACATGCCAGGAAGAAAACAAGTCAGCCATGTTGGAACTTGGGGGGGATAGAGCAAGAAAGCTAAGAGCCCTCCTTCCTGGTAAGCAAATGGCAGCGTGAGAGAGCAGTGGGTAGCCAGGCAGATTACAAGTCAGCATCTCCCATGAGCTGCTGAGTGCACGGGCTGAGAACCAAACGCCCCACCCTCCAAAGGATTAGCAACTGAATGGTGTGGAAGACAGCCAGAGTTGATAGCAACTAAGGCACATAAAGCAACTAAATGCTTGTATGTTGGGTTGATTGTGCTGACCTGGGGACAGAGGACAGAGCATCTCTTGGGAGGTTGACAGTATGCAATATATCAAATATGGGGGATTTTTTTCTAGGAAAATCCAGGAAAATATTGTTTTCACTGTTTTTGCTTTGTTCTGATTAATTGTTTTGCTGTATTCAATATTCTCTTTTGATACATTTTATCATGTTCTGTTTTTTGTTTGACTTGGCTATACCTGATTAAACGCCTAACTATTGTGAAGAAAACAAGATACACTATGATAACACTGTTATCCAGGTATCCTGCTCTGAAATTCTGTACCAATTTCACTGCATTGTCTCAATTGGCTTTGTTATGTCTTGTTTTGTTGTATTTTACTATCTTCAAAATAAAAAAGAAGAGATTAGTGGTTGACTGGGACTATTGTACCCTATCGGAATTGTTGGGAGGGCTAAGGAAACAATTACATTTTTTCTAAATTGTAGTAGTTTTACACAACACTATTCATTTGTCTAGACTCAGAACCATACATGAAGAAGAACAAATTTTATTTTATGGGATTTTTAAACCAATTTTATAAAAATAGAAAATTATCCAATATTTTCAAATCAATGAATATCTGTCTTCTAAAAAATAGCAATGAAGCCAAATAGATATCAATGGTGTTTAGTTTGCTAAAACAATCAAATTGATCTGTCTGCAGCACATCTCATGTGACCACTCTCCTACTTGAATATTTGATTCTGTGATATTGCACTCATTTTATTTTATTACAATTTATCTCACTATTCTTTTTCCACATTCATAAAATACTAACTCCTCAGAAAAAGCATTAGAATCACCTTCTAATCTCACTCCATATTCTTTCCACAGAAACTAATTTACTAATGCAACTCGTATTTACTCAGAGTTTACATTTCTAAGCTCCTGATCCATATATACAACTGCCTAAATGACATTTCCAATTGTTTAATTTCACATGTGTCTCAAAAATAACAAATTCAAAACAGAGTTAGTGGCACTTTTCAAATCTGCTCTTCCTCCAGAGTTACTCATTTCAATAAATTACACTAGTATCTTATCATGTTACCTCAAAAGAAAAAAGTAAGACTGTATAGATTAAGAAACACTATGACTAATCCATCATTAACACACAACATCTAGCCAACAGTCCAGAAAACACGAAAAAATCCTGTCTTGTAAATAAAATTGAATGTAAAATAAAATTTTACATTACTTGCAGGATTATTCGTAGAAAAAAGGTTATATAAAGAAAACTATTCTCCATAGAAAAAGAAAATTTTGCTTTCCTCTATAACCTAGTGACTTATTATAACCTATTTATTTTTTTATTTTAAAGAGAATAAAAACAATCAAAATGAAACAGAATAAAGTCGATCAAAACAAACCAGTGTAAGTGACACAGGACTTCAAAGCAATATGAAATCAACAGTGGTTACCATAATGCCTCTCCTTATCTTCAAAATAGCAGCAGATACCTTCAGTCATAGTAAAATCAAACAGAACAGAACCAATAAAAACAAAACAATGAATGTGATAAGACTTCAAAACAAAACAATAGTAAATGCAAAATGGCTACCATAATATAGCTTGCTATCTTTGAAATAGATGCCCATGCCATCCGATATAACAAAATCAAACAAAAAAAAAAATAGAGTAAAACCCAAACCAACAAAACAATGAAAATTATACATGACTTTGAAACAAAGTAATAGGGAATTAACAGTGGCTACCACCTTCAGAAGGAGATCCCCCATAGATGCCATACTATCATGATCCTCTGAATAGATGATAAGACCACTGACCCTTGACCTGAAATGACAGTGAAACACCAAACACCACAAGCATCAAACTGCATTTCACCTCCATAGCTAACATTCCAGCCTGTGATTCTCCAGATTAGCTGGTCACTTATGGGATGTTTCTCAGTCCTCGCGTCAGAAAGGGCTGAGATCTGGCTGTTTTTCCAGTAGCCCACACATGATTCTGATTCACAGGGAGGGCTTGCTTCTTGGTGACTTCTTCTCTTCCCATGCAGTTAATGAATGATGCTAACTCATGGGGAAAAGCTAGGGCCTGACTGTGCCCTGGCAGCAGTGGTCCACACATGGTGCTGATTTTCAGGGAGGGCTTGCTTCTTGGTGATTTCTTGCTCTCTTCCCACGGAGTCTGTGAGTGGTGCTAACTCATGGGAAAAGGTTGAGACCCACACATGGCACTGATTGGCAGGGTGAGCTTGCTTCTTGGTGACTTCTTGTTATCTCCTCCCACAGTTCACAAATGACACTGACTCACAAGAAAAGGCTGGGGTCTGGCTGTCTCATCAACAATGGTGGCCCACAGATGGCACTGGTTCGCAGGGAGGGTTTGCTCCTTGGTAACTTATTCTCTTCCTCCACATTTCACAAATGACCTATATCCTATTCATAATATCTTATGAGTAATTTATCACTAAATTGTGAATGCGAATGAACTAGAAAAGAAATTAATTTGAGTCAGTCACAAAGATCACTGTAGCCTGGAAATCATCCTGCTGTTTCTTTTGCTCTCAAGGTACCAGTTTATAAGTATGTGAAAATTCATTTCTCTAGAGCACCACATTATTCACTTAATTTCCCTAAAACAAATAATTGTCACTCATAAGAAGACAAAAATATTTATAGAATTCTACAGGATAATAAGCTTTTCTTTTAAAGATAAAAAATTTAAATTTGAAAAAAATATTTATATTCACAAAAATTAAGCATTAAATGATGATATTTTCTAGTTTCTGGAAAGCTGACTGATAATTATAAGCTACTTTAAAAGTGTACACTCTAAAACACAAGTGAACAGACTCTCAACAGAGACTACTGAAGAATATTATAGAATTATTCTCATTTCATCAGGAAAGAATTAAATCACTTTGAAGTATTTTTGGACCCACTGAAATGCAAAATTGAGTTGTTATGTACTCACCTGAACACAGAAAATCAAAAATATTACTTTAAATATATAATTTCCTACTACTAATCACACACACACACACACACACACACACACACACACACACACACAAACTCATCAAAAGATTACAATGAGAAACAAAAACAAGTTCTTCTTTCAGTTGCTTAGAATTAGAGGTATCATGTAAAATTAGAATATAATTTCTAATAGTTTCAAAAATCTTACTACTATCTGGCCATGACTCTATAATACATATATACACATATTCCTCAGAGTTACACAGAAGCATAAGAAAAGAAAATCCACAGTATGGTGGTAAAAAGAATACTGATGAGTAGAGAGATATATAAATAAGGAAGAACTTAGTAGAAAAGAAGAGTAAATGAATAAAGGTTCAAAAAGATGGATTAGAGATCAGTAGCAAAAGATCATCTTTTCTAGAACTTAAAATCAAGATACCTAGAAAACACCTTTGCAAAGAGAAAAAAAAATAGATATTCAAGAATCAGGAAAAATTGATAGGAAAATAGAAACTACAGAGATGCTTGAGAAATAGAACATAATATGGAGAAAAGAATAATACAATCTGAAAAGTTGATCCTAGCTACTGGGGAAAGAGTACTATTTCCACTGAGACAAGGTAAGCACAGAAAAGGTTGGGAGCTATAGGCAGCTACAACAATCTAGGATGGCTCCAGGAATATGAAGCAAACTGAGCTATTGTAAACTAAACTACAAAAACAGTATGGCACTTTATTCTAAAAGTGACTTCTTCCACATGACAGTATAGAGATTGAAAAAAAATTCAGTGCAGAGTCTTTCATATTTGAAAAGGTTTAATGAGGAGCCAATTCGGAATGGGCTAAGGTTTGACATGGAACCATAAAACAACTACAGATCAACTATATTTCAGAGTTCCTAGTGTCACACTACCACACCGACTCAGTGGCAGATAGTCAAAAGAGATAGTTACAGAGAGGACAAGGGACGGATACTTACCACCCTGAGAAATTTAAGCACAGGCTGCAAAGGACATGGGAGTGTCCCCTATGTGGAGAAACCCAGACAAATCATGCATTAGTTTCAGAGATTGGTGGATGTGAAAGTGCTGGCATTAAGTCCAGAGGTCTGTTTCAAACCCTGCCCAACTGCTTACATCCAGCACAGAACCCAGTGATCTGTTTGCTTTTCCAAATACCAATTTGACTACTATGGACTTTGATAATACCCACAGTCTAGAGTACAGAGAGGAGCCTCTGGAGCAGGGGTAGCAATTCAGAAACACACAGGTCATAAATTCTGGCAGATAAAGTGAGAATTTGGGACCCACAAAGAAACAGAAACTGGGAGCTAACAGAGGGACAACAGCCCTTGGGTGGAAACCATGAACCAAACTCACATGTGGGAGACAGGGTAGAATTCAGGAATCATACACCAAAGTGTGAATGTACAAATAATTGGACTTAACAGTAACTCACTACCCTACCCCATACCTGATGAATTCTCACATTCCTTTTCTTTTTCAAGTTCTTTTCTTTTTATCGTTCTTTCATTTACCACCCCTCCATATTTACTCATATAACCATTAAGCCTTATTAATTTTTAGGTATTAAGCATTACCAGAATAAGCATTAAACTCTACTAATTTAGATATTTAGTTAACATAACATTAGGCTTAAAAAATCCATCCCTTACTTTTCTCTTTTAAATTTGTACATTAGCATAATAGCAGCTGCATTTGGAGGACAGATGAAGCAATTTTTGTATTTACACACTTGGAAAAATGAACAACAAGCTGTGCCCCCATGTGCAAAAATGTCAAACCAAGATTTTTACATATATTGATGTTCTTTCTACCAGGTTTTGCATATGTTTACCTGAACATCATGGGAGACAAAATACTCCTGCACTATTCTTCTGCTATGTAACCATGTACTTAATGGAATGTAGGTATATTTTGATTTTTTTGGGAGAAGTAGCCGGATTCAATACAATGACATGCAAAAAACTAGATTTCCAAATGTTAAAGGTCAATAGCGAATCATCAGATCACTCATGGTGAAAGATGAAGATGATAATGACTTTGACACTGGCTATGAAAGCCATAGTTTCTGTGAAAGTGAAATGAAACAAAAATAGACTGATACAGATGCAGGGATTGCACCTTCTTGATTTATATGATGAAAAAAAAACAGCAATGTGAAAATATAGTTGACTAGTCTAAATGATATAAAATGGTCAAGCAAACAAATGAAACAACCCAATATTAGAAATAAGCCCAAAAATACAGTGAGGATCTTGATGGGGGGGGGTGTCTTACACAGAATGCCGGAACTGTCATTCACTGCTGGAAATTGTAACAGACAAAACGTACAAGATGTGAAATATACAAATGCTAAACTATAAGCAAAATGTTCTGTATGCACCAGCAGCCATACTCAAAAATGTATTTATTATGACACCTCATTTGCTAAACCAAAGGCATTCACAGGTCTGCTGCATTTAGTGGGCCTTTTTTATGGTCATTCAGGAATGTAAATGAATTATGGAAATGCAATGGGTGTGGGCTTGAGTTTTGTAGAATAATGACATTGAGGACATCTGGCTTCCTCCAACATTTCCTGACATTTGATGACAAAACCTCCAAGAAAGAAAAAGAACTGATAATCTGGCAGCCACCCACTCACTGTTAAGAGATTTGTGGGTAACCATCAAGCAATTTAGGCACCATCTGGACACATGATTCTTGATGAACATTTTGCAGTATTTCATGGTTGTTATAGCTTCAGGCATTTTAGTCTCAAAAAGTCTTGAAAAATTAGTCATAAAATCATATTCCCTTGAAAATGCAAAGACATATGCTTTGAAATTGGAAATTTACCCTGGAACTCAGCCAGCAGGTCATTATTCAAGGAGTATTAAACCAAATGATGTTATAAACAGACTTGTTGCTCCCATTTCTCAAATTAATGGAATTGTGACATTCTACAATTGGCTTACCAGTTCCCAATTGATGTTACATTTGCTAACAGACCTAATAATTCAGCATAGAAAATGTATGCAAGAACAAGGCAGAAATTCTAAATCAAGCACTGCAGCTTCAAAACAGAGAATTGAATAGTATAATCTTTGAATTTCAGAAATATGTAACATTGGCCTCATATATGGTAAAGAAAAAGAACTATTATTGCTGATGTAAACTTTGCACTGATGGAAATATTCATAGGGAAACTTGAGATGGTAAATTTCTAAAACAAACCCAAAGGTGGAGTAGACATTGCTGATGAGTTATGCAGCAAATATGACTTCACTTGAAACACACATTATTGACCAATGGTTGTACTTTACTCAATCCTAAACATATGTGGTATAGATAGTCTGATAGTTTGCATAAAAAATAACAAGTGCAAAACATCATGGAAAAATCTTAGAAGATTGGGACTAGAACTCATGAGAAATAACTTACAGAAGAGGAAAAACAGAATGTTTCTGTGATGGAACTATACAAAAAAAATATGGAGCACACTATTGAGCTGACAGGTGAACAGGCAGGTGCAGCATCATAAAGACCTACTAGGACAACAGTAAAACAAAAAAAGATGTCAACTGTGTCCTAGAGGAAAGGACCTAACCAAGTCATTTCTGCACAGTGCACAGGAAATTCAATGAATTACAGTCTTTTTAATAAATGGTACAAGAGGGCTGGGAATTTAGCTCAGTGGCTCAAGTGCTTGCCTGGTAAGTGCAAGGTCATGTGTTCAATCCCCAGTATAAAAAAATTAAATAAATAAATTGGTTAATTAATTAATTACATAAATAAATGGTACAAGAGAAATTGGAAACTCATATTGAAAAAAAGTAGAATTTAGCCTATATTCTTCAAGCCACATACAAAAATTAACTGAAAATTGATCTAAGCACTCAAGGCATGCAACTAAGCCAAATTCTAAAACAAATCATACAAGAAAAAATTTTTTAAACCTAGACTTAAACAGAGATTTCATAGATACAACATCAAAAGCAACTTTCATGGAAGGAAAAACTGTTAAATTGGACTTTATTAAAATTAAAAACCTTTATCCTTTGCTAAGGGAATGAGAATATCAATGCGCAAAATAGGAAAAAATGCAATCAATGGCAAATAAAAGACATTTAGCCAAAACTCTTCAAAGTTAATAATATTAAAACAATGTAACTTTTTTTTTAAAAAATCAAGGAAAAATTTGAAAACTAACCAGAGAAACATGCATGAGCAAACAAGTATATAAAAATGCTTACTAATATTTTTCATTAGGGAAATGTAACTTAGAAATCACTTGAATAACTAAACTTTCATGATTTTATTTAAGCACTAAGCACTGACAAGAACTCAGAACTCATAAAGTAATTATGAGTGAAACTCATAAAGCACATTTCTCATAAGTATTGTTGTAAGCTATGAAAAATAACTATTTCATTTGCTATAGCCTAAGTGACGCTTTGACTGATTTGTAATGCGTCAACTTTGCTAAACCTTGTTAACCTGTAACTGAACCCTTGTGGTTAAAATTTCCCAGGAATGTTTGTACAACCCTCAACAGGAGATAACTTCAAAACTTTACCCAGAGTTGTAAATAACCTCAAAACTTCCCAAGTTGTAAATAACCTCGAAACATCCCCATAGAGCTGTTTTTCCTTGTGGTCTCAGCTGTATATCTATTACCTGATGACCCTCAAGATAAAAGATAACAAAGCAAATTGCTGTGATTTTAGGCTTTAAATACCCCAAACCCTCCCAGTCAGCGCTAGTCTCCTAGTTGCTTATAGGGACTACGTTGCTGGCCAGCTAAAATAAACGCACCATTTTTTTTTCCCTTAAGTTCTCTGCTGTCTTTTTGATTTTTGGACCCAATTTGGATTGATTTTGGCATATGGGCTACCTCATTTGGGGGCTCGTCCGGGATGGCATAACAGCCCACTGATGCAAATTCCTGAGGACTGATAAGTAAAAAGTAAATACTGAAGGCTCCCCGTTTGGTTTGGAAGTGGTACCACAAAATCTTGGTTTAGGAAGGGATGCCCTCACCTGGGAGGTCAGATCTATGTTGGGAATCCTGCATCGTTTGCTTTGGAGTCTTTTGGCTCATTTGGATCCTGGACCCCAGCAGGGCTGCACTCCACTTTGATATTAGAATTTGAAGGGAAGCTTCCAACCTAAAATTTACTTTTTTCCTGCCAGAGCCTGAGAAAAACTGTTTTAAATTTTTGCCAGTACTGGTGATTTTATGTTTGTGTTTTATGTTTGCGTTTTGTGCAGTTCTGTCTCATCTCTTGCCTCTTTGTCCTAACCTTTCCTTTCCAGGACACCTCCGGAGAGATTATATGTCTTCTTGGACCCACTGCCAACCGTTTGGTCACCCTGAGGGTGCCGACAGGGCAGTGCCCAGACCAAACAAAGAAGATCCTGATCATTGTGGTCTTTCTTTGTAATTTTGCACTTTTCTGTAGTTGCTAAACTTTTCTATTGATTTCCTCTTCTCAAAGGGAACTACAGCAGGCAGAAATGGGACAGACTAATACTAAAAAAGCCTCCCTCTCCCCAACTCCCCTTGGCCTTGTCTTAGATCACTTTAAAGAATTTAAAAGATATGCCAGAGAATATGGGGAGCCTCTTTTCAAGGGAAGATTAATGATTTTTGCCTCCCAGAAGTGGCTGACAGGTACACAGGGCATGTGGCTGCCGAAAGGGTCATTTGATATGGGGATAGCACAGTCAGTCTATAATTATGTTCTTGGGCCCCCTTCTCAACCGGATCAGATTGTTTACATTCAGATTTGGATAGACCTCATCTATGATGACCCACCATGGATCCTTCACACAGTAAAGATGGAGATGACGGTGGCTGCTTTGAAAGCGAAGCCAAAGTCCCTTGCACCTGACCACCTGCCCTCCACGCCACCAGTTCCACTTTCAGCTGAAGACACCCATAGAAGACCTCCTCTTTCCTCCCCCCATCCTGCTACCCGAGACCCTTCTCCTGCACCCCAGGACAGTCCTTCCCACCTTCCTAGCCCTATTCATACCTGCAGTAGACCTCTCCCACCTTCTCCTGACAGCACCATGGCACCAGCACCCCTCTGCTCTCTCTGAGAAATTCCAAACCCCAGAGATCCTGGAGAATCAATCTTTGTATACACCCCTTTTGCCACCTCTGATCTCTATAACTGGAAGAGTCAAAACCCCCCTTTCTCCAAAGACCCTGAAAATCTAATCAGTTTAGTCTAGTCTATTTTCTCTACCCATAGTCCCACTTGGGATGATTGTCAGCAGATTCTGAGAGTTCTCTTCACTTCTGAGGATCACACTCCTATCTGCATCTTGGGACAAAAAGAGGTCCCAACAGATGACCCCCAAGAAGTGGAGCTTGTCTTCCCCTTGTCCCGCCCTGATTGGGATCCCAATACATCTGGAAGTAAGGAAGCTCTATCCAAATATTGCCAGCTATTCCTAGCTGCACTCTGTGAGCCACTAAGAAGCCCACAGATTTGTCCAAGGTACCAGAGGTAAGGTAATTGGCTGACGATCCCCCATCAGCATTCCTAAAGCACCTCCTAGAGGCTTAGAGATTATTCACTCCAATTGACCCCAACACATGCAAAAATGCAAGAGCTATTAATATAGCACTTGTGTCCCAATCAGCTCCTGATGTTAGAAAGAAATTACAAAACTTGGTGGGATTTGAAGGGAGGCCCTTGAGCCAGCTGGTAGAAATAGCTCATAAGGTGTTTGATAACAGGGAGAGCTGGCAGACCTCACTAGGAGAGAACAATAAAAAGATGACCAAGGTATTGGAATTATTATGTAAAAGAGAAACTAAACAACTGCAAGGAGGAAAGCAGAAAGAGACAAGTAGGCCCACTTGAGAAAAATCAGTGTGCCTACTGTAAAGAACTTGGACACTGGTGAAAGGACTGCCCCAAATTAAAGGCGAAAAGGGAAAAGGATGCCAAGGCTTTGTTAAGTCAGCAGTGAGGGTGTCAGGATGCAGAACCCACCCCTGAGCCCCAGATAACTCTGCAAGTGGGGGGAAAACCAGTAAATTTATTGGTGGACATGAGGCCACGTATTCTGTTCTAACTCAGCCATTGGGGACTCTAATAACAATGTGAATGTGGTCAGCATCACCGGAAGATGAAAGTCATACCCGAAGGTAATGGTCCAGTTGACTCGCCCTGAGCAAAAGACCACTATGCATGAATTTCTGTGGGACCTGGAATGCCCTGATACACTGCTAGGAAGAGACTTTCTCCATAAGTTAAAGAGCCAATTGAGTTTTCAGACAGAAGCCCCACAACTGACTCTGGGGATAACTCCCAAGGAACAAATCAAGGTGTTTGCCTTCCTACCTGAAGGAGAAAATCATCTCTGGCTGGGAGATGACCCCATGCCAGGAACTAACAGAGACCTCTTGCTCGCTTGGCAAATGGGGATACCAGGGGTCTGGGCTGAAAACCCCTCAGACCTGGCTGTAAAACAAGTTCCTCTAGTGATAGAGTTGTTGTCCCAGGTATCCGCCATCCACCTTAGGCAATATCCAGTAAGTTTGCAGGCCCACAAGGGATTGCCAAACATATTGCTAGATTAAAAGATAGTACGATCTTTGTGCCTTGCATTTCTCCCTGGAATACATGGCTACTCCCAGTCCAGAAGCCGGATCTACAGGAAGTCAACAGGCGAGTGGTTACCCTGCATCCTACAGTTCCTGATCCCTACACCCTGCTGAGCTGTCTGTGCCCAGAACACATCTGGTACTCAGTCTTGGACCTAAAAGATGCCTTCTTCACCCTCCCAGTGGACCCGGTAAGTCAACCCGGTTTTGCTTTTGAATGGACTGATCCAGGGATTAGAGTAACTGAACAATTGACTTGGACATGTTTACCACAAGGCTATAAGAATGTTCCCAATTTATTTGATGAAGCCTTGGCTAGAGTTTTAATGAGGTACCAGGAAGACCATCCAGAGGTCACACTTTTGCAGCATGTTGATGACTTATTAGTGGCTGCCAAAACCTTTGAAGATTGCAAGGCAGTAACCGAGGATTTATGAATAACTTTAAATGATTTGGGATATAAGGTGTCAGCAAAGAAGGCACAAATATGCCAACAGATAGTGACTTATCTGGGGTATCAATTGCAAGGAGTAAAGATGACCCTCTCAAATAAAAGGGTCCAAGTCATTATGCAAACACCGGCCACAAGGACCAAGAAGCAAGTCCATGAGTTTCTTGGTGCAGTTGGATATTGTAGGCTTTGGATATTAGACTTTGCTGAAATAGCTCAGCCACTGTATGACTCTTTAAAAGGGCAGATGCAGGGCACACTGGAATGGACAGACATGTAAGAGACAGCCTTTTGACGATTAAGACAGACTGTGGCAGATGCTCCTGCACTGAGACTCCCTAACATAAACAAGCCATTTTTCCTGTATGTGGATGAATTGAGAGGGATTTCAAAGGGAGTAATAACCCAGGAGGTAGGACCTTGGCAGAGGCCGATAGCCTATCTCTCTAAAAGGTTGGACACGGTGGCTGCCAGCTGGCCACCCTGCCTGAGGATCATTGCTGCAGTAGCTATGCTGATAAAAGAGGCTAAGAAGCTCACTTTTGGCCAGAAGGTCACAGTGATACCCTCTCACTCATTTCAGGCCCTCATTCGGGCCCCTCCAGATTGATGGTTATTGAATGTAAGAATAATGCATTACCAAGCATTGCTTTTAGATCCTGACTCTATTGTCTTCAGGTCTTCAACAGCTCTGAATCCAATGAAGATCTGTCAGCCCTGTACCATGAATGCTCCACCTTGATTGACAGCTCTGATCTGACCTGACTGACTTACCTCTGGAAGGAGCCCCATCATTCTTCTCAGACAGTAGCAGCTCCATGCACCAAGGTAAAAGAGTTGCAGGGGCAGCTGTGACTTCCAAGACCCAAGTTTTATGGCCACAGAGATTGGACTCTGGTACTTCTGCTCAGTGAGCTGAACTCATTGCCTTGACGGAGGCCCTAAAACTGGCTGAAGGTAAGCAAATTAACATTTATACTGATAATAGATATGCCTTCGCTACTGTTCATGTACATGGAGCAATCTATTAAGAAAGAGGACTACTGATGTCAGCAGGGGATAAAATAAAAAATGCCCCCCAAATATTGGGCCTGCTGGCTGCAATATGGTTACCTAAGAAAGTGACTATAATGCATTGCAAGGCCCCATAACCATCTCCAGAAAGGAGATGACCCCATAACCAGAGGAAACAATTTGGCTGATATGGCAGCCAAGGAGGTTGCCATAAAACCAGTGGAGTCTGAAGGAGAAATAACAGAAGCCACCTCTACACTCTTATTGATGCCTCCAACGTTATCAAAACCAGTGTATACTCAAAAGGACCTCCATCTGGGCACCCAGCTTCAGGCAAGACCTGACATTCCAGAAGGCTGGTATCAGCTATCAGATAAGAGAATCTTGCTGCCTCAGGTCCTTGGATGAGAGCTTATTCATCAAGCTCTTCAGTCCACTCATTTGGGAGGATCAAAACTAGCTGAACTTTTCTGAGACCGATTCTTTATACCTCAATCGTCTAAGCTGACAGCAGCTGCCGGTGCCAGATGTCCTCAGTGTCAATTGGTTAACTCAAAAAGGCAACATCACATGGAAACAGCTCATTTTTGGGGAACTTCCCCAGAACACTGAGTGTGACTGTACTCCCTGGACAAGGAGATTGGGTTATCTATGATGAAATAACCCAACAAGAATTGAGAAGAAGCTCCAGAAATCAAAATCAGGTCACCATTGATCTTTGTGTTCTCTTTGGGCAAATGTATGAAAAGTATGCGAGCTTTGATTATTGTAAAGATGTAAAAAAAAAAAAAAAAAAGAAAACCTGCATGCTTTGGGACCAACTCAAGAACTGAGTTGATGAAATGTCGCTATACATATGCCCTAAGAGTCAACCTGACCCTGCATATAGTTCCTACTAAACTTCTGATCCTGAGCAGTAGTATTGTTATTTGTGGTCCTGTTTCACCTGTTGGCTGGACAGATACTACACCTCTGAACAATATCTCACCCTGAGATACTAGAGGGATCTAATAATGGTGAAAGCTCCACAAACTGTGTCCCCGTTCATCTGACTTTCCTTAGACCTTCTGAGTGAAAGTGGCAACAAGGGCTTACCTATGCTCTTAAGGTTTATAAGGTGGGATATGATCCAGACACAAAGTTTACTATCAAACATATTCCAGAGAGATCACCCCCCAAAGTCGAGTTCCATAAAAGCTCAGAAACTCCTCAGCCCCCTCTTGCTACCCCCATCCCAGAGAACATCCCAATAACTCTTAGAGCCCCCTTTATGATTGATATATTCCAGCCTTTGGAGTTAGTATCCCAGCTGTTAAATACCTCACTTAGCAATAATCTCAGTACCCCGTGCTGGCTTTGCTTATCTTATGACCCACTGCTACTCGAGGAATATATTAAATTAAATGCATCTCTAGCCCAATCGCCCTCCTCAAACATCAACTCTCATTGTCAAATAAAGAGCACTGGGAAAATATAAATTTGATGGAAACAGAAGGGACCTACTTATGTTTCCACTCCACCACACCCCCTAGATATTGTAATGCTACTATGTCCATAGCTATTCAGAAAGGTGGAGATAATCAATATATAACCGCCTCAACAGGCCTCTGGTGGGCCTGCACTTCAGGATGGATCACATGTGTGTCTAAGCAGAAGTTTACCAAAAAAAGAGATGAAATCTGTGTCTTAACCCAGGTACTTCCCAGAGTATATTGGCACCAAGAGGAGGAAGGACATAAGGCTCTTACCCACTCCAATCAAGGAAAAACTAGAAGAAGCCCAGTTCTCCCCATCATAGCTGCAATAAGCATCTTCTCAGCCCTGAGAATGGGGGTTATCTCACTGGCAGTCAACCTCCACCACTATGATTCCTTAGGTAGACAGATGGACGAAGGGCTGAGGCAAATCCACAGTGCCATAACTGCCTTAGAGGCTTCTATAGACTCTTTGGCAGAAGTGGCCCTCCAGAACTGCTGAGGACTAGGCTTATTGTTGGCAGAAAAAGGAGGACTTTGCCTAGCCTTAGGAAAACAGTGTTGTCTGTATGGTAACAAATCTGGGATAGTCAGGCAGAATATGGCAGACTTACAATGGAGCCTCTTAGAAAGAGAAAAATTAAGGCAAGAGGGTCCTGGTTGGATAGAACAAATGTTTACCTTTTCCCAATGGGTCACTAGCTTAATAGTGACCCTAGTGGGGCCACTCATGATTGTTCTGCTAGTTGTTACAGTAAGCCCATGCATAATAAACAAAATAACTGCCTGTATCAGGCAACAAATGCAAAGCATCAAGCTTATGATAATGCACCATCAGGCATATGAGTTGGTACCCCAAAACCCTTAAAGCCAAGGATTTGGCCCACTGACATAAAACCAGTGGGGAAAATGTTGTAAGCTATGAGAAATAACTATTTTATTTGCTATAGCCTAAGTGCTGCTTTGACTGTTTTGTAATGTGCCAACTTTGCTAAACCTTTTTGACCTGTAACTGAACCCTTGTGGATAAAATTTCCCAGGAATGTTTGTACAACCATGAACAGGAGATAACCTCAAAACTTCCCCCAGAGTTGTAAATAACCTCGAAATTTTTCGAGTTGTAAATAACCTCGAAACATCCCCCCAAAGCTATTTTTCCGTGCAGTCTCAACTGTGTAACTATTACCTGATATCCCTCAAGATACGATGTAACAAAGCAAATTGCTGTGGTTTTAGGCTTTAAATATCCCAAAGCCCTCCCAGTCAGTGCACTAGTCTCCTAGTTACTACTAGGGACCATGTTGCTGGCCAGCTAAAATAAATGCGCATTTTTTTTCCTTTAAGTTCTCTGGCATCTTTTTGATTTTTGGACCCAATTTGGATTGATTTTGGCAGGTGGGCTGCCTCAGTATTACCCAAGGTATATGAAAGGTTATATTCTAGCCAAGATGTGCCACACATTTGTATAGCTGCTTTATTCATAACTGTCCAAAATTGCTAAGTCCACATATGTCCAATGATTAATGGACAAACCAACTATATTAAACATGTGATTTTATTAATTATCAATTAAATACATAATAACAAATACGTATTTTTTCCATTGCACAGTTAAAAAGAAAAGAACTGATACATGTGACACCATGGACAGGGACAAATAAAGTCAAAGGAATTTTTTTTAGATCTGACACCATTATTTCTTGAAAATCCATATTTACTTCCCTTAAAGGCTCTACTATATAAAGTACTCATTTATTCTTACAAAATTAAGCCAGTTGTGGTTATGAACACCTCTAAATATAAGACTTGAGAGGTTGAGGAAGAAAGATTGCTGTGAGTTTGAGGCCAGCCTGGGATATATAGTAAGTTCAAGGGCCGTCTGAACTATATAGTGAGACTCTGTCTCACAAAACAACAAAAAACTACAAAATTACCCTACATAGGATACATGTGATGAATGTTTGGTGATTATAGAACAAACTCTATAGCAATTCATAAAACAGTATAAAATCAAACATAAAGTATTTCTATTTATGTTCTGTCATTCCAGTATATGACTATATAATTAGTATGTAACTTGTATGGGATTAAAGTGAAAAATTTCCCCTATAGCATTCATTTGGCAATGCACCTGCCCTAGGTGAGTGAGGTTGAATGTAGACTATTACCAAATCAGACTTAATTATTCATTTTTCTAAAATCTTGAATTTTGGCTGTTCTCAATTAATAGATTTCTTCATTAAATACCAAGTCCTTTATATAATACTGTAATGAAAAAAATATTGCCACTTGAGACCTGACATTGAGTCCACATTTTCACTTAGATGAAACTTTCCTCTTTTATTTCCTAATGTGTTCTTCAACTTGATCAACTGAATACTTTGATGATTCTATAAATCTCAACTCTTATCCAGATTTATTTTTAGGAACTTTCATGTCCTATTTTCACTCATATCTGAGTAATTTACATTGTAAAAGTGAGAATAGAAAAGCTGTTTTATGTAATAATTTCCCAAGAATCCTCAACATGGAATTTCAAAGTTTTAAATACAGCTAATCTTGATCTTTTTGTCCAAAAAAAGCTATTCTTTATATTTTTGTGAGTACACTTCTATGTTCTCTATTCTGTTCTATTGTTCTATGTAACTATCCTTCCACCAATACTAGTCTTAATTAGTGTACTTATGTGTAAACATTAACAGGAAGTAGAGTCATCCCTTATATTTTATTCTTTTCTCTTCAAGTGTTTGCAGACTTTCCAAATTCTATATATTTGCATACAAAGTTGGTCTTTTTCTGAAAAAAAAAGTTTCTCAGATCAGATTTTTTGTTGGTTCTCATTTTAAACTGGGTAGACGTGGATGGCTACTCCAACTAACATATTTGACTGCTGATCTAATAAGCTATCAAAAATTTATCTATATTCACTGTATGTTTACTATTTTATGATGAAGATAGCAATACATAAAGAAAAACTAATAATGTAAAACATTCCAACTTTGCATTTCAGATGTTCTTCCTATTGATTTGTCTATTTTCCATCAGTTAAAAAGATATGTTTGTTCTAAAGATCTATTTGAACAGTGAATCAAACTGTTTGAGATAATCTATGTAAAGTATTTAATAGTACCTTGCACCTAGTAAGTGCCCAACAAATGCAATAACATTTTTCCACTTAAATTTAGATATATTTCCATGGGAATTAATTTTCATATCAGTTTGGGTAAAATAATTTTATTGAGTGTTAAAATTGCTATATTTCCTTTTAAAGGTTATCATTACTTACTTCACAAGCAAATTGGAGTAGTTCTATACTAATGGTAATTATTCCTGATCTTTGTCATTTTTGTTAACATATGTAAAATGACATTTGTCATTCAAAAGATAGTCACTATGCTTTTACTTAGCTAAACATGAGGTATACAGTTACTACTCAGTGGGCTAACTATATGGCTATTCTTTATCAAAATCAGCAAAGACACTAAAACATTGATTTTACTTCTATGGAAATCCAAATTTCCCAAAACTAAACAGTAAGAGCAAACAAGACAACTCATACCTCCTTGGGCCTTATTCATGTCTGAAAACAATGATACAATAAAAATCACACATAAAATCACAATTCACAAAAACTATATGTTCCTAATTGTTAGCCTAGGAAATGACAGGATTTTCTCTTGTTGAATAGTGAAAACTAGATGACACCTTTTTGAATTTGGCCTATATTTGTGGTTTCTTTAAACTTAATGTATAGCATAATCATATGGGGAATGATGCTCAGTTCTCTCCAGATCAGTTAAATGTGAATACCTGTGGAAGAAGCATTGGCATGGATAATTTTTTAGCTACCAGATTAATCTAATATATAGCCCAAATTTAAACCAATCAGCTTACTTAAATTTAAGGCCAAATTCAGAATTCAATTATACCTTAAATTTACCTAATAGTTGTGGAAACATGGCCATTTCACTACGCTAGTTCTGCCTACTCAAGAACAAGCAGTAATAGACACCTAAAGCCTTCTTACATGTGTTCTCTTTCACCTTCCACCACAATCCTCCACCCTTTCTGTACATTTACTACTTTACATTTTCCCTTACCCTGAATATCAAGAGCTTTCCATTGGATTTTATTTCCCATTTTCCATCTCAAATAATTTATGTAAGCAATACACACATTCATTCTTTCTCTCATACACCCATATAGAAACAACTATTTCAAGGCATATGCATGGGTTACAATCTAACAGTAAAATCAGCTACACAGAACACCATCAGGGCAACTGAAAAAGTGCCTATCATTTGTGAAAAGCAGATAAAGCTTAACTCTAAATCTCTTTCCTGTCAACTCTTTTTTCACCTAAAAATAAATGAAAAAGAACTAAAATACAAAAATAAAAAATAAGCAAGCAACAATAACAGTAAATAATCTTTTAAAATAACATAATTGAGTGAATTTTATATGGCAAATTCTGACAAATTCCTAAAAGACTTACATCAAGATTTCATGTCCTTGACAAATCTTCAGAACTCCTACTAAATATAACAAAAGGACTAATAAAAAATTTACTGGAAGGTAAGAAAAATCCTGATTTTTTCCTCAAAATTATAGACCAGAAAGACTTTGCAAGAGACAATATTGAAACAATATGGTCAAAGAAAGCATGTGCACCATGATAAGCCTTAATATGAACACTGAAGTGTTCTCTTGCTGAGCTAATCAAGGCAAGGAAATATAGAGGCCCTACCACAAACAAACTGACCTGAACATTTCCAGACCACTACTATTTAAAGACAGACATGGAAAAATTGTAAAAGTACAGGTATGGAGGAATGACCAGGGCATTTTGAACCTATCCTTTTGTCTATTCCACATAAACCAGTATAGAAGAAATAGAGATGTTTGGATTTTCTACGTTCTAGAACATTGGTCATTATTTTCAGAATAGTCCTCCATGTCTATCAGATTGTCACTATTTGAGATGAATATGGCTAAAACAAGTACGGCCTAAAGTCCCTGGAAAAGCCATAGACAATTTAGTAGTAATAAATGCATTACACCTTCAGAAGTTACGATCTCATGTATACTAAGCATGAAAAAAAATCTATACAGCAGTCTACTATTGTTCAAGATAGTATTAGAGATGAGAGCAGTTAAATTTGGTTTTCATTTTCCCTATGCTCCAAAAATTTATTTATCTTCCTATCAGTTTAGTAGCTATCATAGACTTGTACTGGCAAGCACACCTTAGATACCTCTGGATGTGAATTAATTCTTGCCACCATGCTCCTAATTTCAGCTGCTTATTTTCTTCCCTTATATTCTTTAACATTTAATCACTAACTAAAGTTTAGCTATTCTACTTCTACCATGTTTCCACCATCAGTTATTATTCTACTTCTTCCCTAGTTCAAAAATCTTGCTATCATTTCAACAAACATAATAAATAGTCGCCTGGATGATATTTCTTGCCTTTGATATCTCCACTATTTCGATCCACTATGTTTCACAGTACTATAAAATATTTTTCAAAGTAGGTATTTGATAATATCATTCATCTTCAAAAACTTCCAGTGGCTCTCATTTATAAAATAAATTGAAACCTAACTTTAAAACACACTAATTTTAAAAACCCTGTAACATTCCTGCATATCAATAATGAATTCAAGAAGAAAGTTTTAGGAAAACAGTATTGGTGACAACAGCATCAAGAAAAATTAAATGCAAACAAATTAATCGAATGAAGGAAGGGAAAGAACTCTCTAAAGAAACCTTTGTAAAATTGAAAATAGAGATTCAACAGGACCTCAGAAAAAAGAAATAAGTTCTCTGTTCCTGGATAAGCATAATTATTTTTTTTTATTTTCAAGGTAGTACAATACAACAGAACAAGACAGAATAAATCCAATCAAGACAATGCAGTGAAATTGTACAGAACTTCACAGCAGGATACCAGGATAACATTTATAGGTACCATAGTACATCTCATTATCTTCACAATAGTTGTCATTTCAATCAGGTATAGAAAAATCAAACCAAATATAGAACATCACAAAACCTATCAAAATAGAATATTGAATAGAGCAATGCATTAATCAAAACAAAGCAAAACAGTGATAACAATATTTGTCTTCAAAGACATGGTAGAAGGATATCCCCATATTCTCTATATTGCATAGTTATTCTCCCAAGAGATGCTCAGACCTCTGGCTCCAATTTAGTAGTGGGGTGGTAGGGGTGTTTGATTCTCAATCTGTGCCAGTAGGCTCATTGCTGCCTATGAGGGAAGAAAGCCATTGGCTTTGTTGCCCAGCAGCCTAAGCTCCAACATGGTGCAGATCTTGAGAGATGCTGGCTGCCTGGTTCTCTCCCTGGGTCACCCGCCACTCACTTGAGCCACAGCTGCTTACCAGGGAGGTGAACAGGTTCCTCTGCTGCCCAGAACCCAAGTTCCAATGTGGAGTGTTTCTCGGGGGATGCTGGTTGCCTGGTTCTCTCCCTTGGTTGCTCACAGGTCACTAGAGCCATGGATGCTTACCAAGGAGGTCAGCCAGGCATAACTAATATTGTCAAAATTTACATACAAGCAAACATGTACACAGGTTTACAACAATCTCAATTAAGATATCTGCAGCATTCCTCACAGAACTGGAGAAAAGAATTCTAAAATTCATACTAACTAGAAAAGACCGTACAAGAAGAATATGGGGAAACAAAAGCGAAGCATGGGCTTCACAATATACAATTTCAAGTTATTCTACAAACCACCAGTGATTAAAAAAATAAAACACAGTATTGACACAAAAATGGACACATGGATCAATGAAACAAAACAGAGAACATAAAAACATGTTCAGACACATTCAGCTATTTAATTTTTGATAAAGAAACCAAAAAACACACACTGCAAGGAAGATAATCTATTTAATAAATGGTTCTAGGAAAACTCAGAGATGATAGATAAGTAGGTAGACAGAGAGACAGACAGATAAAGAAGATTAAAGCTGGAACCATATCTCTTACCATGTACTAAACAAAAAAAAAAAAAACAAAAAAAACAAAAAAAAAAAAAACATGGATCAGAGATCTACACATCAAAAGAGAAATAATGAATCAACTGGAAGACAAAATAAGTAAAGCCCTTAAAAGCATAGGTTTAGGCAAGAACTCTAATTGCATTAAAAATATCAGCAAGTGTGAACAAATGGAATTATATCAAATGGAAATGTTTCAGCAAATGAGAAAATCAGTAGAGTGAAGACACAGCCTGAAGCATGAGAAAACCATTTCTCTCACTCTTCAGAAAGAAGACTAATAACTAGAGTATATAAAGAACTGGGGGGAAAAGCCAAAAACATAGGCAAGGGCTGGGATAAAAAGCAAAATAGTGCTTGGCAAGCACAAGATTCTGAGTTTGATACTTGATAAAAATAAATAAATGTATAAAAACACCACAGGCAAGTAAAGTGAATAATCAAAAGAAGTACAAATGGCTAATAAATACATTAAAAATTGTCCTATATCTTTGGTCACTAGAAAAATGCAACATAAAACAACACTGAGATTTGATTTTATACCACAAAGAACAGCAATCATCAAGAAATTTAAGAATAATAAATGTTGGCATGGCTGCAGCAAATAAGAAAATATTCTACATTGTTGGTGAGAATTTAAACTACTACAATCCTTATAAAAATCAATATATAGATTTTTTAAAGAAATGCAATTAGAAATTTGACCCAGAATTTCCATTCTATCTTTCTGAAATAGCCAAAGACATCATACTACAGTAACACATGTCCCCCTATTGTTTATAGCAGCACAATTCAAAAGAGAAATCCTGGACGCTGCCTGTATGTCCATCAACAAATGAATATATGATAGGCCAGTGAAGGATAATTCAGACCTAATTGGCCTACTCTTTGAGCACAAAAGAAAAACAATGGCATGTTGCAGGTTCCAGGGAAAGTCTATACAGTTGAGATCAAGTTGTTTACCTGGGTCTGTACTGATGGTAACAGAAGACATATGAGTCTTCTGCTAGTATAACTGCATGAGCCTATGTTTGAGTGACTAAATTTAGGATGCCAAATGCTCAGGGTTCCTCTGTCTACTAGAAGCAAGAGCCCACTAGTTGCCTGCATGCTAAACTGACTCTGTACCTGTTATGTACCTGTTATGACTTGTGTCTAGATGTCCCCTTAAAGCCCCATGCAGTAATGGGGGCAAATTTCTAGAGTCTATGATTGATTGATGGTCCAATGCTGGAATTATGGGTATGAGTGCTACATCCACCTTATGGTGGGTAGCCTACATGCATATATAAGGGAGAGTCTTTGCATGCTCCTCCGTTTTTGCTCTTGCTGCTTTTCCAGCTGCTATGAATGGTGACCCTGATGTGAGGCCACTATGCCTTGGAGTCAGCTGATTATGTACAGAAACGTCCACAAACTGTGAGCTAAATAAACCTTTCTTTCCATAATTCTGAGTGTCAGGTATTTTGTCCCAGCAATGAGAGAAAAGTAACCAAGACAATGCCTCTTTGCCTTTCATCTTCATTCATTCTTGGGTCAGGTGACAAATAGTAGGACTAGGCCCCTACAAGTGGTACCTGTGTGGGAAAAGACCAAAGTAAGCTACTTCCCCATGGTTTGCACCTGGGCAAGAACCTATAACACGCATAGACCAGTTTGCTACAGGGAATTCTGAATAAGAATTTAGCGAAAGGGTGGCCAGTTCACTACAAGTGTCACCTAAATGGTGACTCCAGGGCTGAGGAAAGTATTTTTGAGCTGGAGAGATATAAGCAAAGACTTGAAAATCCTGGACCAGGGAAAAAGAGCTTGACTGGGGAAGTTTTACCCTGAGCAGAAAGTGTAGTAAGTGGTGAGGAGCTCCACAGCAAAAGGAAAAGGAAAGAAAATGTGAAAATGACAAGCAGGATAACAGCATAATAAAAAGAAAGAAACATTAATGTGCACGCAGAACCATCTGAAAGTAAGAAGTGAGAAAAAGAAAGGAAAAAAGCAATGAGGGTAGAAGACAAATCAAAGTGATCACACAAAGAAACTTTCTTAGCCAAAGTAACAGGGCAAAAGGAAAAGAAAACTGAGTGCACACAAAATATATTCTCGGCCAGGGTAAAAGTTCAAAAGAAAAGGCAAAAAAAAAAAAAAGTGTGCACCAAAACCTTAGCCAGAACAATGGGGCAAAATTCAGAATTAAAATGAAAGTGTGTCAGCAGTCAGAGTAATGAGGCAAAATTTGTCAATTGATAGTTCAGATAAACAAAATCATTCTGCTTCAAAAGTAATAAGGAGATTAAGGGAAACTATTTTTAGGGTCTTTTACTCAAACATATATGGTGCACTGTGTGAATAGTGTGTTGTTTGCTGTAGATTTCCAGCAGTAGTTTACTCTTCTTTTTTCAGAAACTGCATGGGCTTAGATGCTGCATGAGTTATTCATAGCCTTAGAGAAAATCCAAAGAAGTTCCTGTGGTTACTTAGAAACCCTGCCGGTGTAGGGGAAGATTTTGTTTGGTATTGTTGTAGGAACTGAGCAAATAGTTTGGTTTGGATGCCCATATATGAGTGTGACTCTACTCCCCTCACCAGGGAAAACATTCTCCCAGAGGACAACTGAAAAAACTATCCAGGAGGCAGAAAAACTCATCCATCACTGAGGCTTGCCTGGTAAGAGAATAAGAATGGGTTCTCTGAGGGTATCTCTAACTGCAGTTCACAACTACAACCAATCCCCTTCAGCCACAAGAAGCCAGAATGTTCCTTTCCCATTGTTCCTCTTGGCAGTTAGGGGTACTTTCTTGGAGGGCAGACAATTGGCTTGGTATGGGCAGTGAGACAGGGCAGTACTCCTTCAAAAGAGCTAGTACAGACACATTGCAGTTGGAGGCAAAACTTCAAGACAAAGGATAGAATGGCTGCACCTACATACTTCCCCTAGGGATAAATGGTAGTGATTGATATTCAGATATTATTGTAAAAACAAAAAGCAGGAGATGTGAGAGACCAGTGAAGAACTGAGGCCTTCTCAGCAAGCACAAAGGGGAATGATGTTAAGTTTCAGGTTCTAGGGAAAAATCAATACAGCTGAGATTAGGTTGTTTACCTGGACATGTACTAATGGATAGTGGAAGGAAAATGAACCTTGTGTTTCTTTAATTGCTTGTACCCAAGTCTGAGTGAATAAAAGCAGGTTGAGCCAGATATTCATGGCTCCTCCCTCACTGCCTGATAATCTAGCACTGTCTTTCATCCTCAATTGCCCCTGGATCAGGGTGACAAATTAGCAAGAACGCGTCCTTACAAGTGGCACCTGGGTGAGGAAAGACCAATTAGGGCAGGTTCCCCACAGGTCATGTGGGTAGGGACCTGGCAGCAGCATAGACCAGTTTGCCACAGGAACTCCTGAATAGTGGCTTAGCGCAGGGCAGCCTGACTTATTACATAAATAGATAAAGAAAATATATACAATGGAAAACCACTGACTATAAAGAAAGATACAAAGCATTTGTAACAAAACAGTTACACTTGGAAACGAGATTAAATATATCAAACATACAAATTTAAATACTATATGCTATCTCTCACTTGCACAAGGCAAAGTATAAATACAGAGAAAAATAAAAGTTTGATACACGGAAACAGGTAAATAGATGTTTTGCAAACATGATGGGATTAAAGACTGAAAATGTGAGTGGGCAAGAAGGAGAAGTAAATGTGACATGTACATGTGCTAAACACCCACAATTAATATGTTATATGCAATAAATATGAATTAAAATAATAATATTAACAATAACAATTATAACAGAGTAAAGATCTGGAGATAAAGAAAGAAGTGGGTGGGGATGTGAAGGGGAATAAAAAAGAAAATATACATTATGTACATGTAGCTACTCCCTATTATAGATGGAACTTCCTGTATGGACAACACATACTAATAAAATAAAGTTTTTAAAAGGTCTAGTGTGGTGTTTCATAGTGTAACTCCATCACTTGAGAGGTTGAGGCATGACTGTCATGAGTTTGGGGCCAGCCTGCACTACACAGTAAGTTCAAGGCCAGCCTGAATTATATAGCGAGAACCTATCTCAGAAAACCAACAAATAGTAAATAAAAGCCTATACAATGTGGTTGAAGCCCAAATTTAATATATTTTGTAGTTCATCTCACATCATATCCCTACTTTCATGGCACACAACTGCACAGTATTTTCACAAAATTTGATAAATGATTACATTTTAAAAATCCATTACAGTAAAAGACACATTGCATTCATCCCCTACAAAAGATAACTCCTTGCTTAAGACATATTTATGTCATCATTCTTGCCACTTTCTGAAGCAACTCTAGAAGTCCTCTAAGTATTTTTATGTGTGCTCTGGTGAGTATCAATGTCCTATCTCCCTGGTTCTTCCCTTCTATCTCTCCTTCCTGACTGCCATGATTTGAGCAGCTTGCTGTCATCTAGGTGATCTCACTACACTATTTCTGTGTTTTAGCCTGCTGAACAGAGATTGAAATTTCAGAAACTGTGAAAAAGTGACTAATAGTTGGTATCATGGTTAAATTGTTTAAATGTATGGTTCCCATCTCAAACTGCTTTTTATCAATGAACTATATTATTCTCAAAATTAACTTTCTTAAAAGCAGTATTACTAAAAATTATAAACTATCAGTTTTAACATATGATGTGATTTGAAATTCTATAATCAATTCTTGCATAAGTAACCAAGCAATCCCATACCAAAAAGCAAAAACAAAACAAAAACCTAAGTGCACAAACTGTAATGATGATTGCATTAATTCAATGGAATATTCACATTATCCAGTGCTTCATTTCTCTAAGCACACATACTTCACTCTTGGGTGTATCCTATATCCCTATATTTAATAAAGCTTTTCATGTGTCTTTTACTGATGTGTCCTAAAAATTGTTTTTCCAGGAGGGGAGTCAAAGAACCTACAACTTATTTTAAAAGGATATATTAAATTCCTGGTTTCAGTCTTGAGGAACCATAGAAAGCCTGGTGACACTTACTCTGGCAATCATAAATGTATCTAAAAGACACGGAGACTGTGGAGATCTCAACTTTGATATGGAACCTAACTTCTAAGGAAGCCATTATTGATTAAAAGAACAGTTCTCTGACTATATATTTCAAAATGCTTGATATCTAGATGGGATTATAGTGGTTAAACATTATCCCCAATTCAAAACTGGTATAACTAACCTTCTGAGTGTTCAAAAACTAAAGCTTGGACATCAAAGTTAGAAAGTAACTGGACTAATATGATAGTCAATATTTTTGGCCAGGCCCTCCAACGTCAATAAGGAAACAAGGACCAATAAGGAAACAAGGACTCAGGTCATGAGATTTATCTACAGGACCCTACAACTCCATTGAGTCACACAACCTCAACCTCCCAAGGAGGTAGACTAATGGACTCCAGATGACAGGAGTGTGTATTGTGCTAAGAGGAGGACAATTAAAGAAGAAAGGGAAGACATGTGGTCTAGCAAAGATTGTGACTTATCCTGGCAGATGATACAACTGGTGGGAAAAAAAATAGAAAAAGTAAAGGAGCTTTGCCCATGGCACCTATAGTAATGAGAGCATTAATTTTAATTAACAAAGATCTCACCTTGATTGGGTCTTAAACACCAACAGAGAAAGTATAACCAAAACAATAATGAGTAATAGTAATATCATATTAAAAGTTTGCTTTTCATTACACAAAGGATGCAACAGTTAACTAGTGTCCCCCAAATGGGAACAAAAACATACTTATGATTAAATTATGAGACACTAACTTGTTTGCTACTGACTGGAGAACACGAACTGGAATAAAATAAGCAGCCTCAAATGGTACCAAGTATAAAACCTATAGTTTGGTTCCCTCCAGGGTGGATAAGAAGATGTATATTAGGGTCCAAGAATGTACATTAAAACCAGAAATAAATCAGATAACCTCCCACTCTTGAGACAATCTTAAAGCAAATCAGTTTCCCACTGGTATGATTATTTGGTCAGTATCTTTTTTTAGCTTATGAATAAGGCCGTTATCTAGTAGAAAGGCATGAGATAGAATGAGGTGATCAAACATACTGATAAAATTAATAATAGACAATAAATTAGGACTTTGGACAAAAAGGAACTTCCTTAGGTACCCTAGCATGCAGCCACTCCCTGCTAAGATCATTAAAGGAGGTACAGCCTACTAAGATCCTGAATTTTGAGTAAATTGTAATGCAAAATTAACAGTTCCTTCTAAGATTCAAGTTTAGTTTTTATACATGTGCATAATATATCTTGTTTTTTTCTCATTCCCCTCCCCTCCTTTCAAACTTTCTTCTCCTAGTCAATTAACAGAAGCTTCGTTTCCTTTTTTCCTTCTATGTTTTTCCTTTCCTTCTCCCTGCTCCCTCCCTTGCTCCTCTTCCCATTTGAATATGTTATTTGTATTTCCCTACATTTGTCCTCAATTATGCTCCTGATGTACCCTTTAGGGTTCTCACACAAGAGAAATAATGTGATATTTAAAATTGTAAGCCCAATTTATTTCACTTAAGATTATACTCTTGATGTGCATCCATTTTCCTACAAATAACTCAAGTTTATCATTCTTTATGCCAGAGTAATAATCAATTGTATATAAATACCATGTTTTTATACAATCATCTTTTGATGGGCATACAGGTTGTATTCAAGATATAACTACTATAAATTGTGCTGCTATAAACATGGGTATGTGTGTATCACTGAGGTATAACACTTTAAACTCTTTTGAGTAGAAACCCAGGAAAGGAACAGCTGGGCCAAGTGGAACCTCTAGTTTTAGATTTTTAGGAATTTCCATAGTGATTTCCATAGTGGTTACACCAGTTCTCACTGCCAGCAATGAGAAAGGGATCATTATTTCTCCAAACCCTGGCTAGCATTTGTTATTGGTTGATTTCTTAATTATAACCATTAATTCTAAAGTGAGGTGGAATTTCAGTGTTGTTTTAATTTGCATTTCTAGAATGATCAGTCATGTTAAGATAAGATAGGTAAAACTCTTGAAGACATATGCATAGGCAAATACTTCATGAATAAAACCCCAATTACACAGGAAATATTACACAGAATCAACAACTATGATCACATCAAATTAAAAGTATTTTCACAGCAAAAGAAACCACCAACAGACCTAATAGACAAACTACAACATGAACAAAATTTTTACCTAGTGCTCCTCAAAGGTCTAATATCTAGAATGTATAAAGAATGGCCAAAAAATCAAATTCTCACAAATTTAAAGAAACAACTCAAAAATAGGCATCTGAAATGAACATACATTTCTCAAAAGAAGAAGGAAAAACAGAAAATAAATACATGAAAAAAATGTTCAATATCACTGGTCACTTTTAAACACACAGACATCCAGGAGAGTGACCAGACTACCTGGGCCAATTGCTTCCCAAAATGTTCCTGTTTTAGAAGCCATGGATAAGCCACATAACCATGCTACATGCCCTGCTTCCTGATCAATCAATATTACCTAAGCACTTACACAGAGGTAATTTGGTTCATGAACTTAACTCATTCCACCATTCTCAAAAAGATGGTCACGTTTGTGCTCATGTTGGGAAGATGGCCACAGCTATGTTTGCCACCCAATGCAGAGTTGACAAAAAAAATTGTCAAACACTTCTGTTTGCAAAACAAATTGTTCACAAAGAAAAGTGTTCATAACCTGAAGTACCACTGTACTTTTAATCTTATTAGCTGATTACAATTTGAGCCATGTTGTCCCTGCATTATGAGTTTGCTATATAAATTACCCTTGACAGAAGGGCTTGGGGGCAACCTACACAAGACACTTCCTTTCTTTAGAAGCAAGCAATCAATAAACATTTCCTTCTCTTACCCTACATTGTTACTTGGAATTAATTCTTTGATTTCAGGGGACATGAACTGGACACATCCGACATCATATAGATTAGGTGTTATATTTGTCAGGATGTAATGTGGCACACTAAAACTCTTACTATGTACATACATAAAAAGTACTCCATTATTAAAATCAGAAATAAAAATGATGAGAAAAGCCATTCTACAAACTCAGTAGCCATTCTTACAGTAGCACAAGGTGGAACCTGTGCTATTATTAAAACCGAATGTTGTGTGTACATTCCTGACAATTTTACAAATGTGTCCCCTATATTTCATGTTCTACATTCACAAATTAATGCTGTGTCACTCTGTGCCATGTGGTTTAATGACTGAGTAGCATCCTGTTTCCCTGGAACCAATTGGTGGGAAGAAAGGTCTCATTTTTCTGGCTATGATATTGTGCACTGGTATTGATTTCTGTTGTATGATTCTTTCATGTCATAGTCTAATGTCTCCTACAACTTTTTCCTCTTTTTCAAACTATTAAAAATAATGATACTTAAACAGACAGAACTCAACATTCCCACATTTCCTTTACATAAGTCAGATGAGACTTTCAATTATTGACTAGTCAAAATCAACACCCCTCCTCAATCTGAAAGTGTTACTGAAGAAGGAAACTTTGCCTTCTAAACTCCTTTAAGAACAAGTGACTGAAAGTCTGCATTCCTGGGAAATGAAATAGGATAGAAAAAAATGAAACTAAATAAAAAGGAAACAAGGAAATTAAAGATTTTTAAAATGTACTTTAAAGAAAAATTACAGCTTCAGGATATAAGCCTAGGCAGCTCCCTTTCAGCTAACACAGGTCTGCTTATTTTTTTTTATTTACAAATGGTCCTCATCATGCCATAAATGAATCAGCCTTTTGGGATTACCTATATGAATAAAACATTATCTGACTATGAATGGCCCATTACACAAGACTAACTCTATAGATTATAAAATCCCAAAAATTCTGACTACTGCAAACATATAAATGATCCAGTTACCAACTATATCTTGTCTCATTTCTTTGAAAACCCATAATTCTCTCTTGAGTGAGTCCTATGTCTAATAAATCTCATGTTTCTTATTTAAAAAGAATGAGAAAAAGAAATATTCACATTACTCAAATACCTTATTTGTAGAGGAAGTTACCCAGGAATGACCAATATCTATTCCATCTCAAACAACACTTCTTCCTTGATCCTATAACACTAGAGCTATAATTGTGGCCCCCTAAGGGGCAATGGCTTTTGAAGCTCCTATTCGCTGTAGATATGACTGAGATAGTCTTCTTAATAGCTTTCACAACCAAAGTTGTTCACTGACACTATTTCCCATTTTCCAAGAAATCTCTTTCCAGAGGTCAGTGAAGTTCATCTTTTCTTAAGGCCTTTCCTCCAACTTTCACTGCAGTCAAACTATGTCTTTATTAAAACTTAAACATATTTTATGATAAGATATATTTTTAAAGAGTTAGGCTCATAACAATAATGCTTTGCTCTTTTGCATTAGTTTAAAGATGCAATTAAGTATGGAGCACTACATGGAGCCTGATAGGGCCCTGTTCTGTGACCCCACCCCACAACCCCAACCCGCCAAGGACTGTCAGAGCACCATGCAGTGCCTGGTAGAAATCAGCCCCCCAACTCTCCCCAATCAGGGAGCCTCAGTGTGCAGCATGGGATCTGGGAAGGACACACCTGAATATCCCCACTCAGCCAGGGAGACCCCAACTGATACACACAGCCAATGCCAATTCAGTAATGAACTGGGACTTTGCACTCAGCTGTCCCAGAGGAATATGGGAAAATGGCAAAACTAAGGGGCAAAATGCATTCTCAAATCTCCAGCCCATCCCAGAAAACTCCAGGTGAAGTGGACATGAGAAAGTGTAAGTGACACACCCGAAATTTCTGCAATGATAGCAACTGAATTAAAAAAAAAAAAAAACTCTATGGAGCTGTAAAGGAAATCAGACTGAAATAAACTTCCAGATAAAACAAGAAATGATAAATGTAATGAAAGAAATACTGAGCACATCTAAAGAAGACATAGTTAAAAGAATAGAGGAGCACTGGAAAAAAGATGGAAACCTTGAATGAACAATATAGGAATTAGAATGCATGAAACAGGGGCAAAGAGATACCCAGGAAGTCAAAAATTGCATTGAAAGCCAGCAAAACCAGTTGTATGAAAGTGAAGATAGACTTTCAAACCTTGAAGACAAGATTGCAGCTCATGACCAAGAAAGGAAAGATCTTTACAAAAAAAAACCAAGGCACCAGAAAATAACAATTCAATAGTTGCAAGATGATGCAAATACAAACAATATAAGGTTGATAGGTATAAACCAAAAAGTAGTCAACAAGAATGATATAAAAAACTATTTACAAGAGTAATACCAGGAAATTTCCCAAGCATGGGAAAAGAAAATGACATACAGATAATTTAAGTATATAGAACTACAATTACCCATAACAAAGTAAATCTACATCCAGACATATAATATTCAAGATTCCAGAAATTCATAAGAAAACACTACTGAAAGCTGTTAAAGAAAAGAAAAAAAATCACCTATCAAGGAAAGTCCGTCAGAATCACAGTAGACTTCTCAAAACAAACTATCAAATCAAGGAAAGCATAAAGTATTCCAAATCCTAAAAAAAAAAAAAAAAAAAAAAAAAAAAAAAAAAAAAAAAAAAACTTTCAACCCAGATTGATGTACCCTGAAAAAATATACTTTAAAATTGATGAAGAAATAAGATATTTGCATGACAAAGAAGTAAAGAACTTCATGACCACAAAACCAACCCTACAAAAAATTTTGAAAGATATAATGACATAGAAATGACTATAATTTCAAGAACAACATCAGTAAAAAACCAGAAGGCAAGACAACCAATTAAACAGAGGGAAAAGTTAAAGAAACAACAGCAGACAGATAATATGACAGAAATAAGCAAATATTTGTCACGTATAACCATCAATGTAAATGCTCTCAAATAACCAACTGAAAGAAACAGATTTGCAGAATGCATCAACAAAGAAAGTCCAACCATATGTGGTATACAAGAAATTCATCTAACTCAAAGGAAATTTACAAACTGAAAGTCAAAAGATGAACAAAAAAAAAAAAAAAACACTTCATAGAACAGGAACCCAGAAAAAAGAAGTGGCACTATTCTGTTTGTAGACAATGTGAATTTCAAATCCAGAATGATCAAAACAGATAAAAAAAAGATCACTACATTCTGGTTGGGTGAAAACTTCAAGAGAAAGGGATAACAATTTTAAATATCTTTGCATCAAATGAGGGTGATCAGCTATATAGAAGAAATATTAATACATAAGAAAAATCAAATAATACTATTATAATGGAAGAACTTAATACCCCATTAACACCAAGACACGGATCAATGGGACAGAGTATCAGTGAACAAATAACACAACTAAATCAAACTTGTGAAAAAAAAAAAGAATTAGTAGACATGTACCAAGTATTCCACCCAATACCATCTGAGTACACATTCTTCTCAACTGCACACACGACATTTTGTAAAATTCACCATATACTAGCCCATAAAATATAATTAAGTACATGCAAAGGAAAGAATAGTATCCCATAAATGTTATCTGACCATAGTGACATGGCACTGAAAATTAATGACAAAAGAAACCACAAAAACTCCATTCACACATGGATATTAAACAATGCCCTTCTGAATAACCAATGAGTCACAAAGGAAATTAAAGAAGAAATTAAATAATATTCACAAGCAAATTAAAATACAAACACAATTTCTCAGAACCTATGGGACACAATGAAAGCAAAGCTCAGAGGGAAATATTTTAACAGTGAATTCTTCCATCAGGAAAACAGAGTGATCATAAATAAACAACATGATGCTACACCTCAAACGTCTAGAAAAAGAAGAGCAAGTCAAGTTCAAAGCCCAAAGAAAAGAGGAGAGTATAAAAACCAGATCAGAAAATAGCACAATTGAAACTAAGAAAACAATACAAAGAATAAATGAATTAAAGAGTTGGTTCATTAAAAGAATAAGTAAAATGAATAAACATCTTGCCAATCTTATCAAAAAGGAAAACAAAAAACTCAAATTCATGCAATAAGGAATGAGAAACATGAAATCTCTACTGACCTTGGAGAAATATAGAAGATCATCAACACCTACTTTGAAAACCATTATTATCATAGGTTCAATACTACA
The DNA here is from genome assembly GCF_034190915.1 of Cavia porcellus. Taxonomy (NCBI): domain Eukaryota; kingdom Metazoa; phylum Chordata; class Mammalia; order Rodentia; family Caviidae; genus Cavia; species Cavia porcellus. Next base: position 49,332,970 of record NW_026947486.1, read on the forward strand.
GAAGAAATGGATAGATTCCTAGAACTGTATGAATTACCAAATCTGGATCAGGAAGATATAAAATTACTGAATAACCCAATTTCAGTTAATGAAACTGAAAATGTAGTTAAAAACTTTCCAATAAAGAAAGCACAGGTTCTGATGCATTCACAGGTGAATTCTACAAGAAATTTAGGGAAGACTTAATGCCAACAATTCTCAAAGTTTTCAATGAAAGTAAAAGGGAAGCAAGTCATCCTAACTCATTCCTGGAAGCAAGTATTAACCTAATACCAAAATCAGAAAAAGACTTAACCAAAAAAGAGAACAACAGGCTAATCTAGCTAATGAACATGGATGCAAAAATCATCAACAAAATACTGGCAAACAGAATGCAACAATTCATAAAGATTACACACAATGACTGAGTAATATTCATGCAAGGAATGCACAGATGGTTCAACATGTGAAAATCAATAACTGAAATATATCATACTAACAGAGTAAAAGGCAAATATCACATGATCATTTCAATAGATGCAGAAAAAGTTTTTCATCAACTCCAACACTCATTCATGATAACAACTCTACAGAAAATTGGAATAAATGGTCTTTACTTCAATCTGATATGTCATCTATTACAATCCAACAGCTAACATTTTATGAAATGGTCACATACTGAAATCTTTCACTATAAATTCAGGAAGAAGACAAGCTTGTCCAATATCACCACTGCTATCCAATACAGTGCTTAGCCAGAACAATTAGACAAGAGAAAGAAATTTTAAAAAATGATAGGAAATGAAGAATTTAATTTACTTGCAGATAACATGATACTCTACATAGAAGATCCCAAAAACTCCACCAAGAGTCTTGCAGATCTGATACCAAATTCAATAACATAGCTGGATATAAAATCAACGCTCAAAAATCATAGCATATCTGCACACTAAATACAAACTCACTGAGAAATAAGGGAAACAACATCCTCACAATAGCACTGAACAATGTTAAATATGAATCAATCTAACAAAGAAAGTAAAAGAAGTCTGCACTGAAAATTACAGTAGGCTGAAAAAAGAAATCAAGGAAGATTTAAGAAAATGAAAATACATTCCTTGTTAATGGATAGGAAGAGCAAATATTCTAAAAATGACTATTCTCCAAAAATTATTGTACAGATTTATTGCAATTCCAAGGAAAATAGCATTATCGTACCTTACAGATCTAGAGAAATCATCCCCAAAATTCATCTGGAATCAGAAAATACCTAGGATAGCAAAGCCAATCCTGGGCAACAAAAACAAGTAAGCAGGCATCACAATCCCTAACTTAAAATTATTCTACAAAGCTACTATGATAAAATCAGAATTGCACTGACATAAAAACAGACCTGAGGATCAATGCAACAAAATAGAAGATAGAGACACAACTGCAAACACATTCAGCCACCTTACCTTTAACAAAGGGGCCAAATAAGTTCACTGGAATAAAGGCAGCCTTTTTAATAAGTGGTGCTGGAAAAACTGGCTTTCCATATGCTGAAAAACAAAAATAGACCCATGTTTTCCCCCATGCACTAAACTAAAGCCAAAATAGATCAAAGATATAAATATTAAAACAGAAACACTAAATCTGCTAGAAGACAAATTAGGTGGAAATCTTGAAGACATAAGGGTAGGTACAGAGTTTAAGAACAAAAAATCGGGGCTGGGGATTTAGCTCAGTGGCATAAGCACCTGCCTTGCAAGCAGGCAGCCATGAGTTCAATCCCTGGTACCGATAAAAAAAAATGAAAAAGAACAAAAAATCAAACTGCATGAGAAATACTTCCCAGGATCAACAACTGTGACCTCATCTTATTAAAAAGATTCTGCATGTCAAAAAGAAACCTCTAAAATAGTGAAAAGAAAACCCACGACTTGGGAAAATATCTTAGCCAACTCTCCTTCAAAGGATTCCTATCTAGAACATATGAGAATTAAAATAAAAATCAGGCCTCCAAAATTCAAAGACCCAAACCAAAAATGGATATCACCCAATCCAAAATGGATATCTGAGATGAATACACACTTCTCAAGTGAGTGAATACAAATGGCCAATAAATGCATGAAAAATGTTCAGCATCATTGTCATTTGAGAAATGCAAATTGAAACAACACTGAAATTCTGTCTCACTCCAGAAAGAATGATTATCATCAAGAAATAAATCAATAACAAATGCTGGAAGAGCTGTGGATGAAAAAGGAACTTTTTTCCATTGTTGATGGTAATGTAGACTGGTGGAACCACAGTGAAAATCAGTGTTGAGATCCCTCAGAAAGCCTCTATTAGCGATCTCATTCCAACCAGCTCTTCCCCTTCTGGGTATTTTCCCAGAGGAATTCAAAACAGCATACCACACAAATACATGTGTACCTATGTTGATTGCAGCACAATTTGCAAAAGCTAAATGTTGGAAAGAACACAAATGCCCTTTAGCTGAATGATGGGTAAAAAAGATATAGTGGTTTAATACAATGAAATACTGCTCAGCTTTAAAGAAGGACAAAGTTGAGGCTTTTATTGGTAAATGGATGCAACTAGAAACCAAGCTCATAGGTGAAATATATCAGACTTCCATGTGTAAATATCACATTTTGTCCCTCATGTAAGAAATTGAAAGATTAAATAAGGTCCAAAAGTTACCACAGACATTATGAAAGTAAATGAAACATCTCAAAAGGAAAGAACAACTGGAATGGAGAAAAAGAGAAAAGAAGGGAAAAATTATATATATATATATATATATATATATATATATACACACACACAATGCATAAAGTATATATTACATATATTATAGTATACATGTTGTATATATACTATATATAAACTATATATGCTATTTATTATATATAAAATATATACACTATATAAAATATAATACACATAATATAAATAATATATATTTTATGATATATAATATATTATACTATATATACTATATAGTATATTGTATATAATACTACATATACTATATATACTGTATATATAGTATAGTATATATAATATATATACACTGTATACTATATATACTATAATATATATGTATATGTGTGTATATATATATAGTATTTAAGGTAATTGTTCTACTCATCCTATTAGCTCAGGGAAAGAAATTATGAGTATTTGTATTGCTTGGTCTATTTTGCAAGCCTGCATCTTGCAATCTGAGCAACTATTTTGAAGATAACTGTGCATTATTATTCTTGTTAATTTCCAATCAAATTGTTTCAAAATCTTGTATTGGTTCTACTATTTTAATTTGCTTTTTATTGTTTATTGAGTAAATGAAATTTACCCAAAATATATTTTCTTAAATTTTGGGAAAATATTAAGAGACTCAAATAACCATTTTACATATTTATGAACAGTATTTCAAATGTTAACAAATGTCCATTTGTCTTAGTCACTTTTCCTTGACTAAAAGCCACAATTTAAAGGAAGAAAGGATTATTATTCTTCAAAATTTACAGAGGATTCAAGCCATGACTGGCTGACCTCAGGACAGAATCAGCACTATGGAAGGCATGGCAGAGGAATGCTATTTAATGCACAGTAGTCAGGAAGCATCAAGAAATGGAAACAAGGAGCCAGGAACAAGAATACACCTTTCTAAGACCTTGGCCCCAGAGAACTGTGTCTTCTGACCAGGCCTCCACTTTTGAATTGAACATTCATGTAAAAATTCATCAATCAACTATTATAATGGGGAGTTATAGCAACTCAATAATCCAGTCACCTTCCAAAATCCCCAACTCTGAACATAAGATACTTGAGAAACATTTTATAACTAAATGATAGCATCCTACCTGTGGCACCCAAAAGACTCCTTTCCATTTAATTTTGCAAACTGCATTTAGTTCATCTCTAGGAGTTTCCAAAGTCTTAACATTTCCAGTATGGCTGAAAAGTCTATGTCCAGAGTCTCCACAGACACTCAAGACAAATTCCTAGCTCTGAGTTACTGTAAAAATCAAAAAGAAAAGTGGTCTTTGCATACAATGGCACAAGGTAAAAATTTTACTCCAAGACAGGAGTTAGGAAAAAAAAAAACTGTACCAAAGCAAGACTGAAACTCAGGGGGAAAAATTAAACCCTGTACCCCCATGTCCAACACACCAGGCAGGCTGTGGTGAGCAATGATGATACAGGTTTCAGCCCATGTGGCCTTTCTCAGGCTGGTTACATTTGTTGCTTAGAGTTTTACTCAGAAAAATCTTCCTCATTTCCAATATCTCTAAATTCCTGGAGTTTCCACAACAATTTTGGTTTCACTCTCACAGCTTAACACAGTGCCCTCTCACAGGCATACTGCATGGATTCCAGGACTTCTTCTGAGACCTATATGGAAGTCTCCATCACACCACAGTTCTTGCATACTGCATTGCTTAAAAAAGCACCTATGGACAGCATCAAGGTCTGCCACCAGAACAGAAGCTGGTAAAGAGCAGCCAGCAGTACCCATGCACAATATTATTACTGGACTACCTTGAAAGTTCCTCTACCAGATTAAGATTCCTGTACCTTAAGTTCAGCCACACACAAAGTCTTAGGACATGGCCAAAACACAGAAAAATTATTTGCCAAAATGAAATTGCCACAATCTCTAGTCATTTCCAATAGAGCCCTCATTCCTATCTGAAACCTCATGAGCCTGGCTTTTACTATCCACATTCTCATTACCCTTTTGATCTTCTGAGCTCCAAACAGAATCATCAGTTAAACTCTGTTTACATCATTCTAGGGTATTATGATTCAGATATAGAAAGTTTCAGAAAGGCCTCCTATTTTCAGAGATCGGCCTATTAGAAGATAACTGAAACACATGTTCAGAGCTGAATATGCAGCTGGAGAGTAGAGGTTTGTGGGAAGAAGTAGCCTCTGGCTCTTCTTTTTATTCTCTACTACTACATGAATGTCATGATGTAAGCACTCTTCCTTAATGCCATGTTCTTTCATCATTCCTTTCCTGCCTTGAAGCAGGCCAACTATGGACTGAATCCATTAAAAATTATGAGCAAAAATAAACCTCTCCTCTCTTAAATTATGGGCTGGGTATTGTCTCCAGAACAAGAAAATGTCTAAGAATAGGGCCTCTCACACATTTCAAAATGTGGCTTTAAAGATAGAGCAAGTACTTGCACACAAAGGTCTCCAAATCTTTCCAATCTTGTCCCAAAAACAATTTGTAAACATTTTTAAACTACAACATCAGGTACCGTCACAGGAATAACCTCACATCAGGTATTAATTTTCTTTATTCATCATTTTTCCATCACTGGAACAAAATATCCAATACCCACAACTTAAAGATGGAGATATTTAACTTTATGATCTTTAGAGGATTCAGTCCATGGTTTTCTGATTTCTAGGCAGTAACAGCATGTTGGATGACATGGAAGAGTAAAGTATTTCAGTACAAGGCAGCCAGGGAAAAGAGGAGTGGAGGGAAGACACAGAGACAAGAACATACTCTTGCAGATCATGTGCCCTGAGACCTGCCATTTCTAACCAGGCCCCAGATTTGAACAGCACAGCATCAGCTCTAAGCTAATCAATGGTGTCAGAGATGAGTATATCACGCCTAGGATCCATTCACCATCCAAAATCCTCACTTCTGAACTGTAGACTTTTATATTTAAACCATGACACTATGCAAACGACCAGCAAAATAACTAAAAAATATGTGGTACTATCTAGAATTTTTTTTCTTTTTTTTTTATGATACCAGAGATCAAATTCACAACCTCACACTTGCCAGGTAGGCATTTATGCCACTGACCTAACTTCCCAGCCCAATGTCTGTAGCCTTTAGTGTAACCAAGATTTAATATACACAAATTGACAGTTATTTCTCAAGACATTAAATTTATCTGATTCTCACCTACAATTTCTGTAATGATTCAACCTCACTTAAAAATGAAAATCATACAATAAAAACACATTATTTCTAAGAACTCCCAAAACTGACGGCTCTAACGTTCATATTTAAAATTGAGCATTTCTAAACCTAACATCAATAAGCATTTAAAATTCTAGGAAGTGAAACTATATACTTATTAATGGAGTATCACTAAAAACAAATAAAAACTCTTCTAAATACTCAATTGATCTGTCAAAAGCAGCATTAAAATTTCACCTATAGTATTTTTAATTAAGCCACTTGGAGGGCTAAATATAACTAGACACAGACTGTTTTAAACAAGGCAAAATATTATATAAACCACATTATCTCTACCTTTCATTTTACACCATCAGATTAACAATTTCCATTTGAGTATATTTCAAATTGCTGAAGTAGAGAGACCCATTATTAATATCAGCAATACCTAAAATATACTGCAGTCAATAAAAAGAATGTGGTAATTACAATGCAACATTAAAGGTTGTTAAAGTATTAGACATGTGAAAAGCTGCCCATCTTTCATCTGACCCTATTGTTAAAACATTTAACTATTTTTAAGAGTCAAATGCCTGTGATAATAAATCAGAAGACTGCATACATGAAATAACTCCCCTTCCCTGGAACAATCTTTCTAAAAATGCAAGCAAGAAGTTAGTTCTCATATATTGCAAGAAATTAGCCCCTTTTTGTTTTCCCTATTTTCAAGAGCTGTAGAAAAATAAAAATAGAATTGCTTAGATTACTAGTAAAATATTTCCTATAATGTTCCTATAAGTATAGATGGTTCAACTTGGAGAAACTTCTGAATTTATTTCCATTGCATTTCTTCTTTTATGCTATTCCAACAAGTAGTCTAACCTCAGTTTATTACAATTTTTAAAAAACAAATAGCCATACAACATCTCAATGTGTATTTTTAAAGACAGAGCAATACTTACACATAAAGTTGCACCCTTGAGATGTCAAGGATCGGAGGTCTTACCCCAAAATATCCTACTGTGAATCAATTTGGAAGCATTCAACAAATATTTTTAGGTGTACGGTGGTGTCTGCTGAGTAGTATACTGTTAGGCTGCCAGAAAAGGATCCCATACAATAGACATGTTTTTGTGTTTAAATGCTGCCCAATTTTTGCAACAACAAAGTTCCTGGGAACATCCAAGTTCTCACTGCACAGTGGACCAAAATCAAATAGGATAGAGTGGAAAAATGAAATATTTTGATTGCACCTTGCTAGCACTAAACATCCATCCTAGGAGGGCTGAGGTTTACTTTGGTTCTTCTTTTACCGATCAATGGGACAGGGACAGCAAATGGTAAAGATGAAGGGGCAGAGGAAATGAACAGCCAACCATCACCTGATGTAGATAAATCCAGCCTCCAGTTAGTCTAGACTTGGTGTTAAAAACTATAATGAGCCACATAGATACAAAAAACAAACAAACAAACAAAAAAAACCCCTAAATTACCAAAGAGTATTGCTCCTATATACTTAACTGTCCCCAGGTTTACTTCATCACCTTAGAGGTTTTGTCACACTAGCTTAATAAAATGCCCGTAATTTAACACTGACCTGCAGCACCACTACCTTCCAGTGTTCCCTGAGAGCAAATCCAGGGTAGTGGTGAAAGAATGACTGCTGGAGCCACCCACAATTTTCTACACTCCACTCCAAGTTACTCTTAAAATTGAAAGTGAGGAAACTTACATTTCCAGAGTGGTTCGTGAGGTACTTGCTCTAGAAGCAGTGCTTGGACTCTGCTTCACTCATTTTGCATGCTGGAGCCTACTGCTTCCCCAAGTACAGCATAATTTTGGTAGGGAGTACTCAGCCACCAGGCAGCTTCAGAAGGGCTTGCCCTCACCCTCTGCTTACTTTTAGTTCTCGGCCCATGGCCAGGGTTCTAATAAAAATGATAGTTGGCTCTGGCCTATCTCAGTCACCACACTAACCTCACCACTTTTTGTGATGTCGCTGCACACCTCCATTTCTTGGTTCCATCTCTCATCCTGAGGAGGGAACAGCAGCATCATTCTTTATGGAAAAATCAATGTGGAGCTACCCACTGTCAGTGCAGCTGTGCATCCTGTCTAATAAACTGGCCTGCTGGTACTACTTCTACTGCCACAACTGCCGCTATGCCCTTAGCCCTGCCTTCAGCGACCACTGCCTATGCTCGGGGTCCTTCAGAGGCTGAGATCTAGACATATCTGCAGCACACTTCTGCTCCCATACGGAAATCAATTCTGCTGAGTCTGAGCTGGCGCTGGCTGGTCTCACCACTACTGCAGATTTGATGGCTGCTAGACATTAAGTGGCTCCCCCAGCCTACTTACTGTGATAGCTCAGACCCCAGAATAAAATCCAAGGAAGCAAGAAATTAAAATTTAGGGTCCAAAAGGCTTTATTTTAGGCCAGGCCTAGCGATGTAGCCTTGAGGAGCCAATATGGAAGACTGTGCATGCCCCAGCTATAGGGCAGGGTTTTTATCTTGTAAAACTGCAAACAGCTGCTGGTCTCACAATACAAGGAGGGAGTGAGTTTGTGGCGCACTACAGAACAGGAAAATGGTGATTACATTTCTTGGGAAGAGCAAGGTTCAGGTAAGGATTGGGCTAACAAGCAAGTTTAGATTAGGCAAACATCCTCCGGGGGAAAGTACATCCTGCAAACAAGCAAATTACCCTTCAAACAAGTTTAGATTAGGAAGATATCCTGTAATTTCCTTGTAGTTAAACGTTTCTTAAGGAACAGCACATTTTATTACTGATGGGCGGAAGAGGGCTGGGGGGCAGGGGGTTACAAGAGACTGAAACTTAAGGTTTTTACAGGAAATGGAAACTTACCTAACCTAAAGGGAGAAAGGTGTGGCGCATACAGAACAAGAAAGAGGCACATAGGTTAGAGCTAGGCTACAACAGTTAACCCGCTTCTTGCAGCTCCCGGTTCCCAGGTCCCAGCTTCCAATATGGCGGCCATGGCATTACCCATGCAGAGCTTGGAACCCCCTACAGCGGTGGCACAGGGGAATCACTCAATCATCAATGGAAATTCCTCAGCCTGGGATGGGAGTGGGGTTGGGATAGACAGTGGGGGTGGTGGTGGAGTTGGAATAGAGAGGCGGGGTGGATGCAGGGAACTGCTAGGTGATAATGGGAAGGAAGGGAGGGGACGTGCTGTGTGAGGGAGGCCAGTGAAAAGTAGTAAAAGACACTGCTAGCTTCTCAGTAAACCTGCCCACTCCACTGAGCATGCGCAACCCTTTCACACAAACTCAACAGGCTTTCTTAAGATAACAGCTGTCTTGCTCACTGAAGAATTCACAAAAAGATTTCTTTCAGGAGGAACCAGGGAACCTCTCCCCAACGTTTCAGGAATCAGGGCTAGGGGAGAACTCCAGGACTAACTGTTTATAGGGCCCAGGAAAAACTGTCATCCTATACCGAATCACTTTTATTTCAGTACTTCGTGCTAAGTCCTTGGGCCTCTTAGACGCTAGATGGGAAAAATTGCTTTTAAAATATAACATGACTGTGGTGACGACCCACCCAACCCCTGCTTATCCCTCTGATATTCCGATGTCTGTTCCACTACTGATAACACATGTATCTAGTGGACACACATATATACAAACACAGAGACCTGTAATTGGACTCTTCTTGTGGCAAGGAAAGCAGTGTCTGATGCTTACTTGTCTCTCCTCCTGCTACTAGAATACTGGATTCATAATGGCAGTAATTATCATTTTTATGTCATCTCTAAATCATGATTCTCTACTTTGCTATTAAGCCACACACTATACTCGCCACAATATAGTGGTGATGAAGTATCATCTATTACACAGGAAATGAGTGAATCCTCAACAAAACACTGTAGAACTCAAAGTACCACTTCAGAAAGACAAGTGCAATTGTAACAGCGGCTAAATTAGCTCAGTATCTTGGAGAGGGTTTAAAATTCTACAAAACCCAAATTCTTTCACCCTTCTACATATAGGGCTGTTAAGTTGTTATTTCTAAGATCACTGAACTATGCCTTCTGTTTATTTCACCACCAGACTTGGAGTAATAATGAAGAACAGGACATGGGAGATAGCAGTGCATTAGAAACAAGGATCATTAATAGTGCTTAAAATTCAGGGAGAATGTGAGATTCAGGAATTTAATTCTGTAAAAGTGAAAGCTTTGAAAGTAGTGAGTGCCTGGCAAGCACGAAGTAATTAGTTGTGAGTTTGACCCCTGGTATCTTCACTTCCAAAAAAAGGAATGAGTGCATGGGGCTATAAATCTTGAAGATATGTGGTTATATATGCACAAGCAACTCAATAATTTTTTTTTTTGCCTGAGCTTGAAGTGTTTATGATTAAGAACAATTATTTTGCACTCTGAATCTCATTCCCCTCCTGCTTCCTCACAGCCTTTGTTCTGGAAAAATTACACACGTGTGCACACACACACACAGAGAATCTGTTTTGCTCTTCTACCATATCATTCTCAACAACAAAGCATGCTGTTACAGAGTTTGACTTCCTAAAATAAAGTACAATTCATGACTTCCTCTTTCTTTAAATATCGTACTCTCTTGATCCCCAAAATAAAACAATGTTCATTTTCTTTCTACATGATTGATGAGTTACAGACAATCACCATTGCTGGATAACTTCTCAATTTCCCAATCTCTGAGCCTTGGAACAAGTCACAGTTCCAGACTTCAATACTTCCCAAAACTCTAATTATATTATTTCCATATACCATTGGAATCGATGCTTTAAATCCCTTTTGTATGTTGAGTGTGTGCAAAGTTAAGTGCAACAAAAAACTCTTTCTGACCTCAAAATTTATACCCACAGCTTGCTATCTAGCATTTTTACTTGGTTACTCATAGGTAGGTCTCTCAAATTTTGCCTAATCTAAACTGAACTACTATTACTTTGACCCCAACCAACCTACATATCACCTAGGTTTTTCCAGAACAATTAACCTGTGTCATCCATCTATGTTTCTGCTCATATCTTTCTTCAGAATAACCTTCCAAGGTCAACCTACGTGAAACACCATCCCCATAATATTCTACCTTTGTTCCTTTTTTTTCTTCATAGGGCCAATAAACACCTCATATATTTGCTTAATTCTGTACCTAACAATTTCTGGAACATAATAGGGCTCAGTAAGTGCTTTACAAATAAACTTGTCTTTGTTATTTTGGTGTGCATTTGATTGCATCACCTACTTTAAGAAGCTTCGTTTCATATTATTTTTCTTATATAGAAAATTAACCTAAAAGTTGAGGGCATAACTTAATGACAAAGTGAATGCTTAGCCTACACAAGAACCTGGGTTCAATGCCTAGCACCGATAGATGAATAAATAAAATTTAAACTTCATGTGTATTCATTCATTTGTTTTCTTTAGCATATATCTATCTACTATTTTGTGCTGCTTTGCTTTGCTTTGCTTTGCTTTGCTTTGCTTTGCTTTGCTTTGCTTGAGACAGACAGACAATGTATGTACTCCAGGATATCCTTGAACTTACCATTGTCTTGTCTCAGCCTCCAGAGAGCTGGAATTACAGGCATGCAGCATCATCCTACCTAAATCTCTTGCATCTTAAAGGAATAGTACTTTCATCAAAGATCCTTCCTCACTGATGGTGAAAATGTAAACTACCATATAGAGTACTCAAAAAACTAACAAACAATTTTAAAATTAAAAAAGAAATTCTGTTTCACCAGCCATATCTCTTCTCAATATCTTCCTGAAAGAGTTAAATAGATAGTATTACAGTGATACATGCATACCCATGTTTATAGAAGCACAACTTTTAATAGGTAAATTGTGAAAGAGGCCCATATACTCATCAACAATAGAATGGATAAGAAATAGGTTATAAATAAAGATACAGTTGAGTCATTTTGAAGAAAATAGTTTCATCGTGAAGCCAAAATTTTAAATGAAATAAGTCAGATACACAAACATAAATATTGCTATGTTTTGCTTATAGGAGAAGCCAAAGTATAAATAACTTAAAGAGGAAATTAAAGACAGATAATAGGAAACAGGGAGATAGAACATTTGCAAATAGAAATGGGACCAAGATATGAAAGGAGAGCAGAGGTAGAGGAGGAAAAGGGAAAGTAAAAAGAATCAAGTCATGGTGTGTATATGTAGCAATACCCTATGACAACTATATACATTATTTATTGAAAATATATTAATAAAAAATTTTAAAGCCCTTTCTTTTATTCTATTGTTTTACTAGACTACCTTATCTTACACCTCTTCAGTTGAGAAGTCTTTAACACTACTCCATACGTTTTTTAAATGTTTGTTCCTTCTCCATTGCCTCAGATAACCTCTTATAATACTTATTTGAACTGATGTTATACTTTTCTACTTTGTCCTTATGAATCTAAATTTATGCTTGTCAGACCAGGTGTCATAGAACATGTCTATAATGCCAGCGCTCAGGAGGCTGAGGCAGAAAGATTGCCCTGAGTTTGAGACTATCTTGAGCTACAAAATGAGTTCAAGGACAGTCTGAACTAAAGAGCAAGAACATGTCTCAAATAAGCAAATTTATTTATTTATTTATCCATGCTTCCTCTTGCCTACCAAATCACTTTTCCCAGTGTAAGCACAGTGATAAAAATCCTTAAGGAGTCTCCATCACATTCAGTAAAATATACACACTCCTCAACTCTCAATAAAGACATTTTTAATACCCACTTTCTATCTTTCTAGCTTCGTTGTCTCCATCTAGCACCATATACTCTAATAAAAACTTATTATTGCCTCTTCCATTTCGTAAGGATTCTTACACAATTGTTTCTTAGTAATAATACTAAAAATATTATTTATAGGGAGTCTATTATTTACCAGGCATATGTCCTTCATGGACTCATTCAGCCTGCATGACAATTTGTAAAATGTGTGTCACCTAATCATTTTTCAGCATTTTGTCTAAGTTCAATATATTAAATGGATTTTTAGAGCTAGGAAATGGAATAGGAACTTAATTCATCCACTCCATGCATTGCCTGGGTATTACAGTACATACAGAAACAGTAGCCCCACAGCCAGATGAAATTTTTTTATCATCTACAATTTATGCACAATGAATTTGAACATGAGAGAGGCTCAGAAATTTTCCCTATGGCCTCATAAATATTCAATGAGAAATCTATAATTAAAAATATTTCTTCCTGATGCCAAATCTTCTACACCACTTGAAATTCTGTGAAGTATTTTTGAATTTATATTTCCCTTCCATACCCTTCCTCTCTATTCATCCCCTACAGAAAATTAGTCACCCAAATCGCCATATTTCTATCAGTAACTTTATATCAGTATGTTTTAGTGTTTCCTTACTAGAAAACCTTGACATTTTGATCATAGTGAATTAATTAACTTATTAAGTTCTGCATGCACAGCATACGGTGGTGTTGAATATAGTTTATGTTATTAACAAGCAACACAAATATAGCCAGATGTATTAAAGTTCTGTACAGATACAAAAAAAGAAGTAAGACAAATTTGAAGGGAGTAAGTCTTATTTTTTCTGTGTTGAATATACCAGCTATATGCTGTCTTATTTTAGATTACTACTACTTAGATTCTTTTAGATGTCATTTGTGGTTTTTTGTTTCTTTTTTTAATTTTATTTAAGAGGAAAAAGAGAAAAACACAAAACAAAACAAAGCAATGTAAGGGTACACGTAATTCAGAACTACAGAAAAAAAAAACAGTAAGAAATCACCTGTTAATAGATTATATATTATCATCTTAGAAATAGTTGCTCAAATCACTGTATCAAAAGTAGACATTCAAACATAGAGACTGCAAACAGCTGTGTTCAATGATCCAAAAACATTAATATAGTCAGCTATTTAACACCCCTAAACACACTTGCTGTTATATCCATAGAGCTCTTTTTTTCCCTCTCTTTTTTACAACAAAATTTACACATTTTGGATTTTATTACTCCTTAGTTCTTATTACTTTTTTTGGGGGGGAGAGAATAAAGTCAAATATGGCAAAACAAAGCTGTCAGTCAAAACCAAGGATAGACATAGCACATGATGTAAAACAGAGTACAAGGTTATCAACAATGGTTATCAACGTTGTCTCTTGTTTCCTTAAAAAGAATTGTCTATCTCATTAGATATTATAAAGTTGGACAAAACAGTAGAGAACAAGACCAATAAAACTTAGGCATTGTAAACATTACAGGACTTGCAGAGGAGACAATAGTCAAACCAGAATGGGCATCTTAGTGAATCTTATTGCCTTCGAAGTAGTTGCCTATACCCACAAACTTGATACTATCATACAGAATGGAACAGAGTCTAATCAGTCAAAACAAGATCATGGGAGTATTACAGGACTTCAAAACAAGTTAATAGGAAATCAAAACGAGTTACTATTATATATCCTGCTATTTTTTTAAATTTTTCCCCTTAATTAAAACAAACATAAGAAATAACTAAATAATTTTTTAAAGAATAAGGGAGAGATTGAGATAAAACAGGACATAGCAATATAACAATACAGGTCAAAGCATGACTGTTTCAGTAACCTAGTGCTTCACCACAAATAACCCGACTTAATAGTAGTTACCATAGTGTCTGTCTTTTTCCTTGTAATATTTGGATAAAACTTCATATACTATAGCTTCAAATATTTCCATATCAAGAAGCCCAGAATAAAGCCTTTCCAATTAATAAGTTAAAACGTTATAGGGCTTCAAGGCCACATAATAGGGAATCATGATTACCACATATTTTTATATATTTGAATCATTACTTACATTAGGGAAACTATTCAGTATTCACACATGCGAGATTGATTTATTTCACTTATGAGTATGGTCTCAAGCTGCGCCCATTTATTGATAAATATCTCAATGTGATCCTTCTTTATAGCTGAATAATACTCCATTGTATAGAAATACCACAACTTTTTTATCCATTCCTCAGTTGATGGACACTTGAGTTGTTTCCAAGGTCTGGCGATTACAAATTGTGCTGCTATAAACATAGGTGCACGTATATCACTGTGGCATGATGCTTTCAGCTCTTCTGGGAATATGCCTAGAAGTGGAATAGCTGGAATAAATAGGATTTCCAATCCCAACTTTTTGAGAAATCTCCAGACAGACCTCCACAAAGGCTGTACCAGTCTACACTCCCACCAACAGTGCAGGAGAGTTCCTTTTTCCCCACAGCCTCTCCAGCATTTGTTGTTGTTGGTTTTCTTGATCCTGGCCATTCTTTCAGGAGTGAGATGGTATCTCAGTGTGGTTTTAATTTGCATTTCTCTAATGACTAATGATGATGAACATTTTTTTCATGTATTTATTTGCCATTTGCATTTCTTCATCTGAAGATTGCATATTCATCTCAGAAGCCCATTTTTGGATTGGATCTTTGAATTTTGGAGGTCTGAGTTTTTGTAATTCTTTATATGTTTTAGACAAGTGTCCCTTGTCTGAGAGAGAGCTCACTAAAATCTTTTCCCAGTTTGTGAGTTTTCTTTTCACTATGCTGAAGATTTCTTTTAACATGCAGAAACTTGTTAATAAGAAGTGATCCCAGTTATTGATTCCGGGAAGTATTTCCTGTGCGGTTTGAGTCCTGTTCATGAATTCTCTACCTACTCCTATGTCTCCAAGGTTTTTACCCAATTTGTCTTCCAATAGATTTAGTGTTTCTGTTTTAATATTCAGATCTTTGACCCATTTAGATTTTAATTTAGTACATGGTGATAGACATGGGTCTAGCTTTAGTTTTCGGCAAATGGAGAGCCAGTTTTTCCAGCACCATTTATTAAAGAGACTGTCTTCTTTCCAATGAACCTGCTTGGCTCCTTTATGAAAGATAAGGTGGTTGAGTGTGTTTGTAGTTGTGGTTGTATCTTCTAATCTATTCCATTGATCTTCGGCTCTGTTTTGATTCCAAGACCATGTTGATTTTACTACTGTTGCTTTGTAGTATAACTTCAAATCAGGGATTGTGATGCCTCCTGCTTTGTCTTTGCTGCTTAGAATTGCCTTTGCGATTCTAGGTCTCTTCTGGTTCCAGATGAAATTTAGGAGTGATTTCTCTAGATCTATAAGGTATATTGATGGTATTTCGATTGGGATTGCATTGAATCTGTATAACAGTTTTGGGAGAATGGCCATCTTCACAATGTTTGTTCTTCCTATCCATGAGCAAGGGATGTCTTTCCATTTTCTGAGATCATCCTCAATTTCCTTTTTCAGTGTATTATAATTTTCACTGTATAAGTCTTTCACTTCTTTTGTAAGAGTAATTCCTAAATATTTCATTTTTTTGCTTGCTAATGTGAATAGTCCAGTTTCTCTTATTTCCCTCTCTGTGATTTTGTTGTTCATGTATAGTAATGCTATTGATTTCTGAGTATTGATTTTGTATCCAGCCACATTAATGAAATTATTTATTGTATCTAAGAGTCTTTCAATGGAGTTTAGGGGGTCTTCTATGTAGAGTATCATGTCATCTGCAAACAATGATAATTTAACTTCTTCTTTTCCTATCTTTACCCCTTTTATTTCTCTTTCTTGCCTAGTTGATCTGGCTAGTACTTCCAGTACTATATTAAATAAGAGTGGTGATAGAGGACATCCTTGTCTTATGCCTGATTTTAAAGTAAAGGCTTTCAATTTTTGGTCATTTAGTATGATGCTGGCTGTTGTATTGTCATAAATGGCCTTTATTATATTGAGGTAAAGACCATCTATTCCAATTTTCTGTAAAGTTCTTATCATGAATAAATGTTGGACCTTATCGAAGGCTTTTTCTGCATCTATAGAAATGATCATGTGATTCTTATTTTTGGCTTTATTGATATGGTGGATTACATTTATTGATTTGCATATGTTGAACCATCCTTGCATTCCTGGGATGAATCCCACTTGGTCATGGTGTATAATATTCTTGATGATTTGCTGGATCCTATTTGCCAATATTTTATTGAGGATTTTTGCATCTGTGTTCATTAGGGAGATCTGTCCATAGTTCTCTGTTTTAGTTGGGTCTTTCTCAGGTTTTGGTACTAGAGTAATATTTGCTTCCAGGAATGACTTGGGAAGGATTGCTTCCCTTTCAATTTCATTGAATAGTTTGAGGAGTGTCGGCATTAGGTCTTCTTTGTATTTCTTGTAGAATTCTGCAGTGAATCCATCTGGGCCTGGGCTCTTCTTGGTGGGTAAGGCCTTAATTACATTTTCAATTTCATTAGCAGAGATTGGGTTATTCAACAGTTTTACATCCTCTTGATCTAGCTTTGGTACTTCATATGCTTCTAAGAATCTGTCTATTTTTTCTGTGTTATCAAACTTTTGAGAGTAGAGATTTTCGAAATAGGTGTTGATGAACTTCTGTATTTCTATTGGGTCTGTAGTGATTTCACCCTTTTCATTTCTTATTGCATGAATTTGAGCTTTTTCTTCCCTTTTTTTAATAAGATTGGCTAGGGTCTTATCAATTTTATTTATTGTTTCAAAGAACCAACTCTTTGATTCGTTGATTCGTTGGATTGTATTCTTAGTCTCTATTGCATTGATTTCTGCTCTGATTTTTATAATTTCCTCTCTTCTTTTGGCTTTGGGCTTGACTTGCTCTTCTTTTTCTAGCTGTTTGAGGTGTAGCATCAAGTTACTTATTTGTATTCGTTCTGTTTTCCTGATGTGGGAACTCAGTGCAATAAATTTTCCTCTCAGGACGGCATTCATTGCATCCCACAGATTCCGGTAAGTTGTATCTGCATTTTTATTTTCTTTTAGGTATTGTTTAATTTCTTCTTTAATTTGTTCTGTGACCCACTGATTACTCAAGAGTGTGTTATTCAGTTTCCATGTGTTTGTGGGATTTTTGCAGTATCTTTTATCATCAATTTCTAATTTCAGAGCGCTATGATCTGATAACATGCAAGGGATGATTTCAACTCTTTTGCATTTATTTAAATATGTTCTGTGAGCTAATATATGGTCTATTTTAGAGAATGATCCATGTACTGCTGAGAAGAATGTGTATTCTGATGTTGTTGGGTGGAACATTCTGTATATGTCTATCAAACCCATTTGTTCACAGGTGTGATTCAGTTCTGTTATTTCTTTGCTCATTTTCTGTCTGGTTGATCTGTCCCTTGGTGTCAATGGTGTATTAAGGTTTCCTGTTACAATCGTGTTACCGATAATTTGAGTTTTCATTTCTGTTAATAATTGTTTTATATAACTGGGTGCTCTGGAGTTTGGCACGTATATATTTAAGATAGTTATCTCTTCCTCTTGGAGTTTTCCCCTTACCAGTATGTAGTGAACTTCTTTGTCCTTTATGGTCATTGTTGGTTTAAAGTTCACATTGTCTGCAAACAGAATGGCTACTCTTGCCTTCTTTTGGATTCCTGCTGCATGGAGAATTGTTTTCCATCCTTTGACTTTCAGTCTGTGAGTATCCTTCTGGGTTAGATGGGTTTCCTGTAAACAGCATATGGTTGGATTTTGTTTCTTGATCCATTCTGCTAGTCTGTTTCTTTTGATTGGTGCATTGAGACCATTTACATTAATGGTTATTACTGTTAAATGCTGGTTTATTGTAGGAATGTTATCTCTCTGCTGTTGCATCTTTATCTTTCTGTTCTGTTTAATTATTTGTTTTGCTTAGTGGTTTTTTCCTTTGTGTATCTAAACTGTCTTTCAATATTTTTTGCAGGGTTGGTTTGGTGTTCATGAAGTTCTTCAGCTGTTCTTTGTCATGGAAGTATCGTATTTCACCATCAATTTTGAATGATAGTTTTGCAGGATATATCAGTCTAGGTTGGAAATCATTTTGCTTTAGGATCTGGAATACTTCACTCCATGCTCTTCTTGACTTTATTGTTTGTGATGAGAAGTCTGCTGTGATTCTGATAGGTTTTCCTTTATAAGTGATCTGTCTTTTCTCTCTGACAGCTTTTAATAATCTATTCTTGTGTTGGATTTCTGGGATGGTGATTATTATATGTCTGGGTGTAGTTTTGTTTTGGTTACGACTATTTGGAGTTCTATATGCTTCACTGGCCGTGATGTCAGTTTCTGATCTCATGCTTGGGAAATTTTCAGCTATTGCTTCTCTAAATATCCTCTCTACATCCTTTATGTTGTCTCCTTCTTTTTCATTAATCCCTATCATTCTTATGTTATTCTTCTTTGCATCATCTTGCAGTTGTTGAATTGTTGTTTCCTGATTCCTTGTTATTTTTAAAAGATCTTTCCTTTCCTGTTCACTAGCTTCAATCCTGTCTTCAAGGTCTGAATTTCTATCTTCACTTTCATTAAGTTGGTTTTTACAACTTTCAGTGGAGTTTTTTATTTCCTGTATATCTCTGTGCATCTGCATTATGTATTCTGTTTATTTCTTATATTGCTCGTCTAGGGATTCTATCTTTTTGTTTAGTTCCTCCAATTTTTTATCTGTGTTTTCTTTAGATATATTCAGAATCTCTTTCATTTCTTTTATCATTTCTTCTTTTATCTGGGAGATTATCTCAAGTTTGAATTTCTTTAAAGCTTCCTGGAGTTGCTTGTCAATTTCAGTAGCTATTGTGCCCAATATTTGAGGTGGATGGCATATATTTTCTTCTATATACATTGCTCCTAGGGTTTCTTGAGATGGGCTGGAGGTTTGAGGTTGTAATTTGGTCTTTTGTTTTGTCATTTTCCTATATTTCTGTGTTTCAAGTGTTATTTGAAAGCTTCCTCAGGATCTGTTGAATATCCCCTTCTATGTTTGCAGTTACTGAGACTCTGGCACCACGCTACCCCAAGCCACTGGGCCTGCAGAACCAATGGCCCTTCTCTGCCTGCTCAGAACCCTGCAGTTCCAGACAAGCTGGGCCTCAGGGACACTGTGAGCCCACCTGCCCCTTGGAAGCTCCACAGCTCTTCAATCACAGCCGGGTTAGGGTACTCACCACAGGCCGCAGTGCCTCAGGATCCCTGTGATCCCTGCTTGCAGAGATATCCACAGTCCTCCAGACACCTGGAGAGGCCGATGCAGGTGCCCCAGATCCACCCAGCCCCTCCTCTGCACACCGATGGCTAGGCACGGCAGCGAAACAGGCTGGGCTCCAGGGATAGTGTGGGCCCACCCACCTGTTCGAAGCTCAGCAGTTCTCCAAGTGCAGCACGGATGGGGAGGCAGATGTAGAGGCCTCAAACCCACTTCTCCACTTCACTGCACCCGGGAGCCTGGAGGGTCCAAAAGAGTCTGAGATTTGGGCAGAGTGTGCTAAGCACTCACCACAGGCCACAGTGTCTCAGGAACTTGCGATTCCTCCCTGCTAGCAGAGCTATCCACAGTCCTCCAGACACACGGAGAGGCCGATGCAGGCACCCCAGATCTGCCCAGCTCTTCCTCTGCACACTGATGGCTAGGCGTGGCAGCAAAACCGCCTGGGCTACGGGGATAGTGTGGGCCCGCCCACCCATCAGAAGCTCAGCAGTTCTCCAAGTGCAGCCAGGATGGGGAGGCAGATGTAGAGGCCTCAAACCCACCTCTCCCCTTCACTGCACCTGGAAGCCTGGAGGGACCCAAACAATCTGGGCCGAGATATCCACAGTCCTCCAGACACACAGAGAGGCCGATGCAGGCACCCCAGATCCGCCCAGCTCCTCCTCTGCACACTGATGGCTAGGCGCGGCAGCAAAACAGGCTGGGCTCCGGGGATAGTGTGGTCCTGCCCACCCATCGGAAGCTCAGCAGTTCTCCAAGTGCAGCCAGGATGGGGAGGCGGATGTAGAGCTAGATGTCATTTGTGAAGAAAATTTAAACTGCAGGTGAAAAAACATGATGACTTTATATTTAAGCACAGAAGCAAGTAGCAGTGAAGACTTGTGCTCCTCTATCTTCTGTAAAGTATGCAGAAGTTTGTGATTTTTCTTCAGCATTTAAGAAATTTTTAACTTAAAGGTGTATGTGTGCTTTTGCATTACTAAATTTTCAATTACTAGAACATAGTTTTAAAAAGTATAACATTGTTGAAAATATTTTATTGATACTGGATTTGCGATATAATCTACTTTATGAACAATATACTACTCATTATAAAAATATATAGATTTCACTATTTTTATTAAATATATTGGGTATACATATTAAGTATATTATTGTTAAGTAATTTGGATATACATAATGATCACATTCATCATAAGAGACTTATACCTGTACAAGATGTATTTTAGTTCCTCTTTTTTCCCACTCCCTTCCTTTCAAACCCTCTTCCCCTTCTTATTTACAAATTTTGTTTCCATTTTATCTTTTTTCCCCTCAATTCTTTCCTCTCACCTCCCACTAGTTTCACATTCTTTAGAATGATTTCTTTCAATTTCACAATATCTATTACTTAATTTTTTCTTCTTTACACTCTTAGTTTTTCACAACAGAGTCAATGCAATAGTTACACATGTGTGTCCAACTTATTTCACTTAAGAGTATGGTTTCAAGTTGTACCTATTTAGTTACAAATGTCTCAAATTTATTCATTTTTGTGGCTGAGAAGTACTCCATTGTATAAAAAACCCACATTTTTTTCAGTCAGTTTAACAGTTGATCAACATTTGGGTTGTTTTCAAGATTTAACTATTAAAAATTGTGCTGCTATAAATATGGATGGGGATGTATCATTATGGTATGATGCATTTAATTCTTTTAGGAAGATACTCAGAAGGGTAATATCTCAGTCAACTGGGACCTCTAGTTCTAGGTTTTTGAGTAATCTTAATGCTGACTTCCACAGTTAGTGCACCATTCTACCCTCAACCAAACCAAAATTCTTTTTCCCAATTGTTATTTTTGCCAGCAATTGTTACTTGTTGATTTTTTTGATGATACCTACTCTTTCTGTAGTGAGATGGAATCTCAGCATTGTTTTACTTTGCAGCTCTTGAATGATCAGTGATATTGAATATATTTTCATATATTTATTTGCCATCTGTACTTCTGAGATGTGTATATTCATTTTAGATAACAATTTTTGGAGTGGGTCTTAAAATTTAGGGTGTCTAATTTTTTTCAATTCTTTATATGTTCTACATATTAGCCCCTTATATGAATAACAAATACCATTTTTTTGCACTCTGTAGGTTGTCTTTTCACTCTGTTGATTTCTTTTCCAGTGCAAAGGCTAATACTATGGATTCCCAGCTGTTAATTGTTTGTAGTATTTCCTATATGATCAGGTTTTTGTCCATTAAATCTGCCTACACCTATGTCTTGAAGGGCCCTACCTATTCTTTCTTTTGTAGATTTAGTGTTTCTGTCTTAATATTTAGATCTTTGACCCATTTTGATTTTAGTTTAAAAAATAAAATAGGAAAAAAGAGAAAAATGTAGAATAAAAAATTAACAAAATCTCTAGTTGATAAATTACATATTATCTTAAAATAGTTGTTAAAGTTATACAATCAAAGCATAAAAAGTGGCTAGACACTTAAACATTGACAATGCAAACTCTTATGTTCAATGATCTAACAGATATTTAGTAATATCTTCATTTATCTTACACACTATACGTACCATTATATCATTTAGAGCACTTTCTAACCTTTCCCTTTTACAATATCTACTATACCTTTTGGATCCCATTATTATATCAGTTATTATTTTTACACTAGAGAGACAATGTGATATTTACTAATGTGAATCTTGTTTGTTTCACTAATTAGGATATTCTCTAGTAGCCTCCATTTATCTATAAAAGCTCAAGATGATCCATTTTATAGCTAAGTAGTATTCCATTATATAAAAATACCACATTTTTTCATCCATTCTGTTGTAGATGGGCATTTTGATTGTCTCCAAGATTTAGCTATCACAAAGTGTGCTTACTATAACACAGGTGCACATACATCATGTGACATGACATTTTCAGTTTTGGGGGGAAAATACCTGAGAGGGGAATAGCTGAATCAAGTGGAACTTCCAGTCCTAGTCTTTTGAGAAATCTACATACTACTTTCCACAGTGGTTGCACCAGTCTGCACTTGCACCAACAGTGGAGAAGTGTTTCTTTTCCTCCTGCATCCTTGCCTGCGTTTGTTAAGAGTTGATTTCTTGATGGCAGCCATTCTTTCCAGAGTGAGATGAAATCTCAATGCTGTTTTATTTGCATTTCTCAAATGACCAATGATGGTGAATATTTCTTCTTGTATTTATTTGCCATTTGTATATCTTCATCTGAGAATTGTTTGTTCATCTCTGATGCCCATTTTTGGAGAGGGTCTTTGAATTTGGGGAGACTTCATGTTTTTCAATTTTTCATATGTTTTATGTATAAGTATTTTATCTGAAAGATTATTAGCTAAAATTCTTTCCCATTCCAAGGGTTTTATTTTCACTTTGTTGATGATTTCTTTTCAAGTGCAAAAACTTTTTAGTAATGTGAGATCCCAATTGTTGATTCTTTGAAGTATTTCCCATGTGATTTGCATTTTATTCATGAATTTTCTGCCTATCCCTGTTTCCAAGATTTCTACTACCTTCTCCTCCAGCAGATTTAGTGTTTCTGTTTTAATATTTAGGCCCTTGATCCATTTTGATTTTAGTTTAGTGTATGGTGATAAGCACAGGCCTAGTTTTAGTCTTTGGCATGTGGAAAGCCAGTTTTTCCAACACCATTTATTATAGAGTCTATCTTTTTTCCAGGGAACATGTTTGGTTCCTTTGTCAAATATAAGGTAGCTATGTATCTTTGTAGTAGTGTTTACATCTAATCTGTTCCATTGATCCTCAGGTCCATTTCCTTGCCAGTACAATGTTGATTTTTTTTTTTTACTGTGGCTTTGCAGTACAGTTTTAAGTCAGGAATTGATATGCCTACTATTTTACGTGTGTTGACCAGAATCGCCATTGCTAGTCTAGGTTTCTTCTGCTTCCAGATGAATTTTAGGAATATTTTCTGTAGGTCTGTAAGATATGTTAATTATTTTTCAACTGGAATTGCATTGAATCTGTATAACAGTTTTTGGAATATGGCCATTTTAACAATGTTGGTTCTTCCTAACCAAGAATAAGGAATGGCTTTCCATTTTATAATATCCTCTTCAATATCTTTTTTCAGAGTAGTATAATTTTCAGCATATAGTTCTTTCACATTCTTGGTTAAGTTGACTTCTAAGTATTTCACTTTTTTAGACGACATTGTGATTTCTCTCTCAGTGTGATTTTTGTGGACAGGAATGCTATTTATTTTTGAGTGTTGACTTTGTATCCAGCTATGCTGCAGAATTTATTACCTCTAGTAGTCATTAATGGAATATTTGAGGTCTTCTATGTAGTATATAATGTCATCTGCAAATAATGATAATTTAACTTCTTTCTTTCCTATTTTTATTCCTTTTATTTCTCCCTCTTGTCTGATTGGTCTGACTAATATTTCCAGAACTATGTTGAACATGAGCACTGGTAGTGGATATCCTTGTCTTCTTCCTCATTTTAGAGTGAAGGTTTCCATTTTTTGTCCAGTTAGTACAATGTTGACTATTGGTTTGTCACAGATGGCCTTTATGAGATTGAGGTACATACTCTCTATTCTGAGTTTCTGTAGGGCTTCTTTTTATCATGAATAGGTGTTGGAGTTTACCAAAAGCCTTTTCTGTGTCTACTGAGATAATCATGTGATTTTTATTTTTGGCTTTGGTGATGTGGTGTATTATATTTATTGATTTGCATATGTGGAACCATCCCTGCATTCTTGGAATAAATCCCAATTTGTCGTGGTGTATAATTTTCTTGATACTTTGCTGCATTCTATTTACCAATATTTTATTGAGAATCATTGCATTAATTTTCATTAGAAATACTGGTGTATAGTTGTCTTTTTTGATTGTATCTTTCCCTGGTTTTGATATCAGAATGGTACTTGACTCTAAGACTGTGTTAGGGAGGACTTCTTGTCATTCAATTTCCTTCAAGAACTTATGGAGTATTGGCATTAAATTTTCTCTAAATTTCTTACAGAGCTCAGCCATGAATCCATCAGGACCTGGATTTTATTAGTTTGTAATTTTTAATCACATTTTTTTATTTTAGTAGCTGATACTAAGTTATTCAAACTTGTTATATCCTCTTGATTGAGCTTTGGTAGCTCATATGTTTCTAGAAATCTGGCCATTACCTCTGTGTTTTCCACACTCTATGAGTAGAGATGCTCAAAGTAGGTGTTCATGATCTTTTGAATTTCCATGCGATCTGTAGTAATTTCCCTTTTCAGTCCTTATTGTGTGGATTTGCCTTTTTTCTTTCTTTTTCTTGATAAGGTTGACCAGAGGTTTATCAATTTTATTTATTCTCTCTAAAAACCAGCTTTTTATTCATTAATTATTTGCATTGTTAGTGTTTCAATTGCATTAATTTCTGCTATGACTTTTATAATTTTTTCTATTCTTTGAGCTTTGAGTTTGACTTGCTATTCCTTTTCTAGAAGCTTGAGATGCAGCATTAGGTTATTTATTTGTGTATTCTTGATGTGATTATTTCTGTTTTCATTTGTGTATTCTTGCTGTGATTATTTATTGCTATATATTTCTCTTGTAGGATTGCTTTCATTGTGTCCCTTAGGTTATGGTATGTTGAATTTATTTGCGTTACTGCTATATTTTTATTATTTATTGCTATATATGTCCCTCTTAGGACTGCTGTCATTGTATCCCATAGCTTATGGTATGTTGCTGCCATGGTTTATGTCTGTGGCCCCCAGGCCTCACAAGTTTGCATTGTGCATTTGTAATTGGTTCATTGTCTAGTGCTTGGATTGATGGTGTCAGTGCTACACCCACATAGGGGTGGAGCCAGGATGTGATGCAATGGCAGGAAGAAGGTGTGTCTTGCTTTTTGCTGGTTCCAGTTTGCTGTTTGCAGCCACCATGAACTTCAGTCCAACCATGCTCACCTGCCTTGGAGCCAACTGAGTGTGGACTGAAACCTCCAAAAACTGTAAGAAATAAACCTTTCTTTTCCGAACTTTGGGCTTCCCAACTTTGGGTATTTTGTCTCAGCGATGAGTAAAAAGTAACTAAGACAGAATTTGATACTGAGGAGTGGGGTCGTTTGCTGTGACTATACCTGACCATGTTTCTTTGGAAATGGTTTGTGGACAGAGTTTGGAAAGGTTCTGACATGTCACCTGGATGCATAGAGTGGAGCAGTTTAGGTTGTTCTGTAGAGGAGATTCTGGTCAGAGCTCAGGAGAACGGAAGGCTGATAAAAAGCCTCATGGTAAAGAGCAGGCTTGGGAGGTTTCTGCTGGGAAGGACTGCATTTGTTGTTGGACTCCACATGATGTGTGTTATGGCTTGGCAGAAAGTTTGTCTGCATTCTGCTCCTGCTCAGAGACTTTGCCTAAGATTGAGACAAAAGGCAATGGACTGATTAATCTTGAAAAAGAAATTAAAAAGCAATGGAACATTGAGGCTGTGGCATGGCTATTGTTGGGGACTTTCAGCCAGCGGTATTTTTCAAATCAAGAGCAAAGAGTCCAGCAGGATAATTTACAATGCTGTGAGTTTGGCCAGAAGAAAAATTCCCGGAAGGTTGTGGATTGTAAAGACAGAGTTGAGATTTTGATTGTTGATGGGAAGCAGAGAGATAAGAAAGATGGCCTTGGGGCATCCCAGGAAGAGGGTCCCCACTCTTTGCAGCCTCATTGCAAAAGTGAAAGAATTTGCTCAGAGTGAAAAGCTGCAGAGTGCCATGCTCCAGAATGGCGACAGAGGCCACATGAGGTTCCAGAATGGCAACAGAGGCCACCTGAGGTTCCAGAATGGTGACAGAGGCCACATGAGGTTCCAGAATGCCTGCAACACAGAGAAGCTTTTCGTTACAATCAGGTAAACAGAGCCCTACAATCCGGGCAACTGATCCCTACAGCCAAGAAAGAGAAAAGCCTGGCTACTGTCTCAGCTAGCAGCATTCCTTCGTGGCATCCACATGGTCCTAATTTTAGGTGCAAGGAAAATGCACAAATTCTGAGGGTAAGATGGCTTCCACCTCGATTGCAAAGGGCCTGGGAGGCCAAGCAGTGTGCCCCTAAGAGGGCAATTTGTGAAGATGTAAAGGTGAAGCCAAAGGTGCAATGGAGACTCCAGAAGTTTGGAAAAGCCAGGAACATGGATGATCCAAGGAAAGCTGCAAAAAGCGAGCAGAGAGGATTTAAGAGAAAATTTGCAGGAGCTGAAATACCTGGATGTGCCATGGGGGTGGAATCACCCAAGCCTTTTGGGCTTGTAACCAGGTTGCTTCAGATGCTGAGCTTGGAACTCTAGAACTTAAAGTTCATCCTGCTGGATGTTGGACTTGCTTTGTTACCAATGCTTTCTATTCCCCTGTTTGTAACTTTTGGAATGGTAATGTTTATCTTGTGCCTTTGCATTTCAGAAATGTTTAACCTTGTTTCATTTGTACAGGGGCTTACAATTAAGAGTTTGCCATAGATCTTGGAGGAGACTTGAGACTTGGACTGTTCAGCAGTGCTGAAACTTAGGACTTTGGCAACTCTTGGAGGTGGACTAAATGTCTTTTGTAGAAAGGATGTACATGAGTCCTGGGGGCTGGGGGTGGAATGTCATGGTTTATGTCTGTGGCCTGCAGGCCTCATGAGTTTGCATTGTGCATTTGTAATTGGTTCATTGTCTAGTGCTTGGATTAATGGTGTCAGTGCTAAACCCACATAGGGGTGGAGCCAGGATGTGATGTAATGGCAGGAAGAAGGTGTGTCTTGCTTTTTGCTGGTTCCTGTTTGCTGTTTGCAGCCACCATGAACTGTGGCCCAGCCATGCTCGCCTGGCTTGGAGCCAACTTAGTGTGGACTGAGACCTCCAAAAACTGTAATAAATAATCCTATCCTTTCCAACTTTGGGCTTCAGCTATTTTTGTCTCAGCAATGAGTAAAAATAACCAAGACAGTGGCATTTATTTGTGTTTTCTTGATGTGATTATTTATGTATTTATTTGTGTTTTCTTGATGTGATTATTTATTGCTATATATGTCCCTCTTAGGACTGCTTAATTGTGTCTCATAGGTTATGGTATGTTGTATCTGCATGTTCATTGCACTTTAGGTATAGTTTTATTTTTTAATTTCATCTGTAACCCACTGGTTATTCAGAAATTTGTTATTTAATTTCAATTTATTTATGCAGGTTTTTCAGAGGTATTTGCCACCGATTTCCAATTTTAGTGTGCTGTGGTCAGATATTATGCATGGGATAATTTTGCTCCCCTTGCATTTAGTTAAGAATGCTTTATGGGTTCGTATAGGTTCTGTTTTGGAGAATGTACCACGTGCAGCTCAGAAGAATGTGTATTCTGCTGTGGTTGGGTGGAACACTCTGTAAACATCCACTAACTCCATTTGCTCACAGATATGATTCAATTCTGTTACTACTTTGCTGATTTTTGTTTAGTTGATCTGTCTCTTTGCGACAGTGGGATGTTAAGGTCTCCAATTAGAATTGTGTTGTGTATTTGGTTTTTTATGTCCATTTGTATTTGTTTTATATAGTTAGGTGCTCATATATTTGGTGCATATATATTTATAATTCTGATTTCTTCCTCCTGTAGTTTTCCACTTACAAGTATGTAATGGCCTTCCTTATCTCTGTTAATCATTCTAGGCTTGAAGTTTACTATGTCTACAAACAGAATAGCTACTTCTGCTTTTTTCTGGGTTCCTGTTGCATGGGATACTCTTTTCGATCCTGTGACTTTCAATCTATGAATTCCTTTTTCAGTCAGATGTTTTTCTTGTGTACAGAATATTATTGGATCCTGTTTCTTGATCCATTCGGTAGACCAATTTTTTGATAGGTAAATTGAGCCCATTTACATTTATGGATATCACTGATATGTACTAGGTTGATTTTACCATGTTGTGTTTCTGATATTGGTTTCCTGCTTTTCTTCCTTGTTTAATTTCTTATTCATCCTAGTGGTTTCTTTCTGTTGTTGTTCTGGAGATTGTGGTCATTTTCACTCTATCTATCATGTCTTTCAGTACTCTTTATAATGTTGGCTTGGTGGACATGAATTTCTTCAGTTGTTCTTTGCCATGGAAGTACCTTGTTTCTCCATTAAGTTTCAAAGACAGTTTTTCTGGATACATCAGTCTGGGTTGAAAGTTGTTTTCTTTTAGAACTTGAAATACTTCACTCCATGCTCATCTTAACCTGAAGGTTTGTGCTGAAAAACCTGCCATGATTCCAATAGGCTTTTCTTGATAAGTAGTTGTCTTTTATCTAACAGCTTTTAGTATTCTAATTTTATGCTGTATGTCTGGGATCTGAATTATTATATGTCTGGATGTAGATTTATGTTGGTTGTGACTGTTTGGTGTTCTGTATGCCTCACTTTTTGGTATATAAGATTTACCCCCATTTTTGGAATATTTCTGCTGTTACTTTTGTGAATAGTTCAGTTATATCATTTGCATTGAATCCTGCATCTTCACTGATGCCAATTAGTCTTATATTATTTCTCTTGGCATAATCTTGAAGCTGCTGGAGTATCATTTCATTCTGCTTTTTTATTTTTAAAATTTCTCTCCTTTCTTGATCACCAATTACAATCCTATCCTCAAGGTCTAAAATTGTATCCTCAGCTTCATTTAAATGGTTTTCCAAGCTTTCAATAGAAATTTGTTTCTTGTATATCTCTTTGAATTTGTTTCATTAATTCTGCTTGTTTTCTACATTGTTCATTCAAAATTTCAATTTCCCATACTCCTGTAATTTTTTCATCTATTTCTTCTCTATCTGTGTTGAACAACTCATTTACTAATGTTATTTCTGTCTTTATGTAAG
Source organism: Cavia porcellus (assembly GCF_034190915.1). Lineage (NCBI taxonomy): Eukaryota > Metazoa > Chordata > Mammalia > Rodentia > Caviidae > Cavia > Cavia porcellus. Next base: position 49,362,753 of record NW_026947486.1, read on the forward strand.
ACATTATTGCTAATTTGATTTCCTCTACAGCCTCATGGATTTGTTTCTTTACTTCATTTGTTAACTTTTCAGAGATTACAAATGTATGTCTTTCAATGTCCTCTATTTTAATGTTGCCTGTACTTGCTCCTGATGTTTGAGATTGCGTTTTGCCTTTTTGTTTTGTCGTTCTCACCTTTTGGGTAATATTTGGTCTTTCAATCCCAACAGTCTCAATTGTCCATAGTGTGGATTTTAGGGTCTTACTGTGTGGTTGATGTTTGTCCAATTGCTGGGTACCAACAATGAACAGGAGAGCCAGTCACCTGAATTCCTCCTGCATGGCCTGTTGGGTGAGTCCTATATTCTTCCTGGGCTAACTAGCTTAGAAGTATTGATGTAAGTCCACTCTTAGTTCCTGCTGTTGCTATATCTTTAGGTTATTGCAGGTCACCAGATCTCCCTGTTTATAGTATTTGTGTCAGCGGGGGACCTACTGTGTCACTGAATGTCTCATAACCTCTTTTAATTTTCTCCAAGTTGGGGAGGACTTATTGGTGCACTCCTCAAACTATCTGATGTTCTCTGTGTTGAAGAGGGGATTACTCACTCTCTTACCTGGTTTGCCAAGGTCTTACTGTTGGAGGGAGCTTCACTTCCCTTCCTATTCACCCACTAAAGACGACTATTTTAGGAGCAAACTCATCACACTGACTGGGTCATGCTGAGGTCTTCTTTTTTGTTTAGGGGTTCCTGAGTCTCCCATTGAGCCAGCACAGTAATTTGCTATAGTCCAAAGTTCTGGGAAAAGGGGTTGAATCCAAAGATCAACTGCAGTACTACATCCACGAGGTGAAGAGGTTCCCCAGGAGGTGGGCCCACGGTGATTGTCAGGGCATCCCAGGTGTGCTGGGCTGAGGGGCAGGCCCACTGCTGTGGTCGGGGTGGGGGGTCCCAATGTGCAGGGCCAAAGGGCAGACTCGTGGTGTTGGTCCAAGGTGGCTCAGTTCTGCTGGAGTTTTCCTTAGATCTTGGAGGTGACTTGGGCTTGGACTTTTCAGCAATGCTAAAACTGTTAGAATTTTGGTGACTGTTAGAGATGAACTAAATGCTTTTTCCATAAAGGTGCATGAGTCTTTGGGGGGCCAAGGGTGGAATGTTGTAGTTTGTGCATGAATGTTCCTAAAAAGCTTAATGTGGTCATGGGGGCAAGCTTCTAATGTTTGTAAATGATTCATGGTCCAATGCTTGGATTATGGGTGTGACTGCTTTACACACTCTAGGGTGTGCTGCCTACATATGATATAAGGGACATACAGAGTCTTCTATCTGCATTCCTCTCTTTTTTGCTTTTGCTGTTTTTGCTGTCTGCCTAATGCCATGAACTGTTGTTTAAAAAACATGTAATGATCATATGGCCTGGAAATTGAAACTGTTAATATTTATCCTAGGGAAACAAATGCAAAACAAAACAAAACAAAGCAAAACAAACTGCACACAAATTTTTAGAGGCTTTTTTGTAATATAAATAAATTAGACAAAATTCAAATATCCTACAATTGCTAACTAAATAACCAAATTGTAAAATGTCCATATGGTGGAACACTACTCAGAAATATATAGGAATAAGCTATTCATTCATGCACTAATTTTGAATACATTTTAGTATATCAATATATCAGCATATTTCTCAGTAGTAAAAATAAATAATTGACATTCAGTAATTTGGGTTGATCTCTAGAGCATTATACTGAGTAAAAAGTGAACACAAAATATTACATACATTAATATTCTATTTACATAATAATGTTAAAATTGCAATATTTTAAAAAATGAAGGAAAGAATGGCAGTTGTCAAGGGTTTAGGCTAAGGGAGGATTTAATTATTAAGGAGTAACACAAGAAAATTTTTTCTGTTTTGTACCAGCTCTGTATCCATATTATGCTTTTGCTACTCAACATTGCAACTGTGATAAAATTTCATGGATGATACATAGATGATAGATAGACACAAATAGACAGACAAATAGATAAAGTTAAAACTCTGAGAATGTGAATAAGATCTGTAATTGAGTCAGTACTAACCAACATCAATGTACTGGTTTTGATATTACACTAACTTTATGTAAGATATTATCATCAGTATCATCAGAGAAAGAAAGAATAAAGATTCACAGGAAAACAAGAAATAGGAAGCAATTCAAAGAGTGTTAGTATAACCAAATCAGTAATTGCGGTAAATGAAAACCACCTAAAAACATCACGTGAAAAAGTTCAGACAAGATAAAAGTGTTAGATTAACTACATGATTTTATAAGAAATCCATTTAAAATATAAATTAATAGCTGTAATAAAATTACAAAAATATAAAAGGCATTCCATGAGAACCATAGTGAAAAGAAATCTGGAATGAATGTAACAAAATTGGACCATATTACCAAAATAAAGGTAGAGATTACATAAAAGTAAAAAGTTTATTCATCATATGTACACAAAAAAATAAATGTAGTTTTATCTTAAAGCCAAACATTGCAATACAACATAAAAACTGATTAATAGGAGGGACAAATAGAGAAGTCTAAAACTGTAAAGAGATTACTTCAACACTCCTAATCAATAATTGATTGAACAAATAAGACAGAATCAGTGAGAATACAGAAGACTCAAATGTCATAACAAATTTAAACATTTGATATTTATAGAACAACACAATGAGGAAAATGGTATGCATGCCTTTCAGGTACGCATAGAATATTCACAAAGTTAAACCATGATGCAGGTGAGTAACGGTCAACTTTTTAGAGCTTGCAATGATATGACTAACCAGGTATGACGTGTATAACAAATTAAAATGATAGTAAATTGTATATTCTCAGGCCACCATAGAATTAACCTTGGAACCATTAGTAGAAAAATATCTGAAAAAATTCCTCAAATATTTGCAAATTAAGCAAAACCTTTCTCAGTAAACTGATGATTAAAGGGGAACTCACAAAGAAAATTTTTAAATATTTTAATTAAATCAATAGGAAAAAAATAATGCATCAAAATTGGAGGGATGAAACAAAAGTTGTGTTTGGAGAGAAACTGATAATGTTAAATAACTATATTAGAAAAGAAGATACATCTCCAATCAATAGGCTAAAAAAACTACCTTTAGAAAGTAGAGAAAGAGGTAATTTAGTTCAAAATAAGCCAAATGAAATAATATTAAAATCAGCTAAACATAATCTGATGCTCCTTTAGAAAGATAAATAAAATTAGTAAAATCTTGTCTACACCAACATAGAAAATAAAAAATGAGACACAAAAACCAATATCTGAAATGAAATAGAAGCTATTACAAATCCTATGAATACAAAATGTATAATAAAATATTAAAAACATTTTAGACACATAAACCCAATAACTTGAATAAAAGTATGGATTTCTTAAGGTAACCAACAAGTGAAATATCACTAAACTTCAAGCAGGGCATAAGACTGAACCAGGAGGATTGTAAATTTGAGCCCAGTTTGGACAATATAGCAAAATTGACACAAATGAAAGTTTCAGAAAGGACTTCAAAAAATAACAAAAATAAAAAGGCCTGGTAATTAGCTCAATTGTAGATGCTTGCCTCTATGTGCAAACCTTGACTTCAATCTCCTTTTCTGGAAAAACAAAACTCAAAACTAGATATTCAATGGTACATCATGCAGTCATAAAATTGATGAACTCTGGGTTTATTTTACAAGAAGGAAGAATTTCAAAAGCATTATGTGAAGTAAAAGAAATCTGGCACAAAACATTATATATATGATCTTGTTTATATAAAATATCCAAGAAGACAAGTCACTAGTAACACAAAGTTAATTAGTAATTTCTCAGGCTTTAAAGGAGGAAGTTAGGGTAGATTAGCAATGTATACAGTGTTTCTTCTTGATGTACTAAAAAATTCCAGAATCATGTAGTGATGATTATTATATACATCTCACACATACGACAATACCTATTGAAAAGTCTGCTTTCAAGGAGCAAATTTAAATTAGCATAAAGAACATGAAATATTGAGATTTAACTGTAACAAAATATGAGCAGAACCTTATCTGATGAAACTCCAAAATATTCATGGGAGAAATTAGAGAACACCCAAGTAAATTAAATGAGGTATCTTTATGGATTTACATTCAGAAACTCAATATCATTAATATTTTAATTTCTCCAAATTGATATTTAGATTCAGCAAAATTCCAATGAACACTGTGATGTAATTTTTGTAGAAATTTATAAACATCCTTTGATGCACAAAGTCAATGGCTTTGAATACAGAAATAATAACTGATATAATAATACAGAAAGCAAATTTTAAAACAGCAAAATTAAATTATTTTCACTATTGTACATTAAGATTTTAACACTGTAATCAAGAATGAGTTAATTGGAGGAAGTACACACATAAAGGTAAATTGATCAGAATATATTACTTCAGAAATTGATTGACTGGGTTTTCACAATTTCAAAAAGGAAATCAGTGGACAGAGAATAGACTTCTCAAGAAAAAGTGCTAAATAAGATATGTATGTTGAAGGATATTAACTTTTATACACTTTTTACAACATTTAAAAAGAATAAGTTCAAATGGATCAGGAACATACTTGTATGTGATCACCATATCTTTATTACTATATTAAATAGTGGAGAAAATGGCTTCCTCCTTTTAAATGCATTTTATCCACATTTATTGAACATATTCTAAAATAAAAGTAATCTAATTGAACCATTTGAATTCACTTAGATTACTTTTATTTTTCTTTTTGGAATGTCTTTTAAATATTTGTGGTTCAATATGTGTATTTAGGGAAAATGATTTCTTTAATATGTAGTATTCAAACAATATAATACAAATGAACTAGCTACTTGTGTTCATATAACAAATACTGATCTTCAAAATAGCATTTAAAGCAAAACCAGGGGTTCTGGGAAGATGGCAAAGCAGTATGTAGCAATAAGACTACCTCTCTAACATTCAGAATGCAGACACTGGAAAGTAATAACTTGTGGAAGAAAAGGAGAGAGATGGATTGCTGAGACCTAGAAAAGATCTGAACGAAAAATAAGAGTTCACAGATAAAGTGAAGAGACAAATCATAACACAGAAAAAGAGAAAATCTTCACTTTTTGCCTGGCCCTTGGTTTGTGGTGTGAGATAGGAGGATCTAATCTATAGAACCTGTCATGGTTTATATCAGTGTCACCCCCAAGCCTCATGCAGTTGTGGACATGACCAAATCCAGTGTCTGTGATTGGTTCATTGTCTAGGACTCGGGTTGGTGGCATGAGTAGCACACCCACCCAGCGCTGGAGGCAGCAGTGTAATGAAACAGTCGGATGAAAGTGTGTCTCTTTCTGTTTTGCTGGTAGCACTTGCTATTTGTGGTGGCCATGAATGGCAGCCCCAACATGCCATCCTGCTGCTTGGAGCTAATTGAGTATGGACTGAAACCTCCAAAGTTGTAAGAGATAAACATTCCCTGCTCTAACTTAGGGTTTCAGGTATTTTCTCTCCACAATGAGAGAGAAAAGTAACTGGCTCAGAGCCACAGCAAGGGTGGATAACTCTAGAGATCTCCATTGGGAAAGCCACATGTGGAACAGAGCAGTAGATGCTGTGTGCTACAACAGTTGGTGAGTGGCTCAACTCAAATTGACAGCTGTGTCCCCTGGAGAGGGTGCTTGGGTGGACACCACCTGAACTTGGTGCTCACAGCAGCTATGGGTTGGTTTCATTTCAGAGCTCCCAACGTTGACCTCCTACTGGGTGATGGACAGCTCCTGGAGATGCACAGTGTCAGGAAACCACCTTCAAGCTGGCAAGAGACACCCAGAGTGTTGTGCAGGCTGACAGACACAGACCCCAACCCCATAAACAGAGGTCAGGATCAGCCTGAACTTTTGTAGATTTGAAAGTACCAGAGCCAACACCCTGTCTTAAACCTATGGCAAGCTTACTGGGATTATCCAGCACCCCAAGCTAATGCTAATGCATGCTTCCTGAAATCTTCCAGGATGAATTTGGGCTTTGACTGTGCCTCCTTTGGTTATCAGTGGTGGCAGAGTCGTGTGAAAATTGGATGCACCGCAAAACAGTAGATGCCAGTAGATAACAACACACTTTAAATCACAAAGAAATTTCTATTTTACTTTGCTTTTGTGTTTTGTTTGTTGTTTATTTCACATTTCTTGCTCTTTTTTGGTTGTTTGTTTTTAGTTTTTCTTCAGTGTGAATGTTGCTGTTCATTTTTTGCTTTGTTCTTTTTGTTTTCTTTCTTTCCCTTAATTTTCCTGAGAATTGCATAATCTGATTTTAACCTTTAGACTTGCTTCTAATTTCTTTCTATTCATTTATTTCTATTTTTGTAATCCATTTAAATTTTCTCCCCATAGGATAAAGTTGTACTGTTTCATGTGTATTTACTCTATACGAATTTGTGATTTGTCTTAAATCCTGTTATATAAGTTTAAAACTTGTCCTGTTGGTAAAGGTAGCAAAATAATAGTCATCACAGTTTGCCATTTCCAGGCTTTTCTTGATGCTAATGTTATTACTGATTGTATAAATTTAGCCAAGATCACATTGTTCTTGTGATCAAATGATCTGACTTGTATGCCATAATAAAACTGTCTGGGAGTCATAAACAATATTATAGTCCAGGACCAGACAAGTGGGTGCTAGTCAAAGAAGCACCAACCTTTAATTCCTAGTAAATTCAAGAGACAAGATCTTGTGATAGACTCAATGGCTGAAAACCAGCTACATACACCTGGAAGCCATCTTTGAATAGTCATTTCCAGAAGGTTTCTCAGTACATTTAATAAAGCTAATAAATACTTATATATAATAAAGCTGATTGTTTATGCTAATAATAAGTTAAAAATTTAAAAGCCTCAGTACAGAAAATAAATTTTAAGAAATAGAGAGAAAACACTGAAAAAAAAAAGATGCAAACCATAATCTCCAAGTCTCCCAAGACAAATTAATGGGGAACTGAGATGAAAAAAGTAAAAATCTCCCAGATGAACTTTATGAAATGATGACAGCAAAAGTAACAAAACAAATAGAGATATTCTTGACAAAAATAATACAGTTAATTGAAGAGATGATGATCACAAGGAAGGAAATGATTAGATAATTCAGAGTAGATATAGACAAAAAATAGATGGGATTAGAAATGCCAGCCACAACATGGTTTTGTAGATCATGTGTTATCAAGTAAAAGGATTCATAAAAATTGCAGGAAACCCCAAGAAATGAACCTAACAAATGCTAGATGAAACAAAGAAGACTAATATATGATTAATCTGAATCAACTAATAATAAGATAGCATAAAAGGCACTAAACCAAACCTGATCACAGAAGTAATAGTAAAAAACAACCCAAGTATTGGTAAACAATTTGAGATAAGTGTGGATAAACAGCAGATATGTGAGGCATAGACAACTCCAAATAGCAAAGATCAGAAGAAAAATCTACATGAAAACATATAAAAGTCAAGATTCTAACAATTTAACACAAAAACCAAATGTCAAAGCAGTTAAGGAAAATATGCAAATCAGCTGTAAAGGAAATCCAATTAGAAACTCCACAAATCTTTCAACCCAAACCCTACGTCAAAAAGAGCTTGGAGAAAAGTACTTTAAGTCCTAACAGGAAAAACTGTCCAATCAAGATTCATGTATAATGCAAAATTATCTTTCAAAATTGATTGAAAAATAAGATACACCTAACAAAATTCAGGACCACAGAACAAGCACATCAAAAATTTCTGAAGGGTTTTCCAGAAAAGCACAATGAAGACAAATATTTCAAGAGTACCACTAGAATGAAGCCATCAGGTCCAGCAAGAAAATACACAGGAAAGAAATCATACTGCAGTAGGAAAATAACATGACAATGTTAAGGCAATACATATCACTTATAAGCATCAACTTAAAAATTCCCAATTCACCAATCAAAAGAAAACTATATAGAAAATGAATCAAACAAGAAGATCCAACACTATATTGCACACATGAAACACATTTACCTCAAAACGAAATTTATATACTGAAAGTCAGATGATGGAAAACAATACTCCATGTGACAGGACCCTGAAAAATGCTGAGGTAGTTATTCTATGTGCAGAAGAGTTGGATTTCCAGAGAAGACTGATCAGAAGAGACAAAAAAATCACTACATACTTAAAACAACATTCCAAGTGGAAGATATGACAACCATAAAGAGATATGAGTCAAAGAGTGGTTCATTCAACTGTGTAAAATAAATGCTAAGAGATATAAATTATCAGATAATAACTAATACAATTGTAATGGGGGACTTCAGTACTCCCTATCAAAAAAAGATGAACTGCACCGAAACAAAAGAAATACAAGATTTGAATCAAACTTTTGAACAGATGTACTTAACAGAACCTACAGAATGTTACATTCAACAGCACAATACATATTATTATTTCATATTTAAGAGAAAAAAGACAGAAAAGAAAACAAAAATAAAAACATACAAAAAGTAACAAATCTAATATAGTAACAGTACAGAATTACAAAATAAGATGATAGTAATTTGACAATGGCTGTAATACTGCATAGTGTTAACTTCAAAATTGTTGCTTAGAACAACAATTATAGACATTCAAAATTCATCTTATCATTTGAATATTAACTGTTCTTTTCCAAAAGCTATGCGATTAGGATTGTAGTCATTTTATCTATCATACACACACACACACACACACACACACACACACACACACACACACACAGAGAGAGAGACAAAGTTATGTCTTTTCCTTTTCCCTTTGTTTTTTCCTCCATTTCCCATTGCCAATTAAATTATCATTTTGAGCAGTTTCTTACCCTTACACAGTATTTATTGTAGATTTTGGATCATGTATACATTTTCATTTTTTACAATGAGACACAAGGAGGTATTTACACATATGAGTTTGATTTATTTGACTTATGTGTGTGGTCTCAAATCACATGCATTTACTTATAAAAGTCTCGATGCAACCTTTATTTATTGTGGAGTAGTATTCCTTTGTATAAAAATAGTACATCTTTTTATCCATTCCTCCATTAATGGATGTTTGGGTTGCTTTCAAGATTTGGCTATCACAAATTGTGCTGCTATAAACATGGTCGCATATATTACTGTGATATGATGGTATCAGTTCTTCTGGGAAAATGCCCAGAAACAGGATAGGTCAAATGGAATCTTTAATCCTCTTTCTGAGGAATCTCCACACTGATTTTCCACAGTGGTTTCAACAGTCTACACTCCTACCGACAGTGGAAAAGTTGGCTTTTTCCCCACAGGCCCTCCAGTATTTCATATTGGTTGATATATTGATCTCGGCCATTCTTTCTGAGGTGAGATGGAATTTCAGGGCTACATTAATTTGTATTTCCTGAATGACATTTGATGTTGAACATTTTTTCTTATATTTCTTTGCCATTTGTATTTTTCATCTGAGAAGTGTGTGTTCAACTCAGATGTCCATTTTTGGGTTGGGTCCTTGAATTTTGGGGGTCTTATTATCTTTTAGTTCTTTGTATGTTCTAGATAAAGGTCCATTGATGGAGGGACAATTGACTAAGATAGTTTCCCAACTTGTGAATTTTTTTTTCATTCTGTGGAAGATTTCTTTTCAAATGCAAAATTTTTTTTAAATTTTATTCAAAAGGAAAAAAAAGAAACAAAACAAAACAAAGCAAAACAAAACAGTGTAAGGGTACAAGTAATATAGAACTACAGTTTTGACTGACAGCTTTTAATTTTATTCAAAAGGAAAAAAAGAAACAAAACAAAACAAAGCAAAACAAAACAGTGTAAGGGTACAAGTAATATAGAACTACAGTTTTGACTCACAGCTTTGTTTTGTCATATTTGGTTTTATTCTCTTCCAAAAAAGGCAATAAGAATTCTTATTGCCTTATTGCATTAGGCAATAAGAATTGCCTTCAATTGTATTAGTTATTATCTGATAATTTCTATCTCTTAGCATTTATTTTACACAGTTGAACTACAAGTTCAACTACAAGTAATATAGAACTACAAAAAAAAAAAAACCAGTAAGAAATAACCAGTTAATGGATTACATATTGTCATCTTAGAAATAGTTGCTCAAGTCACAGGATCAAAACATACAAAGTGGACATTCAAACAGTGAGACTACAAACAGTTGTGTTCAATGATACAACAAAAACTCAGTAATATAGTCATCTATCCTAACACACCTAAACACACTTGCAGTTGTACCCTTTAGAGCACTTTTTTTCCTCTCCTTTTTACAACAAAATTTATGCATATTGGGTTTTATTACTGCCATAGTTCTCATTGCCTTTTATGGAAGAGAATAAAACCAAATATGACAAAACAAAGCTGTCAGTCAAAACCAAGGATAGACATAGCACATGATGCAAAAAACAGAGTACAAGGTTATCAACAATGTTTACCATAATGCCTCTTGCTTCCTTAAAAAGAATTGCCTATATAATTGGGTATAATAAAGTTGAACAAAACAGTATAGAACAAGGCAAATAAAACCTAAACATTGAAAACATTACAGGACTTCAAAAGAAGATAATACTCAAACCAGAATGGGCATCATAGTGAATCTTATTGCCTTCAAAGTAGTTGCCTATACCCTCAAACTTGATACTATCAGACAGAACGGAACAAAGTCAAATCAGTTGAAACAAGATAGTGGAAGTAATATAGGACTTCAAGTCAAGTTAATAGGCAATCAAAAAAGTTACTATAATATATCCTGCTTTTTTATTTTTCCCCTTAATTAAAAAATAATAAAAATATAAAAAAAATAAATAAATATTTTTAATGAATAAGAGTTAGATTGAGATAAAAGAGGACATAACAACATAATAATACAGGTTAAAGCATGACAATATCAGCAACCTAGAGCTTGATCCCCAAATAACCCCAATTAAAAGTAGTTACCATAGTGTCTTTTTCCTTGAAATATTTGAATATAACTTCATATGCTATAGCATCAAACATATCAAGACAGTGTGAAACCATTCAAGTGGATGAAAGTATTACAGGGTATTTAGAACCAGCTAACAGAAAACGAACAATGGTTTGTATACTATCTCTTTGCCTACAAATTTTTTTATACTATCACATATAATAAAATCCAGCAAGACACAATCTGAAAAAACCAATGGAGACAGAAGAGCAACAGTTTTGTGGGGCTTCAAAGCAAGATGATATTAAATCAGCACTAGCTATTATGATGTCTTGTTTTCTTCAAAAGAGCTGTTCATTTCATCACAGGCAATAATATCAAGGAGCCCAGAAAAAAACCATTCCAATTAATTAGTGAAACCTTTATAAGGTTTCAAGGCCACATAATGGGGAATCATGATTACTAACATACTTTTATATATTTGAATCATTGCTTACACTCGGGAAACTATTCGGTATTCACACATGTGAGTTTGATTTATTTCACTTATGAGTCTCATCTCAAGCAGCACCCATTTATTTATAAATATCTCAATGTGATCCTTCTTTATAGCTGGGTAGTACTCCATTGTATAAAAACACCACAACTTTTTTTAACCATTTTTAAGTTGATGGACACCTGGCATGTTCCAAAGATCTTGTGATTAAAATTGTGCTGCTATAAACATAGGTTCGCATATAGCACTGTGGTATCATGCTTTCAGTTCTTCTGGGAAAATGCCTAGAAGTGGAATAACTAGAACAAATGGGACTTCCAATCCCAGCTTTTTGAGAAATCTCCAGACTGACCTCCACAAAGGTTGTACCAGTCTACACTCTCACCAAGAGTGCAGGAGAGTTCCTTTTTCCCCACAGCCTCTCCAGCATTTGTTGTTGCTGGTTTTCTTGATCCTGACCATTCTTTCAGGAGTGAGATGGAATCTCAGTGTGGTTTTAATTTGCATTTCTCTAATGACCAATGATGAGGAACATTTTCTCATGTATTTATATGCCATTTGTATTTCTTTATCTGAGAAGTGTGTATTCATCTCAGATGCCCAATTTGTATTGGATCTTTGAATTTTGGGGGTCTGAGTTTTTTAAAATTCTTTGTATGTTTTAGACAAAAGTCCTTTGTCTGAGGGGGAGTTCACTAAGATCATTTCCCAGTTTGTGGGTTTTCTTTTCACTATGCTGGAGATTTTTTTTTTTTTTGACATGCAGAGGCGATCCCAGTTATTGATTCTGGAAAGTATCTCCCGTGGGTTTGGAGTCCTGTTCATGAATTCTCTACCTACCCCTATGTCTTCAAGGTTTCTACCCAATTTGTCTTCCAATGGATTTAGTGTTTCTGTTTTAATATTCAGATTTTGATCCACTTAGATTTTAATTTAGTACATGGTGGTAGGCATGGGACTAGCTTTTGTTTTTAGCATATGAAGAACCAGTTTTTCCAACACCATTTATTAAAGAGACTGTCGTTCTTCCAGTGAACCTGTTTGGCTCCTTTATCAAAGATAAGATGGTTGAGTGTGTTTGTAGTTGTGGTTGTATCTTCTAATCTATTCCATTGATCTTTGGCTCTGTTTTGATTTCAGTACCACGTTGATTTTACTACTGTTGCTTTGTAGTATAACTTCAAGTCAGGGATTGTTATGCCTCCTGCCTTGCCTTTGTTGCTTAGAATTGTCTTTGCTATTCTAGGTCTCTTCTCACTCCCGATGAATTTTAGGAGAGATTTCTCTAGATCTCTAAGGTACGTTGATGGTGTTATTGGGATTGCATTGAATCTGTATAAGAGTTTTGGGGGAATGGCCATTTTCACAATGTTTGTTCTTCCTATCCATAAGCAAGAGATGTCTTTCCATTTTCTGAGGTCATCTTCAATTTCTTTTTTAAGTGTATTATAATTTTCCCTGTATAGGTCTTTCACTTCTTTCTTAAGAGTAATTCCTAAATATTTCATTTTTTTGGTTGCTAGTGTGAAGAACGTGGCTTCTCTTATTTCTCTCTCTGTGATTTTGTTGTTAGTTAACATCCCTATGTTATTGATTTCTGAGTATTGATTTTATATCCAGCTACATTACTGAATTTATTTATCATATCTAAGAATCTTTCAATGGAGTTTAGGAGGTCTTCTATGAAGAGTATCATGTCATCTGAAAACAATGAAATTTTAACTTCTTCTTTTCCTATGTTTAACCCATTTATTTTCTCTCTTGTCAAATTGCTCTGGCTAGTATTTCCAGTACTATATTAAATAGGAGTGGTGGTAAAGGACACCCTTGTCTTGTGCCTGATTTTCAAGTAAAAGCCTTCAATTTTTGGCCATTTAGTATGATACTGGCTGTTGGTTTGTCATAGATGGCCTTTATTATATTGAGTTAAAGACCATCTGTTCCAATTTTCTGTAAAGTTCTTATCATGAATGCATGTTGGACCTTATCGAAGGCTTTTTCTGCATCTATAGGAATGATTGTGTGATTCTTACTTTTGGCTTTATTGATATGGTGGATTACATTTATTGATTCAGGTATGTTGATCCATCCTTGCATGTCTGGGATGAATCCCACTTGGTCATGGTGTATAATCTTCTTGATGGTTTGCTGTATCTTATTTGCCAATATTGTATTGAGGATTTTTGCATCTGTGTTCATTACAGAGATTGGTCTATAGTTCTCTTTTTTAGTTGGGTCTTTCTGAGGTTTTAGTACTAGAGTAATATTTGCTTCCAGGAATGACTTAGGAAGGATTGCTTCCCTTTCAATTTCATTGAATAGTTTTAGGGGTGTTGGCATTAGGTCTTTTTTTTTTAATTTCTTGTATAATTCCGCAGTGAATCTGTCTGGGCCTGGGCTCTTTCTTGTAGGTAAGGACTTAATTACATTTTCAATTTCATTAATAGAGATTGCGTTGTTCAGCAGTTTTACATCCTCTTCATCTAGCTATGGTACTTCGTAGGTTTCTAGCAATCTGTCTATTTCTTCTGTGTTATCAAACCTTTGAGAGTAGAGGTTTTCAAAATATTTGTTGATGATCTTCTGTATTTCTTTAGAGTCTGTAGTGATTTCATCTTTTTCATTTCTTATTGCATGAATTTGAGCTTTTTCTTCCCTTTTTAAAATAAGGATGGCTAGGGACTTATCAATTTTATTTATTCTTTCAAAGAACCGACTCTTTGCTTCTTTGGATTGTTTTCTTCATCTCTATTGCATTGATTTCTGCTCTAATTTTTATAATTTCCTCTCTTCTTTTGACTTTGGGCTTGACTGGCTCTTCTTTTTCCAGCTGTTTGAGGTGTAGCATCAGGTTATTTATTTGTATTCATTCTGTTTTCCTGATGTGAGAACTCAGTGAAATAAATTTTCTTCTGAGGATGGCTTTCATTGCATCCCACAGATTCTGGTAAGTTGTATCTCTATTTTCATTTTCTTGTAGGTATTTTTTTAATTTCTTCTTTAATTTCCCCTGTAACCCACTGATTACTCAAGAGTGTGTTATTCATTTCCCATGTGTTTGTGGAATTTTTGCTGTGTCTTTTATCATTAATTTCTGATTTCAAAGCACTATGATCTGATAACATGCAAGGGATGATTTCAACTCTTTGCTTTTATTTAAATATGTTCTTTGAGCTAATATATGGTCTGTTTTAGAGAATGACCCATGTACTGCTGAGAAGTATGTGTATTCTGATGTAGTTGGGTGGAACACTTTGTATATGTCTACCAAGTCCATTTGTTCACAGATGTGATTCAGTTCTGGTATTTCTTTGCTGATTTTCTGTCTAGTCGATCTGTTCCTTGGTGTCAATGGTGTGTTAAGGTCTCCTGTTACAATTGTGATACTGATAATCTGATTTTTCATTTCTGTTAATACTTGTTTTATATAACTGTGTGCTGTGGAGTTTGGTGCATATATATTTAAGATAGTTAACTCTTCCTCTTGGAGTATTCCCCTAATGAGTTTGTAGTGATCTTCTTTGCTTTTCTGATCATTGTTGGTTTAAAGTTCACATTGTCTGCAAACAGAATGGGTACTCCTGCTTTTTTTTTTTTTTTTTTTTGATTCCTGTTGCATGAAGTATTGTTTTCCATACTTTGACTTTCAGTCTGTGAGTATCCTTCTGGGATAGATGGATTTCTTGTAAACAACATATGGTTGGATTTTGTTTCTTGATCCATTCTGCCAGTCTGTTTCTCTTAATTGGTGCATTGAGACCATTTACATTAATGGTTATAACTGTTATATGTTGGTTTATTGTTGACATGTTATCTTTCTGCTGTTGCATTTTTATCTTTCCATTTTATTTAAATGTCCGCTTTTCTTAGTCGTTTTTTCCTTTGTGTATCTAAACTGTCTTTCAATATTTTTTTGCACGATTGGCTTGGTAATCATGAAGTTCTTCACCTGTTCTTTGTCATGGAAGTATCTTATTTCACCATCGATTTTGAATGATACTTTTTCAGGGTACACCAGTCAAGGTTGGAAATCATTTTTCTTTAGGATCTGGAATACTTCATGCTTTTCTTGACTTTATTGTTTGTGCTGAGAAGTCTGCTGTGATTCTGATAGGTTTTCCTTTATAAGTGATCTGTCTTTACTCTCTGACAGCTTTTAATAATCTATTCCTATGTTGGATTTTGGGCATGTGATTATTATATTTCTGGGTGTAGTTTTATTTTGGTTATGACTATTTGGATTTCTATATGCTTCACTGAATCTTATGTCAGTTTCTGATCTCATGCTTGGGAAATTTTCAGCTATTACTTCTCTAAATATCCTCTTCATGTCCTTTGTGTTGTCCCCTTCTTTTTCATTAATCCCTATCAGGCTTATGTTATTTTTCTTTGCGTCATTTTGCATTTGTTGAATTGTTATTTCCTAATACTTGGTATTTTTGAAAGATCTTTCCTTTCCAGTTCACTAGCTGCAATCCTGTCTTCAAGGTCTGAAATTCTATCTTCACTTTCATTGAGGTGGTTTTTATAGCTTTCAGTGGAGCTTTGCATTTCCTGTACATCTCTGTGCATCTGCTTTATGTATTCTGTTTGTTTCTTATGTTGCTCCTCTAGGGATTCTATCTTTTTGTTTAGTTCCTCCAATTTCTTAACTGTGTTTTCTTTAGATATGTTCAGCATCTCTTTCATTTCTATTATCATTTCTTCTTTTATCTGGAAGACTATTTCTAGTTTTAATTTCTTTAAAGCTTCGTGGAGTTGCTTGTTTATTTCAGTTGCTATTATATCTGATATTTGAGGTGTATGGCATACATTTTATTCTATATACATCACTTCTAGGGTTTCTTGACATGGGCTGGAGGTTTGAGGTTGTAATTTGGTCTATTGTTTTGTCATTTTCCTATATTTCTGTGTTTCAAGTGTTATTCAAAAGCTTCCTTGGGGTCTGTTGGAAGTCCATTTCCATGTTTGTTGCTCATGGGACTCTGGCACCCAGTTCCCCCAGGCCACTGGGTCTCTGGATCCCATGGTACTCCCCTGCTTGCTTAGAACTAAACAGGCCCCAACAAGCTGGGCTCCCCAGAAAGTGGGCCCCCGCCTCCTTGCTTAGAACTCCACAGTTCTCTGAGTACCGCCACAATGGGGAGGCAGATGTAGGCACCTCTGACCCACCTAGCTGTTTCACTGCACTGGGAAGGCTTGAGGGTTCTGAACAAGCAGGCTCAGCAGAGAGTGGGAGACACACTTACCCCAGGACACTGGGCCTCTGAAACTCGTGATGCTCACCTGCTTGCTTAGAAATCCACAGTCCTCCTGACACACTGAGAGGCGGATGCAGGTACCCCAGACCCGCCTAGCCATTCCACTGCACCCAGACGGTGTGAGGGTCCCAAACAGGCTGGGCTCTGGGGACAGTGTGCGCCTGCCTGCTTGCTTGGAACTCCACAATTCACAAAATCTTTTTAATTACATGAGATCCCAATTCTTGATTCTGTGAAGTATTTCCTTTGCAGATTGATTTTTGTTCATGAATTCTCTTTCTACTGCTAGGTCTTCAATGTTTCTACCTAATTTTTCTTCCAGTATATTTAGTGTTTCTTTTTTAGCATTTAGATCTTAGGTTCATTTTGACTTTAGTTTAGTGCATGGTGATAGGCGTGGATCTAGTTTTAGTTTTCAGCATATGCAGAGCCAGTTTTTGCAGCACTATTTATTAAAGAGGCTATTTTTTTTTTTGCTAGTGTACATGTTTGACCTCTTTGTCAAAGATGAGGTGATTGAGTTTGTTTGAAGTTAGTTCTGTTTGTATCTTCTAATCTGTTTCATTGATCTTCAGGTTTGTTTTTACTCCAGCACCATGGTGATTTTATCTTGGTAGCTTTGTAATATAATTTGAAGTTGAGGATTGTGATGCTCCTACCTTATTTTGGTTCCTGAGAATTAACTTTGCTATTCTAGGCCTCTTCTCATACCAGATGAATTTTGAGGATGATTTCTCTAGACCTGTGAGATATAAAAATGGTATTTTGATTAGAATTTCTTTAAATCTGCATAAAAATTTGGGAGAATGAACATCATCACAATATTTGTTCTTGCTATCCATGAAAAGGGAATGTGTCTCCATTTTCTGAAATCCTCTTCAATTTTTGTTTTCAAAATAATGTAATTTTCATTTGATAAACATTTTTCTTCCTTTCTTAGATTGATTTTCAATAATTTCATTTTTACAAATGCTATAGTGAATGGTATGATTTCCCTTATTTCTCTCTCAGTGAATTTCTTTTATGTGTACAAGAATGCTATTGATATTTGAGTGTAACACTGGATCCAGGTACATTGTTAAATTTGATTATTACATCTGTAAGTATTTTAAAAGAGTTTCAGGAGTCTTCTATGTAGAGTATCATATCATCTACAAATGATAATTTAACTTCTTCCTTTCTTATCCTTAATACTTTTATTTCTGTCTCTTATCTAAATTTTTTGGCTAATGTTTCCACAACTATATTGAATAGGAGTGTTGACAATGGGCATGCTTGTCTTGTCGCTGGTTTAAGGTTGAAATTTTTTAGTTTTTGTCCATTTAGTAAATGTTGGCTTTTACCATATTGATGTAGAGACCATATATTCTGACTTTCTGTCGGTCTTTTTAATCATGAATTAGTGTTTGATATTTTCTTTTTTTTTTTTTTTTTTTTTTTTTTTGTCTTTTTCTTTTTTTCAGTACCAGGGATCGAACTCATGACCACACACTTGCAAGGCAAGCGCTTGTGCTGCTGAGCTAAATCGCCAGCCCCTGTGTTTGATATTTTCAAAAGTTTACTCTGCATTTATTGAGTTTATAATGTGATTCTTATCCTTCACTCTGTTTATATGATGTATTGGATTCACTGCATTGTGTCTGTTGAAACACCCATGTACTGCTGGGATGAATTGCACTTGTTCATGGTGAATAATCTTTTGATGACTTCTTGCATTTGACTTGCCAGTATTTTGTTGCAGATTTTTGCATCTATGTTCATTACAGTGATAGGCCTATAATTTTCTTTTTTACTTAGGACTCTCTCTGGTTTTGTTATTAGGGTAAAATTTGCTTCCAAGAGTGAGTTAGGAAGACTTGCCTCCCTTACTGTGTCATTGAAGATTTTCAAGAGTTTTAGCATTAAGTCTTCCCCACATTTCTTGTAGAATTGAGCAGTCAATGCATCAGGACCTGGGCTTTTATTTGTTGGTAAAAGCTTGAAATACATTTTCAGTTTAATTAAGTGAAGTTGAGATATTCACCAGTTTTACATCTTGTTGATTCATCTTTGGTATTTTGTAAGTTTCTGGGAATCATCCCATTTTTTTCTGTGTTATTGAACCTATGAGAATAAAAGTTTTTCAAATAGCTATTGATCTGCATTTGCACAGAGTCTGTTATAATTTCACCATTTTCATTTCTTATTGCATGGATTTGAGATGTTTCTGTCTTCTTTTTGATAAGGTTACCCAGGGGTTTATCAATTTTATTTTTTCAAAGAACTAACTCCTTGAGTTTTAAAACTTTGTATTGTTTTCTTAACTTCAACTGCGTTAATTTCTCCTCTGATTGTTAAAATCGCCTCCTTTCTTTGGCTTTGGGTTTCACTTGCTTTTCTTTTTCTACAAGCTTGAGGTATAGCATTAGGTTATTCATTTGTGTTCATTCCATTTTCCTGATGTGGGTGATTATTGCTACAAATTCCCCTGTGAGTACTGCTGTCACTGTGTCCCACAGCTTCCAGTAATAGCTATTTGTATTTTTGTTTGAATTTAGATATTGCTTAATTTCTACTTTAATTTCTTCTGTGATCCATTGGTTGTTGAGGAGAATGTTATTTAATTTCCTTGTCTTTATGTTGGTTCTAGAGGGTTTTATTAAACATTTATTTGCAATTTTATTTAGCTATGTCCAATAATATGCATGGAATCATTTCAATTTCTTTGTATTCACTTAAGCATGATCTGCAAGATGGTATATGATCTATTTTGGATAATGAACCATATGCAGCTGAGAATAATGTGTATTTCAATGTTGTTAAGTGGAAGACTCAGTACAGATCAACTAAGTCCACTTGTTCATAAGTTTGATTCAGTTCTTTTATTTCTTTGTTGATTTTCTGTGTGATTTATCTGTCTCTTTGTGGCAGTGTGGTGTTAAGTTGTCCCATTATAACTGTATTATTGTTTATTTGATTTTTCATGTCTATTAATATTTTTTTTACATAACTATGTGCTCCCATATTTGTGCATATATATTTATGACTGTGATCTCTTCCTTTTCAAGTTTTTTCCTAATACATATGTAGTGACCTTCTCTATCTCTTTTGATCATTCGTGGTTTGAAATTCACATTGCCTGCAAACAGAATAGCTACTCCTGCTTTTTCTGGCTTGCTTTTGCATGCAGTACTGATTTCCATTATTTGAGTTTTAGTGTATGAATTTCCTTCTGAGTTAAATGTGTTTCAGTTACACCGCATATTGTTGGATTTTATTTCTTAATGCACTCTGCAAGTCTAATTCTTTTTATTAGTGAGTTGAGACTGTTTATATTGATGAATACAACTGATATTTACTGACATCACAGTCATATCCTTTTCTTGTTTGTTTTCTATTTTCTCTGTTTAATTCATTGCCCTGCTTATTGGTTTCCTTCTTATGTTGTTCTTTGGATTTTAATTCTCTTTGTCTTTTTGTAGTGTGTCTTTATGTACTGTTTGTAGTGTTGTTTTGGTGTCATGATTTTCCACAGTTGTTCTTTGTCCTGGAAGTATCTTAATTCTCCATCAATTTATTCAGGATACATCACTATTGGTTGACAGTTGTTTTCTTTTAGGACTTAAAATATTTCACTCCAAAGTCTCTTTGACTTGAAAGTTTGTTTTGCACTATCTGCTGTGATCCTGATAGGTTTTCCTTTATGGGTGACACTTTTATGTGACGCTTTTAATATTCTGTTCTTATACTGAATTTCTGATATCCTAATTGTTATATGTCTGGCTGAAGATTTATTTTGGTTATGATTAATTGGGGAATTTGAATTCCTCATATATTTGCATATCAGAGTCTCTTCCCAAGTTTGGAAAATTTTCTGCTATTATTTATTTATTTAGTCTTTGTATGTCATTTCTGTTGACCCCTGGTTTTTCACTGACACCTGTCAGTATTGTACTGTTTATCTTTCCATCATCTTGCAGCTGTTGAATTGTTGTTTCCTGGTTCAGTGTTATTTTTAAGTGATCTTTTCCTTCATGTTCGTAAGCTTCCATCCTGTCTTCAAGGTCGGAAGGTTGATCTTCAGCTTCATTCAAGTCATTTTGCCAGATTTCAGTGGAATTTCTAATCTCCTGAATATCCCTTTGAATCTTTTCAATACATTCCAATTTTGTTTTATACTGTTTATTCAAGGTTTGTATCATTTTCTTGTGTTCCTCTATTTTTTCATGAAAATCTTCCTTATACATACATTTCTTTCATAACGTTTGTCATTTTATTTTTTTAGTTAATAGATTATTTCTGACCTGATTTCCTCTATAGATTCATGCAGTTGTTTCTTTACTTCAATTGATATAATTTCAGAAAGTTTGCTTGTGTGTCTTCCAGTGTCTTACATTTCAGTGTCTGTTCTTGGAGAACTGAAGGACTGATATTGCATCCTGCTCTTTCATTTTCTCATTTTTCTTTGAGCCTCATGAGGTTGGCCAGGCACCCTCCTGCTAGAACAATGTGGTACACAGAGCTTCAATCTTCCAAAATTCCTTTGGTAACCACGGCCACCCTTTAACTATATTGCCTGAGCCTTTTGCTCTGTGACTGATGAGACTGGATGGGTGTTGCACTGACATATTTCACTGGGTTTCTTTGGGACATTGGGCTGGGAAGAGCTCTATACAGCTAGCAGGTGTGCACCTCTGAAGTGTGTTGCTAGGGCCCAAAATCTGGCTGAGTGGCATTTAATATCTCCATGACCCAGGTGGTTAGCAGGGACCCACTTCCAGAGTGTGTTACTAGGTTCTAGTGCCTCCACAAATCAGGTAGCTAATAGGATATATCCCCAGAGTATGATGTTGAAGTTGTACACCTGGATGGGTGGAATTCAGAACCTCAGGTACCTAAGTGGCTAGGCAGTGTGTGCCCCTAGAGTATGGTGATTCCATGGACTTGTATCTGGCTGGAAAAAGATCAGAGGCTCTGGATGGTGTGGCTAGCCAAAATGTGTTCCCAGTGTATGGTGCCAATGCCTGTTTCCTGGGTGGGTGGAGTTCAGAATCTCTGAGAGCTGCTCTGTGGCTAGCTGTACTGCATCTCTGAAGTATGGATATCGGATTTTTGCTCTGAAGGGCAGAGCTCTAATTCTCAAAAGATCTGTCAGCTAGACTGGTCACTCCCTGATGGGTGGCTTTGGGCTCTGAACTGGACAGGGTTTGGTACCTCTGTGACCTGTAAGGCTGGCTTGGCATTACCCTGATGGATTGTGCTGGGACACTGGGCTGGTAAGAGCTCAAATTTTCTGTGTAACTAGCATGAGTCCATACCTGGAGGTTGGGGCCAGGGCCATATGCCTGGCTGGGTGAAGTTCAAATCCTCTGGGACCCAGGTAGTGTCACATACATATTCTTGTTAGCAGTATTCAAAATAAACCACATATTATTCATAGGAAGTCAAAGGAGAGAACCACTTGATGAAAAAATATAAAGAAAGTATAGAATACATGAAGCAGATTCAAAGAGCTTACCAGGAAATTTAAAAACCTATGGAAAGATGGAAAATTTGCTTGAAAGAAAATAAGGATAGATTATCCAAATTGGAGGACAGTTTTGCGATGTGGGATTATGAAAGGAAAACTTTTTAAAAACAACCAGGAAACAAGCAGTAACAATAGAAAGGACAGAAGTTGAAAAGAGGATCTATAACTTGAGAATAAAGAATGTGTATGAAGAAGCAGGGGTACAAACAAAGGAACTACAAAGGCTAATCTCAGAAATCATTAAGGAAAACTTGCCAAACATAGGAAAAGGAAATGATATTCTAATGTATGAGGTGTACAGAACTCCAGCCATGTACAACCAAAACAGAGCTATAACCAGGCATATAACAATCAAGATCCCAGAAATTCAATATAAGAACAGAATATTAAAAGCTGTTAGAGACAAGTAACAGATAACATATAAAGGAAGGCCCATAAGAATAACGGCAGACTTCTCGACACCAACCATCAAGTCAGGAAGAGCCTGGAGCAAAATATTCCAAGCCCTGAAAGAAAATAAGCTCCAACCCAGATTGATATACCCTGCTAAAATGTCTCTAGAAATTAATGGAGAAACAAGATGCTTCCAAGACAAAGAGGATCTTGGGAAATTCACAACCACCAATCCAACTCTACAGAGAATACTGCAGGGCATTCTAGAGAGAGAAAAGTACTAGGATTCCAGGAAGAGTGGCAGAGGCCTCAATGAATGGAGCACAAAACAGAATGAAGAACAGCAGACAACTGATGGCAAAAAAAGAGCATAACAGAAATGAGGCAGAGATTTTATTCAAAACAGATATGATTGATAGTATCAAGTATGAGAGTATGGGCAACTACACTGAAGATGAAAAAGCCCCAGTGACACATATTCTAGTTTGATAACTGCTGATTTTTGAAGTTCTATACTATATACAGTGTTGTGTTTTTATTAATACTGTTATGTACTGATATATTCTATAAACTATGTCTGATGATATAGCCAATTCTATTAGAGATAACAAGAGACAATACAGGAACCATGGTAGAGCTCTTTGTACAATGGTCTTATATGTTTATTTCATTTCATGTGTTCTTAGGAATATGTTTCGTTTTGCCTTGCTTTGTTTTTCTCCTTCTAATATAGAAAGGATAGAAATACATGTTAAGACTCATGCCTGTGTAAAATCTATAGTTTATGAGAACTGATCTTATGACATATAATGAAATGAACAGGTACTTTGAAGAAAAAGTGACGCTAAAGTACCCAGTGCTGATCCTGGAGTGTCATAATGTGAAACTGAGCAATAATATTATTCTTTGTTCATAGTGATATTAACCTGCTTGGGTTTACTCAATCTCAACATAATTGAAGATATGAATAAATGTATGTATGTTTAAGCATATAGGATTGATAACCATATTTCTAATTTTTTGGACTAGTTGAACAGAACTGGTTGCAATCTTACTATCTGAATCCCCACTTTATATGCTCCACTTTAGTATCTTGAATAACTATTTGTAAGAAGACAATCTTCAATCATTAACTAGTGATTTCTTACTGTTTATTTTTTTCTTTGAGATTATGTGTTATTTCTACCCAATTTCTGTTTTGTTTAGTCTTTCTTTAAATTAAATTTTTAAAAAAAGCCATTGCAGGACCCAGTGTTGATCATGGTTTATCATGATGTGAAATCCAGCAATACTATTATTCTTCGTTCAGAATGATTTTAACCTGCTTTAGTTTGTTTCATCTCAACATAAATGAAGACATAAATAACTGAATGTATGTTTAAGTGTATGCTAAGTTTTGTTGGACAGTTGAACAGAACAATTTGCAGTCTCACTGTTTGAATTCCAACTTTACATTTCCATTTTTGTATCTAAAACAACTATTTGTAAGATGACAATATGTAAACATCAACTAGTGATTTCTGTTTATTTTTTTCTCTGAGTGTATGTATTATGTCTACCTCTTTTCTATTTTGTTTAGTCTTTTTTAAAATAAAATTTATAAAATAATAAATTTTAAAAAACATGTAATCAAATAATATATTACTTTTTTCATTTTAAATGTTTTCTATCTATCCATGTCAGTTGAAGCACCAAGTCTTACATGTACTCAGCTCCATGTAAGCTAATAGTTCCCTGACATTGTATTACTAGAAACACTGGTGATTAATGTAAAAGGGATTCTACAATAGTTCACACAGTCTGCCAACTAGCCCATGTGTGAGTTCAATCTCTTGACTTGAGTGTATATTATCACCTACATTCATTCTTCTGCATTCTTTATTAAGAAAAACAGCAAGATAGTTAAATATTTTCTATTTCCCAAAACTGGATAAGAGAGAATATTGTAGTAGTGTTTTCCAGTTTTCTGAAGGACTAGAAGATAATATGATTTGCCTTTAGACATTTGTACATTCCCTTCTGAGAAGTGTCTATTCATTTTAGTTGCCCAATTCTTATTATTTTATTTTGGGAGACCAATTTTTTTCAGTTCATTATACATTCCAGATACTAATCTTCGCTGTCAGTTGTCTCAATTTGCAAATTTTCTTTTTACTCTATTACTTGTTTGCTTTGGTGTGAGGAATAATTTTAATTTGATATAATCCAATTTGTTGACTCTTGGCACTCTTTTTTGTGAAATTGAGATTCTGTTCATAAAGTCCTTGCCTATAATTTTGAGCTTTATGTATTTTATCTTCTGACAGACTTAGTTTCTGTTGTAATATTAAATACTTGATCCAGTTTGATTTTAATTTAGTACATGGTGAGAGATATGGATCTAGATTCAATGTTCTGCTTATGGATAACTAGTTTTCTCAGCACAAGATGTAAAAGAAGTTTTATTTCCTCCAGTAAAAGTTTTGAGTCCCTTTACAAGATCAAACAGCTTAATTTTCTGTCTTGTTGATTGCATGTCTGGTTTTGTGTCAGCTACATGTCATTTTTATTACTATAGCTTTGTATTATATCTCAAAGTCTGAGACTGTGAATTCTCCTGTTTTCGACTTGTTGATCAGGAATACCTTTTCTATTCTGTGTCTCTTCTAATTGCAAATACTTTTTATGACATATGTCCTTGTAGTCCTGTGAGGAATGCTATTGATATTTTGATTGGGATTGCATTAAATCTATCTATAAATTTTGAAATTTATTGTCATTTTGACAATATTGTTTCTATCTTTCAAAAAATAAATTTTAATTTCTTGATGTCTTCTTTGATCTCCTTTTTCAGAGTATTGTATATTTTGTTGTAGAGGACTTTAACTTCTTTGGTTAGGTTAATTTCTAAGTACATATTTTTTTCTTGATATTATGAATAATATAGTATTCCTAATGTCTTTCTCAGGAATTTCAATTGTGTATAACAATGCTACTGAATTTGTTTGTTCGTTTTCATACTGTTATATACCTTGAATAGCTGTTAATTTGGGGAGTTTTGGTGGAATTTTATATGTATGTAAAGGAGCTTGTTTTTTGTAAAAGATTATTTCAGTTTTTTCAGTATATATATATATATATATATATATATATATATATGCCCTTATTTTCTTTTTCTTCCCTTTTTCTCTGACTAACATATCAAATACTATATTGAATAAGTGTGATTACAGTGGACATCCTTGTCTTTTTTCCTCATTTAGAGGGAAAATTTTCTGCTTTTCTCCATTTAATATGTTGTTGCTAGTAGACTTTCATTAATTTTTTTTGTACCAGGGCTCAAACTCACGACCTCTCACTTGCCTGGCAAATGTGGTACTGCTAAACTATATCCCCAGCTCATCAATGGTTTTTATGAGACCAAGTTAAGGTCCCTCTACACTTATTTTCTTTAGAGTTTTTTTTTTTAAATGAACTGATACTGGATTTGGCTAAATGCTTCTCTGGGCTTATTGAGATGAGTTTTGTCCTTGCTTCTGTTTTATGTAATGTACTACATTTGTCGATTTGCTGGTGAGGAGCCATCCCTGTATCCTTGGGATGAAGCCTACATAGCCATGATATATGTATGACCTTTTTGGTGATTTCTTTCATTTTGGTTTTTGAATCTTGTGGGTTTTGTGTCTATATTCATTAAAGGGATTTGCCTGTTTGGTGTTTCTTGATTTTGGAATGAGTATAATGATTATCTCGAGGAATGACTTTGGGAGTAATCTTTCTCTCTCAGTTCCATTAAAGATTTTGAGAAATATTGGTATAATATGTTCCCTGAATTTCTTGTATAATTCTGTAGTTGATAAGTCAGATTCTGTGCTTTTTCTTAGTTATTACTATTTTCTTTAAATGCCTACTTCAACTTTAATGCCTGTTATAGATCATTCAAGGTTTTTATAACTTCTCTTTTCAGCTTGAAGATATATCTATCTTCTAGATTCTCCAATATTTTGTAGTACACATTCTCAAATTAGTTACTAATAATCACCTGGATTTTGTTGGTGTTCATTGTGATTATAACTGTTTCATTTTACTTGCACTGATAAGAAATATTTTTTTGACCTACATTCTTATTTTTTTTGAAAGATAGTAAAATCCATCAAAACAAAGCAGAAAATAGTCAATCAAAACAAAATGCAAAATTGGTACAGAACTTCAAAGCAGGAAAATAAGAAAACAACAGTAACTACCATAATATGTTTTTTTTTTATTTTCACAATAGTTGTCCATTCCATCAGGTATAGCAATATCAAACCAAAACCAAAACAGAATTAAATCAATAAAAGCAGAATACTGAGTAAAAGCATAAACAATTAACCTGAAAAAAGCAAAACAATGAGAACAATATTGGATTTTAAAGACAAGACAGATGAAAACCCCCCATATTTACTATATTGCATACTGTCATCCTCTCAAAAGATGCTCAGAATGCTGGCTCTAGACCTGCAAAATCAACCAAAAGCACAAGCATTTAGTTGTTTTATGTACATTACTTGTTACTAACTCAACAACAGAAAAAAAAAATAACCAAGCAAGGCAAACAGCTAGAAGGAGGGGAAAGGTAAAGAATCAACAACAGAAAGATAACATGAAAAAAGTAATCCAATATGTATCACTTATAACCATTAATGTAAATGACCTCAATTCACCAATTAAAAGAAACAGTGGCAGAATGGATCAACAAACAACATCCAACCATGTGCTGCATCCAACAAACCTATAAATAGCTTTTTAATTTCATGTTGACTCCTGCTTCTTCACTTTTAGATTATTTTTATTTGTATCATTTCACAGCTGTTGAATTGTTATTTCGTGGTTCTTTG
Organism: Cavia porcellus; assembly: GCF_034190915.1. NCBI lineage: Eukaryota > Metazoa > Chordata > Mammalia > Rodentia > Caviidae > Cavia > Cavia porcellus. Next base: position 49,390,215 of record NW_026947486.1, read on the forward strand.
TTATTTTTCAGAGGTCTTTCTTTTCCACAGTCGCTAGCTGCAATCCATCTTTAAGGTTTGAAAGTCTATCTTCAGTCTCTTTCAAGCAGTTTGCCAAATTTTGATTGACATTTTAATGATCTGGTTATCTCTCTGTTTCATGCATTGTAATTCCTTTCTACATTGTTCATTCAATGTTTCCATCATTTTCCTTTGCTCCTCTTTTTTGTCTATGTCTTCTTTAGACATAGTGATCAATTCTTTCAGTATATTTGTGATTTCTTCTTTTACTTGAGACATTATTTCTGATTTGATTGTTTTTATGATCTCATAATAATGTTTCTTTACTTGTGTTGCTCTCCTTTCAGAGATTTCAGGTGTGTGATTTCTATTTTCTTCCATGACTATTTCTGAGGCATGTTCTGTGTAGATTGGAGGTCTGAGATTGCCTTTTACTCCTTTGCTTAATCAGTCTCCTAGGTTCCTCTCAACAAGCAGGTTGTGGGACTCTAGAAACTTCCCACTTTTGCTGTCCCTCCATGTTATAGGGGAATGGGCACTTGAGATTCTCTGACCCCAGATTTACATGGAGGTAGCAAGATGTGGTGCAGGCTTCTCCAGACCTGCTCAGCTACACTGCCACTTCACCAATAACCAGGTGTGCATGTGGTGGGGCTACTCCTCTCAGCCTACACTGGGACTCCCATGACGAAGGTAGGCACATAGGAGTATGTTTGTCTGATTGTCCTGGTGGGTGATTGCTGCCCACAGGAACCAAGGCCCTCCAATGGTGTCCTACAGGTTCACAGAGCTTACCTGGCTGCATGTTCCTGCTTCTGCTGGCCGCCTACAGGAAGGAGTTTTCTGGCAGTGTTGCCCAACAGGTGGAGGTGGATCTGTCTGATTCTTTTTGACCATGCTGGGTGCCCCCAAACTGATGCTTTTATACAATACAGTACTATTCATTTACAAAGAAGAATAAGCCTGAAATTTTATTGGTAAATGGATGCAACTTGATCTCACACCCATATGCAAATAAATTAGACTTGCATGTGTAAACACTTGTCTCCTCAGTGTAAAGAACTGAAAAATAAGATAAAAAATATACAATGGATCTGGTGAAAGTGAAAGTGGAAGAAAAGGCTCAAAAGGAAAGAACAACAGGAATGGGGAAAGAAGAAAAGAAGGGGAAAATGGCATATACATACAAGATAGGTATTCATACTACTAATCTCTATTCAACAAAAAATTTGTGCTTTCATTGTTCAATCATTTCTATACCTAATATCTTTTAATCTGAGCAACTACTTTGAAGATAATACACCTTATACTAACCATTGTTAACTTCCTATTATGTTGATTTGAAATTCTAAACCATTGTTTGTAGTCTTTTTTTTTCATTTTGTTAAAAATGAAAGAAAAAATTGTATTATTTTTATACAATGGAGCACTACTCTGGTATAAAGATGGATAAACTTTAGTCATTTGTCGGAAAATAGATGTAGTTTGAGACTATCATATTAAGTGCTCTAAATCAGAAACAGTTTAAATATCAGATGGTTCATATCATATGAAAACCTTAGTATGCAAATAAACTATGAAGTAAAAGATAATAGATAAAGGAGAGAAAGAAAATATTTTTCTGATTCAGTGTGTACACTGTATCTAAAAGTTTGTCTTGACTTAGTACAATTGTCATTCATGTTTTATATATTTTGGCATATTAGCCTGATTTTTAATCTGTGTATATAACAATTAGCTTTACACAGTTGTATAAGATAAGTAGGTGAATCTGATGCTGGCAAAATAATAGGAGGTTGGAGGGAAGAGGAAAGATATACTGAAATGTGTTATATACAATGTATCAATTCCCTATAAGGAATGCTATTATTATGCACTGCAAACATTTATTAATGAAAGTTAAAAAAACAAATAGAACATTTCAAGATAAAACATGAACAAAAAACAACTACAATTGGAATCAACAAAATGTTTCTTAATAGTATATTCATAATGTATATCATGTTTAACAATTTCTGAAAGCAGAATATTTGTTATTTAAAAATTATTTTCTTAACCTAAGATATTGGAAAGTTTATTTGCCAACCAATTTAGAGATTCGGCAGGAGAAAACATTATCATGTTTCATGATTCCTAAACTATTTGCATAGTCTTTCCATTTTAACAGAATACTAATTTAAGTATGGAAATATATGTGATAACTTCTTTACTATGTTTTGAATATTTACATTTTTTAATTTGCATTTGGGTAAATTTAATTGTACAGAAATTTAGCACAATACCATTAGTAGTTCCACTTTACTCATTACTACATATATTTTATTTGGAATGAAATTTTTTTTCAAGTTAACAATCTCAACTATTCTTCTAGGTTAGGGTAATTTAAAGTTTAGCTGTGAAATTAAATGTAGAATCCTTGTAAAAAAAATCACCTGGGACTATTTTCATGGTGAAAAGTCTTTTTAGAGAATCAAATTTGTATATGAAGAAGGAGGGAAATTATGCCTACTATCTTCAAGTATTTGCAACCAGGTCACATACAAAAAGAAAGAATTGCTCTATATCACCTTAAAATGGCAAAACTGGATCCATAGATGGAAGTTACAGGAAGTCAGACTTAGTTGTTCAGAATGTTTAAGAAACTTCATAAGGAAATTGATTGCCCCCTGATGAAGGGAGTGCCGCATCACATATGTGTTCATGTAGGAACTAGAGGAGTATATGTCAGTGATAATTAAAGGGATTATATGTTGCCTTTTGGGGGGGGCATGGATTGAACTCCAGACCTCTCTCATTCCAGGCAAGTGCTTGTGCTGCTCAGCTAAACTCCTGGCCCTTACATGCTATCTTAAAATATACTCTGAAACCATTGGACAAATTAATCTTCTTATAATAAAAAATCCAAAATATGTACTCTTAAAATGTTTCTCTGCTATTGCAAAATGTTGAGTGCTATAATGATGGAGAATATTAAGGAATAAATCATAATATAAATCAACCATAAATATGAAAGAAACTGTGCTTGCAAAACTCTAGTGTTCAAGTTGTTAGAAAACTATGTGTAGAACATGACTTAGACTAAAAATCTCCCTTTTACCCCAAATCAGTTCTACTAATGTTCACGTAGCTGCATAGAACAAAAAGCTAAAAGATCCAGTTAAGACGGGTTGAATAAGCAAGACTGGACCATATCTTTGACCCATATAAATTTATGGGTGTAAGAAGATGATAGGTGAGATCGAAGGGGAGAGAGAGTGTAAGAGAGAGAGAGAGAGAGAGACAGAGACAGAGACAGAGACAGACAGAGACAGAGAGAGACAAACAGAGAGAGAGAGGAAGAGGAAAAGCAAGAGGAGAAAAGAGAAAAGACAGAAGGGAAGAGAAGAGAAGAGAAGAGAAGAGAAGAGAAGAGAAGAGAAGAGAAGAGAAGAGAAGAGATTAAAAGAAAGCAAAACAAAATAGTAGAAATGATACAGGATTTCAAAACATGGTGATAGGAAATTAACAATCATCACTATATCGCATATTGTTATCTTCAAAATTGTCACTCATATTACAAGATGTGGGTAAGCAAAACAGATCAAATAATATAAGCAATCATAGCTTCTTTCAATAAATAGGATCAGTAGTTTAACTATTTAAGAAACTGAAAGATTAATAAGATCAAAAAGTACTATGGATATTGTGAAAGAGAAACTACTCAGAAAGAATGACTTGGTTTATCTTTATATGAGATTATTGGATTTTCTCTGCCTGCTTGATGTCTAGCAGTTTAATAAAGATGTGTATCAGTGAACTTCTCTTTTTTGTCTTATTTATTTGGTGTTCTGTGTCAATTGTATTTTATATTTGGGAATTTTCTTCCTTAATTTTTGTGAACATGCTTCTAAATTCATCCGTGTTTTTTCTAGTTTTCTCTAACTCTAATTAACCTTACATTGGTCATGTTATTGTCATCTAGTAATTGTTGGATAATCTCTTTTACTCTTATTTTCTTTGTGGCTTATTTTAGTGATTCATTACACTTTATTATTTTTCCTCAATTTTAGACACTCCACATTGATTATTACTTCAATTTATGAATTTTATACACTGTTTCATTTCATATATTTTAATCTGGTATTTCTCAAGGATTCTATCTCCATGTTGAATCTGTCATGCAAGGTTTGAACTGTTGTGGTTAGATCATCCAGGTTTTGTGTATTTCCAGAAATTCAACATGAATGAGAGATGTTGCTGTGATGGTTTTGGTTCAAATCCTCTTTGAACACATTTAGTTTCTTCATCCCTTCTACAAACCATTCAGAGAGTTCCTGTACCTGGTATTTGCTTTCTTCTCACTTTTTGTTGTCTTGCTCTACCTTAAGAGAGTTGGGAGAACTTAGGTGTGTTGTGTTGCTTTACTTCTTGATGATTCTATGTGTATGTATATTTGTGGTCTATCTATCTATCTATCTATCTATCTATCTATCTATCTATATCTGTCTTCCACCTATTGTATCCCTGCTATATCTTGCATCTAGATGTTCCCCAAAAGCTACATGCAGTCACAGGTGGGGCTTTTCAAAGGTGGCCAGATCAAGTGTCTGTGATGCTAGGATAAAGAGTATGTGATTATTAAACTTATTAACATATTGATTTCACATACTTCTGGATAGGATTAAGGGTACCTTGCCTTGGATATGATTGCACTAAAGGTAACAATGTAATATAAGCAGGAGAAAAAGAATTACAGCTTGTCACTTTCTTTCTGCTTGCTTACTTCTGACTCCTATTTTTTAAATTTTATTTTACAGAGGGTAAAATTAAACACAACAAAATAGAACAAAGCAGAATATAAGAAAACATGTAAGAGACACAGATTTCAAAGCAAGAAAACCTGAGATCTTCAATATTATCATATTGTCTCTTGTTTTCTTCCAAATAGTTGTCCATATCTTCACATACAGTGAATTCATACATACCAATAAAGTATAAAACTGTTCCAAAAAGGATGATGAAGGCATTTTAGGTCTTCAAGATCAGAAAATAAGGAAGTCAACATGGCTGTCATAGTGTCTCTCATTCTCTTCAAAATAGCTGTCCATACCTTCACATATGTTGAAATTAAACAAAACAAAACAGACTAAAATCACATTGAACAAAGCATAATAGTATTGCTGGATTTCATATCATGATGCTACGAAATCAGCACTGGGTACCATGGTGTGTCTTTTTCTTCAAAGAAATTGTTCATTTCATCATTCATTACATAATCTGTTCTCACAAACTGTTTAGAAGTTCTACACATGCATGAGTCTCTACATGTATATCTATCTCTAACACAGATTAGAGGGAAAAGCAAAACAAAGCAAGACAAACCAAAACAAATTCCTAGAAAAATGTGAAATGAAAAAAATCATATAAAACTACCATACAAGATGATCTAGAATGATTACTATGATGTCTATTATATTCAATAGAGTTGTCTATATAATCAGGCATAGTATAACTGAACACAGCAGTACATAGCAATATTAATAAAAAACATTGGAGACATTATAAAACTTTGCAAAAAGATAATAGTCAAACCAGAGTGGGTATCCTAGTGAATCTTGTCATCTTCAGAGTATACTATACTCTCAGAGTCATCTCTACTTTCAGACTTGATACCATCAATCATAAGAGATTTGAATAAAATCAGTCAAGACAAAACAGTGATCCAGCAAACCGGATTCAAATAAGATCAGTCATAATAAGAGAGTGTAATTTATACAGGGTTTAGATTAATTTCATAAAATTTAAGATGGGTACTATACTATATTCTGCTATATTTGGGATAGCTGTCTGTGCCCTCAAATCTAGTACAAGTAGACAAACTGGAACAGAATATAATCAAACTAAACAGAGTGGTGAGAATAATGTGGATTTTAAATCCTGATACACTATTAACAATATCTTCTGCCTTCCTTTTTTTAAGATAATGCCTCCCCTTTTACTTTCACAGGGTACATTGTACATTTTGCATCCCATTAGCTCCTTTAGCTTTTAGACTGGGGACAACCTGCTAATTACCTAAGTGCTTCTGAAATTTTTTATCACTGGACTTGAACTTAAGTTGCATTTCTTTACCTACAAAAGCCTCAAGGTTTTGCTTCATTATAGCTGAGTAATTCGCTACTGCACAAAAGTATCATGTCTTCCCAAACTATTTGTAGGTGCTAGATGAGTTGTACTTACTTCTCTCTGGTTCCCTGTCACATAGAGCATTGTTTTGTCATATTTGAATTTTGATCCATAAACCTTTTTCATGTTAATTACATTTCCTATAGAGAGCATCTTGATGGACCCTATCTCCATATCTACTCTGCCTGTGCTTCTTTTTGTTAGTGTATCAAGGCAATGTATGTTAGGGATTATAGCCAACCTTCTCTGCCTCATTTATGCTATGCTATTTTTCTGACATTGGTTGTGTACATTTCTCCCTCATTCCACTGTCTGCCCCATTCATTGAGACCTCTCTGCCACTGTTCCTGAAACCCTGGTGATTTTTTTCACTGTCTAGAATGTCCTTCAGTATTTTTATAGGGTTGGATTGGTGGTCACCAATTCACCCAGTTCCTCTTTGTCATGGAAGCATCTTGTTTCTCCATTATTTTTGAGAGACAGATTTTCAGGGTACATCAATCTGGGTTGGAAGTTATTTTCTTTCAAGGCTTGGAATACTTCACTCCAAATTCTTCTTGATTTGATGGTTGTGTCAAGATTTTGATGGGTTTTCCTTTATAGATGATCTGTTTCTTTTTCTGACAGCTTTTAATATTCTGTTCTTGTGTTGAATTTCTCAGATCTTGATTATTATATGACTGGGTGTAGATCTGTTTTGGTTGTAGGTGGCTGGAGTTCTGTACGCATCATATATCTGAATATCACTTCCTTTTCAAATGTTTGGGAAGTTTTCCTTAATTATTTCTGTGAATAGCCTTTGTATTTCCTTTGTGTTTACTCCTGCTTCTTCACTCACATTTTTTTATTCTTGTTATAGATCCTCTTGTTTTCTTCTAGACTTTGTATTATTACTTTGCTTTTACAATCACAATTTGCAAACCTATCTTCATTTTTGTTCGTCTATCTCATTTCTTCCAAACTATTTTCCCACAATTCAATGGAGTTTTTAATTTCCTGGTAATCTCTTTGAATCTGTTTTATGTATTCTAGGATTTTTTTTATATTCTTCCTTGAACATTGCTCTCCTTTTTTTCATTCCTCCTTTCTTCCATCTGTGTCTTCTTGAGAGATACATAGAATTTATTTTATTAGTTTTGTTATATCTTGCTTTACTTGTATTAATATTTCAGTTGTAAGTTCATCTATAGTGTTATGGAGATATTTCTTTATGTCAGCTGATGCCACGTTCAATATTACATGTTTGCTGCTCTCAGTCTCTTCTGTATTTACCTCTCCTGGACTGATATTTCCTGAGTTGGGGGCTGAAGGCTTTTGCTTGTTTCTTTCTTTTTTCATGTTTCTGGTTTCTTCCATACAGGTATGGTGGAGGTCCCAGCCCCTTTCCTTGTTGGTTATGGTTCTTCTGAAGCATGCTGGCTAGGAATTTCTTCCCTTTCTAATTTGGTGTTGGTGTTTGAGGTACAAACAGGGGCAGTGTAGGCTTGGCCCTACCTTCTGGGCCAGTCAACCAGCAGGGGCCTTCACCACATTAGTGTGTGCCATGCAGACAGAACTGGTTCAGCACAACTTTGAGAAAAATTTCATCCCTAGCTATTGACTCCTGGCCGTGGGCATGACCCAGCCCAAGCAGATCCCACCAATCTGCTCTGGGCAGAGAGCAACACCAGAAGTCCCTGTGATTCCTTGTTCAGGCCCATCCTGACCAATACCAATATTTTGTCCAGTCAGTCACCCTTTCTAGTGGGAAGGTCAAATTCCTAGCACTCACCATGAGTTAGTGCAGGTCTCCATGCCAGTTTTGTTCTCCACCAGCCCCCAACTGCAGGATGACTGCAGTCCAGGAGCCAGAGTGTCGAAACCATGAGTCTGAGTGGTGAGAGTGCTGAGATGGCGAGTCTGACCAGCTCCAATGGGAGCACTGTGACCTTGAATTTGATCAGCTCCTTTCACTTTAGTTTCTTCCTGTGTTGAGAGAATCCATTTCCCTCCATCTGGTCTTCTCTAGGATTTTTTATTCCAGCATCTGAGCTGTTTCACTGCGAGAAGCTCCCTGTTCTGCTGCTTACTGATCCACCATCTTTAGCTCCTTCTGTCTCTTTTGCCATGGATTCTTTATCCTTTGTAATGCGCCTCTACCATGCCACCCTACTTTGGAGCCAGCCAGCTATGAATTCAAACTTCTCAAACTATGAATCAAAATAAAATCTTTCTGACTTTAACTTTCAATATCAGGTATTTGTCCAAGCAATTAGAAAAATAACTAAGACAAACATACTTTCCACCTTTTTAGACGAGGTAATGTTGGTTGAAGTCTAGTAGAGTGAAGGAAGCTTGTGGTTTGTACGAATACTTTTAGTAAGATGTTACCGCCCCATGAAGTCTTTCCGGATTTGTGTGGCCAGTGCTAGTATTTAACTCTGTTGTATAAGTTAAGACATTTGATCTCTGATGCTGTATTTTACAGGAAGAATTATTTCTGGTTATAACAGCATCAGCTTTTCTAAGACAAGCTAGATATTGGCCTTTGGTTCAGCCCCAAGACCCAGCCTCCTTTGTTAAGGAGTAAAGGTTACAATCTCTTTGACCTAGTACACAGTTCTTTGGTAATAGACTGTAATAAGGTTTATGACCCAGATAAACTGGATGTTGACATATACAGAAAACCACTTGAACACAGCAAATATTTTCTCTTAGCTAAAGCACTCTAATCATCAAAAACAAGCATATTGAACACAAATTGGATAATGATAAATAATAACTAACCCTGTACCTTGTTTAACCATAGAATAAGGTCATTGTTATAGAACAAAGTCCAGGTATTCACATACAGTAAACATCAACTCAACAGAGAATTTTACCTCTTTACAAAATAGAATATTTTTCAGAAATAGTAAGATATAATTAACTACCTACAGCTTTATAAGGCTAAATTCTGAGAGTATGGAAGCATGAAAAATTGGTTATGAGAAATTAAACAGTGAAAGTTGGTAGAAAGGTGGCATGTTTGATTTAAAAATTCCTGTTAGGAATAAAGGAAAATTAGTAGTATTATATAAACATAAAAGGAAAAACCAACTAAGATAAGGATAAATACCAGTGGATGGAGATTAAACTGGAGGAAAAGAAAATAAGAAATACTCAGGAAATAGATTGAAAGAGAGAGCAAGAAAAGAACAGAGACAGAAAAAAATTGGGGAGACCTATTTAAAAAAAGAAAAGTTATAATTCAAAAAGGAAGAATAAGAAAATATGTGATACAGTCCAAATCCCACCAGTATTAAATAATAATAATAATAATAATAATAATAATAATATACAAATAAAGAAGAAATGGTAAAAATTGTGTTGACTGAAAGAAAACAAAGAGAAATATTCCTACATATTTGCAGAAGATTACTTTGTTCTAGAGCCTGCAGTTTTAATCTTACAAATCATATTTTTCTTTGCACCTTTTACAGTCTGTGAGTTTTTATACATTTCTATTTGGTGTGTCCCCTGAATGCAAATGCCTGTTTGTGGTAACTGTTCAAGCTGAGGCACTAGCACAGGAACATTATATTTTGAGGCTTTTAGAATGCATTCTCTCTAGTTGAAGGTCAACACATGTTACTTGTGTAATTCAGGATTCATGAAACCAGATCCACATACAAGGTGGAGGATCATGTTCCCTTGGAACACTTAGTGGAGATCAAGCTGCTCCCAGGACTGACATGCAGATATTCTAGCAGGCCTAGTGATGTTTGAGGGTGCTAAATGGTGTCTCATGGGCACTGACAGCATCAGTCACAATAGAAGACACTTAAGTTTTGCTGATAATCAGGTAGTGAACTGACCTACTATGACAGGCAGGGACTGTGCTAGAGTCTCTGACAAAATGCAGGGTGGTGACTCTGATGTATCTAGAGTCAGGGTGCTGGTTGAATGATGCCATAGTCCAGTTGTTCTAGGCAGAGACTTATGTGGGATTGGAACACTCCTTGGAAACTCATGCTGCCCAGGGGTCAGGATGTCAGAGCCTTAGGTAGATCCAGGATTGGATCAGAGCAGTGAGAGCTGGATGTATAGTACAGATCCAAACTGGAAAAGCTCTGTGTGCCAGATGAATGCCCCAGTTGGTGTGAAATGTATTTCAAGCTTTTGGGAATTACTCAGGTGTGCCAAGGTTGCAATATTGAGGATTCCCAAAACAAGCAGCAATTGCTTGTTTATCCTAAGCCTGAGCTCAGGCACATGTGTAGAAAACCTCCCCCATAGCTGATTACTGATGCCCTGATATATGCGGGCAAAAATGCTGCCTGACTCCTCAGTGTTTGGGGAAGGAACAATTAGATGAAGGGACCTATATACCCCAACTCTATCTTGTGAGACTAGACTTTACCATGCTGTTGGAACCCTCCAGCTATTTAAGAAGTTGTAAATATGGCCATTCCATGGCTGGTAAGGGCAGATCACTGTCCCTCTTTTTAATTCTAATGCATGTTCTGTTTGATACACGTCTCATTTTTTTTTTCAAATTTGTTTCTTGTATCATGATTTATGTCTCTCCCTTTCTTTCAATTACTTTTGTTTGTAGTTGACCTTCTCTGTGTTTCTCAGATGTGACTCTTCCTTTATTCTACCATGTTGAATCTCTCTATCAGTTATACTTTTATGCATATAAGGAACTTAGCGTATTCTGAAACTTAGTGATTCCTTTTATGCATAGTTATCTCATCTCCCAGCTATAGGTAACTCAAATATTTTCTTAGAATCTGATCCATCAGTAAGAGACAGGACCATCTGTATATTACTGCTGTGTCATCTCTTTGAGTGGTATTTTATTTTGCTGTACAATTTTGAAGTATTTCTTCCAGATAAACTCTAAGTTCTTTTTCTCATAACATTGTATGAGTTTTCACAGCAGATTTTAATTAATCTTGCGCCAAGTGGCCCTAGGTGCCAATCTCCAGCACAAACTGTAGAAACAATATGGATTCACACAATGCTATTTGAATGCAGACAAAAATTTTAACAAGTTTAACTAATGGTAAATAACTTCTCAGATATAGAAGAGGCAATGGACAATGCATTAAAGAGAGCTATGTAAAAGTTTGGAAGCTGTCGTTAAGCATGAGAGTAACCGTATTTTTCTCACATCATTTCAAGGTGACCATCAGGGATGAATACATGACTCGGTAGACCTTAGTTGGATTCAATCCAAATCAAACTTATCTTTTTACATGAACCCTAATTTGATAACTTCCTCCTTATTGTAATTTCCCTCCCAGTAACTCTTCCTGCAATCTCTTACCAGCTGCACCATGATACTTTTCACTCAACTTTATGGTGTTCTAGGTGTTACACTTCACATGGTTAAGCCTAATTTTTCAGGATACACTAAGTTCCTCAAAGCCAGAAAACCTACTATTTTCGGTATGTCCCCTGGACACATATAATTTTTGATGCATAGAGAATCAATGAGTATTGTAATATATATATATATATATATATATATATATATATATATAATGCTTTGAAAGTTGTAAAATTTTAGAAAATAGTTCATTTGATCCTCAGGATCACTCTGAGAGGAATTCAGAGGGGATAATATTACTATGATGGTTTCATAGAAAAAGAAGCTGCAGTTTATCAGGTATACAGCTTAACCAAAGTGACATATACCAATAGTAGTACTTTTATACATCATTACTTTTTTATTGGAGAATTAAACTCTAGGGATTGGCTTCAGGATCCAATATTTTTACATGTCAAAATTTTGGATGGCATGATCATAGTGGCATAGAGGAAGCAGCACTCACACCCCCCCACACACACACACAAAAAAAAAACCTCCGAGGATTTGTAACAAAGCCAGTCAGTACATAGCTATATAAGGTGGTAGAGACACTAACCACTGAAGTATCACAACCTGAATGGGATGGAGGACAGGTTTATTACAGGACAACAGAATTGTAGACTAAGCAATGACACTAATCCCCTCAAGCCAGTTTAACTCCCAGTGCTTGTCTGGGGATTACAGGGTTCATGGTTTCCCTCAACACATGACCCAGTGTTTGTGGTTGCAATAGGGTAGTGCTTCCCTATACAAGGGTATGGCAGCCACATTAGCTCCAAAGATCACACCATTTTATAAAATGAACAAAGACTTTCAGGAGAAGAGGTAAGGGGGTACCTATGGTTAGGTATACTCCCAGGACCCATTGTCCACAGTGCCATCCAAACCACATGGTATCCCTACCAGGACACCACATGAAGATAACAAGAAAGTGAGCAAGTCTGGAGTGTTAGTCATTTTAGGGGACTGAGCCAAGCATAAAAGATGTAAGAAACAGACTAAATAAATATGACTTGGGCTTTTGCCTCCCTAATACTGGCAACAAGAGAAAACAGGTGCTAGCATTAAACTCAGAAGTTGAAGGCAGCTGGCAACATCTTGAGGAATGGAGAAAAATAGGCTACATCAGCTGGTAAACCTTTCTCCCTAAGCCTAGATTTAATTGAAATCACAGAGCACTCAGAGAGTTGATACAAAATTGTGGAGTTTCAGAGGTGGAGAGAGAAGGACAGAGTGGAACATTCTGCAAGCTCATGGCAGGCTGAGAACTGGAAGGGAACTTTTTGTAGGAAGTAAATTAAAAGCAACCACTGATGCTGAGAACATTAGAGACCCTTGATGGCTAAAGAATAAAGATAGTGGCAGCAAGAATTAACAGGGATACTTAGTTAAATCAACAAATCAAAATAATTTCACACTGCCAGGAGGAATTCTGATGACATTTTTCATGCTCAGAAAGAAGATATTTGCTAATTTGGAGTATAATATTGCAAAACTATCCTTCAAATTTGAAGGAGAAATAAACACATTAAACCATAATTCTAAGCTACAAAAATTTATGATGCCCACTCAAGCACTGAAGAAAATATTTTTAAACATTTGAAACAATTATAAACACAAATACAATAACCTTGAGAAGAAAGAAAAGAGTACATCCCATTAGAAGGGAAGATCAATGAATACCAGGGAAGAATCAAATATTGGAAAAACAGAGTGACAGGAATTAGTATAGACCTTTTAATATTAACACTTAATGTAAAGTTTTAACTCTCCAATTAAAAGACACAGATTGGCAGACATGATAAAATAGAAAAAAAATCCTCCATTTTCTCCAACACACATGTCTCATCTCTAAAGACATATATACACTGAAAATTGCAGGTTTGAAAATGATACTCCTGGAGAAAAAAAGATGGCGGATAGATAACAGCAGGCTACAGAGACTCTCTGAGATAGTCAACTTAGATTCTAAAAATAATACAGGGTGGGGAGTCCCAAACAGAGGGAGATACACACTCCCGACCCAGGAACAAACTAAGCTGAGAGAAACCAATTAAAAATACAGTCTTGTTGTTATGATTGGAGCAGCTACAGTCTCAGTGCTGCTGCTTGAATTTGTTGCCACTCCTGTGCTTGAATTGGCACAGCCAGGATAGCCTACCAGTTTCAACACACTGAAGACACGTACGCACTGAGGTCAGGAGTTGGCAAACTGAATTGAGAGCAGAGTTGGCAGAGAACCCTGAATCAACCTGCAGTGAGTGATGGGAATAAAAATCCTTCCATAGAGAAGGGTTAGCTCCAACAGATGACACTGCGGGACAGGGCAGACTGGCCAGAACAAGGAGCTGCAGTGACTTCGGTCAGCTATTCCCTTCTCAAGTGGGATTGGTGGGGAGCACTTGACCTGGGTCACGCTGCAGACTGAGACTCAATTAGGCTAGCCCAAACCAAGTCCCTATGCCTGGCAGTGCACCCTAATGCAGTGAAGCCTTTAGCAGGTTGACTGACCTGGAGGGGTGGGCCCAACATAGGCTGTCCCAGTCTGTACTCCCTAGTACAATGCAGTGGGCAGGAGCACCTAGTCAGCGTGCTTCAGACAAACTGAAACCAGCAAAGAAAGAAACTGGTCTCCTATATATACCTGTATGGAGGGAACAAAAAATATGAGAAGAGGAGGCAACAAAAAAGGTCCTCAGTCACCAATCCTGAGAACACTGATCCAGGAAAAGTAAATGCAAAGGAGAAAGAGGACAGCAAATATGCATATCAGACATGGCCCCAATAGACACAAAGCGGTATCTTCAGGACCCTATGGATGAGTTCAAAAGTGAAGTATTTAACCAAGTAAAGCAAGATATACATAGAATAATTAAAGAAATGCTAAGCACCTCCCAAGAAAACACAGATGGAAGAATGGAAGAACAGAAAAATGGGGAGAATTGTTTGATGGAGAAAATAGAGAAAACATAGAACACATGAAGCAAGTTCAAAGAACTTACTAGGAAATTAAAAACCCCATTGAATTCTGGCAAAACTGCTTGAAAGAAACTAAGGATAGATTATCCAAACTGGAGGACAGGTTTGCAATGTGGGAACATGGAAGGAAAATTTTCTTAAAAATAACAAGGAGTAACAATTCAATGGCTAGAAGACCACAAGAGATCTATAACTTAAGAATAAATAATGTGAATGAAGAAGCAGGGGTAAAAACAAAGGAAGTGCAAAGGCTATTCACAGAAATAATTCCCAAACATAGAAAAAGGAAAAGATACTCAGATGTATGAAGCATACAGAACTCCAGCCACCTACAACCAAAAACAGAATTACACCAGGCATATAATAATCAAGATTCCAGAAATTCAGTATAAGAACAGAATATTAAAAGCTGTTAGAGACAAGAAACAGATCACTTACAAGGGAAAACCCATCAGAATTATGGCAGACTTCTTGGCACAAACCATCAAATTGAGAAGAGAGTGGGGTGAAACAATACAAGCCTTAAAAGAAAATAACCTCCAGACCAGATTGATATATCCTGCACAATTGTCCCTAGAAATTAATGGAGAAACAAGATGCTTCCAAGATAAAGAGGAACTGGGGAAATTCGCAACCACCAATCCAACTCTACATTTTCTAGAATCAAATGATACTGAAAACACCACATAGCAGAATCTGTGGTACACAGTGAAATCAATTTTAATAGTGACATTTATAGCTCTGAGTAGCTGCCTTCTAAAAAATTAGGAAACCCAAATAAACAATCTAATGGTGAATCTCAATACTGTAGAAAAGTAAGACCAAACCAAATATACCTCAGTGAAAGGAAATAAGTGTTAAAGTTAAGAGTATAAATTAATCAAGTTGAAAATAAAAAATATACAAAGCTGAATTCAGAAAATATAAACAAGAATAATAAACCCTTAACCAATCTTATACAAGGGAAAAAGAGAGAAGGTCCACATTAAAAAAATTAGAAATAAAAGCAAATTTTTTCACATACCAGCAAATTGACCAGAATAGAACAAATGCATAAATTCTTAGACTCAGCTAAATTGAGCCAAGAATGTATCCAATATCCAAAACATCAGTAACAGTCCATCAAATTTAAGCAGTAGTTAAAACTCTACCAATTAAGAATAGGCCAGGACCAGATGGATTTATAACTGAATTTTGCTAAAACTTTCTAGAAGAGATAAGCCAATGTCACTCAAAACTTTACATAAAATAGAAAAGAAAATAAGCCTCCCAAATGTATTCCATTATGGCAAAACAGCATTATCTTGACACCAAAATCAGAAAAAGACATGACAAAATGAAAAATAAAAAAAATATATATACACTTGATGAAGATAGATGAAAAAGTCTTCAGTAAGGTCTTTGCTACCATAACTCATCAGCACATTAAAGAAATCATATATCATAAAATCATTGGCTTTATCTTAGGAACACAAGAGTGGTTCAGCATATACAAATCACTGAAAGCAATACCCCACATAAATAGAATCAAGGATAAAAAATAAAATGATCATCTCAGTTGATGCTGAAAAATGTTTTGAGAGAATCCAACACTTATTTGTGATTTTAAAAAACCTGAATAAAACAATTAAGGAAAGATCTTATCCAAAATTGATAACAGCTATATAAAAACTGTAGTCAACATCATATTAATATTTGAAAAACTTAAGAGAATTTCCTTTAATATCTGGAAGGAGACAAGCATGTCCATTCTCCTTTCTCTTGATCAATATATTTCCCAAAGCATTACCCAAAGCAACCAGGCAAGACAAAAGATGATTTGATACAAATAGAAGAGAAATACAAATAGAATCCATATTTTCAGATGATATAATTCTTCACATAAATTACCAAAAAAGATGTCAATTATCCTTATTTGCAGATCATGTGATTCTTTACATAGCATACTTAAAAATGTCACCAAGTATCTATTCAGTCCGTAAAATAATTCAGTAAATTGGTAAGACAAAAAAATCAATGTACAAAAGTAATTTGCCTTCCTATATACTTGATGAATTCATGAAAAACAAATCAGGAAAAAACTCCATTAGTAGCCACTTCAAAATAATTAAATACCTAGAAATCAACCTTATAAAAGAAGTGAAATATTTCTATAATAAAAAGTATGGAACCCTGAAGAAAATTTGAAGATGACTGTACAAAATGGAAAGATATCCCTCCTCTTAGATGGAAAAAATTAATATGTTTAATATGACCATATAAAAAGCTTTCTAAAGATCCACTGCAATGCCTATTAAAATACCAGTAACATTATTCACAAAATTAGAAAATGTCACACCAATTTTTACTCAAATTTAGAAGAGATCCAAAAACCCACAGTGATCCTGAACAACATATAATATTGGAACCATCACTATATTGGACATCAAATTGTATTATAAAGCCATAATAAGAATAACAGCATGGTACTGGTGCAAAAACAGAAATGCCAATTTATGGAACAGAATAAAAGATATATAAACAAACTCAAGTTTCAATTCATGAGTTTTGAAAAGGAAGCCAAATCATGCTGGAGAAAAGAGTCTCTAACAAATAATTCTGGGCAAACTGCTGATTATCCCGCATAAAATCAAAATTAGATCCTTATCTATAATGCTATATTAAAATCAAAATATGTTAAGGATCTAGATATGAAGCCAAGTATATTAAACCTACTAGATCACATAAAGGAAATAACTTAAAATTTTAGGCAAAGGTAAAGACTTACTCAAGAGGACTTTAAAAACACACAAATTAGTATTAAGAACTAAGGAATGGGACCACACCAATTTAATAGTTTCTGCATGGCAACACAAACAGCTAATAATGAAAATAAAACCTACATAATAGGAGAAAGCATATGATAGCTAGTGGTCACATAGAAGCTTCATTTCAAGAATATAAACATAACTTAAAATTGGTCCCTATAGTTTTTTAGACTGAAAGACAAAGATGAGAAAACAATGCTCTATGTGACAGGGAACCAGAAAAAAGTCAGGGTAGCTTGCCAATCAGCTACAGATTGATTAGAAAGCCATGACACTTTTATACAATAGAAAACTACTCAGCTATAAAGAAAGAAAACCTTGAGGCTCTTAGAGGTAAATGGATACAACTTGAGGTCATGCTCAGGGGTAAAAAGATTCAGAATCACTTAGGAGAATAGCGGTGTGCCTTACTAAGCTAAAAACTAAAGGGGCTAATAGTATCCAAAATGAACAATTCACCCTGTGAAAGTCAAAATGGAAGAACTGCCTAAAAAGGGAAGTCATTGGCCATTGTTAATATATTATCATGATTTGAAACCCATATGTTTTCATTGTTCTGTTTAGTTTGCTTTTATTCTGTCTCAGTTTGTCTACTTGTATTAGAATTGATGGGCATGGACAGCTATTCCAAAGACAGCAGGATGTATTATGGCAACCATTTTTGATTTCCTATTAGCTTGATTTGAATTCCTGTATTGCGTTCACTGTTTTATTTTGACTGATTTTATTGCATTCTGTTTAGTTTGATAGTATGAAGTCTGATAGTATAGGCAACTACTTTGGAAACAATAAGATGCACTATGATACCCATTCTGGTTTGGATTATTAGCTTCTTTTGAAGTCCCGTAATGTCTCCAGTGTTCGTTTTGGTTTTGTTCTGTATTGTTTTGTTCAATTTTATTGTACCTAATGTTATGGGCAATTCTTTTAAAGATAACAAGTGGCATTATAGTAGCCATTATTGATCTCCTTACATTTTGGTTTTAAGTCATGTACCATGTTTAACATTTTGTTTTGAATGACTCTATTTTGTTTTGTTTCATTTGGCTTTATTCTCTTTGAAATAAAAAAGTTAACCCCCATAAATAAGACACTCAAGAAAAAAGTGGGCAAATGAACTGAAAAGATACATCTCAAAACAAGTTCAACTGGCCAAAAATTGAAAGCCAACATCTCTAGCCATCAGAGAAATGCAAATTTATACTATGTTGATATTCTATCTCAACACAATCAGAATGACAGTCATTAAGAATATGAAAAACAATAAATGCTGTACATGATGAGGGGAAAAAGGAACCCTTTAAAATTTTTGCCAGGAAAGCAAACTAGTGCAGTCAATTCGAAAACCATTTTGGAGATTCCTTAAATGACTAACCATAGCCAGATAATTTAAACCATTTTACTCAGTCTCTTGAACTTATTCCTTAAAGAATTAACAACCTCACACTTTAGTGATTCATGAACAACATGTTTATAGTAGCGAAATTCATAGTATCTACATTGTGGAAATAGTTCAGATACATGTCAACAGAATAGACATAAAGAAAAATGAAAACATGTGACTTGCAAAAACTCTCATATTACATGAAATTAGTCGTGTGTATTTTTCTTAATAGCAGAGTAGTACTCCATTATGTATAAATGCCACATTTTCTTCATCCATTCATGTGTTAGTGGATATAAAGGCTGCTTCCAAGATTAAATGTTACATTATTTCTCTTATGAAAGAAACTTAACAATCAACTCACCAAGAAACAAACAAACGAATGAGGTCAAGAAACCAGGAGGTAAGCTTCTGAAGTTCAGGAAGTGAACAAATGAGGGGAGTAGTAGAGGGAGGAAATCTGATTAAAATTAAGATATCTTAACAGTATGCATTAGCTTCCTCAAATAAATCTCAACATTATATAATATTAACGTTTTAATAAACATGACAATTTCATCTATTTCTATCACAATTGTATAAAATCAAAATAAAAATGATAATAATAAAGGTTAAAAATGTTTCAGTTTCTTATTAATGTAACAAGAACATTTATCTTGGTAAGTAGTGCTACATTTTTATTTTTTATTAGTACATGGTTGTAGCGTATCATTACTCGTGAAGAATTGGTAAATGAACCTAACACATCGTTTTTCATCCTTTTCTCCTTTTCATCCCCCTTCACTCTAATTCTTGGTTTCTATTCAAAAGATGTATCTCCTCACTTTCTATTATCTATCTTATTTTTATTTTGGGATTTTCAAATGGGACAAAATATATGATATTTAAGCTTATGTGTTTCACCTGTTTCATTTAATGTTATGAACTTCAGATGCATCCAGTTTTCTAAAAATGATTCAAGTTTATCTTTCCTTATAGCATAATAGTACTCCATTATGCGTGAATACCTCATTTTCTTTATTCATTTCATCACTGTAGCACTGTATTATAATTTTAAAGTCTGTGATTTTGACACCTCCTGTTTAGCTCTTGTTGCTGAGCATTAGTTTTGCTAATCAGAAAAATTTTTTGTTCCACATGAATTTCCAGATTATTTCCTTTACTACAGTTCTATGAGAAATAGTATTGATATTTTGATTAGGATTGCATTAGATATGCTTATAGGCCTTTTGACAATATTGATTCTGTCAATCTATGAACTTGTGACATAGTTCTGCTTTCTTGTGTCTTATTTGATCTGTTTCAATATTCTGTAGTTTTCCTTGTAGATGCCTTTCCTTACCTTGGTTAATTTGTAAGAATAGAATATTTCTTGATGCTATTGTGAGTGATAATGCTTTCCTAAACTTTCTGGTGAGCTTTTTATTGGTGTGCAAGAATGCTATTGATTTTTTGGTTTATTTTGTACATAAAAATACATATTAATTTTAGGAGTCATTACATTCAATATTTGGGGTCTTCTATGTAGAAGATATGCGATTTGCAAATAATGATTATTTAACTTCTTCCTTCTGTATATACTGTTTTATATTTTTCTCTTGCCTGAATGATCTACCAAATGTGGTGAAAACCATGTCTAACATAACGGAGGTAGTGGAAATTCTTTTCTTCTTTCTTAATTTAGAAGGAAAGCTTTCAGCTTTTCCCCATTTAATATATTGTGACCATTGCTTTATCATAAATGGTTTTTATCCGATTGAGATAAGTTAGTTTTGTACCATTTTTTTTCATTTTTATCTTAATTGATATGAGATTTTATAAAAGATTTCTCTGAATCAAATGAGATGACCATTTTGTTTGTATCTTTCTTTCTGTACATGTGAGGTACTAGATTTTTTTGATTTATGTATGTTGATCCAGCCCTATATCCCTGGGAAGCACTCATGATATATGATGTTTTTGATAATTTATGCCATTTTTTCCAGTGTCTTGATGAAGATTTTTATGTCTTTGTCCATAAAAGATGTTTGCATGTAGATTTTTTTTTTATGTTGAATCTTTGTCCTGTTTTGGCATCGGAGTGATACTTGTTTCAGGGAATGACTTTGGGAGTACTCCTTCACTGTCAAATTCATTAAAGCATTTGAAGAGTATTGACATTAGAGCTTCCCTACAAGTCTTTTGAACTTTATCAGTGAACCATCAGAACCTGTATTTTATTAGTTGGTAGTTTATTTATATTAATTTTTCATGTCATTGCCTAATTTTGGATTGTTCAAATTTTTTATATCTTTTTCCTTCAGTTTTGTTATTTATAAGTATCTATGAGTCTATTAAAAACTTCTGAATTCTCAAAAATAAAAGAACATAAGCTTTTAAAACACTTATTAATAATCTGGATTTGGTAATGTATGTTGTGAATTTGCTCTTTCATTTCTGATTATGTTTCTTTGGTTTTTTCCATCTTTTGGTAAATTTAGCTAGAGATTTGAATGCTTTGTTTATTCTTTCAAAATGATTCACTGATTCATTCTGTTGCTTTTTTAGTCTCAAATATATTAATTTTCTAATTAAAATTTTCTTCTTTTTATTCATTTTGAATTTGAATTTTTCTTATTTTTCTAGGATACTGATGTGCATCATTAGGTTTGTTCATTTTGAGTCATAATGCTTTCCTAGTGTGGAAAATTACAGATAAAACTTTTCATGGTGGACTCCTTTCATTGTGTTCCTAAGATTCTGTTATTTTGTATTGGCATTTCAATTTGATTCTAGGAAATACCAATCTTATTTATTGATTTATTCTGAAAGCCACTGATTATTGAATAGGATATTGAATAATTTTCATCTGTTTGCAGATATTCTTTGATTACTTTTGATTTCTAATTTTATTGTACTATAATTCAACAATATGGATCTGAAACTATGTAATTTTGATTCTTTTGTGTTCATGTAAGAATGTCTTTCTCGCATGTAGTATATTTTGTAAAATGTTTCATATACTGCTTAGAAGAACAAGTATTCTTTTGTTGTTAGGTGGAACACTCTGAAAATATCTGTTTCATGTGTTTGAAGAGTTAGTTCAACACTGATGTATCTTTGTTGATTTCTTTTGGCTGATTGATCTATTTTTGATACTGTGGTATCAAATTCCCCCAGAATTGTGTTGGTGTTTGTCTAATCTCTTCTGCATATTTACTGTTTATTTTTATAAAATTGGCTGCCCAGGTATCTGATGCATATAGGTTTTTAATTGTTGTCTCCTCCTGATGTTATTTTCTTAACAAATATGTGGTGAACTTTTTTCCTCTTCTGATCAGTTTCGTCTTGAACTGCACTTTATGTGGAATTAGGGGAGATACTGCTTTTTCTGAGTTCCTGTGCTTGGACTACTGCTTTCTATACTTTATTTATTTTTTTTTTAGTCTGTGATTTTCATTTTACATTTAAATTTATTTCTTGTATGTAGCATATTCTTGTGTTTGGTTTATTTTCCATTCTGCCAAAATACATCTTTTGGTCGAGGAATTGAGATTATTCATATTGAAAATTAGTAATTAAAATTATTGACTTCTTTCTGCCATTGCGTTATTTTCCTGCTGCTAAGTTCATATTTTTCCCTTTTACTTAACTGCTCAACCTGTTTTGATATACTCATCCTATTAGACTTTTTGTAAATATTGGTTTCAACATCTCTTTCTGTGATATTCATGAAATGCTTTTAGTGCTGGTTTGGTGTCATTTCTTAAAGTGCTCTTTGTCATGGAGAGTAGTTATTTCTCCTTCAATTGAGAAATATATTTTGCAAGGTATATCAGTTTTAGTTGCAGATTGTTTATTTTTAGGGCTTAAATCGCTTCAGCTCAATCTCACGTAACCTTTTAGGTTTTTGTTGAGAAGTCTGTAATTCTCATGAGATTGCATTTATAAGTGACTCCTTGCATTTTACTACCAGCTTTCAAATTTTGTTCTTGTGTTGGATGTCTGGAATTTTGACTAGGATATTTTGCAGAGAGATTCTTTTCTGATCTTGGAAATTTCGGGCTCCATACGTATGACCTATTTTTATGTCATTCTATTTTCAATTTTTTTTTCCAATCGTGTCAGTAAAAAAGCTATTTATGCTACTTGTGCAGTCTTGTGTTCACTAATTCCAACTGTTCTTAGAGAATTCTCCCATACATCATTTGGAGCTGTTAGATGTGTTTTTAATATTCTCTTGTTTTGTATTATTGCAAAGTAACTGGTTTCTTTTTGCAGTACTACCATTCTAGTTCTGACACTCTGTTCTCAAACTTGGTCACTTGTGTTGAACATACCTTTGATGGGATTTTTAATTTCCTTGATTTCTATTGGGAACATTTTCATGGCTACACTCCTTATTCATGTTTTATGTTATTTTGTTAGTTCCGCTGGCTATTCATTAGTTTCTTTTATAAAATATCTGATCATATTTTATTATTTCATTTTTTCAGTTATATATGCTTTAAGTTTGCTTTGATCATATATATATATATATATATATATATATATATATATATATATATTCTATCACCCTTACAAAAACCCTCTTGATATCCACAAGATGACTAGGGAGCTTTTGGAAGCATTTTTTTTTTTGCCTTGATTTCTTTAGTTTGTCTATTTGATTGTTTTGCTCTGGGTATTCTTGATATGAGAAAATAATTTTTGATAGTATGTATGTTTCTTTAGCTAGTATTGTATCTATTTTTCAGTGATGTACTTGGTATGGCTCACTAGGACTCTGCCTCTGTGTCAGTATCTGACTAGCTCCATTAATTTGGAAGGGAGAATGCAGTGCTATTGTCTCAGTACTCAGTTATTTCCAAATTGAGAGCAATAGTGTTAGTAGCTCAAAGGAAATCTGGATATTACCATGCATACAAACCCTATTGTTAGCAACAGCAATTAAACTGTTATGTACCCTGAAACAGCAATTAAAACAGCAACAATATTATCATCAGAAACGACTTGCATATTGATATACTACAAGAACTGATAATGCATAATCTTAAACCATAGCAAATTTATCTATAATCTTTTTATAAACACTAAGACAGATATTAGCCTAGATTAAATATCTCCTAAATGTGACAATTACACCTCCACTAACAATAAGAAAGAAACAGTGATTATATAGAGTAACTATCTAAAAATTAAAATAGCTTCATTTTTACACTAGTAAAGATATAAGGGGCAGGGAGCAGGAAAAAGAAAACAAAAAAAATTGAAAAAGTAATAATATAAGATCAAAATAAAATAAAAGTGACATTTAAAGTTCTACTAAGGAGTAGGAGAATACTAATTACATTAGATAAAGATAAAAGAATAGAATCAATGAGAAAAAGAAGTTTAAAAAGAGGGGAAAAAATAAATATGAAAAGCATTAAAAGTGAAAAAAAAAGGAAAGGAAAGAAAAATAAAAAAGGAAAATCCCCAAACTGAAGAATTCTTTAAAGAAAAAGGAAAAGTTCGGAAAAACCACTGCAAATATTTTCTCTATATATTTCAATGGCCAGTTTATTTCCATTATCTACTGTTTTGAAATCAGTAAACCACAGTTTTCTCCCTAGATTTACATCCTGTAAGTTTGTTAAGTTTCCCCGGTGACTGAGACCTAAAGTCCATTTGCAACAGCTGTAAGTTCCTCCTAAGGCAATGCTGTCATTCCCACCTATCATTTCCTTACGGAGCTTCCCACACTGCAGCTCCATGACATGTTCCTTTTCCTAGGTCCTATGGTAAGCTTCCAGATTGCTTCTTTTATTTCTGTGCATTGAGGTTCAGTTCCCCAGCTTCTTGGTATCTTCTAATTTTCCTGTCATTTTTTTCTTATTCCAGGATATCTTATCATTTGTCTACTAACTTGTCATTTTTCAGGTGCCTGGATACAAGGTCATGCAGAGGCTGAATTTTGCTAGTCTAACATTTTACTTCCCATTGTTTCTTATACTTATTGAAATTGCATTTCAATTTATACAATCTTGTTTCTAAGACTTTCTAAATTCCTGTGCCTGAACTCTTTTTTTAACTCCTGACTTCCAGCAGTCATTTGTGTTCAAATAGGTCATTTTTTTAGCTGATTGAATGTGAAGGTTCTTGGAATTTAGTTCTTAATACTTTTTACTGTACTTTTCCAGTTAAATCTCCACCAATTATTTGAAAAATAGAAAACACAAAAATAAGTGCTGTCTTGTAATAAAATAAATCCATTGGAATCTCTAATTTCTCCCGCATATATGTTAGTAAATTAACAAACAGAACATTATGTATATAAAACAAAGCATAATAAGTATTTAAATAGCCACTTACTTCAGACCTAATGTGCCAGTAAGAATACAGTTTATGCAATTCTTGATACACAGATGAATTAAATATTTCGGAATGATGTACAATTAGAAAATACAACCTTTTGAAAGCAAAATATGTGCTCATGAGTAAATTAGAAGGAAGGCTGCATGTAAGTATAAAACACCTTTATAAAAGTAATGATACAACAGAAATCAGAATTTAAAAATAACAATAAAGCTAGATATAATATTCATGCTCATATGAAAACAAGAGTAATTGAAAAATGTGAAGAAAAAGAGAATAAAACTGTCTATTTCAAAATGTGTCTTCATGCCACTTGTTGGCAAAGGGGATAGACAGGGTCAGATTTGTCTTGGTTAATCATAGCAAGCCTGCAGAAGAATTATGGTGGGGTGGTAGATAATTCCAGCAAGCCTTTACTTTTGTACTTTCAACTCCACTAATGTTTAGGTTGGTTCTGGTTTCTGGATGTGAAGCCAGGATCAAGATTTTTTTTTTTTTTTTTTTTTTTTTTTTGGTGCCGGAGATCAAACTATGATCTCCTACTTGCCAGGCAACCACTTATGCTGCTGAGCTAAATCCCCACCCAAGGATTGAGATTATTAGTTGACAAAACCCTGGGTGTCTCTTTGCAACTTGATCTTGGTTACCTGAGCCTGCGTGTTTCCTATGGTTATGTCTCACACTGACACTGTGAGCCCCAAGGTGGTGACAATTCACTGCTCCTCTGGGTCCATTTCTTCCTTTTATTCTTTCCCCATAGTCTTCTTCACTAACTTCCCAATTCTTGTGTACTCTTTCTCTGTCTTTCAGCCTTACTTCTAATGTCTTTCTATTTCTCTATTTTTTTCTTACTATATTTAAATTTTCTCTCCCGAGGATAAAATTGCTATGTAGAAGTGATATTTATTGTATGTGATTTTCTATTTTACTTTAGACTTTGTTACATAACTACAAATTTGTTTAAATGAATAAAGATGGCAAATTAATAGTTACCACAGTTCACCATTTTCTAGGATATTCTTGAAAGCAAAATCACTGATTGTACTACTTTAATCAAAGTGACATAGTTGTTCTAATTAGTTGTTCTCGCATTCCAAGACTAAGATCATTAACAGTATTATCAGCTAGTACCAAAAAACCGACTGTTAGGCCAAATAAGCAGCAACTTCTTATCCTCAATAAACTGAAGAGGTAGAATCTTGCAACAGTCTCAATGGACAAAAGCCAGATACACCCAGAAGATATGAGTGAAAAGTATCATTCACTAAGAAGTTCTAAATATTAGTAATAAAGCTATCTCCCATAAGAAATTTACAATCAACAATGTAGCAATACAACCATAGAATGTATATATAGAAAATGACACACAGAAACAAGCTGCAATGCCAAAATACCAGCTCATCACAGGCAAACCCAAGAGGCATTGATGTGAAATAGTTTGAGAGCCACCCATCTGAACTTTCTGAAGTGGTATTAGCAGAAGGAACAAAGCAGAAGAATGAGGTTCTAGAAAAATCATATTAGAAATAATTTCTCAAGACAATTTTAAAGAGATGATGGACATAACGAAAGACATAACTAGTGAATTTAGAGTAGATAAGATAAAAGAAAAGTAGAGGAGCTTAGGAAAATTATGGAAATCATGTATGTCCAACATAGCCAAGAAATGGAATCTCTACAATAGATTCAAACAAATATATAGGTGATTAAAACTTCTATTGAGTATATAGGAAGCCAAATCTACAGTAGTGTGGACATGTTAGACCTAGAATACATATTTGTGGTGAGAAATCATGAAAATAAAGATTTCTTAAAAATAACAAAGGACCATGAAAAATCAGTTCAAGAGCTGCTGTATAATGCAAAGAATAACATAAGATTGATCATAAGATCAATGAAACATAAGATCAATGAAAAACGAGGAGATAGTGCAAATGATATGAAAAATCCTGTTCACAGAAGTAATGGCAGAAAACTTACCAGGCATGGAAAAAGAATTTGACATACTGATAAGTGAGGCATACAAATTCCAATTAACCATAAAAATCTATACTAAGGCATACAATAGTGAAGATTCCATAGATTGAACAAAAGAAGAGAGTACCAAAAAGCTGTTCAAAAGGAGAAACAAATCATGTATAAAAGAAAGGCCATCAGAATCACTACAGATTTTTCAACACCAACCCTTAAATCAAGGAGTGCATGGAATGTAGTATTTCATGAAGATTGCCATGAAAAAATAAAACATTATTTTATTGAATAAAATAGGATAGTTTATCTGTTCAAGAGCCACTAATAATAGAATAGAATTCACTTGATTGAAACAAACAGAGAAAGTTTAAAAAAACTAAACAGGGGACAGGCATATAATTCAATGGCATAGCACCTGCCTGGCAAGTGCCAGGCCATGATTTTGATTCCCAGTACCATAAATAAATAAATAATAAATATCTAAACTAAAATTTCTGCAGATAATACTTAAAATATTTCAGAAATTCATGCATTAAACTGGAGATTAAGATATGACACTCAAAAAGTCAAATTAATTTTTACATACTAGATTTTTCTGTAAAGGATTTTTCACACTACATTGTAAATATTTTTATGAAAGAGATAATATAGATAAATACAAATGTGTGAAATTTGTTATATGGCATTGACAGTTTATGAAATGTAAGATAATGAACAAGATTCACTCCAATTCATATATGGTAGCAGCTCCTTGCTAAATGAGAATGGCTGTTAATTTTTTAAGGTATTAAGAAGAACACTGAGAGTATAAGAAATTGTTTTATCTTTTGAATACGATATCTCTGCTAGTGAGAAAGAATATGTAGATAAAATTATTTGGATCTATCCATTAATCCTCTTAAATATTTGTATTTATCCATTTATACCAAGGGCAAAATTGTTGGATCAGAGTTTTCTTTGAATTCCTTTAATTCCCTTTATAGGATGTAATAATAATAATAATAATAATAGTAAAATAACTTTTAATAAGAAGTCATTGTTTATGAAGCATTATGTTGAGCAATTTATGATGCATTATAATCCTTAAAGCTCTACAAGGTAAGCACTATCATTATGCATAATTTGCAACACAAATTTATCAAATACCTAAAATCACACATCCAATAAATATTAAAATTGAGATTTGACTCAATTGAACTTGTACAATACTTAAGTTCCTGAACTATACTACTATATAAACCTTCATCTTCTAGATTTTAGAATCTAGAACCCTCTTTGCCCTGCCCACTATCCACTTAGTGACTGTCATTGTGATGATTTTCAAAAGACTTTTAGCCAATTTCTAGGTATCTCTATCCAGTTTTAGACATCCATGGCCTTAACTATCCTTTTCTTGGTAGCCTATTAGTTACATAATGTTGTAAAGAGTACAGCTGATTAAGCAAATACTACCAGTGATGAATGAAAGCCCAATAGTTCATTTTACCTTAGTCACAGATAATTGAATTTTATAACAATTTATTTCCAATAAATTACTAATAAAGTTCCAGTAGAGGCATGGGATGAGAATGAACAAAAGAGCCTCCCCAGCATTCATTGTTTATACATTTTAAAAATCTATAAAAATGATCATATTCATCAATGGGCAAAAATTCCTTAAAAATACAGGTGCATAGTGACTCTGTTGCAGAAGAAATTGTTGACTTGTATAAACTTATTGATTGACCTGATTGGAGTTTAAATCTATGACCTGTGTCTTAGACATATAAATCATCTAATTTAAGCAAACAAATATTAGAGATATCACTTCCCACATTATTGAACTCATGCACTCCAATGGTCTATTAACAGCTAGAAAAAATTAATAGGTTTCTCTAAAAATCTACATTTTTAACTAGAGCTTGACAGAAGTAATAGAGTTTCATATAATTTAGCTTGTAAAAAGAAGTAGATGATTGTAGTAATTTGTATATACATTGCAGTATGCAATAAATTTGAAATAAAAATATTAATCATTATGACACAACAAAATTCAAGATAGGCAAACGTTTCTAAACTTCCCAGTAAGATGAGTGAAACAGAGCACTATAATAAGAAAGATATAACCTTGTTCTCTAGAGAAAAAATAGAGCTGTATTCCAATTGATTTATTTAAAAAATAATAATTTCAAGTGTACATTGGTATATCCAGCGTGAAACCTTTCATAGCTAAAAAGGATGTTTTTCTATTCTAAAGTTTGCAAGATAGATAACTATACTATCAGTTTGTGCTGTCATTGTTTATTTTTGTGCCTACATCTTGTAACCTGAACAACTATTTTAGGAATTAACTAGTGTTAACTTCCTAATTTTTTTGCAATTCAGTGTTATTTCTATCCTTTTTTTCTATTTTTCTTTTTAAAATAAAAATATAGTTTAGCGTGGTTTACTAGTGTAGATCACAAAAACAATACAGTACTTGGGTAGAAGCATTAAGGAGAACCCTCTTGTAATTTGGTCTTCTTTTGCAATTTGCTCTTAAAGTATAGCAATTTCATTGATGTTATCATAAATAGCAGCAATATTTGCTTTCAATCTCTTAAAATGCATAATTTTCATGTAAAGCAGTGACATGTTAACTCCTTAAAATAGTTTCAGTAATAAAAATTTTCTTTTTATTCCCTCCACATGAATTTTTAAAATATGTTTTGTCTTTATCTTTAGATTCAAATATAATTGAAAGTAAAATACTTTGGTCTCAAATAGTCATATAAGAAATGTAGGACATATAATTGTATTTTCATGTGAACCCAGTTTTGTTAAATATATGTAATATATAGGAGAAATGACTAGAGTGAATAGACTAAGATGTTTATATCCATTATTAGTTTGTGAAATTACAAGTGGTTTTTAAATATTTTCTAAAATTTGTACAATGAAAATCCACTTCCATAAAAAGATGTAAATAAAATATGAAATCTCATAAAATTTCAAAGTATGCAAAATATTCAATTATTTGTAAATATTTCTTGCTGTATAAGATAGTTTTGTAATTATTCTCATTTCATTTTATATGATCAAACACTCTTTTTACCATAAATCAGTGCACTGTAGATCTGAAAAGACCTGTGTCATTTAAGTTTGCATGTAAAATTTTTTTCCCCTTGCAACTCTTGAAAATTTATCAAATAGGAAATACTGCTTCGTGTGCTGTTTGAAACTCATCCTTTGCCCAATCTATTTTGTTCCCTACTAGTTAGGTAACATGAATAGTTTTAAATGGTATAAATCTTTGATAAAGAAGGCATGTACATATTCATTCCATTTTAAAACATGTTCAACTGGTGTCAAACAGAAGCAGGGAAAGTTAGATTCAAAACCATCACATATTAAAACAGAAACCTTAAGTAAAAATGCCATTCTTTTTTGTACCATGCCAATTAATTGGCTGATTCTACCATTTAATTATTCTACTGAAGACAAATCTATTACCTACTGTAAAACATTATGTTATTTAATAGATGTTAATGCAGTGCATGTTAAATAACATCAATTAAATATAGTATACATATCAGCTTGGAAGTTAACCAAATTTTCTCTTGAGCACTCAGTGTTCTCCTTTCTTTGACAGCCAACACCTCATTTTTCTCTGCACTTCTCTTTTTTTATCAAAACCTTATTTTTGGAAGAAATTAATTCATCTTAAAATAAAAACTACAATACCAAGAGTTGAAAATAGAAGCATTAAAGTAAAGAAAGATATATTAGTTGGAAATTATTTATTGCATCTATAAAAGGGTAAATAAAAATTCAACAAATATTCATGTTACAATCTGATGTGGATTTAAGGTGATGGTAATGTTTCAGAGGTAGTACAAGTAAAATGGAATGCAGGAATGTCAAATGGAATTATGTACTTAGTAAGTTAATGAAAAGTAAAATTTCATTGTGGAGCAATATATTCTTAATATATGATTTAAAGGTACAATCAGGAAAAATAATTGCTTGAAAAGATCACTTTGTTTTCTTTCCCCCCCTTAACAAATCTGTTTTTGATAAATGCTTATGTAAAGCAATGACAATTATGTTGAGTGTAGGTTCACATGTTACTAGGCTGCTCAATTATACTATTACATAGCACAGATTGGTGAAGGGCATGATACAGTGCTGTCTGCCAAGGATAACATCAACTGCAAGTGTAAAACTATCCATAATTTAGAAAAAATGACACTCATAATGCCCTAAAATTGGCAATAACAATTTTACATTTTGTATATTTGAATTAAAATTTGACACATTAAAAACTGTCATTATTCCTGTTATACTATTGCTGCAATGTGGAGGAAGGATAGGCGTCAAAATTTTGACAATTTCTCTTAAAAGTGATCACAAGTAATTTAGTTAAGATGAGGAAAACCTGATGGATATTGGATAAAGTTCCCTGTGTCAAAAAAGTGACCAAGACAGTATCAGAGTACAAAATTCTTTTTGTTCGTTTTTGTTGTTTTGAGACAAATTCTCACTTGTAGTTCAGGCTGGACTAGAGTTTGTACCATTCCTCTTGCCTCAGTCTCTGAAGTACTGAGATTACAAGCTTGGAACACCATGCCTGAAACTCCAGAGTTCTTTTAATTCCTACAAACATATAAACCTGCTGAATATTAGAGGACCACAACAGAAATGTTTCTGTCTTTAAAGAAAGGGCTCCTTGAACGTATTTTGAGGTCTCAGTAGTATAGAGAGAACAGGAAGTGATTTGACCTTAGCCTTTTCTTCTCCATCAATAATAGAGTTCTACTACAAAATGGCAGTACAAAAGTTCTGCTACTGGTAACTGACCTTAAAACAAAACATACCCAGTCTCTATGAAGAAGCTAATTTTCTTCCAATATTTTTTGCATGTGTTAATATCATTAAAGCATTGAAGGCAAATCACAAGTTGGTTTTTACCTTTAGGCATGAAATTGTTCATAAGAATAATCATAAACTGCTACTTTTCTTGATCTAATATATCACAAAAGCAATTCTAAACTATATACGTGAAAACATATTTTATTCATAATATGTATTTTCCTTTCATGTATTCCTATCTTTATTTTTTTTACAGTGATGGGCATTTAATCCATGGAGCTTCAGGTAAATGCTCTGCCATCAAGCTAAAACCCAATTCCGTACTAACTTTCTTTCAATACTTCAATTTGATATCTATTCCAAAACCAATGGCGCAAAATTTCATTCTACAAATTGTGAAAATTTTGCTTGATAAAGCTGTTTAATTTGATTCCTGCTAAAGAACAGCCATATTTTAATTATGTGTATTTTAATTCTGGTGATGATAAAATAAATAATTCTGCTGCTGAAACACAAGTGCCAAAATAAAAGGAGTCTTTAGTATACTGCTACGATTCCTTGTTTCTATTCTAATGGAACTTTAATACAAGGGAGTCATGTATGATTCCTCTCAAAAATGTAAAGTGGGATTATTTTGGGAATCACACCTGGCAGACTACTTAAATCAGTTACATTTTTTTTTGCTTAAATATGCTTTATTAATATTCTTGAGTACATTAAAATGAAATAATTCCTTTTGAAGTCTACAACTTGCCAAGAAATCCAGTGTTCAGCTCAGTACCAAGAATTCCAGTGTCCAGAACAGTGCCTTTCCTATAGCAGGAGTTCAGCAAATATTTTTGATGGTGTCTAGTTTCAAAAGTGTGAAAGATAAATTCTTAGTTTTAAAATGTTTAGTAAAGAATTCTCTATCTGTACTTTCCAATAAGAACTGAGAAAGGGCTAAAATAGAAACAGAAAAAATTTGAGTTAAAAGATAAACTTAAGGACTGGGAAGGAGATCTTAAGAGAGATATGGAATTCTGAAATTTATACATAATATTTAAAAATGGTTTCCTACTTTTGCTGTCTATATTCCGGACTCTATATCATGGCGGAATTGGCATGACTGATAAAATTCAATGCTAATATCTGAATTTCTGTTTATCTGTGTTCTTTTCTTAAAAATGGAATTTGAATTTTTGGCAAGGAATACTGAACATTTCAAAGAATATATGGTTCTCAGCTAAAAGCGAGCATACTAGAGTACTAAAATATTTCTGGCAACAGAGGAGTCAGAGACGGAGTATGGCAATAATATCAAATCACACTATAAGGCCATCAATAAGCATTATCTATATTTTTATAGGATGGGAGGCATCACATGGTTGAAGACATTCAAAATTGCCGTTCTGCATTCGTTAATTTGTGTTTAATTCCATGATCAGAATTGTCTCTAATTAAATTTTTAAATATTTTAAGTATAAATTTGATAACTAAATGTGTCATCTAGTTATTTATTAATCTTTTGCTTAAGTATAGTTAGTAATTTAATCATGCAACACAATTCAACACTGCCAAGTTATAAATACATGAAACTATGAGGGTACAGAAAAGTTGACATTTTCTTTCACATGTGTATTGGTACTGCCACCTGGTATCCTGGAAGGAAGGATCTGCAAAGAACTGTCTACAGTGTATTGCCACTTGCACACAGTAATAGAACAACTGGTACTATGCTCATTTTAAAAGTGTGCATTTGTAGACTAGTATCCAGGAAATTTGGAGGATGCATTTACAACCTAAGTAGTAGGATTCTTTTTGGATATTATCCTTGGCTGATGGCTCAGTAAGGGCTTCACATGGAAATGGGTTAAATTTTTGCTCAGTGACTAGGTTTTAAAAAAAATTTCAGTGGCTTACCTTGACTTCTTGTTTCATAAAATGTAAGCACTGAAAAAAATTTTGAAGATTGTGATATACTTGAAATATTTGTGCAATATTTAATCTAACTCATTTACAAAAGTTTATCAGTAGAATTTAATGCTTACCAATATTTTTTCTTTCACAGCAATGAAGGATTCTCATTAAGACTAATATTTTACAATATCTGTCTGTACCCCTAATCATTTATTTGACTATGTTGGAAAATTAATTTTCCTTAGTATTTCCCCTCTCCTCACAGATATTTTGGCTAGATAAAAATATGCAATTACATACTAGTCATTACTTCAATTGTGTCATTAGTTTAAATCATTTTTTGTAGGGATTGAAAAATAAATCCCATAATTTATCCAGGATAAATAGTTCTTTAAAGTTTTGTTTTTTAAGTTTTAGCTCACTTTCCTGAGAAAAAAATGTGTATGGATGATAGGAAAAGGAGAGGAAATAAGGTGTAATTGCTAAAAAAAAAAAAAAACCAACACAAATCAAGCTTTAGTTGCTTGATAATTAATGTTGAAATACATTTATTTTTGTGCCCCTGGTTAAAGCTATTAGTAAATATTTTATAAAATCAAAAAATGTCTTTCAGAAATTAAATGTAATAAATTTCATAGCTTTGTTCAAAACGAAACACTAACTTTTCCATAGTACCATTAGTTTGTAAAAAAAAAAAAAAAAAAAAAAACCTCTCAGTTTTTAAATTTAACATGCATTTTTTTGCATTGTAGCCATTACATGTGGTCTATCCTTCACAAGAATATCTTAGTTTCAATAATATGGTTTTTCAACTGAAGACTATTGGGGTGACAGAATGCAGTTATCTTAAAATTCACACCTGTTAAGCAGCCAAATACTGCATCATATATCTCTCTTCAAATCATAAACTGTCTGATGCATTCTTCTCTGATAAAGAAGACACACTGAATGAGGTATCATCAGGCTCCGGCGAGGCATGATTGAAATCCATCTCTTCTAATTCAGGAGGTAATTCTGATAGCAGTGCCTGATTCAGAAAAATCATTTTTGGGGAAATTAGTATGTGGATAGAGTTTTTTTCCCAATTTTATTTTAATAATTTCTGGTATCTCATTTTGATTTATTTACATAGATTTAAATAAAGAAACATTTATATTTAAGTACTTAATACAATGCCTTAAATAAAATAAAAACCATTGATACACTAATTTAAAAACAACAGAATACTAGATATAGGCAGTGTGAACCTTGTAGAATACAACTCTGCTCAAAGGAGAAAATCAAAGACAAAAGTGCAACCATTCTGAACCAGTTAATTTAAAGTGTTGGTTGTAATTGATTTTTAAATGAATGTTCATTGATCACTGCTAAAAAGATTGAAATTGTACCCCTTATTAAAATACCCATACCTAGTTGTACTATATTTTAGAGTAAACCACATTCCACAAAGGTTTGTTATGTTCTTCATTGGGGTAAAGAACTTATCAATTAAAAAAGAAATTCAGCTATTCTACTTTAAAGTAAAGTATAGCAGCGTGAAAAGACCAAGTAATTGTTTTCCTTTCCTTGGCCACATCAACAGATAGCAAGCACTCACTAGGGCCAACTGGATCGAAGAATGTAGCTGCTGTAGTAGTGTATCTGGACAACTTTTCATTTTTCAGTTGGAGTGATTAGGAGAAGCCAAGAATCATGGTCTAATAAATTCATTTGTGGTTGCATGCCATACATATATACTAGGGAAATACATCATTAATCAAATTTTATGTTTCTGACACTAATGCCCATTTGACCATAAGAAACTAAAAGTAAATGTTTGACTTGTTGCTCTCAGAACTACAAATAATACATATAGCTCGTAACTTTTAGACAGCATATTACTTGTAGGGTAAACTTTAGGCATGGTGGTAAACAAGGACTGAGAAAACAGGAACAAGGAAAAACTTATCATTAC
The DNA here is from genome assembly GCF_034190915.1 of Cavia porcellus. NCBI lineage: Eukaryota > Metazoa > Chordata > Mammalia > Rodentia > Caviidae > Cavia > Cavia porcellus. Next base: position 49,425,878 of record NW_026947486.1, read on the forward strand.
CTAATTAAGAAACAGAAAGCCTGGGCATATTGGAAAGTGTATAAAAATCCACTGTTGCCAAATGATAGTATTTTCCAATTGTCACTTATTAAATAAATGACAGCACAAGTCCTATATATTTTGCCTTTGGAGCATGTAGGACAGATTAATACTTGTTACTTTTTGTCAGACTGTGTAAGGAGAGACTAACTTCTATCCAGAAAAAAAGCTGTTATTTATTTTTTATCTTTAGTGTCCGTAACCTTGTCAAAACTGACAGTTTTAACACTACAAAGTTTCCTAGACACCAAACACTTTCTAAGGTGCTAGGCTGCAACTACATAGTATCATTTTTGTTCAACAGTATTGATTAATTCTAACCAAGTTTAGTTGCAAAGGGTCCTTTTTCTGACTCTGGCTGATGAGACTGAATACATCATTGGATTTATTTTCCTACACAATATTTGAATATATTTGAAGACATAGTATTAAAGAAAGAAAGTGTTCAAATTATCACTTACTGAACATGTACCTAGCATGCTGTAAAGTCAGTGATACTCTATATTCCAGTGTTGAGATCTGGAAATCAGATAAATGCTATTATTTATTTCTTTGTCATTGCATTACATAAAGTTGACTTACTAAAAGGCGTGTAGTAAAAAATATAAAAAGTTTAAAATCTGAGAACATATATGGTGTTCTAATGTATGAAGTCTACTTCAAAATTCTTTTAATAACTTACTGGACTGCAAAACTTGTACTATGAGAACAATCTTTGGAATATGTCAGTTTTGGGGACTGCATTTTTCACAAAGATCAAAGTAAAAACAATTAGCCTTCCTTATAGCTTCCTCATCAATAAAAAAAAATTAAAAATCTAATCAACTGCTATTCTTCCCTAGAGATAATTAAAACTTTCCCCAAATAAGTAGCCAGTCTCTACAACATTTATTTTAGATCTTAAATTGTGAATGCCAAGTTATATAATGTTAATCATTTTTATCCTTTCTTACAAAGTGAAGAAATTTAAATTCAAATAAAGTAATTGATCTTTCTAGGATTACATAAAGAATTATTAGGAGAATAAAGACAAAAGCTAGTGATGTAGATCAACCATGTCAACATTATTTTTATTTTATGATAGCTATTGATTAAACGAACATGTTTGGCTAATTTAATACTTCAGTCAGAGAGTATCACATATTTTTAAATTCCGAATTCCTTGATTGGACCAAAATATTCTGTGAATGCCCAGAGAATAAGTTGTAAACCAAATGATAATGATAGTTTATTAACTACTGTTATTTTCACATTTTTTGTTATAAAACTTTATTTTTTCATAAGGTAATAATAAAAAAGAAGAAAATTATGTAGAAGACTCATTTCACTCAACTTACCCGAAGCAAGATTAATTGAAAAACATTGAAGATTTTTATTTTATTTCTTTTGAGTTTTTGAGATAGAATCTTGCTATTTAGTTCAAGTTGAACTTGAACTCTCTATGTAGGTCAACTCATCCTTTAACTTATAGTGACCTTCTTGCCTCAGCTTCCTCAGTGCTTGCAGGCATATGCCAATCCCTAATAACATGACAGTTGCTTTTTATTATTTAGAAAAAAAATATTTCCAAAAATAAGCTGCTAAATATTTTGTAGTAAAAATCAGTAATTTCCCTTAGTCCACCTTCCTTTCCTCTCTTTTCATGTATGTTTGAGTGTGTAGGATGGAAAACCATATTACTGAGCTTTTGTTGGATCACTGAACGGAACTATCTCCAATCTCACTTTGTGAATGTCCACTTTATACCCTTTAATTTTATAATTTGGACAACTGTTTCTAAGATGACAATATGTAACCTATTAACTAATGATTTCTTACTGTATATATTTTTCTTAAAATTCTGTATTACTTGTAACCTTTTACTGCTTTGTTTTTTTATGTCCTTTCTTTTTTCTCTTTAAATAAAAAAAATCAGCAATTTAAGAGACTACATGGATTAGTTTTGTAGAATACTATTGTTGTCTGATATAGTTCGAGATCCATTAAAATAAATCTCCTTTATGAAAATATTTAAAATTAGTTTCTATTTTGGTGCTGATTATATGGAATATGACATTTAGTACAATTTTTATTATCTTTTGGCAAACTTCTGGTCCACACGTTAATTCATTAGAATATTTCAGAAAAAAAGTAAGAAAGGAGAAAAATAAAATACAATCGTTACTTTTATTAATAAGTTAGTTGTCCCTATAAAAGAAAAGCCAAGGGACAATTATAATCAAGAAATAAAATGAGTTTCACAAGGTATTCCTAGATGAGCAAGACAGGCATAACTGCTAGGCAACTGGACATATAACTACATTCAAAACTTGGCAGTGTTGAGATCAGTTCAACATGTGAAATTAGTCCTATGCTTGGAACTATTTTTGTACAGTTATTTAAAATTTACTGTACTCATGCAACCATGTTCAAGATCTATAATTTTATTCATTTAAAATCGAAAAGGAATAAGTATGTTAACACTCTAATTCAAGGGTCCCTAATTCCCAGGCCATGGACAAATATTGAACTCTCGTCTGTGAGAAACTAGACATAATAGACTGCAAAACAGGTGAGGGACAGGTGAGTCAGTCAAACTTCAATGTATCTACACTTTCCATTACTTCCTGACCTTTGCCTTCTGTCACACTAGCAGTGATATTAGATTATCATAAAAGCATGAGCCATACTCTTAACTGCAAATGTAAAGGATCTAGGTTGTTTGATCCTTATGGTAATTGAATGTCTACTTATCTGAGGTGGAGTTGAGGACATAGTCCTAGAGCTGAGGAAAACAACCATTGTGTATAACAAACACATACAAATAAAACAGAAGCTAATCCTCCCAGTCCATTGAAAATTTTGTCTTTCACAAAGCCAGCCTCCAGTGTCAAAAATGTCGGGCATTGCCCCTCTACTCTCTTTCCCTTGGAGATATCTGAGATAGGTTATGTATGTGTAGTCTCATTTGAGTTTAAAGGGTGAATTTTTGTACTTTCCACATTTTTTACTGGATAAAAACCTATGACACTGCTTTTTAAATGATCACATTTATCTCAAAATACTAATATAGAAATTTGCTGATAAAGTATCAAGATGGCATTATACAACTTACAGGCAAACCTGTTATCATTTAGTTAAATGTAATATTTAATATAATACTGTCATTATTTTCAAGCCTATTTATCTATCTTATAGATTTGACATAAAATATGAGACAGAAAATGTAATTCAGAGGAATTTATGAATAAAAATTCATAGCAACAATCAAAAACATTTCACCTTTGGATTAGAAGACTTGAACACTTGAGAAAAGTAAGTTACATTTCATAGTCACAAAACAACTCACAAATTAGTTTAGTATTTCCTTAGTAATGAACACCAGATTGTAGAATAAAAGATACCTAGACATTTGTAAATTTTAGTAAGGACGGTGGATAACTAAGACACATATAAAACTAAACAAAAGCCTGACCTCTATCATTAACAAAATGTTTCTACAATATGCCTCTTCCATTAAGACAGCCCTTTCTCCACAAACATTTCCAGTACTATCTTTAAAAATCATTTTGGAATTAGTTCTACCCTATTTAAAGTCACTCTTGTAATAATGATAATCAGTTATTTTTATTTTAAAATCTAGCAACATAAAAAATTCTGAAAACCTATCTCAAGAACATTGTGTTTAGAAATAGTCTCCAAATAATAATACTTTCTCTGTGGCAAACAGGAATGAAGTAAAAAAATAAAAAGTTAGGAAGAAGTGAGGTAGAACATGTCATTTTCAACATGATACACTGTAGTTTTCTAGTTACTCCTGGAACCCACCTGTTGCTGTTCCTTATCATCAGCTTTCATAGCTAATATCAAGCTTTTAACGAAAGTTTGAAGTTTAAAGTATTTTTTCTTCTGAATCTCTAGTTCATTTTCAATGAATCTGAATTCTTCATTCTAAAGAAGAAAATATTGAACAATAAAATCATCACATGCAAAGTTAGGATTGCACATGTTTGATACACAATAAAACTAAAATAGTCAAATAAGAAAACTAAAGAAACTATCATTTTAGTATAAAGAAATATAAATCACAGAATATAACTATACTCCTAACTCAAAGGCTGCTTTTTAAAATAAATCGCCAACAAAGAATATTGATTAGGTTAAAAATATAATCGAATTTCATTTATAAAAGAAATAGTTTTCTGCTTGGAAAGATCCTTCTTGTATCACACCTAGCCAGTGTTTGGTTTAAGATTAAAAATAGGCAAATTAAAGGCTAACAGCAGATGCACCAACACTGAACATATCATTTAAAAAACCAAATAATGATAATTTTAAAGGATATTTTGTATCAAGGAATGGTTGAAATAACCAAAACTGTATGTAGTTTGCTGATCAAACTAACATTAGTAAATTCTGTTATTTAGAAAACATCATTAGTGAAATCTGTTATCTAGAAAGTATCTCCAAGTATACCACTGATAATAGTCATCAGTATTTTTGCTATCTTTGTAGCAACAGAATATTGGACTAGGCTTTAGGAGTATTCTAGTGTTAGGTCTATGGATAATTATGTAAATTTGTGTAAATGGACTACTTTTTCTGTGACTGTGTTATTCATTAGTAGAGTAGTTGTTACATGGGTAACCCAAAGTTTAAAGTTTAGCTCTGGGGGCTATAGAAGACAAATAAGATAATAAGCATGAAAGCTTTCTGAATAATTTACCATTAAAGTTGATATTATCAAGAAAATACAATACATATATAAAGGTAGACATATAGGCACATGAAATAGAATAGAGAACCCAGAAATTGACCCACAAATATATGTTTAATTGATTTGTGACAAAGGTGCTATTGTTAGACAATGGGTCAAGAAAGTAGAGATTTTTAAACAGACAGTGTGAATCCATCTGAAAAAAATAGGTTATCAATCCTTACCTCATATCATAGAAAACATTTAATAACAAATAGTATGTATACTAAAAATCTAAGACTATAAAACTTCTATAGAAAAACAGAAAGAAATATCTGTGACCTCAGGTAAGGTAACAATTTTTTAAATGCAGCAAAAAAATATGAAATTTCAAAAGAAGACTTCATAAAAAGAGTTGTCGCTGGAATAAAAACACTATAAAGGACATAAAAACACAAACTACACATCAGGGTAAAATATTAGCAATTCACACACCTAATAATAAAGAGTGACACCTTGACTTATGAACTCAATTTGTTCCCAAGGGCTGATGGTAACTCAAATTGTCAATGGGAGGCTCAAGCTCTGATATACAACCTTCAAAGTCTCTCTCCTGTATACAGGCAGGTCTCAGTTTCCTTAGAGAAATATTGGCCCAGGATTTCTCAGCTAACCCCATGTGGGAAAGAATGAGTAATGTTCCTGCCAGAACTCTATCAGAATTAAATCTGCATCTAAGACTATGTGGAAGCACAAGCAGTTGACATTTGAGTCACAACTCAAAACTTTGGTCTTAAGTTAAAACTAAAATTCTAGTTATAACACAAGTTGTCTTGTGTGTCAAGCTGGTCGTAACACGAGGGTTCACTGTACTTGTTTCCACATTATATAAAGAACTCTTACAGCCCAATTAAAGGATCAGCAGAAGTCTAAAAAACAGGCAAAATATTTAAACACATACCTCTTCAAAGAAAACACTATGTAATCAATAATCATTTGAAGAAATATTTAATGTAGTTTTCCATTAAGGAAATAGAAATTTAAACCACAATAATATACTACTAATAATATGGTATGAAAACTAAAATAAAAGAGATTGAAAATTCCAAGAATCAGTGAGAATGTGGAACAATTAGTGTCTCATACATTGCTGGAGGAAGTGAAAAATAGTACAGAAACTGTGGGAAACATTTTGGCAATTTCTTATAAAAGTCAACATTCTCACTCAGTCATCCTATTTTTAGGTATTTATAAAAAGGAAATTAAAACATATATTAAAATCATTATACATAAATATTTACTGCACCTTTATTGATAAGAGCTCCAAACTAGAAAAGGTTCAAGTTAGTATTAGTTAAAATAAATAGGGGGCTGGGGATTTAGCTCAGCGGCATAAGCGCCTGCCTTGCAAGCAGGCAGTCGTGAGTTCAATCCCCAGTACCGATAAAAAGGAAAAAGACAAAAATAAATAAACAAATAAATTGTGCTGTTTACTCAACTATGTCCATTTGTCAAAACTAACCTATTTGTACAGCTAAAGTAATTTTTACTCCATGGTAATCATACATCAGTAAACCTGATCAAATATACAAAATATATAGTTGGGCATTGTGACAGGCAACTGTGGTGTCAGCTACATGAAAAGATGAGGCCAGAGAACTTCTATTTTGAGCAATACCACGAGATGTTGCACTTAAAAGGAAAACAAGTGGACTGAGAGTGTAACTCAGTGCTATGAAATTTACACTCTTGCTAACATTGATCATTAGCACTTTATAAAACTAAAACAAAACAAATTCATCAAAATATTTTGAAGTAGAAAGCTCAAACCAAACAAAAATTCACTCCTGCATTCCTCCTTTCTCATAAAAGATTATGTCCTTTGACCATCACCATCATTCCACTCTCTATTTGAGTTCAATTATTTAGATTGCACATATAAGTGATAAAATGTAGTATAGTCCTTGTGCTTCTATTCCAGATGTTTCACAGTGTCTTATTTTATTCACATTTTCACAAGTGACAAAATTTTTCAAAGATAGATAGTACAAGTGGCGAATATAGTAAACAAGATGGATATCCAAAACTAACCAAAGGAGAATTCAGATTATTAATGCCACAAAATTGTAAATATATGAATTGAAGGTTACATTAGTTTAATTTAGTTATTCTGAAGTGTAATTATGAATAATAACAAGTTTTTACCTCATGAATATATGAAGCTATAATCTGTCAGTTTACAGTTAAAAATAAATGTAATAGTTAATTTTGTCAACTTGAGTAAACCCAACAAAATAGAATCAGCATTGTTTCAGCTATGGCTGAAGAGATTTACTACAGAAGACAAACCCTGAGTGTCAGACACAACAGCCAAGCAATGAGAAGAAAATAAAGAATGAAGCCTTGCTTCTGTTTCTTTGGAATAACTCCAGGCTTCAATGTTGCCTTGGACATTGTCTCATGACTTCCAGGACAGAATCTTCAGCTTCCAGCATTAGAGCCTTCAGCCTTCTGACACAAACCGTTTGGCTTCCATCACAGACCCTGCCTGATTCAGACTCACATGGGACACTATATTAGATCCAGTCCTTGGACTCAATCCCGCAGATCTCCAGCCCACAGACTGCTCTTTTGCACTTTTCCTCACCTAATGCTGCACATGGCAACTGTAAGCCAATCTTGTAAATTCTTATTTACAATATTTGTATATTTTGCATTAATTTTTTTCTCTAGTAAGCATTGAATCGTACAATAAACATATTAAAAATAAATAAAAATAAATGACAGCAAGCCTCCTTAACATAAAACCATTAAACTATGGTGGAAATATTCTCTTCAACTACAGAACTGGTCTCAAAGTATATAACAGGAACTTTAACATTTGTTCAGAAAAGCATAATGTACATTAAATTACTTGATTCTCATAGTATTTTCTTGTTTCAATTGAGAGGATGTTGTGGTATTTAACATGTATGTGATTTTGTATCCTGCATCATTTATTTTAATATCTCTGAATAGAATTTATTTTATTTGATAAAATGGATTCCTTTTTATAACATTTAATATTAAGTGAAACATTTGTACATGTTATATGCCTAACCACAGCCACTATACAACAATCTATGTTACAAGCAAGCATTATAATAAAATTCAACATGGTTCTGCCGTATTACATTTTGATACTGTAATTCTAAAACTCTTATTAGTATTGGTTGTCAAGGAAGTATGAGGAAACTGCTGACTAGGAAGACATTTCAATACAGGAGAAATAACCATCATTATAATAGTATTTCTCTTGAATGAACAATGTTTCTGAACCATACTCATACTCCATTAAAAAGTATTTTAAAAATATTAATTTAGAATTTCAGAAACCACGAAGACTCTTTTAGTATGCAGGTTTCTAATTTTTCATCCAAATATTTCCTCTCCTTAGTATTTGCAATACGTTTGGAAAATATGAACTACATGAACATAATTTACTAATGTAGGTATTTTCTTCTTGGAGCTGCTTTTTGCAAACTCAAACAGTTCCTAAATTAGAAGCAATAATTTATGTGTAATTTGAGATAAGCAAATGCAGTGTTTATGAGAAGAACTAGTAGGGCAATTTCAGTCACTGAATGTCACAGAACAAAATCTAGTTTATTTTTCCTGTTAAGACCTTTGCTAAGCCTTTGATGTCAAGTGTAGCTTTGATTTCTGAGTAAGCTACATTAATTGCTACCAAGACTGAGGTACTACTTTAAGTTACTCATGTTTCTTGACACAGTTATTCATGTTTCAGGTATTATACATATCACCTTGTCTTACAACTATTTTAGATTGGCTAGAAATCCTGGAAATGTGGAATTCTAGTGATGTATCACAATTAGAAATTCTGCTATGCCCAAACTCACTATGGATTACTGTATATTAATAAATGTCTAATGCACTGTAGGAAATATTACATAAGTTTGCTACAACAAATTGCAAGAATAAGAGACTAACTCAGTGTGTGAAAGTTTTGATATACTAGTCAAAAGTGATGTTGTTTGCCTATAATTTTATCACTCTGAAAAGGCTGAAGGAAGATTATTGCAAATTTGAGCCCAAACTGGACAACTAAGGGACCTAGTAAAACTCTGTTGTTAGGGCTTGCAATTAAACATCCTCCTAAACCCTCATGTGCTGATAGGTGTGGCTTTTGGGAGGTGACAATTGGTACTGGTTCGTCAATGAGTAATACTGAATGGGTCTACTGATGGGTTTATAGCTGGGTGTAATGTTGAGAGTTCGCGCCTAGTGGGAAGAGATAAGTCACTTTGAGTATATATCCCCCTAACCTCCATGGCTCACTACTTCTTGAGTGCCATGCCCCTCTGCCATGCTCCCTAGTCTTGGAGCCATCTGACAGTGGACTAAAACTTCTGTAAACTGTGAGTTGTAATAAACTTTTCCTTCTCTAATTTGAGTGTTGGGTCTTATGTATCAGTGACAAATAAAGTAATTGAAATAGATTTTGGGATGAAGAGTGGGGTCATTGCAGTGAAGATAATGTGGTTCAGAAGCCTTTTGGAACTGGCTTACAGGAAGAATTGAGAAAGGTTTGGAGATGCCTGCTGAAGAAACATCCCTGGAATCTTATAAGCTGAACTTCATGGGAGATTCTTATGGGATATCAGAAGACCATAATGCTAACAGAATTTCAGCTGGTAAATACTAGACTCAGGATGTTTCAATAGTGAACAAAAACAGCATTGGGAGTTGGACTCCAGGCCATGTAGGTTATATTGTGGCAGAAAATTTGTCAGCATTTTGCTCAAGTGCAAATAAATTACAGGAGACAGATTAAGAGGAGCAGAATAATTTGGTGAAAGAAGTTTCAAGGAAGTCTAATGTTGGGGTGGTGACATGGTTACTGTTTTCCAGCTATATCTTGAGAATCAAAAGCAGAGAGTCCAGCAAAATGACATGAAGTTTCTGAGTTTGACCAGAAAGGAAGCTGTGGTAAAGTTGCAGCCTTCAAAAATGGAGTAGAAGGAAAACTCAGTTCCTGGAAATACTAGCATTAAAAAGCCAAGTACTTTAGAACAGAACAATAGAAAAACAGCCCAAAGACTTCATAAGAAGCAACAAGACTTGCTCTTTGGAATCTTAAAGCCATTTTATAATTCAGATGGTTAAAAATACAGTTTAAATACAAAATTATATTGTTATTTGATCACTTAATGAACCAAATTCAAAAGACAATTTCCTTGTGTGTTTAGATTGTTCAGTGTTTAAAAACATGATAATGTTATGAACATTTAGAAAGCAGAATCTTTTGAATAGCACATTTCAATTACTTTAGTTCTAAAAAGTTTTGAGACAATGACATCTGTTGTCTTTTCTGAATAGATGATATTATTTATGAACATCTTAAAATTAGTTTATGTTTTGAACACTGACAATAATTTGAAAAAGAATTTTTGTATTAGGAAGGACGGTGTTACCAAGATTTCAAAAGACCTCAAATTTCATCGTAAGATAAGATACTGATTAATAAAGGGACAACATTTGCAAGCATATGTTGGTGCAGAAATTATATTGACATAGAGATTGATAGCTTATATCAAAATTTAATAAAAACAAAATTATGCATGGTATGCTATTGAAAGAAACTTTTCAGGTAGTAACAAGTGACATTAAGAAAATATTGTTTCCTTTCATATTCATTCTGTATTTGTCCTGGAAATTGTTTTTAAACTTCTTTAAGCACATGTATATTACATTCATAGACACCATCTTCAGGAGAAGTTGCACTTCAAAATAAAATTAGAGTCAGTAGAAAAGTCTCCTCTTTACCAACACATTTTTTGAGGTGGGTTTCTGTCATATTGCATAGGCTGAACTCAATTCCTGGGCTCAAGTGATCTTTTTGCCTCAGCTTCCCAAGTAGCTAGAAATACGGCTATATATCACTACATCTGGCCACTTTACCTCTATTTAGAAATAAATGTTGTATTTTAAAAGCCTTTGCCATGTATTTCATATTGAATACCACTGCATACTGTTGTAATTTGCTGTGAGCATTGATATCTTTCCCACTAAGAAAATTCTTTTTTAAAATCTAACCATTGGAAATCTATGATGGCTGACAACAGCAAGGTACCATTAAATGCACCACAAGACAGCAGTACACTAAAGTGCAAGCGCAAGATAGGTCAAATATCTAGTGAAAACTAGATATTTGAAGGCAAACAGAAAGGCAAACTCACTGGATCATAATCCAGTAAGGGAATTTAGAAAGGGGAAGTGAACTGAACCTGGACCATGGTATCTCCTTATACCACAGGTCTGTCATACATGATATTTTGAGAAAGAATCAGCTATTCTAAGGGAGGATTCCAGCATTTTTAGGTGCAGCCAACCTGCTGAAATAGGCTCCCAGTTCTTCTGCCCTTTCTGCCAAGAAGAGAACACAGTGAATGAATTAATTGCAAATGAAGGTATAAGATAAAGTGAAAGTAATATGGGTAGTATAATCTGGGCTATCAGACTCCTCCTCTGAACTTGTCTGAACCTGTGAGACAACCCATGGTCAACTCTCTGACCTCTGTCTTAAGGCCTACTACTCAGAGGTAGAGATAAAATGCACGCATGCCAGATTTTCCTACATGACTCAGTGTAACCTTTCCAATCATCTCTTTGAAGGTCCATAATAAGGACTATATCTCATGCATCCAATTATAACAGTAAATTATAGAAAACAACATGTATTATGATACAGCTAACATAACTGGACAGCCTGTCAATCACATTGCCAATCATGTTCTATAAGACCTAATGGGAAACACCCTAGACCTGCTGCAACATTTTAACTTCTTAAGTCCAATGCCATCAAGCACTTATGCCATTTTCCTTTCCACTGACATGGACATGGTCATTTCAAGCTTACTATCACCTAAGTTAAACCTTGCTGCATTTTCTTTATCATTGTATGACATGTCCAATTCTTTGTTTTTCATGCATCAGAATCTAAAAACCTTTCTAGAACCCAATCATCCCTTGTAACATCTTGACAAGCCAATCAAGAGTTAAAAGCTCCATTTGGGGAGAATTTATATTTCTTCTTTTCTTGACTTTTATTGTCCTTGGTAGCTCATTGTAGGTCTGGGTCAGACCATTAAATGTCATTAGGGAATAAAGAAAGCTTTCATGCATCACGCAAGTTTATATCTCCACAGTTTCTCTTTTCCTGTGAACCCATGCAGTTTAAGGAAATCTTTTCAGTATCAGGAGACTACGAAGCCCCTAGAAAAATGAGTGTTTCTTAAAGATTTAGAGGATAGAGGAGCCCAGGGTGGTCCACCAGGTGTTGGTGGGACGAAGCATGTGAAAACTGTGTTTGAGAGGCCCACAAGCCCACAGGAGGAGTTCTACTCTAGTCCTCCTTAACTATCTTCCATGACATTTCTGGGTCTGAGGCTGTTTATTGAGCCTTGACTGCAGATAAATTTCCTGGAATCTTTTGGGATTACTTTTCTAATGCCAGCTCTCTTCCTCCCTCCATCTTATTTAGTTCTGGTATTCTTATGATAATTTGGCATCGTGTTTATCTATCTATGTAATTTGATACGTGATTTTTAATTGCTATTGTAAAGCATTCATCTGACAATAAACTCATATTTTCTTGTGTCATGTGTTAATGGGAATGTGGCAAAGCTAAGGAAAGAGGAAGCATCTATGAAATAGTGAAAAGACTATATAAGTATCCAATTTTTTAAAGATATGTCCTGACAGCACTACTGGAGGCAACGAGGCCCAAATTCTCACCTTTCTTAGGCTAATGGTTGTTCACATGGTTTCCCAAGTTTTTAGGCCTCTTTCCCTAGGAACTTATTCCACCTTAATTACTGGACTGCTATTGACTGTTCCTCACCCATTAGACTTTCTTCAGATCTTGCAAGTGAGCAAGCTCCATTTACTCTTCTTGTAATGATTACGGAAAAAAATTGAGACACAGGTCCCCTCTTTCCAGACAATGGGGCATGACTTAGGACCACTTGCCAAATTACACACTTCTGTCAGCCAGGAACACCAGGAGGCATCTGTGAAGGAAAATTTGTCAGGGTTTATTGAGAAAAAAACCTTATTATACCACCTTTGGAAAGCATACCAAGTATGATGTTAGGTGATTTTATAATTGGCTAGAGGCTTTCAGCCAGTAGAGTACCACATCTCCCATTGTTTGGGAGATGGTTTGTGATCAAAGAGAGAGATTCAAAGCTCTAGACTCAAGGGACTTAACATTTAACCCTGCCACCATTCTACCTCTTTGGAACCAGGCAGGCATGAGTGATGCCACCTGAATTCAGATCCCTCAGCAATGCAAAGAAGGGCTGAATACATTTTCTGAGGATCCTGAGAAGTTTTTTGAAGTCTTTGGGACTGCATCTACTGAGAATTAGTCAACTGATATATTATTTGGGCCCAAGAAGAACTCAGGTTGGGTTATAATATGAAGGGGAGAACAAAAGGTAGGCTAAAACTCCAGGCCATTTTAGTAGGTATGCTCAAGGTCATTCCCAGACCTGTAAATTATGATAATCTCTAAACTATCATTCAGGTCTCTTATACAAAAATCCAGCAACTTTCTAGTATCATCTTGGTGAAACACTCCATAAATATGCAAATGTAAATCCAGTATCCAGAGAGGGTTAACTTATCCTGGGACTGTATTTTATTAACTAGTTAACTTCAGACATTAGGAGTAAACTTTAAAACTTCAAGAGGATCACAAGATAGGATAAAGTAAGTTAGTCAATTTGGCTCACATGGTCTTTAACAAATGATGAAAACACAAACAAATGGGAATTGAGTAAGGAGAAAAGGAAGACTAAAGCCATGCTGACCATGATGTATAAGGCTCGTGAAAAGGAGCATGACACTAGGGATAACCAAGGTAATTTAAAGCGTAGTGGAGACAACTCTGTGTACTTCAAGTGAAAGCAATGAAAGAACTACAAAAGGAAGATCCTCAAAAGCCTCCAAATCCTTGACAAGTCTATCTGAACACAAATGACAATTCTTGGCATTAGAAGAGAGGCTACCTGTGTCCATAGAAGGAAATGAAGTCATTTACCACATTGCCAGCAAAGAATGCCCTGACAGTGACTGATGGTGCCCAAGTGGTCTGTGTGGTTCCCATATAAGGACAGTCTCATCACCTTGCAGGAGCCTTGTGTCACTCTGCATATCATGGATAAACAAATTTCATTCAGTTTTGATCCTAGTTAATCTTAAATTTAACCTCTATTGGGTTAAATTTTCATCCTGTTTCTCAGTCGTTGTGGGCTTGGAAGGAGATAGCCATTCACTCTGAACTGTCAGTTTGGAGTTTTCCTTTACCAATCTACCTTCATTATACCACTTATCAGTTATTGGAAGACATATAGCCTACGACTTTAGGGTCACTGTGTCATTTAAACCTCTAGCCACCATGTCCTAGTCGCTAGAGACCTGGGCAATCTGGTTCCTTCAGAGCAGTTTCTCTGACAAGAGTTGAACTTCAATCATGATATGATGACACCTTCAATTCAACAGCTCTAAAATATACCTTCTCAGAAGGCAGTATCTTCTTAAATGAGAAAATAGGCAGGGGCCAAACTCATTACGAATACATTTTGGGCAACAGTGATAGATGTCATGCTAGTTCTCCTGTAATAGAGTCATTTCACCAGTAGTCAAGCCATGAGGAGATTATCACCTAGTATAGGATCTGAGAACCATAAGTGAGACAGCAGTACCTATTTTCCACTTAGCAACAGGCCCATACACCCTCCTTGCTCAGATTCCAGGAAATGCTAAGTAGTTCTTTCTCCTTGATCTCAAACTGTCTTCTTTTTTATATCTTTGGACCCTATCTAACAAAAATATTACCATTCCAATATAAAATCTAAGCCACTCAAGGTACCAGAAAATGAAGAGAAAGCACAATCATTTTATACCTCTACACAAGTGAACAGTCTCAAGTTTCTTTTCAGAAAACAACAACAACCAACCTGCTGAGTCAGATAAGTAAACTGGATTTTTTTTTTACCTCTAAGTAAAAGTGGAAAAGCAGCTCCAACCTGGAAGGGGTGTCCCTTCTTGCATGTCTTATATAGCTAGTTTTTTTTTTTTCTTTTCTTGCTTTCCATGGATTCACCCTTGAGATCCTTATTCCAAGTTATAAATTGATCCTTTGGTTTGTTCTTATTTTTCCTGAAACCCTCTTTGGTAGCACACAGACTAACTTTGAGGAAGTTATGAGCAGCAATTACTTACATAGAACCTTAAATCTAACCCATTGAATCCTACACTGTTGGCTTTTTCTTCACTCATTCTCCAGCCAGTATATTTTTGTATATATCTTATATTGGCTTTGAGTTACTGGAAGGATGACCTACCATCTCAAATATCAACTGTACCATTCCTTTCAGTTAATGTCCTTAATGTCTATTATGTCCAATGTCAGTTAATGTCTATAACTGCCAGGTCAATTAAATGGCCAGGGTCATGTTAACAGGGAAGGGATTACCCTTTTCAGATCCTATCAAGGTAATCTTACATAGGTTTGTTCCACAAAAGCACCATTTGGGCACAAATATCCATTTATACATTGTCTCCAGATGTTTCTTTGTATAAAGAGGACTCAAAACCAGGGCCACAGTCAAGATTCAGGCTTTATTTGAAAACAAATCCTGAAGATTAAGCATTCACTGTATGATGCCAATATCCAGGTATCCTTTAAAAACCTGGTATAGTTCTCATGGAAGTCATCTCTGAACTCACAAGTGATAGGAAGCAGGGCCAGAATATGACTAAAGTAGACCCTTATTAGGTTTGTATATTCCCATGGAAAGATTGTTTTCAGCTTACCATCAATGTTTGTTTGCTAGTGCTTGTTTATGGAAATTCAACTGAGTGAGTGTCAATGGATAGCAAAAGAAATTTTACACTTTGAGAAAATGGAACTACTGTAAAAATGAAGCAAATCAACTTACTCATATGTTCACTATTGAAAATAAATTTCACCTTGAGACTCAGGGGCATTTTTTCCTGTGTAACACTAATTCTTTGTTGCGTTTTACAACGAACTGGACAGGAATATGCAATCTTGTTTATCTAGGCCTGGAGCTTCTGATATGCTTACTATTTGGACTATGAATATTTAATCTCTTAGTCAAATTTGTTTATTTTCATGTAACATTCATTGAAATACAGATGATGATCTGCACCAAAGACTAAAACTTTCCTCCATCTCAAGAGCTCGTTAACAAAGCCTCAGAGGGTTAGTTTGGCTCCCTTAACCTTCTGGATCAGGCATTTTCTCTGCCAATGCCCCTATTTGGCAGGAATGAGCTGTAGAAAATGTACACCCCACCATCATTACTCCTTGATTTTCAGGGACCAGATCTTTCAGGAAGAAATTAATATAGTAAGTACAACTGGACCAGTGGGACAACATTCTATCATTAACTTGAACCTGGGCAACGCTTAACCTGGGCAGTACTTCACCATTAGAGACACCACCTTAACCTTTTTATAAGATCTCATATTGCCCAGAGATAAAGATGCATGCCAGATACTCTTGGATGACCTATAGTAACTTTCCTTTAACAGAGCTTATTGAAGGATTTTGCATATGGACTATAACTAATACATTTAATTATAGCAGAATGTGGGACCAGCCAAGAAAGCAATGAGCCAGCCTTCCTGGTAAACTGTGCCAGTGGTTGGTGTGCGAGGTCTCCCCTCTGGATAAGTCAGTGTCTCCTGTGAGCCTACTGGTGCATGGCTGAGAATCAAAAGGCCTTTGTCTCCCGCCACCCCAGTTAGCAACTGGATGGTCTAGAGGTCAGCTGAAGTTGATAGCAACTAAGGTACATAAAGCAACTAAATGCTTGTATTCTTTGGTTGATTATGCTGACCTGGGGCCAGAGGTCTGAGCATCTCATGGGAAGATGACAGTATGCAATACAGCAAATAAAGAGGATTTCCTTCTATCTTGTCTTTGAAGGCCAATATTATTTTCACGGTTTTGCTTTGTTCTGATTAACTGTTCTGCTCTATTCAGTATTCTGTTTTAATTGGTTTTACAGTGTTTTGTTTTTGGTTGATTTTGCTTTACCTGACTGAATGGACGACTATTGTGAAGATAGCTAGATATATTATGGGAGCTATTATTGTTATCCCAGTTTCCTGCTCTAAAGTTCTGTACCAATTTTACTGCATTGTCTTGATTGACTTTGCTCTGTCTTGTTTTGTTGTGTTTTACTATCTTTAAAAATAAGAAAAAATTAAAATATAGCTGAGTGAATTAGGGTAAAGGTCATTTGCAATAGACATAACTCATATGGCTCAGCACTCTATTGATCATATTTTAATGGAAAACATGCTAGAGCCAGTGCAATATTTTTGAAGATTTTTAAAAACATTTTATAGTCAAATTCAAAGATTTGAAGCACCTGTACCATTTTCCTTTCCACTGGCATGAATCCACTCACTCAAAGCATGCTGTTGGCTAAAATCAACTTTGTTGCTTTTTCCTTACAGTTGCATGCTATGTCCAACTTTTGTTCATCAGGCACAAAAACCTAGACACTCATCCAGAACCACATCAACTACAATAACAGAAACTTACACTGGAAGGAAAATAGGAAATTTAAAGAAATACTTATTAGGAATACAGATCTGAGTGCTAAAAAAAAAAAACCCTGATGCCTAAAGGCTATACCAATGAGCAAGTCTGTGACCAGTGGTACCCCAGCAAGTGAGGAGATCAGACTTACCTAATACTAAACATTCACCATTTCTTCCTCAAATATTGGGCAGGACATGCGCATGGGTCAGTATGAAAAGAAATTATTCAATCTAGAAGGTATGACTGGTGAAAATCACCATGTTAAATAAATACAAAGTAATCAAAATTATTCTATGTATATTATCAGATCACAGTGAGACAAAAACTGGAAAAAATAACAAAAGAATCCACAGAAACTATGTAAAACATGAAGACTACATAGTACTCTCCAGAGTGGCTAATGGGTTATAAAAAGATCAAGTATTATTAAAAAATTTTGGAATCAAACTATAATGTCAGTTCCACATATCAAAGCCAATAAGACACAATGAAAACAGTCATAATTAAAAAATCTATAGTTGACAATGTTCACTTTGGAAAAGCAATGGAAGGCCAAATAAAATATTTAATCATGTACCTCAAGGTCCTAAATTCACAAGAAAAATACAAATGCAAATCAAGTATGAAGAAAAAAGCTATAAACATAAGTGAAAACTAATGAAATTGAGAGTAAAATATTAATATGAAGGATTATTTAAAAACCTGTTCTTCAAAAGGATAAAGATCTAGGCAAAGTTACAGAAAGAAGGAAAGAAAAAAAATCTATATAAATGAAATTGAAAATGAAAAATGCAAAAACAAAATAGACACTGAAAAATTATTAACTACATCTAAAACCTGTACTCAAATTAAATTGAAGAATCCAGGAAAATGAATAGATACCTAGACACATGAGTTATCAAAACCCAACCCAATGAATACATGAAAACAAGGAAGAGTTCAAAAATAGTTTATAAAATTATATCATTAATAAAAAAGCTTACTAACAAAAAAGTACAGGAGCTAATATATTCAGCATTGAATTCTATAAGAACTTTGGGGAATAGGTAATGAAATATTCCTCAAATTCTTAGATGAAATAAAAGGGCTTGAAGAGTACTTACAAATTAATTCCTGAAAATGAGTATTACCTGGAATTGAAAATCAGGCAAGGGCTCTAAAAGAAAACAACTGACAAATTGCTTTAATGAGCATAGATGCAAAAATCTTCAACAAGATACAGACAAACAGAATGGAACATTATTTTAATTTTAAAGAGAATAAAACAAAGCAAATAAACAAAGCAGGTCAAAACAGAAAAAGTGAAGCAACACAGAACTTCAAGACAAGGCAACAGGAAATCAACAGTGACTACCATAATGTCTCTTGTTTTCTTTGAAATACGTGTTCATATTTTCACATACAATAAATTCAAGCAAAACAAAATAGTAAAAAAAACAACCAAAAGAAAACATTACAGGACTTCAAAACAAGATAATAGGAAATCAGCAATAGCTAACATAAAAGTCTCTTGTTTTTTTTTTTCAAAATACCTGTCCATATATTTACACATATTGAAATGAAATAATAGAAAATAGACTAAAACCAATCAAAACAAAGAATAAAAAGCATTATTGGACTTCAAAACAAGATAATAGGTAATCAGCAGTGGCTACCATAATGTTTCATTTTCTTCAAAATAGCTGTTCACACCATCACACATAGTAAAATCAACTTTTGTAAACTCTTTAGGAGAAATTCTAGCATATCTATAGCATATATATATATATATATATATATATATATATATCTCCACAAATACATCTATCCTTTTTGTATTAGAGGGGAAAACAAAACAAAACACAAAAATACAAAAACAAAAGAAACAAATAAATCACAATAACAAGAACGCAAAACAATAACAATATAGGCTTTCAAAAACCTATAAAATCAAAAAAGGTGGTGGAGAAAGCAAAGGCTGTTATTTTCCATAATTATCTTCAAAATCTTGACTTTGAAGTCTGAAAGTCTGTCTTCCCATTCATTCAGGTGGTTTTGTCAGCTTTCAATGGAATTTTTTATTTCCTGGGTATCTCTTTGATTCTGTTTCAGTGATTCTAATTCTTTCGTATATTGTTCTTAAAGGTTTCCATCCTGTTGCAGTGCTCCTCTATTTTTTAACTACTTCTTGTTTAAATGTGTTCAACATTTCTTTTATTGCATTTATTCTTTCTTATTTTACCTTGGACATTATTTCTGAGCTGAGTTGCTTCACAGCTTCATGGAGTTGTTTCTTTACTTCAGTTATTTCAGAAATTGTAGGTATATGGCTTAACCTTTCTGCTAGATCCATTTCTTCTAGGCTTATTTGGGATGGACTGGAAGTTTGAGATAGCATTTTGCTCTTTCATTTTTGTCATGTTCCTGTATTCCCCTGGGGCAGCCAAATGCAAAGTCTCAGTTCTTTCTTGGTTTCAGGATGGTTGTTCTTATTGAGGGAGTTTCTCCAGCTAAGTGGGCTCCGTGTGTAGGCCTTATTAGGTTCTTATCTTCACTAGGAGGGTCCCCAAATAGGGGAGTAGTCTATGTGGACATTCAGCACGCCCTTCTTGGTACATTGAAGCTACCCAGTTGCTTGAGGTTGCTTGGCAGTGCACTATCAGGTTCTGCATGTCATATCAAGGTTGAATGGTTGGGTGAAGTATTCTGTGCAGGCCTTCAGCTCATGCTACATGGTGCACCAAAATTCCCCAACTGCTTGGTGTCACTGGAAGGGGCCCAACCAGAACTCAAGCAATGTGAAAAACTCCCCAGTTGCTTGGACTCTGGGCAGGGCCCTACCAGGTTTCAAGTGTCATACTAAGGCTGCACAGAAAGGGAGATTACGCTATCCATGCCTTAAGCCTATACCATGTGCCACACAGAAGCTCCCCAGTTTCTTGTGGTCACTGAGGAGGGTCCTACCAGGTTCTAAGCAATGTACCAAGGCTGCATAGCTATGTGAATTACACTGTGCAGGACTTCAGCTTGCACCATGCACCACACCAAAGCTTCCCAGCTGCTCATGTGCCAGTGGAACTAACCTTTAACAAAATCATACATGGTGACCAATAAGCTTTATCTTAGAAATGCAAAGATGGTTCTATATATGCAAATCAAAAAATGTAATGTGTCACGTAAGCAGAAGCCAGGATAAGAATCACATGCTTGTATCATTAGATGTGGGAAAAGCCTTTTACAAAATCCCACATTCATTTATGATAAAATTGTAAAGAAAATAGGTATGGAAGTATCTTATTGCAAATAGATGCAAGGCACTTATTACAAAATATTGCCAACAGTATATCATATTGGGGAAATTGAAAAGCTTTTTTCCTTAAAACCAGGAAGAAGACAAGGATATTCACTATCACAACACATTTCTAACATGAAAACTTAAATAAAAACACTCAGATGAGAGAAAAAATAAAAAACAAAGAACTGAAACAATATTTCCAGATGACATGATTATTTATGTAGAAGACCATGAAAATGCAAAAGTAGACTTGTAGAACTGATAAATGAATTCATCAGTCTAGAAGAATATAACATCAACACAACCCAATGGCATTGCTCTTCATGAATAGTGAACCCACTGAAAAAGAAATCAGTAAAATAATACCATTTATAATAATTTCAAATAAAAGTTAAGTACTTAAGATTTTACCTAAAAATGGAAGTCAAAGATTTCTGTAATGAAAACTATAGTGCTCTATAAAAGGAGATCGAAGAGGACATCAAACAATGTAATGGTACCTGCAATTCTTGACAGACAGAAAGAGTATTTTCAAAATGGCCACATGAGAAAGAACGATACTCAGATTTAATAAAGCCTCAAAATATCAGTAACACTTCTCACTGAATTAAAAAAGGAATCTTCAAATTTATATTGAATCAGAAGAGAGCAAAATAACAAAAGCAATCCTTAGGAACAAGAGCAAAACAGGAGATATAAGAAGTTGAGATTTCAAGCTGTATTCCAAAGATTCAGTGCTACAACATGGCAGTGCTACAAAAACAGACACATAAACCAACAGAACAGAATAAAAGATGTTTTTGTCTCCATACTCTTCTTTCTTTTTTGATATTTGGCATTATTCTTTTTCTTCCTACGTTTTCTGTTTTCTTTCCTTTATATATTATTTGAAATACTTTGAATGTTAATAAGTTTAATTTCTTCCACTCTTGTATACAACATTTTTTCTTTTTCTAGGATTGCAAAATTATAGAATTTTTCCATAAAATTCTTCAATCCTAAAAAATTTGTGGTTAGTTTCTCAAGTGTTGATGTTATTGGTAGTCAGACTGCCTTCCCAAAACTGTACTAGGGACTGAACTTAGCACTCTGAGCAGACCAAGTAGAAACTTTCTTACAGAGAGATATCCACAACAGTGGGAGAAACATTTAAGCCAATTGTTGTATAAACTTCAACACAAAATCTGGCTAAAGGAGAAAATGAGGTAACATAATGCCTCCAAAAATACATGTCTTGAAAATCAGATCACACAGATATAGTGAAATAGCTGAAATTTAAAATATGGAATTTTATAACTGAAAGCTAAGTTAATCAAAAGAGATCAAAGAAGTGGCAAATAAGCAACTGAATGAATCAATTGCTAGAAAGATCAATGAGTTCAAAGAATATACAAATAAACAACTGTTTGAACTAAGGAAGACTGCAGCATATGGAAGATCACTTCAGTAAACAAATTTTGAAAAACAACGGGGCAGAAATGTTGAAATGAAGGCCTCAATAAGTCAAATAAAAATCAATTAAAACTGGAGAATGTAAACCAGATGGATTAGAAAAAGAATATCAGGAGTTGAAGAGAGGGTGAAGAGCAACAATATTCAGATAAGATTTTTAAAAAAAGAATAAGAAGCACTGACCAGACTATGAAAGATTTCCTGGATGTAACTAAAAGAAACAGTTTATATCTCATTGGCCTAGAAGAAGACATTGAAATGTGGGTTAACGACTTAAAAATCTATGCACTGAAATTATTGCAGAAAATTATTTTTAAAATTAGATAATAAGATGAATACCCATGTAAGACAGATATTTATAGCCTCAAATAGGCATTATCAAAAAGGAATCTATCCAGAGTACACTAAATTCAAAAGGCAGAAATTAGGAACAAAGAAAGGATATTAAAAGCTATTGGAAACCTTGAATCACTCATCAGGGAAAACTGTTTAGAATAAGAGCAGATTTCTCAACAGACATCTTAAAAGTGAGGAGGGCTTGTAACAATTCTTTAAAAAAAATAAAAAATAAAAAATTGCCAACCCCGATTACTTAATACTGCAAAGTAATCCTTCAAAATTGAAGAGGAAATAAAAACTGTTTTCATGATACATACAAGCTAGAGAAATTCATGACCAAACCAATATTTTAGATTATACTTGAGGGAATACGAAATACAGATGCAGAAGGAAAACATTAAATTTCACTGAGAAAGAAGACAAACTAAAGGAAAACAGAAATAAATCCAAAAGTACAGAAACAATTAAGTTATAGAAATTAGTATACATCTAGTGATCTTAATTTAAATTTGCTTAAACCTCCAATTAAAAGAAACAATTTGGTGCTTTCAGTCAAAAAAGGAGGAACATCCACATGTTGTCTGAAAGAAATACACCTCATCTGCACAGACGTACACACACTGATATTGAAAGAATGGAAATGATACTTTACGCAACTGTAGCTTAGAAGTAAGCAGAATAGCTATCTTTTGTGTCGCAAAGTAGACTTCAAGCTAAGACTGATGGAATGACACAAAGAAGTCCAGTAGATATTGGTAAAAAAAAAAAAAAATCACGAAAAAGAGATCACAATAGTAATTGTATATGCACTGAACTTTACACATCCAATTTCATAATAAAGTGTTATTTGACATAAAAAGAGAGATAAAGCACAATACAATCATAGCAGTGGACTTCAATATCTTATTATGAATAGACATATCAACTAGACAAAATATCAACAAATAAACATCAGAATTAAAATACGGTATAGACTGAAAAACCTACACATGTACTTTTCAGAACTCCATGCAATTTTCTCTAAAATAAACCATATTTAAGTTCATAAAACAAGTTAAATAAATACAAAAATACTGAAAAAATCTCACATATCCTTTATAGTTACTTTCTCATCACTGAGACACAATGCTTTTATCCAAAAGTTAATGAGAGAAGTTTATTTTGAATTATGTTTTAGTACACAGCTGGTTTCAAAGCAGGATAGTATGGTACAGGAGAATGGCAGAATAACTGTTCACCACATAGTACCCTGGAAACAGAGAGAATGAGGGCTAGAGCTATTACATCAGAGAAATGCAAATAAAAAATATGTTGAGATTTCATTTCATTCTAGTCAGGAGGCCTATGATCAAAAGTACAAAAAGCAATGAAAATTGAAAGCAATTTGAGAAAAAAGTATCTTCCTATATTTATGATGAGAATGATAACTACTACAACCACTACGGCATTCAGTGCAATTTCCTTAAAAGAAATAGAACTTGATCATTTGTTCAATAATGAAAATATTCCTGAAAGAATTAAGGACTGCATAATATAGTGACACATGCACATTCATATTTAAATTGTACAATTGACAATAGCTAAATGTGAAAAACTACCTTGATGTGATATATATATATATATCATAAAGAAAGGAATCATATGATTTGCAAGAAAGTAGATGGAACTAGAAACTCTCATGTGAAATAAAATTTAAATACTACATGATTCCTTTTAGAAGAGAAACCTAACAATTAACTGTTATTAAACATAAAATTAAGGGAGAAATAACTGGAAACCAGAAAGTAAACTTCTGGAAACAAGAGAAAAAAAAAATCAATGAGATTGCATAGGAAAGAGTAAGAGGCAATGCAAGTTAAATTGTATTAGATATATTAAATTCAGGGGAACCAACATGACTCAATAGAGGAGAAGCGAAATTGCAGCTGCTCAGAGAATATCAACTAAAAACACAGGTAAGTGGAAGAAAGAGAGGGACATACAATGTGATGCCAAAATTAATCTGAAATAAGAGACTTAGGGATCAAACAAAACATAGTCATAGAACTTTATAGAGCAATTAATCAGCCCACAGGGCTGCTTGTGAGACTCCTACCTGCAGGCAGAACAGAACCATAAGTGGGAAAGCATCCATAAAAGATGTATAAACAGAAATAATACAGTCAATTCAAACCACACAGGATAGATTTGGGATATAAGGCCCCCTGCTTCTCCCTTACTCCAAACAGAGAACACTGCAGCCTGGCATCAAATGTTGCTAGTGCACACATGGGCGAGTGACCAGGAAGCTGCTCCTTCCCTCCTGGGCCAGCAGTATTTTTTTTCTACATGTGCCACAGTTGCTAACTGGAACTTCTAGCAACAACAAGATTAGTGACAAAAGTGGTGGTGGTTGGGGAAAGATCATACACACAGAATTCAAACAGTTTTGGGTTGGGAAATCAGAACTCCTCCTACTCTGTGGCCATCAATGCAGCCAGGCTTGGGTGCTGAGGGACAAGGAATGGGTATCAGAACTCAGTACCACCTGCAACAAGCACTGCAATAGCCTTACATGCAGAGGGACAATTAGTGGCAAGTAATACTCCTCTGACATTTTTCCTGTGTTCAGCACATGAGTGGAGCCAGTGGTGTGGAAGAGAGGAGGGTGCACATGGTCTGGGAGGAGCCAATTGTACACATGACAGGGAGAAGTCTAGGGCTGTCTCTATGGAGAGTTCCACAGCAACAAGGAGAGTGATGCTGAAACAGTCAGGAAAAGGAGATGGGGACAGGCCAATCAGAAAGCTGTTGACTGATGACTCTGTCCCCAGTCCCCACATCTGGAGGCCAAGATCAGCCCCACACCTACTACTAACCCTACTGCAAATTTGATGGGGTTACCCAGAATAGATCAATGCTTTGAATTGCACACTACCACAAAATGTAGTCACCAGAGAATTTTTTTCCTCTTTCTCTTTTTGTTTATTAGTTTGTTTTGTTTTCTATTTTCTGTTGATACTTCACACACAAGGTAAAAATCAATGGGTTTTGTTGTATAACTAGATCTTGCTACTATAGTTAAAAGTACCAAATTAACAGTTACAGAGTTTGTAAATTTTTAGACTTTGATTGATGATACTGATACTGCTAACTGTACTACTATATCCAAAATGCCATACATGATGTCAACATTTGTTCACTGTTGTATAATAACAGTGTGATGATGTGGGGTCGTAAACACCGCCACAGTTCAGTACCAAAGGCCTGGGTGCTGAATCATATTATAGCAACTACTCATCCCTATCAAATTGTGAAGGTAGAATTTTGGAATGGACAGAAATTCCAGGAGTGAGTTATACTGAGAATGCATATCTGAAGACTAGCAGTTTCCTAAAAAATTATTGATATTAATGATAAAAATAGCTAACATAAGAAACTTATAAGCATAATGCAGAAAACATATTAAAATAAAACAATATAAAATGACATGACAGAGAAGCAAGATCCATCCACAGATCTTGAGCATACTCAGAACAAATCCAGGAGATAATGATATAGGGGAAATCAAAATCCACTCCACTGAATTATCCAAAATAGTAACCACAGATGTTAAACAGTGACAACAATAACATATGATGAGGCTGTAGAGAAAATCAGATCATAAATAATCTCAAAGGTAAAAAAAAAAGACAGAATGAGCATAATGAAGGACATGCTCAATGAATGCAGAGTAGATGTCAATTAAAAATAGTGTTTAAGAAAATGATGGAAAGCATGAATAATAATACAAGAAAGTAATAGAATCCATGAAACAGATTCAATCAGATAATCAGGAAACAAAAAACTCCATTGAAATTTGCAAAACATATGAACAAAAGTGGAGATAGACTGCTAGAGGGAAAACGAGTCTGGTTAGTGAGCAGGACCATAATGATCTCTTAAAACTAGCAAGTGATGATGAGCAATCAATCCAAGAGCTGCTAGGTGATGTAAAGAACAACAACATAAAACTGAATTAAGTCAATTAAAAAGCAGTATTCACTGAAAATGATAAAAAACCTGTTCAAAGAAGTAATTGCAGAAAAATTCCCAAACATGAAAAATGAATTTTATATAAAGATAAATGATGAGTATAGGACTCCCATTAATCATATCAAAATAAATTTTTACAAGAGCAAAAAATAATCAAGATTCCAGAAATTCAATAGAAGAACAAAGTAAATAAAAACTATTAGAGAAAAGAAACAAATCACCCATAAAGGAAAGCCCATATGAATCACAACAGACTTCTCAGCACAAAGCTTTAAGTCAAAGAGGGCAAGGGGTGATGCATTTCAACTCCTGAAAGAAAAAAACCTCCAACCCAGATTGATGAACCTGCATAACTCTCTTTCAGTATCAGTGGAAAAATAAGATATTCCCATGTGGCTTAGTTACGTTTTACTCATCTCTGAGACAAATTACCTGATGCTCAAAGTTGGGAAAGAAAAGGTTTATTTCTTAGAGTTTTTGGAAGTTTCAGTCCATACTCTGTTTGCTCCAAGGCTGTATGGCATAGCAGGGCCATAGTTCATGGTAGCTGCAAGCAGCAAGGTGGAAAGGGCAAGAGAGAGAAACACACACCTTCTTCCAGCCATTACATTGTATACTGACTACAACCCTAGGTGGGTGTAGCATTGGCACCATCAATCCAAGTGCTAGACATGAACCAATCACAAATGCACAATGCAAATGCATGAGACCTGGGGGCCACCAACATAAACCATGACACCATGATAAATAACAATTGAAGAAATTGATAACCACCAAACCACCTCTACAAAGTGGTCTGAAGTATATTTTAGAAAGAGAAAAAAGACCACAATTTAAAGAATAATAATAAAAAGAAGCTAACAAACAAGGCAAGGAATTAAACAGAGGTGAAAGAGAGAGAACCAACCAGAAAATAGTATGACAATGATTAGCCAATATATCACTTATAAACAGAAATGTAAATGGTTTCAATTCAACATTCAAAAGCAAGAACTAGAAGAATAAATCAAGAAATAATATGCAGCAAAATGTTGCATATAAGAAACACATAACTTAAACATATAACTTAAAGCATATAACTTAAAATGAAATTCATAGACTGATGTCAAAGGATGGAAAACAAATTCTTCATGGAACAGGGGCCTAGAAACAAAAAGGGATAGCCAGTCTACTTGCAGATAAAGTGAATTTCAAACCAAGACAGATTAAAAGAGTCAGAGAAGGTAACTACACACTTGTTAAGGAAAAACTCTAGAGAAAGATTTAAAAAAAGAACTATAGGGCAATTTCTCCAATGACATATATACAAAAATCCTCAGCAAGATACTGACAAATAGAATGCAGCAAATCATCAAGAAAATTAAACATCACAGTGAAGCAGGAATCATTCTAGTGATGTGGGAATATTTCAACCAATGCAAATCAATAAATGTCATATACCATGTCAGCAGAAGTAAGGACAAAATCATGTAATAATTTAAATAAGTGCAGAAAAAAGCATTTGACAAGGTCCAACACCTATATATTATTTTTTAAAAAACCTTGCAAAAATTGTAATAGATGATCTCAATCTCATAAAAGCCATCCACAATAAACTAACCACCAACTAAATGCTAAAAACTGAAAGCTTTCACTCTAAAACTAGGAACAAAACAAGGTTATCCACTAACACCTCTCTTATTTAATATAGATCTGGAAATATTAGCTAGAGCAATTATACAAGAGAAAAAAATGAAAGAAATAAAGATAAGAAAGGAGGAAGTTAAATTATCATTATTTGCAAATGACATGATACTTTACATAAATACCCCCAATACTCCACCAAATACTTTCAGATCTAGTAACCAAATTCAAAAATATACTTGTTTACAAAGTCAACACTCAAAAGCCAATATTATTCCTGAAAAAAATGACAAACTTACTGAGAGAGAAATTAGGGAAACCACACCTTTCAAAAGCATCAAAAAACAAAAGGAGTCAATCTCATGAACAAAGTAAAATATCTTTACATTTAAAACTACAGATTGAAGAAGACATCAGAAAATGGAAAGATATCCCTTGCTTTTGAGTAGGAAGAACCAACATAACGAAAATAGCCATACTTAAAAAAATTTTTATAAAGATTTAATGTAATCAGAATCTAAATACCAATAACGTACCTCACATAAGTAAAGAAAATATTCCTACAAATCATTTGGAACCAGAAGAAAACTAGAATATCAATAGCAGTTCTCATCAACAAAGGAAATGCAGAGAGCATCACATTCCATTACTTGAATTTATACTACAGAGCTACCATGACAAAATAGCAAAGTACTTGGAAAAAACTGATTCAAGAATGAATGGAACAGATTAGAAGATGCAGAACTATATATTTTACAAGGTGTCCAGGCATACTCACTGAAAGAAAGAAAGTCTCTTTAATAAATGGTGATGGGAAAACTGGCTTTCCACATGGTGGCAACTAAAACTGGATTCATGTCTCTGACTGTGCACTGAGCTAAAATTGAAATGGATCCAAGATCTAAATATGTAAAAAGAAATATCAAATCTTTTGCAAGAGAACTCTAAAAGACATAACAGTAGGCAAAGATTTTGTGAACCAAACTCCAGTTGCACAAGAAGAATTACAAATAATCAGAAACTCAGATCTCATCTTATTAAAAAGTTTCTACACAGAAAAAGAAATCGCCAACATAGAGTAAAGTGACAACCTGCAGACTGGAAAAAGTTTGATAGCTCTTCTTTGATAAAACACTGACATATAGAATTTATAAAGAATTGAAAACCATCAACTCCCCAAATTTAAAGACATAATAAAAAAACAGACATCTAAAGTGAATAGAGACTTCTCAGAGGAAGAAGCAGAAATGGCCAATAAATGAAAAAGCATTCAACTTCAGTGGTCTTTTGAGAGATGCAAATTAAAACAGCACTGAGATTCTCAATCTGGAAAGAATGATTATTATCAAGAAATCAGCTAATAGCAAATCCTGGTGGGACTGTGAGGAAAAAGGAACCCTTCTCTACAATGAGCATTCGTGTGAACTCTCGAAACTACTCTGGAAATCAGTGTATACAGATTCCTCAAAACATAGGAGTAGAGCTTTTACTGACTCTCTTATTTCTTAGTATCTACCCAAAGAATTAAAATCATCATAATCACAGTAATATATACATACACATGTTCATTGCCGCATAGTGTATTATAGCTAAATGATGGAAATAGCTCAAATGTCCTTCTACCTATGAATGGACGAAGCAGATGTCGTTTTCATACAATGGAGTACTATTCAGTCATAAAGAATTACAAATTGAAGCTTCTTGTAGGTAAATGTATTACGACAGAGATCAAAGTCTGGAGTAAAATAAATCAGACATGCATGTATAAATATACAGTGTGAGAAACTGAAAATGTAAATGAAGACCAAAATGCATTACAGACATTAGAAAATATGAAGCAAATATTCAAATGAGAAGGAGCACAAAGGAGGGGGGTGAGGAAAAGAAAGGAAGGTAAAATAAAAAAGAAAAATGAGGAAAAAAAGATAAAATGAAAACAATGATTTTGTAAATGAGAAGGGGAAGAAGAAAGCATAGAGGAATAGGAAAAAATAAGAATCAGAGTATATCATGTATGGGTACAAGTTCCATATGATGAATGTGATAATTATATATGTATAAACTGTACCAACACACTTAATCTATGATAAAACATGTATTAAATTCAAAGTCAAGTTCCCAACATAGCCTCACTATCATGTAATTTTAACATGGACTTATAATATATAAAAATAAGCTTTACTGTAAAAGCTCTCTTCATTTAATCCATTACTTGATATATTCATAATTTGAAATTACTTTTACCTTATAATCCAAGGGAGAATTTACTTGTTCTACTTCAGAATTACTTATCACGTCATTTTCTTCATCATCATTAATTTCTATTTTCTGTAACACAAGTGAAATTTTATACATATATGTCAGATCACTATACCTATACTAAACAATATATAAAACATACTTATAAAATGTTTCACTTTTGTGATTGAGTTACCTAGTTTATATTTTCTGAAATAAAGTAAAAATGTATTAGTTCCTCAGTGCTATGCAAAGTATGTCTCTTGGCCCTCTATATTTAATTGATGATTGGTTAGAAAATACGAAAGTGATTTAATAATATCCTCAATAGAAATTATTTTCAGAGTATCTTGAAAAAAAACAGGCATTCGAATTCTGTTTAAATAGCACCATTTAGTAACTAGCAAATTGTTTCTTGAAAGGATTGTCAATTTTAAAGTTAAATGTATAATTGATAGCAATGGTTTACTTTTCTATCCTTACATGCCTGTTCCTTGCCTCTAATGCAATACATCACCATATG
This sequence comes from Cavia porcellus, assembly GCF_034190915.1. NCBI lineage: Eukaryota > Metazoa > Chordata > Mammalia > Rodentia > Caviidae > Cavia > Cavia porcellus. The sequence continues at coordinate 49,456,704 of NW_026947486.1, forward strand.
ACATGTATTCCAAAGACAAAATAATTTCTAAAATTTCACATTTTACTGCAGTCCTTTAGCAAGATGGTAGAATTATGGCATATAAGGTGTAATGATGAATATTGCATGGTGATTTGTTTTCTTCACTGGACAGTAGCAAAGCTAGAGAGGAGAAGGAGAGAAACAATGGGAGTAATGATGCTTGCTATTAGCTTCAGAAATAAAGTACAGCATAACTTTTACATTGTCTTGAATACAGTGTGCATTAATTAAATATCTATGAGAAGAATAAACAAAACAGCTCAGCCTTCATGAAAAGAATGACCAATATGCTCCAATCATGAAATTTAAGGCAAGGTGTTAATTCACATAATCTTTTGTAAAAAGCAAAGGCAAAAGACAAAAACAAATCTAAATTTGCTTAGTGCACATAAAATCATAGTTAAAGAATCTTTAACTGTTTGAATACTTCCAACTCAAAAGAAAATTTCAAAAAAGAGAAAGCTGAACTAAATTTAGTTAAGTCTTTAAAAACAAATATATTAATAGCAGCATGTCACAGGCAGAATTTGAAATTAGTCTTCATATATATGTATACATCTAGTCATGAAAATGGATGATCGTTTTGGGTATATTGCTAATGAGGACGCAATATCATTACAGGGTTTCTGACCTTCAGCTTTCTGATTCGCAATGAAATTGCTCCCTATCAATTCCTGGAGAGAAATGAAATGTCTTCTTCTCTATTATAATAACTATGAAGTTAGGGTGTAAACATGTTTACTCTCCCTAATCTTCAGACTTGATGCTTTTTTGGTGATTTTTAGATTGTTTACATAGTAGGGTTGGTTTTTGAAAAAAGAGTAAGACAATGTAGAAAGGAATACATGAAAGGGCAATGTACAGATTTGTGTAGATAAAGAAGTCTTTTATTGTCTACATGATTTGTCAGCAATGAATAATTTAGGGTACACTACACATTATAGGTAGAGGAGATGAATCCTTGGGGTTTGTCTCTGTTAACAGTCATTCTTGAAAAATTAAGTGCTTAAGTGATTGTGCCTCATCCCATGTCATGACTTCATTTTCAAATGGGATGACTTCTAAGCAAGAGTGAAATTAATAAAATACAACCCTAAATTATATTCTGCACATGAAAAAAACAATGCTACAGATTGTTAATATTTAACAACACAAAACTCTATTGTACCCATTCAATTTCTGTTAAGAGAAATGTGACACGATTATAGTGTCAAATAAGTACTATATGCACTAGAACCTGTGGTAAATGTTGATGTCAGTATTTTGGAACAGAAAACTCCATTATGAGGGCCACATTTTATCTATTCATTTTTTTTTAGTTGAGAAAAAACACAGAAAAGAAAAAAAAATAAAAAGCAAGAGACAGTCAACAACAACAATCATAAACCAATAAAAAATAGGCTTTCAAATCAATATGATAGGAATTTGATGATGGTTGTTATATTGCATACTGTCATCTTCAAAAGGGTTGTTTAGATTACCAGATATAGACAATGAAAGTTGATCTAATAATATGAATACTAATTGTTGTTTTCCAAGACATAATACAATTAGTATAGTCATCTTACCTATTTTATGCACATATACACAGATTTATGTATTTTTCCTTTTCCTTCCTTCCTTTTTTTCTTCCTTCCTTCCTTCCTTTCTTTCTTTCCTCTTTATTTCTTTCTTTCTTTCTCTCTCTTTCTTTCCCTATCCGAGTTAATTTTCCCCTTTGAGCAGTTTCTTACACTTACACAATATTTATTAAAGACTTCGTATCTTATTTGCACTCTCTATTTCATTAGGGAGACAATATGGTACTTATACATGTGAGTTTGATTTATTTCACTTATGAATATGGTCTCAAGTTGTGTCCATTTACCTATAAAATCCTAGATGCAACCTTTCTTTATAGATGAGTAGTACTCCACTATATAAAAAGACCACCTTTTTTTATACATTCCTTATTAAATGGGTATTTGTGTTATTTCCTAGATTTGGCTATTACAAATTGTGCTGCTGTAAACATGGATGCACATATATCACTGTGGTATGATGTTTTTGATTCTTCTTGGAATGTACCTACAAGTGGGATAGGTGAGTCAAACGGGACCTACAATCTCAGGTTTCAGAGGAGCCTTCAAACTGATTTCCACAGTGCTTGCACCAGTCTATCTTTGCACCAACAATATTGAAGTGCTCCTTTTCCCCAACAACCTCTCCAGTATTTTTATTGGTCGTTTTCTTGATCCTGGTCATTCATGTAGGAGTGAGATGAAATCTCAGTGTGGCTTTAATCTCAGTGTGCATTTATTGAATGGCCAATGATGGCGAACATTTTTTCATGCATTTATTTGTTATTTGTATTTCTTCTGTTGAAAAGCATGTGTTCATTTCAGATGTCCATTTTTGGACTGGGTCTTTGAATTTTGGGAGCTGACTTTAAAAAAAAATTATATGTTCTATATAGAAGTATTTTATATGTGCGAGAGCTAAGATTTTTCCCAATTCGTGGGTTTTCTTCTCACTCTGTTGGAATTTTCTTTTGACATGCAAAAGCTTTTTAATAAGACAAGATCCAAGTTGTTCATTTGGAGAAGTATTTTCCATGCATTTTGAGTTTTGTGTATGATCTCTCTGCCTACCCCATGTCTTAAAGATTTCTGCCTACTTTGTCTTCCAGCAGATTTAGTGTTTCTGTTTTAATATTTAGTTCTTTGATCCATTATTACTTTAATTTAGTGCATGGTGATACACATGGGTCTAGTTTTAGTTTTCACCATATGGAAAACTATTTTTTCCAGCACCACTTATTAAAGACTCTACCTTTCCTCCAGTGAGCATGTTGTAGAGGCTGTGTTTTAACAGTTGCAATCAAACACAGGATATTGAATAAAAAAAGAAATAAAACACAACCACGTTCCCCTTTATTTCTGATGTTTACCCAGTTGTATCTTACAACTTTTCTGCATTACTTAATGGGACCAAAAAATAAACAGATACTGTTAAAAAAAAAAAAACAGTTAAAATTCTAGAGGAACAACATTATAAGTTTATGTTTTCCACATATTTTATTTTAATTGACTGAAAGCCTGCCTCTACCTTACTCAAACACCTAATACCTTTCTTCCTTTATGTGATTTGTGTCATGATTAACAGAATAGTATTTTACCAGAAAAAAGGAAAGATTACTAACTCAACAAAGATAGGTATAGTCTCAGAGAACTCAGCCATAAATCCTTGGACAAAAGTGCCAGAACTAACAAAGATTCCTTTCATTATCTCAAGCTAAATTCCATTTAAAATCTGTTCTCAAATCTAAACTCCATTTTAATTCCACTACTTCTCAAATATGAAGACACCTGTTCTTTGCTAGGAGTGTTGAAGAAAAAACTAAGTACAAAATATCATATTTGTACTAAACATTAGGGTCATATCTTTGCAAACCTCCTACTTCAAAAAAAGTGAAGGATTTAAAATTTTGTTGATTAGGCACTCAAAGAAAAATGTTCATTGGTAAAAGTTCTGCTTTAGTTTGTGAAGTAGAGTGAGATTTTATTTTCATAATCCATAGTCATCGACTGACAATAAAATCCTAACATCAACATATAATGAGGAAGAAATTTCAAACTGTACATACCACATTATCTGTGCATACTGCATGATGCTCTTCCTTCTTGTGAACTCTAGTCTCTTTTGGAACAACTTCATTGGGCTCTTCTATAGGGAAAAGTAAATATTTCATTTTCAGTGTCTCAAAACAGTATTATGAATGGCTTTTTCAAGATCACAAGTAATCTATTTCACAAGGACATAAGTGGCAAATTTAACTCACACATGCTGTGAATAACGATTATATTTTTAAGGATATACCCTAAGTAAACACATGTGAATGGGTGCAAATGCAAGTATAGTCACAAGTGTGCTAAATAAAATGGAAAAATGGAAAAATGGAAGGATATATATATGTGCGTGTGTGTGTGTGTGTGTGTGTGTGTGTGTGTGTGTGTGTTTGTGTGTATTAAACAGTGGAGGACTGGAAAAATCTTTTAATCCTACCCCTATAATAAATACTGTACAATCCCTAAATGTGAAGTAGAATAATTAATAACAGAGTGAATAATCATTAAGAATTAAATATTTTTTAAAAAGCGGAGAAGACAAAACCTTCTGTGTAGATACACATACACTTAATTTTGTAATTTAAAAATATGCTTACATGGAGAAAAACAGAATGGCTCTATTTGCATCAAAACATTGGTGTCATTATTCTTGGGTAGAATTATGTTTTAAAATTTGTCTTCATTGTGTTTGTACTTGAATAACTTTATATAATGAATATGTATTTTTATAAGAAACATGGTATAATCAATGTTATAATGCTTGATAAAAAACTAAATGGAGCTCATTTCTAATTTTGTGAAAGCATGAATATAATGACTGCATGTGCACTCTCTGTACGTTGTACTTATATATACAAAAGAAAAAAATCTGGAAAAACTATATTTTCACTCTTATTTACATAAGGATAGGCATATTTCTATTTTTGTTTCTCAATATTTTCTGTAATGAACACATTCTTGTTTTGTGATCAGATTCAATATTTTAAAGCAGAGAAAGGAAAAATTGAGAAAAAAATTAATTTAGAGAAAGAAGTCCACTAATATACTTTCTATGCTAAGCTATGAGATGTGGCCAGTTCAAGGCACTGGATTTATGAATATACTTACCTCCCTGTTTTACATTACTATTACTTCTTTCTTTATAAATACAATGTAAGAATGCATCTCCTTTTCCTCATTTGTATTGTATACAACAGGATGTCATAGTACACAAATACATAATAAAATATTCACCAAATTGAAAAAAGTAAGCATGCTCCTCATCTCACATAGTTACCCACACCTTCCAGTCAACAATAGCTGCAGTCACTTAGCAAAAATCCTGAATATAGTACATTTTCATTAATAAAACACTTCTAGAATTAATAAACATTAATAAAACACCCTAGAATTTTCTACTTTTCACTTTATGTATTTTCTACTTTGTAGCCTTCGGCTAATGTCATATTTTACATTTAGATGTCTTCCCAAAAGCTCATATTATCACACTTGGGGTTTTGTTTGAGGGGATTGAATCATGTTAGCATGATACTCATCAGTGAATTAGTCCTCTGATCAAGTTATAGTATATGTGATGTTGGGAGATGATGCTTAGTTGGAGGAGGTAGGTCAATGGTGGCATGGCTTGGAAGGGTATGTATCTCCCTCCCTCCTGTCACAGTTGTTTTCTGCTTTCTGCCTTCCATGCTGTAAGAAAGCCTTCTCTGCAATACCACCCACCTTGGGTCCAGCCAACTATGGATGGAAAGTTCTGTGAGTCAAAATAAACCTCTCTTCGAATTATCAGGTAGTTGTTCCAATAACAAGAAAGTAACTATGACATATTTTAGCATCAGAGAAATGGGGTTATTGCTGTGATGTTATCTGATTATTTGGTTCAGATATTGTCTGAAACTGTCTTGCAGGGAGGATGTAGAAAGGTTTGGGAATGGCACCTTGAGGAGAACCCCTAGAATGTGAAAGCTGAACTTGATAGAAGCTCAAATGATGATAGAAATGCATCCCATAAAGAACAGGCACAAGAGATTTCAAAAGGGGAACAGGGATTCCTTGAGAGTTGGACTCCAGACAATGTGTATTATATATCGGCAGAAAGTTTGTCTGTATTTTGCTCATGTACAGAGATATTGAAACAGAATAAGATCAAGGGCAGTTGACTAACTTGGCAGTAGATATTTCAATACAGTCTGGTGCTGAGACAGTGGCTGAGTTACTGAGTTACTGATTCTCTGCATTGAGAATCAAAAGCAAACAGTCCAGCAGAATAATTAAGTTTTGTGTTTGACCAGTAAGGAAGCTCTAGTAAAGTTGACACCTGAAAACTGGAACAGAGAAGTGCTTGCTTGCTACAATGATCGCCACTAAAAAGAATCCAAGTACTCTAGAAAAAAATAAAAGCGTGGCCTCAGTGTATCAAAGGAACCAGTAGGACCTTAACTTTCAAAATCTCAAACTTGGAAAAAATGAGAATTTGCTTTAAGAAGAGAACCCCAGTGTGTGTATCCCCAGAATGGCTGCAGGCTTGGGAATGGAAATCGATTTACCAGGATTAATTTCGCTGTGCTAAACCATTCAGCCATACAGAATCTTTCACAACCACCAGTGAGATACTAAAGGGCTCAGCTACAGCTCAGGCTGGTGACAGTCTTTGGTATAATTCAGGTTTTGCTGTTTTTACAGGTATGCAGACATTTCAAGAGTTGTGGAACTGGAAAACGTTCAAAGAAATTCCAGAAGAAGGCCTGGAAGGCCAGACACTATGCCTGTCAGGGCACTGTGTGAAGCTTTGAGCTATGAAGCTAAAAAAGCTAGTGGAGAGCCCAGAAAGATGGAGAACCCAGGACTGTGAACCATCTCAGGAAAGCTATAAGGAGTGAGCAAAGCAGACCCCAGAGAGAAGCCATGAGTGCTACAACAAACACCAGCAATGCTGGAGAGCCAGGGCTTCCCCAACTCAAGTTCACACCTAGCCACAGATTTCCCCATGTTCTTGACATAAACTATGAGATTTAATGTTTATCTTGTTGGATTTTGCTCTTTTGATTCCATTCCTTTCAATCCCCCTATTTGTACCTTAGAGAATAGAAATGTTTATCCTGTGCCACTGTATGCAGGAATTTTTAACTTTCTTTTCATTATTATAGGACCTCATTCCTAAAAGTTCGTCTTAAATCTCAGAGAAAAGTTTGGACTTGCACTTTTTGACAATGCTGAAACTGCCAGGCCTTTAACAACTCTTAGAGATAAGGTAAATGTATTTTGCTTCTCCCCATTTCCTCCTGACCATCCACTCTGTTCACCATTGTTTTATTCTGTATTTCTGAATACTTTTTTTTCTCTCCTACCATTTGCTATAACAGGTTGCTTCATGTGCTACAACAGAGTGAACCCAGAAGATATTTTGCTTAGTAAACCAATCCAGAGAGAATGTACAGTATTGCATGGTGTCATTTATATGTAGAATCTACAAAAAAGTCAACTTAAATGTTTAAAAAATAATGTTTTATAGGTAGGAACTTTTGACTATTCATTATTTAGACATTTCAAATTTCAGACATTTGGAGTCCTGCATGGTTGGATACTAGAGAAATTAAAGGCAAGGATTATCATTGACCTTAGCTGCAGACCAGATAATAGTACTTGTGACCTCGGGGGGGGGGTATTATATAGGTTTATTTACCTTATTTTCTTGTTCTCACTTTTACGTTTTAACGCAGTTCTGCTCTACTGCAACATATTTTTACATGACTTTCAATATTTTAGAAGACTGAAAAACTATTTTTGAGGGTTTCTAAAATAAAATATGAAGTACAATAAGAAACTATTTATATTATTGAAAGTTTGAAAGCTAATTACTGTCAATGGATCTGGTAATAGGAAGGCAGCTCTGTTAACTGGAAAGTAAATGACATTGTTAATCAGTTAAAACTCTTCAGCACACTCACCTATATGCCCACACTCAGCAATGCAAGCTGAAGTTTGCCATTGTGAGGGTGGGAACCCATGTAACTTAAAAAAATAAAAATAAATAAAATTTAAAAAAAAAAACTAGCAATACGTTCTTTCTTTTCATTCTCACACAGAGTACAGGAAAGGAATCTCAGAAGAAGGAAAAAGATACAAATTGAAAACTAGTGCTGACTGAGAAACACTGTGAGGTATCTGCCCTCTCAAAAAGCAAGCAATGGATGTTAAACTGCTAGAAGACTAGTAGAACTTTTTGTTGACACTGGTTAAAATTGCCCTTTACTGAAATTTTTAAAAATTTTGCTTGTGTTAACCTTTAAAAGATAGGTTTATGTGATTTTTGATTGATATTTAACATTAAATATATAAGGCCCAGCTTAAGCTATTATTTTCCTTGCTTACCTATTCAGAATTAACATCTATATTATAAGAATTCTGAATTTCTATTGTTAGGTTTTGATACATACATTATTATACCTTTATATCTCTATAAAATTAATAGAAATCTCAATATAGACACTCAAAAATTGCATTTTCATAAGTGGGAAAATATGGTTAGCATTTTATAAAGCTATGATATAAATCTAATCCAGATAATACAACCATTGAATCATTATAAATGGATGAAACCAATCAGATTAGTACTCTCCTTTCGTAAAATGAGGATAAGGCTAGGATATAACTTGTAAAAAATTGCAGAAAGGGCTGTTTTCAGTATTTAAAAATGCTTTTCTATTGAAGTTTTTGATGAGCATGATCTTACTACTATGCAACTGAGAAAAATATAAGCTGTCCTAAGAAATTCTCATCACTTTGTGTGTGTGTGTGTGTGTGGTTTATTGATACCTTAAACGCTCTCACTTCCTTTCCACATTAGGTTTTGATTACTATGCCAGATGTCTGTCATGCCGGACGTGGCCGGGACCTTCTTGGCAAACAGGCCATTCTCAGAAAATAATGAGAACCAAATATCTTGCCGTTGGCAAATAGAGCAGATGACCATAAAGAAATTTAGGACTGGATATACAGTCTGTCAGGTGTCAGAATGTCCAGCATTATTTGCACACCTGCGCTGAACATCGTTGGAATTTTAACCCAAAACATTCCATCCATATTCCTTGGAATTGTGACCCTCAACCTCAAAACTCTATGTAAACTTCTCCAGATACCTGCTGATGTCATCTTGATCTCAGTTTACCTGGAACTAGACAGAATTCAATCCAGTCTTTTCCTCATAAAAGCCTGTGTTACGAGGTGTTTCCTCATGCACCATTAATAACAATTTCAAGACAAGTGATGGAGAAACATTTAGAGACTCAATTCTCAAACTGAAATCCAAAACTCATTTATTTATCACAAAGTGACAACACTTCAATTAAACCTGCATAATAAAGTATCAGTTTAAAACAAAACAAGTATAAAAACAGTGTGCTCAGCTGCTGGGGCAAATTAGCTCACATGCAATAGTGAGGGCTTTGTGTGCCTGCTGCAGAATATGTAACGTAGGTTTGCCACTATTGATCTAGAGTATGTGCTGTTATATGGCAAAGGATGCCAGTGTAGCTGCAGTGAGCAATAGGTTAATTAAAAGTGAACTATTAATTTGAACTTTAAATTTAACTTTCTTTTTTTCTATTATTTTTTTTTTCTATAATTGTCTTTTTAGATGGAAAACTTGCAGGTGGGGAATGAAACTCCACTTAGGGGTGCCTATATTTTCTTTTTTTCAGAGTATTTTCTCAAATCTTTCCCACCTGCTCAGTGAAACACATACACCCACTGTTCCCCATTCACACTCACTCATCCCTAGACACTATGCTCTAAACATCCTGTAATGAATCATTAGACATTTTTAAGTGTTTTAGGTATAAAAAATTTAGTAAGGACTAATACAAGACAAAACTATGAATAATGAAACAAGTATATTAGAATTAACAGGCTTGGAAAGAGTGAAAAAGTTTTGATGGTTTTAAATCTGCCTAGTAATTTTTCCATACATTAAAGTTTGCTAACATCTTCCTAAACATCAGTAATAAGTGGAGGAGAAGTTTAATGCTCACATAGATAAAATTTCAAAACCTGGTCTTAAAATATATAGCCCTCTAGATTTTCTTTCATTTTTATTGCTCAATCTATTGCAATCTACTTTTCTCAACCCTGGGCATACAACCAATTTTTTTAAAGAACCTCTTAAAAATCCTATTTAAAGCTCTATTTTTCATACTCAGTATTTCTGAGTTCAGTGAGATAGTGACTCTTCTTGAAATCATTTCCTTTGATTGTATTTAGAAACAGAATTATAATCTAGTTCCCTGATTTTAGAATGTTTTCTAAAAATCTTGTGTTTTTCTACCTGCCCCCAAATCTGGCAATGTAATATCACAATTCTTGTCCATTATCTTTTCTTGGTATGTTTTATCTTCATACTTAATTAAATATAATTCTGTGACTTGGTATTTTTAGACTCAGTGTGAGTGACCCCTATATTTCTTCTCATGCTGTGAATTACTATAACAGAAATATATTTATATATGTATGTATATATGTATGTATATATATATATATATATATGGAGAGAGAGAGAGAGAGAGAGAGAGAGAGAGAGAGAGAGAGAGAGAGAGACAGAGAGAGAGAGAGAGAGAGAGAGAGAATTATTGGGGAAAGAAATTAAGAAAAAGCCTAAATAAAGATTTCTAAATTTCATGTAGATGTAGATGAATAAGTATAGTACATGAACTAGGAATAACAAGATTTCTACCAGACAGTAGGACATTTTATATAACCACAGTTGTAATTATAATTAAATGTATATAATAATAAATCCAGAATTATACCATGTACATACATCTGCATGTGTGTATGTGCATTAATGTTTATTTGTGCACCATTATATGTAATTAAAAGTTATATTTAAGGTCCCAAGGAAAAGAGTGGATTATCAAGCAAATTATGTATAGACAACTCTTTGACTACTTGGAAATTAGGCAGTTTCTTAAGATACTTTAAGGGAAAAATGAAATTTGCAAAAATAAAGCCATAAGGATACCAGAGGCAAATATGAGGATATATTTGCCTGATTATAGTACAACGAAAGAATAATCATGGTAACAAAGTCAGAAACCACAAAAAAGTATTGGTAAAGCTGATCACATCAAAAATTATAAAATCATAACGCACCATGAAACAACCAAAAGACAAACAATTAACTGTAAAATAAAATATTCGCATACAGAACAGGTTTTAATAAAAGAAAATAGGCAAGTTCATTGCTTTCTCTTTGTTTCTCTATCACAGGTGCAAATTGTATATTACATGATTTCATTTATATAGCAATAAAGCATAATGGCTGTCTAGAGTTGACAGTTGTAGGGAATACTGAGTACAAATAGGCACAAGGAAGATTTTAGTAGTTATGAAAATCATCTAAAATTGATTTTTGTGATGGTGATATTTACACAAATCTACTAAATATAATTCAATTTCTCCTTAATGGATGAATTTTATTATATGGAAATTAAAAATTAGTAAAAAGATTGATAAAATGACATCAAAAAATTTGAAGTCATATAAAGCATATCTGTCATGGATGCACAGGTTCATAATATTATTGCAGTTTCATTTAGGTAATTATCAAGAGGTATTATAAAGAAGATCTAGTCTAAATTCTTTTGCAAGTCAGGAATTTTAAAGAATATTGAATTAAAACCTTTACCTAAAGTCACATAATCAGCTTGCAAAAAAGCAGATTTTCACCTAATTTGCAGACTACACACCAATAGTTAATCACATTATTTCATACTCTCTTCTATTTGTGTGTTTATTTTCTAATCTAACCTGACTAGAATTCCAATAAAACAAAAAATTGCTTAACTATAACGTATAGATTGTTATAATAGCCAAAATTTTAAATTGGGAGGTCATTATTGTGATAGGTGAATATGCTTTGTGATGATGTGGGAGATTATTTAGGAGAAAGCATTAAAAATAAATCTGCTTCTTTTAAAATGCTTAGTCAAATTTTGAAGGTGCTAGATTTGAAGTGTAGTGAGATGAAAAATACATCAGAATGCATCAAATATACCAAGGCTATTGTTAGGAAGTGCAGCACATAAAGTACCTTGAGAACTTCCATCGGACAAACAGATGGATACTTCATCATTTCTGTCATTATCCTCTCCTACTTCAGGCCCTGTTTCATCTCCTGGTGTAAATGCAGAGAAAGAACCAGACTCAGGCTGCTCAGAGAAATCAGCAGGGCCTCCTCTTGGAGGTGGAACTTCAATGCCCATTAAACGATATTTCCTTCTTCGATTCCCAATCCAAGTCTTTATAAAAGAAATTCAAAAAGAAGTTTTGTAATTAGAAAACATAGTAGCTCCAGCCATTAAAACAATGAATGGATGTCACATAAACTATACCTAAAAAGAGCAAAACAATACATATACAATAATTTTATTTTTCTCTCCGTAAGCTAAAATAGTTATTTTTATTTTAAAATAATTTATTAGAGGAGAATATTTTTTCTAAATATTCAGATTCAAGGAACTTGTTAGCTATTATAGATTGCTTTTGTTTCTGTTTTTGTTATATTAGTGAAAAATAATTCATCAAAACTTTCAGAAGAAAAATGAATTGGCTATTCTTCCAGATAAACTATAGTTTATATTTCATTTTCAATCTCAATCTTCCTAGATATTATACCCTCTACTGATAATGTTCATTCAGTAATCATTACCTTATTATGCAGATAATTTTAATGCTTCATTCCTACTTTATTTGGGGTAATTTTTAAAACATTTTATTGAAGTAATTTGAGTCACACAAAATTTCAAGGATATGTTTTGTGCATTCTTCATTCTGTTTACTTCAACTACCACTAAATTATAGCACAGTTCCAAAAAGAGGAAATGGATATTGTACAATGTTTGTGTGAATTTTATATCTCTTTTTCACACGATACCTTTTACCCTCTCTTTCCACTATCCCTAATTCCTGGAGTCACTCATTTGTTTTCTTTCTCTATAGCTGTTTCAAGAATATATGTAAATTAAATCATGTATTATGTGATTTTTAGAAATCTGATTTTTAGTGGGGCTTTAGTATAAAAAAATATTATAGGCAAAGAGACAATATAGAAACCATTGTTCACTTTTCTGTTAACTGGTTCTAAATACAATGCTTTCATCCACTTGAATGGTGTTACACTGTCTTGATATGTTTGATGCTACAGCATGTGAAGTTATATTCAAATATTTTGAGGAAAGAGACACTATGGTAACTACTATCAAGTCGGGGTATTTGGTGGTGAAGCACTAGGTTGCTGAAACCGTCATGCTTTGACCTGTATTGTTATGTTGCTAAGCCCTCTTTTATCTCAACCTCTCCCTTATTCATTAAAAAATTATTTATTTTTTTTCTTTTTTAAACTAAGGGGAATAAATAAAAAAACTAGCAGGATATATTATAGTAACATTTTTGATTTCGTATTAACTTGATTTGAAGTCCTGTAATACTCCCACTATCTTGTTTTGACTGATTAGAATCTGTTAGTATTAAGTATCAGAGTATCGGCAACTACTTTGAAGGCAATAAGATTCACTTGATGTCCATTCTGGTTTGACTATTATTTTCTTTTCTTTTTTTTTTTTTTTTTTTTTTTGTCTTTTTCATTTTTATCGGTACCAGGGATCGAACTCACGACTGCCTGCTTACAAAGCAGGCGCTCATGCCACTGAGCTAAATCCCCAGCCCCGACTATTATTTTCTTTTGAAGTTCTGTAAGGTTTACAATGTTTAGGTTTTATTGCACTTGTTCTCTACTGTTTTGTTCAACTTTGTAATACCTAATGACATGGACAACTCTTCTTAAGGAAGCAAGAGGCATTATGGTAACCATTGTTGATAACCTTGTACTCTGTTTTTACATCATGTGCTATGTCTATCCTTGGTTTTGACTGACAGCTTTGTTTTATCATGTTTGATTTTATTCTCTTACAAAAAAAGTAATAAGATCTATGGGAGCAATAAAACCCAAAATGTGTAAATTTTGTTGTAATAAAGAAAGGAAAAGTGTCCAAAAGGATACAACAGCAAGTGTGTTTAGGTGTGTTAAATAGATGACCATATTAATATTTTTTATTGGATCATTGAACACAACTGTTTGCAGTCTCACTACTTGAATGTTCACTTTGTATGCTTTGATTCTGTGACCTGAATCAACATTTCAAAGATGATAGTGTGTAATTTATTAACTGGTGATATTTTACAGTTTTTTTTTCTTTTTGTAGTTCGGTATTACTTGTACCCTTACACTGTTTTGTTTTGTTCTGTTTTTTTATCTTTTTCCTTTTAAATAAAAAAAAAAAAAAGAAATCTGTTTTTTAAGTAAGCAATACTTCTCTGGTGATGCATTCAAGTTGTGTATGTCAACAAGGCATTATATTTATTGGTAAGAATATAACATGATATGAATATATCAATGTTTATGAAGAATGTGAATAGTTTTTAGTTTTTGTAATTATAAAAATATATTATGAAGAGTGAATTAAAGGTTTTTGTGCAGAAATAAGCATTCATTTTTGTAGGAGAAATAGAAAATGCAATTTCTGGGTTGTATAATTACATGTTAAGCTTTATAAGAAAAATTCAAGTTATTTTTCAGTGAAGTCATGTCATTGTACACTTTTATGAGCTATTTTCAGAGACAGAATATTTCAGCATTCTTGTCAGTATGTCGTATCAATCTATCTAACTATTTAATTTTAGCTACTTGAATACATATATGGAGTGATGACTTATCAAGTTCTTTTTAAACTCTGCTTTGCTGAAAGTTGAATACGGATAAGACTTCTTGCATGCTAAGCAGATTCTTTACCACTGAGATGCATCAAGATCTTATTTTGGTTTTCCTAATTGCTAGAAAATTATTCCATCTTTTCATGTGCATATTTGTCATGTATAAAATCTTTTCAGTGAAATATGTCTTCATTTTATAATTGAAGTATTTAATTGAACACACAGAATACTGTCTTTTGAGAATTTTTAATATGAATTATTTTTCAAATATATAGTTAGCAAATAATTTATCCTGGGTCTGTAGCTTTAATTTCTATTATTTTGGACTCCTGCAGTATGAACACAGTACTGCTTTAAATAAGGTACATTATTTAAAAACAACAGCAAAATAGGAGTTCATTTAAACAATAAATTTGACAAATATCTAGCATGACTACCAAAGGAAAAAAAAAAGAAGACACGGGTTATTAATAGGAGGAAGGAACTACAAGATACCATTATACTTTGCAAGCATGAAAGAGATCATAAAGGAATAATGCAAATTATTATACACTCACAAATTTAATGATTTAGATTCAAGTAGATGCAATATTATGGCTTCTCTGGCTGTACTGAGTACACAGAAATTGTCTTGGTCTTTATAATACTTCCTTTAGTTTGTACGTGTTACTGCAACACTTTTTAAAGAGATCAAAGGGCTGATGGTTACAAGTTGAATATGCCTTAATGAACCAATTCCTTGAAAAATACAAATTTTTCCAAAAAATAAATTGTCTGAAATAAGTTTCCAAACCCTATAGTTAACAACAAACTCAATCGTGAAAAATAGAATGGTTTCCTCCTAAAAACAGAAGACAAGTAAAATCCATTCTCTGATCAATCATATTCAACACAGTACTGGAGATTGAGTTCTATACACCGATTTTAAAAAATTAATAAAAGATGCATAGATAACAAAAGACAAATTAAACTCTCCCCATTTTCACATTATATGTGTGCTGATCTTGATTATTAACTTGATTGGTGCAATTACTGCCTAGGGGTTTAGAAAAGCATACTTCTTGGTTTATCTCAGTAGGTCATGGAGGCATGAGTTTAAAAACTATATCTGGTCCCGAGCCTTTCCTCTCTGGTGCTCTTCCCTTGTACTCTTCCCAAATGAAGTGAATAAGTATACTCCCTCACACCATTCTTCCATGATGTTTCTACCTTGGAGAGAGTGAAGTATGCACTAAAACTTCTGAAACTTTGAGCCAAATTAAAGTTTTTCTTTAAGTTGGAGTTGCCACATATTTTGTTCCTCCAACTGGAAACCTGAACAATACAACAGGATAGTCTATGCAGAAAATTGTTAAATACCTAACCAAATTTCTAAGAAAAAGAGAACAGCAATATTAATGCAATTAAACAAAAAAGATCAAATCACAATGGATAACACTGAAATTCAAGACTATAATGAACTATTTAAGAAATTTGCATATCAATAAAATGGTGAACCTAAAAGAAATACAAAAATTTCTAAGATTATATGAATTATCAAAATCAAACTAAGACAATATATAATTATGAATACACTGATAAAAGGTAATAAAGGAGACAATAAAATAATTTCTACGAAGAAAAGTCCAGCAGACTATAGAGCCTCTGAAAGATTCTACAAACACTTCAGGAGAGGTCTAAGGCTAGTACTTCTCAAAATTTTTCTTGACATTGAAACAGAAGAAGAAATTTCAAAAAAAAATGTCAAAATGATTCTCAGAAGCTCATATTACTCTGATACCAAAAACAGACAAGAACTTTTAAAAATGAAATCTACCTGCCAATCACTATAATAAATATAAATGCAAAATCCCTCAGTAGGATAATGCTAAATATAATGCAAAAAAATATTAAAAAGATTATGCATCAAAAGCAAGTTGGCATCTTCCCAGGAATGCAAGGAAGTTTTAATAAAATTATATCAATAAGTGCAACATAACAAAAACAGTATCAAAAGTATCTCAATAAGTACAGAAAAACTTTGATAAGATCAAATAACTATTTATGATTAAAATCCTGAAGTGAATAAGTATAGAAGAACATTATTCCAAACAAGAAAACTCTATCTAGGACAAATCCACTGCCAGCACTATCCAGAAAAGAGAAATACTGAAGCATTTAATCTAAAATCAGGAACAATACAAGGGGATCCATTCTCACCACTCTTGTTTAGTACAGTGTTCACAACTTTAGGCAGTGACCAGACAAGAGAAAAAAATGAAAATGATTCAAATAGGGAAGGACCAAATCACACTCTATCTATAGACACTTGACCTGATCCATATCATATAAGACTACAAAATTTCCACAAAGTGACTACTGGAATACAGCAAATTGGCATTAGTAAATACAGCAAATAAAAAATTAGCATTATACAAAATCAATGCACAAAAATCAATAATTTCTGCATACAAATAATTAGTTCACAGGGAAATACATACATGAAACAACCCCCTTCAACATAATTTCTGTTATATGAAGAAATTCAAATAGAAGTAAAGAGCAAAATACTAGACATATGATAGGAAACAGGAAGATAGATATTTTACAAAAGTGATGGTGACAAGGAGACGAAAAGAGGAAATTTAGGGAGATGAAAAAAGAATTAAGATGGAATATACACATGTAGCAACTCTCCACAAGGAATATAATCATTATGTGCTGGACATAATACACTAATAAAAATACTAGTTAAAAATTAAATTTGAAAAAATGAATTAATGTAATGCAGGAGAAGTATATTTATAGTGAAAAGTACAGTGATCTGAAAAACAGATTGAAGAATATACAACAAAATGTATCAAAATTCTCTATTCCTGCATAGGCAGAATCAACATTGTCAAAATGGCCATAATACTAAAAATGCTATATAGAACCAATACAATCCTAATCAAAATATCTAGAGGATTCTTCACAAAACTAGAGTAAACAACCAGTTAGGGTTTATGTCTAGATGTCCTTTATGGGCTCAAATACCAGGATTTTGAAAAAAAAATTGATTGGATTATCACAGATTATACCTGGTTTACTATTAGGAAGTAGGGATCTGGTCAGAAAAGGTGAGTCACTGGAAGTGTGTCCTAGACATAGTTTTCTCTAGCTGTGGATCTTCCCCTTCTCTCTCTGCTTCCCACCATCATGAGCTGCTGTTTTACTGTCATGCCACCTTGCTTTCAAACCATCTAACTGTGGAGTGAAAACTCTACAAAGTATGAATCAAAGTAAACTTTTCCTCTTTTAAATTGTGAGTGTTATATATTTATCTTATCAATAAGAAAATAATTAATTAGCAATGCTAAAATTTATATAGAAACAGCAGAATTACAGAATAGCAAAAGCAACCTTGGGCAACAAGATTAAAGCAAGAGACACTGCAACCTCAGATTTCAAATGAAATTACAAAGCTACTGTGATAAAAACAGCATGGTAACTAACACTAAAACAGACATGTGAATGAAAGCAGTAAAACTGAACATGTAGAAAAAATGCTAGGCACCTTCAGCCATCTAATCTTTATCAAAGGGGCCAAGAACTTACACTGGATAAAAGAGAGCCTCTCTAACAAATGTTTCTGAGAATACCATTTGTCCATGTGCCACCCTGCACTAAAATAAAATTAAACTGAATAAATATCTAGATATAAAAGCTAAACAATCTGCTCAAAGACAAAATAAGTTAACAACAAGAAGACAAATGCACCGGCAATGGCTTTCTAAAGAGAAGCCCAATTGCACTAGAAATATTGCCAAAAACAACAAATGGGTTTAAATAAATTAAAAACTTTTATGGGCCATAGGAAAAATGGGGTACAAAAGAACCCTTAGGGTGGGAAAAAAATTACCTCTTATTCCTCAGGCAGAACACTAATATCAAGAATATGTAAAGAAATAAAAAAAATGGAGACCCCAGATTAAAAGACCCAATAAAATGGAATGTTAAAATGAGCAGACACTTTTCAATAGAGGAAGTACAAGTGGCTAACAGAAACATGAAAAAGTTCAACATCTTTGGTCATTAGAAAAAAATGCAAGTCAAAACATTTCTCAGAATTCATATTACTACAGAAATAAATGACTGCTCATGAAAACAATCCTCAAAAAATAACAAATGCTGATACTATGGGGAGAAGGAAAAAATTCGTATTTTTAGTGGAATGTAAATTGAAAGAGTTGCTGGCCCAACCGGACACTTTAACCAGGAAAAGCTGCAGCCAAGTTAGGGGACTCCTGCCTCCCCCGCCCCCTATAGATTTAACTGTAACCCTATACCCCCATCCCTAGAAACCTGTTTCTGGCTCTAAACATGTGCCAATGAAATACCTGTGCATCTCTAATGGCCTTAGGGCACTGCCCTAAGCTTAGGCTATTTATATTCCCCCATGCCACGTGCCCAAGAGAGATCGCCAGATTCCAGCGGCCAGTGCGCCAGTCTCCTCTCCCCGTGTTCCCGGAATAACCATGGCCCCGGGTGCAGTGGAGATGTTGCGCCCTGGGGCCGGGGGGAGGGGGTCTCTCCCCGCATTCCCGAAATAAAGCCACCGCCGCCCACTACTTTCACGGCCGTCCACTCCACTCCTTCCATGGACCTCTTCCTCGACCTCTTCCCATCCTCCCTCTTCTTCTCAGACCTAACAGATGGTGCGTGTGACTCGACGGCAGGTGAGAGACTATAATTTTCCCAGTTTTGTTTTATGGTCCCCTGCTGGTCAAAATTCTTCACTTCTACAGTCACAAATCAACTACAACTCTGGTGAGTAACTCCCCTGAGATAACTTTTAAAACAGGCTCTTTGTTGCCCATTGTGCACTCCCTCCTCCTTCTGTCCCCATCCCGCTCGCCCTTCATTCCGACTCTGGCACGCAGCCTCAGCAGCCATCAGGGGCGGGGGGCCACCGGCGGTCCGGTAGTCACGAGGCAATCTCCCGCGGGGCCGGCGAGGCCCAGACACCCCGGGGGGGGGGGGGGGGCGGTGCTGCCACTCTAGACACGAGGCGCGGCCCTTCCCATAGATCGCCCCAGCCTACACCGGCTCCTCTCCCTCCCCCCTCCCACCACGTTATAGCTCTCTTTGTTTCCCAGCTCGCGCTCCCTCCTCCCTCTGTCCCCATCCTGTGTGCCCTTCATTCCGGCTCTGGCTCGCAGCCTCAGCGGCCATCAGGGGCGGGGGACCACCGGCAGTCCAGCAGTCACGAGGCAATCTCCCGCGGGGCCGGCGAGGCCCGGATACCCTGGGGGGACCAGCGCAGCAACTCTGGACGCCAGCCGCGGCCCTTCCCATAGATTGCCCTGTCCGCGCCCGGCTCCTCTCCCTTCCCCCTCCCACCGCGTTATAGCTCCCTTTGTTTCCCAGTGCGCGCCAGCCGTTCTACCAAGGTTTAAATGAGACCAGACAATAAGAGATTCACATAAAACTGCTTTAGATCTTAAACAGCTTTTTTTTTCTTTTCGCTCTCACATCGCGTTCCAATTCTGTAGGCCCCACAGTTTCGGCCTCTCGCCCAGCCCTCAGCCAGTCATTTCTTCCGTGGCCACCCCGGCCCCGTGCCTGCCGCCACGTCCCTGCGCCATACCCGCCCCTGGAACCCGCTGTACCCACTGCCTCACCGCCCGGAAGCTGCCTCTTTCACAGCGCGCCCAGGTCTGGCGCGGACCGTGAGCCTTCAGAGCAGAGCCCGCTTGACTTCATGCTGCACGTCTCCCGCGGCCACAGTGTAGCCCTCGCCCCGCCCCACGCGCGGGCCCCGCACACAGCAGGCCGTGCCCCTGACTGCCCCTGCCGCTGCCTCGGGCCGCCGCCCCGCCCCTCCGGGGGACCGAACGCGATCTGCAGCTGCCATTAATCTGACACCAGGCATCACCTCTGATCACCACTCTGGGCCTCCAAGCCCCACCCCCTTAACGCGGTCGCAGCGAAACTACATCATTTCCCTGCGCCACTTAGCGCATCATAGTAAGCCTCTGGTTCTCTGCTTCCTGTGCCAGTGTTCGCCCCGCCCACTCTACATGTTCCTTGCCAGCGCGCCCGCCCCTCCGCGGCACCGGGCACACAGGCTGCCACTGCTGCCCCACGGCACCAGACACGTGCCGGGCACGTGCCATGGATCTCAGTGTTTCAAGCTGCCTTTAACACTGCGCGTTTCCAAAGTCTCACGGCCCTGCCCAAACTTTTTTTTACAATTCAGTTCCACTCCCGAGAGGCTATTTTTTTCCTTACAATTTTTCTACCATTTATTCACTATTACTGGCCATCTGATAATTTTACCAACCTGCCTGCCTTATAATCTTAAATGCCAATATTAAGCTCCTACATACTTACTTAATTCTACAGATAACTTTTACTATAGTCCAGATCTCAAACAACAAGGCAAAACTTGACCTTCAAGCTCCACAGAGACCTTGCTATGGTTGTTCATATTTTAAATAACACCTACAATTCTGAGACAGACAAATCTACATAAGGTTAAGCTACCTGCCCCCCCTCCCCCGCCAGGGGCCTCACTCAAATTCATCAGACATTCTTTGAGACCTTACTCCAGGGCTATTTAGGCTATCCTGGCCACCAGAGAGTGGCCTGGCCATCCTACCTGGTAGCCCTCATAGGTCACTGCCAAAAGACCTTACTCCAGGACTGTTTAGGCTATCCTGACCACCAGAGAGTTGCCTGGCCATCCTACCTGGTAGCCCTCATAGGTCACTGACAAAAGACCTTATTCCATGGCTGTTGGGTTATCCTGGCCACCAGAGAGTGGCCTGGCCACCCTAGCCTGTCACCCTCAAAGGTCACAGGGGCCAAGCGCCTTGGTAGATGTCTGTCTCAGAATCCAAATCACATTAAAAAACTCAAGGTAAGACATTCTCTATATTCGTGAACATAAGAGACCACATATACAGAGTTCTTACTGAGTTGTTAAGATAATAAATTCTCAATGTCTCATGGAGTATTAAAGGTCAACCTATGCCAGTTACAAACAGGGCCCATTTTTATACAGGTCCCAGTCCTAAATCCTAAAATGCTTTTATTCTCTTTTAAACTGCCATTCTGGTTTCACATCACTCAGGCCCTAGATCTAACCATCCTTTTGATACTCATCTCTGCCTTATGACTCACAGGTTGTCATGTTTTGTTGTCCAGTTTGATTCTTAATTTCTTACATTCTATTAATGATCATTTCTATAGCAGGACCCTCTAACAGGATTGCCTACAGACTCCAACATCATATACACCAGAGACAAGCCTTACCTACCTACCTTTTAACTTTTATGCTTTCATATGGGGGAGTAAACACCTCTCATAACTTCACTCCTCCTAATCCCACGTTTAATTTTTCAGAATTCTGCCTTGCCACCTCAACGTCATCCTGATAAAATAACAGGTCTAAATCAAAGACACCTTTCCCTCTACCTCACTTGGGTCCATAAATATGACAGTGCCATGTCTCCTCATAACATCTTGTCTCTTTGTTTTTTCCAGTCTAACATACATGCATTCACCAGTGAAGTTGTCCTGGCTAAAACACCTAACATCAGCATCTACCTGGGCATCAACCTTCATCCCGTCGACTCCCCTAGACCCCAATACAGTGCCCTCAGCCAGCAGGAATTAGTTACAGAGAAAAATCTTCACCCCATTTCCTAATAATCATAAGACGGGATATGAAAGAGTTGCTGGCCCAGACCGGACACTTTAACCAGGAAAAGCTGCAGCCAAGTTAGGGGACTCTTGCCTCCCCCGCCCCCTATAGATTTAACTGTAACCCTATACCCCCATCCCTAGAAACCTGTTTCTGGCGCTAAACATGTGCCAATGAAATACCTGTGCATCTCTAATGGCCTTAGGGCACTGCCCTAAGCTTAGGCTATTTATATTCCCCCATGCCACGTGTCCGAGAGAGATCGCCAGATTCCAGCGGCCAGTGCGCCAGTCTCCTCTCCCCGTGTTCCCGGAATAACCATGGCCCCGGGTGCAGTGGAGATGTTGCGCCCCGGGGCCGGGGGGGGGGTGTCTCTCCCCGCATTCCCGAAATAAAGCCACCGCCACCCACTACTTTCACGGCCGTCTACTCCACTCCTTCCACGGACCTCTTCCTCTCCCTCTTTCCCCTCTTCCCCTCTTCCTCCCTCTTCTTCTCAGACCTAACAAGTATAATCTCTAAGAAAATCAGTGTTTAGTTTTCTGAAGAAAATAAAGATAGAGCTTCCTTTTGAATTGGTTATAACTATTCTGATACTCTTCTGGAAAGAGTTAAAGACATCTATAGCCATAGACATAGCTCAGTTTAACAGTGTCTGCCTGGCAGTACAAAGTCCTGAGTTTGACTTCCAATACAAAATGAAAGACATCATATTTCAGTGATACATGCATATCTATGTTTACAGTAGCATAATTCATAAAACTAAATTTTGAAAGGAATGTATATGCTCATAAATGGATGAGAGAATAAAAAGTTGCATATATTTTCTAAAGCAGGATAAATTTGTGTCATGTTACGAAAATGGGTGTCTTAATTGAAGAATGCTGCCTGGAATAAGTCAGGCATGGAAGGTTAAATATTACATGGTTTCCCCAGAGTGAGAAACTCACAGTATAAATAAAGAGCAAAAGAAAATAAAGATGATAGAAAAAAGGAACATAGACTTTGTAGAGATGAGAAGGGAATCTCAGGAACGAATGACAGGGTAGGC
This sequence comes from Cavia porcellus, assembly GCF_034190915.1. NCBI lineage: Eukaryota > Metazoa > Chordata > Mammalia > Rodentia > Caviidae > Cavia > Cavia porcellus. Next base: position 49,479,814 of record NW_026947486.1, read on the forward strand.
ATAGGAGAACAGTGAGTGGAAATAAATAAGTTCAAGGCTCAATATGAGTAGGTATTGATACTGAATGTTGAATATATACATTATGTATCACTAATACACATAAAATATTTAAAACAAAGTAAAATGATTAATTACAAAAAAACAAGAAATATAATAAATACTATGTATGCCTATGTGTATGAATGTTTTTTTTGTTTGTTTATTATATTCAGAATTGATCACAGGATCTTTGTTCTGAGCTACATCTCTAGCTATTTTTATATTTATCTTGAAACAGGGAATCTCTAGGTCACTAAGTTGTACAGCATGGGCTTGAACTTGTAACACTTTTGCCTCTATCTTCTAGAGTAATGGAATTATATGTGTACACTGCCATGCCTTGTTCCTTGAATACATTTAATACTCAATTCCAAATGTACAGCCTGAAATACACATTTTTTTGTATATTCCAAAATGAAATTACCAAGAAGAAAAGAAAAGCATTTATGAGTTTTAATTTTCCTAGCTTTTCTACCTTCCCCCAAACAAGAAATACAATGTTTTGAAGAAATTTATTTTAAAGAGAATGAAACCAATCAAAATGAAACAGAATAATGCCAATCAAAACAAATCAGTGTAAGTGACTCATAACTTCAAAATAATACTAAATCAACAATAGTTAACATAATGCCTCTTGTTGTCTTGTCTGCAGATACCTTCAGATATACTAAAAATCAAACAAAACACAACAGAGGACAACCAATAAAAACAAAAATGAATGCAATAAAGGACTTCAGAACAAGATAAGAGTAAATCCAAAATGGCTACCTTAATATATATTTTATCTTTGAAATACCTGCCTATGCCATTGGATAAAATGAAATAAAACAAAACAAAATAGAATGAATCCCAATCCAATAAAACAATGAAAATGATACAGAACTTCAAATTAAGATGATAGGGAATTAACAAGTGGAAATTCTCCTTAGATGCTACATTGCATATTGTTATCCTTTGAATTGATGATCAGACTATCAACTTTAGAACTGAAAATTCAAGGAAAACGCTAAAAACTATAAGCATTAAATTGTATTCTACTTCAAAATTATCAATCACAGCCAGTTGGGTCACTTTTGGCAGGGGGGAGTGGGCTCTTCTTGTTTCCCTGTTCACACACCAGAAGGGACTGGAATATGGTTCTCAGCCCAGGATCCACCCATGGCATTGATTTGCAGGGAAGGCTTGCTTCTTGATGACTTCTTGTTCTCTTCCCCTGCAATCTGCAAATGACAGACTCATGGGAAAAGGCTGCATCTGCCTCTCCACCCCTGTGGCCAATGCACGGTGCCATCTTCAGGGAAGGCTTGCTTTTTAGTGACTTCTTGTTCTCTTCCCCTGCGGTCTGTGAATGGCACCATCTCACAGGAAAAGGATGGCATCTGGCTCTTCCCCAAGTAGCCTATGCATGGTGCTGATTCAAAGGGAGGGCTTGCTAATTGGTTATTTCTTGTTCTCTTCCCCTGCAGTCCATGAATGACCAGAAACACAAGTTTCAAAACAAGAGTTCTTTTTCCACTTTCCATTACATTGCTTCATTTAAAATGAATTTCTTAGTTTTGAAAAAAAGTGAAGAATTATAACTTCTTATAAAAGATCTCTTAAATTATCAAATAAATTTTGTTTCCTAACCGTGAATATTCATTCTTCTAATATTGTAATGTAGAAGCTCTTCTTTTACAATATAGTAATCCCAGACAACAATCCTGTGAAAATGATGACAAAGTATCGGAAAAAGAATGAAGCTGTGTTTCTATAGGATAATTCTTGCTTCACTGTGTCACAAAAGTTGAGACAGAAGGAAAAGGAAAGTATAAACCAAGTTTCTATTTATCTTCTGCTTCTTTACAATCTTCTTGGAATAGTTGAGTAAGTATGAAATGTGGAATAAAGGTAAAGTGTGTGATATGAATATTGGATGTGAATTGTTTTACATTATTAACGCTGAAATACTATTTGGGCATATCTCAAAAATAAAAGGCAAGAAGAGACGAACAACTATGTAATACAGTGCTGAAAGCTTTATTATGTATTTCCAGAATCATAGAAGTTCGAAGTCATAATAGAAGCTGCTATGATCTGAATAATCCCGTTGTTTTCCCCAAGTAGTACATTGAACTCCTACTATCCAAGCAAGGTAAAAGTATTAGGGGTTAGGGCCCTTGTGAGTTATCAAGTCATAAACGTGGACTGCTCATGAATCATATTACTGACAGTATTTAACTTTTCATTTATGCAGTGTTAGGTGTTGAAATCATGGCTTTCACATTGAGTTACATATCGAAGTTTTTAAAAAGACATTTGATTTGTTGTCACTTTTAAATTTTGAAATGTATTTTCAGTAAGTCACTAAGTTTCCCTGGTTGAACTCAAACTTGGAATCATCCTCTCCGTCTTCTAGTGACTTGTAATTACAGGCATGTGCCACCTGTACAGCTTTAGTGTTTTTAAATGAATCTCCAGAGAGTGCCTTTATCTTTTCTGCCATGTAATATCACTTGATTTGTTGTTACTTTTAAATTTTGACATGTGTTTTCAGTAAGTCACTAAGTTTCCCTGGTTGAACTCAAAATTGGAATCATCCTTTGTCTTCTAGTGACTTGTAATTATAGACATGTGCCACCTGTACAGCTTCAGTGTTTTTAAATGAATCTCCAGAGAGTGCCTTTATATTTTCTGCCATGTAATATTACAGCAAAAGTGTGAGTTATCTAGAAATTGGACCCTCTCTAAACACCAAATCTACCATTTTCATCTTGAACTTCTCAGTCTTCTCAACAGTAAGCCAAAAATTCTGCAAAGTATAAATCATCCAGTCTATGGTATTTTGTAGCAGCCTAGGATGTTTGTTTGTTTGTTGTTCATTTTTTGGTTACAATGTTTACGTAGCTGAAATTTTGATCCTCCTGCCTCAGTTTCTCAAGTGTTGAGATTAAAATTTTTGTCAAGGTTACTGGACTACGTGATGCCCAAAAAGCTGGTAAGGCATTATTTTATGCATGCCCATGAGGATGTTATTGGAACACATTAAGCATTTAAATATGTATATAGAGAAAGGAGAAATACTTACTAATGTGATTGGGAATCATCCAATCTGATTAGAGCCTTAAGTCTTCATGCTGTCTTTACATGAAACTTTTAAGAATATGGAACGTATTATATGTTTTCCCATTTCAGTTTTTGGACTTTTTTTCTTATTCCTGAAAATTAACATCTATTATCTTCTTTGCTTTATGAGTTGTTTCTAGTTATTTTTACAGATCTTATTCCCCTTGAACTACTTCTTCCACATTCTGATTACGAAATACTTTGAAGACAACTTTTTCCCTATTTCAAACTGACCATCCCTAATCAAAACCTATCTTGTTTTCAGCCATGTATATGTCCCATGGGCTAATATTTTATCATTTTGGGCATCAGATTTCTTATATGAAAGTCAGGTAGCTAGTGTATAAAGCTGCATTTTCCTAAATAACAATTATCCCTCCAGGGTGAACATAAATCTATAATAATATATAAATATATAAATAATATATAAATAATATAAATATATAAATAATATAAATAATAGTGTATGTTTTAAACTGAAACTTTTATGTGTTAACAGCATAAATAATAATGAGCTATTAAAATGAGGATTCAAAGGTCCTATAAATTTCTAAGTACATTTCTAATAAATAATAAAGATTTATACTCCAATTTTTCATTTGAATGCCATTACATATTTTGTAAACTATATATGTTATATATATAAAGTATACAGTTTTGATAGACATATATTTATTCATTCCATTCATATTAGTAAATATTAACTATAAAGAAATACAAGTATTTTAGTGCTGAGCATGCCATGTTAACCATAACTGACATGATCTGTCTGATGGAACTTGAACTGATCATCTTATAGTAGTATAAATAATAAATGAATTGGAAAATTATGAATTTTGATCAAGTATTAAAAAGAGAAAGAACCAATTATAGTATTTAATTACAATGACATGTCCCTAAGTCTGTTTCAAATTTAACTAGTAATTTGAGGAAAGAATGCATATAAATTTCTAGGTCTTTCTTGGGAAATTCTGATCCTGTAAGCCTAAGATGGAGTGGCATGCATTTTGTAAAAGTACCTAAGTCTTCTGACATAGCATTCACTAGTTATGTAGCAATGGTAATAATGTTAGACTAGGACCAAAGAATCCTGGCTTCCAGTGACGAAAGGCTCTGTAATCTTGGGCAAGCTATTTTCTCCTCTGGCTTATTTTATATTTGCAATATCGAACTCAATCTTGAAGTGCCCGACATCCTGAATCCATATCTACAATACATGTAAGATTTTGACAGGTAAATGAAAAACACTGACTTACTTAACGACACTTTAATTCTACACATGGTAATTTGAAAAGAAATATAATTTTAAATGTAAAAACACATATCTCTTTTATATGAAGCACAACATTCAAGCATGTGTTGTTACAAATATATGATCATCATAAGTTTTAAAATATGTCTACTATAATCCAAAAACGGATGGAAAGGTTAGGCACTAATTGAAAGTGTGACAAGATATGGGATGAAATTTAGTTTCATTAAACATTCACAGTGCTGATATAGTATCTGTATTCAGTAGTAATTGAAATTTAGAAACAATAAAAAGCTTCACCATAAATTGCAAGTGCCTCAGGAAAGCTGCATTTTTTCACTTGGCACCTATTAATTTTGCAATTCAATATCCAGTTCACTATTGTTCAATGCACAAATTAGGAAATAATATATAAGAACCTGAAAATTACATTTCAAGTTAAGAAAGCATGTACATATAACTAAGATATTCATTAACATGGAAGAAAAAGTATTCTAAAAAATTCTGTAGATTTGTTAAAAGTAAAAGTAGTCCCTCTTTACCCAGTGTATATGTTTGCCCCTTTGATAAAGGTAAGATATGGGGAGACACTGGCCAAAGGAATGACTGAACCTCAATAACAAGAGGAATGTACTTGAGTTCCCAATGCATGGTTAGAGTTTAGAGTAGAATCTTTAGGACAAGAGTCACCAGAATTAAGAGCACTTTATTGTCAAAAGTTGCTTGTTTTGGCCATTTTGTTTGCTTTTTCCCAGTAAGATTGTATAAAGTGGTCAACATAATAAGCCACTCCATTCTAACCCTGTCCCCTTCCTATGATATGTCACAAAATTTCATTTTTTTTTTCTCATGTCTTTGAGTTACAAATAAATACCCACAGAGATCTCAATTGGGGGCTGTTTCGCTGAGGCTGATTTATACCCAAGAGGCAGCCCATTTGAATTTCTGGGGCTTTAACTAAATCTTGTCTCCAAGTAATTAATTCTCTATGCAACCATGGTCACACATTGTGGGAAATGGAATCCAATGTGGGACATAAGCTCATGTCTGTACAAAAAAAAAAAAAAAAAAAAAAACAGTGGTGCAGCACTGTGAGTCATGAAGCTACAAGTCAAACACTACAACTATAATTTAGCATAATAGACTGGTCCCCCAAAGCCTGAAAAAGGAATCAAAACATCCAACTCATCATTTTATTCTCAATAAGGGAGTCAAAGATGACCAGAATAGCCTGAAAATTCTGGGCTAGGTCACAACCTACATCTTTTCAAACCAGAAGTGTTCACTATCTAATTGAACACTGAATGTGGCAGTGTTTCTTGACACACTATTTTTCTTATCTTTTGTTTTTGTTTTCTGATTTGTGTTACCACCATGGGACCAAATTTGTCTAAATAGAAAAAAATCATTTTAAGCAGGACTTACAATGCCTTTTTAAAAAAAATTGTTTATTGGCAATTTTAGGTGTATATAATGATTACAAATTTACCATAGGGAATTTGTATCTGTACATAATATAACTTGATTCCTTTTCCCACTCCCTTACCCTCTCTCCAGCTTCTCTTCTCCTTATTTACAAAAGCTTTGTTTAGATTTTGTCTTTTGAAAATGTCCAAATGCAAGGTTTCACAGTCTGAGCTTATTGAATTGTTAATTGTCATTCATCAGCATTGTCCCTGGTTCCCAAAAAAGTAACTTGGACAAGGATGACTGAGAACAATTTGGTTGCAAATTGAAAGAATGTTTCAACTCAGTAAAGTATACTCCTCTTGTCTTGTTATATGGTGGCTATTTCCACCCAGTGAACAAAGGAGGCCCCAAAGGAGAAATTGTTTCCCCTCAGTTGTCTCCATTGTTCCCCTCAGAAGTCTCATTAGCCCATCAATCTTCCACAGTCATAGACACTCCTCTTAATGGAAGAAATACTGTAGAAATGATTAAGACTTGAGAAAATGTAGGAATGAAGTATCATAAAGCTAAAAGCTAGTAGTCTTGGAAATGTAATTGTGGCAATTATAGTCATGCTAAAAAAAGTTCATAAAAATAATAAACAAATTACTCATCAAAATTTAAAAATGTTGCCACTGATAGTGCAGAGATCAGACTATATGGGACAAAATAATATAATAATAGGCATAAAATACCATGTTCTTCCCAAAGAAATTTTTATCATTAATTTTACAGAGGTTCAAAGATAGCAGGACTGAACACAAAACCTGCACCTGCTAAGTTTTTCAACAATTCACTCTTATAAGAGTATCAGATTATAGCTTCATTTTAGCTCCCTCTGGAGTGTAAATTGGATCTCAACAAATAAATTCATTTCTTTCACAACCAGTGGGTCACTTGAGAAATCCTGTGATTGTCGGTAATGGGTCCTGGGAAAGAGTGAGATGCATCCCACACAATCTTTGGGTGATCTTCTTTATCTACATACTTTCTCCATGAAAGAGGATGTAGAATAACTGAGATTTATTTTAGGAACTGCAAAAGTAACACAAGGGAAAGTAAACCAGACTTTTGTAATGATCAAATAACCTCATGCATAAATCAAAATAAACAATTGATCTATAAATACTTCATACTAAATGTAAAAGAAAGCTAATCTCAGAGCATATAAACTTCCCTATAGGATATTACAGAAGAAACTGTCACAGGGAGCAACCAAATATAATTAACAAGCATTCTAAGACTAGTAAAACAAAGATGGGGACAAAAAATTCTTCTTGGAACGTTCTGAAAATTCTATTGCACATAAATATCATTCCCTAGATTTATAGGAATCCACTGTTACAAGTCTTAGCTATTTGATGAGTTTATCTTTGGCCTTCAATTTAACTTGATATTTTTGTTTAACTGTTATGCTTAAAATGATTCTTGTACTTCATAAATTCTTAGACTGCAGTTACAGAGTTCAATTGTTACTCTGCTGCTTCAGTACAGACAAGGTCACTTATACACAGCCAAGAGTGGCTAGTGGACAGTCAGTCATATTTACATTGTAACAACCTGAGTTTTTCTATATGATCATAAGGAAAGAAACAAAAAAGAAAAGAAAGCCAAATGGCCACAAAAATATTTGTTACAGAGCTACTGTACAGTATGTTGGGTAGAGAGGAAAATATAAAGAGATCTAAATGTATAATGATATATTTTTGATGTAAGGGGATTTTACGTGATGAAGATAAAGAACTACAACAAAACTAGAAGATTCAAGTATGTTGAAAGCAGGTTTGTGGAGGATGCAATTTACAGAAAGAAATACATATGTTTGCTTGTAGGTTTAGTTGAACCAAGGCTATTTCTTCTGAAAACTCTTGTTGCTCAAGGAAGATTAGTGGGTGCTGATCCTGACTTTCATTAATCACTCTTTCCCAGGTCTCATCTCTCCTTTCCAGTGTGACAGATATTTTCAGACAAAGGCTATAGTTCTCATTTTTGAGATTAGTATTAGACATGAGCTTATTTGTATGACAATCAGAAACACCTATATTGTTTAATAACAGATAAGACAAAGCTGCCTTTTTTGGACATTTTCAATGTGGTTTATAGCATTTATTATTATTGACTTTATGGTGTGTTAATTATATTTATATCTCCAAAATGTACAGGTCCTTGAAAATGCAAAATTTAAAATAAAACCTCATCGTCCTAGTGACTTCCAGACTAAAATTATCTATGATGGTTAACTTTTTAAAATCAAATATCTGAATTCTCCTTTACTTGTTTTTTTACAGGTGTTTGCAAATACAAAACATAACATCTTATCACCTTAGTGACTTCCAGACTAAAACATGTTAATGTTCTGCAAGAATTCAACTTCTAAGACAACATGACTGATAACAAATGATAGTGTCCTAAACAACCCCTCAATACAGTCACTGATGCAGAGTATGTTATGAGGATGATACAGGTTATTGAAACCATATTTATTCATAATAGTAATGTTGAAATTCTCTTCTACATATTTGGACACTTGCAAAAATTGATTAGATCCCAAACTACACCTTTTTTTATGACACTCATTTTCTTGACCCCCTAGTGGAAGGCAATACTTACAATCTGATTGTGTTTTCTACCTCTTTACAAAAAAGTTCCTTCATTCACATCAAATTTTTCACCATGGTGCTTAAGGTCTCATCCATTTCCCTTAATTTCACACATACACAAGCCCAAGAAATCATTAATAACTGCCTTGAGTTCCAAACCATGTACAATTTTGTGCTTTGATATGTGTCAATTCCCATATTTTAGAAGGCGATGAAATTTGATTAATAAACTAACTCATCATAATTCTTTGGTTAACCTTAAATATTGTCTATAGATGCTCATTTTGAGTATATATATATATACTGTTTAACAACCATATAAAACTGTAACACACATTAAATGTCATTTAATCTCATGTTTTTTCTCTAAAGGGATTGCCTTCATAAATTAAGACTGATAATGGCCCTGCCTACATTTCCAATTATCCTTAGATTACTTTGAATTCTGGCCCGTTAAACATATCATAGGTATGCCTTATAACTCTTCAGATTAAACAAAAGTAAAATGACACCATGAGCTCCTAAAAACCCAAACATTTAAACAAAAAAAGAGAAGTATAAAGAAGCTTTCTACACAAAACAAGTATATAAAAAACTATTTTCAATTTTAAATTGTGATTCAGAAGATTTAGGAAACTATTTTATCTCAGCAAAGGACAGGCCAAAACTTTTTGACCTTTACCAGTACCCACTGTCAGATCAACAATGGGTAGTCCCAAAAGAACTGTCAACTCAGAGAGAATATATCTGTTTTGTCACTCACTGGCCCTGTTTGGGTTCCGTCAAAGGCTGTGTTTCCATATAATGCATCTTGGTTACTTTTCTCTTGTTGCTGGGATGAAATACTTGATGTCCAAAATGAAGGAGGAAAGGTTTATCTGGCTTACAGTTTTTGGAGGTTTCAGTCCATAAACTGGTGGCTCCAAGGCAGGGTAGCATAACTATGGGGCAACTGTTCATGGTAGCTGTATGAGGTAGATACCAAAAGTGTCAAGAGCAAAAAGGGGAAAACACAACTTCTTCCTTCCCTCATATAGTATGCAGCTACAGCACTCCCACCACCAATCCCAGCACTAGACAGCAAACCAGTCACAAATGTTAGACTCGACTGCCTTTGAAAGACCTTCCCCCAATGACCACATGAGGCTTTGGAGGGACATTTAAATATATACCATAACACCATGTGACACCAAGTGACAAGCTACAGAGCACAAGAATTCTCTTCATTTCTGCAATCCTGCTTCTTATAGTGACCATGAAAGTTAGCTATTATTGCAAAACTGCAAAAGCAAAACAGTTCTTATTTTTCTGAGCTTGCTGGCATATATATATATATATATATATATATATATATATATATATAATCTCACCAATTTTTAACATAATTACTTGGGGAGATTCCAAACCATCTTTTTCTCCTAGTGACTTTTATACAATCAGAACTTAGTAGACACAGCCACTTATTGACCCACAAAGAATTGTGAGAGGGCCACTCTGGCAATGCTAGTGGTTAATACTCTTTACCATATGCAAGGTATTTCCTGACAGAAAAAGTCTCTCTTATATATAGTCATCAATATCACTGATAGTATTTATTGTTTTCCCTTTCATCTGAAATGGTATGTGACCTATAGGAGATGTCCTAAATTTTGGGTGGATTTCACGTCAGTCCACCAATATCTCTGTTATTCATTTGTTTATAATCTAATCCTGGATAATTGGAGATCCCATAATTTGAAGACATTACAGTCTAATTATGCCTGAGATAATATTTTGCCTTTTAATTACTATAACACACCTTCATGGAATCCTGAGCTTGCTGCACTCTTCTTATTGCCTCTCCTTAGATGCTTTTCTTTATCAAGAAATCCTTCTGTCACCTAGCTATTTCTTGCTTCCCGCATATTATTATAATTGGTAATTATCAACTTCCAGATTATCTCATATGGACTTTTCATGATAGTTCTGATCATGTTATGGCCTGTAGTTCCTGTTCATATATTCTATATTGGTTCAGGAACTTAATTTGTTCTATGATCTTGGAAAAAGATGGCCACATTTGTGTTTCTTTGAGAAAGATGGCTACAATTGTGTCTATCACCTAATTCAGATTTTGCAAATAAAAACAATTTTTTCCAAATGCTTCTGTTTGTGAATAAATTTTTTGCAAATGAATGTATTCATGAACCAAAGCACATTTATTCTTCTAATCATTATCACATAGTTTAAAGCATTTAATATACTTTGCCTGCTAATGCTACTTCCTAACTTCGTACATTTTACATAATATTGCTCAGCTGAATTTTACGCACATTGTGAAACCCAAACACAAAGCTTAAATCTGGCTTCCCAGCAATTTCACTTGAAAGTGGATGACAAATCCCCCCCTTAAACAAATTTCCTCAGCACTTGAATATATTAGCTAAAAATATTTTCTGGACACTCTAGTTGCTCCTATAATTGGAGCTACTACATTGACCACCACAGGTGTGACTACAGCTGTCACCTTGATTCATTCTATAAAAACTGCTTAAACTATGAATGACTATTTCCAAAATGTTTCCTCAATTAGACCTTGGGGTCCCTTAATCCTCAGCTCAATGCCCCTGATCCTCCAGTGCATGGTTACTGATTTGAGCAGAATCTGCAGGACAGCAGTTAGGAAAATTAAGAGCAAGTTACTGTCAAATATTTTTGCTTTGGGCGATGTATTATCTTTGCCCCAATATCACTGAGAACGGTAGAGCAACATGTGTCACATAAAAAGCCATCATGTTTCAGACCCTCCCCCAAATGTTCTATACAATATGTTATAAAGAGGTTTTCTTTTATGTCTTTGTTCTCAGAGTTTTGAGTTGCAAATAACCACAAAGGTCTCATCTGGGGGTTGTTATCCTGAGGCTGTCTTATGTCCAGTCAGTCCTTTCAAGTTCCTGGTCCTTGAACTAAGTCTTCTCTCTAAGTAATAATCTTCATACTCTACACAGCCAAGTTGCACAGTGCAATAATCAGATGCATGAATGTGCTTGTGGTCTTTTCCATATCAACAATTCTGTTCCACTGATGCACATTTCTGTTTTCTGCCAGGATCATGCTGATTTTTACCACTATGGATATGTAATATAAAGTGAAATGTGTGACTGTGATACATCCTGATATGCTTTTGTTGTCAAAGGTTGCTTTTGCTATTCTAGTTCTTCTCTGTTTCTGCATGAATTGGAGAATTCTTTTTTCTAGGTGTTTGAAAATTCTATTGCATATTGATTAGGATTACTTAAGTTTGTACATCAATTTTTGAACTATTGCTATTTTGACAACAGCGGATCTGTCTATCAGGGAATAGGGATTAAATTTCCACATACTTTTATTTTTTAAAATTTTATTTCTTTCTCTCTTATTTTTACAGTGCACATGTATGCTGTACATAATGATTAAATTTAATATGAGGGATACATTTATATGAATATCATTCATATAACTTTTTTGTCTCCTTTCAAACCCCTCTCTTCCTTACTCCTCTTCACAGTTGCAAAAGCTCTATTTACATTTTCTTCAATATTTTTCTTTAAATCACTGTTTCTTCCTTCTCTCACTTTTAGCATAATCTTTCGTCATCTTTTTCATTTGAATAAATTCTTCCTACTTCCCACTATCTAACATTCTGCTCTTCATTTATACTTTGGATTCCTCACACAAGTGAACTAATGCGAAATTTAAATCTATGTGTTTGATTTACTTCATTTAGGGTTACGGTCTTGAGATGTATCATTTACCTAAAAATGCTTCAGATTTATACTTTCCAGCAGGGTAGTACTCCACTGTATATAAATGCCATCTTTTCTTTATCCATGCATCTCTTGATGAGGATATACGCTGTTTCCAAGATTTAGCTACTATTAACTCTGCTAATATAAACATGGTTATGCAGATAGCACTGTAATCTGATATGTTTAACTCTTCTGGGAAGATAGGAGGAGAATAGTTGAGTCAAATGAATCCCACAAAAAATTGTTCATATAATCATATATAATAAAAGCAGATAAAACACAGCAAGATAGAACCAATCAATGTAGACAAAAAAAAGTATGATAGGACTTCAAAACAAGATGACAGGAAATCAGCAAAGGCTATCATAATGTCTTATTTTCTTCAGAATGCTGTTCACACCATTACACATAATAAAATCAAACAAAGTAGAATAAAACCAATTAAACAAATAAATGAAAGTATTATATGAGTTCAAAGTAATATAATAGGAAATCACGATTACCATATTGTATCCCATTATATTCAAAACACTAGCCCTTACCATTTGACAGAGTAAAATCTAACAAAACAAAACAGAACAAAGCCAAACCTAACAAAACTGTGAAAATACAAGAGTTCAAGAAAAGACAATAAGAAATTCACTGTAGTTACTACCTTTCCCACCCAGATGTTTCCTTCCCTATGACTCTTATAACAACTATTTTGCTTTTAGATCCCATTAAATCCTCCTGTTTCTTATGCTAGAGTCCACACATATGAATTTGAACTGTTTTGCCCATGAACATGATTTCCAGTTGTGCCCATTTACCTAAAGGAGCCGTTATAACTCGGTAGCTTTCCACTGCATGAAAATACCATCTCTTTCTTATCCTTTCTGCAGTTGATGGGCAAATTACTCTTGCTTTTTTCCCTAGTCTCTTGTCACTTGGAAAAATTGTTTTCTCCCCTTTGAATTTCATTCAATGAATTTCATTTCCAATTAAATGTGTATCTTGGATCTTTTTTCTTCATCTACTCTCCCTGTGTTTTCTTTTTGGATGAAAAGTCTTTACTTTTACTTGGAAATGATTATTGGTACACCAAATAACAAGTAACAAGTTATTGAGTCCTATCATCTAGTAAATCGTTTTGTTTCCTTTTGCACTGAGATAGGTCTCACAATGTAGTCTAGGCAAGCCTGTATTTTACTGTGTATCCCAAGCTGACCTCAAACTAGTGATCCCCCAGTCTCCCTCAGCCTCCCGAGTGTAGGGATTACAGGCATGCACCACCATGTTGGGCTCAACTAGAAATTTTGATTAAAAATCTCTAAGTGGACCCCAGGGAAGTATATTTACATTTGCTGTTATAATCCTTCCTCAGAATACGCTACTTTAAGGCTAGCTGCTGTTTCACACAAGTTACATGTAACTATTTACTAATTTTTCATAGATAAAGCCCCTGACCTTCAAGAAAGTGTAAGGGGAAAAAGTTATTTAATTCCTCCTTTCTTTAAAGAATTGTTATTTCTTTTTTCCTACTAAATCTAAGAAAAAAAGTCAATACTGATTGATATACATGTTGCTTGAGCCAAAAGGTGCAGGAAAACAGACAACACATATTCATTACATTTCTACGAAATATGAGGTAAAAAGATGAAATCTTTGTGAAAGGTAAATGTTTGTCCACAGAAACTAGATATGCTACTCTCCAAAAGTGAAGGGAACTATTATACAATATAAGAAATAATTCAATGTGTTTCATAAGAATAGAAGTTGACTTTGCTAAAGCTTCATATTCCATGAGAGCATCTACAATGTCAGTCCACGAAATGGGTGCTTCTTTCTTCTACCCACTGATGTGGTAGTTTTCATGGATTTTTTGCCAGATGTCTCAGATGAAGGCCAGGAGGTTATCCAAGACCTCCTCCCTGTTCTGCTGGAAATAGTTCTGCAGGAAAGGCTTCTTCTCCTGGGTCTCCTCCCCCACTTCACTGCTGTGTCTTGCCATGGGTTTCTAAGCCCACAGCTTCCTTAGCCTTGAAATCTTTCTCCCTCTGCAGGCAGTACTGTTCAATCTCTGCCTGAGCTGCTTCTTTGGCCTGCTCCAGTCTTTAATTCTTTGGCTTACAAACCTCAGACACCTTCTCTGCAGCCTTCTTCTCCGCTTGCAGCAGCTGCTGGATTCCTTGCCACTGGCTGGCTATGGCTGCAGCAGCTCTCAAGGCCAACTGAGTAGCCTGAACCAGAGACACAGCACTACTGAACAGGTGACTCCTTATATACTGTGCTTCTATTTATTGATGACCTGAGGCCACTTACATTAATGGTTACAACCAGCATACATTGGTTTGTCTCTGCCATGCTATCTGCCTGTTGCTGGCCCTCCACTTTTCCCCTGCATTCAATTACCTGTTTTGTTTGGTGACAGTCCTCTGCTTCTTTATCTCTCTCTACAATATCCATTAGCAGTTTCTATAGTGTTGGTTTGGTAGTAATGAATTCCTTCAGTTGTTCTTTATCATACAAGTATCTTATTTTTACATCAATTTTGAAAGATACTTTCTCAGGATAGATCAATCTGGGTTGGAAATTGTTTTCTTTCAGGATTTGAAACACTTCACTATTTAATATGGTACTGGAAATACTAGCAGTAGCAATTAGACAAGAGGGAGAAATAAAAGAGGTAAAGATAGGAAAAGAAGAAGTTCAACTATCATTATATGTAGATGACATGATACTCTACATAGAAGACCCCCAAAACTCCATTGAAAAACTCTTAGATATAATAAATAAATTCAGCAAGATAGCTGGATACAAAATCAATACTCAAAAATCAATAGCATTCCTATACACTAACAACAAGATCACAGAAAAATAATAGAAGCCACATCGTTCAAAATAGCAACCAAAAAAATGAAATATTTAGGAATTACCTCATAAAAGAAGTGACAGATCTATACAAGGAAAACTATAATACACTGAAAAAGAAATTGAAGAGGATCTCAGAAAGTGGAAAGATATCCCTTGCTCATGGATAGGAAGAATAAATACTGTGAAAATGGCCATTCTCCCAAAACTGTTACACAGATTCAATGCAATCTCAATAAAATTACCACCAACATACCTCATAGTTCTAGACAAATCACTCTTAAAATTCACCTGGGATGAGAAAAGACCTAGAATAGCAACGACAGTTTTAAGCAGCAAAGGCAAGGCAGGAGGCATCACAATCCCTGAGGTGAAGTTATAGTACAAAGCAACTATAGTAAAATCAACATGGTAGTGGAATCAAAACAGAGCTAAAGATCAATGGAATAGATTAGAAGATTCAACCACAGCTAAAAACACATTCAACCACCTTATCTTTGATAAAGGAGCCAAGCATGTTCACTGGAAGAAGACAGTCTCTTTAACAAATGGAGTTGGAAAAACTGGCTCTCCATATGCTGAAAACTAAAACTAGAACCATGCCTATCACCATGTAGTAAATTAAAATCTAAATGGATAAAAGATCTCAATATTAAAACAGAAACACTAAATCTATTGGAAGACAAATTGGGTAAAAACCTTGAAGACATAGGGATAAGTAGTGAATTCAAGGACAGGATTCCAACCGCATGGGAAATACTTCCCTGATTCAATAACTCAGATCACCTCTTATTAAAAAGTTTCCGCATGTCAAAAGAAATCTCCAACATAGTGAAAAGAAAACCAACAAACTGGGAAAAAAATCTTAGTGAACTGTCCCTCAGACAAAGTATTTCTGTCTAAAACATATAAAGAATTAAAAAAAATCAGACCCTCCAAATTCAAAGATCCAATCCAAAAATGGGCATCTGAGATGAATACACAATTATCAGATGAAGAAATACAAATGACAAATAGATGCATGAAAAAATGTTCATCATCATTATTCATTAAAGAAATGCAAATTAAAACCACACTGAGATTCCACCTCACTCCTGAAAGAATGGCCAGGATCAAGAAAACCAACAACAACAAAAGCTGGAGAGGTTGTGGGGAAAAAGGAACTCTCCTGCACTGTTTTTGGGAGTGTAGACTGGTGCAACCCTTGTGGAAGTCAGTCTGGAGATGTCTCAAAAAGCTAGGATTGGAAGTCCCATTTGTTCCAGCTATTCCACTTCTAGGTATATTCCCAGAAGAACTGAAAGCACCACATGACAGAGATATATGTACACCCACATTTATAGCAGCACAATTTGTAATAGCCCGATCTTGGAAACAAACTATGTGTCCATCAACTGAGGAATGGATAAAAATGTTGTGGTATTTTTATACAATGTTGTACTACTCAGCTATAAAGCATGATCACATTGAGATACTTAATATAAATGGGTGCAGCTTTAGACCATACTCATAAGTGAAATAAATCAAACCCTTGTATGAATCCCGAATATTTTCCCTAGTGTAAGAAATGATAACAATACATAAAAGTATGTGGTAATCATGATTCCCCATTATATTGCTTGAAAACTTATAAGGTTTTCATTCATTAATTGTAATGGCTTTATTCTGGACTGCTTGATTTTATTGTCTGTGATGGTATGAACAAGTATTTTGGAGAAAACAAGATATCATAATAGCTAGTACTTATTTAATATCATCTTATTTTGAAGTCCCATCAAGCTTTTGTTTTTCTGTCTCCATTGGCCTTAACATGTTGTATTTAATTGGATTTTATTATATGTGATAATAAAAACAAAAACTTTTATAGACCAGGAGATAATATAGAAATCATAGTCCATTTTCTGTTAGTTGGTTCTAAATACCCTGTAACACTGTCATTCTCTTGAATCGTTTTACATTGTCTTGATATGTTTGATGCTACAGTATATGAAATTATACTCAAATATTTCAAGGAAAGACACACTATGATAACTCCTTTTATGTCAGGATATCTTGTGGTGAAACACTATGTTGCTTAAATTGTTATGTTCTGACCTGTGCTGTTTTGTTGTTATGTTCTCTTTTATCTCAATCTCCTTTTTAAGTTTTTAAAATCTTTTTAATTAAGGGAAAAATGAAGAAAAAAACAGGAGGATACATTATAGTAACCCCTTGGATTTCCTATTAACTTGATTTGATACCTTGTATTGCTCTCATCATCTTGTTTTGACTGATTTTACTCTATTCCATTTTGCTTGATAGTACCAAGTTTGAGAGTATATAGGCAACAACTTTGAAGACAATAAGATTCACTATGATGCCGATTCTTCTTTGACTATTATCTTCTTTTGAAGTCCTGTAATGTCTCCAATGTTTTGTTTTTATTGGCTTTGTTCCATAGTATTTTGTTCAATTTTATTATACCTGATGATATAAGATTTTTAAGATAGTAGGAGGCATTACGGTAACCATTGTTGATCACCTTGTATTCTGTTTTTACGTCATGTACTATGTCCATCCTCTTGATTTGACTGACTCTGTTTTGTTATATCACTTTTGGTTTTATTCTCTTCAAAAAAAGTAGTAAGAAAGGTAGGAGTAATAAAACCAAAGTGTGTAATTATCATTGTAAATAAGAGAGGAAAAGAAAGTGCTGTAAAGTATATAACTGTATGTATATTTAAGCATATAAGATAGATCATTGAACAGAACTGTTTGCAGTCTCACTGTTTGAATGTCCACTTTATAAGCTTTAATTTTGTACCTTGAACAACTATTTCTAAGGTGGCAATATGTAATCTATTAATTAGTGATTTCTTACTGTTTATTTTTTTTGAAATTCTGTATTACTTGTATCCTTTTTCTGTTATTTTTTTCTTTTTCTCCTTAAATAAAATTTTAAAAAAATACTAAAATAAAATACATGCTTTTGGGCCCTTTTTAAAAAGTGTGACTGGGCTGGCACTTAGCTCAGTGGCATAAGCAGCTGCCTGATAAGCGCAAGGTCGTGAGTTCAATCCCCAGGAAAAAAAAAAAAAAAAAAAAAAGCGACCACTGAAGGTTTATCTGGTTTCATAGATGTCTTGTTCTATTCTATTGGTCTGTATGTCTATCATTTTTTACTATAGCTTCCTATTATAACTACAATGTTAATAATGACTAACACTTTGTTCAGATTTGCTGTGGTTGTTCTGGGTCACTTCTGGTTCCATATAGACTTCTGGGTTGTTTTTTCTTGTCCTGTGAAGGATGCTGTTGGCATTTTAGGAGGATCTCGTCTAGTCAGCTTTAGTACTGTGGCTATTTTAGCAATGTTAATCCTATTCATGACTAAGATCTCTTTTTCCCTTTCTAACATCCATTTCAGTTTCTGATTTCTCAGTTTTAAATTTTACAGTTTTTGTAATTGAGAACTTTCAATTGGTTTGATTGATTCCTAGATAATACATTTTTTGAAAATACTATTATAGATATATTGTCTACACTCTTTGTGGGCTCATTATTGGTATATAAAAATAATATTGATTTTTATATTGGTTTCATATTTTAATGCAAATATCTTAAGCTGCACAGCAAACCCCATCCAGTCAAGCAACCTCAGCACCTGTTAACCTCGTAGGGCCCTGCCCATCATCACCAATCAGCTGGGGACTTTTGGGTAAGTCCCTTGGGGACTAGTTGAGTCTACTCAGTGAGTGTAAGTGACCCTGGAGCCACCTGTGCTTAGTGGTGTGAAACAAAGTCATTCACAGTGAACTTCATCCAGCCATGCAATCTGAGAGGGGCGTACCAAGGACAGTAAATCAGCTACGGACTTTTGGATAGGTTGCTCAGGGCCTAGTTGGTCTGCGTCCAACTACCCCAGTCAATCAAGGACCTTCAGTGTACCATGGGGCATGAGGTGAAGCACACTCCATCTAGATGTTCAGTCCTGGTATGCCATTCAGAAGCTGGTAGAGCCTCTCCAGGTAACCTCAAGAACTTGGGGATTTTCAGAGTACCACCTGGGGTATGTGGAAGGCCTGCTCAACGTATCATTCACATATGAGGAGACTTCAAAAGTCACTAGGGATCTGGTAAGGCCTGACTAATAACTTTTACTCAACTGAGGAAATTCCCTGCAGTGCAGACAGATAACCCTTAACCCAGCAAGCAAATGAGACTTTGCATTCAACTTCTCCAGGGGAAATGCAGGAAAATGGCAAAATGAAAGAACAAAATGCAGTCTCAAACTGCCAGCCCATACCAAACAAGCCTAGGTGACATGGACACAGAAATAACAGTAAGCCATACACTTGAAACATTATAAATGATATCAATTGAAGTAAGGATTCAAATCTATGAAGCTATAGAGGAACTCAGATAAGAAATAATCTCCCAGGTAAAAGAAGAAATGATAAATGCAATAAAATAAATGCTGAATACATCTAAAGAAGACATAGCTAGAAATAGAGAAGCATTGTAAAATGATGAATATGCATAAATAATATAAGAAAGAATCAGAATTCTTGAAACAGATTCAAAAAGATATCCAGGAAATCAAAAATTCCATTGAAAGCTGGCAAAACTGCTTCAGTGAATGTGACAATACTCTTTCAGATCTCATAGACAAGATTGCAGCAAGCAAACAGGAAAGATTTTCTAAAAACAGCAAAATTATCAAGAAATAATTCAGTAGTTGAAAGATGATGAATAGAAAAACAATATGAGATTGATAGCTGTAAACAAAAAAGAATATGACAACACAAAATATATTAAAACACTATTTACAGAAGTATTAGCTGAAAATTTCCCAAATATGTGAAAGGAAACTGACATACATAAGTGAAGTGTATAGCACTCCAATTAGCTATAACCAAAATAAATCAACACCCAGACATATAATAATCAATATCCCAGCAATTAAACATAAAAGCACAGGATATTAAAACTGTTAAAAGAGACAGATCATTCACAAAGGAAAGGTCATCAGAATCACAGCAGACTTCTCAATACAAACAACAAAATCAAGAAGAGCATGGAGTGAGGTGTTTCAAATCTTAAAGGAAAACAACTTCCAACTGAGATTAATGTACCCTGCAAAACTGTCCTTCAAAATTGATAGAAAAATAAGATACTTCCAAGACAAAAAAAGCTGAAAAATTTATTAAACACCAAAGCAACCCTGCAATGAATACTAAAAGATATTCTAGATGACATAAAAATAATTATGACTTCAAGAACACCAACAGAAAAAACCACCAAGCATTGCAAACAGAGGGGAAAGGTGAAGAACCAACAGCAGTAAGATAACATGACAAAAATAAGCCAAGATATGAGTTATAACCATTAATGCAAATGGCCTCAATTCACTAATCAAAAGAAACAGACTAGCAGAGTGGATCAAGAAATAGCATCCAACCATATGTTGTACACAAGAAACCAATCTAAACCAAAAGCAAATTCATAGGCTGAAAGTCAGAGGATGGAAAAACAATACTTCATGCAATAGGAACGCAAAAGAAGCAGGGGTAGCTATTCTGTATGCAGACAATATGAACTTCAAAGCAAGAATGATCCAAAGAGATAAAAAAAGTCACTACATACTAGTTTGGGGAAAATTTCAAAAGGAAGAGATAATAATCTTAAATATATGTGCACCAAATGTGGGAGCACCCAGCTATATAAAAAGAATATTAATAGAAATGAAAAAATCAAAAAGCAATAACACATTTATAGCGGCAGACCTTAACATCCTTTTGATGAAAAGAGACAGAATAACTAGACAGAATATCATCAAAGAAAAAAGTGAATCAAATGTGTGAACAAATGGACATGGTAGATGTATACAGTGTTCCATGCAACATCAGAATATACATTCTTTTCAGCTTCACATGGGACATTTTCTAAAATGAACCACATATTAGCCAATAAAATATGCTTAAGTAAATGCAAAAGAATCAAAATTATTCCCTGCATATTATTTGATCATATTGTCATGAAAGTAGAATTTAGTGACAAAAGAAGCTGGAAAAATTCCATTAACATATGGAAATTAAATAATATACTCTTAAACAACCAATGGATCACAGAGAAGATTAAAGAAAAAATGAATAATATCTACAAGCAAACAGAAATACAAATACAACTTACTGGAACCTGTGTAATGCAATCCTAGAGGGCTATTTATTGCAGTGAATTCCCATATCAGGAAAACAATACATACACAAATAAACAACATGATGCTGCACTTTAAATATTTAAGAAACAAGAGCATGACAAGTCCAAAGCCAAAATAATGGAGGAAATTATAAAGTTCAGAGCAAAAATTAATGCAATATAGACTAAGAAAACAATACAAAGAAGTAATGAATCAAAGAATAATTGAAATATTATGAAAGAATAATTAAAATTGATAAGTCCCTGGTCAACCTAAGGAAAAACAGGAGAGAAACACTCAAATTCAAGCAATAAGGAATGAAAAATGGCAAAATCACTCCAGACCCTGTGGAAATACAGAAGACCATCAGTAACTGCGTTGAAAAACTTCACTCTGATAGGTTTGATAACACAGAAGAAATGGGCAGATTTTTAAAAACATATAATTTACCAAACTGGATCAAGAAGACATAAATCTGCTGAATAGCCCAATTTCAATTAATAAAATTGAAAAGGCAGTTCAAAACTTACCAACAAAGAAAAGCCCAGGGGCTGATGGATTCACAGGTGCATTCTACAAGAAATTCACAGAAGAATTAACACCACCACCCCTCAAACTCTTCAATGAAATTGACATGGGAGCAATTCTAACTAACAAACTCTTGGAAGCAGTTGTTAACTTAATATCAAAACCAGAGAAAGACCCAACCAAAACAAGAAAAAAAAAAAAAAAAAACTATGAGCCAATCTCCATAATGAACAAAGATCATAGACGCAAAAATGCTCACTAAAATACTGGCAGACAGAATGCATCAAGTCATCAGGAAGACTGTACACATTAAAACAGTGGGATTCATCTCAAGAATGCAGCTGAGATTCAAGATATGCAAATCAATAAATGTATTATTCAATATCAATAGAGCCAAAGAATCACATGGTCATTTCAATAGATGCAGAAAAAATATTTTGATAAAGTCCAACACTCATTCATGATAATAACACTACAGAAAATCAGAAGAGATGGTCTTTACATCAATCTGATAAAAGCCATCTATGACAAACCAACAGTCAGCATCATATTAAATAGTGAAAAACTGAAAATTTTTATTCTAAAATCAGGAAAAAGACAAGTACATCCATTATCACCACTACTATTCAATATAGTGATGGAAATATTAGCCAGAGCAACTACATGAAAAAGAGAAATAAAAGGAATAAGGATAGGAAAAGAAGTTAAATTATCAATACTTGCAGATGACATGGTACTCTACATAGAAGACCCCCAGAACTGCATTAAAAGACTTCTAGGTATAATAACCAAATGCAATAATGTTCCTGAATACAAAGTCAACATCAAAAATCAATAACATTCCCTTATGCCAACATCAAACTCATTGAGTGAAATATAACAAAAGCCACACCCCTCACAATAGAATCCAAAAGATGAAATACTTATGAATCAATCTAACAAATGAAGATCTATTCTGTGAAAATTACAATATTCAAAAAAAAATCAACAGAATCTCAGAAAATGGAAAGACATTCTTTGTTCATGTTTAGGAAGTACAAACGTTGTGAAAATAGCCATTCTTCCAACCTTGTTATACTGATTTAATGCAATTCCAATTAAATACCACTAGCATACCTCCCAAATCTAGAGAACTAATTCCAAAAATTCATCTGGAATCAGAAGAGACCTAAAATAACAAAGCCAAATCTGGGCAACAGAGGCAAGGAAGGAGGCATCACATTTCATGATTTGAAGTTATACTAAAAAGCGTTTGTGTTAACATCATCATGGTACTGATAATATTGGAATAAAAACAGACCTAAGGATCAATGGAATAAATTAGAAGGTACAACTACAGCTAGAAATTCACTCATCTACCTTATCTTTGACAAAGTAGCCCAACATGTTCACTGGAAAAAGACAGCCTCTTTAATAAGTGATGCTGGAATAACTGGCTTTCCATAAGCTGAAAACTAAATCTAGACTGCTGCCTATCACCATACACTAAAGTCAAAGTGGATCAAAGATCTAAGTATTAAAACAGAAACACTCAATCTGCTGGAAGACAGAGTAGGCAGATTATGTTACTTAAAGTATGCGATTATAGGACAAGAAATGAGCCAGCATGAGATTTTTGTTGAAAACATAGACGTAGTCAGAGATTTTGTGAACAAAAATCTAATTGCATGGGAAATACATTCCAAAATCACTAACTGGGATTTTGTATTACTAAAAAGTTTTGCATGCCAGAATAAACCTCCAATATAGTTGTGGGAAACCCAATTGGCTGTCATCTTCTGTTAATAAGACAACAGCCATCTTAATGCTAAGTTTCTATTTGGAAGCTAAGTTTCCACCTCTCCTCACCTAGCCTGTCACATGTCCCTGTAGTTCGGCCGGTGGAGCAATTATGCCAATTAGCCCACCTTATAAGCCTGTGCATGGGACATTTGAATTACCCTATAGCCTCTGGTCTCATTAGAACTTCCCGCTGTTGCTAAGTTACCTGCTGACGTGTCAGAACTCAACTCCCTCCATAATACCCTGTATATTTGCTATTCCTTCTTTGAATAAATGAGACTTGATCAGACCACTGTCTTGTCTCCATTCTTCACATCTCTTCTCTCTCCCAAATCTCCACTCCCCCTCTAGGGTCTCCATTGACTTACCCAGGGTTGGGACATAGTGAAAAGAAAAACAAAAAATTGGGAAAAAATTCTTACTCAACTCTCCCTCAGACAAAGGACTTCTACCCAAAATATAAAAAGAATTTAAAATATCAGACCCTAAAATTCAAAGATCTAATAAAAAATGGGCATAAGAGATGAATACACATTTTTAAGCTGAAGAAATACAAATGGCAAATAAATACATTTAAAAACATTCAACATCATTGGTCATTAGAAAAATGTAAATTCAAACCACACTGAGATTCCATCTGACTCCAGAAAGAGTGGCCAAGATCAAGAAAACCACCAATAACAATTGCTGGAGAGGCTGTGAGGAAAATATAA
Organism: Cavia porcellus; assembly: GCF_034190915.1. Classification (NCBI taxonomy): domain Eukaryota; kingdom Metazoa; phylum Chordata; class Mammalia; order Rodentia; family Caviidae; genus Cavia; species Cavia porcellus. Next base: position 49,504,077 of record NW_026947486.1, read on the forward strand.
CTGTTCTGCACTGTTGGTGAGAGTGTAGTCTTGGTTAATCACTGTGGAAGTCAGGCTCAAGGTTCCACAGAAAGCTGGGATTGGGAGTCCCATTTGACCCAGCTATTCCACTGCTGGATATATTCCCAGAAGATTTGAAAATATCATACCACAGTGATATATGAGCACTCAAGTTTGTTGCAGCACAATTTGTAATACCCAGATCTTGGAAACAAGCTAGATTCCCATCAACTAAGGGATGGATTAAAAAGATGTGGTATTTTTATACATTGGAGTACTACTCAGCTATAAAGGATCACAGTGAGGCTTTTATAGGTAAATGGGTGTGACTTTAGACCATATTCGTAACTGAAATAAAAAAGACACATGTGTAAATGCAGTATTGTCTCCCTAGTGTAAGAAACTGAAAGAGAAAATAAAATTCAAAATCTTCAATCAATACTTGGAAAGGGTAAAAAACTACTCAAAGGGGAAGACGTAATTTAGGGAAAAGGAGAAAAGTAAGAAAGGAAAAGAAAAAAAATATACAAACTTATAGGTACACATTTAAGAAAGCTAAGATGATTGTACTACTAATTCTATTAGTTCTTAGGACAAAACAGTTAACATCCAAAGGATTGGATCTATTTTGTATGTTTATACCTGGTAATCTAAGTTCTACTTTTGAAGATAAGTATGCAAAAGAACAACCTTAGTTATGTTCCTTCCACCTTGTTTTGGGGGCCTGTATTGTCATTGTTTTGGGCTTTTGTTGTTGTTATTTATCTCTTATTTCTTGTTTTTCTTGTAATCTGTTTTGTTTTTGTTTTTTTTTTTTTCTCTAAAATAGAAAGGACAAGGCATATATATATAGGCTTATACATGCCTAGAACTTTTCTTAAAGAGTTTACAAGAATTCATTTAATGACATGTGATTGTATGAACAGCTACTTTGAACAAAATGAGACATTATTGTAGCCACTGCTGATTTCCTGTGACCTTACTGTGAAGTCCAATAATGCTGTTATTTTTGTTTTGATTTTAGTCTGTTTTGCATTATTTAATTTCAACATGTGTGAAGGTATGTGCAGCTATTTTGAAGAGAATAAGGGACATTATCAGAGCCATTCTTGATTTTCCTATTGTATGGTTTTGAAGGCCTATAATACTTTCATTCTTTTGTTTTGATTGTTTTATACTATTTTGCTTGTTTGAATTCACTGTATGAGAAAATATGAACAACTATTTCAAAGAAAACAGAGACATTATGGTAGCCTCCGATGATTTCCTGTTTTGTTTTGAAATCCATTGTTGCTTGCATTGTTTTATTCTGATCTGCTTTATTCTGTTTTGTTCTAATCTCTATAAAATAAAAAAAATAAAAATATCTTAAGGCAGTTTCTAGGATGTCCCTTTAAAAGACTACTACTTCTGGAGCGATGCATGCTGGCAAAAGACTGTAATTTCAATATACTGGTAGTCTGAGGCAGAGGAGCTGCAATTTGCAAGACTAGTTTTAGCAACTCAGCTCCTTAGTGAGACACTGTCTCAAAAAAAAAAAAGGAAAAAAATGAAAAGGAAAGGAAAGTAAAAGCTGCCAATTGATATCAGTGTAAAGTCCTTGGTTCAAACTGTTTACTGAAAAATGACTGGTGGTACTCCCCACCCTACTACCATTTTTGGTATTGGGGACTGAGCCCAGGGTATTTGCATATGAGGCAATGCTCTACTATTGAAATACACCACTTGACCTTTTAAAAATTATTTTGAGATAAGGTTTCATTAAGCTACCTAGGCTAACCTGGAATTTGCAGTCCTCTTACATCAGTCTCCCAAATATCTGAGTTTGCAGGATGAACATTTTCTGACCCTTTTTTCTTCTCTCTTTTGTACTTGTTTATCCATATATGTCATTATTTTTAATCCTGAAGCAAGAGACCACAAAACAAGGATGCTACAATAATTTATTGAAAGCACCATAATCTCTGAGAACTTTATAGAGCACAACTGCTACACTATCTGTAGACTGCATACCACTAGATTTACGTGTAGAATTGAAATATGTTGAAGGATGCAAGTAGAAACCACACTCGTAAGTGATTTATTCTAAATCAGACTTGCAAGTGTAAGCACCCTATTGTCTCACTAGTGTAAGAAACTGAAAAAGTAAAAAGATCAAAAAGTTACAATAGATATAGTAAAAGGGAAAGAAATTTTTCAAAAGGAAATTAAATTGTTTGATCAATGTTCTGTGCCTGTATCTGGTAAACAGAGTAACTATTTTATGGATAACAATAATGCAATATAACAAGCATTGTTAAATATAATCTTGTTTTGAAATCTTATATCACTATTGGTTTTTTGTTGTTATTTTGCTCTTGTTGCTGTTTGTTTGCTTCTTGATTTTTCTGTTTAAAATAAAAGAATTGGAACATGTTTCTTAAATAGCTATTACTTGGAGTCTCAAACTTATAGCTAAAAATTAATTCTGAATAATATAGCGCATTACTCGTAGATGGAAGTAAATATGAAAGGAATCATGGAAAAGGAGAATGTTTGATTTGGACTAATGAGAACAATAGGATGAGAGTGAGAAATATTTGTTTTGTAGTAAGTTCTAAAGATATTGACTCCATAAGTATGAGCACAAATAATTTTGATTTTAAATATAAAAATTACAATGACAACAAAACACATGGTCTACGTTTTTATATTTTTGGCTTTTGTTCCTGATACTATTATTCTACTCTACTTTCTCTTGAGTTGTTTGCATTTTGAGGTTTTTTTCCATGTGTAGATTTTAATTTCCTTTAAAATAGGAAGTATCCAACATAATTCACTCTTCATGTTAGTGTAAAGTAAAATATCACAGCGTATTCTCTAAATAACATATTGAAGTTAATTTCTCATCTCGATTTTATTTCAATAAAAAGGCTCTGAATAGGACATTAAAATTTAGAATATTTTTACTTGAGAAATCTATGCCTCATAACATTTCTATATTGCTTTATCTACTTAAGTGTAAGAGAAAATACTTTATTTCTTTAGAAAAATGTTATACTTAGAAACTTGTTTTTTAATATATTTCCTTTTTGATTTTTTAGATGATCCTCCATTTTCTGCTAAAATGAAACCTTACTTAATCACAAGAACCAATTGTTAACTTTGCATTGAATGAGATGGGAAATCAGTGGTAGTGATAATACTTACATCAGACAAATCATCAAGTGGATAGTAAAATTCAAAATTAATTCTTTAAAAACTTATTGCTAATTATGTACTAGAATCACCACTATGTAAATCTTATGAAAATGTCTTTCAAATGCGACATCGAATATTGATACAAAACTGATAACTATAATTTTTAATCTGTCGTGCATTACATGAATATATGACAGGCATTTCAGATCAATTCCTAATTTTTAAGCACGGTTATTAAATATATTTCAAGTATTTTATAATGGAATCATTTATTGTATAAGTGTAAGATACTTTCAATATCCTCACAATAATTACAACTATTTCAATAACACTTTGATCTTGTCTCAAAGAAATATTATTTATTAGCAGCTCCTGGCTCTTTCATACTCCCAAACCCCGGGAACCATTAATCTAATTTCTGTCTCTATAGAGTGACTTTTGCATATATTTAATATACATGAATAATACACTATGTAGTAATTTGTGATTAAGTTCATAATTCCATATTTTCAAAGCTTATCCATTTAATACCATGTTGGATATTTCATTCGTTTACCTGGATCCATAATATTCTATTATCTGCATATATCTCATGTTTTTGATCCATTTACTTAATAGACATTTGAGTTGTTCCTACTTTGGTGCTGCAATAATGAATGCTACTAAAAATATCAGAATGTGATTTTTTTGGCTGATTACAAGCTTTTCATTCTTATAAGTATTTGCCCAGAAGTGGAACAGAGTTATAGTTCTGTGTTAAACTTTTGAAAAGGTTTTTTCAAACTAACTCAAATATTTTACATTCTTATGAGCAGTGTGCAAAGGTTCTTATTTTATGTAACTTGTCCAGTACCTTTTTATTTTCTGTCTTTTTTGGTAAAGCCATTATGGTGGGTGTTAACTAATATCTCGTGTTGGTTATGATTTCCATATGACTAATGATGTTCAACATATTTTAATTTTTATACTAGTCATTTGTCTTTAAGGTGCAACACTTAACTTTTTATTATTGAATTGCAAATATTCTTTATATACTCTGGATAAAAGTTCCATATTTAGTAAATAACTTGCAAACAGTATCTCTCTTTATATGGGTTATCTTTGTGCTACTGACATTGTTTATAGGACCTCAAAGGGTTTTTAAAATTTTCACTTATACCATGTACCAAATGTGGCATGAAAAGTATTGAAAATGCCTTACCCGAACTATTTCACAGTCAACGTTTAATTCAGTAGCAACAGCTTCAATCTTCTCTCTGCAAACTGAGCCAAGACTGGTCATGCCATTGTCCCAGAATTTCTTAAGCATAGCTAAGTCTTGATCACTAAACTGAGTGCGGTCCTGTAGCTGAAAAATAAATATTTTTAAAGTTAGAATGATCAATGGAAACTATGTTCTAGACAGGATCGTCAAGCTGAATTGCATTAACTATTTTAAATACAGAGTGTTTTTCAAAATTCTTACTCTGAGCTCCTCATTCTGAAAATAAGCATTTTCATTGTTTTGTTTCTATATCATAACACAAAGTGCTAGAAGGAAATGAGAATTCTTTTTAACTGAGAACAACTTCTAAATATCAATTTTAAAGAAATGCAATAAATAAAAACATAATTTAAATAACTCACAACATGCAAAAATACTTAACATTTTAGTTGGATATTTTTTTCAATTTTTGCTATAATAAACATTTTTCACATTCAAATACAATACACAACCAAAACACAAAAACACAATGATACTGATGTGCTGCATTTTAATTAATCTATATTATTTAAACCCAGAAAATAGTCTTCTAATGATGTTGCAATTAATTTAAAATGTGAACAACAGAAAAGGAAAATGGTAATATAATGATAAAATTATATTTATGGCTTCAAAAGCTTTATGGTAAACCTAAATTTTGCTTTTCTGTTTATTTTAAAACAATACTTTATACAGTGTTTATTGTATAATGGTTGCTGGAGATCTTCCTAGAAAGTAAATTAAAGCATTCATTTTGCTGCCAAAGCTTTAGGTAAAGGAAGGCTCAAAGATTCAGTCAATAGTGCACAAAAAGTCCATTGCAGAGCTACAAGTCAAAATAGCTCTGATTTTTGTCTAGAGGCTAAATTTTTGTGATTTCTTCAATAATGTCAAGGAGTGGTGGAAAAACTAAAAAAAAATGGTTTAATAACAATGTATATGCTACAAACCCTGTGAGAACACATACATGTTTTTGAAATGAAAGGATATTGATAGGAGACAGAGATAGGAGATAAAGACAGAAAAGAGTATAAGATGAAAGAGAGAGTGAGAGGGTCATTAAGAGAGGAAGTGAAGAGGGAGGGAGCAGAGAGGGAGAGGGGCAGAGAGAGAGAGAGAGTGACTGCCAAGTGTAAGTTAATGACCAATGTTGCAAAATATAGCATGAGACACACACTTCTGTTGCTGTCTTCTGCATATGATCCTGAAATAACATGATCTGGTCCCACATATAAATGTTAGATTGTGAATGCTTGTAAGATAAAAACTGCATTTGGTATTTGATTTCAAACTGAAAAAAAAAAAAAAAAAACTACTGAATGAGGTTCTGGTAACAATGGAAAATAGTACATACAACACATAAAACATGACATATCATAAAAATTGCCTTAATCAAACCCAAGTAATACTAAATAGTGGGCAAAATTTTGTGCTTTAAACTACAGTCCTTTGAAATGTAATTTTAACATCGAAGAGAATAAGCAATATATTAATTCACAGTTTACTGCCAATAAATTTTTGTGTGTGTCTCTGTATGAGTACTCTAAAATTTGATTACAAGCTAAGTCTGTTCTTTCTGCATATAAAACATTGAGGATCATTTATTAGTAGTACTAATATTAACTTACATGTTCCCAAAAAATGATCGAATATGCCATCCAGGTTTTTTCTTAATCAAGAGGATTAGCCCTCAAGCTAATTACAAAATAAAAATTACGGCCCCAGTGTAGGGGAACTTTTTTGTCGCCTGGGGACCAGCACACTGTTTCCTGCCTGGACCAGCAAGTGGCACCTAAGCAAGGAATCCTGCCCCAGGAATGCCACTCCAGTCTGGGGGAACTCTCTTCATTGCCTGGGGATCTGCCTGCAGTTTCCTGCCAGGACCAGCAAGTCTGGTAGGCACGGAATCCCGCCCCAGTCTAGGGGAACACTTTTTGTCACCTGGGGTCCAGGTATGATTTCCTGCAAGACCAGCAAGTGGAGCCTAGGCAAGGAATCCTGCCCCAGGAATCCTGCCCTGGTCTGGGGGAACTCTCTTCCTTGCCTGGGGATCTGTCTGCTGTTTCCTGCTGGAACCAGGGAGTTTTAAGCACAGAATCCCTCCCCAGTCTAAGGGAACTCTCCTTGTTACCTGGTGACCAGCATGTGGTTTCCTGCTGGGCCATGCCTGTCAGGCCTAGGCACTATCTGGGGGAACTCTCTCCCTCACTTGGAACAACATTTAAAGGTGGAAAAAATAGGAAAATGACAAAACCAAAGACCAAAATGTAACATCAAATATCCAGCCTATCCCAAGAAAGCCTAGGAACCACATGCATAGAAGAAAACACATGCCACATACCTGAAATACCTGAAATAATAGTAACTGAAATAAAGAAGCAACTCTGGGAAACCTTAAAGGAATTTAAACTAGAAATAATCTCTCAGGGAAAAGAAGAAATGATAAAAGAAATGAAGGAGATGCTAAACATATCAAAAGAAGACACAGTTAAAAAATTGGAGGACCTAAACAAAAAGATAGAATCCCTGAATGGACAATATAAGAAACAAACAGAATACATAAAGCAGATGCAAAGAGGTATACAGGAAATCAAAAACTCCATTGAAAGTTGTAAAAACTGCCTCAATGAATGTGAAGATAGAATCTCAGACCTCGAAGACAAGATTGCAGCTAGCGAACAGGAAAGGAAAGATCTTTCAAAAATAACAAGAAATCAGGAAATAACAATTCAACACCTGCAAGATGATGCAAAGTGGAAAAACATAAGGTTGACAGGGATAAATGAAAAATAAGGGGTCAACATAAAGGATGTCAAGAGGATATTTAGAGAAGTAATAGCTGAAAATTTCCCAAACATGAGATTAGAAACTGATATCAAGATCAATGAAGCATACAGAACTCCAAATAGCCATAACCAAAATAAATCTACACCCAGACATACAATAATGAACATCCCAGAAATTGAACAAAAGAATAGAATATTAAAAGCTGTCAGAGAGAAAAGACAGATCACCTATAAAGGAAAACCTATCAGAATCACAGCAGACTTCAAAGCACAAAAAATAAAGTCAAGAAGAGCATGGAGTGAAGTATTCCAGATCCTAAAGCAAAATGATTTCCAACCTAGGCTGATGTACCCTGAAAAACTGTCCATCAAAATCGATGGAGAAATAAGATACTTCCATGACAAAGAACAGCTGAAAAACTTCATGATCACCAAGCCAACACTGCAAAGAATACTGAAAGACACCCTAGATACATTTAGGAAAAAAATCACTAAACAAAGCAGACAAACAGAGCAGAAAGATAAAGATGCAACAGCAAAAAGATAACATGTCAACAACAAACCAATATATAACAGTCATAACCACTAATGTAAATGGTCTCAATGCACCAATTAAAAGAAACAGCCTGGCAAAAAGCATCAAGAAACACAATCCAACCATATGTTGTCTACAAGAAACCCATTTAACCCAAAAGGATACTCACAGACTAAAAGTCAAAGGATGGAAAACAATACTTCATGCAACAGGAACCCCCAAAAAAGCTATTCTGTTTGCAGATAACCTGAATTTCAAACCAATAATGATCAGCAGGGAAAAAGAAGGACACTACATACTCATTAGGGAAAAACTTCAAGAGGAAGAGATAACTATCTTAAACATATACGCACTGAACTCCAGAGCACCCTGTTACATAAAAAAAGTACTAACAGAAATGAAAAACCAAATTAATAGCAACACAGTTCTAACAGGAGGTCTTAACACAACATTGACACCAATGGACAGATCAACTACACAGAAAATCAACAAAGAAATAAAAGAACTGAATCACACCTGTGAACAAATGGACTTGATACACATATACAGAGTATATACAACAGAATATACATTCTTCTCAGCACTACATGGGTCCTTCTCTAAAACAGATCATATATTAATTCACATAACATATTTAAATAAATGCAAAGGGTCAAAATTATCCCTTGCATGCTATCAGATCATAGTACTATGAAATTAGAAATTAATGATAAAGATACTGCAAAAATCCCACAAACACATGGAAACTGAATAACACACTCTCGAATAATCAGTGGGTCATAAAAGAAATTAAAGAAAAAATTAAACAATACCTACAAACAAATGAAAACACGAATACAACTCATGGGAATCTGTGGGATGCAATGAAAGCTGTCCTCAGAGGAAAATTTATTGCACTGAGTTCCCACATTAGGAAAACAGAACAAATACAAATAAATAACCTGATGTTACAGCTCAAACATCTACAAAAAGAAGAGCAAGTCAAGCCCAAAGCCAAAGAAGAGAGGAAATTATAAAAATCAGAGCAGAAATCAATGCAATAGAGACCAAAAGAACAATCCAAAAAATCAACGAATCAAAGAGTTGATTCTTTGAAATAATAAATAAAATCGACAAACTCCTAGCAAACCTTATTAAAAAAAAAAGAGAAGAAAAAGCTCAAATTAATGCAATAAGGAGTGAAAGAGGCAAAATTACTACAGACCCTATAGAAATACAGAAGATCTTCAACACCTATTTCAAAAACCTCTACTCTCAAAGGCTTGATAACCCAGAGGAAATAGACAGATTCCTAGAAGCATACAAAATAACAAAGCTAGGTCATGAAGATGTAAAACTACTGAATAACCCAATTTCTATTAATGAAATTGAAAACGTAATTAAGTCATTACCTACAAAGAAAAGCCCAGACCCAAACGGATTCACTGCAGAATTGTACAAGAAATAAAAAGATGACATAATGCCAACACTCCTCAAACTCTTCAATGAAATTGAAAGGGAAGCAATCCTTCCTAAATCGTTCCTAAAAGCAAGTATTACTCTAGTACCAAAACCAGAGAAGGACCCAAATGAAAAAGAGAACTACAGACCAATCTCCCTAATGAACACAGATGCAAAAATCCTCAATAAAACATTGGCAAATAGGATGCAGCAAATCATGAAGAAGATCATACACCCTGACCAAGTGGGATTCATCCCAGGCATGCAGGGATGGTTCAACATACATAAATCAATAAATGTAATCCACCATAACAATAAAGCCAAAAGTAAGAATCACATGATCATTTCTATAGATGCAGAAGAAGCCTTTGATAAGGTCCAACATTCATTCATGATAAGAACTCTACAGAAAATTGGAGTAGATGGCCTTTACCTCAATATAATTAAGGCCATCTATGACAAACCAACAGCCAATATCATACTAAATGGCCAAAAATTGAAGGCCTTTACTTTAAAATCAGGCACAAGACAAGGATGTCCCTTATCACCACTTCTATTTAATATAGTACTGGAAATACTGGCCAGAGCAATTAGACAAGAGAAATAAATAAAAGGAGTAAAGATAGGAAAAGAAGAAGTTAAATTATCATTATTTGCAGATGACATGATACTCTATATAGAAGATCCTCAAAATTCCATTGAAAGACTCCTAGATATAATAAATAAATTCAGTAATGTTTTGGATACAGAATCAATACTCAAAAATCAATAGCATTGCTATACACTAACAACAAAGTCACAGAGAGAGAAATATAAAGGCAATAACCCTCACACTAGCAACCAAAAAATGAAATATTTAGGAATTACTCTCACAAAAGAAGTGAAAGACCCATACGGGGAAAATTATAATACACTGGCAAATGAAATTGAAGATGATCTCAGAAAATGGAAAAACATCCCTTGCTTATGGATAGGAAGAATAAATATCGTGAAAATAGCCATTCTCCCAAAACTTTTATACAGATTCAATGCAATCCCAATAAAAATTTCATCAACATACCTCATAGAACTCGAGAAATTACTCCTAAAATTCATCTGGAGCTAGAGGAGACCTAGAATAGCAAGGACAGTTCTAAGCAGCAAAGCCAAGGAAGGAGGTATCACAATCCCTGACTGGAAGTTATACTATAAGGCAACTGTAGTAAAATCAACATGGTACTGGAATCAAAACAGAGCCGAAGATCAGTGGAATAGATTAGAAGATATAACCACAACTACAAACACACTCAGTCACCTTATCTTTGATAAAGGGGCCAAACATATTCACTGGAAGAACGACAGTCTCTTTAATAAATTGTGTTGGAAAAACTGGCTCTCCACACGCCGAAAACTAAAACTAGACCCATGCCTATCACCATGTACTAAATTAAAATATAAATGGACCAAAGATCTTAATATTAAAACAGAAACACTAAGTCTATTGGAAGACAAATTGGGTAAAAACCTTGAAGACATAGGAGTAGGTAAACAATTCATGAACAGGACTCAAACCGCACGGGAAATACTTCCCAGAGTCAATAGCTGGGATCGCTTCTTATTAAAAAATTTCTGCACGTCAAAAGAAATCTCCAACATAGTGAAAAGAAAAGCCACAAACTGGGAAAAATTCTTAGTGAACTGCCCCTCAGAAAAAAAGGAGTTCTGTCTAAAACATATAAAGAATTAAAAAGAATACGACCCCCAAAATTCAAAGATGCAATCCAAAAATGGGAATCTGAGATGAATAAACAATTTTCAGATGAAGAAATCCAAACGGCAAATAAATACATGAGAAAATGCTCACCATCACTGGTCATTAAGGAAATGCAAATTAAAACCACACTGAGATTTCATCTCACTCCTGAAAGAATGGCCAAGATCAAGAAAACCACCAACAACAAAAGCTGGAGAGGCTGTGGGGAAAAAGGAACTCTCCTACACTGTTGGTTGGAGTGTAGACTAGTACAGCCATTGTGGAGGTCCGTCTGGAGATTTCTCAAAAAGCTGGGACTGGAAGCCCCATTTGACCCAGCTATTCCAAATCTAGGCATATTCCCAGAAGAGATGAAAGCATCATACCATATTGATATATGTGCATCCATGTTTATAGCATACCACAGTGATATGTGTGCATCCATGTTTATAGCAGCACAATTTGTAATAGCCCGATCTTGGAAACAACCTAAGTGTCCATCAACTGAGGAATGGATTAAAAAGTTGTGGTATTTTTATACAATGGAGTACTCCTCAGCTATAAAGAATGATCACATTGAGATATTTATAAATAAATGGACTCAGCTTGAGACCATACTCATAAGTGAAATAAATCAAACTCACATGTATAAATACCGAATAGTTTCCCTAGTGTAAGAAATGATAAGAATACATAAAATTATATGGTAAACATGATTCCCAGTCATATTGCTTTTAATCCATATAATGTTATCACTCATTAAATGCAATGGTTTTAATCTGGGTTGTTCGATATTAGTATCGGTAATAGTATGAATAGCTATTCTGAAGAAAACAACACATCATAAAAGCTACTGCTGATTTAATATCATCTTGTTTTGAAGTCTCATCAAGCTGTGGTACATCTGTTTCCACTGGTTTTAACATGTGGTATTTTACTATATTTTACTATATTCGATAGTATAAACAAATTTTTATTCGCAAAGAGATAGTATAGAAACCATTGTTCTTTTTCTGTTAACTGATTCTAAATACCCTGTAATTTCTTCATTCGCCTGAATAGCTTCAGACTGTCTTAATATGCTTGACGCTATAGAATATGAAGTTATACTCAAATAATTCAAGGAAGGAGGCACTATGGTGATTACTATTATGTTAGATTATCTGGGTATGAAACACAATGATGCTTAAATAGTTCGGGTCTGACCTGTGTTGTTTTAATACAATGTCCTCTTCTACCTCAATCCCATCCTTTTTTAAAATTAATGTATTTTTTGCTTACATTTTTTTCAATTAAGGGAAAACTAAATTAAAAAAAATAGCGGGACATATTATAGTAACTTGTTTGTTTTCCTATTAACCTGATTTGAACCCCAGTATTGCTCTCCCCATCTTGTTCTGTCTGATTATTCTATATTCTGTTTTGTTTGATAGTATCAAGTTTGAGGGTATAAGCAACCACTTTGAAGGCAATAAGATATATTCTGACGCCCATTATGGTTTGACTATTATCTTATTTTTTTGAAGTCCTCTAAGGTCTCCAGTGTAGGTTTTATTGGTCTTGTTCTATACTGTTTTGATCAATTCTATTATACCTGACGATATGGGCCACTTTAAAAAAAAAAAATAGCAAGAGGGCACAATGGTAACCATTTTAGATCACCTGATATTCTGTGTTTACATCACGTACTATGCCCATCCTTTTGTTCTAATCGACTCTGTTTTGTTTAGCCACGTTAGGTTTTTTTCTCTCCAAAAAATAATAGGAATTGTGGAAGTAAAAACCCAAAAAGTGTAATTGTTACTAAAAAGAAAGGAAAGGGTCTAAGGGATATAACTGCATGTATGTTTGAGTGTGTAGTATGCAAATCCATATTACTGAACTTTTGTTGGATCATTGATCGGCATTGTGTGCAATCTCATTGTATGAATGTTCACTTTACATGCTTTAATTTTGTAATTTGGACAACTATTCCAAAGATGACAATATGTAACCTATTAACTAGTGATATCTTACTGTATTTTTTCCTTGAAATTCTGTATGATTTGTACCCTTTTACTGCTATTTTTTAAAAATTTTATTTCCTTTCGTTTTTTCTCTTTAAATAATAAAAAATAAAAATTACATTATGTGTTTATCCTCCATTGATTGCAAAGTAGTTGTGGAGCTAAAATTCTCAAAATGGAGTGCAAAATAAGTGCTATAAGATATTAGGAAGATTCACATAATTCATCATAACAACAAAAACATTCCACAATGTTCCACTGTGCCAAATTATCTAAAACAACTTAAAGTGTATTACTATCAGAATGGAAGGAATAATGAACAGAACACTGAATACTCTCAGTCAACTGCTTTATGATTCATTGAGAGGACATGGAAAGCTGATTTATCTCATAAATTTAGCTGAATAAAACCTACATTAATTTGCTAGAAATATGCTGGGGTATTAGCATTAAGAATGCTCAAGGTGACCTATCATGAAAAGGTGTAACATGTAGAAGTTTATGGGGAAGTGCAATTATATCTAAATCTCATAAGATCAAAACTTAACTAAGAAAACCAACAGGGTAATAAATTCAGTTAAAATTTAACTGTAAATATCCACTTTGAGAAGGAAGTACTGGACACTTATAGATGAAGGTGAATTCTTCCTTAAGGAAGCCTGAAGTGGATGTCTTGAAGTTGACTGTGTATTTCTACTGGACTCAAAAGCCACCTTTACTTTGTAAGGGTTCCTGAAGCCTAATCAGCTGATTCAAATAAAGCAGGCAGGCAATCATTTTGCTAATTTTGTGGAAACATTACAGTAATCTATGTGAAAAAAATGAAGCTCAATAAACTGGGTAATTATTGACTTCATTTGGCTTACATTGCAATAAAATTCACAGAAATCTGACCCTTTAATCAGTCTCAATTACAACTTTAGGAATGTATTTCTTTGATTTTAATTTTGAAATAATATTAGTTGGTAAATCTCTAATATATTGGTGTAAAATTTCCTGCTTTGTGTATATGTTAGTTAAATTCAGAACTGAGATATACACATAAATGATATACATATGTATTTCTTTGTGAAATAACAATTGAAATTTCCTAACTCAAATAATAATTCCCTGCAGCATTTTTTTATCAAGTTTCAATGTGCATTTACTAATCTATCTTATCCTCTTGGATACTAGTCAAAACTGTTGAGATGTCCAACTTGTTTTATAAAAGTTTGTTCATCACTAAATTATGACTTCCTTGATCAACAGAAACTGTCTTTGTACTGCAAGCTGTGAGTTAATACATGTTAGACAAGTGTTCTAAGGCTCAACCCTTGCTATGAAGAAGAGATAAATAATCAAAAAGCATAAAATGAGCTATAATCATTCTCTCTTCAATACTCATAAATTCATAATCCTGACATTAAGGACAACCACATTCAATAGTTTCTTCAGCAGCATTACAGGATAAAATGCATGCACACCTGAAAAAAACATACAAATGGCATGACACTATAAACTTGTATACTGAATTGTGTGCCTTGGAAAATTTTTTGTACCAGGATGGAATTCATGAACTCATAATTGCCAAGTAGTCTTTGTGCCTCTGACTTATATCCCTGGAAAGGATATATTTTTGTATTAACATAAATAAATGCCTCAATCATTTTTGTTTGTGTATGCTAAGAATTTTTAACATGAGATAAAACTTAAGAAAAATTTAAATGTATAGTAAATATTCCTAATTATATGAAAAAATTATAGAGAATCTCTAGAATTTATTCACCTTGTGTAACTGAAACTTTATACCCATTGAACATCAGTTCCCCACTTCCTTCTCATTCCTGCCCTTGGCAACCACTGTTCAGCTCTCTGCTTCTTTGCATTTGACTATTTTAAAAGATAACTTATGGAAGTGAAGTATGCAGTATTTTTCATTATGCAACCGTCTTCCTTCACTTAGCACTATGACCTCCAAGTTTATCCAGGTTGTCACAAGTGGCAGGGTTTCTTTCTTTTTGAAAAGATTATGAATACATATATAATTTAACAGTACACACATAATATATTTTCACCATTCATTCGCCTTCTGATAGACATTTAGTCCTTTTCTGTATCTTGATTATTATAAATAATATTGTGATGAACATGGGAGGGCAAATAGCATTTCAAGCCCTGTTTATTAATAATCTTTTACATCTATACCCAGAAGTGGGATTGCTAGACCATATGGTAGTTTTATTTTTTGATTTTTATTTGTGTGTGTGTGTGTGTGTGTGTGTGTGTGTGTGGTTTATTTCAGACTTTTTTAACTACTAGAGAGTTTTTAAAATAGAACCAATAAAAACTTATCTATCAATGAATATTTAAGTAGTTTTCACGATGCTGGTACTTTTAAAACAATGCTAAAATATAAACCTTATAAAATATGTTGTTTTTATTTATAGTTATACATGATGTGAAATTCCTGTGTTTTGTTTACTTCCTCTTGTTCTCATTGTAGAGGAAGGAATCCTTACCTAGAGTCACGAGAATGGCCAAAAGTAAGTCCCAACAGTAGGAAGATAAGATTAGTAAAAGTATATAAATCACATATATATACAACCATAAACTCCTACGTAACATAAATGGCCATATGAGGTTGCACTTAGGAACAAACTGTACAAATTGAAGCCTTGGTGAGATATTACTTTGCAGTAACAGAATGATATCACATTTAGTTGCCAGAGAAGAATATCATTGGATTTTAAATCATTCTGTGGGATAGCAAAAATTTAATTCCTGCTATTCAGGGATAAACAAGCATTTTGCCTGTGCCCATGATAAACAAAACCATTTGAATAAATTAGTTTAACTGGAGGAAAAAATGCAGAACATCCTGAGTGTCTTCTGTGTTTCCCCAAATGTCAAGCTATATATAATGGAAGGCTTCAAATTTAGGTTTTATATAACAAAGTAAGATTCATGAGCCAAAATGTATACACATTTAAAAATTTTAAAAGAAGTTCTGGGGAGGTGGAGATTTAGCTCAGCTGCAAAAGTGCCTCCCTCACAAACGCTAGGGTATGAGTTTGATCCCTGGTAACCCCCCCCCACACACACACACCCAATAAAGAAGTTCTGGAAGCTAAACATAGAGCTTTGTGTATGCTTGACAGGTGATCAGTGGAATAAAACACCAGTCTCTATTTTTTAATTCCATAAATACGGTTGACCATTTATATCTGTGGGTCCTACATCCAAAAATCCAACAAATCGCAGCTTTAAAATATTTTTTTTTAATTTCAGAAAGATTCAAAATACAAAACTTGGATTTGCCTGTGCTAAGCACTAAACTGAAGACATGAATACAGTGATGGTCAGTCATAGTGTGCTGTATGCTGTAGCTTCTGGCTACTTCACAGATCATCAGTTTCTCATCAGCCCTCATTTGATCATTGCCTTGTGTCTTGTTCATGTACTATGTAGTTGGGCATATAACAGATGTGTGTGTCCTGAATATTTGCAAACTTTTCATTATCCCCCAAATGCCATATAGTACATATTTCTGTAGTATTTACATTTTTTGGCACTCATCAGTAAACTAGAGACACTTTAAATTGATAAAGGAATATGCACAAGTCTTATGCAAAGATGATGCACTTTTCTATGAGGGACTTCCTTGATCATTCATGCATTTTGTTATCAGTATGGTGCTCGGGAAACAATAATTAGGGGAAATGTAAACAGGTAAGTGCCATGGAGTAAGAGCAGAAATTCATAACTCTTGTTTTCTTCTATCTTTAGCACTGCTAAACTTTATTTGATTTTGTAATTTTTGAAAATTTAGTGAAAAGATATTTCTTGTTAATTTGATTTGTATTGTTTAATTACACTTAAAAATTTTATATATTTATTGCTTGTATGTATTTACAATTTCTGTGAATTGCTTATTAAAATAATCATGGTAGAAGGTTGATAGAGAAGTATCTAGCACTCACCTACTCCCACACAAAGAAGAACTAAAGCCACAGATATAATTTTATATATCAAAATGAACACTTTTAAACTCAATAACATAAAAAAGGAAACCTTGTAAACTTCAGAGAATTTGGGTAGCAGCATAGTAAGAACACCAACTGAATCCTCATCTTCACACTTGGGTAAGGGGGGGGTCTCTCCTCTACTTGCATAAAGGTAAACAAGCAATATTATCACAGATATGAATCATTATAACTATTTGAAATGCTTGCGGTCCTTTAGTCTTATAGCCTACAAAAGATAAAGTGCCAAGAATCTGCTTTCTTTAGAAAAGTAATTCAGTTCATCTCACAGTGGACCCTAAGGTGTATTAGTCAGTGGCCGTCTTGAGAAGAAGCCTATTGTCTCAATTTGAAATTCTTTAGAGTTCAAAAATCCCAGCACATTCTAATTTTTATGATCCCAAAGACACTCTACTGTACTGCATTGGTAGGCAGTTTCATCAGCATCAGAGTTGGCTTGGTGGAATAACTGTGACATAAATGTGCTGAGAATGCTACACCAAGTAAATTAATTTTATGACACAGGGTGGAATGGAGAACAATATTAATCACAATCAAAGAATAAAAACATCCCATGTACTCAGCTCAGTCATGTGTAGTTTCAAGCAGGTGCCAGAAATCTTAGTAGTTGCCCACAGAGTTCCCATCACCCTTTTCTCAATACTTCATATGAATCTTTGTGACTGTTTTGTAGAAGAGATACTACTAGTCCTAAAGAAGAAATATGATTTAATACATTAATAGTGGGTGACATCAATACTACAATTTCACTAGTAGATAAATGTGCAAAAACAAGGAAAAAACAAAACAGCTCTCTCCTGCTAAAAAATCCTCAAGCAAACATCAGAGTTAAACTACATTATGAATCATCAGCTATGAAACTGTCTTTAGAATAGACCATATATCAGGCCACAAAATAAGTATTAACATTTTTTTAATGATTCAATGCCTATTTTTCTTGAGGATAAAAATGGAATAAAACTAGAAATCAAGAGCAACAAAATTTGAGAAATTATAAAAATACATAAAGGCACAACAACACAGATTTAAACAAGCAAAGGTTCACTGAAGATGACAAACTTTAATAAAATTCCTGGAAACAAATGAAAATGGAAACAACTCAAAAAATATAGTGGAATACAGTAAAAATAGTGCCATGTGGGAAGTTTATAGCAATGAACAGCCATATCCAACAAAGAAATCTAAAGGTTTAAGAAAAAAATTAAAGTCAAAATTAGTATATAAAATGAAATAATAATGAAAGAAAGTAATAATAATGTGGATAAAATGGAAATCTAGAAGAAACAGTCAAATTTCTAGAAATATATCGCTACCAAAAATTAATCAGATATGATTCAAGAAAACTGAAAAAAACAAGTAATATGTTATCTGCTTGAATCAGTAATAAAAGTTTGTCAGGAAAAAGGAGCCCAGGATGCTGACTTTTCCCTTAAAAAAGAAGTAACATTATTACTTCTCAAACTGCATCGTACTTGTGAAACATGGGAAACACAACCCAACTATGTGAGAAGAGCATTATCCTGTCACAAAAACCAAACAAAAACATAACAAGCAACAATAGAAAAGAAAATAATAGATTAATATCCCTGATGAACATAAGTGCAAAGCCTTTTGGCAAAATGGTAGAAAACTGAATTCAACATCACCTCAAAAATATTATTTAGTCAGGTTGATTTTATCCCAGGGATGCAAGAAAGCTTTAAAATAGACAAATCAATTAAAATATATCAAGTGTCTTGATCATGTAATCAAACAATGCACACAAAAATAACATTTGATAAAATCTAAAATCTTTAGATAAAATCCTTGAACATATTTCAACATAAAGGGGATGACCAAATACCTGAAAAAACAACTTAGAAGAAGAAAGGCTGATTTTTGTCTTATGATTTTTGTCAATTTACTCTTGACTGGTTCCATTAATATGAACCTAAGGGGAGGAAGACTAGCACAGCCAAATAGCATGGTGATAGAAAGTGGCTCATCTCATGCCTGCCAGGAAACAGTGTGTTTGGTTCAGCAAGGAGGAGACTATGACTCAGATATAGCCCCCAAGTTGTGTTTCCAGGATCCATTCCCCTCAATTAGGCCCAATTTCTTGTTTCCATCATTTCTGAATAATATAGCACCAAAGTATGATTTCATCAGTGGCTTAATCCATTGATGAAATTAGAGTCTTCAAACACAATCAATTTCCAAAAGCTGTTTTAGATTGAAACCATAACATTTCTCATGTTCATAGATTCATGGAATGAATATCATTAAAATATGCATACTCCCCAAACTGATTTACAGAATCAATGCTATTTTCATTGAAATTCTGATGACATTCTTCATAAAACTAAAAAGAACAGTACTAAAATGTATATTAAAGCACAAAAGACGTCAAACAGGCAAGTTATCTTAATCAAAAACAACAAAGTTCAAGGCATCATAATACCTGATTTTCAGACATAGCCATTGTATACACAATATACACATATATTAAGGAAACAAAGTACAGAACTCAGAAGTAAAGCCACATATCTATAATCAATTGGTTCTTGACAAAGATGTCAAAAATATATACTGGAAAATGAAAGCATTTTTAATAGATAGAGTTGATAAAACTGGATATCCACATGCACAGTATTATATTTTGACACCTAGGTCTCATCATTTTAAAAATTTTAACTCAAAATATGTCAAAGACAGTATTAGAGTTAGGATTAGATCTGAAACAAGTGAGATCTGAAACAACTAAAGTAAAACAGGGAAGATACTTCAAGATATTGTTAAATTTAATAATTGTCTGAGTAAAATTCTAAAAGTATGGGAAACTAAAACAAGAACCAACAAATGGAGTAGCCGAAAATCACAATGCTTGTGCATAGTAGAAGAAATAACCAACAGTGGGAAAAGAACCTATGTAATGGGAGAAAATATTTTTTTATTTATCTGATTCAGTGTTAATATCCATAATATATAAGAACTCAAAAACTTAGCAAAAAATAAGTTATCCATTTAAAAATAAGCCAATGACTTGAAACGGTCCACAAATGCATTTCCATTAATAAACGGAAAAGAAAATGTAATCTACATACACAATGGGATAGTATTCCGGTATAAAAATGAACAGTCATGTTATTTGCAGGAATGTGGATGGGATTAGAAATCTTCATGTTTTATAAAATTAAACTGGGCTCCAAAATTTAAACTTCACATGTATTTTTTTTTACACAACAAACTTACAATTACAAAAAAAAAAAAAAAAAAAAAAACAAGTAGAAAACAAAGCAAATAAATAAGCACAAGGTAGACTTACAGAGCTGGGGAATGATACGAGCATGTAGAGGAAGAAGTGGGAGATGATAATAGATTTGAAATTGATTTAGATATGTTAAATACATGTACCAACTTCTTCAAATAAGCCCCATAATGATATAACATTAACATGCCCTAATGTAGGAAGCTGCTAAAGCTGGAGACTGATCACATGTGTGGGCCTAAAACAAGGTCAACTCTAAAAAACACAGAAAGCTCAAAACAAGCTACATAAACAAGCTGTTCCAGCTCCAAGAAGGCAAGGAGCCCAGGTCATCCAATCAAACAAGTTTCTAGGCAATGGGGATGAAATTGACATTCTTCTTCACAGGGTATAAATAAATTGGCTACCACCGTTGAGCAGTTTTTTCTCTCCCATCAGGAAAGTAAGGTATCGACCTAACCAAAGACTTGTCTCTTATTTATTTTCTCAACCTCTGGCAGACCTTCTCCCCGAGAACCTCAAAAACCTCATGGGTCATGGCACCCTAATATAACAAAACTACTCCGTGTTAGTTATTCTTGAAATGCAAATCAAAACACAGTAAGATATATCAACCTAGTTAGAATGAGTATTATTTTTAAAAGAAGAAAACAAAACCAAAAAATGCTGGTAAGGATGGGAAAAAATTTTTGCCTTATAAACTACAGGTACGAATGTAATTTATCTACTATAGAAAACAATATGAACAATCTTAAAACACTAAAAATAGAACTACTATGTGATGCAGCTATAGAGTACCAGGATAAAAGAAAGTGAAAACAGTATTTTGCAGAGATATCTGAATTCTCAGGTTTATTAAGCATTATTTATAATAATCAATACAGTGGTACCTTAGTTTACAAGCTTAACTTGTTCTACAATTTTAAAAAAGATAGCTATATTTACATGTATGTGGGAAAGAAGGCTATGGTCATATTTGTCACCTGATTCAGAGTTTGCAAACAAAAATGAAATTTTGCCAGATGCTTCATTTTGTAAACTGCTATAGTCAGGGTTTGCAAGGAAAAAAAAAATAATACAGGGCACATAAATGATAGAATTATTTTATAATAATAACCAAAAGTGTCAAATACAAAAAGGTGCAGGAAATCTGTCCACACACTAAACACCCAAAGAATCCATCTGAGAGTCTGGTTCTCATGGCAGTGTCTTGCATGAGTCCAGCTGAAGACCTACAGCCCATGACAATGCCGCTCATGAGCCTAGAGCCCACAGCAATGACTTGTGTAAGTCTGTTTCACGGATGTGTGCTGGGAAGGCCCAAATGTCAGCAGTGGAAACTAGAAACTCTTTACCAGTAGGATGAAGAATCTCTGCCAGTAGCCTCAGGAATTTACACTGAAGCCAGGAAGCCATACTCAAAGTAAGGACAAGAGCTCCCCCAAAGTGAACTGCAGCAATTCTCAGTGACAACAAGGTCCTGAGCTTCTCCAGGAGATTGAACAGCATACCATCTTCCCTTCCAGAGCCAGGAAGTCGTGCTCAAAGGATGGACCAGGGTTTCTCCAACGTGAACCATAGCAATTCTCAGTGACAAGGTCCCAAGCCCCTTGACAATGAGAACAGTCAAGGTTGTATCAGCAAAGAAGCTTGACAAGCTCCAGAAGAACCAACAGCAACATGTGAACCAACAGCACTACTTCTCTCTCTCCAGTTCTCCTTTTTATGTTGTTGACAGCAACCTTCAGTTGGACCATCCAAACCAAGCACCACACTGATTCAGTTAGGTTAGTCATTACAAGTTGACCACCAGTTGCCAATCCACCACAATGCACCCATGTCAACTTGATAATCATACACATTTCCTTAAACCATAATCTCGAGTGGCAGATTTGTGAAAAGTTAACATACATTGATTTATTCAGATTTACATTAATATAACAATTACATATATACGATTCTTACTGTACTCATTCCCACACCAAAATGAAAATATTCAAAGGGTGACCAAAATTAATGGTTAAAGTCACATTAGCCTGATTACAAACATATACATATAAATAATATTAAAATCATATTAAAAAAAAAACTAGTATGGCTGCAGCTCTTACTTCTCTTTAACTTTTAACAAGAAACATCATGACTGAAAAGCAGGGATCTCCTACAATTCAAATAAACTCTTTCCTTCAACTGAAAGGCCTCAGTTCAATTTTCTATTGTCTTGTTCCTTCTCTACAACCACATTGTCCTCTGTATCATCTGTGCAACCCACAGTTCCACCGGAGCCTTCCATACGGCCAAATGCTTCAAATCACTCTACTGGCTCTTTGCTCTTAATTTCCAACATGGATTTGGGCAAAAGCTGTAAACAAAAACCATGCTACTGTCCCAACAGTAGACTGCACTGAAATTTTTTCAGCCACCCAAACAATATCTCTAAATGCATGCAAAATGCGGACAAATTTCCTGCCAAAGTACAACATTCACCTCTTGGGATCCAGCAGCTTACGCAGTCCTTTTCAGTTAGAACCTCCTGATCTTCATCTCACCTGGCAGCATTTTCATCCATGCTCTGATTTTCCAGGCTCTGATCAAAGTTTTCAACATAATTTATGGCATACAGGAGCTGCATTTTTTGTCAGCCTCTCAAAAACTTTCAAATTAATTCCCAAGAATGTCAAGTCACATAGCAAGCAATATCACAGCAATGACCATATTTCTGGTATCAATTTCTGTATTATTTAACTTTTTCTCATTGCTGGGACAAAATACCCAACACCCAGAGTTAAAGGAAAAAAGATTTATTTAGTTCACAGTTTGTGGATATTTAAATCCATAATCTGCTGGATCCAACGCAGGTTGGGGGCTCATGGTAGAGAGCAACAGTTTGTGCCATCAGAAAACAGCAAAAGCAAAAAGGCAAAAAGAGACGAGTGTGGAGAGAAGACTTTCTGTCCCTTATATTGTATGTAGGCCACCCACCCTAGGGTGGTTATAGCACTCATACCCCTAATCTCAGTATTGAAATCATTCACAAATTCTAGAAGTCTGTCTTTATAACTGCTTGAAGCTTTCAGGGGACATTCTGATACAAATCATAATATGAAACAAATTGTTTGCAAATTTAAAAAAAATTGTCAACCAAGGCATCACTGTATATGAAATCAGCCTTGGTGCCCATTGTGACCATTAGCCTTGATATATGAAATTTATTGGTTTAAGATACATTTAGAAGATTAGTAAAGGACACTCAGCGTATGTCTTGGTAAGGTGTTGAGATGTGGCTTTGCTACTGTATTTGATCCCTCTCAGATCTGGGAAGGCCCAAAGGTAAATGGTGGATGCCAGAAAGTCTATGCCAGTGGGGTGAAGAAGTTGTACTAACAGGTTGAAGATTCTGCAATAAAATTCATATTTCAAGGCTAATAATGACAAGACTGCCCTGAAAAGTACTACAGCCCTCTTCTGCAACAATGAAGTGATGAGCTCCTCTGACTATAACAACAATCAAGTACATAACAGGAAGCCAGCATGACAAACTTCTCCTAGAGATTAAACAGCACACATCTCCCCCTCTGGAGCCAGGAAGCAATGATGCTCAATGTAAGGGGGAAATCTCCCCAAATGTGAGCCACAGCCAATCTCAGTAACAAGGTCCCAGACTTCTCTAATGATAGTGGCTGAATTCATATTGGGGAGGGTAGCCATGACAAGATCCCCAGGAGAACCAACAACTTGAAAGAGCAACAATTAGGAGAACCCATGACACCTGGCTCTTCTTCTCAGTATCTCTATTTATTTTGAATAAGAGTAAGAATGAATACATGTGGGTCGTCTACACTCAGCACCATGCTGAATTGATTCAGCTGGTGTAAAGTTGACTGGTTGGTCAACTGGTTGGTGTAAAGTTTTTAATGGTTGTAAAGTTTTTAAATCCATAACAAAATATATTTTTAAGATCAAAGATGACAGAACTAAAGAGACAGTGTTCGTAGAAAACAAATTTTTCAACGAGCTTAAAATTTTTCACATAAAATCATAACTAAATAAAATTATTCAATACATGAGTAATAAATTTATCAAAGACTTATATTTCATGATATGTGGCCAAATAGAAATTCTTGAAATAAAGTACTCTATTGAAAACATGAGCAGCAGAAGTGATAATTGTTAGAAAAAATATCAAATCTAAGACATAGAACTGATTCACATTGCCTTATAATCATAGATACCTTAAAAACAACAAGAAAGCAAGGAAAATGATGCAACAGTGGCTACATGATGCAAAGTTAACTCTAAGACTACTTTGAGTTAAAGGAATGTCATAGGATAACATACATGGACTAAAATATAAAAATCATAGCAGAAAATGTTCAAGTATAAGGAAATAATTTACCATAGAGGTAAGTGATATATACAGAATCCCTAATAGCCAAAACTAGAGAAGAAATTCTCCATGATACATCATAATCAAACTTCCAGAAGTTTCATACAAGAACAAAATGTTTTAAAATGTTAGGGAAAAAACCAACAAATCACTTGTAAAGGTAACCCCATTACAATCACAGCAAACTTTTTGTATAAATCTTAAATACCAAGAGGGCTTGAAATGAAGTGCTTCAAGAAAATAACTTTTAATTCAGAGTAATATTCTACAAAACTACATTTCAAAATGATGGAGAAACAAGGACATTCAATGACAGTGCCATTAAGAAAATCATGACAATGAAACCGACATTTCAAAAAATTCTCAAAATTATTATAAATAGTGGTAATAAAATCAACAATGACAAAGAATCTAATAGAAGGAATACATCATCAGGCAAGATGAGCAGTTAAACAAAAGATAAAAAGGAAAGGATTAACAATAAAAGCAATGAAATGACAAGATTAAGTGAATAATTTTCAGTAATAACTCTCAAGATAAATCTCAATCCCTCAGAAGACACAGATTTATAGACTGTATCATAGAACAAAATTTAATTATGTGATAAATAAGAACAACACAACTAATCAAAGAAGGAATTTATACATTTAAAATCAAAAGATACAGAAAATCATTCCAGGTAATGGGAATTCAATAGAAAAAAATGAGTAGCTATCCAACTTTCAGACAAAATGGATTTCAAGTCAAAACTTATCAGAAGACAGAAAGAATCCATCTACATATTAGGAAAAACAAAACAATTTGACAGGAAGAGCTAATATTTGTACATATTACACTAGCACATGCAACTTCATAAAATAAATTCTACTGGAATAAAAGATCAGAAAACTTCAACAAATTTATTGTCAGACATTAAAATAACCTACTATCCAACATCGATAAACAAAGAAATATTGAGAAGAACTGCACCTTTGAATAGGAAAATTGATTCATGTTATTTGGACAAAATTGCATAAGTTTGCTTTACTCTAAATTAGCTGCCAGTAGCCTCAACAAAAATAGGGGAATTATTGAAAAAGCTTCTCTGTACAAAGGAAACTACAGAAAACTCAAACATCAACAACAAATACCCAATGTACATAATGAGGTTTATAACTTTGACATTTATAAAATTCCCAATAATGAAAATTAAAATCCAGATGTAGCAATGATTCTGACTATGAGGTACATGTGGTATGGGATTACAATTGGTAACAGGAAATGATCTTATATTTTTTTTTTCTCAGTGGAGAATAGGAGTGATTGAGAATGTGATGAATTTGAATTGTAGCTCTGTATATTGCTAATTGTGGTCAACTGACTTGCCCTTTGAAGCTCTGTTTCTTTATATTGAAGTGAGATTGATACTGCCTTCCTTATAAGTATTAAATGAGGAAATCCATTTAAAATACATCAAGACAAAAATCATAGGGATTATATAAATTTTAGTCTCTTTGACACCAACACCTCCACACATCCACATGTATACTAAACGCAAAAGAGGAATAAGATACAATTAAGAGGGAGACCACTACTCTAACAGACATTAGAGATTTACTCACTCTTACAAAGAACAGTAGTAGTTGACTTGCTAGGTGTTCTCCTAACTTCTTCATGAAGAATTTCTCTCACCCTGTATACTTTTTCAACTTTTAGAAATCATTCATTGGCATATATTCACAGTGTCATAGTTCACATTTTTATTATTTACATTTGTGGCACAACTTCTGTGGAGATGTCACATAGATGATATCGAGCTGTAGAAAATGTTTGATATCCTGCCGTGCAAGTATCACCACGTTATCATTCAGGAGGTTGGATACACAGTAATAGTACTACTTTATTAGCCCTTTTAGGGAGGGCTCAGTGATGACATCTCTCAGGTTTACACCTGGTACAGCCTGATTCTAATGCTATTTGAGTAACCTTACTTGTTGACTAATTTAGATGTTGGGGATCCTACCTTGATGCAAAGTTCTGGAATAACAGGGAATTTGCTGCATGCTTCTGTAATGTGGCACCTAGTAGAATGCTCATTTCCATTGCATTTACTGCTAAATTCTTATGGCACTTAGACGTTTGCTGAATCTCTCCACTTTCCATTTCATACTAGACAAAATTTGAAAGAGACTAGTTGAAAATAAGTCAAACTTGGAAACCTATACTAAAATTTAATTTGATAGAATTATCTTGTGCAAACAATAGAATAAGCAAGTAGATATCTTGAAATGTGTGGATCTCATGCCAGTAGCTTCTAGGACAGAAAATGACCAGGAGAGTCATAAAATTATAGACAAAGAGGGTAAGAACAGTAGCAAATTAAGTAGAGTACTCAGGAAAATTTAGATAATTTTAAGTAACTCTCATAATCTTAATCCAGTAGGCAGAAGATAATGTTATATTTTTTAAATATCAAGCATATATTTGGCATCATGAGTAGTCATTGGGTTATCCATACCTGTATTTCACATGCAATTTTAATATATACTTGATGAAAATACAATTCTGTATAACTTAATTGAGGAGAGAATTTGGTGATCCACCTTCCATTAGATAGGCACTTTTTTCAGTCAGCCAATTAATATGTTATGCATACAATTTAGGCCATACAAGAGTAAATATCAGTACAACTTACATGCTTCCAATAAATACTGCTTATGGCCAAAGATGCTGTACTATAAATTTGGATCTTGTACTGATTACTATGCTATTGCTGGAACAAAATAATCAACACACACAACGTAAAGGAAAAGAGATTCATTTTTGACTCAGAATTTCAATCCACAGTTGCCTGCCTTTAAGGCAGAAACAAGATTGCAGAGAAGCATGAGAAAAATATGCACTCCAATCATGGTGGTCAACAAGTCAAGAAAGAATTAAAGAGCAAGGGTCAGGAATACATCTTTCCATGTCACACCCCAAGTGACCTACCTTCTACCATTCCCACATCCTTACAAATTTAGATGCTGTACTCATCAATGTATAAATCCAGTAATGAATATAGCATGCCTATGATCCAAGCACCTGCCAAACACATGAGCCTTTATAGGACACTTCAGATGTAAATTGCACCATTTTGCCCAGATCCCCAAAGGACACATGTCCATCTCTTGTTTAAAATAATTTTAGTTCATCTCTAAGCACCACAAAGGCCTGATAGTTTCAGCAATCCTTACAGATCCAAGTCCAAACTCTCCTCTAAGACTCAAGACAAACTCTTAGCTTTTAGCTCCTATAAACCCAGTGGCCAATAAAAAAGTTGATACAACTAACATACAATGGCACAGGGTAAACATTTCCATTCCAAAATGTAAAAACACAGGGATTGAAAAGACCCCAAAAAAACCAGATATCTGCCACATATCTGGCAGAGAAAAAATCAAATCCTGGGGCTGGGGATTTAGCTCAGTGGCATAAGTGCCTGCCTGGCAAGCAGGCAGGCAGTCGTGAGTTCAATCCCTGGTACCAATAAAAAGGAAAAAGACAAAAAAAAATTAAATCATGTAATTCCTTGACAAGCACCAAGCAGGTTGTGGTGAGACATGTTATCCAAAGAGCTTGGGCCGTCTTGCCCCTATGGCATTGCAGGTTGTAACTCCATGGATGTTTTTTGAGGTGCTTCTACTCATTGCCTGAGGCTTTGCACATCAAACACTTCACATTGCTTGTAGTTCCAATATCTTGGTTGTCTGTATACTTTTGGGTTCACTATCAATTTTGTGCATTGCCTTCTCAGGTACACATTGTCTAGACATACAGGCCTTTCTCTGAAATCTGCGTGGACATTATGATGACACTATAAACCTTGTATTTTGTGTGCCTGCAAAACCAGCACAATGAGAACACCAAGATCTATTGCTAGCTGGCGCTGTAGCCAGGCCCCTTGCATCATGACTCTGAGTGTCTGGAACATTGAACCTCAAGAATCACATTCTTAGACAATCCTTAATGAACTGGATTCCCTGAGGCTCTCACCTCAAAATAGTCTTTCAGTTTTGTTCCTACAAAGTGTGGGGACATTTTGATTCCTGAGATACCCTCAAAGTCATTTTCCTATCATCTTCATGCAAAGTACTTGGCTTCTTTCTAATGGTATTTTTTTCAGCAAACGTATTCTCCTTTGCTCCAAACTTGCAGAAACTTCTTTGGAATGAAACTGCAAACATTACATGAAATTTTGTTTCTGATTTTCACCGTAGATTAAGCTAACGATAGTACTACCCATGCTACACCCTTGAAATATTTTCCACCAGCTTATTTACTATCCTTAATTTAATTAAAGCTGCAGGAAATAGGCAGTATATAGAAAAGTTTTTGATAGAGTATAGCATATATGACCACTCTCTCATTGTTGAGACAAAATACTTGACAACAAAAGATATGGAAGGAGAGGTTTATTTCTTACAGGTTGGAGGTTTCAGTTCATACTCAGCTGGCTCCAAACAGCAGGGTGGCATGGCGGGCAGTAGTTCATTGCCAGCTGCAAACAGCAAGGTATGAACCAGCAAGAGAGAAAGACACACCTTCTTCTAGCACTTACACTGTGTATCAACTCCACCCCTGGATGGATACAGCACTCCTATCACTAATCCTGGTGCTAAACAATGAACCAGTCACAAATGCTGGATTCATTGGCCTCCATGATTGCATGAGGTTTGAGAGGGGGGCCATAGGAACACAAACCATAATAAGATGGAAAATTGTACGTCCAAGTCTATTCACTGCACTTATTAAGATAGTTTGTATCTATCTCCTGCAGCACAACCAGCACTGATAAAAGAATGTGTAGGTTTTATTTTTTTTTCCTTTTATCTCCACAAAGCAGAGGAAAATCCCCGCCCACTTCTGAGTTGCTGCTAAGTATCAAGGTACATTGGCCCAATAAATTTATTTTTCTGGCTGTCAATATTTCAGAATTTTGTCTAAACATTGAAAATGTTGTCCCATGACAACATGTGTACCCCTATCTCCTCACAGACCTGTGCAGCTACTGCTTTAGTTAAGTATTCTGGAGAAATTTGCCAGTATAGGCTACCTCTAGTCCAACACCTTTACGAGTCACAGACACCTTTTTCTTCAGGCATTCCATATACAACACTACAGGGAGATTCCAGACCTTTACTCTGACTGATCCTGCATTCTTCATCCCTCTTATTCTATGATATTAAATTTCTTTAATTGAGCAGCTATCTGATCTCTGGCCCTACATCCTGCTGATGACCATTTTGTACTACCCCATCTTTTATCTTATAAGTCTAATAACTGCCCTTCTATATACATTTTTCTCTATTGATTTATTCCTCTAGAGAACCTTAACTGATAAAAAGGTTCAGGTCATTCAATTAGCTAATTTGGATCTATTTTGCTTGTATTAAAAACTATGCCACTGCCTCTCTGGCTTCTTTCTCACCACATATATTCTTTTGTACTTACTCCCGTCATTATGGTGCTACCTTTCATAAGATCCTCACCAGAGTTGAGATGGTGCCGTGTCCTTTATCTTTTAGAATTTAATGAAAGAATCATAAGGGACTATTATGAACAGTTATACTGCAACAATTGAAGAACACTGAAAAAATGGGTAAGTTTCAAGAAACACAAACCCACTCACACTGAAGCAAGAGAAGCATGAAATCTTTATAGACAAAAAATAAAAAGAGATAACAATAGAATCTGTAATCAAAACATTCCAGAAAATGAAAACCTAGGATTCCATGGCAATAGTAGGTTCTACGAAACATTTAAAACATATCTATTCTCAAATTTTTATAAAACATTAAGAAGATAATATACTCCAACATTTTTTAAGTCAGTAGTGTCCTGATACCTAACACACAAAGACATCACAACAAAAGAAAGCTACATAAAATATTTCTTATAAACAGATTCCAACAATGGAACATTAACTTCAATAATGTATTAAAAAGGTTCATACATTATGATCTAGTGTGATTTATTCAAGAATTGTAAATTGGTTTCCCACACAAAAATGCAAAATGAAATATATTATGTTAATGAAACTAGTGGAAAATCTGTAAAAGATCATGTTAACCGTTGGTCAAAAAATTGTGTAACAAAACTCTTCATAATAGAATATAATTTATTTAAGTTGATGAAAGGAATTTACTGAAAGCTCACAGCTCATAGTATACTCAATAGAAAAAAAAATTAAAATATCCCACATCGAGATCAGGAAAAAGGCCAGAATCCATCTTCAGCACTACATGTTTGGTAGTGCTTGGGACTGAACCCAAAGCTTTGCAAATGCTAGGCAATCACTCTACACTGAGCTACATGCCCAGTCTTGTTTTTATCACTTCTCTTCAACAATGTATTAGAAGTTCAAGCAAGTGAAATTAGGCAAGACAAAGAAATTTAAACATTTAAATTGGGAGGAATTAAAATTATATTTATTGATAGATGTCATGATCCAATATAAATAGTACCAAAGAATCTACAAAATATCATCTTATAGATAAAGAACAAATTGAATAAGATTGCAAAAGGTAAGATAAATAACCCAAATCAAGTTTGTTGCTATATAACAATGAATAAATAGAAGAGAATATAAATGATTCTGCTTACAGTGTATCAAAAAGGATAAAATACTTAGAATTAAAATGAAACAAAGGACTTCAATGCTTACATTAAGGCCTAAACAAATGGAAACAAATCTTATTTTTATGGGTTAGAGGTTTTGATGTTTTTTAGGTGGCAATTCTTTCCAAAATGATATACAAATTTAGAATAATTTTCTAAGAAATGCAAAATTCATTAGAGCCACAGAAACAAAAGAATGCAATGATGATAGATTAATTGAACAGAATTGACAATCTAGAATAAATGTATATGGTTACGGTCAACTGATTTTTGACAACTAAGTCAGTACTATTCAACTGGGAATGCTGAGACAACTAAACAGTCACATACCAAAGAATGAAGCTTGACTCATGCCTCACACTTGATACAAAAATTAACTGAGAATGGATCAAAGACCTAAATGTAAGGGCTAAAACCATAAAACTTTCACAAAGAAATGGACAAGTAAACATTTATGATCTTTCACCTGAACAAAATGGATTTCAGATATGATGCCAAAAGCAAAGCCATCAAAAGCAATAGGCTGAATTTTAGGGAAAAAATTGTGTGTAAAATGATACTACTAAACAGTGAAAGAACAACTCATGGAATGAACAAAAACATTTCCAAATACTCATTTGATAAATGCATAATATAAAGAACAATTCAACAACACAAAAACAAGCCAGTCACAAACAGGCAATGACTTAAATACACATTTTTCCAGATAAGTTGTGCCAAGATGAAGTTTACCATTTTTTCTCTTTAGAGAAATACAAATCAAATCAAAATAACATATTTTACACCTACTGAGATGGCTACAGTAAAGAAATGGAAAACATCAAGTTTATGATGATGTATAGAAATTTTTTTATATACTGGTAGAAATAATTTGGAGGTTCCAAATCAGAATGTTATATAAAGAGAACCACAGAGTAAAAGCCTAAACAACTGTATCTTTTATCTTTTTTGTGGTATTGGACTTTCAATTCCAGAAAGTCTTAATGTACATTCAGAGCACCTTTTTAAAATTACTATATTGAGAAAGTCTCACTAAGTCACTCAGCTTCACCTCAAATAGTAATCCTCCTTCAACCTCTTAAACTTCTGAGCAGATGTGCACCACCACACCCACCACCAGAACTGCATTTTTCTCCTAACATATGCATTTAAGTTTCACTGATGTCTATCTATAGCTTAATGGACCATTTCTTATTATCCCTGAAAAGTATGCCATTGTACAGATGTACCAGTTTGTTTTAGTATCAACCTACTGGATGACATAATTGATAACTCCCAAGTTTGATGATTCTATATAAAGCTCCTATTAATGTTAGAAGGAAAGCTTAACTGCAGATAAATGTTCAAATCAGCTGGATAAAAACCTGAGAATACAATTTCTAGGCTATAACTAACTATACATGAAACGTTTGCATGATATTCCTAAGTGCATAAACTATTTTCAATCTCATTAGCAATAAATATGAATTATTGATGTTCCTCATCAGTAATTGGTTTTCACATTACTCATTTTGATGTTCCTACACCTTTAAGTTTAAAATATATAAAGTTAAGTGCTGGTATTTCAGATATTTGCCATCATGCTTGATATCAGTAATTTAAGTGTGGAACTAATTTCTACAGTGTGACTTTTGAAAAAAAATCACAGTAACTAAATCATTTTCATGGAATAACTTAGAATATTATTACCAAATTTAAAGCACTAGATTCTGCTTAAAAATTTTAGTAGTCTTGATTTGAAATATAAAATAATATAAATCTAAAATAAAATTCTTTAACATTATAATTTAAAATAAAGGTTAAATGGAAAGTATTTTCAGTTTATATAAAACATGAAAAATTCATTGCTGAGTGTATAGCTCTTTGATAGACTTGCTTAGCATGTACTCAAGACATTCATTTCCATTTCCAACATGCTGGATCTAGGAAGAAAGGGAAAACAAGAGAAAAGAAACTCAACTTGTGCTCCAGATAGAGACATTTTACATAGCCTGCTCTGGAACTCCAGGAATCAGTTGTCCCATTCATCCTTCTGAATAGCTGAAACACAGACACACACAATCGTACTTGAATGAGCTTGTCAGTTCTTCAAAAAATAATGATTATATGTTTAGAATTATGATTTGGGAGCTATATCAAGAGTAGAAGATCAAATGTCATGTCTATGTCTCTATCTCTTATTTTAATAAAAAATGGGTAATCAGTACTTTAATGAGATTTCAATTTATTTTTCAAAATAATTTTTTTACTACTTTGATTGAAATATATAGTATTACATTCATATATAGTTTTGGTTATTGATACATGTACATATTTCACCTTGTTCATTATTATGCCTCCTTAACCCATTCTTCTCTTTCCCTCCTTCATTAGATCTGTTTCCTGAATTGAAATTCTTGTTCCTTTTTAACATATGTCTTTTATTTTGCTCCTTACATTATTTATATTTTAGGTCTCTATTATTAGAAAGACCATGCAATATCTATCCTTCAATATCCTGATCTCAAGAACCATACATTTTCCTAAAATTTTATCCTATTATGGCTAAGAATATATATATATATATATATATATATATATATATATATACACATATTCACATATATATATACATACATATTCACATTTTTTGAAGAATATACAGGTCATTTCCATTATCTAGTTATTGTGAGTTGTGCAGCTATAAATAGTTTTGCACATATCACTGTAATGCAATGACTTTAGTTCTTTAGGTAAATATAGATGGGTCAAATGAGATTTATATTTATAATTTTTTAAGGATCTCCACGTTACTTTACTTGGTGGTTGTACTAGTTTACATTCCCATCAACAATGTTGAAGGGTTATGTTTCCCTTGCAGCTTCCCCAAAGTTTGTTTTTTGATATATATAGTCATTCTTTTAAGAGTAAGATACAATCTCCATGTTGTAATTTTCCTTTGTCTAAAGATACTGAACACTTTTTCACGTATTTATTGTTGGTTTGTACTTCATATTCTGAGAAGTGTCTATTTCAACTATCCATTTTTGCTTGGGTGTTTTATTTTGGGAGGTATTGATTTTGTATTCTTTATATTTTCTAGACATTAGTCTCCGTTCTGAGGAGTAGCTGGCAAAGTTTTGCCCATTCTTCAGATTGTCTCTCTGAAATCTGTAGTTTGTCTCTTTTGCTATGCAGAAGCTTCTAAATTTATGTTATCCTATTTCTTGATTCTTAGCATTATTTGGTGTGAAACTGAGATCATTTTCAAGAAGTCATTAAACCTGTGTCTTAAGCTTTAGTTACTTAACAATATTAATTAACATTAATTTAATTAAAGTTTTGGGCACATTATTTATTTTAAAATGATTAAAATGTATGTATATTTAGGTGTAAATGACACTGCCTTATCATCTTAACAAGACAGTTTGATCACCATAGTGGTTACCTATTTGAATTATGATATCGTCCTATTGCTTTCCTATTCAGAACTAAAGTCAAGAACCTGACTGTGTGTATAAACGTAAGTGTTAGAAAATACTATTAATTATTATGAGAATATGTTTTTCTCTTAAAAATAAAATTTGATTTTTAATAAGTTGGCATGTAGTCCAAAGGTTACAATTGATAAACCTAAATATATATTCAGCAATACATAACATTATCTACAATGTTCAAACTTATTTTATTTGATACTTCTACTAGCCTATATATTATTATGTGCAGTTTTAGAGACTTGGGAAATTAAATTTAGAGGAGCTAAGTATTTTGTTTAAAGTTGCACAGCCAGCTATGAAGATTGATTTAAACCCACAAAGTCCATAAAATTAATTACAGCTTTACACATGCTAAATGGATCTGTATAAATCTGATCTTCAAAGGACTTCAGCCTAGGTAAATAAACAACTTTAGACTCCTCTTTTGGTCCAAAACATAAAACCAACACATGACATGAAAACAGTCACACCTCCATTAAAAAATGAAGGGCCTGTGAGTCCCCCATCTTTCCAGAAGCCCCTACCCTGATTCTTTCTTCTCAGTGTAGCTATCTAGCTTTTCCTTTCCTTTCTTTTCCTTTCCTTTCGTTTCCTTTTCTTTCCTTTCCTTTCCTTTCCTTTCTTTTCTTTTCCTTTCCTTTCTTTTTTTTTTCCCTCTTTACAAACAAAATGTCTTCCTTTTGTTAAACGTTGTCCCTCTAATTTATTATTATGGCTCAGTTATGATCCCAGTGGGCTACTTGGACAACATTGGAGTGATGTTCACCCCCCAGATGCAACACAATCAATAGAACCGGGATGGTCTTTCATAAAACTGCCTCATAATAACAATCACCTGGGATACTTATCAAGAATAGAAATTTAGGTTCCATAGGTTTTGGGTGGATCACCAAAAATTTTCCTATTTCTCAGACACAACACTAACATGTAAAACATGAAAAACCTTGAAAAAATATAGACACTTCCAGAATAAAAGATCAAATCAAAGAATGAGCAAGTGAAGTGAGTAGACATTTCACAGAAAAACTACAAACAAACAGTAAATACATGAAGAAATGTACAATATTGCTGGATATTAGAAAAATATAAATTAGAATAACACTGAGATTCCTTCTTATGCTAGAATGAATGGCCATTATTAAAAAATCAAACAACAGCAAATGCTAGTGAGACTGCATTGGGAAAAAAGAACACTTCTACATTGTTGGTAAAAATCTAAATTAGTACAACTACTATGAAAGTCAGAATAGAGATTTCTCAAAAGTTCCTCAAAGCCAGTCCCCTTCTAGGTATATTAGCAAAATAGTTAAATTTATCACATTATGTTGACTTTAACTTTTTAAGTATAAAAATGATATGCAGATACCCACTCTACCTTCATTTCTACATCTTTTCAAGAATTAGAATGCTATAATCTATTTGACTACTAGAAGAAAATATAGAAGAAATGCTTCTGGACGGTGATTTAGGCAACAATTCTATAGATAATATCTCAAAACCATAGATACTAAAATAACAAATAAAACTTTGTGATTATATCAAACTTTAAAAAAAAAGCTTTTGAACAACAAAAGAAACAGTCAAGAGTGAAATGACGATGTTTAGATTTTGAAAAATATTTGCAAATCATCCATAGGCCAATATATTAGTAGTCAAAAAATGAATGAATTTCAACAGTGAAAAATCTGATTTTAAAAGAACAGATGGTCTACATTTTGATTTTCTCCAGGAAAGCATACAATTGTCTAACAGTGATATGGAAAAATGCTCAGTATCACTAATCATCAGGTAAATACATGCTAAAAACACATAAGTAATTATCTCAACCTAATTAGAATGATTACAATCAAAAATACTATTGATAGAAAATGCTGTTGGTGATGTGCAAAAAGGGAAAGCCCAACACTGTCAGAGGAAATGTAAATTAGTGTGGTCATTCTGGAAAATAGTGCAGAGATTCCTCAATAGCCCCAAAACAGAACAAATTTAAAGTCTCACTATCTCAGTACTAAGTATTTTTCCAATATAAAGAAAATTCATATATTAGATTAGACCTCTATATGTCCATATTTATTGCAGTCAAGCAATGAAGTGAAAGTAATCATTCATCAGCACCTAAATGTTTAAGCAACTCTATTACCTATCCATCAATCATCTGTCTACCTCCCTACTATCTATTTATTATTCAGACATAAAAAATCCTGTCATTTGAGGCAACACAGATGAGTCTGGATGACATTAGATTAAATGCAATAATCTAGGCTCATAAACAAATATTGCATGCTCTCACTCATATGTGAAATCTAAAAAAATTGCCTCATAGAAGTAGAGACTAAATGTTAGAGGTTTGGAAGAGAGGGTGAGGGAAGAATGATGAGAGATTAATTAGTTAATATAAAACTGTAGTTACACAGAAGAAATAAAATATAGAGTTGTATAGTAAAATGAGGTGATAATAGCTAGCAATAATTGATTTTATATTTTAAAGTAACTAGACGAGAGAATTTTTAATGTGTTGCCAACAAAAAATGATAGAAATTTAAGTTAACAGGTTAATTACACAGATTAGATCATTGTAAATTTCTTGGAAGTATTGAAACTTCACACTGTATTCTCTACATATGTACAATTAGTATGCATCTGTTAAACATAAGAAGGATGCTACAAGCTAATGTATATTGAAATTAAAAAGTACTATAAATAATTTAGCATTATTTTTACTAATGAAGAGCCATGGTAGATTGCCTGTAGCATATGCAAACATAAGTTGTTACAATAAAAACAAGCAGAAAAACCGTCACTTTGTAGTTGGTAGTTAGCTTCAGGTTTAATAAATTCTATTGCAATTTCTACTTAGTTTTATTCTATCCATGACACCATATCCTCACACATATCTTTTTAAAATTTTTTTAAATTAACTATCAGTACATTTTAGATAAACATAATGATCACATGCATCACAAGGAATTTGCATTTGTATACAGTATATCTTCTTCTTCGTTTTTCCCCAAACCCCTCCACTCTCTTCTTCTTTCACTCCTTTACAAAAACTTTGCTTCCATTTTTTTCTTTTCTATTCTCTTTTTCTTCTTTCCTTTCCCCCTCCTTCTCCTTGTTCTCTTTGTCATCTGAACATGTTCACACATTTTTTTCATACAATAAGTGAAAGGAAATGAAAATTCTTCATTTCTTATGTATCAATGATTTAAGCTTCAGTTTCTCAGTTTGAAATAGTTTTGCATACCATCTCTCTTAAGCTTAGTGTGGAGACTCTGCCAGTGACACTTCTGCTTCTACTAAATGGCTTTGAATGAGAGTCTATCACCCAGTAATCCACACTTTGTTTATTGTCCATAAGTACTTCTTCCAAGAAGTGTCTATACATTTTAGTAGCTTGATTTTTTATCGGTTTTCTTATTTTGGATAGTCGTTTTTTTTAGTTCTTTATCTATCTTAGATATAAGTCCTCTGAGGAATAGCTAGAAATATTTTTTCTCATTCTATAGGCTTTTTTTTCACTGTTGATTGTTTCATTAGCTGTGCATAAGTTTCGTAATTTGATACAAGCTCATTTGTTCATTCTTGCTGTTATTTCTGTGAAATTAGAGTTCTGTTCAGAAAGTATTTGCCTGTATCTATGACTTTAAAAGTTTATTTTTTTTTCTATTTTAACTTTCAGTAGGTTAAATGTTTCTGTTTTGTTCAACATTTCTTGCTATGGAAGAAATGCAAATTTGACAGTGTTAAGATTTCATTTATATCAGACACAATGGCAGTGTCTGATATAAATGAAATATTATATAAATAAGATCTTATATAAATAAGATGGCAAATAAAATAACAAAAGCCCATCAAACACAAAAATACATTTTTAATAATTGCCAACAGATGTAAGTGGACATTCTCCAATAAAAAGCATACATATGGCCAACGGGGATATGAAAACTATTCAGCATCACTAATCATAAGGCACATGCAGTACAAAAGCACAATGGAATATGACCTCATACCATAAAAAATGTCTATTATTAAAATGACTAAATACCAAAAACTCTTAAGGAAGTGGAGAAACAGGAGTACTTGTGTACTGCTGTTGAGAATGTAAATTCTAAATTGGTAAACCAAGCAAACTCACAGTCATCTGCTAAACCTGAGAACTGGGAGGTTTTTCACAGCATCCTGCAGTCATTTGGGAGCCCTCACTTGGCCGACAGGCACTGAAAGTCTGAACTCAATAATCCACCCATATCCTGGAACCATAACTCTAGACTGTGGGGACTAAGAGTCCACATCCTGTGACCTGAAGGCATCCAGGAATGCCTAGTAAGGACTGTGAAGATTAGGAGCCTGTGCCCAGGGACCCACAGTCATTCTGGAAACAGCACTGT
Organism: Cavia porcellus; assembly: GCF_034190915.1. NCBI lineage: Eukaryota > Metazoa > Chordata > Mammalia > Rodentia > Caviidae > Cavia > Cavia porcellus. Next base: position 49,543,161 of record NW_026947486.1, read on the forward strand.
GGCCAGCAGAGACTGGGAGTCCACTCACAGAGACCCATCTACTCCTGGGAACCATTTCTAAAGCCCATGGGGACTGGAAGTCTGCATCCAGTGACTCATCCAAACCTAGAAAGCATCTCTGAGGCCCACAGGTACTGAGAGTCTGTGCCCAGCCACCTGCAGTCATGGACTGCAAGATGGACTTCCAGGGACAGGAAGCAGCTTGATTTAACATCTAGCTGATTTGGAGTAAAAGAAAAAATGCCACAATGAAAGAAAAATGCAATAAAAAACTTCCAACCCATTCAGATCAAGTGCAGGAGACACAGACATGAATGACATTAGAAAACAGACACTTGAAAAAGAAAACAATTTCCAAACCAGATTGATATACCCCGCAGAACTATCTTTCAAAGTCAGTGGAGAAATGAGGTTCCTCCATGGTAAAAATGACTGAAGAAGTTCATGACCACCCAACCAATCCTACAAAGAGTACTGAAAGACATTCTAAAAAAGAAAAAAAGTAATCATAATTCTGAGAACAACACAAAGAAATCCACAAGCAGGACAAGCAATTAAATAGAGAAGAAAGGTAGTGAACCAACAGTAGAAATATAACATGACAAAGATAATATAATATATATCAATTATAGCCATTAATATAAAAGGCCTCCATTCACCACTCAAAAGAAGCAGACTGGCAGAGTGGATCAAGAAACAAAATCCAACCATATGCTACAAACGAGAAACACATTTAACTCAAAATAAAATTCATAGACTAACCTTCAAAGGATGGATAGCAATACTTCATGCAACAGGAACCCAGAAGATAGTGGGGATAGCTATTCTGTTTGCAGACAATGTAAACTTCAAACCAAGAATGATCAAAAGAGATAAAGAAGGTCACTACATACTAGTAACGGTCAAACTTCAAGAGGGAGAGGTAACAGTCTTAAATATCTAGGCACCAAATATGGGGGCACTCAATTATGTAAGGCAAACCTTATTAGACATGAAAAATCAAAAAATACAATTATAAAAAGAGATTCTAACATACCATTGCCACAAAGAGACAGAAAAGAAACAAAAAATGAATAAAACTTGTGAATAAATGGACTTAGCAGATGTGTAAAATGTTCCACCCAATAAAATCAGAATACATGTTCTCTGCTGCGCAAAGGACATCCTCTAAAATAGACCATATCCTAGTCCATAGAACATGTTTAAGTATATGCAAAGGAATTCAAATTAGCCCATGTATATTATCTGACCATAGTACAATGGAATTGGGAAGTAATGGCAAAAGCATGTGGAAATTAAATAGCACCCTACCAAACAACCAGTGGGTCACAGAGGAAATTGAATAAGAAATTAAGCCATATATAAAAGCAAACAAAAGTGCAAATATAACTTACTGGAACCTGAAGCATATGATGGAAGGAAATCTCAGAAGGAAATTTATAGTGGCAAATTTTCTCATCAGAAAAATAGAACAAACAGAAATAAACAACTTGATGCTACACCTGAAACTTCTAGAAAAAGAAAGAACAACTCAAGCCAAAAGCACAAAGAAGAGAGGAAATTATAAACATCAGAGCATAAATCCATATAATTGAAACTATGAAAGCAATACACATATTAAATGGATCAAAATTATTTGAAAGAATAAATAAAACTTATAAAACCCTAGCGAACCTTATAAAAAAGAGAAAAGGAAAAACTCAAATGCACACAATAAGGAATGAAAAGGTGAAATCACTGCAGATCTTGGGGAAATACAGAAGATCTTCAATATCTACTTTGAAAACATTTATTTTCATAGAATTAAAATCACAGAAGAAATGGGCAGATTCCTAGAAACATGAATTATCAAACCTGGTCAAGAGATGTAAAATTTCTGAATAACTCAGTATCAGTTAATGAAAAAATTGTCAACCAAAAAAAAAAAAAAAGACAAATAAAAGCCCATGTCCTGATGGGTTCAAAACTGAATTCTATAAGAAATTTAAAGATGAATTAGTAACAGTACTCCTCAAACTGTTTAATGAAATTGAAAAGGAAGAAAAACTCCTTAATGCATTCTGGAAGGGAAATACTACCCTGATAACAAAACCAGAGAAAGACAGTTGTGATTTGTTTAAATGCCCCCTCCTAACATGATTTGGCCATGGAGGTGGCTGCATCTTGCATTCGAGTTTGTTTTGTTGTCTGGTGATGGGAGTGTCACAACTTCCCATGAGTGGGGAGCCAGCATACAGTATAAGGGAGGGAAAGACACTCATTTTTTTCATTTTTTTGCCCATTTCACTCATTGCTTGAGGCTACCATAAACCACTGCCTCTCATTCATTCCACCCTTCCTTGGAACCAGGTGAGTATGAACTAAAATCTCCAAAAAAGTAAGCTAAATAAACGTTTCTGTGCTTCACTTAGGAGTCAGGTATTTGTCTCAACAATGAGAAAAAGAGTAACCACGACAAAACCCACCCAAATAAAGAAAATTACAGACTAGACCTTCTAATGGATATAGGCACAAAAATCCTCAATAAAATACTAGGAAACAGAGTGCATCAAATAAGCAAGAAAATTATTCACTATGACCCAGTGGTGTTCATCCCATGAATACAGGGATGGTTCAACATATGCAAATCAGTAAATGTAATACACCATATTGACAGAGTGGAAGGCAAAAATTGCATGATCATCTCAACACTCATTCATAATAAATACCCTAGAGAAAACTGGAATAGGTGATCTTTACCTCATTTGGATAAAAGCCATTTATGACAAATCAATAACCAACATCATACTAAATGGACAACAACTGAAAGTTTTCATTCTAAAAATGAAAAGACAAGCTTGTCCACTACCACTACTCCTTTTCAGTATAGTTCTGTAAACAGAAGCCAGAACAATTAGACAAGAGGAGAAATAAAAGGAATAAAGATAGGAAAGGAAGAACTTAAATTATCATTATTCAAATATGACATGAGACTGTACACAGAAGTCCTCCAAAACTCCACCAACACACTTGAGACTTAATAAACAAACAAATTCAGCAGGATAAGTGGGTAGAAAGTCAATGCTCAAAAGTCAATGGAATTACTATACTGGAATAACAAACTCGCTGAAAATGAAACTGAGGAAACCGCATCCTTCACAATAACATTTAAAAAATGAAATTCTTAGGAATCAACCAAACAAAAGAAGGAAAGATTTATACATTGAAAATTATAGTACCCTGTATAAATATATTGAAGAGTATTTCAGAAAGTGGAGAATTTTGGAGAAAATGGAGAATCCTTTCCCATGGATAGGAAGAAAAAACATTGTTTAAATGGCCATGCTTCCAAAACTGTTATACAGATTTTGCAGTCTCAATCAAAATACTATTAGGATACCTCACAGATCTAGAGAAAACATTCCTCAAACTCATCTGGCACCATATGAGATCTAGAATAGCAAAGGCAATCCTGGGGAAAAAAAGGCAAGGCAGGAAGCATCACAATCCCAAACTCAAAATTATACTATAAAGCTGCTATAATAAAATCAACATGGCACTGGCAAACAAACAAACAAAAAAGACCTGAGGATCAATGGAACAGGACAGAAGATATAGACGCAACTACCAAAACACTCAGCTTCCTTGTCTTTGATAAAGGGACCAAACATATTTGCTGGAAGAAAGACAGCCTCTTTAAGAAGTAGTGTTGGAAAAACTGGCTTTCTACATGTGGAAGACTTAAACTAAGTCCATGCTTTAACTAAAATCAAAATAGATCAAAAATCTAACTTTTAAGACACAAACACTAAACCTAATGGGAATCAAAGTAGGTAGAAATCTCAAGGATATAGGGTTAGGCAGAGAGTTGTTGAACAAAAATTAAGCTGCACCAGAAGTACTTTGAAGAATCAAAAACTGGGATGTCATCTTAATAAAAAAATTGCATTTCAAAAGAAATCAACATAGTGAAAAGAAAATCCATGGATTGGGAAAAGACTTTTGCAAACTGTCCCTCATACAAAGGACTTTTATCTAGAATGTATAAAGAATTGAAAAAACTCATACTCCCCCCAAATTTAAAAACCCATTTTGAAAATGGGCATCTGAGGTAAAAGCACTAAATATTTTCTCAGAAGAATTTAAAATGTACAACAGTATTAAAAATGCGCATTCATTTTTCTAGCAGCACAATTTGTAATAGCCAGATCTTAAAAACAACTGAGTGCACATCAACTGAGGAATAGATTTTAGAAATTTGGTATTTTTACATAATAGATACAACTCAGCAGTGAAGAATGATAAACAAGGCTTTAACAGGTAGATTGATACAACTAGAAGATATACTGATTAGTGAAAAAAATCAGATTTGCATATGCTAACGTCTTACTGTCTTGCTTGCATAAGAAACTGAAAGAGTAAAAAACATCCAAATGTTACAATGGATATAGTAAAAGAGAAGAAATTGCTCAAAAAGAAATTATATTGTTTGATCAATCATTCATGTCCATATCTGGTAGTCTGAACAATTACTTTGAGGATAGCAATATACAATATAACAATCATTGTTGAATTCTTATCATCTCAATTTGAAATTCTGTATCACCATTAAAATGAAAGAAATTCTGCTCTTAGCACCTCAATGGATGGAACTGGAAAAAAATACTGTATGCCAAATATCTGACTTCCAAAGTTAAAAGAAGAAAGCTTTATTTAGGTTCACAGTTTGTAGGGATAAAAATCCATAGTCAGCTGGCTCCAAAGCAGAGTGCCTTGTCAGAGGGGCATCACAGTTAAGAAACAGTACATGGTATAGGGAACAGAATGCAGCAAGTGACAGTAGCCAAAGTCTGCCTTTATATTTCAACCAGTACACCTGACCTGTTGATGGTGCCAACACCCAGACTGGGGCATTCTTAATCCCAGTGTTGTACCCTTAATCTCCACATCTCACACCTAATGCCACCATCACACACCACAGATCCAGCCAACTCTTGATAATCCCAATTGTGACTTCATGAATTTTTTTTTTTGGGGGGGAGGGGGTAGAGGGATATCTAAATTCAAACTATAACATTCTTACCCTGGTCACCCTAAAACTTATGTGCATCCATTTATGCAAAACACATTTAAGCGGTCTCTAAGAATTGCTAAAGTCCTAACAGTTTCAACATTGCCATAAAGTACAAGTCTGAAGTCTATTCTGAAATTTAAGTGCAAAGCCCTGTACAAATTAAAAGAAAGTTAAACACTTTCAATATACAAAGGCACAAGATAACTATTACCTTCCAAGATGTACAAATAGTGGCATGGAAAAGAACAGGACCAAAGCAAATTCAAAATCCATCAGGTTAAGCATTAAGACCCATACATCCATATCCAATCTTTGATGCAATCTGTGGCAAGATGTGAACTACAGAGGGCTGGGGTAGAGCCAATCCTATGGCACTGCTGACGGTTATAACTTCCACAGCTCCTCTTTTGGGATGGATTTGCTCACTCCTTGCAGCTTTCTAAGACGATTCTTATTCCCAATTTCCCCAGCCTTTTGGGGTTTCCAGTGCACCTTTGAATTCACACACATAGATTCACCAACTGCCTCTCAGGAACACATTGACTGGCCTCCCAGGTCTTTTGAAATTGGAATGGAAGCCTTAACCACATAAATCTTGGAATTTTACATACACCTAAAACCAACACCACATAAATGATGCCAAAGTCTGCTGTCAGCTGGAGTGATAGTCAGCCTTTCTTATTTCTGGTTGTAAGGGTTGAGTGCCTGGATTGCTGAGCACTAAAAACTCAATTCCAAGAAACATATTCCCTAGGCCACCACTATGCTGGAGCATGGTGTTCTTGAGGTTCTCTTTTCAAAGCAATGTCTTTCACATTTGCAGCTTTGAAGCTGTAAAGGTTGGAGCCTTGATTGTTCTTGGGATATTTTTAGGCCATCTTTTCTATTGTCTGGTTTCTTCTCTGCAATCAAGTTTCCCTATGCTCTATCTTTGCAGTCAGAAACTTTACTAGAGCTTTCTTTCTGGCCCAATTCACATCACTAAATCATTCCAATGAGTTGTTTGCTCTCAATTCTCAACATGATTCTGTCTAAAACTCCCAACAGTAACCAACCCACTGCTTAACACTGAACTGCCTTGAAAGTTCTTCCATAAGATTAATTACTCTGCCACATTTAGTATTAATCTTAGCCAAAATTTTGAGACATACACAAAATGCAGACAAATTTTCTGTCAAAGCATAAAATACATGATCTGGAATTCAACAGCTAATAAAGTCCTGCTTTGCAGCAGAAAAACTCCTGGGCCTCGTCTTAAACAGCAGTGTTTCGCTCAGCATTCTGATCTTCTCAGCTCTGATCAGAATGTTCCATCAAGTACAGCTTAAAGCCTTATAGGGCTACTTTCTCAGTCAACATCTCCAAGCCTTCGCATTGTTCCCACAAGCCAGTTCCAAAGGCTCAAATAACACAAGGACAAATATAGGCACAGCAATAACCCTGTATCTGGTACAAAATCATGCCTTAGTTGCTTTCCTCATTGCTGAGGCAAAATATCCAAAACCCAAAGTAAAAGGATAAAAAAAACTTATTTTGGCTCACAGTTCATAGAGTTTTCAGTCCATAGTTAGCTGTTTCTAAGGCAGGGTACCATGGCAGAGGAACACCACAGTGGAGAAACAATACATGGTGTAAAAAGCAGAAGTCAGCAAGCAGTACCAGTCAAGCCTACCTTTTATTTCATCTAAGTGACAGGCTTTTTGGACAGTACCTCTCCCAACCAGGGAAGGGTCCCTTAATACCAGGGTCACACACATAATGCCACCATCAAACAATCTAGAACCAGCCACCTCCAGAAAACTTCCTTCCCCATGACCACAGAAGGCTTTGGATGGACATCTAGATACAATCCATAACACCCACTGACTCAGATGCTATTACTTTCTCTAATACCTGATTAGAATAAAATTCCAATCTACTATATTGTCTTACAAATCAAGCAAAGCCCAAGTCTTCCTTATAGCTATTTACGGAGTCTTCTTTATTGAAATACATCAATATTAATTTGATATGGTTTTTTTCTTTGCTGCAATGAGTAATACATTGAGCTTGCTGAAATTTAGTAATTCTTGATAGCATTTGAGTATTATTGACATTGGTAAGATTTTATCTTTATAGACACTAAAGAGATTTTCAAAAAACATGACTGTATTTCATTGTGTAAATAAAGTGTCATTTCAAAAGAAACAAATATTGGGGGCAGAGCAAAGATGGCAGATAGATAACAGCTGGCTACACAGGCTCCCTGAGAGAAGCAACTTAGAATTCAACATAATACAGGGTGAGGAGCCCGAACAGAGGGAGATGAACCCTCTCGTCCCAAGAAGAAACTAAGATGAGAAGAACAAATCAAACATACAGCCCGGGTGTTACTACTGGAACACCTGAAGGTTCAATGCTCCCAATGCATTGCCCAAATCTGAGCGGCTACAACTTACCAAGCCATCCAAAATCCTGCTGCTTCGACTCACTGGAAACTCACCTGCACTGAGGAATGAATTAATGAGTTTTCACTCATTAATTGGAATGGTTTTAATCTGGGTTGTTTGATTTTATTGCCTGTGATAGTACAAATAGCTATTTTGAAGAAAATAAGACAGCGTAATAGCTAGTGCTGATTTAATATTATCCTGTTTTGTTCTTCTGTTTCCATTGGTTTTAACATGTTGTATCTTATTATAATTTAATATATGTGATAGTATAAGCAAAAATTTTATAGGCAAAGAGATAATATAGAAACCATTTTTCGGTTTCTGTTAGCTGGTTCTAAATACCCTGCAATACTTTCATTGTCTTGAATGGTTTCACACTGACTTGATAAGTTTGATGCTATAGTATATGAAGTTATACTCAAATATTTCAAGGAAAGAGACACTATGGTAACTACTGTTAATGTCAGGCTATCTGGTGGTGAAATATAATGATGCTTAAATTGTTCAATTCTGACCTGTGTTGTTCCATTGGTATGTTCTCTTTTATCTCAATCTCCCCCCTTTTTTCTTTTTTTTAAAAATTAATTTATTTCTTATTATCTTTTAATTAAGGGAAAACTAAATTTAAAATAGCGGGATATATTATAGTAACTCTTTTGTTTTCCTATTAACCTGATTTGAACCCCTGTATTGTTCTCCACATCTTGTTCTGACTGGTTTTATTATATTGTTTTGTTTAATAGTATCAAATTTGAGGATATGGGCAACCACTTTGAAGGCAACAAGATATTCTATGATGCCCATTATGGTTTGACTATTACTTTCTTTGGAAGTCCTGTAAGTTCTCCGATGTGGGTTTTATTGGTCTTGCTCTACTGTTTTGTTCAGTTCTATTATACCAGATGATACAGGCAACTCTTTTTTAAGATAGCAAGAGGCATAATGGTAACCATTGTTGATCACCTGGTAATCTGTTTTTGCATTCTATACTATGTCCATTCTCCTGTTCTGATTTTGTTTTGCTTTGTCACATTGGGGTTTTTTTGCTGTTGTTTTGTTTTGTTTTCCTTTTTTTTTTTCCTCTTCACAGAAAAAGTTATAAGAACTGTGGGAGTAATAAAACCCAAAATGTGTAATTATTATCATAAAAAGAGAGGAAAGAAAGTGATCTAAAGGCTATAACTGCATGTATATTTAAGTGTGTAGGACAGAAAACCATATTACTGAGTATTTGATGGATCATTGAACAGAACGTCTGCAATCTCACTGTATTAATATCCACTTTGTATGCTTTAATTTTGTAATCTGGACAACTGTTTCTGAGATGACAATATGTAATCTATTAACTAGTGATGTCCTACTGTATATTTTTTTCTCTTGAAATTCTGTATTACTTGTACTCTTTTACTGTTTTGTTTTGTTTTGTTTTTCTCTTTAAATAAAAAAAAGAAACAGTAATCTATAAAGGAAGGATCATCAGAATAATGGCAGACTTCTCAACACAAATCATCAAGTCAAGAAGAGCCTGGAGCAAAATACTCCAAGCCCTGAAAGAAAATAACCTCCAGCCCAGATTGATATACCCTGAAAATCTGTCTCTAGAAAATAATGGAGAAACAAGATGCTTCCAAGAAAAGAGGAACTTGAGAAATTCACAACCACCAATCCAACTTTACAGAGAATACTGCAGGGCATTCTAGAAAGAGAGAAAAGTACTAGGATTCCAGGAACAGTGGCAGAGAGGCCTCAATTAATGGAGCAGAAAACAGAATGAAGAAGATAAGCAGACAACTGATGGCAAAAAAAAGAGCATAACAGAAATGAGGCAGAGAAGGTTGGTTATAATCTCTAATATAGATGGCCTTGATACACTCAATTAAAAAAAATAAACACACATGGAGTACATCAAGAGACAGGGTCCAATGAGATGCTATTTAGAGGAAATACAATTGTCATGAAAAAGAGTACATGGACTGAAAATCAAATATGAGAAAACAATGTTCTATGTCACAGAGAACCAAAGAGTAATAGGGGCAACTAGACCAGTATTTGTGGGTAGGTTGGAAAGACAGTCTTTAATAGGTAAACAACTAGAGAACAAGTCCACAGAGAGAGGCTCAGAACCACTTAGGTAAATAGCAGCCCCCCCCCCACCGCCTAATTTAAAACCAAGGGTCTTGTTCAGACCCAAAAATGAACAGTGTACCCTGGAGAAGTGAATGGGGAGGGAGACTCTTAAAAAAGATGGCAGACAATATTCTTGATAGTGTATCAGGATTTAAAACCCACATTACTTGCACCACTCTGCTTAGATAGATTTTATTCTTTTTATGATAGATTTTATTCTGTCTCGGTTTGTCTACTTGCATTAGATTTGAGGTCACAGACAGCTATCCCAAAAAATCAGGCTATAGCACAGTAATCATCTTTAATTTCCTGTTATCTTAATTTGGAGTCCTGTATGATTTATGCTGTTTTATCATGACTGATCTTAGTTAAATCTGGTTTGTTTCACTGCTGTTTGGTACTTATAGAATTTATTCAAAACTAATATGTTTGATAGTATAAAGTTTGAGAGTACAGGCAACTACACTGAAGATGATAAGACTCTACGATACATTCTCATTTGATAACTGCCTGATTTTGAAGTTTTATACTATATGCAATGTTATGTTTTTATTAATACTGTTATGTACTGACATATTCAATTATACTATGTCCTATGATATAGCCAGTTCTATTGAAGATAACAAGAGACACACAGGAACTATGGTAGAACTCCTTGTAGAACGATCTTATATATCTTTTTAATTTCATGTGTTTATAGGAATATGCTTTGTTTTGTCTTGCTTTATTTTGTTTCTCCCTCTAATATAGAAAGGTTAGAAATACATGTTAAGACTCATACATGTGTAGAATCTATAAACAGTTTATGAGAACAGACCTTATGACACATGATGAAATGAACAAATACTTGAAGAAAAAGAGACACTACAGTACCCAGTGCTGATCCTGGAAAGTCATGATGTGAAATCCAGCAATACTAGTACTCTTTATTCAGAATGACTTCAGCCTGCTTTAGTTTGTTTAATCCCAACATAAATGAAGATATGGTTAACTGCATGTATGTTTATGTGTGTAGGATTGACAAACATATTACTAAGTTTTTGTTGGATTGTTGAACAGAACTGTTTGCAGTCTCACTGTTTGAATTCCCACTTTGTATGGTCCACTTTTGTATCTTGAAGAACTTTTTGTAAAAGGACAGTATGCAAACATTAACTAATGATTTCTTACTGTTTATTTTTTCTCTGAATATATGTATTATTTCTACCCATTTTTTGTTTTGTTTATAGTCTTTCTTCAAATAAAATTTAAAAAAATAAAATAAATGCTGCACCACTCTTAAAGAAAAAGAAACTCAATATCTACTCATCAGTTTGATCATGTATCCCAAGTACTATTTTACAGTAGATTATGTGATTATTTTCATAATAATTACCTTTTTATTAGGTCTACAGCATTAGTTCCATAAGAGTAAGAGGAATAAACTTGATTTTCCTTATCACTGAATGCCTAAGATCAAGGACAATTCAAGGTAAATTTTGTCCCAGTGTAGTCAATAAAAATATAATATGAACTACATGTATTGGTTTAAATGTTTTAGTAGCAACACTAAAAAAGTGAACAGCTGCAAGTAAAATTAATTTAATAACATTTCATTAACTCAAGTATCCAAAATCTTACAATTATAACACATATTGATATGAATTTGTTAATGTGCTTTTTCAGATAACATTGAAATACCAGAAAGGAGATTCTCACCTTTATTTCTCCACAAAACATAAGTTTAGCAATAAGCCACAAAACATGTTTAATTTTAAAGAATTTATAGTATCCCTTGATGGACACAAAACCAACAACAGTTGCACAGACATGAGTAAAAAGAACAATTTCCTTTAACATTCATCAATTCCTTCCTTAAATTGGCACAAGTCTGTGCCAAAAGGTATTGAGACTACTCCCCCTCACAGGGCAAGCATTCAATATCCCTGGCCTTTCAGTACACTGTAAGTGTTCAGATTCCATCACCGCAAGTAAATAAAGGAAGAACTTGCAAAGTTCAGATCCTTGAGCCAATTAGGAGAACAGACACTTTCCTGTAGCTGGCAGGGCTCTGTGATTCTTAGAGAAAATACACAACTGAGGTCTCTTTTCTAGGAGTACTGAGTTGTGTTTGTGTCCAGTGTTACTGACATTTCAATGAAATGTCAATAACAGTGATAAGGAAAATCAAGTTTAGTCCTCTTACTCTTATGGAACTAATGCTTGTGAATGAGCCAGATTATCCTGTACCATACACAAAACACTGAATAAGATATCACAATCTACACATGTAGGGCTGCTGTAATTAAAGTTTTTAAAGGCTTTTTGAAAATGTAAAATTATCATCCTTGCACTGATTGGGAGTTAGAAATGGAGAATATCTCTAATTTCCCTGTATATTTAGTACACCAGCCAGTGATCCAGTTTCTATCTTGACTCACATAGAGTTCTGGGAACTAACAATCAGACAGACAATGGGCTTCTGAAAAGAAATATATAGTTAGTTGGAGCTGCTAGCAACAGATACCAGATATCTATCTGGTGAAGAATTTTGCTTACCAGCATCAGCTTATAAAAGTGGGAGGAAGTAGCAATGCCCAGACATCAGCTGAAAGCTATGAGAAACATAAAGATTAAGAAAACACAGCAAAATCAAATTAATTAAATCCATCTACAGTAACTGATCTTAAAATAGTTGTAGACATCCATCAGTAACACCAGAATTTTGAGAGTTTGAGGATAACAAATTACAGCCCAATAAGAGCAACTTAGTAAGAACCTGTTTTAAAATTAAAAACAATAGAAAGAGCTGAAGATGTAGGCCAATGAGTTGGTCCTAGGATTGATGTCTGCTCCAACCCCCCAAAAAAGAAATGGCAATCTGTGACTGCATGACACTGAATACAAAATAATCTTTAAAAACTGAATTAACTTATAAAAAAATGCATATAGACAACTGAAACACACCATAAATAGGTACATAAAAAAGAAAACTATTAACAAGGAGATAAATGACAAGAATGAACCCAATAGAAACATGGAGTTAAATAATATAATAGAAAAAAATTAATTAGAGTACTTCAAACAGCATATTTAATCAAACAAAAGAATGAGAGAACTGAAAAAATGCCATTTAAATGTATTAAATTACCTAGCTGTTTGAAATTATGCAGCAGATCAAATAAATAAATAAATAATGATGAAAGAGAGTCAAAGAGAATTATAGGATACTACCTAGTGAAATAAGGGACACTTGTGCATGTTAAGAAGTGCTTTGTTGCTATAACAACATACTAGAGAACAACAGCTTCAGAGAGGAGAGTTTTATTTTGACTCATGGTTTCAGTTAATGATAAACGAAACAGCTATGAATGAAGCAAGAGAAAATCAAAGTATAATTAAAGACAAGGGAGCTCCCATACATAATTAGCAGATGCTTTCACGGTAATAATCATGCTTTCACAGCAGAAAGTAGGCCATAATGGAATTGGATGATATATTTGAAATTAAAAACTGCTCACCAAGAATATACTATAAATTTGTCATTTATAAATCAAAACAAAATAAATTGTTCCAAAGACAAATAAAATCTCAGTGAATTTATTGCTACTAGATGTGCCTTAGAAAAAAATGCTGAAATAAGTTCTCTGAATTGCAGTGACCAGTCACTAAGGCATGTGAAATCACAAAACATACCAGTAATAGTAAATCTCTAGACATATACAAATAATGTAATGTAATGTGAAAATCACTTTTTGTTCTAGAATAAAAATTAAAAGATAACACCACACATTCAAAAGATAGTAGCAGAATATATTTAAAAATACAAGGTAGAACAATATGTTACCAATAAGAGATTTATTTTAATGTCAAACACACACAAGGTGAAGGAAAATGATAGAGAGATATTTTATAAAATTTATAACAGAAATGAGGTGAGAATGACTATATTTATCAGGCAAAACACCAAAAACTATAACACAGGACAAGATCTAGTAATAAAAAGACACTGTATCAGGAATATAAACACTTATAAATAAAGCTTCACTTAACATCTGTACATCTTCTATATAAATCAAATGTTGACAATCTGAAAGGAGAAATAGAAAACAATAAAATAATACTAAACATCTCAATACTCAACTTTCAACAATGGGTACAACATCCAACTGGATAAAACTGATAAGGAAGCAGTGGAATTGAACAATCCTGTGAAACAAATGAATCAAACAAAGATACAGGCAATTTCATTCAACAGCACCATAATATACATTCTTCTCAGGTGCACTCAAAACATTCTCCTAGACAGAATATGTATTATGTTTCAATACAAATCTTAATCATGATTAAAAACCATGACATCTTTTCTGGAATCAATGCAATGAAACTAGAAATCAGTAAGAAACAATAAAATATATACATATAAGCCAAAGGGACAAAATGAGCCAAGGAAAAAAACACAAATGTTTATGTTCAACTATCCAACAATATAAAGAATGTACAATGAGGAGAATACATCCTCTTTAACAAATAATGCTAGGAAAACTGTATTTGAAACATAAAATGAATGAAATTGGATTTTTCCCAACACCACACAGAACAAGCAAATAAAAATGGTTTAAAGAATGGAAAGTGCCTGCCTAGAAACCCCACAGGTAGTCAGGAGCTAACACGTGTTGAGCAGCATGACCTGAAGACCTCCACAGCAATCTCTACTTAGCTGTGCAGTTGTGGAACATTGCTCAGAACCTGGTAGGCCCACCCCTAGCATCCCCAAACAGTCTGGGACATTTGGGTTGTCACTCAGGTTTTGGTTAAGTCTTGGCCAGTAACTATCAGGCAGCCAGGAGCTGCCACGTGTTACACAGCACAATCTGAAGGCCTTCCACAGGAAATTCTACCTTGATGTGTGGCACCAGGACCTTGTACAGAACCTATTTGTGGCATGCCCAGTGACCTCAAGCAGATGAGGAGATTTGAGGAGTCATGCCATGCAGGATGTGCTGAAGGTGAACCCAGCACACAATATCACCCCCATTTGGAAAGTCTTTGAGTGCCACTAGAGACACAATAAGGACTGTCTAACATACCCCACTCAACTGGTGAAGCACCACACAATACAGAAAGCCACCCTTAATCCAAAAAACAACCGAAATATTGCATTAAACTGCCCCAGAAGAATACAGCAAAATGACAAAATGAAAGGACAAAACATAATTACAAACCTTCAGGCCATCCCAAACAAGCCTAGGAGACATAGACAGAAGAAAATATGAGCCATACTTTAGTTGCTGAAATGATAACAAGTAAAGAAATAACTCCATGAAGCTATAAAGGAACTCAGATCAGAAATAATCTCCCAGGTAAAACAAGAAATGATACATGTAATGAAAGAAATATTGAATGCATTTAAAGAAGAAATGGTTAAAAATTAAAAGAGCATTGCAAAACAATGGAATGAACAATATAAGAAAGAACTACAGTGCATGAAACAGGTTCAAAGAGATATCCAGGAAATCAAGAATTCCATTGAAAGCTGGCAAAACTGCCTCAAAGACAGACTTTAAAATCTCAAAGACAAGATTGCAGCTAGTGAACAGAAAGGGAAAGATCTCTTAAAAATAACAAGGAATCAAGAAATAGCAATTCAAAAGTTGCTTGATAATGAAAGAAGAACAAAGTGACATTATCAGGTGTTAATGAAAAGGAAGGTGACAATGCAAATGATATCAAGACTTTATAGAAGTAATAGCTGAAAATTTTCCAAACATAGGAAATGAAACTGACATACAGATAAGTGAAGCATATCAAACTCTAATTAGCCGTAATCACAAAAAATTTACACCTAGACATATAATAATCAACATACCAGAAATTCAACATATGAACCCAATATCAAAGACTGATAGAGAAAAGGAAAAAAATGGCATACAAAGGTCATAAGTATCACAGTAGACTTTCTCAATACAAACAACAAAATCAAGAAGAGCATGGAGTGAAGTATTTCAAAGCCTGAAGAAAATGACTTCCAACCCAGGTAGATGTACTTTGCAAAAATACACTTCAAAATCGATGGAGATATAAGACACTTCTATGATAAAAAACAGCTGAAGAATTTCATGACCACCAAACCATTCCTTTAAAGAATAATGAAAGTTATTCTAGATACACATAAAAATAATTATGAATTCAAGAGCACCAACAGAAAAAAAAAAAAAAATACACCAAGCAGTGCAAACAAACAGAGGGGAAAGGTAAAGAACCAAGAGCAGAAAGATAACATGACAAAAAAAAAAAAAACCACACACACACACACACAACAAGATATAGCAGTTATAAACATTAATGCAAATGGCCTCAATTCACCAATCAAAAGAAACAGACTAGAAGAATGGGTCAAGAAACAGCATCCAACTATATGTTGTATACAAGAAATCAATCTAACCCAAAAGAAAATTCATAGACTAAAAATCAGAGGATGGAAAACAATAATTCATGCAACAGGAGTGCATAAAAAACCAGGGATAGTGATTCTGTTTGCAGAAAATATAAACTTCAAACCAAAAATGATCCAAAGAGATAAAAAATGACACTACATACTGGTTTGGGGAAAACTTCAAAAGGAAGAGAAAACAATCTTAAATATATTTGCACCAAAAGTGGGAGCACCCAGCTATATAAAATGAATATCAATAGAAATGAAAAACCAAATAAGCAATAATACAATTATAATGGGAGACCTTAACACCCCATTGACTCAAAGAGACCGAGCAATGAGGCAGAAAATCATGACAGAAGTAAAGGAACTGAATCACATTTGTGAACAATTGAACTTAACAGATATGTACAAAGTGTTCCACCAACAACAACAGAATATACATTTTTTCTCAGATGGGGCATTCTCTAAAATAGACCATATAGTAACCTGTAGAACATCCTTAAGTAAAAACAAATGAATGGACATTGATTCATACATATAATCTAATCTTATTGCTATCAAACTAGAAATTAGTGACAAAAGAAATGCTAAAAACTCCATAAACATGTTGAAACTAAATAATAGACTCCGAAAAATCAATGAGTCACAGAAGAAATTAAAGGAATTAAACAATATCTACAAGCAAATGAAATTACAACTTACTATAACCTGTGGGATGCAATGAAAGTAGTCCTCAAAGGGAAACTCGTTGCACTGAATTTCCACATCAGGGAGACAGAACAAACAGAAATAAACAATCTGATGCTACATCTCAAACATTTAGAAAAAGAAGAGCAAGTCAAGTCCAAAGAAAAATGAAGCGAGAAAATTATAAATCTCAGAGCAGACAGCTATGCAACAGAAACTTACAAAACAGTACAAAAATCGTTGAATCTAAGAATTGGTTCTTTGAAAGAATAAATAAAATTGATAAGCCCCTATTCACTTTTGTTAAAAGAAAAAGAAAAAAAAAAACTCAAAGTCATGCAATAAGAAATGAAAAGGGTGAAATCATTACAGACCCTGTGGAAATAAAGAAGATTATCAATACTTACTTGAGAAAACTTTACTCTTATAGGTTTGATTACACAGAAGAAATGGAAAGATTCCTAGAAATGTATGGGTTACTAAAGCTGACTCAAAAGTTGTATAATCAAATTTCAAGTAATGAAATTGAAACTGTAATTAAAACTACCAACTAAGAAAAGCCCATGTCTTGATGGATTCAGAGGTGAATTATACAGGAAATTCAAGGAAGACTTAATTCTAGCACTCCTCTAACTCTTCAACGAAATTTAAAGGGAATCAATTCTTTCTAACTCATTTCTGGAAGCAAGTATTACTCTAATATCAAAACTAGAGTAAGACTCAATGAAAAAGAGAACTAAAGGTCAACCTCCCTAATGAACAAAGATGTAAAAAATGTTAATAAAATATTGGGAAATTGAATGCAGCAATTCATCAAGAAGATTATGCACCATGACCAAGTGGGATTCATCCCAGGAATGCAGAGATGGTTCAACATATGCAATTCAATAAATATAATTAACCATATAAATAGAGCCAAAGATGCAAATCACATAATCATTTCTATAAAGGTAGAAAAAGATTTTGATGAAGTCCAACATTCATTCATGATAAGAACTCTACAGAAAATTGGGATAGATTGTCTCTGCCTCAATCTGATCAAAGCTATCTGTGACAAATCAACAACCAAAACCATATTAAATGGTCAAAAACTGAAAGCTTACACTCTAAAATCAGGAACAAGACAAGGCTGTCCACTAACACCACTCCTATTCAATATAGTGCTAGAAGTATTAGCCAGAGCAGTTCGACAAGTGTGAGAAAAAAGGAATAAAGATAGGAAAGAAGAGGTTAAATTATCATTATTTGTAAATGACACGATGCTCTACATAGAAGACCCCCAAAATCACATCGAAAGATTTCTACATGTAATAGCTAAACTCAGTAATGTAGCTAAATACAAAGTCAACACTGAAAAATGAGTAGCATTCCTGTACACAAACAACAAACTCACTGAGAGGAAATTAAGAAAAAACACACTCTTCACAATAGCATCCAAAAAATGAAATACTTAGGAAGCAATCTAGCAAAGGAAATAAAAGGTTTATTCAGTGAAAATTACAGTACTCTGAAAAAGAAATAGAAGATTTCAGAAAAATGGAAAAAAAATTCTTTGTTCAAGGATAGGAACAAAAATTGTGAAAATGGCCATTCTCCCAAAATTGTTATACAAATTTAATGAAATTCAAATCAAAATTCCATTAGCATATCTCACAGATCTTGAGAAATCATTGCTGATATTCATCAGCAGAAACAGAAGAGATCTAGAGTTGCAAAGGAAAATCTGAGCAACAAAGCAAGGCACAAGGCATCCCAATCCCTGAGTTGAAGTTATACTACAAATCTATGATAAAATCGGCATGGATCTGAAATGCCTGAAGATCACTGGAATAGATTTGGAGATACAACCACAACTACAAACACACTCAAGTCACCTTTCTTTGACAAAGAAGCCAAACATGTTTAGTGGAAGAAAGTCTCTTTAATGTGATGCTGGAAAAACCAGCTTTCCATATGTTGAAAATTATAATTAGACCCATGTCTATCACTATGCACTATACTAAATCCCAAAAACCTAAATATTGAAACAGAAATACTACATATGCTGGAAGACAAAATAGGTAGAAATCTTGAAGACATAGGAGTGGATAGTGAATTCATGAACAAAAATCAAGCTGCATGGGAAATTCTTTCCAGAATCAAAAACTGGGATCTCTTCTTATTAAAAAGTTTTTGCATGTCAAAAGAAATATCCAACAGAGTGAAAAAAATCCCACAAATTTGGAAAAAAAGTCTTAGTCAACTCTCCTCAAAATACTTCTATCAAGAACATATAAAAATTAATAATATCAGCCCCTCAAATTAAAGATCCAATGCAAAAATGGGCATCTGAGATGAATACACACTTTGTGGAAAAAAGGAACTCTTCTTCACTGTTGGTGGGAGTGTAGAATGGTGCAATCACTGTGGGTATCAGTTTGGAGTTTCATCAAAAAGCTTAGTTTGGAGGTCCCATTTGACTCAGCTATTCCACTTCTGGACATATTAGCAGAAGAGCTGAAAACATCATACCACAGTGATGTATTTGCCTCCATGTTTATAGCAGCACAATGTGTAATAGCTAAATCTTGGAAACAACCCAAATGCCCATCAACTGAGGACTGGATTTTTTAAAATGTGGTATTTTTATACAATAGACTATTTCTCAGCTATAAAGATGACTACATTGAGTCTTTATCGGTAAGTGCATGTGACTTGAGACCATACTCACATGTGAAAATAACACAATGTTTCTAGTGTAAGAAACTGAAAGAGGGAATAAGACCCAATATCTTCAACAAATATTTTGAAAGAGTAATTGCTTGAAGAGGAAAAAATGCCTCAGATACGGAAAATGAGAAAAGAAGAAAGAACAAAACTATGAATTTGTATATACATATATTTAATATTAGTAAGATGGGGGCTGGGGATTTAGTTTAGCAGCATAAGCACCTGCCTGGCAAGAGTGCAGCCATTAGTTCGATCCCTGGTTTCCC
Source organism: Cavia porcellus (assembly GCF_034190915.1). Taxonomy (NCBI): domain Eukaryota; kingdom Metazoa; phylum Chordata; class Mammalia; order Rodentia; family Caviidae; genus Cavia; species Cavia porcellus. The sequence continues at coordinate 49,562,853 of NW_026947486.1, forward strand.
CCCAAAAAAAGTAATAGTAAGATGATTGTATTACTATTTGTATTAGTTCTAGAAACAAAACAGTTAACATCCATAGGATTAGACCAATATTGCATGACTATATACGATAATTTGAGTTTGAAGATAACTGTGCAAAAACAACACTTTCTACCACCTGGTTTTAATGCCTACATTGTTATTGTTTTGGGCTCTTTATTACAATTATTTATTTGAGACTTGCTTCTTATTTTTAATAAGTTGTTGTGCTTTGTTTTGTTTTTCTCTCTAATACAGGAAGGATAGATGTACATGTATAAGCTTATATGTGCCTAGAACTTATTTTAGTATTTATTTTAGTATGTGTGATGGTATGAAAAGCTACATTAAAAAAATGAGGCATCACAGCAGCCATGTGGATTCCGTAGCACTTGTTTTGAAATCTAGAAATGCTTTTATTCTTGCTTTTGACTGGTTTCAGTTTGTATTCAATTATTTGATTTCAATGCATGTGAAGGTATGAACAGCTAATTTAAAGAAAACAAGAGACATTATGGTAGCCATTATTAATATCCTATTGTCTGGTTTTGAATACTCATAAGACTCTCATTCTTTTGTTTTGATTGCTTTTATACTATTTTGTTTTGTATTAACTTATTGTGAAGATTTGAAAAACTATTTCAAAGAAAACAAGAGACATTATGGTAGCCACTGCTGTTTTTCTGTTGTACTGTCTTGAAGTCCTGTGTTTTTAGTATTGTTTTACTGACTTGTTTTGTTCCATTTTCTTTTGTTTTATTCTTTAAAATTAAAAAAGCATTAAACATAATACCTGAATTCGTAAATCTCCTAGCAGAAATCACAAGGAGCAAGTATTTTAACTTTGGCTTTGACAAATTATTTTTCATATTACACCAATATCTCAAGCAAGAAAAGGAAAAATAAATAAGTGGGACTACATCAAACTAAAAACACTGCATCACAAAGTAAACATTCTGTATATGTAAATACATAAGAAATTCCTAAAATTGAAAAGAGAATAAACAAAAACAATGACACAAAAGCAAATTCATTAAAAAATGATTTAAGCAACTGAATAGGCATTTTTAGACATTTATCCATACAAAGGGCCAACAGATTTATGCAAACACATAAAGCATTACTAATCAACTAGAAACTTCAAGAACAGCTATTATCAAAAAATCAAAAGATAACTGTTTGCAAATATGTAAACAAAAGGAACCTCATATAAACATTTGATGAAAAGTGGAAAGGTAGGGGCTGGAGGTTTAGCTCAGCAGCATAAGCGCCTGCCTTGCAAGCAGGCAGTCTTGAGTTCGATCCCTGGTACCAATAAAAAGGAAAAAGACAAAAAAAAAAAAAAAAAAAAAAAAAAAAAACTGGAAAGGTAATTTGGTGTAGCCATTAGAGGAAACAAGTAAAAAAGTAAAAGAAATTTTTATAAGATTCATATATCCTTCTTCTGGATATGGACTTTGATAATAAATATGATAAATGTTTAATTTTTAAAAATTGTTGTAATTAAAGACACTCTTATTGATCTCCCTCATTTTGAACAGAATTATACCATAATTCTTGTCACTTTGTGAACCTCTTCAAAAAGTCCTGTTTCATGAATGTGTTAGTTATGCTTCTGGGGTGGCTGAATTGTTCTGAATCAATTCAAAATGCAGAAATCATATGTAGACAGGTCTACTGTTTAAGGTGGATGAGGACGTGCTAAAGTCTTCATGAACTTCCTTTTCTGTTGGATGGCAGTTGGTGCAATAGTCACACTATTTTAGATCACATTCCATGACTATGCAAAAAAGGACTTTGGCAACTGCTTCACCAAAGTAAAAAATGATGGCAGATTGTGCTAAAATTAACAGTCATATTGGTCTAGAAATATTAAAACTTAAATTTTCCCATTTGTAAAGGGTTAACCCACTGTATAAAATATGCAAGGTCTTCTCTACATGGAATTGACTAAGGAAAATAATAAAAGTATTTTCTAAATAATAAAAAATGAGGGGGATTTTTTGAAGGGGAGTAATAGCAATGTACACTTTATAATAATAAATTTTGATATTTAAACATTCACTGAATAATTTGATCACACTGTGTATATTCAAAGTAAGTAAAATCAGTGTCTTTAAGAAAAGTGTGCTCCCATGGTAAATGCAACATAATTCAGAAAAGCTGAAGTATGGCAAAAACACACACACAACCACACACACACACACACACACACACACATATATATATATATATGTATATGTATATGTATATACATATATATAACATATATTTATAACATCATATATATATATACATTTATGAGCGATATAAATATATATAATGGATTATTGGTCCTTATTTTTAAATTTTTTTTATTTTAAAAATAATAAAACAAAACAGAACAGAATAAAGCAAATCAGAACAGAACAATGCAAGCAACACAACACTTCACAACAAGACAACTGGTCATCAACAGTAGCTCCCATGTCGCTTTTCTTTGAAATAGTTGAGCATACCTTTACACAAAATAATATCAAACATAACAACATACTATAAAACCATTAAAAAGAATGAAAGCATTACAGGACTTCAAAACCAAATAACAGAAAATGAACAATGGCTACTATAATATCTCATTTTTCTCAAAAAAAATGTCTATAGAATCACACATAATAAAACCAAAAAATAAAATCACACAATAGTATACAATAAATCAAAACAAAAGATCAAAAGCATGGCAGGACTTCAAAGCAAGACAATAGTAAATCAGCAATGGCTACCACAGTGTCTTGTTTTCTTCAAAATAACTATTCATACCTTTACACATTTAAAAAATCACACAAAACAGAATAAAACCAATCAAACAAATGAATGAAAGCATTATAAGACTTCAAAGCAGTATAATAGGAAATCATGATTACCATAGTATATTCCATTATATTCAAAATAGCTGTCCTTACCATCTGACAGCATAGAATCTAACAAAATAAGACAGAACAAAGCCAAATGTAACATAATTGTGTAAAAAATGCAAGAGTTCAGGATAAGAGAATAAGAAAATGACATTAGTTTCCACATTTCCCTCCCAGATGTTCCCTCCCCTTTGCTCTTACAGTAACTATTTTGCTTTTGGATCCCATTAACTCTTTTGGTTTCTTATGCTAGGGTTTACATATATGAGTTCAAACTGTTTCGGCCATGAACATGATCTCCAGTTGCATTCATTTACCTGCAGGAGCCTTGAGATTATTCTACTTTATAGCTGGGAGGTTTTCCACTGCATACACATACGTATCTTTCTTAACCATTCTGCGGTTGATGGGCAAAATACTCTTGCTTTATTTTTGTCTCCTGTAATATGATACAATTGTTTTGTCTCCTTTGATTTTCAGTCTTTGAATTTACTTTCAAGTTAAATGTGTTTCTTGTGTACAGTATATCGATGGATCTTGTTTCTTGATCTACTCACCCTGTTTCTTTTATTGCTGACCTGAGGCCATCTACATTAATGGTAACAGCCAGCATACATTCCTTTGTCTCTGCCCTGATATCCTCCTGTTGTTGGTCCTCCACTTTTCCCGTTCATTCAGTTGCCTGCATTGTTTGGTGATCCTCCTCTGCTGCTGTTCCTGGAATAATGGATCAGCTTTGTTCTCTCTCTAGAATATTCTTTAGCACTCTCTGTAGGGTTGGTCTGGTAGTCATGAATTCCTTCTGTTGTTCTTTGTCATGGAAGTATCTCATTTTTCCATCAATTTTGAAAGATAGTTTTTCAGGGTGGATCAATGTGGGTTGGAAATTGTTTTCTTTCAGTGTGTGAAACACTTCACTTCAAACTCTTCTTGACTTGATGGCTTGTGTTTATAAGTCTGCTGTGACTCTGATTCCTTTTCCTTTATAGTTGATCTGTGTCTTTTCTCTAACAGCTTTTAATATTCTATTTTGTGCTGAGTTTCTGGGATCTTGATTACTATATGTCTGGTTGCAGTTTTACTTTGCTTATGGCTAGTTGGAGTCATATATGCTTTAGTTATCTGCATGCCAGATGCAATTCCCATATTTGGGAAGTTTTCTTCTATTACTTCTGTGAATATCCTTTTAATTTCATTTGCTTCTTCACCTACATCTATCACTCTTATGTTGTGGTTCTGTGCATCATCCTGCAGCTCTTGAGTTGTTATTTTCTGATTCTATGTAATTTTTAAGAGATCTTTCCTTTCATAATCGCTAGCTACAATTCTGCCTTCAAGGTTTGAAAGTCTATCTTCAGTCTCTTTCAAGCATTTTTGCCAACTTTTGGTTGAATTTTTAATTTCCTGTGTCTCTCTTTGAGTCTGTTTTATGCATTGTAATTTCTTTCTACATTCATTCAAGGTTTGCATCATTTTCCTATTCTCCTCTTTATTGCCGCTGTCTTCTTTAAACCTGCTGAACAATTCTTTCAGTATGTTTGTGATTTCTTCTTTTACCTGAGACATTATTTCTGATTTGACTGCTTTTACAAATTTAGGGAGTTGTTTCTTTACTTCAGTTGTTATCCTCTCAGAGATTTCAGGTGTGTGACTTCCGCTCTCTTCCATGACAGTATGTCACAGACTTATTCTGTGTGGGCTAGAGGTCTGAGTTTGCCTTTTGCTCCTTCATCTTGACATTCTCCTGGGTTCCTCCCAACAAGCTGGTTGTGAGGCCCCAGGAACTTCCTACATTTGCTGTCCCTAAGTAGTGCAGGGGGATGGGATAGGGACCTGGGTTCCTCTAATTCTATATTTACAGGGAAGTAGTAGGGTGTGCAGTGGGCTTCTCCACAGCTATGCAGCTACACTGGGGCTTCACTGATGATCAGGGGTACATGGAGGTGGGACTGCTTCTATCAGCCTGTGTGTCTACACTGGGACTCCCACGATGGTGGCAGACACACAGGGATGTGTTTGTCTGATTGTGCTATTGGGTCATGGTTGTCTGAGAGAACCAAAGGCCTCAAATGGTGGCCTACAGATGCACAGAGCTTACTTAGCTGTGTGTCTCTGCTCTTGCTAGCTGCCTGCAGGAAAGAGCCTTCTGTGGCAGCTCTCAAAGCTGAAGGTGAATCTGCTAGTTCTCTCTGCCCACACTGGCCACCTGTAGCACTTGGTCTTTTGGTGGCAGTGCACAGCAGGCAGAGACGTGTCTTCTCCTGGTTTTCTCTGCGTGTGCTGGGGGTGCAGGGGGAAAGGGCCTTTCAGCGGCGGTACCCAGCAGGCAGAGGTGGGCATCCTCCTGGTTCTCTCGGCTTATGCTGGGTGCATGGGGAAAAGGTCTTCTGGCTGCAGCGCCAGGCAGGCAGACATTGGCCTTCACCTGGTTCTCTCTGCCTGCACTGGGCACGCAGGAGAAAGGGCCTTTCAGCAACCAATTACTGGTCTTTAAAAATAAGAATTATTTTTTTTATTTTAAAGAGTATAAAACAAAACAGAATAAAGCAAATAAGAACAGAAAAATGCAAGCAATACAAGACCCCAAAAGAAGACAACAGAAAATCAACAGTCACTACCATTTGTCTAGATATCCATAGCGTCACACAAAATAAAATCAAAGAAAATAGAACAAAACCAATCAAAAACAAAAGAATGATCAAAACAAAAATGCTGAAGTATTACAACACTTCAAAGCAAGATAACAGGAAGTCAAAAATGGCTATCATGTCTCTTGTTTTCTTGAAAATAGCTGTTCATACCTTCACATATAATAAAATTAAAACATGATTCTGTTCAGTTTTCCTTTACAGGTGATCTATTTATTTTTCTAACAGCTTTTATTATTCTGTTCTTGTACTGAAATTCTGGGATCTTTATTATATGTCTGGGTGTAGATTTACTTTGGTTGTGACTAGTTGGAGTTGTGTATGCCTCAATTATCTGCATGCTAGATCCTTTTCCCATGTTTAGGAAGTTTTCTGATATTATTTTTGTAAGTAGCCCTTTTATTTTATTTGTATTGACCCCCATTCTTTACTGATACCTATCACTCTTAGGTTATGTTTCTTTGTGTTATCTTGCAGCAGTTAAATTGTTATTTCCTGGTTCCTTGTTATTTTCAAGAGACTTTTCCTTTCACAATTGCTAACTGTGATCTTTGCTTTAAGGTCTCTAAATCTAACATCAGTCTCTTCCAAGCAGTTTTGCTATCTTTTGATTGACTTTTAATTTCCTGGATATCTTTTTGAATTTGTTGCATTCACTGCAATTCCTTTCCATATTGCTCATTCAAGATTTCCATCATTTTCTTTACGCTCCTTTTTTTTTTTAACCTATGTCTTTTTTAGATATGTTCAGCAACACTTTCATTATGTTTGTGATTTCTTCTTTTACTGGAGACATTATTTCTAATCTGATTACTTGTGGGAAGCCGCCTGTGAATGGCGCCCATTTCCTGCTTCCGGGTTCTTCCCGGCCTGAACAAGCCCGCCAAATTGTCATATCTGCCCAGTTACCCGTGACGCTAGCCTATCAGCTTGTTAGGCGCGCTTCTCTGTGATTGGATACTGCTTCCCCTTATAAGAGGTTGTTCCTGCCCCCAACGGCGGAAGAGGAACCAACGTTGAGGGTGGCGGACCTCGTTAGGTCCGGTTCGCTGTGCGTAATAAAGTTTGAGAGCTGATCCTGCTCGAGTTTGGTCTCCTGTCTCCCGCGGCTCCGGTCATCTGGTGGCCCGTACGAGGAATAAAAGACTCAGCGACATGCCTCTTCGGCCGGGAGGTGCGATTGCTGTCGCCTGCGGTACGACGGAGGACCTGGCCCAATAACAACGGAAGGCCGCGAGCACCTCTTCTCTTCACCCTGATCAGCTACGTGAGATACAGCGGTTCCCGGGACAGGTGAGTACTGGCTCACCTGGGTTGGGTGGACGCACCTAACAGATTTTGAGCGCCACACGAGTGGACGCTGGGTTTTTTTTTCTTTTCTTTTCCCTTTGCATCTGTTTTGCTTTCGCTTCGCTAATACAGCCCAACAGGCTTTTGATAGAGCTTGATCGGAATGCTCAGAGGAGCCCGGAGCCACTGCCGATTGTGGGTCTCCGGAGGACCCTCAGGGCTCTAATTCTGATTCAGATTCGGAAGGCTCAGAAGAGGAGGTCGTCTTTGCTAAGCATGACCCTCCTACACCGTTAAAAGAGGAACTTAGGGCTCGGGATGATAAAAAGGGGAACCAAACACCACCCTGCCCGAGCTACTCCGCCTTACGGGAAGAGCTTAAGCCCTTCCGCCCGTTGGGGGCAGGAACAACCTCTTATAAGGGGAAGCAGTATCCAATCACAGAGAAGCGCGCCTAACAAGCTGATAGGCTAGCGTCACGGGTAACTGGGCAGATATGACAATTTGGCGGGCTTGTTCAGGCCGGGAAGAACCCGGAAGCAGGAAATGGGCGCCATTCACAGGCGGCTTCCCACAATTACTTACAGTCTCACAAAATTGTTTCTTTACTTTGGTTGCTAACCTTTCAGAGATTTCAGGGGTGTGACTTTTCCATGCCTGTATCTCCCAGCCTTGTTCTATATGGGTTGGAGGTCTGTTATTGCCTTTTGTTTCTTCCTATTGACATTCACATGGGTTCCTACGAACAAGCCAGTTGTGGGGTCCCAGGCACTTTCCACATTGGCTGCCCCGCTGCAGTGCAAGGGAATGGGACAGGAACCTGGGTTTCTCAGAAAACAGATTCCAAGAAGTAGCAGAGTGTGGAGTGAACTTCTTCAGCCCATGCAGCTACACTGAGGCTTCCCCAATAGCCAAGACTGTGTGGTGACGGGGCTGCTTCTCTCAGTCTATATGTCTAGATCAGGCCTCCCCCAATGATGGCAGGCACATAACTATGTTTATCTGATTTTCCTGATGGGTACTGGCTGATGAAAGGAAACAAGGGTCTACAGTGGCAGCCAGGGAGCACACAGAGTGTACCTGGTTGTGTGTCCCTACCTGTACTGGCTGCCCACAGGAAGCAAGCCTTCCAATGGTAGTGGAAGATGCAGAAAGGGCTATCTCATTGATTATCCCTGCCAAGCTTTCCAGGGGAAAGCTAAAACAGCAGCAAACAGGGGCAGATCTAACTGCATGCCCAAGGAGATTTTATTTTGGGGAAGCTGTCCTCCTCTTCCCACAGGGAACCTTCTCCATTTCTCTCAAGTGTCACTTTGTGGAAACTCAAGAATGATTCACTGGGAAAGCATCTGGAGTGTATATGTAAACAAGGTATGTTGAAATAGAAAATTAATAATGATAGATGATTCATAGATCAAGTAAAAAATGAAAAAAATATATAAAAGGGAAGCAATACTGCTATGGTAGCCCAGTAGGCCCCCTTGTCCTACTCAGTCTGGGAACAGCCATCTTGGATAGTGAGACAAAAGTTTGAGGGACAATCCAGTGGTGCAGACTCCAGACTCCTCTGACAGTTTGTGTTAAGTGGTCTTACAAATTTATTGCTCCCTCAACACTGAGCAAAGCAGTATTACTGTACTCCCTTCTCTCTCCCACCAAAAAAACTGTTGTAGTCAATTAGGTTACAGGACAAGGAGTTTATATTTTTTATATTTTTATAAAGGTCACCAGAAGTTAACACAGGAAAATGCAAGAAATCTATCCACAACACCAAAGACATAGATTATTTAGTCAAGAGCCTAAACCCCACAGCAATGTCCCACATGAGTCCAGATAAAAACCCAGAGCTCAGGACAATGCCTCCCACGAGTCCAACTGGAGGTCCAGAGCCCACAATAAGGACTCATGCCAGTCTTTTTTATGGATCTGTGCCGAGAAGACCCAAGGCTCAGTGGTGGAAGCTAGAAAGTCTATGCCAGCAGGATAAAGGAGCTGTGCTAGTGGGATGAGGGTTCTATGCTGGAGCCGAGAAGTCACACTCACAACAAAGACCAGGGCTATCCTGAAAGGCACCACAGCCGTCCTCAGTGATACAGAGGCCCTGAGCTCCTCCAACGACAAGCACAGTTGGGTACATGCCAGGAAGCAGCCTGAGGAGTTCATCCTCGAGACCAAGCAGCACATGTCTTCCCCTCTGGAGCAAGGAAGCAATGCTCAATGTGAAGACCAAAGCTTCTCCAGGAGAACCAACAGCTCAGACAGCAACTCACAGGAGAACCCACAATGCCTCCTTATCACCTCAACCCTTAACACCTCCCTTCTTCTCCACCTATTTATCCTGGCAACTTTCCTCAGGTGGAGCATCTTAGCTCAATGCCATGCTGATGTAATTCAGCTGGTGTTAAGTTGACCACCAGTTCTTAATCCATAATAAACATTCAGATCATAAAAACCGTATTCTAAAGAGGGGCATCTTATCTGATAGATCTGCTCAATACGGTGGAGCAGATCATGAACCTGAGTTGGAATGGCTGAAGAACCTACTAGTCCAGAGAGCTAGCCTCTTTACCATAGTGCATGAACATGGGCTCATTGCTCTGGAACAGTCTACACAGATCATTTGGCCAAAGAACCTGTCAAGACATATGTAATCACACACAGAATGGCTGGCACCAGCTCTGTTGACCCTAGGTCAGCTGAGTCATAGGTAGTGGATTGAAACAGCCTAACATGAATCTTACATGTCTTCTAGCCTGGAATCGAAAGTACTACTCCTACCCACAGTCTGAGCCAATATCCAAGTTAGTTCTATTCCTGTCATGCCCTCTTGCATACCACCTGTGTAGAACAAGTGTAAAGGATAACCAGCAACTAGACTTTAAAGGGGAATTGTGCAGACTCATGGACTCTGTGGCAGAGTGATTAAGAAAGAATTGCACAACCTCCACCACTGCTCACTGAGGGGAGTGATGGGGTAAAGCAGATTGGCAGTGTATGTGGATTCCAGACAGCAGGTACAGAAACAGAAGATAATGCTGACTTCTGAGAGTAAGGACATGGTTACATGCTAATCAACACCATCTCCCAGGATTCCTGCAAAGTCATTATATGATAATCACATATGCATTTTCTTGTCAAAGTGTTTATACTGAATGCCCATTGGATATCTTCTAAGTTTTGGGTATTGTGACATATTATTTTGTTTGATTTGACACTTTTTGGGTTGCTTATGTGTTTTGTTTTGATTTATTGGGTTTTTAAAAGCACTTTTGTTTGTTTTCTTTGATTTTGTTTTTGTTTACCTTTCTTCTTTTCATTTTGAGATAGTATGTATCTAGTTTCACTCCCTCTTTTTGGTTTTTCTCCCTCTTTTTGTAATTTCTTCACCTCAATAACCCACAGCAATTTTATTTCTTAATGATTTTGAAAGAAAATTAACAGCACATATAGTAGTTAACTGATTGTATCAATTTGGGTAAGAAACAAACCACTAACTTGAATCAGTATATTTCTAAGTGTAGCTGAGGGAATTTACTGAAGACAAGAGACCCACCCTTAGGAGGCCTGCTGCCTGAATGGAATAAATGGGGAATGAAGAAGGAATGTATCATTCCTGTTTCTTTGGAAGAAACAGTCTTCATCTTCCTCTTGGACAAATTCAGCATTCCAGTAAAGACTCTTCAGCCTCCGGTACAGACCTTTCAGCCTCCTGATACATGAAAAGCTACAGTGAGCTTCATGTCTTTGACTGAATCTTTCAGATCTCCACCATATAGACAGACCTTTTGTATTCTTTCATACCTAACTTTTTGGTAGCCACTGTAAGCCAATCTTGTAAATTCTTATATATCTATATATCTTGCATTAAATCTGTTTCTCTAGTAAACACTGGCATTATGTCCTTAAATTTTATTATTTTAAAGAGAAAAAAACAGAAAAATCAAACAGCAAGCAAACAAAACAACAAAAAAGCAAAAAACAAAAAACAACAAGAGAAAAACTATTTTAATTTCCAAAATCTTGCTCTGTCTGTGTCACTCCTATCTTCTCCAGGATAAATCTACTCTACCTCCCATATTATTACTTTGACTTTTTTAATATCATACCTAATCTTGTTCCTATGAATTTTTTCTTGTCCTCTACAACTGTTTTTGTTTAATTTTATTTTATTCTTGTTGATTGAGTGTGGAGTTCAATTGCCTATTTTCTTTTCTTGTTCACCCTCGTTTTACATTATTTTATTTTATTAATTTTATTGCAGTCTCTCTCTCTCTCTCTCTCTCTCTCTCTCTCTCACTCTCTCTCTCTCCCTCTGCTTGCTGTCTTTCAGTTAGGGTCCTTATTTTATCTTCTTTTCTTTACTTTAATCTCTATTCTCATTAGTTTTTCTTTTCCTTGTTGGTTGTCTCTCTTAGAGCTATCTAATACTATTATTTTTCTTTTACTCCAAGATAGGGTTTGTCATATCAACTTTATATTCTTTCCATTTTCCATTACTTAATTTTCCAGTCTACTTTTCTTTCTTTATGTTCCTGTCTCCACACCTTAACTGCAGTAGTATAAACACTCCTATGATTCTATAGATAATATACTCTTACTAGGGTTGATGTACTATTGTGAATGGAAGTAAAATTGATCTGTTTAATATGTACTTACTGTATATAAATAACTGGTTTTGTGTTAGTGTTCATACTGTAAGTATACATCTAATTCCTACAGTTAAAAGTGGTTAAAACCCTAGTTTGTTATTATCTAGTCTACGTTTCATACTATTATTGTTACAGATTTAACTAATTTACCCAAAGTGACATAGTTGTTGCTATTAACTTATCTTCTCTGTATGGCAATAGCTATATTGCTTGTGGTGAAAAACAATAATACAGTTTGCTACCAGAGAAATGGGTAACTGGGCCACAAAGACTGAAATATTCTTTCCCTAATAAGTTGGGGTAGCAAGACCCTAGGACCAATTCAAAGACCAAAACCTAGGTAGAACTAGACAACATCCATGAAAAGTACCAGTTACTTCAACATGTCTCACTACTATCAATAAAACTACCCATCATGAGCAATTTGAAAGCCTCAATAACGATAACAACAACAAATTTTAAAATGTAAATAGAGAAAATACAGAAGCAAATGTTACCAAAATCTCCAACTTTCCCAAAGCAAATCCAGTGTGCATCAAGGGGAAAAAAATCAAATCTGCTCAGCTAAAATGTCTGAAATAGTAGCAGTGGAATTAACCAAATAGAATAATAAGATGCTTGGAAAATTCAAAGTAAAGATAATAAAAGAAATTATGGCGCCTAAAGAAACAAATGATGAATGAGCCCAAAGAAGATACTGAAATCAAAAGGAAATAAAGAAAGACACGCAAACCATGCATGCCAAACATAGGTTAGAACTGGACTTCACACAACAGTCTAGAACAGAAATCCAATTGACCAATGTGAGGAAAAAACATAAGCCCTAGAACACAAGCCATCAGATGATAATATTCTAATAAAAGATAGTTTATAAATTGCAAGGGACCATGAGAACTCAATCAAGCAACTGCTAGATACTATGTAGAAGACCAATCTAAGATAGACAGAAATAAGTACAAAAATCAAAAGATAGCACAGGAGTTATAAAAAACTTCTTTGCAAAAATAATACCAGAACAATTTTCAAGCATGGAAAAAGAAATTGACATACAAATTTGTGAGACATATAAAACCCCAAACAGCTATGATCAGAAAAGAACTATGCCAAAGACTAAAGACTATAGTAGTGAAGATTGCAGAAATTCAACAGAACAATATCTTTAAAGCTGTTAGAGGACACACACACCACCTATAAAGAAAACATCATGTGAATCACAGCAGACTTCTCAACCTAAACCCTAAAACGAAAGTCTTGGAGTGAATTGCTTCAAGCCAAACAGAAAAATAACCTTCAACCCATTGATGTATTGAGCAAAATTATCTTTCAAAATAAATGGTGAAATATTTCCATAGTAAAGAGCATTTAAATATATGCATGCCCAGAAAAGCAGCATTCCAAAAATTCTCAAGCATAACCTAAAAAAAAAGGTGAATAAGATATCATTGTCAAAATGCCCAAAAGAATAAATCCTTTGAGGAAGGTGAGCAATTAAATAGAAGATAAAGAAAGGAGACCAAAAGCACTAAAATAATACGATGACAAGAATAAGTCAATACCTATGAATTAAAACCATTAACTGTAATAGTCACTATTTACCAATCAAAAGACATAGACTAGTAAAATGGACAAATAAACAAAATCCAACCATAAACTGCATATAAGACATTAAACACAGAAAAATGCAAGGAATAAATGTCAAAGGATGGAAAACAGTACTCCATGCAAAGGGAACCCAGACAAAAAAAGGAGAAGCTAGTCTAATTGCAAAGTGGATTTCAACGCAAGACTAATCAGAAGAGGCAAAGAAGCTCACTGCATACTGCTTAGGACAACAATACAACAGGAAGAGAGAACAATCATACCAAACACTGGTACAACAAAATTCATAAAACAAACACTAATGAACAAAAAAAATCAGGACTAATACAATTATGGTGGGATACCTAAATACCATACAGTCACAAGTATCATTATTTGTTGATAACATGATCCTCTATGTACAACACAACAAAAATTTCACCAAAAGATTTTTAGAAGTATTACGAAAATTAAGTAACATAGCAGGATCCAAACTCAACTCTTAAAAATATATAGTGTTTTTTTACATCATTAATATATTTACAGACACAGAAATTAGAACAACACCTTTCACAAGATCATTAAGAAAAATGAATTGCTTAGAAAGTAGCCTAAACAAAGAAGTGAAAGTCCTCTACAATGAAACAGACAGTTTCATAGAAAAGGGAGATCAAAGAGGATATCAGAATCAATATACTAAAAACAGTATTTCCAAAACTATTAGATAGATTTATTGCAATTCTGATCAAAATAGCATTTCTCAGAGAACTAGAGAAAACAACCCTAAAGTTCATATGAAACCAGAAGAGATCTAGAATGGCAAAAGCAATTCTGGACAAGAGGGCAAAGGAGCAGGAATTACAACACCTGAATTCAAGCTATACTCCTTAACTACAATGACTAAAAACATCATGTTATTGACAAAAAACAGACTTGTGAATCAATGACACAGAATAATAGATGCAGAAAGAAGACCAGACACACTTGTACCTTCCTGTTGACAAAAAGGACTAAATGACTTTGGTGGAGGAAACATAGCTTCTTTACCAAATCATGCTGTGAAAATTGGCTTTCTACATGCTGGTGATTGGACTTAAATCCATTTCATTTACTGTGCACTAAACTACAATTGAAATGGATAAAAGATCTAAATACCAAAACAGAAACAATCTGCTGGAAGATATGAGATAAAACTCTTGAAGATATAGGTATAGACAAAAAGTCTATAAATACCCCAGTTGTTCAGAGAATATTACTAAAAATCAACAAATGGGATCATAACAAATTAAAAAGCTTCTGTACAGCAAAGGATACACTAAGAGGGTGATAAACAACTTACAGATGGGAAATATTTTTGCCAGCTATTCATCAGACACAGGACTACCATATGCAAAGAACTAAGAAAAATAGACCTCCCAGATTTACAGATCGAATCAAAAATTAGGCACCTGAAATAAACAGATACTTCTCAGTTGAAGAAGTACAAATGGCCAGTGAGTGCATGAAAAAGTACTCAATATTCAGCCATTTGTGAATTCCAAATTTAAAGAGGAATAATATATATCATGATACTTTGACAGTTGCATTGCTGACATTATGCATTTATTAAAATATAACAGTGTATACCACAAATATGGACAATTATAAAAAATTGTATAATACATTGGAAATTTACTGATAATAGATGCAGATGATTTGACCACATGAAAGCTAAAGGAAGTTCATTCTTAAAACACATTTTTGGCATATGCATGGCTCTAAGTTTGATGTCAAGCATTGCAAAAAATGAAAAAAAGAGAGCAAATTAACTATATGAGGAGATAATGTGAATTTTCTTGGATGTGTATTCATAGGTATCTCCCCATATGCATATTGTTTACATCCATACTGTGTCTTTACACTGTATATATATATATATATATATATATATATATATCACTAATAACTCTACATACATACAGTATAACTTTCATTTAAAATAAAATAACTAAACTAATTGAAAAAATGAGTAAGTTCTAAAAATGAGCTGTATAGCACTTCATTTATGGTTATTAATATTGTATTATGCATTTAAATTTTTAAGATATTAATTAAGTGTTCCCACCACATTTACCTCACTGTTTTGGAAATCCAATGTGTATTGTATGCTCACTGGAATTATAATTTTGAAGGACAGAAAATGTAATTTTTTTACCAAACTATATCTACACTTAAATTTTACAAAATTTTACAGTTAAAAAGTATATTCAAATACCAGGTGCTGTTGTACAGTAAACATAAAATAACTTCATTACTTTTCAGTCAAAGTAGATTGGAAATGCTTTGTTCTATTATTTATTAAAATTCTTTAATGTATTTTTCAATTCAATTATCCTGTCTTCTATCTTGAACCTAATATTGAGCCATCTCCCTTTCTTGTTGTATTATTCAGTTTTGCAATTCTTATTTGATTCTTTTAATAATTCCCATTGCTTTCCTGAGATATTTTCATTTTATGATCAGTTTCTGGTTGCTTCCTGAAGCACTTTAAATGCCATTGTAAAATGTTTCTCAAATAGTTGCATTTGACTCATTCAAGTGTTTTTGTCAGTTGTCCTTTAGTACTCATGTAGTGATTTTGCTGTTTCTTTGTAAAATGGGTGATTTCTTCGTAAAATGGTTGTTTTTAAGAGTATTTAGAACTTACTGCCTTACTAACCTTGTCTTATTTAATCTATTTTAGCAAGTAGTCACTCAATTAATCTAATCCACAGGTTCCGCATTACTTATGTTTTATGTTTGCAATGATACTTTAATTTTCAGCATGTCTCTGGTATTATTTCCATAAGCTTTATTTATTCAATATTACCAAGGCTTCCACTGATTCTTGCTAGTGTCACTTAAGGGGACGGAAGCGGGCTGGACACTTGTAAGCAGGTCCCTTCTATTGGAGCCACCTATGAGACCAGTATCTGTAGGTAGAAGGGTGAATGCATTTGTCAGTGAAGGATAGAGAACCTCCTGGGCTGCATATTTGTTGTGGATTGATTCCTCTTGTTTTTGTTCACCCACCACCTAGTTCTTTAGGTGGAAAAAAAATTGTATAGTTTATAGAGAAAAAAGAACCCCCCAGGTCAGTACGTTCTTTGTAGCAGTATCCCCTTGAGATCGCTGCTTGGTATCTCCAGGTGAATAAAGGAAGATTTAGGTCCAACATGAAAGGTAGGTAAATTCTATAGCTATTTAATGTCAGTGGGGAACTTTCAGTTCTTCTCCTTGCCAATGTTACCAAGCTCACTGCAGAGTATTTACGGGGCTCCTGCTCATCTGGGGAAGAAATGAGGCTACCTAAACCCTTTCTCCTTTGATAGTTTGGAACCATTAGTTGCCTTGTTTGGGTAGCCTTACAGTGTTAGATTGGGAATAAAATAATTTATGGTTCCTCTGAGTGCTAAAGTCCCTAAAAATTCAACATTTCTCCTTCCAAGTATTCTCTACTGCAGCCTCTTGTATTATTTCGAGGCCTTATACTTCTATACAGTCTTATTCAGTACTGAAAATCTAGCTCTAGTTTTATTTGTCCATAAACCTGTCCATTACATGGTAACTATTATTTTTCTAAAAGTCTTTTTATGTCTTTTTAAAAATCCTTTAAAAGCTTCCTATCTATGTACAAATTGCATCAACATATACTGGGATATTTGTTAAAATTCAGATTTATGATTCCTAGTAGAATACATTAGATTTTTTTCAGAAACCAAAATTTTACTTAGATTCTGTTGTTGACATTGTAATATCACAGCAGTTGCAGCATGTTCACATCTAATGAAATTGGAAACTGACCTGTAATTCTGAAGCACAGCCATCACAAAAATAAAGAGCACCCAGGGCAAGCCATGTGAAGAATCTGCTTCATCCCAGAGAACACCTAGCCCCAAGAAAATCTGAACAGTGTATTGCTAGGACAATAGGGTGTCTTGTGACATTAGGTTGCTAAAAGGTATAAATAAATGCCCCTGCCGTGAGGGACCATTTTCTTCCCTCCAATCAGGAGAGTAAGGGCTCCACTTGATTCCAGCTTTTGTTTCTTCTTTATTTTCTCATCCTCTCACCATCCTTCCCCCTGACAATATCTAGAACTGCAGCTGGTCGCTAAAGCAGCAGAAAGCCACAGAACACATAACATGCTAAACATTAGTTGCTTAACACCTTTGGATATTGAATTTCACTAAAATTTTAAGTAATTTGGTATTGATTTACAAGTTTTACAACAATCATTCAATTGTGTGACCAAATTAATCAAGCTAACTGAATTAGAAACATGGTGTTTCATTATCTTTAAATTTTTCAAAAGCAGGAGAAACTGCACACAGATTATTCAGTGTGTTGATTACTACATGTGAATATAGGGTTACCTTTATAGTACACATAAATATTGTGATCTCAACATATGCAGTTCAAGACTGTTCAGTCTTATCAAGGTTATGTTTGGTCAGTTTTATATAAATCATGACAATTTTCTCAATGACATTTCCACAAACAACATGAGACAAAATTCATTTGTTGCTTTAAATGAAAGATTACTTACTGCTCTTTTTCTAGAACACCCTGTAATCCAAGGCACAGTAAGGTTTCCTGAAATCTGTGAAAACAACAAATGGAATCTCAGTAAGATAAGCTTCATACTAGTTGGAAAGCTGACTAACACCAAAGAATACAGATATGATGTCAACACACTTTATTTTAGAGCATGTTGCCCAGACAATGTTTTTTTTTTTTTATTGAAGTCAATGTATCTAAAGAGCTTTATTTTGTGAAACAATTTAGAAGTGGTTTAATGGTTCCATGGAAATTTGAGAAAGTTTCTAGGGCACTGTGAGGTTCTAGAATTGCTGGGGGTCTGTTATTGAAAATCATGGAAAATGCAATTACCATAAAAATGCAGTGTTCTGTAAAATAAGTGAAAATATTATAAGAACTACTGAATAAACACTTTTTAAATAAGGCATCGCCACAAAGCAAGAGATGACTTTATTATGAAATCTGTATGCTATAAGTTATTTTAATATATTATTGTATTTACTTTGGAAAATCAACAGCGACTAATATAACTATTAGTACATATGCTTTCTCACTACAAATCTTAAGCTTACAAGTGTGAATGATTACAATGTTATGTCTCCAAACTGTGGCCTCATTCTAAGTCTATTCATATGTTCTGTCTTCTTACTTACTAAATAGTAAAATGCAAGTTTTAATAGATCACTAACATTCTTGTATAAATAATAGATGATTGCAAAAGGAAAAAAGTAAACTTTTATGCATTATCATCTTCACGTCAAACCTCTGTATATAAGAATATGTGTCAAATAGTTTTTTTCCTTGTGAGTTACATTCTAGAGTTTATTTAATGTGGGTAGTGAAGTTTTGCAGTATTGTAAACTTGAGTGGACATTTCTTTCATATTCCATGAGTATTTCACATTTGAACAAGTGCTTTCTAATAAATTTGAAAAGTGTTGAAAGACTTTTATTTTTTCAAATAAAGTAGTTTTAAATCTAAGGATATATCTATTTCAATACTAGACTAAGTGCACTCATATCTAAATCGTATTTATCAGTATGATTGTCTCTTTTAAAGTAAAATCTACTTGAAAGTTTACCAAGAGATAGAGAAGGAGGGATTCCTAGGAAAGGAAAGGAATTAACATAGAATTAAAATGCATTTAAGTACATGAACCAACTTTCAACAAGAAACACAATTATTATGTATAGTAAACATGTACTAATAAAAAAGTTTAAAAATATAAAATTTGCTAAATGAAATATCTACCAATATCTTCTTACCTCAGAATTACTACGTGAGGAAATAGACACTATTGTAGCAGAATTCTGTGGAGATTTACAAAGAGTAAGGTAATTCTATAAACTGTAGTTCAGGACAGTCTGAATTTAAGAATGCTTTGTCATAGGAAATGACACAGAAGGATTGTGTACCACTCCATACTCTTCAACTGCCCTTTTTTTTTTTCCACCCTAAACACATTTCTCCATAGGGGCTGACAAATGAAATCAGGCTCTGTAGGTAGTGGTGATGGTAATGTGGTGTCAAGTAGAACATTTAATGCTTTTTTTTGGTATGTTGTATTCAATGATGCCCTGTATAGTACAGTAATGTCTACAGATAAGAAGTGATTCAATATAGAAAGGTAGGCAATATCCTCAATTATTAAACTTAAGTTAAATAATTACCATCTCTAGACAATAGACGTCTCAATTTTATTTTGAGATCCAAACATAGCAACATGCAAAACAGAGGCTAGAAATGACATAAAATCAAATAATATTTGTAAGGATAAGTACAAAAAGTTTTACTCAAGATCGAATCTCATTATAGTAAAATGTTAATTAACTAAATGAGAAGGTATTGGGACAAAGTATAAAAATCTTGTTTTTAATGATCATAAAAAAGATTTTGTTTTAAAAAAATTTTCAAACTGTGTGCTTCCTTTTTTTCTCACCAATATATACTTGGTTTTTCAAGGTCAGTTCATTGTTAGTTTCAATGAGGAAGGGATATCTGCTGTAATAGTCACATAATATACTCTAGGAAAAATCAAGCTATCCAATTGTTTTGCATTATCTCTGCATGTATTCCCATATATTAATGAAAAGACTTCAAAACTGGGCACATAGAACCTCTAGATGATACATGTTAAACCAAATGAATTGCAAATAAAATAGAATCTCAAATCAGTAGCTATTAAAATGTTGCATGATACATTCTACATTTAACTAGTCAGTACTGTTTATTTCAAATATATTCAATTATTTACATTTCTGGTTAAACTAAAGAAAAATTAGAAAAAGCTTAATTTGTAAAGTTTTTTGAGTCATAACACAGGTAAACTTTTCCTCAAATTTGGCAAGTTTTTTTTTTCAATATTGATGACGTTTCTTATTCATTAGAAGCTATAATGTACCATACTTTAGTGAGGAAGGCAATAATGGCTCATTTAAATTATGTTTAAATTCTAAGCATATTCTCAATGGTCTGACTCGAAAAAGTGCAAAACAAATATACAAAAAGCAAACCTGATTTAACAACTATGTCAGAACTTGTGTATATAAATGAATGCTGTATATTTCACAGGCAAAAATTTAAGGATATTGTAAACTTACAATAATGTTTCCACTATTGAAAGCATTTTGGGATCTTTGGAACTGCTATTTCATATCTCACACACAGATTCTATTTTATTAATTTTCCCTCAAATGGTGATGATTCATCACCATTGAAATCATTTAAAAGAATCTCACAGGCCCTTAAAAAAATTGGAGAAAAATGTCAAAACCCATCAAAGTAACTAATTTAAATTCTATTTGAATGCTTATAAGGTATATCTTCTTTACAAGGTGTCATTTTATGTGGTACAGAATACAAAAACATACGTATAACATCAATTCCCTAAGGGAAGTAAGATAATTGACAGTAACAGACAGACAGGTACATGAATTACATAAGTACAAAGAAAACTGTGATAAGTATCAGAATAGAGGTACAATAAGTGAAGTGCAATAGGAATTCAAAATACTGCAAGATAATATCCACTTGTGATAAATATCACAACTGAACCTTGAAATATGGTATGAGAGCCAGACATATTTATATTTAATTCTGGAGAAAGTGAGGGGTCTTGAAGGTTCTCAAACATACATATTATGCGGTAAGAATTGTATTTTTATGCATTAAAAAGCGCGTTTCACCTATGTATACATAGTAAATTGTTAGAAAGATGGCAACTTTTATAATAGTCACCTAGACTTGAAATTAGAATACTGCAGGTAGGTGTTTAGAAGAGAAATATACAACATATTTCAAAAGAAAGGTCTTATACGTGAGATAGAAAACATGTAAAATACCTCAAAAGGCATTTTAGCGATAATGAGAATTTCTTGTTTTAAGCCCACCAAAAAATGCCTCTCATGTAGCCCAGTTGAATCTAACACAGAATCACAATTTAAAACTCAGTTGCAAGGGAAAGCCTATTGTTGAAAAGCTGTGTCATGGCTAACAGTGTATACATCAAAAGCAGTGGTAATCCACTTATTTAGATATAAACCACAGTAACATTTTATGCCTAGTTGAGGTTTGTGAATTGAAGTATAATGTATTTATCTATTTCATGTAAAATCACTTTAGACACTATATATGAGAATTTTAACTATAAATTATGTATATTCTCTTTACTCTGCCAATTTGCACATGGACAAGAAGACGTTATCAAGGACTTTTATGGATAATTTAAGGGATTTTAAAAATAACTCTTGCCAAGTTTCCTTTTATATAATCTAGACTCTGTTACATTAATCATATAATATTACATATGAAAAAGCATTCATTAGATTCAAAAAATCATTCTATTTTAAAGATAATATTACACATATGATGAATGCTTTGTTTTTATATATGTTTTACATTCTGTTATGGATACTTTTTTGGGTTATTTTAATTTCTAATCCAATTTGAGTTCTATTAAAGCTATTATCTAAAATAAACTATATTTTATGTTAGCTAGAATTTTGAGCATAGAATTTTGAGCACCTCCCTGACAAACACGAGGTCATGAATTCAACCCTTGGTTCCAAACAAGAAAGAAAGAAAGAAAGAAAGAAAGAAAGAAAGAAAGAGGAAAGAAGGAAGGAAGCAAACAAAAGTCTTCCCCATCTTCTCTTCACCAGGTGCCTGTAAAGCGTTGATAAATTACTTCTACAAATTAATTTAAGTTTTAGACAAGCATCTAACATATTTTAAGTGCATGAATTTTTTTCTATTAAGTGTCAGGAAAGGGATATTTTGAAAAACGTATTAGCATACAAAGTTTTCACAAATGAACAAAAACTTAAGAGATTGAATATGTTTTTATATAATATTTAGTTTAAATTTATAAAAGCACAAAAGTTAAGATTAGGAATTCCAAGATGTTTAAAGTAAATGATAAATGAACTAAGTCATAATGTAACAACTCAGACATGACACAAGAAACTTGATTTTATCCCTGATTTTTGAGCATTTAAAAATGATTTTATTATATGTGATAGCACAAACAAAATTTTTATAGACAAGGAGATATTATAGAATCCATTGTTCATTTTCTGTTAGTTGGTTCTAAATACCCTGTAATACTTTCATTCTCTTGAATGGTTTTACACTGTCTTGATATGCTTGATGCTATAGTATAGGACGTTATACTCAAGTATTTCACAGAAAGAGACACTATGGTAACTACTGTTATGTCGGGTTATCTTGTGGTGAAACACTATGTTGCTTAAATTGTTCTGTTTTGACCTGTGCTGTTGTGTTATGTCCTCTTTTATCTCAATCTCCTTTTTTAAAATTTATTTATTTTTTTAATTAAGGGAAATTAGCAGGATACATTACAGAAACAGTTTTGATTTCCTATTAACTTGATTTGAAGCCCTGTATTGCTCTCACCATCATGTTTTGACTGATTTTACTCTATTCTGTTTTGTTTAATAGTATCAAGTTTGAGGGTATAGGCAACCCTTATTATCTTCTTTTGAAGACAATAAGGTTCACTATGATGCCCATTCTGGTTTGACTATTATCTTCTTTTGAAGTCCTGTAATGTCTCTAATGTTTTGGTTTTATTGGTTTTGTTCTGTAGTATTTTGTTCAATTTTATTATACTTGATGATATAGACAATTCTTTGAAGATAGCAAGAGACATTATGGTAACCATTGTTGATCACCTTGTATTCTGTTTTTACATCATGTACTATATCTATCCTTTTGTTTTGACTGACTCTGATTTTTGTCACATTTGGTTTTATTCTCTTCAAAAAAAGTAATAAGAACTGTGGGAGTAATAAAACACAAAATGTGTAATTGTTTATTGTAAAAAAGAGAGGAAAAGAAAGTGCTCTAAAGGATATAACTGCATGTGTATTTATCTGTGTAAGATAGATGACCGTATTACCAAGTTTTTGTTGGATCATTGAACAGAACTGTTTGCAGTCTCACTGTTTGACTGTTCACTTTAATTTTGTAACTTGAACAACTATTTCTAAGATGACAATATGTAACCTATTAACTAGTGATTTCTTACTGTTCATTTTTTGAAATTCTGTATTACATGTACCCTTTTTCTGTTTCTTTTTAAATAAAATTTAAAAAAAATAATAGAAGTGTGTAATTGAAATAAAATAATGTGTGGAATTATTGCATATTACCTTATTGAAAGGCACTGGGCAGAGTACAATTACAGATTAAAATTTCCTAAATTTATACCATTTAGAATATTTCAAAATATTCTTGAATTTTACTTATGTAAAAAATCATTAAGGAAGTATAAAATTTAGTTACTAATTTAGTAAAATAAATGGTAAAATGGTAGACTTACATTTTAAATTTACTTTTTATAACTGAAATGAAGTAGTTTATCACATGTACAATTAGAAGTCTAATCTTCAAACAACACTAAAAGATTTATTGTTCTTATTAAGCCACCGCATTTACTGGGCTAGACTAGTGCTCTTACCATGAGTCATACGTCCATATCTTTACTTTGCATACAACTCCTTATTGAACTAAAATATAAGCTTTAAATGAAACACTTTGACTGTTTATTGAAGTACTTCTATACAGGGTGATAATATAACACAGTGTGATTTCACAGCAAATGGCACTGCCTCCACCATGAAAACACTACTAAGAAACTAGCAGCTTGCTAAAATAACTTTATTCTAGAGCTGACAGTGAGTCCAGAAACATAGGAACAAAGTAAATGCTCAGTCAAGAAAATGCTACATTTAAATGGTGGGAAACTTAACAGTAATTTTTATTTGTGCTTGTCACACTGCTTTCCTGGTGGCACATGAAATGGTTTTGAGGAAGTACAGTCCTAAACCCGAGTCTCTTCTGTAAACAAGTAGTAAACTGGGTTTGACATGAGTTTACAATGTTCTAAACTGTCTGGAAGCTGCTTGAGATATTGGTTTCTTTATCCCCTAAAGACAACCAAAAAAGGCACTACTTATATCTCTTGGTACAGGAAATGGTAGGAAGCAGTTGGCAAGGCTTTTGAAACTTTAAGGAGGTTGCTGATCCACAGAAACTTGGAGAAATAGATTACTGATGAAAGAATATAATTGAACAGCTAAGGATTCTGGAAGAAGTAGAAATGAAACTTAAGAAAATAAAGATATTTAAGAATAGCAACCTATATACGACAATTGATAAATAGAATGTCGACAGGCCTGGGAAAGACGTAGAAAAGGTCCAACAGAACTTAAAGCTTAAAGCCAGACTGAATATTTGCCCAAAACCGCGTAGAGTCAGACTGCAAAGACTGGAAGAGATTTTTCCTCAAATAATTAATTTTGGAAAAAATCCCAGTGTACACGAAGAAACAGAAAATATTGCCCATTCAAGAAAAAAATAATTAAGAAAATGTCTCCAAAGAAAAACATGACTGTACTTACTAAAAAAGCCTTTAAGACAGTTATTTTACAGTTTATGCAAGCCTCATAGTAAACATAAAAAAAAATGTTTAGTAGATGGACAAAAGATGAACAGAAAATGATCAAAGCATACCATTACAAAAAACCAGCACATCAAAAGGCAACACAACAAGAAAACAAGAAACAGAAGAAAAAAAAAAGAAAAAAACCCTACAAACTCTAATAGTAAGTTAGCGACCAATAATTACTTTAAGTATAAATTGATTAAATTCTCCAATCAAAAGATAGAATGGTTAAACGAACTATAAACAATCAAGCTGGGTGTGGTGGCACACACATATGAACATTAATAAAGACACTGAGGCTGGAGGATTGCAAGTTTTAGGCCACCTTGGCCAATTTAACCAGCCCCTGACAAAATATTATAAAATTCATTACATACTACAGGTCACTTTATCAAGAAGAAATAATAATTGCAGATATGTATGCCCTAAACATTCAAGTTTCTAAGTACAGTAAAACCTTGGTTTGCCAATACAGTTTATTCCATAAACATGCTTGTGATCCAAAGCACTTGATATAATCAAAGCAAATTTTCCCCCAAGAAGCAATGAAACCTCTAATTATTCATTCCACAACCCAAAACTATTCATACAAAAATAATTACAATACTTTAAGCAAAATAATGAAAAAGTACAAAACATAAAGAAAAATAAACTGACCTGTACTTACCGTTGAAAGCCTTCATTGCTGGTGTGAAGGAGACAAGAGAGATGCAGATTACGGTGTTGGAAAAATTTTACCATTACTAACAGAATCACTGCTATCTATTGGCTCAATTTTTTGTGCAGTATTAGCCATGAATCTATTCAGTCACACTTGCTTTTGCTTCTTTTTGAGGATTTTGTGGAAATATGACATGATATTTCCATTAAATAGTTTCATTACTTGCACTTTTAGAGCCTTATTCAGGTGGTGCTGAATTTTGTACTGTTTTTCAAATTTTATACATTTCCTTAATCTCATTTGAAGTGAGGGATTCTTTCACTTCCTTCTCTGCTCATGACCACTCCTCCATAACTTCTTGCTGTTGGGAGATGTTCACCCATAATTCCATAGCAAGAAAGGTCAAGAACTATTGGCTCAACTCAGATTATGTGATATTGCACATCACAAACTATTCATTTTGCAAGACATCGCTCATTTATCAAACAAATTTAATATAAATGTTTGCTCATAGAACTTTTTACTTGCAATACAAGGTTTTACTCTATGTAAAGTAAATATTTAAAATATTGAAGTGAGAAATATGTAGAAGTTATAATAGTAGTATGAGATTTTATTAACTCACATTCAACAATGGGAAGAACATACAGGCAGAAAATGAGTAAGGAAAGAACACTTGAATATTATTACAGACCTACTGGATCAACAGATATGTTCAGAAGCATCCTATCTAGTAGCAGCAGATTGCAATACAAGTCATATATCATGCCACAAAACAATTTGACAAATTAAGATGGAAATCATGTAAAATATCTATTTCAAATACTGTAATACAAAACTAAAAATCAAAAACAGGACTAAAATTAGAAATTTCACAATTATGTGTAGTTTTTAAAAAGCCACTCTTGACTCACTAATGGGATAATGAAAAAATCAAAATAATAAACAAAAACCTTTGAAATGAAATGGAAATACAATATACCAAAATTTACAGGATGCAGCAAAACCAGTTCTGCTATAGTTTGAATGTGTTCTACAAAAGTTCATGTACTGAAAACTTAATCAGCAAATTCATGTTGATATTTGAGCATAAAGTCTTTGTGAAAAAATTTAGAATTAAATGCAGTCTTGAGAGTGAGGCCTCCATATAAGTATTTATGGCTCCATTAGAGGAAAATCTGAAACCCAAGCCAGTAAGCATTCTGCCTCACTATATGATGCCCTCTGCCTCGTTTGTGTTGTCCTCTGGCTAATTATGTTATGCCCTCTGCAATGTTATAATGCACCAAATACCAGAAGTTTTCTATGCAGTGGTCTTGGACTTCCCAGCTTCGTGAACTATAAAACAAACAAACAAAAAAAAAAAAACTTCTATTCTTTATAAATTTCCTCATCTCAAATATTTTATTGTAGCAACAGAAAGTGAACTAAGAAAGAGGTCAATAGCAATAAATGACTACCTTAATAAGCAGAAAGATAAAAAATAAACAACCTAACTATACAACAACCACAAGAAGCTAGAACAAACTAAGCCTCCACATAGCAGAAGGAAAAAAATAATAAAGATTAGCAGAGAAATAAATGAAAAACATTTAGGAAACAATATAAAATATAAAAATGAAGCTGAAAATTGACTTTTTGAAAAGGTGAAATCGACAAGTCTATGGACAAACCAGAGAAAAGTAATACTGCATTAAATTACAAATGGAAGAAGGGATATTACACTGATATCAAAGAATGATAAAAAACATAAGAGTATTATGAGTTATATGAAAATCAACTGGCTAACCTAGAAAAAATATAAATTCCTGGCACATACAACTTACCATGACTGTAATATGAAGAAATGGAAAATTTGGAAAACCTGATAATGAGTAAAGATGTTGAGGCAGTAATCAAAAACATCCCAATCATAAAGCAGTAAGTCAAAAATTCAATGTGGTAAATAAATTTGGGGCTCTTCTCATCTATTTAAAAAACAAACAAAAACAAAAGAAGCAGCTAGAGCATTCATCATCATAACTGAGTGATATTATTAAATAAAATTAGAAAGAAAAAGAAATTAAGAAAACAATTCTATGTAAAGCAATATTAAGTCATGATAAAGAATAAACTTGTCCACTGAAAATCAGATAACATTGATAGAAGAAATTAAATTTCTAATAAGCAGAAGGACATACTATGTTTAGAGATCCAAAGACATATTATGAATATTAAATGAAATACATGCTACAACATAGATGAACCTCAAAAACATTATGCTAATTGATAGAAGCCAATTACAGTAGGCTACATGTTATATGATTATATTTATAGTAAATATCAATAATTGGTAAAAATATAGTGACAGCAAGTGAATTGGTGATTTTCTGGTGCTAGGATGGAGAATTGTGATATGCTAATGGTTGTATGGTTGATTTTTAAGGAGAAAAATGTTCTTAAGTAAGATCCAGAGTTGATCCAAAGATTGTGAGTTATTATTATGGTTAAACTGATTAAATAAAAATTACAGTTAAACTGATTAAATAAGAATGTGGTGTTGCTTAAATAATACTGTGAATATATTGAAACTCACTGAATTATACACTTTAATTCATGAATAGTATGTCAGTCATATCTCAATAAAATTATTTAAAATCAACAGATTACTATTATTCTATAAAAACTTGAATATTTTCCTGAGAATTATTTTGACCAGCCCTCATTTTCCTCAGACAAAAATACTATTTGTATTGGTGTATGACGCCATAGTGTTTAAAGTTTCTACAGCTATTAAACTTTAGTTATTTATTTTAAAAATTGTCAAAGTCCATAAATACTAAGATTGTTGGGCAAAACCACCAAATCGCTTGTACTGTACTAGTTGGTAAATATTCTGCCTACAAAAAGTACTTCTTAAAAGAAAGTGTTTCATAATTACCTCCTAAGATCTTACAAAGTCCATGAAAAATGAGAATTCAGTTAATTATCAAGACACAAAATCTAATAAATCCTGTATTTTTGTTGCCTTGTTCCAATATGTTTCAATGCCTTCACATAGATTATTACTAATAAACTTCCACTACAGCAGTATTTATGATGACTAGTTGGTCTCATACATGGGTAACATGAAAAGTATATGTCATTTTGGAGATTAATATGACTACAATCTGGTCCTATAAGTGGGGTTATCACAGAAGTGAGTTTTGGTATCCTGGTATAATCACTTTTATTCAGTTTCTTTAGTCTCACTTTAACATTTAATATGATACTGCCAAGAGGCTGCAAAACAGAACTGATTTGAACTACTTATTATTCTCTATAATCTCTGCAATTTAAAATCATTTTTCTAGATAACCTGGGACAAGACTATCCTTAAGGCAACTTAAGTAATAGTGAACAAAAGGTAGATATTTCTGTTGAATTCTCCCAGGGACAAACTCAAGAGATTTGCTTGCTTGCTTATAGTTTCATAGCAATAAAGATTATCAAGATGAACATAAGTTCTGTTCTATACTAATCCAAAAGTGTTAGTAAGACAGTTTAATCAATATCTTGGTGTCAAACATTCATAGACATCACTTTATTGGGCTGCATTGATTTCCCCAAATCTTATTTAACTATTAAATAAATTATTAAAAGAAAGGTGGAGTAAGTGATGCTTCAAAGGTTCTTTGAAAACACTATCATACTGCTCAGATTAAATTAACTTGAAGAGGTCTGATATAACATAAATAGGAGTATATGGCCTTTTAAAAGATATCGTAAGGTTAATAGTTGACCTCCAGTCTTCCCTCATCCAGGTCTTCACGCTATTTCTTCTTCAAATACTTTGTGATAAGTATTCCTTCAGGAATATTTTGTATGAAATGTCTACCTATCCGTAACATTGTGAACATTAAATGAAAAGGGATATATATATATATATATATATATATATATATATATATAAAATGTTATACGTATATGTAATGATAATGGTGTTTGGTATTTGGTAAGCTCTCAACAAATGGTAACATTATTGTTATTAAAATTAATAAAATATAAAATGGGTAATAAAATACAAAGAGTGAAAGGGGAGAATTTGGGGAAGATATTAATGGCATTATTCAAATCAACTTTAAGCATAGTTTGTAAATAATAAACTAAAAGTTAATTGCTATTCAATAGGAAATGTCTATTATTTATGATGCCTTAATGCCTCTTTTGTTAGGGCCAGGTGCCAGAGGGGTACATCCTATACTACATTATTGCTTTTCATTTTGAAGCAAAATCCTATAAGATGGTAAATAAAAGATGGTTATGAAATTGATAGAAAATAGCCTAGAAGCATCTTAAAGCCTAACAAACTGCTAATATCATGATTAAACTGGTAAAAAAATATAGGTAGTAACCAGGAAAATGACCAACACCCATATCTGTTTATTTAAATTTTGTAAAGCAGAATTTCAAAAGAAAGAGCTATGGCAATAAGAGATTTTCTGAAGTTGATTTACATTGCAATGTTAAAGAGATTATTCAAAGCATATCTAAATAACTGAATATGTGAAACAGTCCTAATATTTTTACTATAAATTTCTTTTCTCTATCAATACTTTACCAAAATCCACTTGCCTAATATTCTAACTAACATTCTAATAAAGCATTTACTTTCATAATAATAGCTATTATCTGAGTTACTGTAGACTTTGATTTCTCAGTCATTGATCCATAGAAAAATGATTGACTTGCCAGGATATATACCCAAAAAGGCTCCACTCATCTAGTGACATACCTTCAGACTGAAAAAAAAAAAAAAAAAAAAAAAACAGGAGTAATTTATATTTAAGGGGATGAACCTAGCTAATTTAATTTGATTTTAAATATGACAAGTGCCATGTTTTCCATAAAGCTACCACCTCCTGAACAAAATTATTTCAAATGTCAGGAGAAATTTTTCATGCCATAAAATTATTACATTTCATTGTTTTATTTGACTTTTTTTTTATTTTTGAGGCAAGGCTTTGCTATGCAGTGCAGGCTGATCTTATACTCATTTATGTATCCCAAGCTGGCCTCGAACTCATGGTGATCCTCCTGCCTTAGCCTCCCTAATACTGGTATTACAGGTGTGCACTGCCACCAAGCCTGGCACATTTCATTTTTAATCAACATTTCATCACATTTAAGCATGACAAAGTAAACAAAAGATTCCTCCAGGAGTTGAACCCAAACAGTATTTTAAAGCCAAAGTTTCAAATTATTTTAAAATGGTAGTTAAAAGACTCAGGTCTTAAGCCTAAACAGATACACAGCTTTTTAAACTGAAACACAGCTTTTAAAAAATTTATAAAATAAATATGCATGTTACCTGGTAATTGTTTTGGCTTTGTGGTAATCTCAATTGGTTTGATGATGAAAAATTTGGAGAAAAATTACTCCGTAATGGATTTGTACTACTGTACAATGTACTAGATGCTGTATGTAATGAGTTTCGTGATGTCAAATGGCAGTCTCTGTTGTGATATAGTACACTGTCTGAAAAATCTCTAATATTCACCATTTGTGAATTTGGTATATTTCTTCCTGGTCCAGGCAAAGTTGTACTTTGGTTCTCATTTTGAAGGGAACTTGCACTTTCATAATATCTTGAGTAGCTTCGTATTTGTGCTCCCATTAAAGCCAACTCCTCCTCTCTCGCATATTCATCCTCAGCATCTCCAGTTTCCATTGCAATTGACAAACAAATTCCTTCTGCTGAGCTTGGAGCCTTCTGCGTGGCACTTCCTCCAAGAATTTTCTGAGGATAATCACTTACTGCCAATGAGAACACTTCACGGATTTCCAAATTTTGTGTTCTACAGTATGGGTCTCTAAGAGCTGGCTTTTGGCCACATAAATTATGCGATGCCATACCTATATATTCAGGTTTATATGATCTTTGAATTCCAACTGGTTCAATTTTGCAAGATCGGTGACACACAGATGGTTTTTCAGATACTGTCATTTCAGAAGCTTGCACTGAAGAACTTCCATAGTTTTTCTTTGTGTGATTATATACTGAGTTTCCAGCATTTAGCACACTTGTCTGTCTTGACAAAATAATTGTTTTTTCACCTAGGAGCAGGGAGGCATTTTTACAGTGTGCTACTTGTCTTTGAACAGGAATGTGCAACTGAAACTCAGTATCATTTTTACTGGATGTTTTCTGAATAGGAGTTTTATGAGCTTCTGTAATTTGTGTATTGGTATGTTTAGTTGTCCCTTGCCTACTCAGTGAACAGGCTGGGCTATATATACCTGTTAGAATGACATCATTATTGGCTGAAGTCCAAGAAGACTGTTGGCTTGAAGGTTGAACACTGTTGCCCACATTTCTGACTGTAAGATCTGGAGCTGTCAAGGAAGTACCAGAAAGAGTTCCAGTTGTTCCTGACTCAGAATTCTTACTACTCATTTTTCTTCGCTTGTTGCCAACCCACGTCTGAAAGAATAAAAGATAGTATTATGAAATAAATTTTAAAATACATAAGAAAAAATTTGTTGTAGAATCAAAGCCTACACAAAGATAAAAGCAAAAGATTGAATAAAAGAATACTAAGTCAAATACAGTATAATAGTATATATGATTAAGGATTCACCCAATAAATATTGTTTTGTCTTTGTACCTGGAGTCAAACTCACAACCTCATGCTTACCAGGCTTGTGCCTCTGAGCTACATCCCCAGCCTCACCCAATAGTTACACATTTCTATGACTTTAACCTAAACTATTTCTATGACTTTAACCTAAAAAGTGGTCACTAATGTAAACAAAGTTTATATGTATTGATGTACATCATATATATGTAAATTTTGAAAGCATATAAAAAGAAATCACTTTTTCAATGCCATTAGGAAATATTTACTGCAGTATTAAATAAGTACACGTTTGCAGTCTTCTGACTTACAATTTATATTGAATGAATATAACTTAACTTGGTTAATTTCATGCTTCTATAAAGTCATATCATATATAGAAATATTCATTATAATAAATAATTTTGTAACATTCCTCTTTGTACATGTACCTCTCTATTAGTTCATTTGAATGCAATACTTAAAAGATTGCTAGGTATATTTTTAAGTGCAACATCCAAGAATGCTGGTGCTTTACACTCTGACTTCTTTGCAGTTCTGAGGGACCTTTAATATTCTGAGAATTAATAAAAGATAAACAATTGCCATTTTGATTTTATATTTTATGGATATTATATTATTTTTAGAAGTTTTATTTGTTAACTTTATTTTTATATTAAGGGGTTTGACCTTTAAAGTAAATTTGTAAAAGCAATTTTGTTCTAAGGATAGCAACACTTCAACATATTGCAACTTTTTTTGTTTTTGTCATTAATTTATGGTAATATTTTCATCCTTTTTTTAGATCACATTCTTTATTAGTACATGTTTGCAGTAGATAATGTTTACATTCCTTGTAGGAGTTGATATATGTCTCAATTTCTTTTTTCATCTCCTTTGCCTTCTTTTCCTTTCCTCCCTGCTCCATTCAAATCTTGATTCCCCTCCTTTTTTGTACATATTTGTAATACATAATGTGCACCTTCCTTGTAATACATAATGTTTACCTTTCTTTTTTGTACATGTTTGTAATACATAATGTTTACCTTCCTTGTATGGAGTTGCTACATGTACATAGATTTCTTAGTTCCTTTTTTTCAATCCCTTTCCTCTAACTACATCTCCATTTTCATCTCTTCATATTCTTTCCTCTTCAGAAAGATCTATCACCCTAGTTTCTAAAGAATGGTATTTTCTTCTTTACACTTTACTTACCAATTTTTTTTTTTTTTTTTTTTGTCTTTTTCCTTTTTACCGTTACCGGGGATCGAACTCACGACTGCCTGCTTGCAAAGCAGGCGCTTATGTCGCTAAGCTAAATCCCCAGCCCCACTTACCAAATTTTATAAAATGAATACACAATATTTCTATAAGAAAACATTAATAAAACTATAACTGGCATTTTGCATTTGCATTTAATTTGATTATAAAATATATTTATGTTAAGTAATTTACCAAAATTACTTATATAATTATTGTATTGAAATGTGGTTCTTCTTTAAAATACACCATAAGAAACATTACATTCTATAATGTAATTGTCAAACTTTACAGTTGTGACAAGATGCATAACAAATGAAAAACTAGCAAGACATATTGCTTCATTAAGGATTAAACAAAATAAAAACATTAAATCAACTGATCTTGAATAAATGTAGTACAGATCTGTGTAGTTCTCCTATAATCTGTTTTGGAAATCAGCCAATTTTCAGTTTCTATCAGTGTAACACACAATTTTATATACAACATTAGTATTGCTGTAATACTGTAAATTAAAGCTAACACGTTATTGAATCTCCTTTTATTGTTCTTTGTACACCTTTAGTGGGTGTTATTTTTCTAATTGTATAAATGCAGAAAGTGTGATTCAGAAGTAATAAGTAGTTTATGAAAAGATTTTTTTGTCTGGAAATACCTAAACAATGATTCAAAACCTTGATTTCTAATAGATTTCTATGTGACTTGAGGTAGGAGGATTTTAAACTCACTTTGGTTCACTTTCTTGGAATAGCAGGAGGGATAATTACAAAGAAGATAGTTATAAAAAAGAAGTATAAATATCACATGAGACAAGGGAGGAAAACTAAAAGGTATTAAAGTATACACTCAAAAGAAATATTTAAAAATATAAATGCATTAGGGGCAAGGGATTTATCTCAGCAGCGCAGTACCTGTCAACTGTGAGGTCCTGAGTTTCATTCCTGGTACCCCTCATAAAATAAAACCCAAAGCTAAGCAAAAAAAAAAAATATTGTCAATACATTGAATTTCCACTAAGGTTAATTTTACAAATATTCAAAATAATTTCTGTATTATAGATTTTCAAATAAAAAAGACAAAACAAAAGTGTGTGGAAACCACAATGTATTTGTACATTTTTTAACTATATATATATATATATATATATATATATATATATATATCACATTAAAATTTCGGTGGGAATAGAAAAAATGGTAAAATTTTAATTGAAAAGCTATTATATCAAAAGAGCACCTCTAAGCCATGTATCAGAAAAATCCCACAAACTGCCAGATTTTCATCAAACGTTACCTACTTTAACTCAGAAAGTTTAAGAACTATCTTAGTGCTCTGCCAATTTATGGCTTACTTTTATAGTTTTTATAGCTTACACATACAGATGTATATTTATTGTTGCTTATATAATTTACTAAATATTTATGTTGTGTCATTGAAAGGTGAAATGAAGTAGAATATCATGTACATACGACTCTTTCTGTCT
Organism: Cavia porcellus; assembly: GCF_034190915.1. Taxonomy (NCBI): domain Eukaryota; kingdom Metazoa; phylum Chordata; class Mammalia; order Rodentia; family Caviidae; genus Cavia; species Cavia porcellus. The sequence goes on from NW_026947486.1 coordinate 49,597,433, forward strand.
TGTAATCTAACAACCTTATTTGTCCAGAATACCGCCAGTGTAGATGTTATAGATACATGTAGTTCACTAATAGGACGACCCTTAACATTAAAATCCACTTTTCATGATTTTGCATATAATTTGAACAAATTAGGTACAAAAACTGGAAACAACAAAAGGGAGAGACATTGGTAACTGATTGAGGCTCCTGATGGCAGGCACTCTGATAGCTCTAAAACTGAAACTTCACTTACCATGGCTCATTTAAACACAGAAAAAAGGAAAACATAAAATCACAGTAAGAAATTACTACATAGACAATCTGTGGTTCTTTAATAAAAGAAAAAATAATATCATATACTGTATCAATTTGTGAGCATTACTTTATAGAACAGTATAATAATTAATTTCCATAATGAAGACTCTGAATCAAAAAGTTCAACTGTCTTCTCTGTTGAATTATTTTTTGTTTGTTTGTTTGTTTGTTGGTACCGGGGATAAAACTCATGACCTCATGCTTGCCAGGGAGGCACTTACACTGCTGAACTAAATGCCCACCCCTCTGTTGAAGGAATTCTCTATGAAGAAAGGTACAAAAGTATATACTGAAGAAATATTTCCATCCAAAATGCTGAAAATGAAGAAAATTCACTGCCTGAGACATTCCAAGATTTGAATTAAACATTACCAAAAATTGTTCACTTATGATATCCAAAATCTATAAATTATTATTAAATGTAAATGATTTTCACTATAAATGCCTCAGTTATCAGAAGCAAAAAAAAAAAAAAAAAACTAACAATTGATTTGATGAGAGATTTCGGATAAGGAACTAAACAAAGTGATACTACATAGAAAAGGAAAAAGAGAAAGGTGTTTGAGTCATCAGTGTTTGGTGTCCATACAGTTCACTTTTGTTTTTTTCTTAGAAATTTACTTTCTCTAAATCTTATCATTTTGCTGTATCTTATTCCTTGTTCTCTGTTCTCTGTTACACCATTATGTTTTAGTTTGAATGCCTTTAAGTTTTAAATTCTCATTACATGGAGGACATAATCTTAATAAAGTGAAATTTAGGTCCTTTTGAAAAAAGACACAATAAAAACTATTCTAAATATAATAACGCTCTTTAACTAGTAGGATCTATAGACTTAGTAAAATATTTGTGGTGGAGCTGAGGAGTGATGAGTTTATAAATAACTCTTTTTTATTGAATAAAAGAATTATGGAAATTATATCAAGGCATTAATTAGGAAGACTGATTGTCTATATAGTTTATACTTTCCAGGATGGAAAGACTCCAACATGCACAATACCATGAAATTTTTTTTTTACTTTCTTTCAGCCTGTTTTTTATTTTACAGTTTAGTTTTGTTCACTACAAATAAATTCCATGACATTAGAAGTTATTATCCAGGGGCTGGGAATTTAGCTCAGCATCATAAGCACCTGCCTGGCAGGTACCAGATTGTGAGTTCAATCCCCAGTAACAAAAAAATAAATAAATAAATAATTACTATCCATCAAAGCATAAACACACTAACACAGTTTACTTGTGACTCTACATTTTAAAAATTTATACTGTGATTTTCATTGTTTATTTTATATTTTCACACAATGTGGAATGTAAACATGTGTATGACAGGAATATCAATATTCAAGAACAATGAAGGATATTACCAGGAAAAGGTTGCAATAACAAATAAGAAATACAAAAGATATCTGACAGTGCAGCTGCCTAAAGAAGACTTAAATTTGAGGCAATGGTAAGAAAAAGTGAAAAAGTAAAGCAAGGAAATTACTGTAGAAATAAAAGTCTATATGTATAATACAAAATCTCAAGTTGAAACATTCTGTATTAGATTCAAACAAGCTAGCATTTTCATTTAAAGTTCAGTAAGATAATTTTATATAGTGTATTTAGGAGGATCAGTAGGAAATATTTCTAGATCTTAGACAAATCTGAGTATGATAGTTGATTTCAGGAAATAAAAGACAGGTATCGTGGACATTTCCCATAGAATTGGTTTCATAATTACCTATTTGAAGATGAATACATTCTTTAGTCTTTAAGAAATATTTTCCAAAAATTATGGTTACTATAAGTTTTTTTTATCTTTGTGGCCTTTGAAGGTAGAAGCAGCAAAATAAACTTTAAAACAGACACACTTTCTCTGTCCCAAATTAATCAAATGAATGCCAATAATGAGAAAGCTGCTAACTTTTGATTCATGAAGGTTTCCCAACAAAAGGAGGAATTATTGAAAAGAATAAGAAAGGGCTTATGCAGTCCATAAAATACTTGACTATTTGTGTTAGATTTATCTCTTTCTTCCTTTCTGTCACTTTCTTGTTTTCTTTCATGAATGTGTAGCAGCTAATTTTTTACCCAAATGAATAACTATAATTTTGATTATATCTAGTCCTTAGCTGCTAGTCTTTAAAATGCATGTATATCGCTTAGAAGGATATATTCATAAAACAGACTAGGCATTCCTGAAAAGACAAAAATACTAAAGTCATAAATGCCCAAGGAAAAAAATCAAACACAAAAAGAAAGCTATAGACACAGAATTCCTTCAGAAAAATGCCTGTTTTACTATCTTGTAGTGCTGAAGGTTATTTCAGAGTTACTTGAGGTTAAAAAAGCATGAGCTAAGCTTAAAGGATATTTCTTGAAGAGCTAAGATATTTAAAAGATATGTTTGTGCTACAGATGTTTTAGTGTTTTCAAGACATTTATAAAAACAAATATATGGTAAATGATTATTTGTTATTAAGAATTAATATTTTCGTAACAGGGGAATGAAGTTGATTATAAAGTTAGTTACTTCATACCCTGAATATTTTTTCTCATATTAAGCAAATATTATTAGTCATTAAAGGCTATAAATTGGAGTGCAACACTTCAGTACTTACCCTGACTACACTGAAGTCCAGCTTAGTCTCCTGTGCACACTGTAATATGAGCTGAAAGCAATTTTTACTTTGATTTGTCATTCCATTTTCATAATAACGCTGTAAAATCCTTTGTTGTTCTACAGTAAATACTGAACGTAGATTCATCTAAAAATAAAAGAAGATACTCTGAAAATTGTAATAAAAATTTTATGTCTAGAATTTATACACTTTGTTTTTCAGTACAATTTCAGTGCTTCCAAACTGCAGTATTTTTAGTGGGAAATAATTTGTGTGTTAATGGGTGACAGATTCTTATTAAATTTATATATTTAATAAAAACACATACTGAATTTGTTCAGAAAAATAACAACATTAAAGAAAGCAAAAAGAATATGCCTTATCTAGTTAGAGTAATTGCATAGGGCAAAAATCGTTTCTTTCTCTGAAATATTTATGGTTTGGAAAATCAGAAACAGTGCCAGTCATACATGATCAATTATCAACAGGGACTTGTCATCTTTGTCAAGAAAAGCAACTCGCACACGTCTAACGATCAGAAGCCATGCTCTAGAACTAAAGGATACTTTTAGTTTTCTTTCTGAAACTTAAGGGATTCTTTGTATATATTAAAGCAAAACCTCCCTTTAAAACTTAAAACTAGAAAGGAAGATGTAATACAAGTGATATTATGTAAAATTCATTACTTTAATAACTACTATATAAAACAAGATTAAAAGTCACATATATTTCATTAAATAAAACTGTGCAAAAACTATACAATTTTTAATTAAATAGGTACCAAAAAATTATATAACACAAGATAAAAATACTTTATTTTTTTGCCTGTAGGGCAACACCTGAATCTCATGAGTGAAAGGCTGATTGAACCTACTTTAAAAAACATTAATTATTGTAGCAATCTTTATAGTGTATCTTTGTAATTTGATTAAGAGATTTTCAGATTCTTTTTGAAAGCTATCACATTAAGATTGTTAATCCTAATAGTTGACTTACACAAAATATTTCCTAAGGGAAGTATCTCTTTTAAATTTGGAAAACAGCAATAGAAAAAACACTTTAAGACTCATCAAACCACTTTCTGTAGTATACTGTGTATGGAATCAATAAAGTAGTTGACATGGAAATAAAGAACAATTTCCCTTCCTATAAGTACTTTGAACAATAAAACTATCTAATAAAGTGTCAGACAACCATACACTGCAGTTTGCATACCTGGTTATCCCACTCACATAAACATTTTCTAAGTAATGTTAAGGGAACAGATTATAGAAAACTAAATGTTGATAGGCAAAGGAAAGATGAGAGAAGAGTTTCTACCTGAAATAGAAACAAAGACCTCCAGAGAATTTTTTTAAAGGTGTTTTGGAAAAGATACACTCATGCGGAAGTGCAAATCATTTATCTGCTACTAGAACAAATATTCAAGCCTGTTTGGATCATTAAATAGTGACAATATCCATCAAAACAAGTTTTTCTATTGTGGCTGCATCAGAAAACACATACACACACACACACACAAAAAAAAAAAAAAAAAAGGAAACTAAGGAACTGTTTCCCAAGTGAAGTCAAACCCACTTACTTATTTAGCTTGTGCAAAATATTAGTAGTTGGGGGCTAACATTACTGGTTGAGAATCTCAAAACAGAACAAAAAAGTCAAAGCCCCACCAGACCAGTTTTAGCTCTCTCAGAAACTCTTAATAATTAAAAATAAATAATTAGTCTTAACAAAAGTAAGTCTCAGAAAAAATTTTAACCCAAAGAAAGATATTAATAACAATATATTTCTAAGCATTTTTTCTTGATTTTACATTTGTGCAGCCATGACAATATGTATTTTTAGTACAGTATGTGGCTATATACTGCAGATTGGCCTGCAACTCACTTATGTAGTCCAGGACCCAGGATGGATTTGAGCTTAAGGTGAATCCTCCTACCTCGGCCTCCTGAGTGTTGGAATTACAAGTGTGCACTACCACACCTGACTACCAAGGCATGTTTCCTGTGTAATTATGTACTATCTGCTATTCAACAATTTTATGTGAGGATATTTGAAGTATCTCCAGGTACAATTACATTTCAATTTCTAAGACACCTTGGGAAATAAGTCATTTTAAAAAAAAAACTAAAATATATATTCCTTAAGCAACAACTTTATTTTTAATAATTCTTTAATGAAATTTGTATTTTGAATTTCATAAAGACCTTAGATCAAAATATTTCTGAATTACAATGTTTAAGATCCTTTTTTGTTCAGGTAATATGAAAAATAAGGATACAGGTTTTTATAAAACATTATATGATGTTCTAGTAATCAGAAAAAGGTGTTTTTCTCTCATTAAAAGAATTGATTTTTGTATCTTCTTTTTATGAATTGCCTCTCACTATCTTTGTTATCTGCTATCATTTGATATGTTGTAAGCAGGCTTGCTTTTAGCAATTCGCTCTTACTCATTTAATTTCCTGGAATTTATTTTCCTTTCCATATTCTTTCCCATTTCTTTTTCTCTTTCTTTTTCCTTTCCCCTTTCTTTTTCTTTCCTCCACCCTTTGTGTTCCTCCGCTTTTCCTCCTTCTAATCTTGTCTAAAAGACCAGATTATTTTGGTTTCTCTATTCTTAAGTTTATTGGTACAATTTAGATGTACATAATGATCACATTCATCATAGGGAATTTATACTTATACATAATGTATCTTAGGAGCTCTTTTTTGCCCATCCCCCTCTCCTTCCTTTAACCCCTCTTCCCCTCCTTATTTGCAAAGCTTTAAATCCATTTTACCTTTCTTTTTTTTTTCTTTTCCCTTCCTTCCCTCCCCCCAGTTCTCCTTTCCTTTTGAACAATTTCTTCCTATTTCACAAAATCTGTTATACATTTTGGTTCTTAATTACACTTTCAGTTTCTCACCTATGGTGATAGCAGCACAGTTTATAATAGCTAAATCTTGGATATAGCCCAAATATATATCAACTGATGAATTAATATAAGATGTGGTTTTTTTACATAATGAAGCACTACTCAGCCATAAAAATGATAAATGAGATATTTATAGCTAAGTGAATATATCTTGAGACCATACTCAAGTGAAATAAATCAAACACACTTGTGTAAATATAATACTTTCTGGTGTGAGAAACTGGAAAAATAGATGCATTTAGAAACATTCTAAGAAACTCATCTATGACTATTGTGTGGGCTACACTACGTAGCACTGAGATATTTATTTTCTTAAGTGTGCTGAAGGCATTTTATATTAATGTAGGGTTAACAATGTGTTCTTTTATTCTATCGAAGTGATTAAATGGTTATTTTATTTTGCACACTATGAATTAAGTAGTAGTGGAATATAAAGTTTTATTTAAAGTAATCTCTGTGCATGTGAGTATGTGGTTGTGGCAAATTATATTTATGGCACTTTTTTAATGAACTGAGTTACTATAACTTTATTTGCTCATTATTGAGTAAATGAGTCATGTAAAATATTTCATGCAATATTAAATTATTAACAATACAAACAAGATAGGGTTGGGAATGTGAGGAAGGTGTAGAGTTTGGGGACTCTTGTATTTGATGAGAGAGGGTATTTCATCCTTAGGTAATTCACCAGTTTTATTGTATCAATAACTGAATAAGGAAATAAGCAGATCAACTTCACTGTTACTGATTTTACAGAGGAGAATTTTCATCTTTAAATATCTATATAATGCAGGGTAATATGCTTTGCTGTATCTTAACTAATTAGACGGTACTTTAGGGTATGACTGAGGGAAAAGGAGTCCCTTAATTTTATCTCACTCATTATAAACTACTGGAGGACAGAAAGCAAATTTTCATCTGTTTTATTCCCCATCTTATTGAACAGTGTCTTGGACACAGTAAGTATGTCCAACTCATACTAAGTATTACTCAACTAAGTATTACTGTACTTCTAGTTTCTGAAAGTTAGCATGGATCTGATACTACAGACTGAGCATTCCTGTTCTGAAAAATGTGACATTCTTCAAAATCTGTAACTTCTTGAGCATCAGTGTGACATCCAAGTGAAAAATCCCATATCTGACCCCATGAAATGAATTGCAGTAAAATCTCAGGTGCATTAAAATATTGTATAAATGTCTGGGTGCATTGCTCAGTGTAGAGTCTTTGCCTATCATTCACACACCAGGACTTGTATTTGATCCTCAACATCCTTAACTTCACAAAATATAAAAGGTAACTCATTATGTATATGCAAATATTCCAAATCCAAAAAGAAATATCAGAATAACTTCTAGTTACAAGCATTAGTAATAAGGGATACTGAACATGTACTTTTATCTTAAATTTTTGTGCAGTTCACTAGTGAAGCAGATAGGATCTGAATAATTTCTTTTATTCTTTTCTTTCTTTTGTTTTATTTTTCTTTCTTTCATTAATTCTTTCTTTTTTTTCCTTCTTTCTTTGTGTTTTTTTTTTTTTTTTTTTTTTTTTGGTTTTTTGAGACAAGGTTACACTATGTAGTTCAGATAGGCTTTGAACTCACTATATACCCTTGCTGACCTCAAACTGCTAGCAGTTCCTCTTACCTCAACCTCCTAAGTGCTGCGATTATAGGTGTGCACCACCATGCCTGGTTTTAAGTATTTCTTTGAAAGAGAAATATAAAATGTAAAAAATAAATCAAATTAAATTTCATTAATTGAACACAAAATATTCAGTTATTTTATTTATTCTAATAGATTTTTTGTAATTTCTATTTTTCAAGAAGTGGTTTCATAGCTGCCTTGGTGAAGCATATCTGTAATTCAAACAACCCAGTGACTGAGGCGGGAGGATAATAAACTCTAAGCCAATCTACGCTACAGATCATGACCCTGTCTCTATAGAAAACTGAAACATTAAATTGACCCATTTTCTTTAATTTGTTGAATTTATAGAAATAATGATTTTAACAATTTTGAAGTAAGGGGCTGGGGATTTAGCTCAGCGGCATAAGCACCTGCCTTGCAAGCAGGCGGTCGTGAGTTTGATCCCCGGTACCGATAAAAATGAAAAAGACAAAAAAAAAAAAAAAAAAAAAAAAACAATTTTGAAGTAAACATTTAAGCATCCACGCAGTCTGTTGTGATATTCTCTTCTTCCTCATATTGGTAATCTGTGTCTTTCTTCTTTTGAAGTACATACTCGTTTCTTTTGGTTTGATTGTATTCATTATAGCTTTTCTGTTTTATATTTCATTTTTTGCCTATTTCTTGTTTCCTTGTTTTCGCAAGGAAATTGGCTATTTTAATCATAGTTTGTGAAAGTGATGCTTTTCAAGTTTTATAATACCTCTTATTTATTTTATGCTCATCATTATTTTCAAAGCACCAATTTAACTGTGTCACACATATTTTAATATGATGCGATTTTATTTTCATTGATTGCAAATACTGTCTAATTTTCTTTTTAGTATCTTTTCTGGCCCATTGATCACTTAAACATGTATTGTTAAATTTCCAAATATATGTTGATTTCCTATATATCTTTTATTGATTTTTAGTTTCAATGCATTATGATCAGAAAACATCCTTTAAATGATTTTCAATGTTTTTAAGCTTGATACTTTGTTTTATGGACCACAATATGGGTCATGTTGATCAATTTTCTATGTCCACCTTGAATAATGTGTATTAGTCAATTAGGTCAATTTTCTAGAGAATGCTATAAACATACTCACAAATTTTTGGTACTTAGATTAGCCACTGATTTTGTTCTACTGTTTTAGCAATAGTTAAGAGGTATTAAAATATCTGAATATAATTGTTTTGCTCTTTATCTGAATGTAATTGTGCACTTGCTTCTCCTGTCTGTTTTGTCAGTTTTGGCTGCATATCTATATTTTACAGTGCTGTCTTTAAGTATATAATAATTAAAGTCCATATATTTTTCACTTAATTGATCCACTAATTAATAGGAATGGCTTTTTTATTCCTAATTTTTCTGAAATATTACAAATTTGATATTAATGCAGCTTTCTTTTGATTAGTGTTTTATAATATATTTTTCATTGATTTATGTGTAATCCATTTGCATAATTCGTATTTAAAGTGAGTTACTTAAATACAGCATATAGCTGAATTTAATTCTAATGGCAGTATCTGCCTTTCAATTGGTATGTTTAGACCATTGTATAATTAATAAAATCATTCAAGTGATTTGGTTTAAATCTAGAATCTTTCTATTTGTACTATCTATCTTTTTTTCCTCTCCTATTTTTCAGAATATTTTGGTAATTATTAAATATTTTGATTCTATTTTTTTCTTGGCTCATAACTCATTATTTTAATGATTTCTCTAGAATCATAGAATGCTTATTAACTTATTGTTATGGTAAGTTACCATATTATCCTACATCATAGCACTCCTGCACATTGTACTCTTCCTTACGTTTTAGAATTTCCTAGAATTGCTACTAATTAAAGTTATCTTTTTAAATGATGTTTAAAAATTAAAGGTCTATCATTTTCCTTCATCTCCTTACTATTTCCATTGCATTGTCTTTTATTTTTACAGATCCAAATTTTTAAAATGCTATGATTTTAATTCTATCTGAAGGACAATATGCTTTTGGTAGTGTATATTTGCTGGTCTTATGCATTTTTCTTTTGTACAAGCGTAGCAGCTTTATTTTGCTTTGACTTTTTGATACAGAAACACAGATTAACAGATGTTTTTCTCAGTACTTTAAAGATGTTGCTTCATTATTTTTCTGTGCTGCACTGATTTCTATAGGACATCTCCTATAATTAGTCCCTATGATTATTCATTTATGTCTTTTTAGAGAAGTTTCAGTTCTTTCCTTTTGCCGCTTTTTGAAAAATTTTTGTCTGGGTTTCAGGAAATATATTATGAGATATCCTGAGGCCATTTTCACATGTTTTTTTTTTTTTTTATTCTGAGGATCTATTGAAATTCTTGGTTATATGCATTTATACTTTTCATCAAATTTGGAATATTTTAACTGTTCATTTTTAAGTGTTTGTCTTCTTCTTGTGTTCATAATATATCTTCATACTCATAAATGTGTATGGTATATATGCTAGGTTAAATGATGTCTCACAGTTAACTGCTGATTGCCTAATTTCATAGTTAAATTGCTAAAATTCTCAGATACTCCAAAAATTATTGAGAATCTTCTAAGCATAAATTCTAACATTGTTTTTTCTAATACTATAAAATATGAAAGGATATTTATCATCTGTTCTTTGCACTCTAAAATAATGAGGTATATTGTGCACATCTCTGTTTGGGGGGATAAAATTGGCCTCTGTCACTAAAACAATAAAACAATATATTCTATAAATTTCATAGTAAACAAAGAATTTGTTTACTGCTCTCATTTAAAGGAACACTTAAAATTTGTGTAGTCAATGACACTGGGTTTATAATAATATTTATATTAAAATTTAAATACCTATGAATTAAATGTCTATAAATTAAATGCCTTTTCCTATAATCAAAACTGAGGTTATTATAAAAAGGATTCAATTTCAAAGATATAAACAATTGGATGACAGAAATATAAGAAGACCTTCCATTGCTAAATTATTTCCTTATGTCTTTATATTGTCATAAAATACCACAGGGAATATATGACTAATGATCAGGGATTTATAGACGCTCCAATGATTCATAACAAGCCCTTTGAATAGAGTCTTGATCTATATATATTTGTTAATTAAATTGTGCTTCTTTATGTATTTCTCACTCCAAATGAACTGTAAAGTGAATCATTCTTTTTATTTCCTTTCTCTAGTCCAAGTGCACTGTCACAAGCATTGATCGGTAATATTTCACAAATAACTTGCATTCCATGTTAGTGCCTTTAAGATGTAAGCTGAATTTTAATTTATCATTGACAGTAGCTGTATAAACTGTATTACAGCCATGTATTTTAAAATGATTATAATGCAATTATCCATTTTGTCAAAATCTATATTTTCCTTGGATATCACTATTTTAAGAATTTGTATTTATTATTTTCCCTCAACTATTTGTCAACATCCACATAACTCCCTTCTACCTTTCCCTTCACCCAACTACCAAAAAATTTTTTCAGTATTGATTGAAATTTGTTTTGAATAGTTGAAGTCATAATTCTTCACCGTAGTGTCTCCTAGGTCAGATTTATTCACTTTACTTCAATAATTAAGGAAAGTTTCTCCTAGAAGCAAAGTGAATATCTGAATTATTTTTATATCCCTTATACCTGATTTTATATCACCATACAAAAACCTAGGAGAAAATAGTTTAAGTACATGTCCTACACTTTAGGTATAGAGGAAGATTCTTTCAAAGCACAACCTCCAAAAGGGATATAGTGCAAAAAAACAACATACAGACACATGAATTTAATCAAATAGTGGAAGCATGAGTTTATTCTTACAAGGAAAAAGAAATTCTTATAAACTGATATTGGAAATATAAATTAGTATATATATATATATATATATATATATATATATATATTACAAAATAGTATGGTGATTGCCCCTAAATTAGAAATAGAAATATCATTTGGTCTAACAATACCACTTCCAGGTATATATCCAAAGCAAATGAAATCAATGTTGAAGAGATATCCACGCTTACATTTTCATTGCATCATTATTCACAGTAACCTAGAAAATGATGAAATCAAACTAAGTGTCCATTGATGTATGCATAGTTAAAAGAATATATATATATATATATATATATATATAATATATAACATACATAGTCCATTGTCTTTATATACACATAAATATGGATTATTTAGATTTCACAAAAAGATCTCACCATTTGTGAGAGAATGCATGAACCCTGAGAGAATTTTTCTAAGTGATGTAAATTGGGCACAGGAAATAAAACTATTTCATGACCTCATTATGTGTAGAATCTAACAAAGCTAAATTCACTGAAACAAACAGTAGAATATTGGCTAGGTAGGGCTAGGACTGGATCATCAGTGGACACAAAATTTTAGCTAGAAAGTGGAAGTAAAGAGATCTATTCTACAGCTTAGTAGTTGTAATTAAAAAGAGTGTATTGAATACTTGCAAAAATAATTTTTAAATGTTCTCACCACAATAGGTATGTGATGGAATACATATAATAAGCTAGATTTAGCCATTCAATAATTTATACAAATATCAAAACACCATCATTTAATAATAAATAACATTTATTTAACATCACACACATATACCTTTCAATAAAAATTTTTAAAATATCCCTCATAAATACTTTTGTTAGACTAAAAAAATGCATAATTACTTAAAAGGCTCATAGAGTTTGAGAATTTGATAGCCATGGTTAAAACCTTTTATTCTAGGGGCCGGGGATTTAGCTCAGTGGCATAAGCGCCTGTCTGGCAAGCGTGAGGTCATGAGCTCAATCCCTAGTACCACAAAAACCAAAACAAAAACTTTCATTCTTCCTTTGAAAGAGGCAATCAGAAACAAAAACAAGTTGTAGACCAATAAAATCTATCATTCAGACTCCGTGAACGTACTCTGCCTTAAGACACTCAATTCTTACCCCATCAGATATCATTCAACATGTATTTATGAACATTTTTTAAAATCATCCATCTATTTAAAAGTAATCTTATTTCCCTAGTGGAAAGCCAACAGTGAATAGCTGGGATTATTGTAGCTATGACAGTTTTCTGAAGAAAAGTCTTTTAGAATTTTGAGGGCTTCACTTTCACTGAATATCTTTCATTAATATATGGACTTTATATAAAAATCATAGAAGCATAGAATTTTAAGCTAGAATTCCCTTATATATAATGAAAGTAACACTATCATTTCAGAGTTGAATAAATTAAAGGTCAGGAATGTCAAATAACATTTCAGAACCACTCTTACAAAAAATGTCCAATTTATTTTGAAACGTTAATGTTTAGCACTTACCATATTGTAGAATATACAGTTAGTATGGAAGCTATTTTCAATATGATAATACTTAGATATCCTAGAATACAGTCCTGACTTTGTTATTTTGCTAGAGATGCTGAAACAAAGTACCAAAAACTGGATGACGTTAAAATATATAAATTTATGGTCTCACAATTTTGAAGGCTAGCAATGTCATATCAACATGCTGGTAGGACTGATTCCTTCTGAGAACTATGAGGAAGATATCTATTCCAGTCCTTTCTCAGATTTGTATATGGCCATCTACATCTTCACATAACATTCTCCCAGTAGGTGTGCTGGCATCCAAATTTTCTCCTTTTATTAGAAAACCTGTTATATGGATTACAGACCTACTCTAGTCAATAGTGATATCTTAATTTAAATAATTTATATCTACAATGACTTTATTTACAAATAAACTTCCATTCTGAAATCGTAGGATTTGAGATTTCAACACAATTCCAATCATAGGAAAAAAACCTGAATTTCTTTATGTCCATTCTCCCAAGTGTGAGGAAATATGTAACCAAAATATTCTCCACTGTATAAAATCATACTCTGTAGTAGGCAGAATAATGCCTAATTCCTGAATTTGTTAGATTATGTGGAAAAATTAATTAAGATTTTAGTTGGAATTAAGTTTGCTAATCAAGTGACATAAAGGGAATAGATTATCATAGATTTTCTGAGTGGCCTCATTACATTCAAAAGGATACTTAAATGTGAGAAGAATTACCAGTCATTGATAGCTTTGAAAATGAAAGGAGTCCATGAGACAAAGAATGTGGGTGGCCTCTAGAAGCTATAAAAAGTAAGGAAATGTATTATTTCCCCAGAGCTGCCAGGAAGGAAAGTCAAGCTGGCAAATTGATCATGACTCAATGAGACCTATTTCATACTTCCGATTTCCCAGAACTGTAAGATAAATTTATAACATTTTAAGTCTCTGATTTTGTGATAATGTATCACAGCAGCAAACAAGAAATAAACAGTTTACTCTAAAAGACATTACTGACAGTGTACACAATACATTTGTATTCTTCTGCTGCATTCCTTGACCATCAAGTAATGAAGACAAATATCATTTCAATGGTAAGACGATTTCTAGCATCAAAGAAAATAAACTGATTCATCCAGAGTCTTAAAAATTTTAACTACAAAATAGGTGTACATATTCTCTCAATCAGACAACATGACTCCAGAATGGAGCAAAGCTTATCTACAGTCTAGGTTGTTCAGGAAATCCGACTGTACTCTGCATCACTACTTCTCAGATGTAAATGTGCACATGAAACACTGGGAATCCCATTAAAATGTTGACTGCCATTCATTTGTCTGAAGTGGAGCTAGAGATTTTGCAGTATCTAAGCACATCCAAGGTGATGACCACATTCCTATACCATGTAGCACCTTTTAATAGCACAGACTTAATACATGTAGTTTATTGCTCTCTAAAATGAACATGTGCCTAAACATCACTTTCTATCTAGACTGGCCTAATTGAAGCCTTATGTCTATCAATTTTTAGGAAAGTCTTAGTAACTACTATGCAAGCTGAACACAAGATGAAACTATTTAAATAGGATTCATCTCTTGTATGTCTTAAGAGAAAAGATCAAGGAGAATGAATTCTCCCTTATAATAAACAACATTCATTGTTTACTTGGAATAATCTATGACAATAATTGTTTGAATTTGCAGGTCATAACACTGTTATGGGCTGCTTTTTTATCTATATTGTCAAACTATAAACATTGATGTGATATTTGATGGAGCCTTAAAGGGCAACAGAAGTTGTAGTGAAACCTATATTAATCCACGCTTAAACTCTCATTCAAGTGAAACTTGAGCTCTGTAGAACAATGCAATGAGAATCCCAAAAGATGGGAAAGTGGCAAACAATATATTACGCAATAACAATTACATCAACTACCACACTAATCAGCTGTGATTCAAGACACACATAAATGAAAACTATCCAGAATCTTCAATGAAAAGAGCAATTGAAGATATACAATACAGTAAAAAATAATTAGTAGATTTCAGACAGGATGCAATGCTATCAGAAGGACAACAGATAATCTCTAAAGTTAGTATTTTTCAAACCAAGAAATTTACAGGCAATACCACTTCTGAAATCACAGTCACTTGGTTTTGTTTACGAGGACCATTATATTTGGAAGTCACTCATTATATAGAGATCACCAAAATGTCTGTCCATGATTACATTCCAATTTTTTAAGTCACTGGTGGATCTCTTATCTGACACATAGTTAAAATGTTTTCATATGTATGCAATCCTCTGTATAACAATATTAGTTCATGGTCAAGGACATATTTTAAGGGGAAAAAGAACTTAGTTGGTTAGAAATATTCTAATTAATAAGTCAGATGCTATGGATATGTGACAAATAAATGGAAAAAATTAAATGGCATGATCCAAATCATTAATATGGGTTATAAAATTCAGTTGACAAGTCCAGTTGTGCACACACACACACACACACACACACACACAACAAAGCAAAAAGGCTATGTGAGGTTATAAGAAATTAACAAATGCAATAATTGATATGGGAGTTCTAGGAAAAGTTAACCTAATAGCAGTTGGGCTAGAATTGAAAGATACTTAAGGAGATGTATAATTTAAACAGAGCTTCAAATACAGGTAATATCTGAATCACTAGAAGTCATTCTAGATGAAAGGACTGATAGTGGTACAAAGAGAAAAGTTATGGAGGTTACCGTTAGGGACCAGTGAGGAGAGACGTCAAATGTCTGAATGAGGACAGATTAAAGTTTGCTGAAATCCAGGTGGGATTTGAAACAATAGAAAATAGATAAGTACAAATATTTTTATTAAAGAAAATGGTAATAATAGGTATTCACAGACCATGTAAGATAAATTAAGGTTTTGGAGCAGAGGTGAAGGCTAGCTAGGAAGCTCCTTTATTAATTGAACTGGCTGTGATGAGAGTTTAGGTTGCAGCATAAGGGAAAAATTGTATGAAAAGGCTTTCAAAGAAATTTGCTAAGATTAGATAATGTCGATGAAAATGGGGTAAAATTCAGATTAGTTTATGAAATAAGAATCCATGATCAGATTGTGGAGGGAAATTTAAAAACTTACTGTAAAATTTCGCCACCACGGACACACAGAGGTTTTTCCTCACAATTACTGAAAAACATAAGCCTTCTCAACAAAGGGGTATTTAATATGGTCTCTCAAAAGGCAATTCGATTTCAGTGGTTCTGCAGAAAAACAGAAGAGAAAGAAAAGACAATACCTTCAAAGGTAAAACAGAGACTAAGTAGAGCCAGGAAGAAAAGACAGGAAAGGAAAAAAAATTTTCTAAGTCTTCATCATGGTGCTTATTTTGAATCTCTTCTAAGTTTACCATACAAAATTACGGAATGTCACTACAAATTAGAGATCCTTGAAGTTGCAACCTCTAAATTGGATTTATTGGAACAATTAGTGTTTTCCCCCTCCAGTTCCTCATCTGAAAATATTCTGTTCCACAAATTGTTCTCAAAATTCTGTCATTTCAAAACTAATATCTTGAGATTCAAAACACGATTGTTAAATTCATCAGGCTAATTTTGCGGCTGTGGAAATTCTGTAGGTCAGATTTAATGTAAATGACAGATGCCTACACTTCAAATGACCCTTGAAATATCTCAAAATCAACTCCATATATCTTCCCATATGCAACTCAGACAAGGCTGAGCCCCACCCCCTTCAGCGAAACGGGGGGAGGGGGGAGCCTGCGCAAGCTCCCTGCCTAAACTCGCCTTGAGGGGCTAACGCGCAGGCGCAATGCCCTCCAAGTGTTTAGGGGTGTGAGAAACCCACTCTCCAGTATAATATGGAAGTGGTAGACATCAACCTTCTTTCTTCGGTGGCGGAGACGCCGCTTCCTCCTACTACCAGGCCAGAAGTGTGACCCCAAACTCACCCTTTGGGAGCGGTGCCCTATGATTTCTAGCAACATCCACTGTATTTCTATCCTCGGTTTCTTTCTAACCTCCCTGCGCTTCTAACTCTTCCTGTAAAGGTAAAGCCAGTTATTTCTCCAGGAGCCGCACCAGATTGTTGGCTGGCTCTTTAGTATACAGAATGCACGGCCCCTGCGGGACACAGCACTCCGCTAGTGCTTGGCCTGCCCTTCTTCGCCCTTCACACTCGCCCAGGTTAGATCCTTACCTCGGGAGTGATGCAATCACAGAAGTGTTCACAGGATCCTAGATAGGATCTGAGGATCCCAGACAAGGCCAATGCTGGAGTAGAAAGATTCAGAGATTTTTCCTGGATCTTCACTGCCGCCTCAGACAATGAAATCAGCGTGTCCGATCATCAATTCTCATCATGATCGTGACGTCACAAAAGACAGCGGCCAATGAAAATCCGAGATCAGCTCGGACAGTCCCAGGCTTCAGCCCAGAACCCAAGAGTGGGGAGGGGGAAGGAGACATGGCTGCCTGCGGTGGGGCTGCCTCTTTCGGGTGCACAGAGGCTGATTCTGTGGCCAGCACTCTCCCTTTCTCCCCCTCTGTTTCAGTCGCGCTGTGATTACTGTGGAAAATCCAACACCTGTAAGACTATAGTAGTTATGTGACAGCTATTTGAGCAAGTGCCTGCCTGATCTTCTAACTTGAAGCTCACTTTGAGCAAATTGTCCCACACTGACAAAAGAAAGAGATATCATTAAAAATTACAGTCAGTGTATTGACAAATATATATTTAGTTTTATTAAAACCAAAAAGGTGCCAGGCTTTGGAATTTTTCAGTAAGAACGCACTGCTGTATGTTCCATGGTTGACTTCAGTGTCTGAGGCAAGAAATTATGGATTCCCTTCACCTAACTTTAACCCTTCTTCTTCCAGAAATTGGTTGAATGATTGTTTATTACAAGGAAAACAAGCTACATGTTATATCATCCAACACTAACTTGATGTACTTCCCATATTTGCTGGATACCATAAGCACATAAAATCCACTAGTTTGCTGCTCTTTTAGAATTTAGATTAGCACACAGTAAAGATTCACAATAAAGTATATAGTAATGTATTCGAGAGCTACATTATCTTATGACTAAAGATATCTATAAAACGGGAAAAATAAGGAACTATTTTATGCTAGTATTGAAATTTAACCTTTAGATAAGAGAGGACAAAGTAACGTTGTTAAAGGGAAGAGACCAGCTAAATTAAAGAAATGTAACTGTATATGATATCAGTAAATTCATGATGAAACTCCTTTGAAAATAAAAACCATATGTTGAGGACCAGTGGAAGATAAGCTAGACTTAAATTAAAAACTTTGAAAATAGGTGGAGAACTCTGATTAGAATAAAAGCTACAAATAGGCTTAGGGCAAAGGACCTCAATGCTATAATCTTTGTATGGTCAAATATAACCACCTTAAAGAAGCACCTATTTAAATTTTTGATTTTTCTAATGGTATCTACTTAACATTTTGATGTTCTTAACATTCCATATGGCCTTATTACTATTTTATTTTTTTCAAAGCACCTACTATCAAGTCTAATCTTTATTTTTAGTTACTGCATTTGCAATCTATATTTTATTAATCACTTATTATCAAGTATATTTTATATTTTAGTTACTATATTTTTAGCTACTGAGTGTATTTTTAACAACTGCATCCGAAAGGCAGTTTTTTTAGCTGTGATATTTATTATGGAATCTAGAAAAATATTAGACATAAATTATAAATCAGTAAGTACTTTTTTTGTACTAGGAATTGAACCCAAGGTATTCACATAGAGCTACATGTTCAGCTTTTCAATAATTTTGTTTTGCTATAGGGTCTTGCTATGTTACTATGGGTCACAGAATAGACTTAAATTTAATCTTCCTGCCTTAGCCTTCCAAGTACTGGGATTATAGGGATCTGATATCAGGCCTACCTTTATAAGTACTTCTTGAAAGAATAACTGAAATTAAAATTTTAAGTCATTAATTTGCACAGTGAATCAGATTGAGATGCATTGAAGTGAGAGAAAGCAATTAAGACAGGTGTAGTGGTAACAGGGCATCTACATTATGTGGATTTCAATCAATATTTCAATCCTATGAAGAGCAGAATGGAAATATATAATGGAAACTGAGATATTTAAAAAGCAGGAAAAGGGGTCAAAGGGGATAGACTAGGAAATATCCTATTAATGATAAATTAACATACTTATTAAGGATTTAATTTGTTCTAGTAACTGAGGTTACATGAAGATTGATCATATTACAGAACTATATGAATAGCTATGTTTATGTCAGCATGATTTATAATAGCTGAATATTGAAACCAGCCTGTATGTTCATCGACATTTGAATAAACAAAGAAAATGTGGCATTTATACACAATAGAGTATTAGTCGTAAAGGACTATAAAATTTGAGGCATTCATAGGTAAATAGATGCATATTGAGACCACAATATTAAGTGAAACAAATCAGACACACAAACTTAAATATCACAGTTTCCCTTACATGAGAAACCCAAAATATAAATAAAGAGCAAGATGAAATATATATAATAGGAAATAGAGAGATCTTTATCAAATAAAATGGGAAAAAGAGATGTAGAAGAGAGGAGAAAGAAAGCACATGGGAAAAATAATAGGAGGGAAAAAACAGAAATAGAACTTCAGCAAATGAGAAAGTACAGCAAGAAGCAGAAAGGTAGACTGAGAGGGGTAGGGGGGTAAAAAATTCATTAAAATATATTATGTGTGAAATCTCCACAATAAATAAATCATTATATACTCCAAATATGTGCTAATAAAAATAAAGAGCAAAGCCCTTACCATTGAAGAGTTTAAATTCTAACTGACAAAAGGAGACAAACATAAAACTAGATTATAAAAATAATTATATTCACTCAGTTACTCATTCATTTTTACTTATATTCTGTATTCAAGCCATAAATATGATCAAGCTGTTCCTTCAAAAAGTTGGAAATGTAAATACTTATTACCTCTTCAGTCACTCGATCAGAGTTACTAATCTGCAAATATCCCATGAAATTACTTTAATTAAATGAGTTTTGTATAGCAAAATACAGGTATTAAATTGTATTATTGCCACTAATTACAAAAGGCAAAACTCATTATTATCTTTTTGTAGTATTCTTGGTGGTCCTCTTTAATCACACATAGCAATTTTACTTTTTGTTTTATAAAATTGAAGTCTCATACTAGATAGTAAAATTGAATAGTTACACGTATTTTCTCATGTGTGCTTTACAAGAACTCTTCATTATATTACTATTCTCTTATTTAAAGGAAAAGCTGATTCTGTGGGATGTTACCCTCACAAAACTTCATTGTGAGAACCAATATTCAAGGTCAGTTGTGTCAAAGTTCAAAGTCTAATTATTCCTAAATAATGGAATACTTCCTTTTGTGTTCATGTGGTTTTCACCTACTTCTTCTTAAAAAATGGTCTCAGTGGAGGAATATGATTATGGACTGGGTAAAATATGGCAGTAAGAGATCACTTTTATTTCAGTAGGAGAGAGACCTGGTGAGCACTGAAGCCATGAAAGAGATAGAATTTATAAAGAAGTGTGTGTTAGAAATAATATGTTGAAATAAAGACAAACTTTATCTAATTTTTAACTTTGTGCATGCTTATCAGACAGCTAAAGTGATTGTATTCTTTATTGTTTCTCTAAAATGGCAGTTATTCAATCTAAATATCAAACTTGTAGAAAGAATTTAACTTCTACTAAAATTTAAAATCTTAAAAAAATTTTGAGACATTAGAAGAGCCAAAAAAGTAATAGATTTAGCATTTTGTTTTTCATTTAAAAGAATACAGTGATGCAATATATATATAGTTACTTATAAAGAATGACATGTAATCCTAATTGCATACTAACCAGTATTTTTCCACATTTATTGGAAACACAATCCTCACTCTATTCTTATTAAATTCCTAAGGTCTTTTCTATGTGGGTTTGAGTTCAGAAACTAGTAGCGTATTCTCTAAATAATGAAAAAATTGTATGCTTATAAGTTTTCCATTCTATAAAAAGGCTCAAAAATTCAGAAGATATAGTCTATAAATGAAAAATAAAAGTAATGCAAATTTTATCACATTATTGTTCCACAGCAAAATGGCAAAGTTAAAAAAGTTTGATGATAGAAAAAAGTTTTAATATACTCTAAAATAAGATATGATCATTAAAGGATGGCAAGTGTAAACATCTGGCCTCTTGTTGGCACCAATTGAAGTCAAAAGAAAAATGGAATAATATATTTATTCTTCTAAAAAATTAAAGCCTACTACTTTATAATTCCAATTCCACTGAAAATATCTGTGAAGCAAAGCATAGAGGGAAAATATTGCCAAACGAAAATAAACAGAAAGAGACAACCCTCAAAAAGAGAAGGAAAGAAGCAATTTTCTAAAAGCAAACAAAATGATCTTAGAAGAAAAATTGATGTGACGATGTTAGCAAATAAAATGAGGGTAAATCTAAATAAAAATTTAATATAGGAAGTGATAATAATGACATCTCATGAAACTGAATTTTTAAGGCTTTATGTCTTAG
This sequence comes from Cavia porcellus, assembly GCF_034190915.1. NCBI lineage: Eukaryota > Metazoa > Chordata > Mammalia > Rodentia > Caviidae > Cavia > Cavia porcellus. The sequence goes on from NW_026947486.1 coordinate 49,618,836, forward strand.
GAAAATTAAAAGTTCACCCAAAAATGAACAAAATTATAAAAATCACACTGTAATTCCTGCAGTCAAAATGAAGTGCAGCTTCATCATCGACTTCCTATATCAGAGTGTAACATTGGCCCTAGTCATTGAACATAGTTTGATACATCATTATCAATTTACACTAAGTAATTTACACTAAGGTTTACTTTATTATTCAAAAATTTTAAACTTTGGATTTTGATTTTTAGGAATTTATAATTTTAAAATGTGTAACACTGACAATGGCTTCAAAAAAGGTGAAAAGAATTAAAATGCTAAAAGTTTATATTCTGGTCTGAGAGTGATTAAATTTCATTGAATTTGGACTGATTTTTAAGTTTATTTATTGTAATTTAGGCTAATTGAGGCTCCTTCCATAGTCTAGCAATTGTGAATTGCACTGCTATAAAAATGAATATGCCTTAAATCTGTATAAAAATTTGAGCAGTATACCCATACTTTGATTCTTTCTATCCAAGAGCAAACCATATCATTCCATTTACTGATAACTTCTGACCTCTTTTTTTTTTTTTTTTTTTTTTGGTACGGCAATTTTCAACACAGAATGTTTTTACTTTGTCAGTTAATTACTAAGTGTTTCATTTTTTGATGCTATTGCAAAAGGTGTGGTTTCCCTAATTTCTCTCTCAGTGAGTTTGTTATTTGTGTATAAGAATGGTATCAATTTTTAACTGACATTGTGTCCAGTTACACAACTTAATTTGTTTATTAAATATGAAAGTCTTTTGGTGGAGTTTTTGGGGTCTTCTAGTATTATGCGTCTGCAAATAATGACAATTTAACTATTTGTTTTCCTGTCTTGATTTATTTCTTTGTCTTGTCTAATTATGCTGACTAATGTTTTCAGAACTATATTGAATAGAAGTAGTGACAGTGAACCGTCTTGTTCCAGATTTTAAAGTAAAAGATTTCAGGTTTTGAGTACTTAGTGTGATATTTTCTGTTCATTTTTCATAGATGGTTTTATCAGATTGAGATCAAAATACCAATAGCATATATCAAAGAATTGGAGAAAAAATCCTAAAATTTATTTGGAATCAAAAAGAGACCCACAATAGCAAAAACAATTCTAGCCAACAAAGGCAAGTCAGGGGGCCATCACAGCCCCAGACTTGAAATTGTACTACAAGGTTACTGTGACAAAAATAGCATGGTGCTGGGGAAAAAACCCAGATCCACATATCAGTAGAACAGATTAGAAGGTTCACAATCAACTCTAAACACACTCTGTCACTTTAACTTTGAAAAAGAAACTTGATAACTTAACTGGAATAAACTTAAATTTAATAAATCATGCTAGAAAATTGGCTTTCCACATGCTGAAGACTAAAAGTAGACCGATGTCTTTCGCCATACACTGAACTAAAATCAAAATGGATCAAAGATATAAATTTTAAAATAAAAGAGACTAAATCAGCTGGAAAAGAGAATAGGTAAAACTCTTGAAGATATAGATGTCAGCAAAAATTTTATGATCAACATCTGAATTTCATGGAAAATATTACAAAGAATCAACAACTGGAATCTTATTAAAAAGTTTTTGCACAGCAAAAGTAATCAACAAAAGAGCAAAGCACAACCCTACAGAATGTGAAACATTTTTCGCCAACTGTTCTTCGGACAAAAGACTAATATCTAGAATACATAAATAATTCTAAAAAATCAGATCCACTCCCAAAATTTAAAGACCCAATCCAAAACTGGGCATCAGAAATCAGTAGACAGTTATCAGCGGAAGAAGTAGAAATTCAACATCACTGGTCACTCAAGAGATGAAAATCAAAGCAATATTGAGATTCCAGCTCAATACAGAAAAAAAGGATAGTTTCAAGAAATCAGTCAATAAAAATTGCTGGTTTGATTGTGGGGAAAAAGGAATCCCGCACAGCTTGTGAATGTAGACTGGTACAACCGCTGTGGAAATCAAGGTAGCAATTACTCAGAAAACTAAAACTAGAGATTCCATTTGATACAGTTATTCTGATTCTTGGTTCTTCCTAAAAGAATTAAAAGCATTATACCACAGCAGTGTCTGCACACCCATGTTTATAGGAACACACTTTGTAATGGCTAAATCTCTTAAACAGCCCAAATGCCCAACTGATTAATGGATAAACAAGATATAGGTTCTTTTACCATGTAGTACTATTCTGTGACAAAGAAGTTTAAACTTGGGAGTTAGAGCCCTTTGTGGGTTGTGGGGTCAAGAACCAGGCCCCACAAGGAGATGATCCCCACCTGGAAACCAGCACCATGTGTGGGCCACTGCTGGAGTGGGGACAGCCACACCCAAGCTTTGCTCCAATGAGTCAGCACATTTTGGGGACTGTGGAGGGAAGAGAACTAGACCTCACATGGATGCTATGTCCACTTAAGTAACCACATCATTTTCATTGTTTTCTTGAGTTGAGTTGTATTCTCTTTTATTTTGTTTACGTTAACTCTGATGGCATGAGCAGTAATTTAAAAGTTAGCATGACATAATATGGTAGCCATTTTGCATTTACTATTAACTTATTTAAAGTCCTTTATTGCATTTGTTGTTTTGTTTTTATTGTTTCGATTCTATTCTGTTCTATTCAATTTTTACTATGTCCAAAGATATCTGCAGCTATTTTGAGGACAACAAAAGACATTATGGAAACACTTGTTGATTTCATAAAGTTTTAAAGTTCTGTATCACTTATACTAATTCATTTTGATTTATTGTTTTATTTTCCTTAGTTTTATGCTCTTTAAAATAAAAATATAAAAGAAGGACAAACTTGGATTGTTTCTAGGTAAATGTATGTACCCTGAGACCATACGCTGAAGTGAAATAAATCAGATGCATATGTGTAAATATTGAATTGTTTCTCAGGTATGAAAAACCAAAAGTGTAAATTAGGATCAAAATGTAGAATACTGTGAAATAGAAAAAAAAATATTCAAATGATAATGGGAACTGAGAAAGGAAAGTAGAGGAAGGAAGGGGGATAAAAAATGAAAACAAAAAGAAAAAATGATACAAAAATTTTATAAATAACTAGGGGAAGAGTATTGAAGGAAAGATGGGGGAATGAGGAAAAAAAGAATCAAGATACATCATGTACAGAACCAATTCCCAACAATGAATCTGATCATTATTTATATCTAAAATGTACCAATAAAATTAGTTAATTAAAAATTAATATGCATGTTACTCTATAGTATCTTATTTTAAATTGCCTTGGGAAAATATTCAGTTGGGCTGTAGCTGAACCAAATAAAATTTCATTTTTAGACTCTTGAGGAATCTCCATACTCTTTTCTATAATGGCTCTACTCTTGTAACTTTCTTTTTGTCCTCCTTTGGTACTGGGAACCCAACTCATGACCCTGAGTTTGCCATAAAGGCACTTATGCCACCAAACTGTAACCCTGGCCCCAGTTTTCCACCAATAATATTGACAAGTTCATCTTTCTCTACATCCTCACCACCATTTGTTTTCTTAATGCTCTTCAGTATAGCAGTTGTGAATAGAGTAAGATGAAATCAGAGTATTTTTATTTGCATTTACCCAATGGATAAGAATGCTGCAAGTTTCATGTCTATTATTTTCACTTGCTCATTTTTTAACTGGTTCTTTTGTCCTTGGGACTCTCTTTTTTTAAAATTATTTTTAATACTAGTTCTCTATCAGAATAGCTTGCAAAAGATTTTTCCTACTTTGAAGGGTTTCCTCTCTGTTGATAGAATCTTTTACTGTGAAGAAGCTTATAAGCATAAATAATTTTATTTTTCTAAATTGTAGTGTATTTCTGTCCTATTGTCATTTTGTTCTGTAAGTCCTAAAGACTACGGCTTTCAATAATTTTGCTAATTATTTTCCTTCATTTTCAATGCTAATAGTTTATCATTTTGTTTAATCTTTTAAAGAACAAGCTTTTTGATTTGTTGACAGTTTGCATTGTTTTATATTCTCAATTTCATGGATTTCCGATTAATCTTTATGTCCTCCCTATTTTTTATAGTTTGAGGATGAATTGTTTTTTTCAAGTATCTTAAGGTTCTTCATAAGATTGTTTAATTAAGCTTTCTCTGATTTTCAAATGTGAGCATTTATTGAAGTAAGTTTCCCTCTTACGATTGTTTTCATAATGTTTCAAAGATTTTGGTGAGTTGTACAAACATTATCATTAAATTCCAGAAATTTAAAAATTTCTTTCTTTATTTCCTCTTTGACCCTTGTTTAGGTGTGTGCTACTAGTTTTTCAGATGCTTCTACATTTACTATGACTTCTTCTTTCATTGTATTTCATTGTATTTTACAGTGGTTTGAGAGTAGAGATTGTAATTATGGAAATTTATATTTATTTATACAAGTTCTAGGGACTAAAATGTTATCCATTTTGGAGAAAGCACTGAGTGCTCCAGAGAAGAATTTACACTCCACTGTAGTGTAGTGTAGTACTCTGTGGATACTTATTAAGCCCCTATATTCAAGAATGTGGTTCCATTTTAATATTTCTTTGTTAATTTTTTAAAATTGATCTATTTCTTTGTAAAAGTAGGATGTCAATAATCCTCACTATGATTCTTTTAGTTTGCATTTAATCTTTTATGTGTAGCAGGATCTTTTTCTGAAGATTCATGATGCAATATTTAGTACATAAAGTTGTGTAGGTGTAATCATTACCTATTAGATTGCTCCTTTGACCAGTATGTAGCAACCATTATCTCTTCTGATTTAGTTATAGATTTAAATTTAGTAAATCTGAGATGAAAATTGCTTCTCCTGCTTGTTTTCAAAATTCTGATGCATGAAATATTATTTTTTGTCTTTTGATTTTTAGACTATGAATAACCTTATGGATTACATGATTCTCATGAATACAATGGAATGTTTGTTTCTGTTTTTTTCTGTACAGTCTGCCAATCAATATCATTTAATCAGAGAGTTGAGACCATTAAGATTGAGAAATATTAATTGGATGAGTTATTTACTATTATTTCACTCTTTCACTGTAGATAAATACTTTTTATTTTTCTTTCTTTTGTTCTTTTTGCTGGGCTTATCCACTAACTTTGCTTGGTTCATCTGGTATTTTTTATTTTTGTTGTTTTCGTTTAGGATATTTTTAAGTATTCTCTATAGTACTACTTTAGCATTTGTATAATGTCTTGATCTGGTTTATTTCATGAAATACTTTTATTTTTCCATCTATTCTGAATACATTGCTGAATATGTTAATCTGGATTGGAATTGGTTTGTCTTTGAGCTTGAAATACTTTGCTCCAAGGCATTCTGGCCTCTAGGTTTCTATTGAGTTGTCGTCTGTAATTTTTGTGTTGACTTTTATAAATATCAGAGAAAAGTAATGCAATTGAGACCAAGAAAGCAGTACAAAGAACTAATGAGTCAAATATTTGGTTCCTTAAAAGAATAAACAAAGTTCACAAGCCTAGACAAACATATCATGACAGTGAAAAAACTCAAATTCATACAGTTAGGAAGGAAATGTTGAAATTATTACATATCCTGTGGAAGTTCACATATCATCAGTATTTTCCTTGAAAATCTTTACTTGCCTAGGGTGGAAAACACAGAAGAAATGGACAGATTCCTTGAAATATATAAATTACCAAAGCTGAATGAAGGAGCTATGAAACTTTTGAAAAACCCAGTATCAGTTTGTGAAATTTAAAATCAAATTAATTATTTACCAACAAGAAAAATCTCAGGTCCTGATAGAGTCACAACTGATTTCTACAAGAAATTTAGAGATTTTATGCCAATATTCCTCAAAACATTTAATGAAATTTAAAGGGAAGCAATTATCCCTCATTCCTGGAGTCAAGTATTACTCTGATAGCAAAAGAAGAAAGACCCAAGCAAAAAGGAGAAATATAAATCGATCTCTCTAATGAACATAAATGCAAACTAGTAGCAAAAAGAATCCAGCAAATTATGAAGAATATTATACACCATGAAAAATTGGGATTCATCCCAGGAATACAGGGATGATTCAACATATGCAAATAAATAAACATAATGCACTACATCAACAAAACCACACACAAAAATCACATCAACATCTCAATAGATGCAGAAACATTTTAATAGAGTCCAACATTCATTCATAATAAAAAAAATCCCTACAGAAATTCAAAATACATGATCTCAACCTCAATCTGACAAAACCATCTATGACAAACCAACAGCTAACATCATGCTAAATGTATGAAAATAAATTTTCATTCTAAAGTCGGGAACAAGAAAATATTGTCCACTGTCACAACTCCACTATCACAACTGTTAAATGTAGTTCAAGAAACACTAGGCAAAGAAATTAGATGAGAGAATGAAATAAAAGGAATAACCATAGGAAGAGAAGAAGTTAAATTACCAATATTGATAGGTTACATAATACTCTATGTAGAAGACCCCAAAAACTCCCCCAAAAGATTTCTAGAGTTAATAAGCAAATTCAGAAGTATAGCTCTATACAAAGTCAATACTCAGTAATCAATAGCATTCTTGTACACAAACAACAAACTTGATTATGAAAATAATATCTTTCAAAATAGCATCCAGAAATGAAATACTTAGGAATCATTCTAAGAAAGGATGTAACCGATCTGTCTTTTGAAAACTCTGGCACTCTGAAAAAAGATTGAAGAGGATATCAGATAATGGAAAGGTATCCCTTGCTCTTGGATAGGAAAAATAAGCAGTGTGAAAATGGTCATACTTCCAAAACTCTTATACAGGTAAATGCAATCTTCATCAAAATACTATTAGTGTAACTCATAAATCTAGAGAAAACATTCCTCAAATTTATATGAAAATAGAAGAGACCTAGAAGAGCAAAAGCAATCCTGGAAAACAAAGGCAAGATGAAAGACATCACAATCTCTGATTTGAAATTACACTACAAAGCAGCTGTGACAAAATAAGCATGATAATGGCAAAAAACTAGACTTGTGGATCAGTAGAACAGATGAAAAGATGTAGACACCACTAAAAAGACACTTAGCCACTTTATCTTTGACAAAGGGGTCAAACATGTTCACTGGAAGTAAGATAGCTTCTTTATTAAATGGTGCTGTATAAATTGACTTTCCACATGCCAAAGATTAAATCTAGACCCATGGCTGTCACCATGCCCTAAACTAAAGTCAAATTGGACTTAACTATTAAAACAGAAACACTAAATCTTCTGTAAGACAGGTAGAAATCTTGAAGACAAAGAGTAGATAAAGAATTCCAGAACAAAACACAAATTGTACAGGAACTACTTAAAGAATGAACAAAAATTGAGATCTCATCTTATTAAAAAAATTTTGCATGTCAAACGAAATCACCAAAAGTGTAAAAAGAAAACTCACGTGATAGGAAATGAACTGTTCATCAGGCAAAGGATTTATATCTAGAACATATAAAGAACTGAAAAACATTAGGCCCCTTAAATTCAAAGACTCAATCCAAAAATGAGCCTCCGGGATGAACACAATTTATCAGATGAAGAAATACAAATTATAAATAAATACATAAAGAAATGTTCAACATCACTGATCAGTTGAGAAATGCAAAGTAAAACAACTCTGAGATTTCATCTCACTCCAGAAAACATAACAGTCATCAAGAAATCAACCAATAACAAATATTTGCTGGATTGTATTAAAAAAGGATTCCTTTTCCACTATTGATAGGAGTGTAGGCTGGTATAACTACTGTGGACATCAGGTGGAGATATCTCAAAAATCGAGGATTGGAGATTGGAGGCCTCATTCAATCCAGCTAATCCCCTTCTGATGTTTTCTTAGAAGAACTGAAAACCTCAAACCACAGGAATACATGTGAACTCATGTTTATAGTAGCACAATTTGTAATAGCTAAATCTTGAAATCAATCCAAAGCCCATCAACTTCAGAATAGATAAAAAGATACGATATTTTTATGCAATGGAGTATTACTCAGCTGTTAAGAAGCATAAACTTGAGGCTTTTATTAGTAAATGGATGCAACTTGAGATCATACTCATAAGTAACAAATCATACTCCCATGTGTAAATATCATATTCTGTCTTTAGAGTTAAAAAATGCAAACAGTAAATAAAATCCAAAATATACAATAAATATTTTTAAAATGAAAAGTAAAGAAAATGCTCAATAGGAAAGAACAACTGGGATAGGGGAGAGGAGAAAAGAAAGAAGGGAAAAGATTATATGTATATATTTAAACATGTGTGTGTGTGTGTATATACACACACACCAAGATACGTAAATATACTACTAAACTCCATTAACTTATCAAAAAGAACATTTTGTGATTCCATTGTTTGAACTTTTCATGATTAAATCTTGCAATCTGAACAACTACTTTTAAGGTAATACATTAACTAATGTTACTTTCCTGTTATTTTTTGAAGTTCTATATTATTTTATGCTTTTTGGTTTCTAAAATTAAAAAAAAAGAGATGAACTGTGTTTAAGAACTGAAAGATAGTATTATAATAGTATTTTAACATATGCATTTATATAAAGAGGCTATGTAATTACAGTAAAAATTTTCATTGTATTTTATCAGTGCATGATAGTATTACATGACTAGGGGTTTTATTTTGGAAATAAAATTTCCAAATTCATTTAGCATATCTTAAGCAATTTCAGTTCTCTCTTTCTTGCTTTTCTCTACTTGTCCCCTTCCTCACTGTCAAAAGTTTACTTTCTCATTTCCTGTCTTCTCAGTCTTCCTTCCTTCTTTCCTTACTTTCTTCTTTTCTTCCTTCTTTTCTACTCTCCTTTCTTTCCTCCCTTCTACACTCCATTTATTTATTTGTGTGTTTTCCAGGCTTCTCATATAAGAGCACACTTGTGCTATTCAGTGTTCTGAGGGTTTTAAATTTCACTTAACCCTTTCCCATTCTATCCAGTTTCCTTCAAATGACAAAATCTTGTTCTTCTTCATGGCAGAGTGTTATTAATTGTGTATCTATGATAAATAATTTTTAATTTGTCTGTTGTTCATGATGTAGGCTGTTTTCACATCTTAACTGTAGAGAACTGTACTGGAAATGTGTTTATTGCTATAGTTAGTGATCTTTTATTCTTTTTGGAATATACTCAAGAATGCTGTAACTCAGCGAAATGATAGAATGGTATATCTAGATCAGATGTTTTTTTTCTATAGCTAGTCTTCTAAGGAATCTCCATAATGGGGCCAATAGTGATTGTAGTACTTTATAGTTCTACCAGAAATATTGAAGGATTCCTGTATTCCTGCACTCTTACCAATATTCTTTTTTTTTTTTTGTATTCATGATGATAGCTATTGTAACTGGATGAGATGGAATCAAAATGTTGCTTTAACCTCCATTCATCTTATGATTAGAGATGTTGAACTTTTTAAATATCCTTTTCATTAATCTAAATTTCCTCTTTTGAGGAGTATATATTCAATTCATTTGCTCATATTTTATTAGAGTTGTTGTATTTAGGGATTAATAAGCTTTTTTGTCCTTTTGAAACAGAGTCTTATTATGTGGTTCAAGTTGGCCTTCTGCTCACTTTGTAGACCAGGCTGATCTTGAACTTGCAACAATCTACCTTCCTCAATCTCCCGAATGCTGGGATTACAGGAGTGCACCACCATGCCCAGTGAGGATTAATATTTGTATGGTTTGTATGTAGATCCCTCTACAGTGTCTCACGGACTTATAGGTGGTGATTTTCAGAAGTAATTACATTTAAGTTGTGTGAATGTGAATTAAGACTGTGTAATACCTAGATTAGTCCCCTAATTAGTGTATTTGAGTGTGACTGAATGGATTCACTGCAGATGGAAGCCCCACTCTTGGTGTGGGTGTCTCCAACCAATAGGGTTATAGTTTGGATGAAATATAAAGGAACACAAAGAAAGTAGGCTCACTGTTTTCTGTCTGCCCTGCCATAGACTGTTTCTTCTGTGCTATACCCCTCTGCCTTGTCACTTGGCCTTTGAGCTTAAATCTCTACATATTGTGAGTTGAAGTAAGCCTTTTTCCTTTCACTTGTGGGTATTGGTTATTTTATCTCAGCAACAAGAAAGGAAAACAAATCTTTTAGAATTTGTATATATTCTAGATAGTAAGACTCTGCCAGAAGAAAGCAAGAAAATATTTTCTCCTATGCAATACATTGTCTTTTCACTATGTTAATTGATTCATTTGATGTAGAGAAAGTTTTTAAATTGATTGTTATGATTAATATAAACATGTTCCCTGATAGCCTTAGGTGATCACACATGAGGCTTAGGGCAGAAGACTGGCTCATGGGGTCATGATACTTATCAGTGAACTAGCTTGTACATAAATGTGATTTGGTTGGTGAAGTCTAGTGGCAGAAAGGCGTCACTCTGCATGTGACCTAGAAGATTCTGTGTCTTTCCCTCCTCCCTTAATTCCTCTCTCTGTTTCCTGCCTGCCATGCCATGTACTGGTTCTTTGCTGTTTGTCTCTTCCATGCTGTCCTACCTTATATCTACCTAACTATTGAATGAATTCTTTACAAACCATGAGCCAAGAAAAATATCTTCTTTAACTTGTATATGTCTCATATTTTGTCCTAGCAATGAACAAAAGCAACTAAGACATATTTTAGTTCTAGAGAAGTGGGGTTTTACAGTAATTTGACACTACCTGACCATGTAGTTCAGAAGCATTGCAAGAAGCTTGTGGAAGATGTTGGAAAAAGTTTGGAGATGACAACTGGAGAAGTAGCTCTAAGGTGTCTTACTGATCAGAACACAAGACAACAGAAATCTAATTGAAATACAGTTAGTAAACACCAGTTTCAGCACAAGGACTGGGGACAAGGACTCTATTAACAAGCTGGACTCTAGGCCATTTTGTTATGCTTTGTCAAGAAAAATATCAAGGGTTTGCTTATGTTCACAGACTTTGCGGAAGAATAACATGAAGGGCGTTGGTCAGATTTAACTGCAGAGAATATTTCAAGGCAGCCAAACATTGAGGATGTACCTTGAGACATACTGGTGATTTTTAGCTAGCTCTACTTTGCAAAAAAAGAGTGAACAACCCAGAAGGAGTTACAAAATTTTGAGCTTGGCTGGAAAAGAAGCACCAATAAAGTTGGGACCTACAAAACTGGAATAGAAAATTGATTGGTTGCTGAAAACAGTAACATTTTAAAAAGTCAAATACTTTGGAACACTAAAATAGAAAAGGTGACTTGAGGCATTGGCAAAACCACATCCTTGCCAGGCTAAAAGCACAAAAATGAGAGATGCTGATTTAAAAAGAAAGTCACAAGGCACCATGCTCCATAATGATGGCCACCTAGGAAATTTTTCCTCAGGAGTCATTTCATCATGGTCAGATATCTAGCCACTCAGAGTCCTCTGAAATCACTAGCAAGATACAAAATACCTCAGCTATTACTCCAGATGACTGCAGATTTTGGCATCACTCATGCAGTGCTGGTTTTACACACATGTAGAATGCAAGAGTTCAGGAACATTTCCACCCAGATTTCAGAAGAAGGCCTGGGAGGCCAGAACATGTGCTCCTGTGATAGCAATATGTGAAGCTCTGAGAGTGAAGCTAGAAGTGGAGCAGAGAACCAAAAATGTTGGAAAAGACTAGAATTTGGTTCATCTCAGGAAAACTTCATAGAGTTGGTAAAGCTAGATCTAGAGAAAAGGCAAGATCATGACAACAATCACTTACAATACTGGGATAATGGGACTGCTCAAGCCTTCCAAAATTCACATTTTGCCACAGATTGCCTTGGATACTAGACATGGAACTACAGGATTCAATATTTTCCCTGCTGGACTTAGATTATGTCTTGGGCATATTCCTTTCTATGCTGCAAGTGTTTAACTTTTTATTTTGGAAATTTTACAAGGACTCATATCTAAGAATTTGCTTTAAAACTCAGAAGAGACTTTGCACCTGAAATCTTCAGCAATGCTGAAACAATTAGAACTCTGGCAACTATTAAGTGATGTACTAAATGCATTCTACATAAAGGTATTACAATAGTCTTTTGGGAACCAGAGATGAAATGTCATAACTTATATCTAAATGTCCTTCCCAAGACGCATGTGCTCATAAATGGGGCTTGAAGTAGCTGGTTGGATAATGAAAAGATGATACTCATCAGTGGATTAGTTCAATGAGGTGTTTAGAGCTAAATGTGATGTGGGAGGTGGGCCTTGGTTAGGGCTGGTATTCACAGATGATGTGACCTAGAGGGATGTATTTCCCTTCCTACTCCCTTGATCTCCTGTTTCTCAGATGCCATTTCCCCCATCATTCTGTGCTGTCTTGGAGATAGATAAGGCTATGGACTGAAATGTCTACAAATTCTGAGTTAGAATAAACATTCCTCCTAATATTTAAGTGTGTTGGGAATGGTGCCTTGTCATGGTTTATGTCACAAGGCACCATGGCCGCTAGGCCTCATGCATTTGCATTATGCATTCGTGATTGGTTCATTGTCTACCACTTGGATTGGGGGTGTGAGTGCTATGCTGGCCTAGGAGTGGAACCAAGATGTAATGTAATGGCAGGAAGAAGGTATTTCCCTCTCTCTTTTGCTGGTTTCTACCTTGCTGTTTGCAGCCACCATGAATTGTGGTCCTGCCATGCCACATGCCTTGGAGCCAGCTGAGTATGGACTGAAACCTCCAAAAACTGTAAGAAACAAACCTTTCCTTTCCCAACTTTGATCATCAGGTATTTTGTCTCAGCAATGAGTAAAAAGTAACTAAGACATGCCTCAGTGATCAGAAAAGTAACTAAGACATTGATGTAGTCCCACTTGTTTGCTCTTTGTATTTAGTGCAATTTTGAAATCCTATTGAGGAGTACTTACCTGTTCTTATGGTTTCAGGGGTTTCCTGTATATTGTCTTCTAGTATGTAAATTAAATTAACTAATTTTGTTAATTTTTACCAATTTATAAGATTATAATTCTTTCATTTTACTAACATGTATCCAAAGAAATTCTGAAGTATTTATAAAATTAATCAACATTAAATTATCAGATGTGAATTAACTTGTAATAGAAAAGTAAATGTGAGTGTCTGGCATAACATTTAAACATTTAACTGTTACAACAACATTTCGATATAAGGTCAAATCTATAATATCAAAAATGGAAGTCTGACAATAATAAATAATGGGAATGAGTTGTGAAAGCAAGAACTCTCGTGATGAATATAAAATGTTACAAATGCTTGACACAAAAATTTCATAATATGTAACAATGAAGACATACATGGAACGACTTAGGTTAGGAGACATCAAATTTATGTTGAGAAGTCTATGGAAGATTGTTATAAGTATATATGCTTTTTTATGTCTTAAGTATTTCACTGCTTAGAAAAATAAGTCACTGATAAAGTGGTATACAAATATCTGATTTCCAATAATGAGTTTGAATATGACTGTGCTTCAGATATTTAAACAATTTCCTTAAGAGGAATATTCAGTATTCTCCCAATGCCTTGCAAATCTCAAGATTTCATCAAAATTTCAGTCATTAAAAATAAAATCTATAAATTTTCATGAAGATTGATTTTCTATTGTCAGACATTTTATAACTAGCTCCTGTATCATTAGTATATTAAACTGCATAATAGGTATTAATCCTGAATCATAACTGAAAGAATAAAGAAATCACTTAGAGATCCAAAACACTAGAGCATTCAGTCACTTATTGTGCATTCTTCATGTCCTCAAGGTTAAAAACTTGTTGTAATCAAATTCAAATGTTTTAGCCAAATAACTATTTATTTTAAATTTTAAGTTTTCTAACAAAGCAATTACCATCTCTACATTACTGTTATCACTCAAAGTGCTGAATTCTTTATTTCTCTCAGTCTTTGTCTTTCATTTCCACCAGTAAAACACAGAAGTCCACACTTGAGCAATAAAAATTGCCTCAGAGCAGACGTTTTATCCTCCAATGTTACTAGCTGACAAAATAAGATGTAAAATGTTTTGTTTGTTTGAAATTAACAACGTTCAAAGATAAATATATTTCAGGAAGATAATTCATTAAATATATACAATATGCTAATATGTAGAAGAGCATAAATTTGAAATTTTTAAAAATATTTTTAAGCTCAAGCGCCTGAACACTTAATGAAATGTTAGCATTACCAAGTTTAGAAAGACAGTTCCCCCTTAAACTGTCCTGTCTTGTGGAATAAGGTTATGTTCGTAATATATGCCCTACCAGCAGGGGATATGAGTTACATGTAATTAATAGGACCAGAAGCAAAAAAAAAAAAAATCAACCCACAGTTTAAGAGTTAAAATCTGTCAAAATCAAACACAATATTCCTTATTTAATAACTGAGTTATGGTCATTGGGCTAGGTTATTTGAATAAACTTATCACTAAGTGAAAAATCATATATACCAATAACAGTATAATAGTAAGAACAAATAAATTGTTTAAAAAAACTCCAAATTGATGACTTTGCCTTTATTTTCATAATTCTTACATGCAGTATTACAATAAATAGCAGAACATAAAGCTACAGTAAATTATTGTACAATACAATCATGAAAAATTATATAACTATATACATAAGAGGTAATGTGCAAAAATAGACATTGAGCTTGTGTAAAAAAAATATACACTACTTTACAAAAAAAAAAAGTAATAAGTCCAAGCAACAGGTCATAAATTCAAGCTGTATATGTCGGTTAAGTTCAAACAGCTGTTAAAACTGGTGGCTGCTTTAATGAGGAATATCTGTATATAGAATGAAGTTGGGGGAACCAGAAAATAGTTCAGTGGCACAGCGCCTGATTGGCAAATCTGCGGTCCTGAGTTCAATTGTCAGTACTACCCCAAAAAAGAATAAAGTTGATGTAAAGGGAAAATGTTTGTCAAAAGTATTTTGAAGAAAACAAGAGACATTATGGTAGCCACTGTTGATTTATTGTTGTCTTGTTTTGAAGTCCTGCATTGCTTGCATCTTCTTTGTTCTGTTTTGTTTTGTTCTCTTTAAAATAAAATAAAATAAAATAATATAAAATGTTTGTCAAAAGACACAAATTTTCAGTTATAAGATGAACAAGTTCTAAGGACCTCATATGCACCGTGGTGACTGAAGTTACTAATAACTTGTACATCTGAAATTGTCTTAAGAGAAGATTCACTGCACACAAAAAGAGAAAATAATGTGTGCTGATAACTGTGTTTATTTTGTTCTCATAATAAAGGCACAATATATATTAATTATAGATTAGAATGTATGTATTCAATATAAAAAATATTGTCAAATAGTTTAAACTTTTAAAATTAAATTTACTTTCAATATAGGATCTGGGTTGCCAGAGGGAGTGAGATCCTGCACATCATCCTGAGCCCCGGGAGAGTTTAAGATCATCAAGCCCTGGGATCACTACCAGTGGTCAAGGACCTGCCCAACTTCCAGCCACACTAGACTTGTCTCTTCAGATTTCCAGCCCTACTGAAACATGCACAGAGACCTTCTTTCAATGCAGGGACCTGGGCTTCCAGAAGAGGTCAATTCCTGCACACCAGCATGGGTCCTGGGAGAGTTTAAAATCATTGCTCCAACTGGTCAAGGACCCACCCACATTCTAGACACACTAAGCTAGGCTTGGGAGGTATTGTGGCTGACCAGATAACACCCAGCAACCATCTTCAATCAACAGGTTGTGGGCACATGAAGTGAGTTCCAGGTCATTGGTCCTTGCCTGTGTAAAGCATCAACCATCATCCACAGTGGTTAGATGTGTGCCCAGCTTCATGGAACACTGTGGGCAGCACAGGAGGGCCTGAGGGCCTGACTGAACCACACTCAGCAACCTCCACTCAGGCCCAGGAGCACAGGGCATAGGAAATGATTTCGAACATGTCCAGGGGAAGCCTTGGAACAACACTTGAAACAAGGAAATATAAGAAAATCACCAAACAAAAGACCAAAATGCAATCTCAAAACTCCAGGCCATCCCAAGAAACACTAGGAGCCATGTACATGGCAGAAAATATATGCCATACACCTGAAATACTAGCAACTGAAATAAAGAAGCAACCCCAGAAGCTTTAAAGGAATTCAAACTAGAAATAATCTCATAGGTAAAAAAAGAAATGATAAAAGTAATGAAAGAAATGCTGAACACTTCTAAAGAAGACACAGTTAAAAAATTAGAGGAACAAAACAAAAAGATTGAATCCCTGGATGAACAATATAAGAAACAAACAGAATGCTTGAAGCACATTCAAAGAGATATACAAGAAATCAAAAATTCCATTGAAAGTTGTCAAAACTGACTCAATAAAAGGGAAGATAGAATTTCAGACCTCAAAGACAAGATATCAGCTAGTGAACAGGAAAGACAAGATCTTCTAAAAATAACAAGGAATCACAAAATAACAATTTAACAGCTGCAAGGTGATGCCAAGAAAAACAGCATAATATTGACAGGGATAAATGAAAAAGAAGTCCCCTTCATTTTCACAAAAATGATATCAAAAGGCCATTTAGAAAAGTAGTAGATGAATATTTCTCAAACATGAGAATGGAAACTGACATTAGGATTAGAGAAGCATATAGAAATCCAAATAGTCATAACAAAAATAAAACTAAATCCAGACATATAATAATAACCATCCCAGAAATCCAAAGTATGAATAGAATATTAAAAGATGTTAGAGATAAAAGACAGATCAGCTATGAAGAAAAACCTATCAGAATCACAGAAGACTTCTCAACACAGACAATGACGACAAGAAGAGCCATGAGCGAAGCATTTCAGATACTAAAGGAAAATGGTTTTCAACCTAGACTGATGTACCCTGAAAAACTATCCTTCAAAATGGATGGAGACATAAGATATTTCCATGACACGGAACAGCTGAAGTACTTCATAATTACAAAGCCAATCCCACAAAGAACAATGAAAGGGAGTCTAGATACATATATGAAAAAAAACCACTAAGCATGGCAGAAAATTAAACAGAATGGAATGATAAAGATGGAACAGCAGAAAGATAACATGTCAACAATAAACCAATATATAATATGTATAATCATTAATGTAAACGGTCTGAATTCAACAATTAAATGAAACAGACTGCCAGAGTTCATCAAGAAACAACAACCAACCATATGCTGTCTGCAAGCTGGTTTTTTGAAAAAATAAAATTGATAAGCCACTAGCCAACCTTATTTTAAAAAGAAAAGAAATAGCTCAAATTCATGCAATAAGGAAAGAAAAAGGCAAAATCACTATAGTCTCTGTGGAAATACAGAAGATCATCAATACCTATTTCAAAAACTTCTACTCTCATAGGTTTGATAACACAGAAGAAAAGGACAGATTCATAGAAACATATGAAGTGCCAAACCTGGGTCAAGAGGATGCAAAACTGCTGAAAAACCCAATTTCTAACAATGAAATTGAAAACGTAATTAAGTCCTTACTTATAAAGAAGAGCCCAAGCCCAGATGGATTTATTGTGGAATTCTACAAGAAGTAAAAAGAAGACTTAATGCCGATACTCCTCAAACTGTTCAAAGAAATTGAAAGGGAAGCAGTTCTTCCCAAATCATTCATGAAAGCAAATACCAAAACCTGAGAAAGACCCAACTAAAAAAGAGAACTACGGGCCAATCTCCCTAATGAACACAGATGAAAAATCCTCAATAAAATATTAAATTGGCAAATTGGATAAAGCAAATCATTAAGAAGATTATACACCATGAACAAGTGGCATTAATCCCAGACATTCAGTGATGGTTCAACATATGCAAATCAAAAATGTAATCCACCATATCAATAAAGCCAAAAAGTAAAAATCACATGATCATTTCTATAAATACAGAAAAAGCTTTTGATAAAGTCCAACATTCATTCATGATAAGAACCTTACAGAAAATTGGAAGAGATGGTCTTTAACTCAATATGATACATGCCATCTATGACAAACCAACAGTCAGAATCATATTAAATGGCCCAAAACTGAAAGCCTTGACCTTAAAATCAGACACAATTCAAGGATGTCACTTATCACCACTTCAATTCAACATAGTACAGGAAATATTAGCCAGAGCAATTAGACAAGAGAGAGAAATAAAAGAGGTAAAGATAGGAATAGAGGAAGTTAAATTATCATTATTTGCAGAAGACATGATACTCTACATAGAAGATCCCCAAAACTCCATTGAATGATTTCTAGATATAACAAATAAATTCAGCAATGTAGCCAGATACAGAGTCAATACTCAAAAATCAACAGCATTCCCATACAATAACAACAAAATCACTGAGAGAGAAATAAGGGAAGCCACACATTTCACTGCATCCAGAAAAATGAAATAACTAGGAATTAATCTCTCAGGTAAGCCAACTTTCTCGCTTTCTACGACACTCAACTGGCTCTGTGGGTTTTGGGCCTGCCTGCACCCTCAGTCCTGGGAATAGAGTGGGCAGAGATGAGTGCCCACACAACATCCTGATTCCCAGGAGTTTGGAATTATCACTCCCACTGGCCAAGGAACTTCCCAGCTTCCTGCCACAATTGACCAGCTCTGCAGGTCACAGGCCTGTCCTCACCAACTACCCAGCTTCCTGCCATGCTCATCCAGCTTCGTGGGGCCTGCGCCATCAATCCTGGAAACTGGGTGGCCAGATGTGAGTGTCTCTGCACCATCCTGAGCCACAGGAGTTTAAGATCATGGCTCTCATCTGTCAAAAAACTCCCAAGCTTCCTGCCTCACTGGACTGGCTCCATAACTCTTTGGCCTGATTGTATCACCCCAATTAAACCTCTTTCAATTCAGGGAACTGGGCAGCTGGAGTCCCAGGAGCTGAGGGCATAGAAGACGATTTCCAACAGGCCCAGGGGAAGCCTTGGAAGAATACTTGACACAGGGAAATATAGGAAAATGACAAAAGGAAAGACCAAAATATAATCTTAAACATCCAGCCAATCCCAGGAAACATTAGGAGCCATGTACATAGAAGAAAATACACACCATATACCTGAAATATCTGAAATAATAGCAACTGAAATAAAGAAGCAACTCCAGGAAGCTTTAAAGGAATTCAAACTAGAAATAATCTCCCAGGTAAAAGAAAAAAGGATAAAAGTATTGAAAGAGATGCTGAACACATATAAGGAAGACACAGTTTAAAACTTAGAGGAACAAAACAAAAAGATAGAGTCCCTGGATGAATACAAACAGAATACATGAAGCACATTCAAAGCAATATACAGGAATTCAAAAATTCAATTGAAAACTGTCAAAACCATCTCGATTAAGTGAAGATAGAATTTCAGGCCACAAAGACAAGATTGAAGCTAATAAACAGGAAAGGAAAGACCTTATAAAAATAACAAGGAATAAGGAAATAAAAATTCAACAGCTAGAAGGTGATGCAAAGAAAAACAACATAAGACTGATAGAGATAAATGAAAAAGAAGCAGACAACACAAAGAATATCAAGATGATATTTAGAGAACCAATAGTTGAAAACTTCATTTACATGAGAATGAAAAATGACATCAGGTTCAGTGAAACACATAGAAGTTCAAATAGCCATAACCAAAATAAAACTACACCCAGAAATATAATAATCACCATCCCAGAAATCCAACAAAAGAATAGAACATGAAAATCTGTTAGAGAGAAAGACAGATAGTCTATAATGGAAAACCTATCAGAATGATAGCAAACTTCTCAAAACAAACAATAAAGTCAAGAAGAGCATGGAGTGAAGTATTTCGGATCCTAAAGGAAAATGATTTCCACCCTAGACTGATGTACCCTGAAAAACTGTCCTTCAAAGTTGATGGAGAAATAAGATACTTCCACAACAAAGAACAGCTGAAGAACTTCATGATCTTTAAGCCAATCCTGCAAAGAATACTGAAAGACAGTTTAGAAACACTTAGAAAAAAACACTAAGGAAGGCAGACAATTAAACAGAATGGAAAGATAAAGATGCAACAGCAGAAAGATAACATGTCAACAATAAACAAATATATAACAGCTATAACCATGAATGTAAATGGTCTCAGTGCACCAATTAAAACAAAAAGACTGGCAGAATTAATCAAGAAACAGTATCTAACCATATTCTGTCTGCAAGAAACCCATTTAACCCAAAAGTATACTCATAGACTGAATGTCAAAGGATGAAAAATATTACTTCTTGCAACAGGAACCACAAAAAAAGTGAGGAGTAGCTATTCTGTTTTCAAACAATGTGAACTTCAAACCAAGAATGATCAGAAGAGATGAAGAAGGTCATTACATACTGGTTAGGGGAAAATTTCAAGAGGAAGAGATAACAATCTTAAATATACATGCATCAAATTCCAGAGCACCCAGTTATACAAAGCAAGTATTAGTGGAAATGAAAAATCTAATTATCAATAACATAATTATAACAGGAGACCTTAACACATCATTGACACGGAGGGACAGATCAACCAGACAGAAAACCAGCAAAGAATAGAACTGAGTCACACCTGTGAACAAATGGACTTGATAGACATATACAGAGTTTCCCATTCAACAACATCAGAATAAACATTCTTCTCTGCAGTATAGGGGACACTTACTAAAATAGAACATATGCTAGTCTACAGAAAATATTTAAATAAATGCAAAAGATTTGAAATAATCCCATTCATGTTATCGGATCATAGTACCATGAATTCAGAAATTAATGAAAAAGAAACTGCAAAAATCCCACAAACACGTGAAAACTGAATAACACACTCTTGAGCAATCAGTGGGTCACAGGGGAAATTAAAGAAGAAATGAAACAGTACTATAAGCAAACAAAAATAGAAATACAACTTACCGGATTCTGTGAGATGTAATGAAAGCTGGCATCTAGGAAAATTTATTGCACTGAGATCCTACATCAGGAAAACAAAACGAATACAAACAAATGATCTGATGCTACACCTCAAACATCTAGAAAAAGAAGAGCAAGTCAAGCCCAAAACCGAAAGAAGGGAGGAAATTATAAAAATCAGCAAAGAAATTAATGCAATAGAGATAAAGAAAACAGTCTAAAGAATCAATGAATTAAAGAGTTGACTCTGAAAGAATAAATGAAATTGATAACTCTCTAGCCAACCTTACTAAAAAAAGAGAAGAAAAAGCTCACATTCATGCAATAAAGAAAGAAAAATGTCAAATCACTACAGACTCTGTGGAAATACAGATCATCAACACCAATTTCAAACATCTCTATTATCATAGGTTTGATAACACACAAGAAATGGACAGATTCCCAGAAACATATGAAGTACCAAAGCTAACTAAAGAACATGTAAAACTGCTGAATAACCCAACTTCTATTAATTGATATTATTGATAATGTAATTAAGTCCTTACCTACAAAGTTCAGCCCAGGCCCACTATGGAATTCTACAAGAAATACAAAGAAGAGTTAATGCTGACACTCCTCAAACGCTTCAATGAAATTGAAAGGAAGCAATCTTTCCTAAGTCATTCCTGGAAGCAAATATTACTCTAGTACTAAAACCTGAGAAAGACCCAACTAAATAAGAGAACTAAAGGCCAGTCTCCTTAATGAACACAGATGCAAAAACCCTCAATAAAATATTGTCAAATAGGATGCAGCAAATCATCAAGATTATACACCATGACCAAATAGGATTCTTCCACGCATACAGGGATGGTTCAACATATGTAAATGAATAAATGGAATCCACCATATCAATAAAGCCAAAAGAAAGAATCACATGATAATTTCTATAGATGCAGAAAAGCTATTGATAAGGTGCAACAGTCATTCATGTTAAGAACTCAACAGAAAATTGAAATACATGGACTTTTGTTCAATACGATAAAGGTCATCTATGAAAAACCAGCACCCAGTATCATACTAAATGGCCAAAAGCTGAATGACTTTACCTTAAAATCAGGTAAAAGACAAGGATGTCCCTTATCACTGCTCCTATTCAACATAGTACTGGAAATACTAGCCAGAGCAATTAGAAAAGAGAGAGAAATAAGAGGTGTAAAGATAGAAAAAGGTGAAGTTAAGTTATCATTATTTGCAGAAGTCATGCTACTCTGCATAGAAGACTTCCAAAACTCCATTGAAAGTCTCCTAGATATAATAAATAAATTCAGCAGTGTAGCTGGATACATAATCAATATTCAAAATCAATGGCATTACTATATACTAACAACAAAATCACAGAGACAGAAGAGAAGCCACACCCTTCACACTGGCATCCAAAAAAAATGAAATACTTAGGAGTTAATCTCACGAAAGAAGTGAAAGATCTATATAGGGAAAACTATAATACACTGAAAAAAGAAATTGAAGAGGATCTCAGAAAATGGAAAGACATCCCTTACTCATGGATAGGAAGAATAATTATCATGAAAATTGCTATTCTTCCAAAACTGTTATATAGATTTAATGCAATCCCAATAAAAATACCATCAACAATACATCATAGATCGAGAGAAATCATTTCCAAAATTCATCTGGAACCACAAGAGAACTCGAATAGCAAAGGCAGTTCTAAGTAGCAAAGGCAAGGCAGGAGACATCACAATCCCTCACTTGAAATTATACTACAAAGCAATTGTAGTAAAATCAACATGGTACTGGAAAAAAAAACATGGCCAAGGATCAATGGAATAGATTAGAAGATACAACCACAACTACAAACACATGCAACCACCTTCTTTGATAAAGGGGCCAAACATGTTCACTGGAAGAACAACTGTCTCCTTAATAAATGCTGTCAGAAAAACTGGCTCTCCATATGCCAAAAACAATAATTTGACCCACGCCTATCACCATTTACTAAATTAAAAGCTAAGTGAATCAAGTTTTGAATATTAAAATAGAAACAATATATCTACTGGAAGACAAAGCATAAAACCTTGAAGGCATAGGGGTAGGTCGAGAATTCATGAACAGTAATCATACCACCCAGGAAATGCTTCCCAGAATCAAAAACTGGGATCACCTCTTATTAAAAAGTTTCTGCACATCAAAAGAAATCTACAGCATAGTGAAAAGTAAACCAACAAACTGGGAAAATATCTTAGTGAACCGTCCCTAAGACAAAGGACTTCTGTCTAAAACATGTAAGGAATTAAAAAAAAAATCAGGCCCCAAAATTCAAAGATCCAATCCAAAAGTAGGCACTTGAGATGGATACATAGTTCTCAGATGAAGAAATACAAATGACAAATAAATACATGAAAAAATGTTCATCATCATTACTCATTAGACAAATGCAAACTGAAATCACACTGAGATTCCATCTCACTCCAGAAAGAATGGCCAGGATCAAGAAAACTGCCAACAACAAAAGCTGGAGAGGCTGTGGGGAAAAAGGAACTCTTCTGAACTGTTGATGGGAGTGTAGACTGGTGCAACCATTGTGCAGGTCAGTCTGGAGATTTCTCAAAAAGCTGGGATTTGAAGTCCCATTTGTTCCAGCTCTTCCACTAGGCATATTCCCAGAAGAAATGAAAGCATCATACCATAGTGATATATGTACACCCTTGTTTATAGCAGCACTATTTGTAATAGCCAGATCTTGGAAACAACCTAAGTGTCCATCAGTTGAGGAATGGATTTTTAAAATGTTGCATTTTTATACAATGGGATACTACTAATCTTTAAAGCATGATCACACTGAGACATGTATAAATAAATGGGTGCAGCTTGAGACCATACTCATAAGCAAAATAAATCAAATTCACATGTATAAATACTGAATTGTTTCCCTAGAGTAAGAAATGGTAATAGTACATAAAATTATGTGGTAATCATGATTCCACATTGCATGGCTTTGAAGCCTTATAATGTTTTCAGTCGTTAGTAGGAATGATTTTATTCTAGGTTGTTTGATTTTATTGTCTGTGTTGGTATGAACAGCCATTTTGAAGAAAACAAGACATTATAATAGCTAGTGATGATTTAAAATCATCTTTTTTGAAGTCCCACCAAGCTTTTGTTCTTATGTCTCCATCGTTTTTATCATGTTGTATCTTAGAGGATTTCATTGTATATGATAATATAAACAAAATTTTTTATGGACAAGGAGATAATACAGTAACCATTGTTCATTTGCTCTTAGTTGATTTTGAATACCCTGTAATACTTTCATTCTCTTCAATGGTTTTACACTGTCTTGTTATTTTTGATAGTATAATGTATGAAGGTATAGTCAAATCTTTCAAGGAAAGAGACTTTGGTAACTACTGTTATGTCAGGTTGTCTTGTGGTGAAACACTATGTTGCTTAAATTGTTGTGTTCAGATCTATTTTGTTATGTCCTGTTTTATCTTAATCTTTTTCAAAATAAGGAAGGAATTAATCTCAAAAAGAGTAAACGATCTGTTCAGGGAAACTTTAAAACCCTGAAAAAAGAAATCCAAGAGGATCTTAGAAAATGGAAAGCATCACTTGTTCATGGATAGGAAGAATAAATATTGTGAAAATACCCTTCTCCCAAACCTGTTATACAGATTCAATGAAATCTCAATGAAAATGCCATCAACATATTTCATAGATCTAGAAAAATCACTCCTAAAATTCACCTTGAACCAGAAGAGTCCTAGAATATCCAAGACAATTCTAAGCAGCAAAGGCCAGGTATGAAGCATCACAATCTCTGATGTGAAGTTATATTACAAAGCTACTGTAATATAATCAGTGTAGTACTGGATTAAAAACAGATCTGAAGATCAATGGAATAGATTAGAAGATACAACCAAATCTACAAACACACTCAACCACCTTATCTTTGATAAAGGGGCCAAACAAGTTCACTGGAAGAACAACAGCCTCTATAATAAATGGTCCTGGAAAAACTGGCTCTCCATATGCCAAAAACAAAAACTAGACCCATGCCTATTACCATGTACTACACTAAAATCTAAATGGATCAAAGATCTGAATATTAAAATAGAAACAGTAAATCTCTTGGAAGACAAAAAGAGTAAAAATCTTGAAAACATAGGGGTAGGTAGAGAATTTATGAGTAGGAATCAATCCACACGGGAAATACCTCCCAGAATCAATAACAGGGATCATGTCTTATCAAAATTTTCTTCATGTCAAAAGAAATCTCTAGCATAGTGCAAAGAAAACCCACAAACTGGGAAAAAATCTTAGTGAACTGTCCCTTCAACAAAGATCTTCTGTCTAAAACATAGAAAGAATTTAAAAAAAATCAGACACCTGCAATTCAAAGCCCCATTCCAAAAATGGGCATCTGAGGTGAATACACAGCTCTCAGATGAAGAAATACAAATAAATATGTGAAAAAGTGTTCATCATCATTAGTGATTAGAGAAATGCAAATTAAAACCACCCTGAGATTTAATCTCCCTCCAGAAAGAATGGCCAGAATGCAGCAACCTATCAACAACAAATGCTGGACAGGCTTTGAGGAAAAAGAAACTCTCCTGCATTGTTGATGTGTTGGTGCACCGTTTAGTCTCCCTAGTGTAAGAAATGGTAAGAATACCTAAAAATTTATGGTAATCATTATTCCTCATTACATTGCTTTGAAACCTTATAATGTTTGCATTCATTAGTTGGAATGGTTTTATCCTGGGCTGTTTGATTCTATTATCTGTGATAGTATGAACAGCTATTTTGAAGAAAACAAGACATTATAATAGCCAATGCTGATTTAATATCATCTTGTTTTGAAGTCCTATCATACTTTTGTTCTTCTGTTTCCATTGGTTCTATCATGTTGTATCTTATTGGATTTTATTATGTGTGTTAGTATAAACAAATTTTTATGGAGAATGAGATAATATAGCAACCATTGTTCATTTTCTGTTATTTGTTTCTGAATGCCCTGTAATAATTTCATTCTCTTTAATGGTTTTATATTATTTTGTTATGTTTGATACTATTGTGCATGAGGTTATGCTCAACTATTTCAAGGAAAGAGACAATATGGTATCTACTGTTATATCGTGTTGTCTTGTGGTGAAATAGTGTGTTGCTTAAAATTGTTCTGAATTGTTTTGTTATGTTCTCTTTTATCTTAATCTCTTTAAAATAAAAAAAAAATAAAAATAATTAAATTTATAGACACACTGAACACAGGTAAACAATTGGGTAAAGACAACACAACTAAGTACAAAATTTTTTTAAATTGTAATAGAACCAGAAATTTGATTCATAAATTTGAATACTAACTCATATCCTGGTGGGCTCAAGCCAACAGATTTTGATAAAACAGATGAAAGAAAAATGTGAGATACAGAGAATTTTTAGAGTTTGAGTGGAATTTAAAGACCTGAACAGAAAGAAACTCTCACAACTCACTCAAACTGTCAGGTTACTGAGAAACAACAAAGGAAATGCATTCTACTGAGCAAGGAGGTTTTCAGGTTAGCAGGCATGTTGACAATCTTACTGAGTCATTATTTTTTATCCATTTGCTCCCTAGGGAGCTTCCTTGTTTTCCCCATAAGACCATCTCTGCTCCAGTTGATAAAGCATCTCATCTTCATGTTGTTTTGGCTCCTCAGAGCTAGCAGTCTTCTGTCCTCTGAGTCAGATCAAGCAGACATTGACCCATTGGGTGGTGCAAGGAACATCACATTGACTTGGATTAAACTAATGTCTTTCTTTCTGTCCTGAGCTGAAATTTAGAGACAAGAACAGATCATACAAATCTTGATAATCACTGATTTCTCAACATTTATTGAAATGCTTAGCAAATATTGACAACAATGAAAATTGGTTGCATAAACTCATGTCTTTGATTTTTATTATTTTATTCTTATAACATTTTTGACCTCAATATATCTTTTTGTTTATTTAAAAAGAAAATAGACACAGAGAAAGCAAAAAAGACAATCCACAAAAGCAAACCCAAAACAAAAATGCAGGCTTTCAAAACAAGATGACAGGAATTTAACAATGGTTGGTATATTGAGTATTGTTATCTTCAAAAGGGTTGATTAGATTTCCAGATATAGATACTCAAAATTGGCCTAATCATATGAATACTAACTGTTCTTGTCCAGGAATTAATGCAATTAGCAGTATAGTTATCTTAGCTATCTTATGTTTATATACATACATTTATGTCTTTTTCTTTTCCATTTCTTCTTTCCTCCTTTCCCCATCCCAGTTATTTTTCCACTTAGAGCAATTTATTACCTTTGCACAATATTTATTGTACATTTTGGAACTTATTTTCTCCTTCAGTTAGTTACACTAAGGAGACAGTGCTGTATTTACACATGTGATCTTGATTTATTTCATTTTGAGTATGGTCTTGAGTCACATCCAATTACCTATAAAAAGCCTCAATGTAGCCGGGCGTGGTGGCTTATGCCTGTAATCCTAGCACTCAGGAGGCTGAGGCAGGAGGATCATTGCAAGTTCGAGACCAGCCTGGGCTACAAAGTGAGCTCAAGGCCAGCCTGAACTGCATAGAGAGACCCTGTCTCAAAAAAACAAACAAACAAAAAAAAAATCCTTGATGTAATCTTTCTTTATAGCTGGGTAGTACTCCATTGAATAAAAAATTCGTATGTTTTTATATATTTCTCATTTGAAGGGCATTTGGTTTATTTCCAAGATTTGGCTGTTAAAAATTTGCTGCTATAAACATGGGTGCATACATATATCACTATGGTATGACATTTTAAATTCTTCTGGAAAATGTCCAGAAGTGGGATAGCTGGGTCAAATGAAACCTCTAATCCTAGATATTTGAGGAAGTTGTACACTGATTTCCACCATGGTTGCACCAGCCTATACTCCCAACAACAGTGGAAAAGAGTTCCTTTTTATCCCAATAGCATTTGCTATGGGATTATTTCTCTGTCTTGTCCCTTCTTTCTGGAGTGAGATGGAATATCACCGTAGTTTTAATTTGCGTTTCTCTAATGACCAATGATGCTGAGCTTTTTTCACGTGTTTATCTGCAATTTTATTTCTTCACCTGAGGAGTGTGCATTCATCTCAAATGCGCATTTTTGGATTGGGTCTTTGAATTTACATGGCCTCATTTTTAAACTGTTTATATGTTCTAAATGCAGCTCCTTTGTCTGAGGGACAGTTGGTTAAGATATTTTCCCAATATGTTGATTTTCTTTCACTCTGTTGGAAATTTCTTTTGGCATGCAAAATCTAGACAAGATTCCAGTTGTTGATTCTGGGAAGTATTTCCCATGCAGCTTGATTTTTGTTCATGAACTCTCTGCCTACCCACTTCTTCAAGATTTCTACCTACTTTGTCATCCAGCAGATTTAGTGTTTCCATTTTAATACTTAGATCTTTGATCCATTTTGATTTTAGTTTAGTGCACAATGATAAACTTGGGCCTACCTTTAGTTCTTGGCATATGGAAAGACAGTTTTTCAGTACCAATTATTAAAGAGGCTATCTTTCTTCCAGTAAAAGTGTTTGGCCTCTTTGTCAAAGTTAAGTTGACTGAGTTTATTTATCACTGTGGCTGTACCTTCTAATCTATTCCATTAATCTTCAGAACTGTTATTTTACTGGTATCATGCTGATTTTATCACAGTAGCTTTTAGTATAATTTCAAGTCAGGGACTGTGTTGTAGCCTTCCTTGCCTTTGTTTTCCAGAAATGTCTTTTCTATTCTATGTCTCTTATCATGCCAGATGAATTTTAAGAATGTTTTTTCTAGATCTGTGAGGTATGTTAATGATATTTTGATTGGAAATGCATTAATTCTATAACAATTTTAGGAGAATATCTATTTTATTTTATTCTCTTATCCATGAACAAGGAATGCCTTCCCATTTTGTGTAATCCTCTTCAATTCCCTTTTCAGAGTGATGTAATTTTCAATCTACAAATTTTTCACTTCTTTTTTGAGATTGATTCCTAAGTATTTCATTTTTTGGACACTATTGTGAAGGATTTGTTTTCCCTTATTTCTCTCTCAGGGAGTTTGTTGTTTGTGTATAGGAAAGCTATTGATTTTTGAGTGTTGACTTTGTATCTAGTTTCATTGCTGAATTTGTTTATTATATATAGTAGTCTTTTAGTGGCGTTTTGGGGGTCTGCTATGTAGAATATCATGTCATGTGCAAATAATGATAATTTAACTTTTTCCATTCCTATACTTATTCCCTTCATTTCTCTGTTGTTTACTTGATCATGCTAATGATTTGAGAACTATATTGGATAGAAGTGATGATTCTAGACATTATTGTCTTATTCTTGATTTTAGGTTGAAAGTTTTCAATTTTTATCCTTTTAGTACGATGTTAGCTTTTGGTTTATCATATATGGTTTGTCAGATTGATGTAAAGACAATCTATTCTGATTTTCCATATGATTATTATCATGAATGAATGTGGGACTTTATCAAAAGCTTTTTCTGCATCTCTTGAGGTGATCATGTGATTCTTGCTTTGGCTCTGTTGAAATGGTGTATTACATTTATTGATGAGCCTATGTGGAAACATCTCTGCATTCCTAGGAGGAATCCCACTTGATTATGGTATATAACCTTTGTGAAGATTCACTGCATTCTGTTTGCCCGTATTTAATTAAAGTTTTTTGCATATATATTCCTTAGGGAGATTGGTTGGTAGTTCTTCTTTTTGGCTAGGTCTTTCTCGCCTTTAACATAAGGGTGTTACTTGCTCCAAGGAATGAGTTAGGGAGTCTTGTTTCCTTTTCCATTTCATTGAAGAATTTGGTGAGTGTTCACATTGTGTCTCCCAAAAATTTTTTGTAGAATTCAGCAGTGAATCCATTAGGATTTTTCTATGTTGGTAAATTTCTTATTATATTTTCAGTTTCACTAAATGAAACTGGATTATTCAGAAGTTTTACATCTTCTTGATCCAGTTTTGGTAATTCATGTTTCTAGAAATATGTTTATTTCTTCTTTGTTATCAAACCTGAGAGTAAAGATTTTCAAAGTACATATTGATGATCTGTATTTGATTGATCTGTATTTCCATAGAGTCTGTAGTGATTTCACCATTTTTATTTCTTATTGCATGGATTTGAGTTTTTTCATTCCTGTTTTTGATAATGTTGGTTAGGAGTTTATCAATTTTATTTATTCTTTCAAGAAATCAACTCTTTGATTCATTAATTCTTTGTGTTGTTTTCTCAGTTTCCAATGTTTCAATTTCTGCTCTGATCTTTAAATTTTCATCCCTTCTTTGGGCTTTGGGCTTGACTTGATCTTCTTTTTCTTGAAGTTTGAGGCACAGCATTAAGTTATTTTGTTCATTAGGTTTTCCTGATATGAGAATTTATTTACCACTATAAATTTCTCTCTGATAACTGCTTCCATTGTGACCCACTGGTTCTGATAGGTTTTATTTGCATTTTTATTCAATTGTAGATATTGTACACTTTCTTCTTTAATTTCTTCCTTGACACATTAGATGTTTAGGAAAAAGCTATTTAGTGTTCATGGGATTGTTGTGTGGTTTTTTTTGTCATTAATGTCCAATTTTATTGGACTCCGGTCAAATAATATGCATGGGATTATTTCAATTCCTTTTCATTTACTTAAACATGTTCTGTGGGCACATGTGCAGTCAAGAAGAATATTTATTGTGAAGTTGTTGGGTGGAACACTCTGTACACATGGACTAGGTTCATTTGTTCACAAATTTGATTTAGTTTTGTAACATCTTTGCTGAGTTTTTGTTTGTTTGACCTGTGTCTTTGTGGCAATGAAATGTCAAGGTCCTCTATTATGACTGTACTATTGCTTATTTGATTTTTCTTGTCTATTAAGATTTGTCTTACATAGTTTGGTGCTCCAATATTTGGTGCATATATATTTATAATTGTTATTTCTTCTTTTTGAAATTATCCCCTAAAAAGCATGTTTTGAACTTCTTTATTTCTTTTGATCATTCTTGGTTTAAAGTTCATATTGTCTATAAACAGCTATCCTTGCTTTTTGGGGGGGGGTCCTGTTGCATGCAGTATTGTTTTCTTTCCTTGGAATTTCAGGCTATGAATTCTCTTCTGAGTCAATTGTGGTTCTAGTATACAATTTATTGCTGTATTTTGTCT
Organism: Cavia porcellus; assembly: GCF_034190915.1. Taxonomy (NCBI): domain Eukaryota; kingdom Metazoa; phylum Chordata; class Mammalia; order Rodentia; family Caviidae; genus Cavia; species Cavia porcellus. The sequence continues at coordinate 49,649,916 of NW_026947486.1, forward strand.
CTTAATCCGCTCTGCCAGTCTGTTTCTTTTTATTGGTCAGTTGAGACCATTTACCTTGATGAATACGAGTGATTTGTACTGACATCACTGTCATGTTATCTTTCTGTTGTTGATTTTCTACTTTTTTCTGTTTAATTGCTTGCACTGCTTAGTAATTTCCTCCTGCTGTTTTTGTTGGGATTTTAGTTATCTTTGCCACTTTCCAGAGTGTCTTTCAATACTCTTTATACTGTTGTTTTGGTGGTCATGATTTTCTTCAGTTGTTCTTTGACATGGAAGTATCTTATTTCTCCATCAATATTCCAAGATAGTTTTGCAATGCACACCAGTCTAGGTTGAAAGTTGTTTTCTTTCAGGACCTGAAATACTTTAATCCAAGCTCTTCTTGACTTGAAAGTTTGTATAGAGTAGTCTGCTGTGATTCTGATATGTTTTCCTTCATAGGTGATCTATTTTATGTGACACTTTTGGAATTCCATTCTTGTGCTTCATTTCTGATATACTAATTATTATATGTCAGTGTAAAGATTAATTTTGGTTATGGCAAGGTGAGGTTCTATATGTTTCACTTATCTTTATAGCAGTTTCTTTTCTCATGTTTGGAATTTTTTTGCTATTATTTCTTCAAAGAATCTTCTTGTGTCATTTATGTTGACCCTGACTTTTTCATTGACATCTATCAATCTTAAACTCTTCCTCTATGGCATTATCTTCTAACTGTTAATTGTTGTTTCCTGGTTCCTTGTTATTTGTAAAAGATGTTTTCTTTCAGGATCATAAGCTTCCATCCTGTTTTCCAATTCTGAGAGTCTATCTTGAGCTTCATTCAAGTGAATTTGCCAGCTTCAATGGAATTTTAAATTTCCTGAATATCCCTTTAAATCTGTTTCATGCATTCTAAATCTGTATTATTTTGTTCAAAGTTTCCATTGTTTTCTTATATTCCTCTATTTTTACCTAGATCTTCTTTAGATACACACAACATATCTTCCATAATGTTTGTCATTTCATTTATTTTTATGTGGGTGATTATTTCTGTTTTGATTTCTTCTATAGTTTTATTGAGTTGTTTCCTTACTTTACTTGCTATGGTTTCAGAAAGTTCAGTATGTGATTTCAAAGTACTTTATTTCTGTGTCTTCTTGGTTTTATTTTCAGTAGGCTCGAGTACTGAGAGTGTGTCTTGGTCTTTCACTTTGTCATTTTCCTCTGGTATCTGTGTAGCTGGCCAGGCATGCTCCCCATGGATTGCACTGGGATGGTCTGCTGGGCACAACTTTGATCCTCCAATACCCACGTCTGTCTGGATCCTAACCCTGAACCATGACACTAGAGTATTGCACCATAATGGGCAGAGCTCAAAATCTTTAGGGTCTATTTGTAGGCTAGTCACTCCCTGATGAATGATTCTGTGGCTCTGGACTAGGCCGGGTGCAGTCCCTGTGAGGCAGGCTGGGCATTCCTCCAAAGGATTATTCTGGGATGCTTGGCTGGGCAGAGTTTGGATCCTCTGTGCAGCTAGCCAGGAGTATAGCACTGAGAGCTTGTACATGGCTAGGTGGACTTCAGAAACTCTGGGACCCATCCAGCTAGCCAGAATGCACCCCCCAGTGTATATGAATGGCTCTGGGTCTCTGAGCTGGGCAGGGCTTTAACTCTGGGACCTGTGAAGCTGGCCAGGTGTTCCCCTGATGGATGGTATTGGGACACTGGGTTGGGCAGAGCTCGGATTCTCCACGCAGCTAATCAGGATTCACCCCTGGAGTACGGTGCTAGGGCCTGGGGCCTGCTTGTGCCTTGATCCTCAATGCTTTGATGCCATCTACTTCATACTGTTATTGTTGACTGACAACACAGTTGCATCTTATTATTTGAGGTCACAATTAAAATCATTTTTTTAAACTGACAATTTGCATATCCTTGGATATGGATAAATTAGAATTATTCCCTGTTTTAAAATTTCTTTCAGTGAAATTTAAAACAATAGCATATTAATATGATATTGTTACACAGCTCTGGTAAAATAAGGGAATATCGTTAAGTATACACTTTCAGCACAAACAATATCTAGATTATTGAAATGATATCCTGAGTGTACAAGTCATTTTTCTGTTGAAATCAAGTGGCTATGATAGTATTGCCAAATATATACACATCTTATATGTGCTAAATGTTAAATTTTATTTTGGTCTATGATAAAATATTTCAGGATTATTTCATTTAAATTTTTTACATTTTGATATAAATCTACAGGTTTCAAATAAATAGTGTGGTTTTCTGCTTAACCCCATTCATTAAGAAAACTAATAAAATAATAAAAAGCAAAAACTTGTTAAATTTTTGTGTATAACTTTCATGTATATTTCTATATGTGTGTATTTTTGTTTGTAGATAGTTAAATTTGGATTACATTGAAACTGTATGTTACAAATTTATACTTAAAATGTACTTTCATATAAGTTTTAGTTAATACCTAATATTCAATTGTGTAGTCTGCTACAATTTAAATCATTCTCTGTTACTGGACACATTACTGATCTTAAATTTAGTGATATTTTAACTTTACATGAATAACTTTATTCACAATGTCTGTTCAAATATTTGGTTATTTGAACCAAATTAGATTTGAAATCCTGGATAAGGTTTTCATATATTACCACAATTGTCTTTAGACTTTACCAATTTATCACCAGCAAAAGGCCCTTCATTTCTTGTACTTTCTCTAACTCTGTATATTATAATTATATACTGCAAAACCTAAAAGGAAAAAGTGACATTCCATTTTGACTTGTATTTCAGAGGTTATTGTAATCTGTAATTTTAAAATTGTGAATTGCTTGTTCAGGATCTTAGTCAATTTTTTTATAAATAATGTTATCCTCAGTGAGGATAAAGGTGCACACCTGTAGTCCTAACACTCAGTAAGCTGAGTCATGAGAGGCATTGTGAGTTTGAGGCCAGCCTGGGTTACATGAGTTAAAAGCCATTCAGTATTACATAGTGAAATTTTGTCTCAAAATATGATGCTATGCTTTAATTTCTTTTAGGAATTGTCATGGCATTAATTCTTTAACTATATGCTCCAATTATTTTTTGTAATCCATTTTTTCTCTGCTTTTCAAATATATTGTTTTCCACTTTTTAAACTTAATATTTTAAATATTTGCTTTAATAGAAATATTTATCAGCTATAGATCAGAAATAATCTTTATTCTTGGCTATTGTATGCATTCAAATTATATATTTAGCTGTTAAATTTATTTAAATTTTATTTTAGAGTATGATATTAGGTAACAATTAAAATTCATTCAAATAATTTTCATAATACTATTTCTTCAATATTTTGTAAATATTTTCCCCATACTTGGAATGAAAAACGCTTTCTAATAATTTGTATATATCTATCCATCATGGGTGCACATAACTGGCCCAACCCTGAAAGTTGATGGGAATGCCAATGACACAGCAAGGCCTCAGTGGGAGAACATGTGATGGGCAGATGTGACCAGTGATGTGGAAAATTCTGAATGGATGTAGGAGAATAGGGCCACCTTTTTATTTTTTTACTGAAGGGATTTAGGAGAACTCTAGCAACAGAAGACTAGTCTTCTTTTCCACATCCAGAAATCAAGATTAGCCCCATATCCATCACAAATCTACCTGGAAAACTGGGGGGCATACAAATTTCTGAGTTTTAAATTGGGCCAATCAGAGAGCTATAGACATCAAAGGAATTTTACTGTTTTTATTTGTATCAGTTTGTCTGATTGGTTTACCTGTTCCTGTCTAGTTGGATTTTGTTTTTCTTTGTTCTGTTTGGTCTTATTTTGTCTTTTTTGGGCTTATTTTTGTTTTTTTTTTTCTCTATTTCTCTTTCTTTTATGACTAAGACCTCTTACCTTTGTTTTTTATTTCCTTTACTTGCCCTCTTCCTCTCTTCTGTAAGCCATCTTGCTTGATTTTATGGCACTTTCATATGAGTAAATGTTGCCTCTACTCTTTCTGGTTCACTCAAATATTCCTTGACTTTCTCTTCCATTTTTTTTCCCTCTTGTGCCCTACAGTTTCCCAAAATTTGTGTGATCATTCTTTGCCCTGAAACCCTCATTCATTTCATATGTAGCCTCATTCATTTCTCTATCCTGCCCTATATTCATCTTAAAACACCCCACATCAGGGCAAAATCACTCTACTAATTTAAAAATCATAGCATAAAATTATAGGTAGAAGTTGGATTTTTTATATAACTGAGAAATTTGCTCTTATGATTAAACATATCAAATTAAGTTACCACAGTTTGTCAGTAGGCAGGATATGCTTCACAATAGTGATACTGCTAACTATACTATTTTAGCCAGGATTTCATACTTGTTATAATCAGTTTTTCCCCTGTATGACAACACCATGACTGTAAGAGGTTACAGGCATCACTGTAGTCCAGTACCAAAGGATTGGATTTTGAGTCAAATACATAGAAATGTCTCATTCTTAATACTTTGTAAAGGTAGTTTCTTGGAGTAGGCATAAAAATCAGCAGTCATGTACATCAAGAATACATATCTGAGGAAGAGATACTTCCTTGGAAGCTTTGATACCAAGGTAGCAAACTACCTACCATAAGAATCTACAAACATAAGATGGATTAGAGTCAGTAAAAACGCTTCAGACATCACTGTAGTGGTTGATTGATTGTGTCAATTTGAGACATTTAGAAATATAACTAAATGGGTTTAGCAACTCTACACCCAAGGGTTTAGAAGACACACCCTAGGGGGGCTCATCACCTGGAGACATAAAAGGGAAGGAAGAAGGATGAATGTATTCCATTCTTGGGAGGAGCTCCAGTCTTGGTCTTTGTTTTGGACCTCCTCTCTTGGCTTCCAGTGTAGACTCTTCCTTTCCTTCATTGTGGATAATAGTCCAACTTCACCTTGGTAGTCTGGGTCAATCACCCCTGACTACAACAGAAATTGGTAACAGAAGAGTGGGGTTACTGTTGTAATGTTTCTTGGTCATGTGACTTAAGAGCCTTTGAAATTAATTTAGAAAGTTTTTGAGAGACTGGCCAAAAAGACAGCCCCTGTATGCTGTACTATTTTGGAGACCCTGGTCAGAACCTGGAAAACCAGAGTGCTGATGGAAATGATGCCAGTTAAGGTGAAGCTTGGAAGGCGTCTGTTGGGAGTCTACAATGGCTGCTGGAGTCCAGGTAGTATATTGTGCTTTAGCTGAAAGTTGTTCTTCATTTTGTTTGTATTTAGTGATATTACCTAGTGGCAGAAAAATTTCACTGCAGTCTACTGTTGGGATGGTAGCATAGTTACTTTTGACCAGGTCTATGTTGAAAATTTAGAGCAAAGAACCAGTAGAATAATTTAAAATACTTGGCCAGTAGGAAGGCCCCATTGGAACTGTGGGTTGCAAAGATGAAACAGAGAACAATGTTGTTAAGAATAGGACAATGGAGGAAAGGAAGAATGGAGTATAGGAGATTCCTTAGGGTGTCTTTTAGTACTGCTATGCTCTGTCATTAAGGTTAATGGAAAATTACAGCCACCTAAACCACACAAAATGACAAGTGGTCCAGAATCACCACAGAAAGAACTGAGACCTCCTCAGGTGCTTGCTGAAGGTTAAGGGAATACAGAATGGGTAGTGGAAGAAGGAAGTTCTAAAAATCAGCAATGACCCCATGATCAGTTACAGAAAAGAGGATTATGATTACTATTTCTCCTCAAATATGGTTTTAATGTAATATAATGTTAGACTTAATACTGTTTTTTGGGAATTATTAAACTTGTGTTATAATGTTAAGGTTATAAACTAATAGGAGTAAGCATCAACCAAAGAAAAGTTACATTGTGTATTCTGGTAGGGGAATTAGTGCATTTCCATTTGTATGAAGGACAGTTGTGACATTTTAGGTGCAATTATATGCATAGCTGTACATCTGGAGCTAGTTTAAAGAAATGTGTCTGGTTGCCAAGTTGACAAGGGGTGAATTGTAGTGGTTGATTGACTGTGTCAACTTGAGACATTTAGAAGCTTAATTACATGGGTTTAGCAACTCTCCACTCAAAGGTGTAGAAGATCCACCCTAGGGCAGCTTATAACGTGGAGGTATAAAAAGGGAAGAAGGAAGGACGAATGCATTCCATTCTTGAGAGAAGGTCCAGTCTTGGCTTTTGGTTTGGACTTTGTCTCCTAGCTTCCTTTCCTCCACTGTAGAGGAGTAGTTCAACTTCCCTTTGGTAGTCTGGGTCAATCATCACTGACTACAACAATCACCAAATTCATAAAAAACTTCTTCATAAAATTAATGGCAGTAAACTTTCCCAAAATCAATAAAGAAATTGACATACAAAAAATGAAGCATATAAAACTTGAAATAGCAATGAAAAAATAAATCTGCATTAAGGATGATACTCAAGATTCCAAAAATTTAGCACAAGAGAAGAATATTAAAAGCAGCTAGACAAAAGAAAAAAAATATTACTTATAAAGGAAAGCCCGTTAAAATCACAGCAAACTTCTCAGCTCAAACCCTGAAATCAAGGAGAGTTTTGAGAGATTTATTTCAATCCTCCCCCCACAAAAATAAATCTTCCACCCATATTGACATAACCCACACACTTGTCTTACAAAATCAGTGAAATAATAAGACACATCCATTACAAAGAACAACTGAAGAAATTCATAACTCACAAAGCAGCTTCTTAGAAAACTCTAAAACATATATAAAAAAGACAAAACAGAGACCACAAACACAAAAATACCAACAAAAAGCAGTCCCCAGGCAGGTCAAACAATTAAACAAAGAGAAAATATAGAGAAATAACCATAGGAAAATAACATGAAAAGATAAATGAATACACATAATTATAAATGATTTCAACTAATCAATCAAAAGAAACATACTGGCAGAATGGATCAAGAAGCAAGATCCAAAAATATATTTAATTTGAGAACATTTTTAATGCAAAAAGAAATTAATAGACTAAAACAATCTCTGTGCCACTGAAATCCAGAAAAAAAGCATGTGCAGTTATTCTATTTTCAGACAGTGTCAGGATTAAGCCAAAACTGATCAAAACAGACAAAGAAAGTCTCTTCATACTTGTTACGGGAAACCTCCAAGAAGATATAACAATAATTAATATATATTCATAAAGTACTGCAGAACACAACTACATAAAACTAATATTAACAGGCATGAAAAATCAAATAAGCACTAACACAATTGCAATGGGGGACACTAATAATTTTTATTAAAAAATTAAAGAAAGAAGGAGATTAAGATAAAAGAGGACATAAAAGCATAACAACACAGGTCAGAACAGAACAATTTAAGAAAAATAGTGTTTTACCACAAGATAACCTGACAAAACAGTAGCTACCATAGTGTCTTTTTCCTTGACATACTTGAGTATAACTTTGCATATTATAGCATCAAACACAACATGACAGTGTAAAACCATTCAACGGAATGAAAGTATTACAGGTTATTTAGAACCAACTAACAGAAAATGAACAATGGTTTCTACATTATCTCATTGTCTATAAAAATTTTTGTTTATACTATCACATATAATAAAGTCCAAGAAGATAAAACATGAAAAACCATTGGAGGCAAAAGAACAAAATCTTCATGGAACTTCAAACAAGATGATATTAAATCAGCACTAGCTATTACGATGTCTTCTTTTCTTCAAAATAACTGTTCATACCATGACAGACAATAAAATCAAACAACTCAAAATAAAATGATTCCAATTAATGAATGAAAACACTATAAGGATTCAAAGCAATATAATGGGGAATCATGTTTACCACTTTCTTTTGTGTATTCTTACATTTCTTACACTAGGGAAACTATTCGATATTTATACATGTGAGATTGAGTTATTTCGATTATGAATATGGTCTCAAGCTGCACCCATTTATTTATAAATATCTCTATGGGGCCATTCTTTATAGCTGAGTAGTACTCCATTGTATAAAAATACCACAACTTTTTATCCATTTCTCAGGTGATGGACACATAGGTTGTTTCTAAGTTCTGGCTATAACAAATGCTGCTGCTATAAACATGGGTGCACATATGTAACTGTGGTATGATGTTTTCATTTCTTCTGAGAATATGCCTAGAAGTGGAATAGCCAGAACAAATGGGCCTTCCAATCCCAGCTTTTTGAGAAATCTCCAGACTGACCTGCACAATGATTGCACCAGTCTAAATACCCAACAAGCAGTGCAGGAGAGTTCCTTTTTCCCCACAGCCTCTCCAGCATTTGTTGTTGATAGTTTTCGAGATGCTAGCCAATCTTTCAGGAGTGAGATGAAATCTCAATTTGGTTTTAATTTGCTTTTTTCTAATGAGTAATGATGATGAAGATTATTTCATGTATTTGTTTGCCATTTGTATTTCTTCATCTGAGAATTGTGTATTCATCGCAGATGCCCATTTTTGGATTGGATCTTTGAATTTTGGAAGTCTGATATTTTTTAGTTCTTTATATGTGTTAGATAGAAGTCCTTTGTCTGAGGGACAGTTCACTAAAATTCTTTCCCAGTTTGTGGGTTTTCTTTTCACTATGCTGGAGATTTCTTTTGATGTGCAGAAACTTTTTAATAAGAGGAGATCTGTTATTGATTCTGGGAAGTGTTTCCCATGTGGTTTGAGTCCTGTTCATGAATTATCTACCTACCCCTATACCTTTAAGGTTTTTACCCAATTTGTCTTCCAATAGATTTAGTGTTTCTATTTTAATACTCAGATCTTTGATCCATTTAGATTTTAATTTACTATATGGTGATAGGCATGGGTCTAGTTTTTGTTTTCAGCATGTGAAGAGCCAATTTTTCCAACACGATTTATTAAAGAGACTGTCATTCTTCCAGTGAATATATTTGGCCCTTTTATCAAAAATAAGGTGGTTCCATGTGTTTGTAGTAGTGCTTATACTTTCTAATCTATTCCATTGATCTTTGGTTTTGTTTTGATTCCAGTACCATGTTGATTTTACGACAGTTGCTTTGTAGTATAACTTCCAGTCAGGGACTGTGATGCCTCCTGCCATGCCTTTGCTGCTTAGAACTGTCTTTGCTATTCTAGGTCTCTTCTGGTTCCAGACAAATTTTAGGAGTGATTTCTCTAGATCCATGAGGTATGTTGATGGTATTTTTATTGGGATTGCATTGAATCTGTATAACAGTTTTGGGAGAACGTCCATTTTCACAATGTTTATTCTTTCTATCCATGATCAAGGGATGTCTTTCCATTTTCTGAGCTCCTCTTCAATTTCTTTTTACAGTGTATTATTATTTCCACAATATAGATCTTTCACCACTTTCCTGAGAATAATTCCTAAATCTTTCATTTTTTTTTGGTTGCTAGTGTGAAGTGTACAGTTTCTCTTGTTTATCTCTCTGTGATTTTCTTGAATGTGTACAGGAATGTTATGGATTTTTGAGTATTGATTTTGTATCCAGCTACATTGCTGAATTTATTATATCTAGGAGTCTTTCAATGGAGTTTTGGGGGTCTTCTATGTAGAGTATCATGTCATCTGCAAATAATAATAATTTAACTTCTCTTCCAATCATTACCCCTTTTATTTCTTTCTTTTGTCTAATTTCTCTGGCTAGTATTTCCAAACTATATTAAATAGGATTGATGATAATGGATATCCTTGTCTTGTACATGATTTTAAGGTAAAGGCCTTCAGTTTTTCGCTATTTAGTATGATGCTGGCTGTTGGTTTGTCATAGATGGCCTTTACGATATTGAGGTAAAGACCATCTATTAAATTTTCTGTAAGGTTCTTATCATAAGTGAATGTTGGACTTTATCAAAAGCTTTGTTTGCATCTATAGAAATGATCATGTGATTCTTACTTCTGGCTTTATTAATATGGTGGCTTACATTTAATGATTTACATATGTTGATCCATCCCTGCATGCCTGGGATAAATCCCACTTGGTAATGGTGTATAATCTTCTTGATTATTTGCTGCATCCTATTTACCAATATTTCATTGAGAATTTTTGCACCTGTGTTCATGAGGGAGATTGGCCTGTAGTTCTTTTCATTTGGGTCTTACTCACGTTTTGTTACTAGAGTAATATTTGCTTCCAGGAATGATTTAGGAAGGATTGCTTCCCTTTCAGTTTCACTGAAGAGTTTGAGGAGTGTCAGCATTAAATGTTCTTTGTATTTCTTGTAGAATTCTGTAGTGAATTCATCTGGGCCTGTGCTGTGCTTTGTAGGTAAGGACTTAATTTCATTAATAAAAATTGATTTATTCAGCAGTTTTACATCTTCTTGACCTAGCTTTGGTACTTCATATGTTTCTAGGAATCTATCTACTTCTGTGTTATCAAACATGTGAGTAGAGGTTTTCAAAATAGGTGCTGATGGTCTTCTGTATTTTTATAGAGTCTGTAGTGATTTTACCTTTTTCATTCCTTATTGCATGAATTTGGGCTTTTTCTTCTCTCTTTTTTTAATAAGTTTGTCTAGAGGCTTATCAATTTTATTTATTCTTTCAAAGAACCAACTCTTTGATTCATTTTTTATTGTTTTCTTAGTCTCTATTGCATTGATTTATTCTCTGATTTTTGCAATTTCCTCTTTTCTTTTGGCTTTGGGCTTGACTTGCTCTTCTTTTCTGAATATTTGAGGTGTAACATCAGGTTATTTATTCATATTAGTTCTGTTTTCCTGATGTGGGATCTCAGTGCAATAAAATTTCCTCTGAGGACAGCTTTCATTGCATTCCACAGATTTCTGTAATTTGTATTTGTATTTTTGTTAGCTTGCATGTATTGTTTAATTTCTTCTTTAATTTCCTTTGTGACCCACTGATTACTCAAGAGTGTTTATTCAGTTTCCATGTGTTTGTGGGATTTTTGCTGTATCTTTTATCATTAATATCTTATTTCATGGCACTACGATCTGCTAACATGCATGGGATAATTTCAACTCTTTTCCATTTATTTAAATATGTTCTGTGGGCTAATATGTGATCTATTTTAGAGAATGTCCCATGTACTGCTGAGAAGAATGTGTATTCTGATGTTGTTGGATGGAACACTCCGTAAATATCTATCAAGTCCATTTGTTCACATGTGTGATTCAGTTCTGTTATTTCTTTCCTGATTTTCTGTCTGGTTGAGCTGTCCCTTGGTGTCAATGTTGTATTAAGGTCTCCTGTTATATTTGTGTTACTGGTAATCTGGTTTTTCATTTCTGTTAATACTTGCTTTAGTTTAACTGGGTGGCTTGGAATTTGATGCATATATATTTAAGATTGTTATCTCTTCCTCTTGAAGTTTTCCCCAAAAGAGTATGTAATGACCTTCTTTATGTCTTCTGATCATTATTGGTTTGAAGGTCACATTGTCTGAAAACAGAATAGCAACCCTCACTTTTTTTGGGTTCCTGTTGCATGAAGTATTGTTTTTCATCCTTTGACTTTCAATCTGTGAGTATCCTTTTGAATTAGATGTGTTTCTTGTAGAGAGCATATGGTTGGATTTTGTTTCTTGATCCATTCTGCCAGTCTTTTTTTTTTAATTGGTGCATTGAGACCATTTATATTAGTGGTTATAACTGGTATGTATTGTTTTATTATTGACATGTTGTTTTTCTGTTGTTGAATCTTTATCTTTCCATTGTGTTTAATTATCTGCTTTGCTTAGTGGTTTTTTCCTAAGTGTATCTAAACTGTCTTTTAATATTCTTTGCAGGGTTGGATTGGTGATCATGAAGTTCTTCAACTGTTCTTTGTCATAGAATTTTCTTATTTCTCCATTGATTTTGAAGGACATTTTTGCAGAGTATATCATTCTAGGTTGGAATTCATTTTCCTTTAGGATCTGAAATACTTCACTCCATGCTCTTATTGACTTTATTGTTTGTGCTGAGAAGTCTGCTGTGGTTCTGATAGGTTTTACTTTATAGGTGATCTATTCTCTCTGACAGCTTTTAATACTGTATTCTTATGTTGGATTTCTGGGATGGTGATTATTATATGTCTGGGTTTAATTTTATTTTGGTTATGACTATTTGGAGTTCTATATGCTTCACTGATCCTGATGTCAGTTTACATTCTCATATTTGGGAAATTTTCATCTATTTCTTCCCTAAGTATTCTCTTCATCTCCTTTATGTTGTCCCCTTATTTTTCATTTATCCCTATTGTTTGTTGTGTTTCCTTGCATCATCCTGCAGCTGTTGAATTGTTATTTCCTGGTTCCTTTTTATTTTTGAAAGATCTTGCCTTTCCTCTTCACTAGCTGCAATCCTGTCTTCGAGGTCTGAAATTCTATCTTTACTTTTATTGAGGCAACTTTTACAACTTTCAATGCTATTTTTGATTTCCTGTGTACCTCTTTGCACCTCCTTTATGTATTCTGTTTGTTTCTTATATTGTTCATCCTGGGACTCTATCTTTTTGTTTTGTTCCTCTAATTTTTAAACTGTGTCTTCTTTAGATATGTTCAGCATCTCTTTCATTTCTTTTATTATTTCTTCTTTTATCTGGGAGATTATTTCTAGTTTGAATTCCTTTAAAGCTTCCCAGAGTTGCTTCTTTATTTGAGTTGTTATTATTTCAGGTTTTTCATGTGTATGGCTTATATTTTCTTCTATGTACATAGCTTGTAAGGTTTCTTGGGATGGGCTGGAGGTTTGAGATTGCATTTTGGTCTTTTTCTTTTTCATTTTCTATAGTTCTATGCTTCAAGTGTTGTTTCAAGGCCTCCCCTGGATTTGCTGGAAATCATTTCCTGTGCCATAGGCTCCTGGGACTAAATGGAAGTTGCTGAGCTTGGTTCTGTTAGGCCTTCAGGCTCTCCTGTGCCATCTTCAGTGTTCCAGGTAGCTGGACAGGCAGCTAACCACTGTAGATGATGGATTAAAGCTCTCCCTGGGCGAAGACCAATGCCTTGGAACTCACTTCACCTACTCTCAAATTCTGTAATTGAAGAAGGCCATTGAGTGTAATATAGTTGCTCCACACAATCTTCCAAGGCTAGTCTAGTGTTCCTGGGCTCTGAACAGGTCCTTGAACTCCTGAAGAGATGATCTTAAAGTCTACCAGAGCTCAGGGTGGTGCGCAAATTTACCCCAGGTGCCAACTGAGTTTCTTGGTTTGGGAGAAGATCACTGGGTGTGTCCTAGACAGGCCTGGAATGTGCCAAGTGCAGCCCAGTCTTGCTGGGCTCTGAGTGGACCCTTGAGTTCCAGAAGAGATGATCTTATCATCTCCCCAGGGCTCAAAATGCCTGCTGAGTTTCCTGGTTTGGGAGAAGGTACTGGGTGTGTCCTAGGCAGGCCTGAAATGTGCCAAGTGTAAGGCAAGCTGGCTGGGCTCTGGGTGGACCCTTGAGCTCTAGAAGAGATGATCTTATCATCTCCCCAGGGCTCAAAATTGCCTGCTGAGTTTCCTGGTTTGGGAGAACGTCCCTGGGAGTGTCCCAGACAGGCCTGAAACCTGCCAAGTGCAGCCCAGTGTGGCTGGGCTCTGGGCAGGTTTGAGCTCCGGAAAAGATAATCTTATAGTCTCCCTAGGGCTCCGAATGGTGTGCGGACTCATTCCAGCTGCCAGCTGGGGCCCCAATTCTTCACTCTCACAAATAGATAGATCAACTAGAAAATAAATAAAAAATAAATGCCAGTATTAAGCTAAACATATGAACAACTCTATTTAGTAGATGTCTTCAGAGTGTGTCACACCATAACATTAGAATGCTCATTCTTTTCAGTTACACATTGAGCATTTTGCAAAATACAACAAATATTATCCCACCACTAAAAATGTTCAAGTAAATGCAGAGGAATTGAAATCACCCCATGCATATTATCTGATCATAGCACAATGAAACTGAAAATTAAAGGCAAAAGAAACTACCGAGATCTTATAAATATGTGGAAATTAAATAACACCCTTCTGAATAACCAATGCATCACAGAGGAAATTTTTTAAAAGTTAAATCTTATCTGAAATTAAACAATTATATCAAGAAAATACATCAGAACTTACAGGACACAATGAGAACAATATTATGAGTAAAATCTATAATGATGAATTATCACATCAAGAAAACAAAATGAGCTTAAATAAACAACCTAAAGTTAAATTTCAAACTTTCAGAAAATTAAAGAACTAAACAAACCTAAAACTCCCACAAGGGAGGAAATTATAAGGATAAGAGCAGAAATTAATGCAATTCAAGTTGAAGAAAGCTCTTGTTGGATCATTGAACAGAACTGTCTCCAATTCCACTGTATGAATATTTACTTTATATGCTTTAATTTAGTGATATAGACAACTGTTTCTGGGAAGATAATGTTAACTGGTGATTTTGTACTGTATATATATTTTTTCTAGAAATACTGTATTATTTGTACCCTTTTACTGCATTTTTATGTCCTTTTTTTTTCTTTTTTTCTTCTCTCTTTAAATAAAAAAAATACAAAACTCAAGTATCAATAATTTGAAAAGTTCATTCTTTGAAAGATTAAAATGATAAATGTTTATCTAACCTCATAAAAAGAGGAAAGTAAAAACTCAAATTCAAGCAATTAGCAATGATAAGAAGAAAATCACAATGGGTTTTGTGGAAATCCAAAGACCAACAAAAATTTGAAAATCTGTGCTTGATAAAACAAAAAAACACAGAAAAAACCAAACATGCTAAGCTACATATGAATTGCCAAACAAAATAAAGATTAAAATTTCTAAACAACTCAGTATCCGTCAATGAAGTTGAATGTAATTAAAAATTTACCAACAAACAAAGATCTAATTCCTGACAGATTCTTTGATGAAATCTATATAAAATTTAAAGAACTCATGCCACTAATGCTAAAATTCTTTAATAAAATTGAAAAGGAAGCAATGTTTCTAAAAATCATTCCTGGAAGCAAGTATCACTCTGACATCAAAAATAAAGTATAACCCAACTAAAAACAAAACAAAACAATCTATAGGACAATCTCCCTAATGAATACAAATGGTAAATCCCTTAATAAGAGAGTGCCAAACAGAATGCATTAAAGCATTAAGAAAATTACACTGCCTGAACTAGCAGAATTCAACCCACAGATGCAGGGATAGTTCAACATATGTAAATCAATAACTGTAATACATCATATTAACAACACTAAAGACAAAAATCATGCAATCATATCAACGGATGCAGGAAAAGCATTTGTCAAAGTCCAACACACGTTCATAATAAGATCCCTACAAAAGATTGGATTATTGCTACCACAAATTTGATAATAATCATCTGTGAAAAACCAACAGCTAACATCATTCAAAAGGGTCAAATACTGACAGTTTTTACTCTAAAATAGGGAACAAGGAAAAAAGATGCTCAATATCACCACTCCTATTCAATATAGCTCTGGAATTAGACCAGAGAAAGAAATCAGGATAGGAAAGAAAGAATTTAAATTATTATTTGAAGATGACGTGATAATCTACATATAAGATACAAAAACTGCACCAAAGAACATGCAGATTGAATAGCAAATTTCAATAGTGTAGCTGGATACAAAGTCCACACTCAAAAATCAATCATAGAAGTTAGCCCACCCTTCCCATGAATGAGAGGCAGCCAAGTGCGCTGAGAAGACAACCAAAAAGTCAACTCCTCCTTCCCATGAGCTAACAAAAACCATGGGCCAGAAAGAGAACCAAGAAGTTATCCTACCCTTCCTGTGTGCCTGAAGAAGGTATGTTGGCTGGAGAGAAAACCAAGAAGTCAGCCTGTCCTTACTACAGGCCATTAGCAGCTATGAGACTGGAAGAGAACTATGAAGACAGCCTGCCTTTCCCATGAGCCAGCAGCAGCAATGTGGGCCAGGAAGAGAACCAAGATATCAGTCTGCACTTCCTGTGAGCCAGAGACAGCCATCGACCTGGATCAGATCCACAAAGTCAGCCCTCTCTTCCCATGAGTGAGCAGCAACTATGGACTGCAAGAAAATCACAAAGTCATCCTGTCTTTCCTGTGATTCAGGAGCAGCAATGTGGGCCAGGTAGAGAATCAAAAATTTAGTCTGTCCTTCCCATGAACCAGCAGCAGCCGTGGGCTTGGAAGAGAAGCATGAATTTAGCTTACTCTTCCCATGAACCAGTGGCAACCACGGTCTGGGAAGAGAGCCAAGAAGTTAACCTGTGCCTTCCCATAAACAAGCCAAGGTGTGGGCAGGGAGACAAGAAGAACCCTCCTCTCCTTGTGCAAGCAATTGGCTGATTTGGAAGAACATAGGCTGGGATGATAGCAATGGTGATGCAAAAGTAACAATGCTTGTATTGATTGGTTGATTTTGTGGACCTGAGACAAGCAGTCTGAACAATATGCAAAATAGCAATTATGGAGAATTTATTTCTGACTTATTTTTGAAATCCAATACTGTTCTCAGTGTTCTGTTTTGTTCCATTTTATTATTTTCTCTTATTCTCTTTAGAAAATAAAGTCAATATCACTCCTGTATATAACCAACAAACTTACAGAAAGAAAGACTAAGGAAGACACACTCTTCACAATATAATTCCCCAACATGAATTACTTAGGAATCAGCCTAGCAAAGAAAGTAAAATATCTATATATTGAAAATTACATTACTCTGTAAAAGAAGATCAAAGAGGATATCTGAAAATGGAAAGATATTCTTGCTCACTAGTAAGAAGATCCAGCATAGTGAAAATGGCTATGCTTCCAATTCTTTTATACAGATTTAATGAAATCCAACCAAAATACCACTAGTATATTGCACAGAATTTGAGAAAATTTGCCACAATTGATTTGGAAACAGAAGAGATCTAGAGTAGCAAAAAGCATTCTGGGCAACAAAGCAAGTCAGGGAGCATAAGGATCCCTGACTTGAAGTTATACTAGAGAGTTACTGTGATAAAATCAGCATGGCATTGGAAAAAACAGACACAAGGCTCAGGGGAAGAGAAGAGAAAATGTAGACAAAAATGCAAACACAGTCAGCCATGTTACCTTTGATAAATGTCCAAACATGCACACTGCAAGAAAGATAGACCCTTTAAAAAACAGTGCTGGAAAAAACAAGTTTTCCACATGAAAAAGACTAAAACTAGAAACGTCCATCACCATGCAATAAGTTATAGTCAATATTGATCAAAGATTTAAATATTAAAGAAGAAACACTAAATTGACTGGAACATAAAATAGAAATCTTAAAGACATAGGTTTAGGCAGAGATTTCATGAACAAAACCCAGACCTCATGAGAATTACTACAAAAAATCAATGAATTGTCAAAAGCTTTTGCACAGCAAAAGAGATTACCAACAGAGTGAAAAGATAATCCACACAGTGGGAAAAATTACGATCACTTGTCCCTCATACAAAGGACTTCTACCTAGAATATAGAGTTTTTAAAACATCAGATGTCCTTTATTCAAAGACCCAATCAAAAAATGGGCATCTGAAATTAATATACACTTCCCAGCTAAAGAAATACAAAATCAAATAAATACATAAAATATGATATCATTGGTCATTCAAGAGATACAACTTAAAAGCCAAACAGATTTCATTTTACACCGGAAATAATGGCTACATCAAGAAATCAACCAACAACAAATCTTGGAGGGGTTGTGGGGAAAAGGAATCCTTCTTCACTGTTTATGGGAGTGCAGAGTGGTGTAACCACTGTGGAAATCAATATGGAGATTCTTCTAAAACCTAAGTTTGGAAATCCCAGTTGATCCAGATATTCCCCCTGTGGCTATCTTCCTAGAAGAATTACAATCATCATGCCATGATATATGTGTACACATATTTTATAGCAGTTCAGTTTATAATAACTAATTCTTGGAGAAAAACTCAAATGTCTCTCAACACATGAATAGATAAAATAATATATTTTTATACAGTAGAGTACTACTCAACCATATAGAAAGTTAACATTAGACTCTTACAGGTAAATGGATGCAATTTGAGACCATAATCATAAGTGAAATAAATCAGCTCTACATGTGTACACATTATATTATATTCTGGTATGAGAAGCTGAAAGTGTAAGGTCCAAAATGTACAATAGATTTTGTGAAATGGGAAGAAACTCTACAAAAGGAAAGAAAACTGGGGTGAGGGAAAGAGAACACAAGGAATGGAAAAGAAAGACAAAATACAAGATAGTTAATTGGTTGTTGTGGTTTGCATCTGGATGTTCTCCCAAAAGACTTCTATGGTCATGGGTGGAAAGATTTTTCCAAAGCAGTTTAATCTGGAGTTTGTGATTGGCTCATTATCTAGTGCTGGAATTGGGGGTATGAGTGATACATCCACCCTAGGATGGGTGACTTGAATGAAACATAGGAGAGAAAAAGAGGCATGCAACTCCCTTTTGCTCTTGTTTCTTTTTCTTTCTTCCACCACCACTCTTGGCCCTCTGCCATGCCACTCTGCCTTGGAGTCAGCTGAAAGGACTGAAACTTTTACAAACTGTGAGCTAAAGTAAATTTTTCCCTTACTTAACTTTGGGTGTCGCGTTTATTGTTCCAGCAATGAAAGAAAAGTAACTAAGAATTTTGAGTCATGCCTGTGACAGTATCTGACCTTGTGTTTCAGGAGCGTTTTGGAATGGCTTGTGGGAAAAGATTGGAAAGTTTTGGAGATGCAAGCTGAAAAAGTAGAGCTGGAATTTTAGGTTGTTCTGTGTGGAAGATTCTGGTCAGAACTCAGAACAGAAGACTGTTACAAATTTAGCAGGTAAAGAAAAACTAGGCTCAGGAGCTTTCTACTGGAAAGAAGGAATACATTGGCTGTTGGACTCCAGATGATGTGTGTTATGGCATGGAAATTTTTTGTCTGCATTTTTCTTATGTCCAGAAACTTGACTTGAGACGGTGATTAATGATAGTGGAAAAACGAATTTGACAGAAGAAATTTTAAGTCAATCAGATACTTAATGGGTGGCATGGCTACTTTAGCCAGATTTACATTGAGAATCAAGAGAAAAGAGCCAAGGAGAATGATTTAAGTCGCTGTGAATTCAGTCAGAAATGAAGCTCTAGTAAAAGAGTGAATTGCAAAGATAGAGTAAGGGAGATTTTTGATTGCTGAGAAGAAATAGTAGAATAGAAAATGTGGCCTAACAGCATTAAAAGGAGCAGCAAGTCTGACCCTTTGTAGCCTCGAATTTGCAAAAGTTAAACATTTTGCTTTGAAGATAATGTAGTAGACCATTTTGTTGCAAAATAGTGGTAGCATAGAGAATTTGTTCCTCAGAATTGCAATAAGAGTTCCCAGAAATTTAGGCACTTGACCCCTACAACCAAAAGAGAAGGAAATCTTTTTACAGCTCCAGCTGGCAACAAATCTTAGCATCATCCATGTGGTACTGGTTTTAGGCACATGTAGAATTTAAGAGATGTGAGATCAGGAAAGCACCCACTTAGATTTCAGAATAAGGTCTCAGAGGCCAGGCAACAAATCCTTGAGAGGGAAGTGTGTGAAGCTATGTGTGCGAGGCCAAAGGGAAACCACAGAAGTTTGGAAAACCCAGGAATGTGGATCATCCAAAGAAAGCTGCACAAAGGGAACAAAGGGGATCCAAGAGAGAAGCTGTGGGAAGTACAACCACCAAAGGTTCCACAGGGCTGGAAACGCCTTTGTTTTTTGAAGTTCACAACTTGCCAGATTACCTCCGATACTACTCACGGAAGTACAGGACTAATATTTGACCTGCTGGATTTTGGAAATGCTTTGGTCCCATTTCTTTTTATCTCTCATTTATAAATTTTGGAATGGAAATGTTTATCTTCTGTCAGTGAATATTGAAAGTGTCTAAATTTCCTTTTACTTGTACAGAGGTTCGCAGCTAAGAATTTGCCTTAAATCTCATAGAAGACTTGAGATTTTTACTTTTAGCAATGCTGAAACTGTTAGGACATTGGCAGCAGCACCTAGGGATGGAACAACTGCATTTGTATAAGGGATGTGTGTGAATCTTTGGGGAATCAGTGGCAAAATGCTATATGCCTCTGGATGTTTCCCCAACAGCCTCATGTAAGATTTTCTGAGGCATCTGAAACTAAACTTTGTGATTGGTTCATTTGCCTAGTGCTAGGATTGGGAATGAGTGCTACATCTGCCCTAGATTGGGTAGTCTGCATTCCACAGAAGGAAGGAAAAGAGTCTTGTTCTTCCCTTTTGCACTTGTTTTTGTTGTTTTCCAATGCCATGAGCTGATGTCCCTCTGCCATGCCACCCTACCTTGGAGTTAGCTGATTTTGGACGGAAATTTCTACAAACAGTGTGCTAAAGAAATCATTTTCTCACTTAACTTTTGGTGTCAGATATATTGTCCCAGCAATGAGATAAATATGTAAGACAATAGTTGTATTACTAGTTTCTTTTAGTTCATTGTAAAGAAAGATTTGAAGTTGTACAATTTTTCATGCCTATATCTTGTTCTCTGAGTAACTACTTTGAAGAAAATGATAAATACTGTGTTTCTTTTCTTTTATTTTTTTTGTTTGGAAATTGTATTTTATTTTTCCATATAATAATAATATAAAAATTTGTATATAGATTCCTTAGAATTTTCTTTTGACTTTATGATCTTTTCTTGGTCTTAAAATAATTCTGTGAAGTTGGTTTATATTCCTGCTTCACAAAGAAGGAATGGACAGTCTTAGGTAGCCTTATATATGGCCAAATAGCTAACATGTGACTTAGTTCAGACAGATGATAAATTGGCCTGATTTAGAACCATTTTATTCTTTTCTCATTACTACTGGAAAAACAAGACATTTAAAGAAGTATTTGGAGTACACCAAATTTAAGTTCGTTCATGAGTTCATAGTGAAACCATGGCTTTAACATTTTAATTTCATAATTTGAATTCTTAAAATTGCATTTTTTCTTACTATACTCAGTAAGAATTCACATAGTAAAATAACATAAATTAAAGCTAATTGAGAATTCTCAATTTTAAAGATATTACTTTTAATTGAGAAGATTTTTCTGTCAGTTTTACCTTTGCTAACAGTGATTTTTTTACCATATGTGTAATGAAATTATATCAATACATGTCAAGATACATAATATCTTCTACGTACATATTGAAATGCTTTATTCTTTTCCAAAGATCATATTAGAAGATATTGTTTGATTATATGCTACATGGCTCAGTGACAACTGAAACTACTCTTAATCATATTGTTTATTTTCTTTAAATACATAATACAGAAGTCAGAGATTTTCATTTTTTTATTAGTGCATATTGGCAGTACATAAAGACTATACTCATCATGGAGATTTTTATATGTGTATAACATATTTTAGTTCATTTTTAATTCTATTTCTCTCCTCTCCTCTCCTTTTGTTGCTTAAACCCCTGCAATTTTTAAAATGTTTCTCACTACCTAACCTTTATTTTGGTCTTTAACTCAATTGTATTTGGGTGTATTGTAGAAGAAAAGAGGAAATATTTAAGCTTGAACATATGATTTATTTCCTTTAACATTATGGTCTCAAAGTACATCTATTTTCCTATAAATTATGCAAATGTATTTTTCTTTATGAAGCAGTCATACTCCATCAACATAAATGCCACAATTTCTTCACACATTCATCTGTTTATAGACAGGAAGAACACTTTTAAAACTTAGCTATTTTGTTTTGTGTTGCTATAAATATGGTATGTAAAGTATCAGCGTAATGTGATGCATTCAATCCTTTCTGAAAATTACCAAAAGGAAACAGCTGTGTCAAATGAAATATATTTAATTTCTGAAAAATCTTCACATTTATATCCATTGTGATTATACAGGTTTATATTCTGTCCACTAACAGTGTATAAGGGTTTCTTTTCTACTGCAGCCTCACCAGTATGTGTTCTTATTTGTTTTCTTGATGATATCCACTTTCCTGGAGGAAGATAGAATCATAGTGTTGCTTAGGTTTTATTTATTTAGTAACCAAATATGTTTGATACTTTATCATGTATTGACCACTTATACTTCTTTTGGTGTCTATTCATTTCAGTTGCCCATTTCTGATTAGGTTATTATTTTTTATTAAATTATTTTGGAAATCTTAATCTGTTAGTGCTTTGTGTATTTTAAATATCAGTCCTTTGTCCAGGGGTTAGCTGGCAAAAGTATTTTCCCATTCTGTAAGTTTTCTTTTCACTTTTCCAATTGCTTCCTGTGCTGTGTTAAAGGCAAACTTTGCTTGTCATAATCCCGTTTTTTGATTCTTGATGCTATTTTTGTGCAACTGAATGCCTAACAATAAAATCATTGCATATGCTTATATTTTTTACCTTCAACATTTCTCTTTATAATTTTATCTATTTTATCTCCCATCAGATTGTTCCTGTTTTAATATTCAGAACTTTAAACCATTTGTACATTTAGCATTTACTGAGAAATTATTCCAATAATGCTTGCTAAAGAGTTTATTGTTCCTCCAGGGTATTCTTTTTGCCCCTTCAGCAAAAAGCAGAAAGCTGAGTATATCTGAGGTAGTTCATCATCCATTCTGTCCAACTGATCTATATGTCTGTTGTTGTATCAGTATCATGTTGGTTTTATCACTGTTGTTTTGTAATTTTACTTGAATTGTATGATTGTGATTCCCTGCTTTGCTCTTTTTGCTCAGGATTGCTTTTGTTATTATGGATCACTTCTGGATCCACAAAAATTTCAGAATTGTTTTCTCTTGTGTCTGGACTGTTTTTGCTACTTTGTTTAGAATTGAAAATTATATATCAGTTTTAAGCATATGGACTTTTTGATACTGAGAATCAAACTCATAACATTGCACTTGCCACTCAGGTGCTATGCCACTGAGTTATATCCCTGGCCCATATGGCCATTTTGACAATATTAGTTCTGGCTAGCTAGGAACAGAGAACATCTTTCTATTTTCTGATGTGCTCTTTGATCTACTTTTTCCAGTTTTTATTTTGTAGAGCTCTATCACTTTCTTAGATGGATTAATTTCTAAGTATTTAATTTTTCCTGATGGTGAGGTCATTATTGTTGTAGAGAAATTCCACTGACTTCTTTGTGTTGATTTTGTGTCCTACTATATTACTGAATTTGGTTATGCATTCTAGGACTTTTTTGGTGAAAATTTGTGTGTTTTCTATGTAAAGGATCGTGTCACCTACAAATAATGATAACTTGTCTTATTTCTTTCCTATGTGTGTCTCTTTTATTTCTTCCTTTTATATGATTTGTTGACCAAAAGCTCAAATACTGTGTTGAACAGGAATAGTGACAGTGCATATCTTTGTTTTGTTCCTGATTTTAGTGTGAACTTTTTCAAGTTTCCTTTGTTTAAGATGACATCATAATAGATTTGTCATAAATAGATTTTATCAGATTGAAATAAGGTCCTTCAATACAGATTATTTTCTACTATTTTTCATGAACGAATGCTAGATTTTATCAAAGATTTAATCAATTTTTTGCATTGAATGATGGTCATATGATTTTTGTTCTTTCTTATCTTTATGTGGTGTATTACTTTTAATGATTTTTGTATATAGGACCATCTTCAAATCCTTGGTATGATGTCAAGTTGGTCAAAATATATGGTATTTTTGATGATTCATTGAATTTGTTTCTCACTATCATTTTGAGGAGTTTTGCATTTATGTTCATTAAAGAAATTGGCCCACAATTTCATTTTTTTTGAATCTTTGTCTGGGTTAGGAAACAGGGTGCCTTCAGCTTAGCAATGACTTTATGAGTACTCCTATCCTTTCAATTTTATTAAAAATTTTTGTGGAGTATCACTGTTAGGTTTTTCTCCGAGTTCTTTTGGAATTCAGCATTGAATCAATTGAATATTGGCTTTTCTTAATTGATAGACTATTTAAAAATTACTGCCCCATTTTCATTGTGTGTTATTAGATCATTTGAAGCATTTATATCTTTATGGTTGAACTATAGCAATTTATCTGTATCTGAGAATTTATCAACTTATCTATTTCTCATGCATTCTCCAATTCATTGGAGTAGTGGATTTTAAAGTAGTTGCTAATAATCTGAATTTCTAAGTTGTCCATTTGGATTTCTCCTTTTTCAATTTTAGGTTTTTGAGAAGCTTTTAAATATTTCTTGTTACTACATATTTGTAGTACAAATGCATTAAATTAATTGTTGAGAATTGGTACATGTACATAATACATTTTAATTCTTTTGTTTCTCTCTCAACCTCTTTTTATTTTTCAAGCATCAGATTTATTTATATTATCTTTATAAAGTTGATTGTCATATATACAGAAAAACAGGCAGAATAATAGCCCAAACTATGTGCAAAACAGATGGATTATTACACTAAATTAACGGACACTTTTAGATACATTGTCCAGGCTGGAATTCAATAGTATACTTCTATCTGATTTTTGCTGTTATTTCTTTTTGCACATTTTATTTATATATTGAGTCTTCTATATAAGAGAAATCATGCAATATTCAACTCTGTGTGTCTGAGTTACTTCACTTAATATTATGGATTCAAAATGCATCCATTTTCTTACATATAACTTAAATATTTTATCTTTTATGGCAGCATAATTCCCCACATAAATACTACACTTTCTTAGTCCATTCATCTGTTGATGGGCATATAGACTGTTTTCATGACTTAGCTATTATTAGTTGAGCTTTTATAAGTGATAATGATCTTTTTTGCCTCTTCAAAGGAGTTTTGACTTGAATTCCAATTTCCTTGAAACTAAGATAGATATTCCTTCTTGCTTAATCTTTCCACTTGCAGTGAATATTGTTCTACATCCTTTGCTTTTTTAGTCCATGAGGTCCTTTTTTTTTATTTAGCATATGTATTGTATATAACACATCATTGTTATTTCTCTTTTGGTACAATCTATCTATCTATGTCTTTTGCTTTTGTTTTTATTTTTTGATGCAGAGTTGCTCTATCTAGTTCATACTGGCCTTGAATATACTATATAGTTCATAAAGCTTGGAACTTGCAACAATGATACTGGCTCCGTCTTCTGAGTGCTGGTATTACAGGCATGAGCTACCATTCTGGCTTAATCTGGTTCTTTTGATTAAGAAATCAGACAATTCACATTGAGAATTATTTCTGAAATGCATTGATGTATTCCAGTCACTGAATTGTTTTCTTGTTTCAAATTCCATTTTTGTACCTCCTACTTAACTGCTTTTCTTATCTTGTGTTTTTATTTTATTATATTCAATAGGAGCTTGGAGTGAAGTATTTCAGGTCCTGAAAGAAAACAACTTTCAACCCAGACTGATGTACACTGCAAAACTATCTTGGAAAATTGATGGAGAAAAAAGATACTTCCATGTCAAAGAACAACTGAAGAAAAACATGACAACCAAAACAATAGTACAAAGAGTACTGAAAGACACTCTGGAAAGAGGCAAAGATAACTACAATCCCAATAAAAACAACAGAAGGAAACTACTAAGCAGTGCAAACAATTAAACAGAAAAAGTAGAAAATCAACAACAGAAAGATAACAGAATGATGTCAGTACAAATCAGTTATATTCATCAAGATAAATGGTCTCAACTGACCAATAAAAAGAAACAGAGTGGCAGAGTGGATTAAGAGACAAAATACAGCAATAAGTTGTATATAAGAAACACAACTCAGAAGAAAATTCATAGACTGAAAAGCAAAGGATGGAAAAAATTACTGCACTCAACTGGAACCCAGAAAAAAGCAAGGGTAATTATTACATTTGCAGACAATATGAACTTCAAGCCAAGAATGATCCAAATAGTTAAAGAAGTTCACTATGTGCTTGTTAGCTGAAAACTTGAAGAGGAGTAGACTACAATCATAAATATATATGCACCAAATATGGGAGCACCCAACTATGTAAGAGAAATCTTAATAGACATGAAAAATTAAATAAATAGCAATACAGTTATGACAGGGCACCTCATCACACCATTGTCACAAAGAGACAGATTAACCAAACAAAAAATCAGGAAAAAAGTAACAAAACTGAAGCAAACTTGTGAATAAATGAACCTAGCACTCGTGTACTGAGTGTTCCACTAAAAAAAATATCAGAATACACACATTTTTACAGCTGCACATGAGTCATTTTTCAAATAGATCATATACTAGGTCATTGAACATGCTTAAGTAAATGCAAAGAAATTGAAATTATTTCATTCATGTTATCTGGCCATAGTGCAATAAAATCAGAAATTAATGAAAAGAAACCCACAAGAACCTCATAAACATATAGAATTAAATAACACTCTCCTAAACAACCATTGGGTGACCAAAGTTAAAGAAGAAATTAGACAATATCTACAACTGAATGAAAATGCAAATACAAATTACCAGGACCAGTGAGACACAATGGAAGCAATTCTCAGATGGAAATTGAGAGTACTAAATTCCCACATAAGAAAAAGTGAATGAACACAAATAAACAACCTAATGTTGCACCTCAAACTTCCACAGAAAGAAGAACAAGACAAGCCTAAAGCCAAATGCAGGGAGGAAATTATATATATCAGAGCAGAAATTAATGTAATTGAAACTAAGAAAACAATACAAAAAACTAATGAATCACAGAGGTTGTTTTTTGAAAGCATAAATAAAAATGATAAATCCCAATCTTTTTTGAAAGCATAAATAAAAATGATAAAGCCAATCTTTTCAAAAAGAGGGGAAAAAATTCAAATCCACACAATAAGAAATGAAAAGTTTGAAATCACTACAGACCCTGTAGAAATACAGAAAACCATGAATATTTACTTTGAAACCTTTACTCTCATAGATTTCATAACACAGAAGAAATGGACAGATTCCTAGAAATGTATGAATTACCAAAGCTGAATCAAGAAGATGTAAAACATTTGAATATCCCAATTTAATTTGATGAAACTGAAAATGTAATTTAAACCTTACAAACAAAGAAAAGTCCAACTCCTGATGGATTTGCTGCTGAATTCTGCAAGAAATTTAGGGAAGACTCAATGCCAACAACTCCTGAAACTTTTGAAAAGTTTCAGGAAGTGAAATATTTCAAATATTTTCAAAGTGAAATATAAAGTGAAGCAAGTCACCCTAATTCATTCCTGGAAGCAAATATTACCCTAATACCAACAAATCAAAACATAAAATCACAGGCCAACCACTAAAATGAGCATACATTCAAAAATCCTCAACAAAATTCTGGTAAATAGAATGCACCAAGTCATCAAGGAGGATATACACCATGATCAAGAGGGATTCATGCCAAGAATGCAAAGATTGTTCAACATACATACATCAATGAATGTAATGCACCATAACAGCAGAGTGAAGGGCAAGAAACACATGAACATCTCAATAGATGAAGAAAAAAATACAACATTCATTCATGTTAAAACACTACAGAAAATTGGAATAGATGGTCTTTATCTGCATCTGATAAAAGCCATATGATAAACCAACAACCAACATATTACTAAATTGATAAAAACTGAAAATGTTCAACCTAAAATCAGGAACAGGACAAGGATATCCATTATCCCTACTCCTATTCAATATAGTTCTAGAAAAATTATCCAGAGCAATTAGACAAGAGAGAAATAAAAGGAGTAAGGATAGGAAAGGAAGAAGTTAAATTATCATTATTTGCAGATGATATGTTACTTTACATGGAAGACTCCTTAAACTCTATTGAAAGACTTCTTGATGTAATAATCAAATTTAGTAACGTAGCTGAACATAAAAGGTCAACATTAAAAAATCAATAGCTTTTTTTGTACACAAACAACAAACTCACTAAGAAAGAAATAAGAGAAACCGCATCCTTCACAACAGCATCCAAACAAATGAAAAACTTAGGAATCAGTCTCACAAAGGTAGTACAAGATCTACACAGTGAAACTTACATTACTCTGAAAAAAGGAAATTGAAGACGATTTCAGAAAATTGAAAGACATTCCCCATTCCTGGAAAGGAAAAACAAACACTGTGAAAATGAACATTCTCCCAAAATTGTTTTACAAATTTAATGCAATTACAATCAAAATGCCACTTGAATATCTCACAGATCTAGAGAAATCATCCCTAAAATTCATCTGGATGCAAAAAAAAAAAAGACCTAGAATACCAAAGGCAATTCTGGGCAACAAAGGTAAGGCAAGAGGCATCACCATCACCAACTTGAAATTATATTACAAAGTTACTGCGATAAAAAATCAGCATGGTTCTGAAATAAAAACAGACCTGTAGATCAATGGACTAGGTTAGATGTAACCACAGCTACAAACACATTCATCCACTGCATTTTTGACAAAAAGGCCAAACATGTAAACTGGAAGAAAAAAACGCCTCTGCAACAAGTGGTGCTGGAAAAGCCAGCTTTCCATGTGCCAAACAATAAAAAATCCATGTCTAAACAAAAAAACAAAAGTCAAAATGATTGAAGATCTTAATGACAATAGAGAAACACTAAATCTCCTGGAAGACAATGTAGTTAGAAATCTTGAAGACATAGGAGTAAGCAGAGAGTTCATGAACAAAAATAAAACTGCACTGGAAATACTTCCCAGAATCAATAACTAAGATCTCATCTTGTTAACAAGTTTTTGCATGCAAAAAGAAAACTCCAACAGAGTGAAAAGAAAACCCACAAATTGGGAAAATATCTTAGTCAACTGTCCCTTAGACAAAAGACTTCTATCTAGAACACATAAAGAATTTTTTAAAAAATCATGCTCTTGGCCCTGGGGATTTAAATTGGAGGAACTAAACAAAAAGATAGAATCCCTAGATGAACAATATAACAAACAAACAGAATACATAATGCAGATGCACAGAGATATACAGGAAATAAAAAACTCCACTGAAAGTTGTAAAAACCGCCTTAATGAAAGTGAAGATAGAATTTCAGACCTTGAAGACAGGATTGCAGCTAATGAACAGGAAATGAAAGATCTTTTAAAAATAACAAGGAATCACAAAATAACAATTCAGCAACTGCAAGACAATGCAAAGAAAAATAACATAAGAATGATAGGGATTAATGAAAAAGAAGGAGACAACATAAAGGATGTCAAGAGGATATTTAGAGAAGTAATAGCTGAAAATTTCCCAAGCATGAGATCAGAAACTGACATCAGGATCAGTGAAGCATATAGAACTCCAAATAGTCATAACCAAAATAAAACTACACACAGACATATAATAATCACCATCCCAGAAATCCAACAAAAGAATAGGTTATTAAAAGCTGTCAGAGAGAAAAGACAGATCACTTATAAAGTAAAACCTATCAGAATCACAGCAGACTTCTCAGCACAAACATTAAAGTCAAGAAGAGCATGGAGTGAAGTATTCCAGATCCTAAAGCAAAATGATTTCCAACCTAGACTGATGTATCCTGAAAAACTATCATTCAAAATTGATGGTGAAATACAATACTTCCATGACAAAGAACAGCTGAAGAACTTCATGAACACCAAACCAACCCTGCAAAAAATATTGAAAGACAGTTTAGATACACAAAGGAAAAAACCACTAAGCAAAGCAGATAATTAAACAGAACAGAAAAATAAAGATGCAACAGCAGAGAGATAACATGTCAACAATAAACCAGCATTTAACAGTAATAACCATTAATGTAAATGGTCTCAATGCACCAATCAAAAGAAACAGACTAGCAGAATGGATCAGGAAACAAAATCCAACCATATGCTGTTTACAGGAAACCCATCTAAAGCAGAAGGATACTCAGACTGAAAGTCAAAGGATGGAAAACAACACTTCATGCAGCAGGAATCCAAAAAAAGGCAAGAGTAGCCATTCTGTTTGCAGACAACATGAACTTTAAACCAACAATGACCATAAAGGACAAAGAAGGTCACTACATACTCTTAAGGGGAAAACTACAACAGGAAGGGATAACTATCTTAAATATATATGCACCAAACTCCAGAGCACCCAGTTATATAAAACAACTATTAACAGAAATGAATTATCAGTAACAAATTACCAAATTATCAGTAACACAATTGTAACAGGAGACCTTAATACTCCATTGACATCAAGGGACAGATCAACCAGACAAATGAGCAAAGAAATAACAGAACTGAACCACACCTGTGAACAAATGGATTTGATAGACATATACAGAATGTTCCACCCAACAACATCAGAATACACATTCTACTCAGCAGTACATGGATCATTCTCTAAAATAGACCATATATTAGCTCACAGAACATATTTAAACAAATGCAAAAGAGTTGAAATCATCCCTTGCATGTTATCGGATCATAGCGCTCTGAAATTAGAAATTAATGATAAAAGATACTGCAAAAATCCCACAAACACATAGAAACTGAATAACACACTCTTGAGAAAACAGTGGGTCACAGAAGAAATTAAACAATACCTAAAAGAAAATGAAAATTCAGATACAACTTACCAGAATTTGTGGGATGCAATGAAAGCCATCCTCAGAGGAAAATTTATTGCACTGAGTTCCCACATCAGGAAAACAGAACGAATACAAATAAATAACTTGATGCTACACCTCAAACAGCTAGAAAAAGAAGAGCAAGTCAAGCCCAAAGCCAAATGAAGAGAGGAAATTATAAAAATCAGAGCAGAAATCAATGCAATAGAGACTAAGAAAATAATCCAAACAATCAACAAATCAAAGAGTTGGTTCTTTGAAAGAATAAATAAAATCGATAAGCCCATAGCCAACCTTATTTTAAAAAGGGAAGAAAAAGCTCAAATTCATGCAATAAGAAATGAAAAATGTGAAATCACTACAGACCTAATAGAAATACAGAAGACCATCAACACCTATTTCGAAAACCTCTACTCTCAAAAGTTTGATAACACAGAAGAAATAGACAGATTCTTAGAAACATATGAAGTACCAAAGCTAGAGCAAGAGGATGTAAAACTGTTGAATAACACAATCTCTGTTAATGAAATTGAAAATATAATTAAGTCCTTACCTACAAAGACGAGCCCAGGCACAGACGGATTCACTGCAGAATTCTACAAGAAATACAAAGAAGACCTAATGCTGACACTCCTCAAACTATTCAATGAAATTGAAAGGGAAGCAATCCTTCCTAAGTCATTCTTGGGAGCAAATATTACTCTAGTACCAAAACCTGAGAAAGACCCAACTAAAAAAGAAAACTATAGACCGATCTCCCTAATGAACACAGATGCAAAAATCCTCAATAAAATATTGGCAAATAGGATGCAGCAAATCATCAAGAAGATTATACACCATGACCAATTGGGATTCATCCCAGGAATGCAAGGATGGTTCAACATACGCAAATCAATAAATGTAATCCACCATATCAATAAAGCCAAAAGTAAGAATCACATGATCATTTCTATAAATGCAGAAAAAGCATTCAATAAGGTCCAACATCTATTCATGATAAGATCTTTACAGAAAATTGGAATAGATGGTCTTTACCTCAATATAATAAAGGCCACTTATGACAAACCAACAGCCAGCATCATACTAAATGGCCAAAAATTGAAAGCCTTTAATTTAAAATCAGGCACAAGACAAGGATGTCATTTATCACCACTCCTATTTAATATAGTACTGGAAGTACAAGCCAGAGCAATTAGGCAAGAGAGAGAAATAAAAGGGGTAAAGATAGGAAAAAAAGAAGTTAAAATATCATTGTTTGCAGATGACTTGATACTCTACATAGAAGACCCCCTAAACTCCATTGAAAGACTATTAGATACAATAAATAAATTCAGTGATGTGGCTGGATACAATATCAGTACTCAGAAATCAATAGCATTCCTACACATGAACAACAAAAGCACAGAGAGGGAAATAAGAGAAACTACACTCTACACATTAGCAAGCAAAAAAATGAAATATTTAGGAATTACTCTTATGAAAGTAGTGAAAGATTTATACAGTGAAAATTATAATACACTGAAAAAAGAAATTGAAGATGATCTCAGAAAATGGAAAGACATCCCTTGCTCATGGATAGGAATAACAAACATTGTGAAAATGGCCATTCTCCCAAAACTGTTATACAGATTCAATGCAATCCCAATAAAAATACCATCAACATACTTTATAGATCTAGAGAAATCACTCCTAAATTTCATGTGGAACCAGAAGAGACCTAGAATAGCAAAGGCAATTCTAAGCAGCAAAAACAAAGCAGGAGGCATCACAATCCCTGACTTGAAGTTATACTACAAAGCAACAGTAGTAAAATCAACATGGTATTGGAATCAAAACAGAGCCGAAGATCAATGGCATAGATTAGAAGACACAGCCACAACTACAAACACACTCAACCACCTTATCTTTGATAAAGGAGCCAAGCAGGTTCACTGGAAGAACGACAGTCTCTTTAATAAATGGTATTGGAAAAACTGGCTCTCCATTTGCCGAAAACTAAAGCTAGACCCATGTCTATCACCATGTATTAATTAAAATCTAAATGGGTCAAAGATCTGAATATTAAAACAGAAACACTAAATCTACTGGAAGACAAATTGGGTAGAAACCTTGAAGACATAGGAGTAGGTAGAGAATTCATGAACAGGACTAAAACCACACGGGAAATACTTCCCAGAATAAATAAATGTGACCACTTCTTATTAAAAAGTTTCTGCATGTCAAAAGAAATCTCCAGCATAGTGAAAAGAAAACCCACAAACTGGGAAAAGATTTTAGTGAACTCTCTCTCAGACAAGGGACTCTTGTCTAAAACATATAAAGAATTAAAGAAAACTCAGACCCCCAAAATTCAAAGATCCAATCCAAAAATGGGCATCTGAGATGAATATGCACTTCTCAGATGAAGAAATGCAAATGGCAAATAAATATATGAAAAAATGTTCATCATCATTGGTCATTAGAGAAATGCAAATTAAAACCACACTGAGATACCATCTCACTCCTGAAAGAATGGCCAGGATCAAGAAAACCAACAACAACAAATGCTGGAGAGGCTGTGGGAAAAAAGGAACTCTCCTACACTGTTCGTGGGAGTGTAGACTGGTGCAGCCTTTGTGGAGGTCAGTCTGGAGATTTCTCAAAACCTGGGATTGGAAGTCCCATTTATTCCAGCTATTCCACTTCTAAGCATATTCCCAGAAGAACTGAAAGCATCATACCACAGTGATATATGTGCACCTATGTTTATAGCAGCACAATTTGTAATCGCCAGATCTTGGAAACAACCCAAGTGTCCATCAACTGAGGAATGGATAAAAAAGTTGTGGTATTTCTATACAATGGAGTATTATTAAGCTATAAAGAAGGATCACATTGAGATATTTATCAATAAATGGGTGCAGCTTGAGACCATACTCCTAAGTGAAATTAATCAATCTCGCATTTGTGAATACCGAATAGTTTCCCTAATGTAAGTAATGATGCAAATATATAAAAATATGTGGTAATCATGATTCCCCATTATGTGGCCTTGAAGCCTTATAAAGTTTTAACTTATTAATTGGAAAGGCTTTATTCTGGGCTTCTTGATATGGAAATATTTGAAGCTATAGTATATGAAGTTTTATTCAAATATTTCGAGGAAAAAGACAGACACTATGGTAACTACTATTAAGTCAGGTTATTTGGTAGTGAAGCACTAGATTGCTGAAACAGTCATGCTTTCACCTGTATTGTTATATTGTTATGTCCTGTTTTATCTCAATCTCTGCCTTATTCATTAAAAAATTATTTATTTATTTATTATGTTTTTTTAATTAAGGGGAAAATTTTTAAAAATAGCAGGATATATAATAGTAACTTTTTTGATTTCCTGTTAACTTGTTTTGAAGTCCTGTAAAACTCCCACTATATTGTTTTGACTGATTAGACTCTGTTCCATTCTGTACGATAGTATCAAGTTTGAGGGTATAGCCAACTACTTTGAAGGCAATAAGATTCACTAAGGTGCCCATTCTGGTTTGACTATTGTCTCTTTTGGAAGTCCTGTAATGTTTACAATGCGTAAGTTTTATTGGTCTTGTTCTCTACTGTTTTGTTCAACTTTATAATATCTAATGAGATAGACAATTCTTTTTAAGGAAACAAGAGACATGGTTGATAACCATTGTTGATAACCTTGTACTCTGTTTTACGTCATGTGCTATGTCTATCCTTGGTTTTGACTGACAGCTTTGTTTTGCCATATTTGACTTTATTCTCTCCCCCCAAAAAAGTAATAAGAACTAAGGAGTAATAAAACCCAAAATGTGTAAATTTTGTTGTAAAAAATTTAGGGAAAAAAAGAGCTCTAAAGGATACAACAGCAAGTGTGTTTAGCTGACCATATTAATGTTTTTGGTTGGATCATTGAACACAACTGTTTGCAGTCTCACTGTTTGAATGTCCACTTTGTATGCTTTGATACTATGATTTGAGTAACTATCTCTAAGATGATAATATGTAATCTATTAACTGGTGATTTCTTACTTTTTTTTTTGTAGTTCTGTATTACTTGTACCCTTACACTGCTTTGTTATGTTTTGTTTTTTCTCTTTTTCCCTTTAAATAAAAATTTTTAAAAATGTACAATGCACCCTGTGAAAGTGAAAGGGGAGAAATTGTCTAAAAATGGAAGGCAGTGGACATTGTTAATCTTGTATCATCATTTGAAACCCATATGGTTTTCATTGCTTTGTTTAATTTGGTTATATTCTGTTGCAGTTTGTCTAGTTGTGATAGATTTGATGACATGGACAGTTATTCCAACAATAGAAGGATAATATGGTAACAATTTTTTAAATTTTCTTTTAACTTAATTTGAAGCCCTGTATTGCTTTCACTGTCTTCGTTTGACTGATTTTACTTGAATCTGTTTTTGTTTGATCACTGTCTTGTTTGACTGATTTTATTTGAATCTGTTTTGTTTGATAGTATGAGGTCTGGGAGTACAGGCAACTACTTTGAAAACAATGGGATTCACTATGATACCCATTCTAGTTTGAGTATTATCTTCTTTTGAAGTCCTATAATGTCTGCAATGTTTTGTTTTTATTGATTTTGTTCTGTACTGGTATGTTCAATTCATTATGCCTGATGTTATGGGCAATTCTATTGAAGATAACAAAAGACATTATGGTAACCATTGTTGGTCACCTTATATTTTGATTTTAAGTAATGTGCTATGTCCATCCTTTTGTTTTTACTGACCATATTTTGTTTTCTCTCATTTGGAGTTATTTTCTTCAAAATAAAAAAAAAAGAAAAAAGTGTTTTCCTAGAGGGTTCATCACATATGCATAATACATACTTTTCAAGACATTAAAATGGTCCACACACATCCTACACCACCATGCCATGTAATTCCCTGGTGCTCTGCAGACTTGCAGGCTGACAACACTGGCCTATCACTTGGCTCCAAAGCACCTACACTCAGCCCACCCCTCACCCCTGGCCCCAGACCACCTATGCCCTGCACCACACACTTCCCACGTGTGCATTGGATATCTAGACTGACACCATCAGCCTGCCTCTCAGCCCCAGACTACCGGCGCTGCCAGGCCACATGCTCATGCAAGTTGTGCAGATGCCTGCACCGATGCCACCAGCCTGCCACTCAGCCCTGGACAGCCCACACCACTGCGCCACCCCCTTCCCACATGCCCCAAGGACACCTGGACCAATGACACTGGCACACCCCTGGACTGACTACACCTGGTTCACTCCTCAGCCCCAGATGACCTTCACCCCATGCCATGTGCTTCCCATGCACCCTGTGAACACCTGGACCAAGGACACTGGCTCACGCCTTGGGGACCACCCCCCCCCCACCTCCTAGACCTAATATGGCTGTTGATCTTCAGCTCCCACTTTTTCTCCCAGAACCTTGGATTACAGCAGATTAACCAGGCTAGCTTGATGGGAGATTCAGCAATTGCCTCATGCAAACAGTAGACCTCAGCAGGCTCAGGTCAGTGTGCTAAGTATGCCTCTAAAATAGAGGCATGCAGTGGGTAAATAAAGCCAGCAGTAAAGCTCACTCCAACTAAATGTACAACCTTGGTATGTTTGGCAAGAGTGTGGGTAACTCCCTCCTCCACACAGTGAACATCAGGCTGGGTCTTGTAGGTAAATGGATACAGGGTGAGGAGTGTACCAATAAGGCCTCCCCTGACTTGGAGAAAATCAAAGGGGCTTATGAGACACAAGCACACAATAGGGACACAATAGGATCTCAGCTGACCCAAACACTATAGGCAGGGAGATTTGGTGACCTGGAATAACCTGAAGATAAAGGAACAGCAAGAACTAAGAGTTGACCTATATCAACACTCTTAGGCTTGTCAGCCCAGGAAGAATATAGGACTCAGCCAACAGGCCCTGCAGGAAGAATTCAGGTGACTGGCCCTCATTTTCATTGTCAGACAAACATCAGTCACACAGTAGGACCCTCAGATCTTTAAAAAATGGCATTGGAAAACTTGGCTTTCCACATACTAGAGACTGAAATTAGACCCATGCCTGTCACTATACACTAAAGACAAAATGGATCAAAGATCTAAATTTTAAAACAGAAACACTAAATCTACTGGAAGACAAGGTTGGTAGGAAATTTGGAGACGGGGTAGGTGGAA
Source organism: Cavia porcellus (assembly GCF_034190915.1). NCBI lineage: Eukaryota > Metazoa > Chordata > Mammalia > Rodentia > Caviidae > Cavia > Cavia porcellus. The sequence continues at coordinate 49,686,536 of NW_026947486.1, forward strand.
AATTCATGAACAAAATGCAAACTGCATGGGAAATACTTCAAAGAATCAACAAATGAGGTCCCATATTATTAAAAGGTTTTTACACTTCAAAAGAAATCACCAACAAAATGAAAAGAAAACCTGAAGAACGGGAAAGAATTTTATCTGACAGTCCCTCAGACAAAGGACATATATTCAGAAATATAAAGAATTGAAAAATATCAAGCCCCCCAAGTCCAAAGACCCTTTCCAAAAATGGGTATTTGAGATGAGCACACATTTCACAGATGAAGATATGCAAATAGCAAATAAATACATGAGGAAATGTTCATCATCACTGATCATTTGAGAAATGCAAATTAAAACAGCATTGAGATTTCATCTGACTCCAGAAGAATGGCTGCCATAGATAAATCAACTGATAATAAATGTTGGTGAGGCTGTGAGGAAAAAGGAACGCTTCTCCACTGTTGGTAGGAGTGTAGACTGGTGCAGCCGCTGGGGAAATCAATATAGAGATTTCTCAAAAAATAGCATTGGAAGTTCCACTCAATCCTGCTATTCCTTTCCTAGATATTTTCCCAAAAAGTTGAAAAGACCCTGTCACAGTGGTGTATGTGCACCCATGTTTATAGTGTAATAATTTGTAATAGTTAAATCTTGGAAACAACCAAATTGCGCATCAACCACAGAGTGGATGTATTTTTATACAATGGAATATTACTAAGTCAAAAAAGTACAATCTTGAGGTCTTTATTGGTAAAAGGAGGCAACTTGGGACTATCATCATAAATGAAGTAAATAAGACCCACATTTGTGAATATCACATTGTCTCTCTAGTATAAAAATAATTAAAAATGAAAGAGTTATAAGATCCAAAATGTATAATAGAAATTGTGAATGTGAAAGGGAAGGAAAGTATTCTAAAGGATATAAGTGTATGTATAAGTGTGTATGATTGATGATTATATTACTAAGTTTTCATTAGACCATTGAACGGAATGGTTTACACTGTGGATGTTTGAGTATTTGTCCATTTTTGATCTTTTGATTTTATGACTTGAACAATTATTTCTAAGAATACAATATGTAACTCATCAATAAGTAATTTCTTAGTATTAATATTTTTCTTTAAAACTATTATGTCTACCTTTATTTCTGTTTTGTCTTGTTTTTTCTTTCTTTGTTTTTCTTTAAATAAATAAGACAAGACAAAAGCAAAATATAAAAATAAAAATCAATAAAAGTGGGCAATACCAGTTGCAGTAACCATAAATTTATACAGTATAACCAACCTCATCCATGTCAACCCTGAGGGCACCAAATTAAAAGATTGACATGGATGTTCAACTATCAATGAGCACCCAGAAGTGTAATCATTAGATTAAATCTATGGTCACCTTGCATTTTAGCAGAGCCTTCACAAAACTGAGACTACTACATACAAAGCACCTCATAGAAGCCAGATTAAGTGATAACGGCTTTCTGGCAGCCACCTTGCAAAACTAAAACTGAGGTAATGATCAACAACCCTGGCCCACCTCAGCCAATACCTAATGGCTGGCCTCCTTCTTTGTGAAACAAAATAGTCTGATCCCCTTGTTTAGAGTTATGCCCCCCTCAGCTTCTCAAATTGAAGCTCCCCTCCCTATTTTCTTGTTTTCTAACTCTGCTTAATAAATCAGCCTATGCCTGTCACTGACAGATCTTACTTTTCTGCAATGATGTTAAGAACCTGCCCCAGCCAACTTGAGGTCCACTTCTCTTCAGGAAAACTTCCTGGGACTCTGTCTGATGATAGCGTGGCAATCGCCACAAGAAATAATCTACCCTCGTGTAGCGCAAGTTACCAGTCTGTGAAAATTCTATTTAGTGTTTTAAATGAAATTAATTTTTTAAGCATCATCAGATTTCTTCATTGATAAAACAAGTTACTAAAACAGAACAATTTAAAAGAAGAGACTGTAAAGTTGCTAATATTTCAAACCTGGAAAAGTGATGATTTGTCATTATGTAAGATCACTATGCAACTTTTGTTTTGTTTTGTTTTTTGCATATAATTCTCTTGGTTTCTCTCCACAGTTTTTCAAGAAATTTAAGAATGTTACTGAGATTCAAAAACTATAAACAAAAACACTTATTTCACACTTACTTAAATTCATACATTTTGTTGAAATGTGTAATGTAAAATACTTTAAGCAAAACTGAAAAAAACATTTATGAATTTGTGCTATACTAATAAGTGTGTTTTGATTTGTTTACCTTCCACAGTAATTTTTATTTTGCAGAAGAGCCAGATGTCACACGCCACTGAAGAAAAAGGTAGATAAGGACATATTGCAATGTTTTTATGAACCTACCTTTGTGTTGTATGGCACAAGACTACAGTATTTACTGTATTTTTATCACACCTTGCACAAGTGATCACAAAAGAAGAGTTCCGGAACTGCTTTCAAAAGTGGCAAAAATGACAGGATAAATGTGCTCAAAGATATGGTGAATATTTTGAGATGAATTAATGGCAATGTATCTTTTACTATAATAAATTTTTAAAATTTAAACACTAAAAAACAGGCCACAAAGGGTGCTTTTTCAAAGGTAATTCCATATAATTTCTTAGAAAAGACAGATTAGTGTATTCAGAACTGTTGGTCAAGTTCCTAGAGGAACACTGATGGTGAGTTTCTTCAGCTACGAGTGTGTGAGAAATGATCATTCCAAGTGGATTTAAAAAAAAAAAAAACTTGAGCAAAGCAGCGGTATTTGGAAAGCACACGTGTCTGAGAGATAGTGAAATGCAATCACTTGTCTTATATGCATATAAAGGAAAATTTGTTGGAGAATCAATATGGAGATCTCTAACTCTTTAGATCACCCAGAAATATAAGTTACAGAAAATTCAAATTTATCGTGACTACTATGTCTAAAGACACTCGTTGTATACAGGATCATTTGTTGATTCTTTCTGTCTTATGTTTTGTTTTTCCCACATCACAGGAAATAAATATGGTCTCACAAAAAGATAGTCCTACATTTTGTCACCTGTCATATCTTTTACGTATATATTTATGTATGTATTGTGCTTAATTTTTAGGCATAATTAATAAAAATTAGTAAAAAGATAAATCAGTGGTATGCTGCTTATAAGCTGGGGTTTTAGAAAAATTATGTATTACATATATGAACCCATGTGTGTAATATAATACATGTGTCTTATTAATATTAAAGATGCATTAAAATTATAATAAAATATGTAAGATTCTTTATTGTAGTACCCATATAACCAATTGACTTAAGAATCCTTTCATTGTCCTTTGACTAACTGTATTGTAACTAACTCTATTTGACATATATATATATATATATGTAATTTCATCATGAATATTAGTTGATAATTTTGTTTCTATTAATGATTAAAACAAAATTGCAGAAATGATTAGGTATACTGTTATGGCTTGTGTCTAGATGTCCCCCCAAAGCCTCATGTAGTCATGGGGGCAGGCTTCTAGAGTCTGTGATTGATTCATGGTAGATTTCTGGGATTATGGGTTGAGTGCTATCTTTGCCCTACGGCATGTAGCCTGCATACAAGAGAGAAAACAAAGATTGCTCACTTCCCTTTTGCTCTTTTTGCTTTTGCTGTCTTCTGCTGCCATGAAACATTTGGCCCTCTGCTGCACCATTCTGTTTGGAGCCAGTTGATTATGGACTGAAATTTCTACAAACTATGAACTAAATAAAACTTTCATGCCTTAATTTTGGACACCAGGTATTTTGTCTCAACCATGAGAGAAAAGTAACTAAGACATATATTGAAAGTTCAATCATTCACTAATAACATGAGTTGCTTCTTTGTTCAATTGAATGACAGGTTTTGAAATTCAAACGAATACATTATAAATTTTTCTGTCATTCAAATCAGTAAATACATGAGGGTCCTATTTCTAAATTTATTTTCTATGAACATGCATGACTTTCATAAATCTAGACAATCAACAAAATAATAAAATACTGGCTTTAATACTTGACAGTATAAATGGTATAAAAGTTCCCTCTTTGCCAATTTAAAGCTATTAATTTAGTAGAGTTGGGAAGACATACAGAGCAGCACACCACCACACAGACACAGTCTATCTAGACTATTACTCATGGTAAAATAATAAGGAAATGGTAGGTTTTTGAGCATTAGTTACCTTTGCTTTTAATATAATATATTTGAGTATAAAATTACTTGTTTTAAATTGTGGCTGTTTAAACAAATGGTTTCTCAAAATTCTCAACAATTTATAGTTACCTATAGTGAGCAAGAAAGAGTCAGCTTTATTGATCTGCTGGACCATAACTAATTTCATTGATTCATCAAGACTCTGTAAGTAATCCTGTTCATAACTAAATATATATAAGCATTAAATATTATTCATCACAGAGTAGGAATACATCTCAATGTAGGAAAGTTGTTGTTAAAATAATTACTACCTACATCCCTGGATGTCAGTTGATGGGCATTCTCTTCTGTTCATGTAATTTTCTTCATGTTGACCTACTTTAATCTTCAAGGCCAACAGTAGCTGGCTGAGTTCCTAACATGCTTTGAATCTCTACTGTCTGTTTTCCCATTGTAACATCTCTGTCACTTCTTGTTCTGCATCTTTATTTTCCCTTTAAAAGTGTATGTTATTGTACTGTGCCAAGTTATATAGGATAATGTTCAAATTTTAAAGTAAAGTGATTAATAACCTTATTTATCTTTACCATGTAACATAACATTTGCCCAGGTTTTAGGAGATTGTTACATGAACATCTTTTGCTGAACCATTATTCTACTTATGACTAAAGAATATTTCTATAGGCAATATTTGAGGTCACTAGTCTTTTCTTTCACTTTTGTTGCCTGCCCCTCCTTTCCTTCATTTCTTGTTGTTGGTTTGGTTTGTTTGTTTATGACACTGGAGATTGACCTCATGGAGCTCTGAGATACATTCCAGCCATTCTTATTTTTTCTGTACCTTTAAAGGATCTCTGCAGAGTGGCCTTCAACTTGTGATCCTTCTGCCTCAACATCCCAAATACATAGCTTAAATTATTGAAGTGTACCACTACACCTTGCTCACTGACTTTTGTTTCTTTTTTACACTTTTGATGTTATGCAATAGTGCCCTGCCACACTTTACTCACCACTTACCCATAAAAATGTCTATTCTAGGATATTTTGTTCACTTTTATATGCAAATACTTAAAGTTTCAATATTTTATCAGGTAAAATATACTAGTTTTAGAATAAACATTTTCTACTTCTTTGGTTCAAAGAACTAAATTTTAGTACTAACTTTGACATATGTTATATTGGGCAAGTTATTTAAACTCCTTGATCTTCAGTTTCTTCATTTACTGAGTAAGGATCATGTAGATCCCTTCAACATTACTGTAACAGAGACAATCTTGAATACAATGCTTGGGATATAGTAGGGATTTGGTAAATTATGTCTGTTATATTTATAAAACTATATTATATTAATTTTTAGTAGATTTAATTTACTCCTAGGTTATCATTTGTATATCACATCTAGAATGCATATTGGTAACCTAATATTATATTTCACAGTAAAAAATCTTGCATAGTCCTTAATCTAGGATTAATGGATCAAATTTTCATTATTGACTAATCTAATCTAGTGTTAACAATTTCAAGGGTAAAGTGATATCTTTGTCATATCTAACTACAACTTTTCCTTGTTTATAAGTATAAATAATAAGATAATTTTTTAAACAAAAACAGTATTTACACCATATCATGGTTTATGTTGGTGGCCCCCAGGCATCATGTGTTTGCACTGTGTGTTTGTTACTGATTCATTGTTTAGCACTTGGATTGATGGTGTCAGTGATACACCCTCCTAGGAGCCAGCATACAATGCAATGGCTGGAATAAGGTATGTCGATGGCTGATCTTATTTGAAGATGGTTTGTTAGACCGCTGTCTAGCCTTTACTGATTTTATTCGAATTTGGTATGCTTGATAATATCAAGTCTAAGAGTAGAGGCAACGGGGCTGGGGATTTAGCTCAGCAGCATAAGCGACTGCCTTGAAAGCAGGTAGTTGTGAGTTTGATCCCCGGTACCGATAAAAAGGAAAAAGACAAAAAAAAAAAAAAAAAAAAAAAAAAAAGTAGAGACAACTACTCTGAAGATGACAAGATGTAAATGATATCCATTCTGGTTTTGATTATTAACTACTTTAAGTCCTACAATGTCCTCAAAGTTGTGTTTTTATTGACATAGCTATGTAATGTTATGTTCAATTACATTATGCCTGATGAGATAGACAATTCTATTGAAAATAACAAGAGAAAGCATAGTAACTACTGTAGATCACCTAATATTGTGGTCCTATATGTCTTTTTCATTTCATGTTTTTCTATGAATTTATTTTGTTGTCTTGTTTTGATCTGTTTTTCCCTATAATACAGAAAGGATAGATATACATGTAGAGATTCACACATGGGAATAATTTCTAAACTATATATTATGGGAACAGATTTTAAAATACACATTGTAACTCGAGCAACTATTTTTAAGGTGACGGTATGTAACTTATCTACTGGTGATTTCTTATTGTTTATTTTTCTGAAATTCTGTACTGTTTCTACCCTTTTTTCTGTTTTTTTTTCTTTCTCTTTAATAAAAAAAGAATGTACGTCTCTCTCTCTTGCTGGTTTCTGCCTTGTTGCTTGCAGCCTTCATGAACTGTGGCCTCACAATGCCACCTTGCCTTGGATCCAACTGAGTATGGACTGAAACCTTCAAAAACCATAAGAAATAAGCCTTTTCTTTCCCTGCTTTGGGTATCAGGCATTTTGTCTCAGGAAAAGTAAAAAGTAACTAAGACACACCACTACATGCTATTTGGACATGTGAAATTATAACCTACCTTTGACTGTTAAAATGATTAGTAATTGGATGTTTCATACACAATTAGTTAGAAATCCCTGCTAGGTTTTCCTTTCTTGGTTTGTATACAATATATTCTATTTTTATTGATAATGTTTGTGATAATTCCTTTCTCATTGCTGGGACAAAATACCTAACACCCAAACTTAAATGAAGAAAGTTTTATTTTGGTTCAAAGTTTATATAGTTCTCAGTCCATTAGCTGGCTCTAACACAGAGCTGCATTGTAGAGGGGCATGGCAAAAGAGAAGCACTTCATGATATGGCAGACAGAAAACAGTGCTTGATCAAGGGAAGAGAGAAAAAGATGTACCGTTACAAGTTATGCTCCTAGTGACCCACCTCCTCTGACCAGATTTGAACACACAATATTACATTTACATAATTATAATATGTATAATGTATATATTTATATAATATATAAATGAATAATGTATAAATACGTCAACGGACTAATCCACTGATGAGTATCATGCCACCATGATATAGACACCTCCCAAAGCCATGATCACAAGAGACTTTGGGAGGAACATCTAGATACAAACCATAACAATGTTCAAGGTTGGCTACATAAGATAATGGCCAATGAAAAACACAGATGAGAATACAAAAAGTCAAGTCCACGGAGGAATTACAGTAGCAGCCTGTGAGTCAGGTGATGAAATTTTCAAGGAGATGTCAACCCAAAGAAGTGATAGTGTCCATCAATGTTGATTATGAACACATGGCATTGATTGGATAGATTTTTTTTTCAGTATTTTGGTACCAGGGATCAAACTTATGACCTTATGCTTCCCAGGAAGGTTCTTGGACTGCTGAGCTTTATCCTCACTCCTAATTGGGTAGATTGTGTTTCCAGTGACAAGAAACAGCCTATATGTGCCTGAAAAATTTTGGTAGATTCTAGTTAATGGGAAAATGCATCATTTCATCCCTTACTTTATTTTCTTTCGGATAGATAGACTTGAGCCTTAAATCTTTTGTGTCTTAGTTATTTTCTTTACAGCTGAGACACAATATCTGACCCCCCACAAATTAAAGGAAGAAAGGTTTATTTTGGCTCATAGTTCATAGAAGTTTTAGTCCATAGCCCACTGACTCCATAGGAAAAATTTATGGCAGAGGGGCATAGCAAAGAAGAAATGGTTCAGGATCTGGGGATCTTGGGCTTGACTGTGGCATAAATTGTTGAAACTGGGTGGCCAGTGGTGAGTGTCCCCTCACCATCCTGAGCCCCGGGAGTTTAAGAACATTGCTCCCACCAGGCAAGGAACTTCACAGCTTCCTGCCAAACTCCACTGGCTCTGAACATTTTGGGGCTGCCTCTCCACCTCCAATGACCCTCTCCGAATCCAGGGAACTGGGCAGCGAGAGTCCCAGGAGATGAGAGCAAAGAGACGATTTCCAACAGGCCCAGGGAAATCATTGGAATAAAACATGAAACACAGGAATATAGGAAAATGACAAAATGAAAGACCAAAATACAATCAGGAAAACTCCAGCCAATCCCAAGAAAACATTAGGAGGCATGTAAATAGAAAATATATGCTGTACACCTGAAATAATGCAAACTGAAATAAAGAAGCAACTCTGGGAAGGTTTAAAGGAATTCAGACTAGAAATAATCTCCCAGGTAAAAGAAGAAATGATAAAAGAAATGAAAGAGAGGCTGAAGATATCTAAAGAAGACACAGTTAAAAAATTAGGGGAATAAAACAAAAAGATAGAATCCTTGGATTAACAACATAACAAAAAAACAGAACACATGAAGCAAATTCAAAGAGATATACAGGAAATCAAAAATTCCATTGAAAGCTGTCAAAACCACCTCAACAAAAGTGAAGACAGAATTTCAGACCTCGAAGTCAATATTGCAGATGGTGACAGGAAAGGTAAGACCTTTTAAAACTAACAAGCAATCCAGAAATAAAAATTCAACAGCTGCAAGATGAAACAAATAAAAACAACATAAGATGGATAGGGAAAATTTAAAAAGAAGGGGGCAACATAAAGGATGTCAAGAGGATATTTAGAGAAGTAATAGCTGAAAATTTCCCAGACATGAGAATGGAAAATGACATCAGGATCAGTGAATCATATAGAACTCCAAATAGCCATAACCAAAATAAAAATACACAGAAATATAATAATTACCATCCCAGAAATCGAGCATAAGAATACAATATTAAAAGCTGTCAGAGAGAAAAGATAGATCACCTATCAGAATCACAGCAGACTTCTCAGCACAAACAATAAAGTCAAGAATAGCATTGGAGTGAAGTATTTCAGATCCTAAAGGAAAATGATTTCCAATCTAGACTGATATACTCTGCAAAACTGTCCTTCAAAATGGATGGAGAAATAAGATACTTCCACGACAAAGAACAGCTGAAGAAATTCATGATCGCCAAGCCAACCCTGCAAATACTGAAAGACAGTTTAGATACATCTAGGAAAACCACTAAGGAAAGCACACAATGAAACAGAATGGAAAGATAAAGATGCAAAAGCAGAAAGAAAACATGTCAACAATAAACCATTATATAACAATTATGACCATTAATGTAAAAGGTCGCCATTTACCAATTAAAAGAAACAGACTGGCAGAATGGATCAAGAAAAAACATCCAACCATATGCTGTCTACAAGGATCCCATCTAACCCAAAAGGATACTCACAGACTGAAAGTCAAAGGATGAAAAACAATACTTATGCAACAAGAAACCCCCCCCAAAAAGTGGGGGTAACTATTCTGTTTGCAGACAATATAAACATCAAAGCAAGAATAATCAGAAGAGATAAAGAAGGTCATTACATACTGGTTAGGGGAAAATTTCAAGAGGAAGTTGTAACAAACTTAAATATATATGCATCAAATTCCAGAGAACCCAGTTGCATAAAACGGGTATTAATAGAAATGAAAAAACAAATTAGCAATAACACAATTATAACAAGACACCTTAACACACCATTGACACCAAGGGACAAATCCACCAGATATAAAATCAGCAAAGAAATAAAAGAACTGAATCACATATGTGAACAAATGGATGTGATAAATGTATACAGAGTTTTCCATCCAACAATATCAAAATACACATTCTTCTCAGCAGTACATGAGGCATTCTCTAAAATAGAATATATACTAGCACACAGAACGTATTTCAATAAATGGAAAATAGTTGAAATTGTCCCATGCATATTAGCAAACCATAGCCCCATGAAACTAGAAGTTAATGATAAAAGATACTGCAAAAACCAACAAACACATGGAAATTGAATAACACTCTCTTGAACCATCAGTGGGTCGCAGGGAAAATTAAAGAAGAAATTAAACAATACCTACAAGCAAAAAAAAAAAAAAATACAAATACAACTTACTGGAATCTGTGGGATGCAATGAAAGCTGTCCTCAGAGGAAAATTTCTTGCACTGAGCTCCCACATGAGGAAAACAAAATGAATCCAAATAAATGACCTGGAGCTGCACCTCAAACATCTAGAAAAAGAAGAGTAGGTCAAGCCCAAAGCCAAAAGAAGGGAAGAAATTATAAAATTCAGAGCAGAAAATAATGCATGAGAGACTAAGAAAAGAATCTAGAGAATCAGTGAATCAAAGAGTTGGTTCTTTGAAAGAATAAATAAAATTGATGAGCCTCTAGACAACCTAATTTAAAAAGGGAAGAAAAAACTCAAATTCGTGCAATAAGGAATGAAAAATGTGAAATCACTTATAGACTCTGTGAAAATGCAGAAAGTCAACAACACCTGTTTCAAAAACCACTACTCTCATAGGTTCAATAGCACAGAAGAAATGGACAGATTCCTAGAAGCATATAAAGTACCAAGGCTGGGTCAGGAAGATGTAAAACTGCTAAATAATCCAATTTCTACTAATGAAATTGAAAATGTAATTAAGTCCTTACCTACAAAGAAGAGCCCAGGCCCAGTGGATTCATTACAGAAATCTACAGAAAATACAAGGAAGACTTCATGCCAAGACTCCTCAAACTCTTCAATGAAATTGAAAGGGAAACAATCGTTCCTAAGTCATTCCTGGAAGCAAATATTACTCTAGTACCAAAATCTGAGAAAGACCCAACTAAAAAAGTGAATTACAGGCCATTCTCCCTAATGAACACAGATGCATAAATCCTCAATAAAATATTGGCAAATAGGATGCAGCAAATCATCAAGAAGACTATACACCATGACCAAGTGGGGTTCATGCCAGGCATACAGGGATGGTTCAACAGATGTAAATCAATAAATGTAATTCACCATATCAATAATGCCAAAAGTAAGAATCACAAGATCATTTCTATAGATGCACAAAAAGCTTTATATAGGGCCCAATAGTCATCCATGAAAAGAATGTTATAGAAAATTGGGATAGATGATCTTTACCTCAATATGATAAAAGCCATGTATGACAAACCAACAGCCAGTATCACACTAAAAGCCCGAAAACTGATGGCCTTTACCTAAAAATCAGGCACAAGACTAGGATATAACTTATCACCACTCCTATTTAATATAGTACTGGAAATACTAGACACAGCAATTGCAAAAGAGAGAGAAATGAAAGAGGTAAAGATAGGAAAAGAGGAAGTTAAATTATTATTATTATTTGCATATGATATGATACTCTACATGGAAGGCCCCCAAAAGTCCATTGAAAGACTCTTAGATATAATAAATAATTTCAGCAATGTAGCTGCATACAAAACCAATACTCAAAAATCAATAGCATTGCTATACACTAACAACAAAAGCACAGAGACAGGAATAAAAGAAGCCACACCCTTCACACTAGCAACTAAAAAAAAATAAAATATTTTGGAATTATTTTCAGGAAAGAAGTGAAAGATCTATATAGGTACAATTACAATACATTGAAAAAGTAATTGAAGAGCACCTCAGAAAATAGAAAGACATCCCTTGCTCATGGATAGGAAGAAAAAATATTGTGAAAATGGCCATTCTCCCAAAACTGTTATACAGTTTCAATGCAATCCCAATAAAAATACCATCAACATACCTCATAGATGTAGAGAAATGACTCCTAAAATTCGTCTGGAAACAGAAAAGCTCTAGAATAGCAAAGACAGTTCTAAGCAGCAAAGGCAAGGCAGGAAGCATCACAATCTCTCACTTGAAGTTATACTACAAAACATCTATAGTAAAATCAACATGGTACTGGAATCAAAACAGAGCCAAAGATCAATGGAATAGATTATAAGATACAGCCACAAGTACAAACACACTCAACCACCATATCTTTAATAAAGGGGCCAAACATGTTCACTAGAAGAACGACAGTCTCTTTAATAATAGTGTTGGAAAAACTGGCTCTCTATATGCCCAAAAGTAAAACTAGAACCATGCCTCTCACCATGTACTAAACTAAAATCTAAATATATCAAAGATCTGAATATTAAAACAGAAACACTAACTCTATTGGAATACAAATTGGGTGAAACCTTGAACACACAGGGTTAGGTAGAGAATTCATGAAGAGGAACCAAACCACATGGGAAATACTTCCCAGAATCAATAACTGAGAACACATCTTATTAAAAAGTTTCTGCATGTCAAAAGAAATCTCTACCATAGTGAAAAGAAAACCAACAAACTGGGAAAATGTCCTAGTGAACTGTCACTCAGACAAAGGTTTTCTGTCTAAACCATATAAAGAATTTTAAAAAATCAGACCATGAAAATTCAAAGATCCAGTCCAAAAATGGGCATCTGAGATGAATATACACTTCTCAGAAGAAATACAAATGGCAAATAGGCACATGAAAAAATGTTCATCATCACTGATCATTAGGGAAATGCAAATTAAAACAACACTGAGATTCCATCTCACTCCAGAAAGAATGGCCAGGATCAAGAAAACTACCAACAGCAAAAGCTGGAAAGGCTGTGGGGAAAAAGGAACTCTCCAGAACTGCTGATGGGAGTGTAGACTGGTGCAACCATGGTGGAGGTCAGTCCGGAGATTTCTCAAAAAGCTGGGATTGAAGTCCCATTTGTTCCAGCTATTCCACTTGTAGGCTATTCCCCAGAAGAACTGAAAACATCATACCATAGTGATATTTGTGCACCCAGGTTTATAGCAGCACAATTTGTAATAGCCAGATCTTGGAAACAACCTAAGTATCCATCAACTGAGTAATGGATAAAAAGAAGTGGTATTTTCATACAATGGAGTACTACTCAGCTATAATGAAGGAGCACATTGAGATATTTATAAATAAATGGACAGAGCTTGAGACCATACTCATAAGCAAAATAGATCAACTCATATGTATAAATACCCTGATTTATAAATTCCCCTGATATAAGAAATGATAAGAATACATAAAAGTATGTGGTAATCATGATTCCCCGTTATATTGCTTTGAAGTCTTATAATGTTTTCATTCATTAGGTGGAATGGTTTTATTCTGGGTTGTTTGAATTTATTGTCTGTGATGGTATGAACAGCTATTTTGAAAAAATACCATTGCAAAAATAGCTAGTGATGATTTAATATCATCTTATTTTGAAGTCCCACCAAGCTTTTGTTCTTCTGCCCTCATTGGTTTTATCGTGTTGTATCTTATTGGATTTTATTAGATGTTACAGTATACACAAAAATTTTTTTATGGAAAAGGAGATAATATAGAAACCGTTGTTCATTTCCTGTTAGTTGGTTCTGAATACTCTGTAAAACTTTCATTCTATTGAATGGTTTTACGCTGTCTTTTTATTTTTGATACTATAGTGCATAAAGATATACTCAAATATTTCAAGGAAAGAGACACTATGGTAGCTACTGTTATGTCGGGTTGCCTTGTAGTGAAACACTATGTTGCTTAAATTGTTCTCTTCATACCTGTTTTCTTATGTCCTCTTTTATCTTAATCTTTTTTAAAAAATAAACAAAATACCAATAAAATTAAATAAAAAAAAGAAGAAATGGCTCATGGCATGATAGGCAGGAAACAGTGCATGATCAAGGGAGAAAGGAAGGAGGTATATATTTCCAAGACCCGTTCCTGGTGGCCCACCTTGTCCCTGCCTCACATTTACTAGTGGATTTATCAGTGGACCAATCCACTACTAAATAGCATAACCACATGTTCAGGTCACCTCCTAAAATCCACATCTATGAATACATGAGCCTTTGGGGAAGGCTTGGAGATACAAACCACTATGTTTCCAAAATAGAAATAGCTATAAATGAGGTAAATGTACAGAAGAGAGACTGCATTCCTCCATATCTCTGCTTGGATCTTCTAAAGACTCATGAAAATTCTCTTTTTTTTACTAATAGCAATCCAACTTTTTATCTTTAATAATATGAACATTTGAAGATATAGAAGGAGATAGTAACATTTTTTAATAAAATATTTCACCATTTCTAGGCAGTTCTTCCCAGAATATTCAAATGTGATTTGTTATTCTGCTTCACAATTTCAATTCCATGTCAATCCTTTATGAAACCAGTATACTCTTGGAGGATAACTGCTCATTTTTAAGTAATATTTTATGAAGTGCCATGTAATGCACAAGTCCTTAAAATGAAAGTTATTGAGCATTTTTCCATCTATTGGAAAGTGAAATGGAGAGTATAAGCAGTAAGCAAGCCATTTCCCATATCATTTGCTATGAAACCCAGCACTTAAATATTTATCACAGAGCATCTCTAACTTTAAATCCCTAAAATCAATAGCTTCATAGTATAATATGATAGGTGTGCAATTGAGCTATTAGTGGAAGGAAATGTGTGATCTTGTACATTTTCATCCAAAAATAACTTTCAAAATGAACTCTATCATGAGTAGCATTGCAAAATTAGTAAAAGTAAAATTAGTAAATTAAAATCTCTTTTATTATAAGAAATTTGTTCTTTTCCCTTAGATGAGCTTATTTTGGCTCCTTATTTAGTACTGTTATTTACATATTGGCTCTTCTTTATATGAATATTGTGACAAAGATTGTGGAAAAGTATAAGGTCTTACAGTTAAAGATTTTTGCTTGATGTAATTTAAGTGTCTATGTAGATTTTTTTTCAGAAATCTTATTTTTCCTCTTCCATGTCCATAATGAAATGAAAGACTTTTATTCCATCTCAGAGCAATACTACCTTTTTAGTAAACAGGTAGTTTAAATATGCTGAAGTTTCAGAAATAGAAAAGTAACATTACACATTTAAAATATTGTAGTATCTCACAACTCAAGATTACCATGTGTTCTAATTGCCATCTTGTTGATGGGACAAAATGTTTGATACCCACAAGTTAAAGGAGGAAATGTTTACATTGGATCAAACTTTGGTGAGCCAAAGTTGGTGGTGTTAGTCCATATTCATCTAGTTCCAAGGCACAGCAGCTGCCAGAGGGGCACGGCAGGGGAAACAGTCTATGGCACAGCAGGCAAGAAGAACCAACAGTGAGCCTTCCTTTTCCTTTTTATTCCATTCAGGCTACAAGCCTATTGCTTTGTGTTACCCACATGCTGGGTGGACCTTCCTACAAATACTCCCTTTGGAGTCTCATTGCAGACAGGAGTTTATCAAGTTATCTCAGTGAGAATTTATTGGTATTCTCTAAAGTTCCAGTCTACTTCTGATGCATCCCACAACTGGAACAAGAACCATGACTCATGGACAAACACAGGTTTTAATGATTCACGAAGAGGTGAATGGCTTGAGGTTGAGTGAATGTGAGAATGGCATGAACTATGTTAATTATTGGAGCTAGGCTAAGTAGGAGAAAAAATGGAACCTCCACAATATGCAGAAAGAGATATGCAGAAAGAGTACCGGATTGCAATATCAAGTAGCCTCTAAGTTTGGAGGAATCTGCATAACACAATTTTAACATATTTTGTGTTTTGACTTGGCTGCTTCAGCCCTGAAACTGGACTTCTCTACCCTGGAACATCACTGCTTCTTTTTCAAAGCTCCATTCCAGCCAACAACATAATGTCTTTCAGCCTACCTCACACTTAACAGGAAGGAACCTTAAGTGGGGCTGCATACAGACCTGTTGCTTTGCTTCAAAAGCTACACATCAGAGCCTCAGTTAGACCCATTTGCATTGCTTGCAGCAATTTGAGTGGGGTGGTGAGCATTTCCCTAGTCCACTCTATGAGGGAAAGGATGACATAAGAAACAGAGACAAATTTAGTAATGCCTGATGTGGGGCTGGGAGATCAATGCTTCATTACAGACAGGGACACAGATATACAATGTAATGTATACAATGTAATGGTATATGCAGTGATAGGAGATGCTAGCAGAAAGTTGATGATGCAGAAAACACTGAATAATCCTGGGTTGTCTCAAAAGGAAAGAGATGATCTTATCCTAAGAAAGATCTTGCTGTGGCATATTCTTTTACATCTTAGTACTTAGTTTAGTCTGAGTAGATGGGAGAGGACGGCCTGTTGTAGTCAGGGGTTGTGTGGAGAACAATTAGAATCACGACACAGAATTTATATTATTTTATGATGATCATCCACAGTAAAACACAATAAAGTACAGGAAATCTGTCCACAACACTAAAGACCCAGAATATTCAGCCAAGGGCCTGAATTCCACAGCAATGTCCTGCATGGGTCCAGGTGAAGAACCAGAGCTCATGACAATGCCTCCACAAGTCCAACTGGAGGTCTAGAGTCCACAAGCAGCACTCACACCAGTTTCTTGTATGTATCTGTGCTGGGAGGGCCCAAAGGTCAGCAGTGTAAGCTAGAAAGTTTATGCCAGTGGGGAGAAGGAGCTATCCTGGTAGGTTGAGGGTTCTACATCGGAGCTGAGAAGTCATGCTCCTCCTGGAGAACCAACAGCTCAAAACATCAACTCTTAGAGAAACCAACAATGCTTTACTCCCATTTTCTAAACCCTGAACTCCAGTAACCTGATTAATATACTAATCCAGATATTGCACATTAATAATTCACTATCAAACACCCATGATCCAGTCACTCCCGAAAGAGCCACCTATGAGTACATGAGGATTTGGGAAGACAGTAAGATTGAATCCATACCATTCTTTCCCTGACCACCAAAAGATTCATTTGCATTCTTTTATGCAAAATTTGTTTAGTCCATATCAAGAGTTCCCAAAGTCCTAACATTTCATCATTGCTGGAAAAACCTAAATCCATAGTCCCCTCTGAGATTATAGCAAAACTAAAATGTTGGATCCTGTATAAATAGAAAGAAATTTAAACACTTTGCATACAAAATGATACAAGTAAAACATTCCCATTCCAAAAAAAGTACAAATAGGGCAACATAAAGGAAGTAGACTAAAGCAAAATCTAGGAAGGCAAACATTAGATGCCATAGATCCAAGTCTTGAACCTGGGGCAATCTGAGATAAGATGTGAATTCCAAAGGGACTGGCTGCCTGCTCCAATGGCAACTGGTGGTTGTAGACATCATGGCTTCTCTCTTGGACTGGCATTGCTCCCTTCCTACAACTTTCCTTGAATGATCCATGTTCTAGGCCTCTCCAAAATTCTAAGGCCTCCACTGAACTTTTGGCTGCACATTCACAGCTTAACACACTGTCCTCACAAGGGCACATTACCTGCCATCTCAGGCCTTCTTCTGTAATCTGGCTGGAAACTTTTCTTGCCCCATAACTCTTTTATTATGCTCGAATCTAAAATGAGTACCATATGGATGATGTCAAGGTCACTTGGAACAGTAGCCAGGTGTGTTTATTACATTTTTTTTCATTGCTAAGACAAAATGCCCAACAGCCAAAATGGAGGAAGGGAAGGTTTAGTTAGCTTGCAGTTTGTAGAGGTTTCAGTGCATATTTAGTAGGTTCTAAGCATTGTGCTATGATAGAGGGGCAATTTTTGATGGTGGTTGAAGCAGATACCAGGAGTGACAAGAGCTAAGGGCCAAAGGGGAAAAAGGTCTTTCCCTCCCTTTTATTGTATGCAGGTGATCCACCCCATGTCAGGCACAGCGCTTATATCTCCAATATCAGCATTAGAAATAAACCAATTACAAATATCAAATTCAGTCACCTTTGAAAGTTCTGTCACCCCGTCCCATGACTATAGCAGGCTTTGGGGGAACATAGAGACACAAACTATAAAATAAAGATTCCTTCTCTGTTGGCTGGAGGGATCAAGTGCCTGGAGTGCTAAGTGCTATGAAGCCAAACCTGGGCAACAAATTTGCTATTTTGTCTCCATTTTGGAATATGTTGTTTTGGTGCTCTCTTCTCAAAGTCATTCGTCTTTACAATTTTGAGGCTGCAAAGCATAGAGTCCTGCCGGTTCATGTGATGTCTCCAGGGCATATTTTCTCCTGTGCTGCTCCTTCTCATCAACAAAGTTCTCCTCTGCTCCAGCATTTTTTTTTTATTTTAAAGAGGATAGCTCAGAATAAAAACAAGCCAGTATAAGCGATAGAGCACTTCAAAATATTATTAAATCAACAATAGTTACCGTAATGCCTTTTGATATCCTCAAAATAGATGCAGATAACTTCAGACCTAGTAAAAATCAAACAGAACAGAATAGAATTGAAACAATAAAAACAAAGCAATGAATGCAATAAAGGATTTCAAAACAAGCCAATAATAAATCCAAAATTGCTACCAGAATATATTTTCCTGTCTTTGAAATAGCTGCTCCTGCCACAAGATTTAACATAATCAAAAAAAAAAAAAAACCAGAATAAACCCAACCCAACAAAACAATGGAAATGATACAGGGCTTCAAACAATACTGTAATGAAACAACAGTGGCTAAAACCCTCAGAAGGAGTGTTATAACTTGGGCCCCGGTATAAAATCCAAGGAGGCAAGAGACCGAAAATTTAGGTGGCAAAGGCTTTATTTCCAGGCCTGGCGACCAGTCTCCGGGAGCCAATTTGGAGACTGTCCCCCACAGACTGAAGGGAGGACTTTAAAAAGAGGTTGGAGGAAAAGGAGGGGGAGAAACAAAGAAACCTGCAGAGACATCAAACTTGTTGACCTAAGTCTGGAAACTGTATTGCTGTCCACTTAGCTCTGACAGTTTCGGGAGTTCCTGGTGTTTCTCAAATTACTCCCATCCTACAGACTGACATTATCTCGGAGTGGCACATCTGCAGTACTATTTGGGGAAGAAAGTGGACAGTTAATTATCTCAGGACAGCTCGTTTTCGCTAGTGGGTGCGAAGAGGTCAAGAGTTACAAGAAGCTGAAACTTAAGTTTTACAAAGATCTGATATCTAACTCACTTGATGCATACAGAACAAAAGGAAAGCACCGATTGGGGTTTGGGCCATAGTATTTCCCGGTAATTTCTTTGAAGCTAAACAGTTCTTAAACTTTGGGGCAGGCTCATTTTATGACAGATCATCACCGGGTCGGGAGGAGGTCACCAGAAACCCAAATTCTTTATGGCCTAGATAGATAGGTGAGGGGAGAGGGAGGCAATAAGGCACCATACAGAACAGAAAATGGCAGTTATGTGTCAAGGTCAGGGTAAAGGGTTAAACTCATATGCAAATCTCTCTGCACACAACCAGGTTACCTTAAACAAATGTAAATTAATGGGCCATTCTAGTTTTCTTTAGCTCTTTAGTGGAGAATAGAGGCACCTAAGAGTGATTAACAACCCTTGTTAGCTTGTTTTAGCACAACTTCTGTAGTTTGTAGAGGGCAACAGTGGTTAACATATCAATTAGGTGAGATTCTTGCAATTCTTTACAGAGGAGAGTGTTGCTCAACATATCAATTAGGTCACTTAACATATCAGTTAGGGAAAAAGGATAAAAAAACATTTAGTAAGCCACTTTACAGGTTTGCTATAATACACATATAATGAAGCTATTTTCTTAGAGTACAACAGGAGACCCCCCCCCCCCAGACACCACACTGTATTGCTATGCTCTGAACCTGTGATCGGACTATTGGCCCTAGCTCTCCAATGTTATTGTAACACCAAATCACCACAGGCATCCAATTGCATTTCACCTCAGTAGCTACCATCAGAGCTTGTGTTTCTCCAAGTATACTGGTCACTTGCACCTGGTTGGCATGCGGGGATGATTGATACTTCTTTTCTGCCAGCCTGTGAGCAGAAAGGGGCTGTGGTTTGGTTGTTCCTAGTCCAGCAGTGGCCCACACATGGTGCTGGTTCTGAGATGGGGTGTGCTTGCTGGTGTTGCCTTTTTCACTCCCTGTAGTCTGTGAATGGCACTGCCTCATGAGGAAAGGCTTGGGTCTGGCTATTCCCTCTGCTCCATTTTTGTGGGGCATTACTTTACTGAAGCTTCCTTTTTTGTCAAACTCAAAATTTTTAAAACAATCTGCTGGGCTATTAATCCTAATTCTCAAGGTAAAACTAATTAAAAGCCCCCAATAGTTGCCATGCAATCACACTCTCAACATTACACTGTCCTGAAATTTCTTCCACAATGCAAATTAATCTGTTCCTTTAATCTGTCTTTTGTGATGTTTCTGGACCTAGCCAAAAGTTAGAAAACTTTCTGCCAGATGATAATACATGTTGTCTGGAATCTAACTGCCAGTAGAGTCCTTCTTCCCTGACAAAATTTCTTAATCCTATTCTTTAACAGCTGCAATATGTCAACATTTTGTTCTTCTGAGCTCTAATCAGAACCTCCTATCAAGCCTGGATCACAGCATTCTAGGGCTGCTTCTTCAACCAGTACCTCCAAATGTTTCTAAACTCCTCCTATAAACCAGTTTCAAAGGTTTCTGAACCACATGACCAGGTAGCATCACAGCAATGGTCCTACTTCCAGTAACAAAATCTATTTTACTTATTTTCTCCTTGCTGGAAAAAATAGCTGACACTCACAAGTTAAAGGTTGCATAGTTTATTTATATAGAAATCCCTTTTCCAATCTTCATTGTGGTCCAGTAAATTTATATGTTTAAGACCTTGGAAATATTATTTGAATTCTGATGAGTTAATTCCAATCTACCACCTCCAGAGTAACTCATGGTGAGAATAAAGACACTAAGACATAGTTACAGTAATGGGCAGCCAAGGAATCCTGAGTCCAGTCCAGAAGAGTGTTCATAGAACCAAGGTCTCAACTCAGGGCTTAAGCCTGATTTTATTAATTTGTGAAAAAGGAAGTGGCTAAAGGAGGAGTGATGATGAGAATGGTGCAGATTAGGTGAGTATTGAGAGCTGAGCAACTGGGTGGCCAGAAAGTACCTCTGCAATATGCAGAGAGAATTGTATGCAGAAAGGTCAATCTGCATAACACAAATGAGGTAGCATTTATCAATTAGAGGACTGTTATTTCCATTCCCATGTGCAAACTTTTTCTGCCCTGGGTACTTGGAACATTTGCTTTTTCATTCTGTTGTGCTCAATGTTTTAAAAGGAGACACAGATGAGGAGACAATTCTGTTGCTTGAGTACAAAGATTGCACATCAGCACCTCAACTACCCTATTTATATTGCTTAGACTTAACTGGAGGGAAAAGGAAATAGCTTAGCCCACACTGTACATATCAGTACATGGGAATAGGGCCAGGTTTAGATAAAGTGGAGGTAATGTCTGTATTTAAGAAAAGCCATGGCAGAGGTCCTCTATAATTTTTGCTACCAGATTTTATTCAGTTGGCTACAAGGCAGCACATTATGGCTGTGAATAGGTATATATATATATATATATATATATATATATATATAGTTGTGTACATATATTTGATTTTGTAACTGCAGTTTAGTCTACTGATTTGCAGTATCTGTATTTTCAAGAAAAAATAAAGTTTTCTTTTGTATGAATTGTTAGTTGAATTCAAAGATGAAAAAATACAAAGATGAATGACTACACTATAAACTTTAGACTATTACTTCTATGAAAATATCTAAATATTAATGAAATGAATTATGATTATTTTGTTTTGTATTTTTTTATTTTGAAGAGAGTAAAACAAAACAGAACAAAGCAGATCAGAAGAAAACAATGTAAATGGCACAGATTTCAAAGCAGGACTACAGGAGATCAACAGTGGTTACCATGATGTCTTGTTTTCTTCTAAATAGTTGTCTATATTTCCACACACAATGAATTCATAGAAAACAAAATAGTATGAAACTGGTCAAAATAGAGTAATGAAGTTATTACAAGCCTTCAAATCCAGACAATATGAAAATCAATATTGGCTATGGTAATGTCTCTTGTTCTCTTCAAGATAACTGTCTGTACCTTCATGTATGGTGACATTAAATAATACAAAACAGAATAAAACCACTCTGAACAAAGAATAAAAGCATTACTGGATTACACAACATGACAATAGGGAATCAGCATTGGATACTATAATGCCTCTTTTTCTTCAAAGTAGCTATTCATTTCATCATGTATAATTCAACTGATTTTTATAAACTTGGAGAACTTCTAGGTACGTATAAGCCTCTACATATACACCTATCCTTTCTGCATTAGAGGGGAAAACAAATTCCTAGAAAAACAAGTAACAAAAAAGACAAATAAATAGCAAAGAGCCCAAAACAGCTTACGCCTTAAAAACAAGGTGGTAGGAACATAACTAAGATTGTTATTTTATATAGGGTCTTCAGAAGAGTTCTTCAGATCACCAGACACAAACATGCAAAAATTTTCCAATCCTATGAATGTTAACTGTTTTGTACTAAGAACTAATAGAATTTGTAGCACAACCATTTTAGCTATCCTAAGAGTTTTTATACAAATTTAGATTTTTTTTATTTTCCTTTCCTTTTTCTATTCCTTTTCCCTGACATATTATTTTCCCCTTTGTGAAGATTCTTTCCCTTTCACTGTATTTATTGATGAATTTGTATTTTGCATAATCTTTCTATTTCTAACACTAAGGAGGCAATGTTGTATTTACAAATATGAGCTTGATTTATTTCACTTATGAATATGGTCTCAACTTGCATCCATTTATTTATAAATATCTCAATGTGATCATTTTTTATAGTAGAGTAGTACTCATTGTATAAAAGTACCACGACCTTTTTATACATTCTTCGGTTGATGTGCATTTAGTTTGTTTCTAAGAACTGGCTAATATAAAATGTGCTGCTATAAACATGGGTGTACATATATCATTGTGATATGATGTTTTCAGTTCTTCTGGGAATATGATCAGAAGTGGCATAGCTGGATCAAATGGGACTTCCTTTCCCAGATTTTTGAGGAACCTCCAGACTGAGTTCCACAGTGGTTGCACTAGTCTACACTCCCATCAACAATGCAATAGAGTTCCTTTCTCCCACACCCTCCCTAGTATTTGTTGTTAATAGTTTTCTTTATCCTGACCATCTCTCTGGGGTAAGATGGAATCTCAGTGAGGTTTTAATTTCATTTTACTAATGATACCAAACATTTTTTCAAGTATTTATTTGCCATTTGTATTTCTTCATCTGAGAACTGTGTGTTCATCTCACATGCCCATTTTCAGATTGGATCTTTGAATTTCAGGGGTCTGATTTTTTAAATTCTTTATGTGTTCTATACAGAAGTCCTTTGTCTGAAGTCATTTGGTTTAGATATTTTCAAAATTTGTGGGTTTCCTTTTTATTCTGCTGGAGATTTCTTTTGACATGCAAAAATTTTTTAATAAGATGAGATCCCAGTTATTGCTTCTGAGAAGTATTTCCCATGTGGTTTGATTTTTGTTCATGAATTCTCTGCCTGCCTCTCTATCTTTAAGATTTCTACCTAGCTTTTACCTAGTTTAACAGATTTAGTTGTTTTATTTTAATATTTAGATCTTTGATTCATTTTAACTTTAGTTTGGTACATGGTAATAGGCATGGGTCTAGTTTTAATTTTCAACATATGGATAGCCAGTTTTTTCAGCACCACTTATTAAAGAGACAGTCTTTCTTCTAGTGAAAGTGTTTGGCCCCTTTGGCCCAAAGATAAAGTGGCTGAGTGCATTTGTAGTTGTATTTTAATCTATTCCATTGATCTTCAGGTCTGGTATTTATTCCAATACCAAGCTAATTTTATTATAGTGGCTTTGCAGTGTTAACAAGTCAGGGATTGTGGTGCATCCTGCCTTGCCTTTGTTGCTCAGGTTTGCATTTGATATTCTAGGTCTCTTCTGGTTCCAGATGAATTTTAGGAATCATTTCTCTAGATCTGTGAAGTATGCTTGCAGCATTTTGATTGGAATTGCATTAAATATGTATACAAGTTTTGAAAGAATGGCCATTTTCACAATATTTGTTCTTCCTAACCATGCACGAGGAATGTCTTCATTTTCTGAAATCCCCTTTAATTTCTTTTTTCAGGTTATCATAATTTTTCCTGAATAGAACTTTTACTTTTTTGTTAGATTGATTCCTAAGTATTTCATTTTTTGGATGCTATTGTGAAGGGTGTGTTTTCTCTTATTTCTTTTTGTGGGTTTGTTGTTTATGTATAGGAATGCTTTCATTTTTCAGTGTTGACTTTGTATCCAGCTACATTACTGAATTTATTTATCATACCTAGGAGTCTTTCAATGGAGTTTTGGGGGCCTTTTATGTTGAGAATCATGTCATTTGCAAATAATGATAATTTGACTTCTTCTTTTCCTATCCTTACTCCTTTTATTTCTCACTCTTGTCTAATTGCTCTGACTAGTATTTCCAGCACTAAATTGAATATTACTGGTGATAATGGACATCCTCGTCTTGTTCCTGATTTTAGAGAAAAGGGTTCCAGTTTTTGGCCATTTAATATGATGCTGGCTGTTGATTTGTCATAGATGGCTTTTATCATATTGATGTAAAGACCATCTATCCTAATTTTCTGTAGAGTTTTTATCATGAATGAGTGTTGGACCTTATCAAAAAGCTTTTTCTGCATCTATGGAATTGATCATGTTTTTTCTTATCTTTGACTTTATTGATATTGTGGATTACATTTATTGATTTGCCTATATTGAACCATCTCTGCATTCCTGGGATGAATCCCAATTGGTTATGTTGTATAATGTTCTTGATGATTTGCTGTGTTCTGTTTGCCAGTATTTTATTGAGATTTTTTGCATGTATGTTCAATAGAGAGATTGGCCTGTAGTTCTCTTCTTTGAGTCGTTCCCTGGTTTTGGTATTCAGATAATACTTGCTTGAAGGAATGCGTTAGGGAGAATTGCATAACTTTCAATTTCATTGAAGAGTTTGAGGGTTGTCAGCATTAAGTCTTCTCTGAATTTCTTCTGCAATTCTACAGTAAACCCATCAAGACTGGGCTCTTTTTTGTTGGGAAGGTTTTAATTATATTTTCAGTTTCATTATTTGAAATTGGGCTATTAAGCAATTTTACATCTTCCTCATCCAGCTTTGGTAATTCATTTGTTTCCAAGAATCTGTCCATTTCTTCTGTGTTATCAAACCTATGAAAGTAGAGGCTTTTGAGGAAGGTATAGATGATCTGTATTTCCACAGAGTCTGTAGTGATTTCATGCTTTTCATTCCTTATTGTATGAATTTGAGTTTTTTCTTTAATTTTTTAAAATAAGTTTGGCTAGGGGCTTATCAATTTTGTTTATTCTTTCAACTAACCAACTCTTTGATTCACTGATTCTTTGTATTGTTTTCTTAGACTCTGTTGCATTAATTTCTCCTCTGATATTTATAATTTCCTCCTTTCTTTTGTCTTTGGTCTTGACTTGTTCTTTTTCAAGATGTTTGAGGTGTAGCATCAGGTTGTTTATTTGTCTTCATTCTGTTTTCTTGATGTGGCAATTCACTGCAATACACTTTCCTCTGAGGACGGCTTTCATTGCATCACAATTTCCAGTAAGTTGTATTTGTATGTTCATTTGCTTGTAGATATTGTTTAATTTCTTCTTTAATTTCCTCTATGACCCACTGATTGCTCAGAATCTTATTATTTAGTTTCCATGAGTTTGTGAAGTTTTCACAATTTCCTTTTTCATTAAATTCTAGTTTCATGGCACTATGATCTGATAACATGCACGAGATAATTTCAATTCTTTTGCCTTTACTTAAGCATGATCTGTGAGCTATAATATGGTCTATTTTAGAGAATATCCCACATGGTGCTAAGAAGAATTTGTATTCTGCTGTTGGGTGGAAAACTCTGTCCACATCCACTACGTCCATTTGTTCACAGGTGTGATTCAGTTCTGTTATTTCTTTGCTGATTTTCTGTCTGATCTATCCCTTTGTGTCAATGGTATTTTAAGGTCTCCTGTAATTGTGTTATTTTTTATTTGATTTTTCATTTCTGCTAATATTTACTTTATATAGCTGGATGCTCTGGAAATTGGTGCATATATATTTAACATTGTTATCTCTTCCTCTTCAACTTTTAACTTTTTAACTTTTAACAATCTCTTCCTCTTTTAACTTAACTAGTATGTAGTGACCTTCTTTATCTCTTCAGATTATTCTTAGTTTGAAGCTCACATTGTCTGCAAGCAGAATAGCAACCCCCTGTTTTTTGTGGAGGGGCTGTTCCTATTGCCAGAAGTATTGTTTTTCATCCTTTGACTTTTAGTCTGTGAGATTCCTTTTGGATTGGATAGGTTTCTTGTTTTCATCATAGGTTTGGATGTTGATCCATGCTGCCTGTCTGTTTCTTTTAATTGGTAAATTGAGGCCATTTTGGTTATAACTGATATACATTGGTTTACTTTTGACAAGTTATGTTTCTGCTGTTGGTTCTTTACCTTTACCCTCTGTTTAATTATTTGCCTTGCTTAGTAGATTTTTCCTATAGCTATATGGAATGTTTTTCAGTGTTCTTTACAGTGTTGGTTTGGTGGTCATGAAGTTCTCCAGCTGTTTTTGTCATGGAAGTATGTTATTTCTCCATCAATTTCAAAGGACAGTTTTGCAGAGGACATCAATCTATGGTGGAAGTTGTTTTCCTTTAGGATCTGAAATGCTTTACTCCAGGCTCTTCTTGACTTCATGTTTGTGTTGAGAAGTCTCCTGTGATTCTGATAGGCTTTCCTTTATAATCTGTCACTTCTCTCTAACAGCTTTTAATATTGTTTTCTTATGTTGGATTTGTGGGATATTGAGTATTTTATGTCTGGGTGTAGCTTTATTTTGGTTATGGCTATTTAGAGTTCTATGTGCTTCACTGATCTGTATCTCAGTTTTCATTCTAATGTTTAGGAAAATTTCAGTTATTACTTCTATAAATAGCCTCCTGATATCACATTGTGTTGTCATCTTCTTTTTCATTTATCCCTATCAATCTTATGTTGTTTTTCTTTGCATCATCATGCAGCTGTTGAATTGTCATTTCTTGATTCCTTATTATTTTTAAAAGATCTTTCCTCTCCTGTCAACTAGCTGCAATCTTTCCTTTGAGGTCTGAAAGTCTATCTTCACTTTCATTGAGGCAGTTTTGCTAACTTTCAGTGAAATTTTTGATTTCCTGTATATCTCTTTGAATCTGTTTTCATGCATTGTTTGTTTGTTAAATTGTTTATTCAAGCTTTCCATCTTTTTGCATTGTTCTTCTAATTTTTTAGCTATGTCTTCTTTATATGTTTTCAGCATTTGTTTCATTATATTTATTATTTCTGCTTTTACCTGGGAGATTATTTCTGATCTGAGTTCTTTTATAGCTCAAACAGTTGTTTCTTTACTTCATCACTATCATTTCAGGAGTTTCAGGTATATGGCTTACATTTTCTTCCATGTGCATATCTTTTAGGCTTATTTGGGATGGGCTGGAGGTTTGGGACTGCATTTTGCTCTTTTGTTTTGTCACTTTCTTATATCCCCTTAGAGAAACTGAAGTCAAGGTCTCAGTTGTTTCTAAGGTTGAGAATATCTTTCCCTAGAGCAGGGAGTTTCTCCAGTTGAGTGGACATCTTTAAACAGACCTTACCAGGTTTATCCCAGCCACTCAGGGTCACTGAGCAGGGCCAAAATGGGCCTAAAGGGAACTTCCCTTTGGTCCTCAGATGATGAGGGACACTGAGCAGGGCCCTACCAGTCTCCAAGTGATGCACCAAAACTTCTCTGTGGGATAGAAATCACTGTGTGCACTTTTGGCCCATGAGGTGGAGCGCAGCTCACTCCAGGACACTTTGGGGGTCACAGAGAAGGGCCCAAATAGATCTACACGGGCCTTCCTGTGCATCCTCTGGTGATGGAGGATTCTGGGTGGGACCCTACAGGTCTCTGAACAATGTTCCAAGGTTTCCCAGTGGGATAGAAATTGCTACACACACTTTAGGCTCTCAAGGCAGATCACAGATGGCTCTGGGCCCTCAGTTTCCTACTTTAAATAGTAATTTTCTGCCACAGCTCACAGGTCAGTTCAATCTTGTTAATTCAATTGTTGAATTCTAGGGTCTAGTGGCATCTTCAGCTGAATGCTGAATAGCTTCTGCTACTGAAACATGTTTCCACTGGAACCTGAGTATTAGCTGTTATAATCCATATGTGAAATTGTACTGAAATCTTTTGTCCTTTTTATTTCCATTTCCTTTTTCTGTCTCCATTTATTTTGAAGAGTATGTTAGATCCTTCTTTCTTCCTTTAGCATGCCTATAACTTGTATCTTATCAAATGTCATTCCAGTTTTATATTTTCAGAAACAGAAAACACTTTGAATCACTTTGAAAAACCTGTTAACTATAAAAGTCCTGGAGTTGCTCACATGCATCACTTCACTATTAACATCTTCCAATAACAGGCATAGGTAAATCATGAGTAACATAAAACATCATACATGAATTTTAAACTTTAGAAATTGTTTGTAGAATATAAACACCTTTCTGAAATCAATAAATATGTGTATACATACAGATATGCTCTCAATACTGTAGGTATGACTAAATGTAGTTTAAAAAATAATCATCAGCATTGCCAGTGTCCTTCAGCAATTCTAATTTAATCTAATTTTTAAAGTAGCAAATTTACATGTTATAATCTCCTTTCACATTATTTTGCAAAAACAATTACAGATCCTTGTAATACCTATGCAAAATCTAATTTTTGGAAGCCATCTTTGATAATTTCCCTTCTTTAATTTTAATACAGAATATTCTACCCATTTTTTCATATTTAAATTTTTCCTTTACCAAAATTTTAACCTCTCAAAAACCAATGCTGGTAGCCATCTGAAAATAAGAATGGCAAAATAAACTCTCAGATATTTATTATACTTTATGACCATGAAATTTAACTTTTTACTGATATTTTTACTCTTCTCCTCTTCACTTCTTTATAAATCATGAGCTGCCAGCTAGCAATATGAATTATTGAATGATTTTTTTTTTTGCTTAATGGGTAACTCCTAACAGAAATTATTTCTATACGTAGTTGCCAAGATTTCTTATATAGAGTGTAATTACATTTCTATTACTCTAACACTATATTTTAAAAATGCTTCCCACCACTCTGTTTCTCTTATTCTACACATTCTCTATATATTACTCATACACCTCTTTTCCTTGGTATTCACTCCCCTCTTTATACATTTTCTCTATAGCATATATCTGGGTTCTTGCATTTGTTATTCAGCTCTACTCTCATTCATACATTTTTGCCTACATAAGCTCATTGATTGGCTCTAAACACAATTACAGCTCTTAATGGCATACAATTTGTTTGATTGTGTCTGGCTTTAGTACATCCATAATAGCAGATTGAATATTAAGTGATGTTAAAATGCTGTCTCCTCAACATTTGTATTTGTTCAAAGAGATTACCAGGAAACTAAAATAACATGATGTATGTGTGTTTTCACCTACCAAATCTGCTAAAGCCAGGGGAATTTTAGAAATAACTTACATTTGGAAATCACTATGTGGTATATTTAGGGATTTTTGCTGTTTTGTTCAAATGTCTTTTAATGAATCAAAAAATATATGCACAACTGGAAGAATATGTTGCATAAATAAAGTGTTTTTTCAGTCAACAAAAAGAAACCACAATAAAGAATTTTCTCTGAACTCATTTGCCTTTTACGGTATTCACTAAATAATTGCATCAAGAATAATGAGCATATTACAGTATACAAAGTTATACTCAAAGATTTCAAGGAAAGGGACACTATGGTAACTATTTTTATGTCAAGATATCTTTTGGTGAAACACTGTTTTGCTTAAATGGTTATGTTTTGACCTGCACTGTTCTGTTGTTATGCCTTCTTTTATCTCAATCCCCCCTCCTTTTTCTTAATTATTTACTTTTTTCATCTTTTTAATTAAGGGAAAAATAAATAAAAATAGCAGGATACATTATAGTAACCTACTTTGATTTCCTATCAACTTGATTTGAAATCCTGTAATGCCCTCACCATCTTGTTTTGACTGAATTTCCCCTATTCTGCTTTGCTTGATAGTACCAAGTTTGAAAGTATAGGCAAAACTGTGAAGACAATAAGAATCATTATGACACCCATTCTGGTTGACTATTATCTTCTTTTAAAGTCCTGTAATGTCTCCAATGCTTTGGTTTTATTCTTTACTCTTTTGTTCAATTTTATTATAACTTGTAATTCTTCTTAAAATAGCAAGAGGCAGTATGGTAACCTTTGTTGATCACTTGTATTTTGTTTTTGCATTGTCTATTATGTCTATCCTTTTGATTTGACTGACTCTGTTCTGATATGTCGCATTTGGTTTTACTCTCTTCAAAAAAAATAATAAGAACTGTGGGAATAATAAAACCCAAAATGTGTAATTGTCATTGTACAAAAGAAAAGAAAAGAAAGTGCTCTAAAGGTTATAATTGCATATAAGTTTAAGTGTATAAGATAGATAACCATATTACTGAGTTTTTTTGGATCATTGAACAAAACTGTTTGCAGTCTCACTGAAAGTCCACTTTATATGCTTCAATTTTGTAACTTGAACAACTATTTCTAAGATGAGAAGGTGTAATCTATTAACTAGTGATTTTTTACTGTTTATTTTTTAAATTTTGTATTACTTGTACACTTTTTCTGTTTTTTTTCTTTTTCTCCTTAAATAAAAAAAAATGAGCATAGACTTCAAGTTTTAAGATGTTAAATTATAATACAATGCTATTAGTTTCACTAATATTTGATCCAAATACAGAGTTAATGTTCAAAATGAACCCACAGAATATATATTCAATAGTTCCTTAACATGTCACAGTGGGCTTTTAAAGATTTATTGTATTGTTAAATAATTTTTTATTGCAAGACAATTCTCCTCTTTTCTTGTGTTTCTTTTTAATTTCCATACCAAAAGAGTATGAGTTATGTTGAGTAGTAGGGGATATGAATATATGAAGTGTTATTGAAAAATATTGTGTGTTTAAATTTTAAAACTTTATTATGTTAAAAGACACATTTCCAATACTCTCCCTTAATATCTCAACTCCAACATATTTATCCCATCATTCTTATCACATACTTTCCTTTTCTATTCTTGGTACATAAATACAGCACAGGATATTTACACTTACCTTAGGAAATGGCCACATTTACATAATATTGCTTGTTTATTTTTTTGTCTTCATTCCATTCTCAAACATCTGCTACTCTCTACCACTAAAGTTCCTTTTCTCATTTGCATTGTTCTTGTACTTAGTAGTCATAGCACATGTTTACGTTGTGTAATGTTTACATTCATTGATGTGATTAGGTTCCTGTGAATGACATATGTTAGTTCTTATTTTCTCTTCTCCTCCTCTTGTTCCCTTACCCTCATGCTCCTAGATTATTTTGTATTTTCCAGAGATCTATTACCTTATTTCCTTCTATGTTTATAACTCTGTTTGTTTATAATTTTCCTGACTAAAATGAAAGATAGGATATGGTATTTACGCTTCTGTGACTTGTTTAATTCACATAACATTGCATTTTTCATACTCATCTAATTTCCTGCAAATGCCACAAATTTATCCTTTTTTATAGCTCAGTAGTATTCTATTGCACATATGTACTACATTGCTTTTTAAATTTTTTATTTTAAAGCCATTAAAACAAAAGATGGCATGATAAAGCAGATAAGAACAAAAAATGTAAGCAACACAGTATTTCACCACAAGACAAGCTGCAATTAACCGTAACTATGATAATGTCTCTTTCTTTGAAATAATTGAGCATAACTTCATATACAATAGTATCAAACAAAACAAAATAGTATAAAACCATTCAAGATAATGAAAGTATTACAGGGAATTAAAAACCAAACAACAGAAAATGAACAATGGCTATTAAAATATCTCATTTTTCATAGAAATTTTGTTTATATTATTACACATAATAAAATGTAAAAAGATACAACATGATAGAATCAATGGAAACAGAAGAACAAAAGCATGGAAGGACTTCAGAGCAAGATGATATTAAAACAGCACTGGATATTATAATGTCTTGTTTTCTTCAAAATAGCTGTTCATGCCATCACAGATAATAAAATCAGACAAACCAGGATAAAAACATTACAACTAATGAATGAAAACATTATAAGGCTTCAAAGCAATGTAATGGGTAATCATAATTACCATTAATTCTTATGTACTCTTACAATTTATTACACTAGTGAGACTATATGGTATTTGTACACGTGAGTTTCATTTATTTTGCTTATGAGTATGGTCTCACGTTGCATCCATTTATTTATAAGTATTTCAATGTGATCAATCTTTATAGTTGAGTAGTACTTCATTGTATAAAAAAACCACAACTTTTTTATTCATTGCCCACTTAATGGACACTTACATTGTTTGCAAGGTCTGGCTATTACAAGTTGTGCTGCTATAAACATGGGTGTATATATATCACTGTGGTATGAGGTTTTCAGTTCTTCTGGGAATATGCCTAGAAGTGGAATAGTTGGATCTCAGCTTTTTGTGCAATCTCCAGACTGAAATCTACAGTGATTGCAACAGTCTACACTCTGATCAACAGGGCAGGAGAGTTCACGTTTCCCCACAGCCTCTTTAGCATTTGTTGTTCATAGTTTTCTTGATTCGTTCTGGAGTGAGATAGAATCTCAGTGGGGTTTTAATTTTCATTTCTCTAGTGACTAATGATAATGAACATTTTTTCATGTATTTATTTTCCATTTGAATTTCTTCATCTGGGAACTATGTATTCATCTCAGATACCCATTTTTGGATTTGGTCTTTGAATTTCAGGGGTATGACTTTTTTAAAAATCCTTATATGTTTTAGAAAAAAGACCTTTGTCTGAGGGATGGTTCACTAAGATATTTTCCCAGTTTGTGTGTTTTCTTTTCAACATGTTGAAGATGTCTTTTGACATGCAGAAGCTTTTTAATAAGGCATGATTTCAGTTATTGATTTTGGGAAATAATTTCCCGTGCAGTTTGACTGCTGTTCATGAATTCTCTACCTACCCCAATATCTCCAAGATTTTCCCCTAATTTATCTTCCAAAAGATTGAGTATTTCTATTTTAATATTATGATCATTGGTCCACTTAGATTTTAGTTTAGTGCATGGTGATAGGCATGGTTTTAGTTTTCATTTTCAGCATATGGAGAGCCAGTTTTTCCAGCACCATTTATTAAAGAGAATGTTGTTTTTTCCAGTGAATATGTTGGTAATTGTGGTTTTATCTTCTAATCTATTCCATTGATCTTCAGATGTGTTTAATTTTAGTACCCTTTTTTTTTTATTACAGAAGCTTTGTAGTATAACTTCAACTCAGGGATTGTGATGCCTCCTGCCTTGTATTTGTTGCTTAGAATGGCCTTTTCTATTCTAGCTCGCTTCTTGTTCCAGATAAATTCTATGAGTGATTTCTCTAGATTATGAAGTATGTTGATGATATTTTCATTGAAATTGCACTGAATCTGTATAACAGCTTGGGGAGAATGGTCATGTTTACAATATTTATTGTTCCTATTCATGAATAAAAGATTTATTTTCATTGTCTGAGATCCAATTTCTTTTCCAGGGTTTTATAATTTTTCCTATATAAACCTTTTACTTCTTTTGTGATTTAAATTCCTAAGTATTTCATTTTTCTGGGTGCTAGTGTGAAGGGTGTGGCTTCTCTTATTCCTCTCTCAATAATTTTGTTGTTAGTGTATAGGAATGCTATTGATTTTTGAGTATTGATTTTGTATCTAACTACACTGCTGAATTTATTTATTATATATAGGAGTCTTTTAATGGAGTTTTGAGGGTTTTCTATGTAGAGTATCATGTCATCTGCAAATAATGATAATTTAAATTCCTCTTTTCCAATCTTTATGTGTTTTATTTTGCTTTTTTGTCTCATTGCTCTGGCTAGTATTTCCTGTACTATGTTGAATAGGAAGGGTGATAAGGGACATCCTTGTCTTGTGCCTGATTTTTGGGTAAAGGCCTTCAGTTTTGGACCATTTAATATGACTCTGGCTGTTGGTTTGTCATAGATGGACTTTATCATATTGAAGTAAAGTCCATCAATTTCAATTTTCTGTAGAGTTCTTATCATGAATGAATATTGGACCTTATAAAAGGTTTTTCAGCATCTATCGAAATTATCATATGATTCTTACTTTTGGCTTTATTGATATGGTGGATTACATTTATCGGTTTGCATACGTTGAACCATCCCCGCAAGCCTGGGATGAATCCCACTTAGTCATGGTGTATAATGTTCTCGATGATTTACTGCATCCTACTTGCCAATATTTTATTGAGGATTTTTGCATCAGTGTTCATTAGGGAGATTGGCCTGTAGTTCGCTTTTTTTTAGTTGAGTGTTTCTCAGATTTTGGTACTAGAGTAGTATTTGCTTCCAGAAATGACTTAGGAAGGATTGCTTCCCTTTCAATTTCATTGAAGAGTTTGAGGAGTCTTGGCATTAAGTCTTTCTTGTATTTCCTGTAGATTTCTGTAGTGAATCCACTGGGCCTGGGCTCTTCTTTGTAGGTAAGGACTTAATTACATTTTCAATTCCATCCATAGAGATTGGGTTATTCAACAGTTTTGCATCTTCTTGACCTAGATTTGGTACTTCATATGTTTCTAGGAATCTGTCCACTTCTCCTGTGCTATTGAACCTATGAGAGTAGCATTTTTGAAATAGATGTTGATGATCTTGGGTATTTCCACAGTCTGTAGTGATTTCACCTTTTTCATTCCTTATTGCATGAATTTGAGCTTTTTTTTTTCCTTTTGTAATAAGGTTTGTTAGGGACTTATCCATTTTATTTATTCTTTCAAAGAACCAACTCTTTGATTCATTGACTCTATGAATTGTTTTCTTAATGTCTATTGTATTGATTTCTGCTTTGATTTTTTAATAATTTCCTCTCTTCTTTTGGCTTTGGGGTTGATTTGCTCTTTTTCTAGATGTTTGAGGTGTAGAATAAGGTTGTTTATTTGTATTCATTCTGTTTTCCTGATGTGGGAACTTAGTGCAACAAATTTTCCTCTGAGGACTGCTTTCATTGCATCCCACAGATTCTGGTAAGTTGTATTTGTATTTTCATTTGTCTGTAGAGATTGTTTAATTTCTGCTTTAATTTCCTCTGTGACCCAATGAGTGCTCAAGAATGTATTGTTCAATTTCCACGTGTTTGTGTGGTTTTTGCATATTCTTTTTGCATATGTCTCTATGGTCTGATAACATGTATGGGATAATTTGAACTCTTTTGCATTTACTTAAATATGTTCTGTGGACGCATGTATGATCTGTTTTAGAAAATGTCCCTGATTTTTGGGTAAAGGCCTTCAGTTTTGGACCATTTAATATGACTCTGGCTGTTGGTTTGTCATAGATGGACTTTATCATATTGAAGTAAAGTCCATCAATTTCAATTTTCTGTAGAGTTCTTATCATGAATGAATATTGGACCTTATAAAAGGTTTTTTTTTAATTTCCTCTGTGACCCAATGAGTGCTCAAGAATGTATTGTTCAATTTCCACGTGTTTGTGTGGTTTTTGCATATTCTTTTTGCATATGTCTCTATGGTCTGATAACATGTATGGGATAATTTGAACTCTTTTGCATTTACTTAAATATGTTCTGTGGACGCATGTATGATCTGTTTTAGAAAATGTCCCTGATTTCAAAAAAAAAAAAAAAAGAATATCAAATAAATGAGAAGATTGTATATTTTGCTGCTTTTGGATGGAACACTCTGTATATGTCTATCAAGTCCATTTGTTCACAGGTGTGATTCAGTTCTTTTATTTCCTTGCTGATTTTCCATCAGGTTGATTTGTCTGTTGGTGTCAATGGTGTGCTGAGGTCTCCTGTTATAATTATGTTATTGCTAATTTGGTTTTTCATTTATATTAATACCTGCTTTATATAACTGGGTGCTCTGGAATTTGGTGCATATATATTTAACATTGTTGTCTCTTTCTCTTGAAGTTTTGCCCTAACCAATATGTAGTGACCCTCTTTATCTCTTAGGATCATTCTTACTTTGAAGTTCACATTGTCTACAAAAATAAAAACTACCCTCACTTTTTTTTCAGTTTCTCTTGCATGAAGTATTGTTTTCCATCTTTTGTACAAGAAACAATTAGAATCTATGAAATATTTTCTAGGAGATTTCCAGGAATTAAAAATTCCTTTCAAAACTGGTAAAGCCCCATAAAAGTAATTGAAGACACTCTCAGATTTTGAAGACAGGATTTTGGCTAATGATCATAAAAAGAAAGATCTTTGAAAAATAACAAGAGATCAGAAACATAACAATTCAGTAGCTGTAAAATACTGCAAAGAGAAACAACATAAGGATTATAGGTGGAAACACAAAAGGAAACAAAGACAATGACATAAAAAATCTAGTTGTAGAAGTAATAGAAGAAAATTTCCCAGACATGGGGAAAGATCCTGACATTCAAAGCAACAAGGTATACACAATGCAATTATCCATAACCAAAATAAATCTATACCTCAACATGTAACAATGAAGATCCCAGAAATTCAGCATAAAAACAGAGAACTGAAATCTGCTAGAGAAAAGGAACAGCTCATCTATAAAGGAAAGCCTATCAGAATTATGGTAGACTTCTGAACACAGACCATCAAATTAAGAAGAGCAAGAGGGTTACAAAATGAGCTCAAGGCCAGCCTGAACTGCATAGCAAGACCCTGTCTCAAAAAGACAAAAAAAAGAATATCAAATAAATAATACAATTATAATGTGAGACCTTAACACTCCATTATTACAAAGAGACAAATAAATAAACTAAACCAATTATCACAAAGAGCCACTAAACCAAAACTCAGCAAATAAATCATGAAACTGAATTAAATTTGCAAACAAATGGACTTAGTAGATGTTTATAGAGTGTTCCACTCAAGAAAATTAGAATACACATTCTTTACAGACACACATAGGACATTCTCTAAAATAGATCATATACTAACCTATAGAACATTCTTAATTATATGCAAAGAAATTGAAATTATCCCATGCATATTATCTGACCATAGTGGGCTGAAATTAGATTAGAAATTAATGACAAAAGATCTATAAATACATGAACATTAAATAGCACCTTATTGAACAACCAATGGGTAAAAGAGAAAATTAAAGAACAAGTTAACCAATATATACAATCAAACCAAAATGCAAATGCAACAGTTTGGAACCTGTGGGTTGCTGTATTGCATATTGCTATCCTCTAAAAGTGCTCATACTATTGTCTTTAGGTCTGAAAAATCAGTCAAACAATACAAGAATGAAGTTGTTTTGTACCTCAGTTGCTATCAACTCATCCTATGATCCTCCAAATCAGCTGGTTGCTTACAGGGGTTGGGGGGCACTCTTCTTGTCTCTCAGCCCATGCACCAGCTGGCTCAGGGGAAGGGCAGATGTGTTTCTTGTTTCTCTTCCCAGCCCCACATGGTCACTGCTTAAAATTTTATGCTCCCATCTTTAGATATTTTATTTCTATTACTATAATTAAATAATATGGTGAAAATGATTTATTGTATCTCTGTATAAATTTATACTGTAAAGACATATTCTACATCATGAGACCATTTTATCTTTAAGTATAACTTTTGGAATTTATCATTTAATCTTCAAATACAACATAAATGTTTCATTAGAGATCTATATTTTACAAATGAAAGAATTACATGTTGGGTGGTACAATTGTGTTTTTAGTAATTTATAGATATTAGAGTTGAATTTATATCTCTAACTTCAAATCCAGTGCTGGAGGACCAGGGTACTTGACCCCAATATAGAAATTCCACTGATGAAAAGTCATGCCGCAGGCAAGTTGGTCTCTTTACAGCAGCCATAAAGAGAAGGGAGAAACTTGGGGAAAGAATACAGCTGTTATGATTTGTGTTGGGACATCCCTTCAAATCCTCATGCACTCATGGGTAGCAGACTTTGTGGAAGGGACTGAATCTATATGTTGTGATTAATTCAACACTATGATTATGGGTTTGAATGCTACACTCACCCTAGGGCATGTAGTCGGCATACAACAGGACAGAAAGAGGCTTGCACACCCACACTCCCTGGTGCATTTGTCTTCTGCCACCATGAACTGTTGCTCCTCTGCTATGTGTCACCCTGCCTTAAAGTCAGCTGATTATGGACTGAAACTTTTACAAACTGTGAGCTAAAGAAACCTCTACAGATTATGAGCTAAATAAATCTTTCCCCATTTAATTTTTAGTATGAGGCATTTTGTAAGAAAGGTAATAACTTTCCAACTCATGCCTCCATTGACCTTTCCCCAACCAGGTGCCACCTCCTAACAACACACTTGGCTATGAACTTAACATGCTCAATGGATTAATCCACTGACATTGATGAGTGTAACATCCCATGATTCAGTCACTGTTTAAATCTGTACCTCCAAACACAAGACTTTGAGGGGAAATTCTCAAACTATACTATAACATACTATTGCAGCACCCAGAAGGCTCATGTCCATCTTGTCATGCAAATTACATTTAGTTCAGCTCTAAGTGTCATGAAAGTCTTAAAATTTTCAATATTGGTGAAAACTCCAAGTCCAAAGTCTTTTCTGAGACTCAAGACAAACTCTTATTTCCTGTGAAAATAATACAGAAAATTAAAAACTTCCAACATGCAATGGCCCAGACTCAACATTCTTAATTCAAAAGTATATAGGATAGAGAGGATTCAGACAAAAGAAGTGCAAAATCCAGAAAGGCATGCATTAAATCTTTAACTCTGCATTAAACACCTGAGATTGTGGTGCACTGTGAATTCCAAAAGGCTTGGGCAGACCAACTTCTATAGCATTGCCATTAGGCCTCTTTGTTTGTGCTGTGCACTCACTAAAAGAGCATTGTCATCCTGTTCTATGCTGGCCATTGCCCTAGTTATTTGACCTAATTACCTTGTAACTGCCTTCACAAACACAGCTGTTTTTCTCATCTGACCACCCTGAACACTGACCAAATTGCTATAAATTAACTACAGCACCACTATACTGTTCTCTATGCATTTTCACCCGGATTTTTGATTGCTATGTTAACCTTTGTTCCCCTTTGTGAGGGACAGATGTTGTCCAAAATTAAATGGCCACAAGCTTCCACACACTGTCTTAACCCTTATAATTAAAAACAGATATTACTGTAATGAAAAACAGATATTCCTTGAATTAGTAGACCAAGGGCTGTAAATTTCTTCTGAGAAAGGAAATAGCTGACCACTGACTGTGAAACTTCCCATAAATTCTCTGTCCTCAAGCAAAAGGGAAAAAAGGTCTTCTTCACTTTGTTCCTTCTCCCATCATTTGCTTTGTGGTTTTCTCCTATAAAAGTCTGACAAAATTTTAACCCAGTTACACAGCTTTGCAAACTCCAATTGCACAAAACTTTGTCACTGGTGTCAGCTTAAATAAAGCACTCCTTTTTCTTTTAAATGACATCTCACCTCATTTTTGGGACAACACTTTGGGGTCTCATTTTTGGGCTACAACAGTTGTACTGGCTTTGCTTGCTGCCTATCCACATTCCTAGTAAATCCAAACTTTGGGGTTTTTTTCTGTACTTTTGATTCTACTGTCATAGATTCATGAACCAGCCTCTCAATGGCAACTTGCAAAGCCTCCTGGGTATTCTTTTAAAATCGATGTCGAAACTTTCATTTTCTCATCAGTCTTGCATTTTGAATGTCTGAAAAATCACCACCATGTGGATGATGCCACGGTCTGTTGCCAGCTCTAGAAACAACTAAACCCCCAAGAGCTTGGCTGCAGTAGCCTTTGAGTGTGTCAGTGGCAGAGCTGAGGATTC
This sequence comes from Cavia porcellus, assembly GCF_034190915.1. NCBI lineage: Eukaryota > Metazoa > Chordata > Mammalia > Rodentia > Caviidae > Cavia > Cavia porcellus. The sequence continues at coordinate 49,726,622 of NW_026947486.1, forward strand.
ACTTTAAGTGGCTCTGAGTGGGATACTCTGTGGCTGTCTCCTCAAAGCAAAGCATTTAAAGGAATTTCCTCTTTAAAGCCTATGATTCTGGAAGTGCACTATGGAGCCTCCTCCTGAGATGCTTCACAGCTGCTTCTCCTACTGTCCAGGTGCAAAGTATTTGGCTTCTTTTCAAATGTTCAAGTCTTCCACAAAGATGTTCTCCTTCACCTAAGTTTTCAAGAAGTAGCTTTCTTACAAACCAGAAACCTTTTAAAAATATCTCTTGGCTGTGCATTTTACTCCTGATTCTCACTATGAATGTGCTTAAGACCACTAAACAGATCAAATGCCACACCCTAAATTTTGGGCTGCCTTAAAATTTCTTCTGCCAGATCAATTAATCCACTGATTTTATCTTCAAATATGATGAAAAGTTTTCTGAAAGAATGTAATACACCTGACTTTTAGAACAACTGCCAATAGAGTCCTTATTCCAAAATGAAACTTCCTGAACCTGGCCTCCACTTGCAGCGTATCTATATCACTTTTGTCTTCCAAGCTCCAACAAGAATCATTAATTAAGTTTACAGTATTCTAGAGCTTCCCCAATCTTCATCTTTTAAACTTTATCAACTCCTGAAACCAGTTCTAAAAACTTTTAGGACACGTGATCAGGTGCAATCATAGCAAACTACTTCTCTAGGACCAATTTCTCTGTTAGTCAGCTTTCTCATTACTGGGAAAAATAACTGAGATAAATTAAAGAATAAGAGGTTTATTCGGACCAAGATTTCAGTGATTTTCTTCCACACTTGGCTGGCTTCAAGGCAAAACAATATAATGAAAGGATATGATGGAAAAAAGGCATTTATTCAAGGCATCCAGAAGCAGAAATAAGGAAGAGAGGAGTTAAGTACAAGAGTGTACTGTTTCACATCATGCTTCCAGTGTTCTGCTTCCAAACAGACCTTACCTTGTTGGAGACTACTATGAAGCAGCTCTGAGCAGGATTTAAATTTTATTAATTGGCTTTCTATGTTTATCCGTGAGTCTGTCCTAGGCCCAGGCCCCTTGCCTGGCAACGGGAGCTGATTCATAGTAAGTGAACCTCTATGAATCACGGTCCTGGCTGAGGCCTGTAGTGCCCTGTGAGGCCAGAGATACCTCAAAGGGTAAGATAAGGCCACAGCTGCAGACACTCTGGCTCCAACCCCAAGTAACAAGGTAGGGACTGCAGCTGTGAAGATCACTCCTATAGTCTCACTTTTACCATGTCTTCATGATAAGACAGTGCTACTAAATTAACTTGATTCATGACTTGGAGACGTCCTTGAAGTGACTCCCAAGGTCCTACTCATTTCCTGCATTTTCCTCAATTTCTCCACTCTTTGTCCTTGGTCTTAATATAAGTGGACTTATCCAGAGAATCCTTTGTCTTCACCTGTTGGGAGCCACCACATTGCTGAGCCGCCGAATATAGCGATCATGCGGCCTGTGGTAAAGAGTAAAGCCTGAGTTAGATTACCCCTCCCATCGAGCACGTTAGTTTCCTGCTTACCGCGTAAACAACCCGCTCAATAATATGTTAGCCAATCAGCTTGCCTTGCTTACTTTAATATGATTGGACACTGTATCCGTATATATACTGGTGCCACCCCTGGGGGGAAGTAGAAGCCCGGAAGGAGCTGCGGAGAGCGGACCGGTAGAGGCTTCGGAGCGAAGCCCAGAAGGAGCCGCGGAGAGCGGACCGGTAGAGGCTTCGGAGCGAAGCACGGAAGGAGCCACGGGGAGCGGACCAGAGGAGGCTTCGGCTGGGAGCGATCCCAGGGCAGGCTGTACGGAGAGAAAATAAAAGAAAAGGTTGTCCACTGCCAGACTTTGTCGTGTGTCCTTCCTGCCGGCCGGGAGCGACATCGACATTCACCCTCAAAGAACCAAGTTTAATTAAAGGGTTTTGACCCTCCTGGAGCCCTAAAAATCATACAATTTGTCTCTTTTTATTTAATCTCTGCCGTACAGTCATTTGGGAGATCAGGGATCTAGGACAGAACCCCATACTACCTCATAACTGGAATTTAGCTACAAAACCCACTGTTTGACTAACCCACTGATATGTATATTTCCCCCAATATTCAATCACTTTCAAACACATGAGGCTTTAGGGGGACATTTTTGGTAAGATACTGAACTGGACATTGACTTGCAATCTTTCTGTTCCAGCCTCCAAGAGTGTTGCAATCAGAGTTATGCCCCACCATGCGTGGACATATAATACTTTTATGTTTGTGTCTTTTTGAGACTGGGTCACTCTATGCAGCTCAGGCTAACCTTAAGCTCACTTTGTAGCCCAGGCTGTTCTTGAATTTGTAAGTATCTTCCTGCCTCAGTCTCCCTAGTGTTGGTATTACAGTTGTGTGCCACCATGCCCACCTTCATATAATACTTTTTAAAATATCAATGTCATGTAGAATTATTGGTTAACATGTCAGTTTTAAATTTAAGTGGCATTATTTCTTGTTTACTATCTATGCTAAAATAATTACCATTATGACACTGCTTGATTTTATACTTACAATTCTAAACATTGTACAATTGTGGTTCTTGACTTACAGGTTTTGGAGTTAAAATAGTTTGCCTTCTTGAAAAATGATTTTAAAAACCAAAAGGTATGTTGAATTTTTCACTCTTTAAAAGAAGGTCTTGTGTAATGACAAAAACAAAAAGGAGAACAAAAAGCCAGTACATTATCAACTGTTTAACAGAAATTCCAAAAATTGTATTTTTAAAATCTGTCCAAATTTACCTGTGATATTAGAAGGGCTGAATGTTTAATTTTTGAAGTGTACTTTGTACTGAAAAAGACACCTTATCATTTAGAATCTAGCACCTAACCATTTTTTAAAAAAATGATTCTTTTTAGCACATATAATTTACATATAAATGACATTACCTCATTTGTCAGACATTTGATATATTTAAAAATTCTATGGGCATACAAAACAGACATTAGTATCCACATTTCAAAAATAAAAACCCAAGGCTCTGAAACATTTAAATAATTTGAACAAAATCAAAGCTCCTACAAGACTTGGGTATCATTCTATTTGACCACACTGGTAATAGTGTAATTTATATCAGAAAATCTCCTTCATACCCTATCTTTCTGGAGCTAATTATATTTAATAAAATAGTAGAGCAGTGCAAATCAGGAGACTTCCTTATCAAGTATATTATTCATTAATATTTACCTACATGCTTTGGGAAAATGATGATGTGATTTACAACTGAAAAAACATTCTTAAGATGACAAAGTCAGGAAGTATATTACTCATATATTCCTTAAAATACCAGAGATGTATTTCTCCAGATCAAGAAATAAAGAAAAAATAAGAAACTCAAGAAGAAAAAATATGTATTATAAAAGAACTGGCAATAAGCAGTGCAACAGTTAAAATATCACTTGTCAAAACACTTCTGCTCATATTTTTAGGAAGTTAACAAATAATTTCAATAGACTAATATTAATACATTTTCAAGTTAGTAATAAAAAAGATTATGATTATAATTTATATCTAAAATCCCTGACTGTGTAAATAAATGCTGGAGAATGATGGAAAGGAGAAGATGGAAGCAAATACACACTATTGCTTACACCCTGAACATCAGCACAGACAGGCCATTCTTCAATAAACAATTAATGTCATTTTACATGTTGAAAAACATGTTCTTGGTTTGCTGGTTTCATAGCAATCAACATGATTTTATGGTCTGTTTCCAAGCTTAAACTATTACAAACTCTGGTGCTATAATCTTATGTATGCATATATCGCTGTGGTATGGTTCTTTTAATTCTTTTTGGGAGATTTCAAGAAGAGGAATATCTAGGTCAAACAGAATCTCTAGTTTCAGTTTTTTGAGGAATTTCCACATTGATTTCCACAGTAGTTGCACCAGTCTACACTCTTACCAACAGTGAAGAAAGGTCCCCTTTCCATCAGTCCTTCCAGCATTTGTTATTGTTTGATTTCTTGAAGATAGCCATTCTTTCTGGAGTGAGATGGAATCCCAGTGCTGTTTTAATTTGCATTTCTTGAATAACCAATGATGTTGAACATTTTTCCATAAATTTATTTTCCATTCATCATTCATCATCTGAGAAGTATGTATTCATTGCAAATGCCCATTTTTGATTGGGTGTTTGAATTTGGAGGTCCTTACTTTTTAAAACATTTATATATTTTAGATAGAAGTCCTTTGTCTGGCGGACAACTGGCTACAATTTTTTGCCATTCCGTGGGTTGTCTTTTCACTCTTTGATGATTTTTGTTGTTGTACAAAAGCTTTTTAATAAAATTAGATCTCATTTGTTGATTCTTTGTAGTAATTCCAATGCAGTCTGGATTTTGTGCATGAAGTCTTTGCCTACACCTATGTCTTTAAGACTTCTATCTAATTTATCTCCCAGTAGATTTAGTGTTTCTGCTTTAATGTTTATATCTTTGATTTATTTTGACTTTAATTTAGTACATGATGATAGGCATGTCTCTAGTTTTAGTCTTCATCATGTAGAAAACCAATTTTTCCAGCACCACTTATTCAAAGAGTTTACCTTTCTTCCAGCAGACGTGTTTGGCTCCTTTGGCAAAGTGTGTTTGAATTTTCATCTATGTTTTCTATTCTGTTCCAATGATGTTTAGGTCAGTTTTTTGTTTTTTGTTTTTTTTTTTTTGCCACTACCATGCTGATTTTATCACAGTAGATTTGTAGTAAAAGTTCCGGTCAGGGTTTATACTGCCCCCTGATTTGCCTTTGTTGTCCACGTTTGTTTTGCTATTCTAGCTCTATCTGCTTCCAAATGAATTTTAGCAATATTTCCTATAGTTCTGTGAGGTATGCTAATGATATTTTGATTGGTTGCAATGGATTTTTGACTAATACATTTTTCTCTTTTCATTACTATGATTTCTGTCTTCTTTTTACAGGAAAGGAGTTATTCATACTTTTTTCTTCTAATCGTTCATCATCTTTTAACTCTTTTATAGTTTGATAATAAAATGATTGATGAGAACTTAATGGAATTTCTTAAATATATTAATCTTTGAATTTTTCAAAAGTTTAAATCAACTATTTTATATTTTTCCTCTGAAATATTCAAATAGTTTTAAAAGGTAACTGGTAGAAGGGCCAGGGTTTTAGCTCAGCGTCATACGCACCTGCCAGGCAAGTGTGAGGTCATGAATTCTATCCTTGGTGCAAAATAAATAACTAAATAAATAAAACTTAAAAATAACTGGTAGAAAAACCACTATGGGTTCTCTCTGAGAAACTTCAACTATTCCCAAGACTTTAATGATCACCCATATATAGAATTTCAAAAATCACAAAATGTTCATACCACCCATCTAACCTGCAGTATGCAATTTGATATCTCACAAACACTTCACTACTCGGAACTGAACTCATCATCTACTCATACCTTCTGTGATAGTTAAGCTTTGCTCACTTGAGCAATAAATACCCAAGTAAACTAGATCAGCATAGTTCTGAGTGTGGTTGAAGGGGCTTACAGATGACTCACCCTGGATGTGAGTGGCACCAAACAATTGGTTTGTCACCTGAATGGGATAAGAGGAAAACAAAGAAGGAAGAATCACTTCTGTTTCCTTCAGTGGAGCCTCAGTCATGACCTTCACGTTGGACATCATTTCCTAGCTCCCAATGGAAACTATTCACCTTCCAGCATAGACCCTTCAGCCTTCAAGTGCATACTCTTCAGCCTCCTGATATAGACTTGCATGGGACACTTCAGTGAGTACCAGGCCTTATAGTGGATCTTCCAGCTCTCCAGTGCACATTTAGCCCTTTGAAGTTTTTTACACCTGACACTGCAGGAAGCCACTGTAAGCCAAATATGTAAATTCTTATATGTTTGTATATCTTGTATTGAATCTGTTTCTCTTATAAGCACTGATACACAATGCCTACTACCCAGTAAAACTTTTAGTTTCCATAAAATCCTATGCCTATTGTCATACTGATTTTTGCTTATTTTACTTAGCATAATGTCTTCCTGGTTCATACATATGTTACAAATGACAGAATCTGTTTACATTGAGGATTTAATTGCATTTCATTGTGTATAAGTGTTACATTCTTTATCAATTCATCTGATGAAAAATATTTAGGTTGGTTCCATGTATTACTATTATAAGTAATGCTGCAATGAACATGGAAGTGCTGATATCTTTTATTGTACAAGGTAGTTTTTTTGTTTGTTTGTTTTATATTATTTGCTTTTGTTTTGTACCAGGGATCAAACTCACCACATTGCACTTTCCAGGAAAGCACTGTGCTGCTGAGATTTTCCCTGGCCCTCGCACTAGTTTTAAATTCTTTGGATACACATCCACTAATCGGATTGCTGGATCAGGTGGTTGTTCTAAAAAGCAGATTTTTAAAATCACAGAAAAAGAGATAAGTATGTGAGGGTGAAGGATTTATTAATTAACATGATAAAATCAATGTAAGAATTATTTAAAACATGAATCAAAATAGTAAAGATAATACTACTGTATAATCTAGCATATATATTCAAAGGAAATGAAATCAGATTGTCTAATAGAAAATTGCATTCTCATATTTCTGCAGCATTATTTATGACAATGAAGAAATGGAAATAACTTAGGTGACTACTAACTGATTAGTGGATAAAGAAACTGTGGTATATATACACAAAGATTTTTAAGGGGTCAAATAAAAGATGTGGGCAAGAACTTAAACTATAATAATTGAGGTTAGAGAAAATGTATGAATCTAAAATTCCAGAGGAAATTAGTTCTACTAATGATAACAAAGTCAAGAACATGATGATTGTTCTAGATGGTGAAGTAAAGATGGAGTAAAAGTCATGACATGAAGATATCATGTGTCCAAAATAACATTGAAGATACCTAGGATCACCAAATAACATTAAATAAGATATAGAATCTTAGAGTGTCAAATTTAAAAATGAAATAAAATATTATTTTAAATCATTGAGTCCTGATTATTTTTTAAGGTGCCACAAGTAATATATATATATTAATAATACCTGGGATACACTTCAGAAGTGTCCCTATATGAGAACAGATAAATGCTAATATCCAGTAGTGATGTCTAGAAATCCACATTTATCAAATTGTTCAGGTTATTTTTTGTATGTGAATTTTCATCACTTGTAGTTTAGTTCAAAAATTTTATTTCACAAGAATACCACTTTAAAGATCAAGATTTTATTCTGACTCTAATATTTTCCTTTACATAAAGCTGCCAATTATGCCCTAAGATAATCAGCATGAATTGTAAAGACATACAATATTTAATGAGAAATGGTCTTTAAAAAGAAAATCCAAATTCTTTTACATATGCTTCTGGTTCTTAGCTGACTCTTCTATTGCTATATATTTCCCTTATGATGCAATAAATTTATTCCCATATCTCAATATTTACATTTCTTGTTTCCTCTCTCTGGACTATACAGGCATTCTTTTTATTTTATTTTATTTTATTTTATTTTATTTTTAGCTTTTTATCGGTACTGGGGATCAAACTCATGACCGCCTGCTTGCAAGGCAGATGCTTATGCTGCTGAGCTAAATCCCCAGCCCCTATACAGGTATTCTTGTGAATGGATCCTCTGCTACTCAGGTTTTATATCAAATGTCTGTTCTTGGAAGAATTCTCTGTCTCCCAAATCTAAAGTAACTCTTAACCCAACCCAGTCACCTTTCACAGTATTTATCACCAGTTAAAGCAATCATGTTTACTTAGTTTTGTACACAAAATGTTATCTTCTACCAGATTGAGAATTGTGTTTCTTTTATTTCTTGATTCATGCCCAACATGTAGAAAAATGCCAGACCATAACAGTGCATCACAGGCAGGAATGGTATTAGTCACACCTGACTGTAGGCAAACAGGAAACTGATTAATGGTAGAGAATTTTAGAACAATGATAAAATAAAATGAAATAATTCTGCCTTTTATCATCACTGTGTTTTGCCAGTTCTGTCATATATCAGCGATAAGATATTCCGTTCTTTTCTTTGATGGCTTTTTGCTTTAAATTCTAACATTTTTAATTACTTTTGAGTTTAAATCATATACATATTTGTAATATTCAATGTAGAACACTTTTATGACATTCTAACAGACATTGTAGTTTCAGGAATGCTAGTTGGGAAAATTCACAGTTGAGCAAATATTGAGTGAACTACATGCATTCTTGTAGAAAATATGTTCACAGGGCTGGGGATTTAGCTCAGCGGCATAAGCGCCTGCCTTGCAAGCAGGCAGTCGTGAGTTGGATCCCTGGTACAGATAAAAATGAAAAAGACAAAAAAAAAAAAAAAAAAAAAAAAAGAAAATATGTTCACAAAGTTTCTGAATTGTTGAAATTTCATCTTGGCTACATATTATGTGTCCATTCCTGGTGATTATCACATATTCTTGCACTTTAATAGTAGACTTTAATAAACAATGATAGCATGGTGTTTGTAAAAGACAGAAAGAGAATCTGGATTACTTCCATTGTACCATTTTATGTGACCACTTCAAATGAGTTTGTTAAGCAAGTCATTTGTTAAGCAGTAGCATAACATAAGAAAATGGGTATTTAGATTTTTAAAAGCAAATTTTAGGGAATGACAACAGGATAAATGAGAAAAGATGCTTGTAGACTCTCAGAAATCAAAAGGGATGTATTTGGCTTGCTCAATGATTTAAACCAAGCCCTGGACAATTGTTCCAAGTCATGGACAAATGATGTCAAATTTTCATTCAGCCATTTTCAGATTCTTAAAGGTGAAAATTTCTTAAATTGTTAACAACTATGGTAGAAATCTATAATTTTCTGAAGGTAATTTAGTTGAAGTTTTCAATTGCAAGAAATATGAATTCCCTTATATATGATTCTAAAGAAATAAAGACATGGTTGATATTTTAATACTTAAGAGTTTTGGATTTCTATGAATATATCCCAATCTTAATCAGAGTTTTATGACTTTTTCTGTTGATATACCTGTTACTTGATGGTAAGGAAACTTCACTGATACTAAAATTAATAAAAAGTGTTCATCAATTAATTATGAAAAAGATGCTGAATTTACTTAAAACATCTATTGAATATGCAAAAGTATTAAATTTTGATGATGTTATTGACATTAAAATAACAGTTTAAAAACTATAATATTCTTTACTGTGATAGACTAAATTGTAATTTCTTCTCTGAAAATACATTAATGAAGTTTTAAATTATTATCTTTATTTCCTTTATTCTTTGTATATATATCTAAATATATGAATATAAATAAAACAAAAATTGTCACTCAGTTTTGTTTGTGACCATCATAATTAGTTTTTTCTTCTTCTTCTTCTTTTTTTTTTTTTTTTTTTTTTCGCTTTTTGAGACAAGATCTTGCTATGTAGTACAGGTTAGCCTTTAAGTAAGTCACTGTGCGGTCTAGGGTGGCATGGAACTCATGGTAATCTCCCTGCCTCATCCTCCCGGACGCTGGGATTTCAGTTATGAGTGAACATGCCTGACAAGCTTTATTTCATGATTATGTCCTAAAATAATTTTGTAGGGAAAGCTGAGTTAAGACAGGAAAAGTCTTAGTGGAGTTTCTGGCAAATGCTGACTGGAGTTAAAGCCCTGATACAGCATTTAAGAGAAGCAGGAAAAACTGATAAACAAGCTTTGGTTAGGACCCCAATTTACTCCTCCCCACCTCTAGTAAGGTAAAAGTGGGGAGGGTACTATAGAAAACTCAGTATATAACACATGCACTACTTTAATGTCAATGACATCATCAAAATTTAATATTTCTGCATATTCAATAGATGGTTTAAGTAAATTCATCATTATCTTTGTTCATAATTGACTGATGAACTTTTTTTAAAATTTTAATATTGGTGATGTTTCCTTCACATGAGATATATATAATGTATATGTATAATACATCTGTATTATACATATACATTATATATACATACATATATATACACATATATATCATATATACATTCATATATATATATAAATATTACTATGTTACAGCGCTAAAATGTACATGTATGTACATGTATGCCTTTACTAATTGTTAACTTGGATTTGAATGTAAGGCTCTGATATAAATTTCAGAAATACATACCTTGTCAGAACAAAGAAGGTCAAAAGGAGTTTAATAAGGAATGTGGACATAGGCAATAGAGATGGTAAGTGACAAAATCAAGGGTCTCAAGGCCCAAAGTAGTCAATCAAGTCGTAATAACTGTCAAGGGGGTGGGTCCCTTTCTTGCCATGTACTATAAGGGCCTAAGAATAAAAGCCCTGTAGCACCTGAGTACCCTACCTTATTCCAACAAAGTAGCTGTCTATGTCTTCATTTTCTCTTTCTTCCAATAAAGTGATTTTTGTTTCTATTGTTAAACTCATATCTTTAATTGTCTATTGGTATAAATTTTATGAGGTTCGGATAGATAAAATCTGTTCTCACTCTAGACACAACAATTTTGTCATATAGAGGAGGTTCTGATAAAAAGCTCTGCTTTGGGTATCAAATGTGAAAGGTGTTCCATTAATGCCTGGTATATTGTTTACATTTAATCATTAGCTGTTGAATGAATAAATAAATGAATATGGAAAATATCGCTGGACATATTTTGAATATTTTTCTCAGAATTTTTCACAGGAGGCCTTGCCTTATTGAGAATACTGTATCTACCTTTAATATATTTTTCAGGCAGCATCAAAGTTATACTTTTAAAATGTAATTTAGATGAAGCCACATTTTTTGCTCAAAGTTCCCTAATGACTTTCCATCTTATTCAGAATAAAATCTAAATTCCACGTAGTAACACAGTTAGTCCCTACATAATATGATTTTTCGCTACCTCTGAATGTTTCCTTTTCAATTATTTTCATTTTTACTAGTTCAGGTTTGCAGTAAATAATGATTATATGTATCATGGGAAGTTGGTTCAGTACACATCTTAATAAAGAGCAAAAAAACATAATAGGAACCGGGGAGATGGGTCTTCTGCAAAAGTGAATTTAAGTCAATGCAGCCATGGATTAAAGGGTATTTAAATTAATCTGCAGTTCTTTCTGCATGGTGCACTCGTCCCGTCCGTAAAGTCCTGCAAATCAAGCTTATCAGAGTCTTTACCTATTCTGTGTAAACAAATTCTTCACCCAAGGTTTTACTTTTTATAGTGTTTGGCCCGTTGTAATATTTGTTTTTCTCCTGTAGCCATAAACTCTATGAGAAAAGAAGTGTTTTGTTCCATAGGTTGAACAACTGACTGGCATAGAGTTGGTGCTACGTGACGATTTTAGAACGAATAAATGAATTTGCCCATGTATGGTAGAAGTAACAAGTTCTTGTGACTGCGTAATTATTTTTAAAGAGATTTGGACTAGCGTTGCAGTTTCTTAGGTACACAAAACACAAGTGCCTGAAAACAAAAATAATGAAAAGTTGCCCTCAAATAAACAACTTTAAACTAAACTATGGCGAATACTATTATCCAGGACAGACAGGATAAATCAAAAAGGCAAACCGTTTTCGTGGAATGCAGACGACTAGCTGACTGCAGCAGACGCCAAAGCAACCTTAGGAGGGCGGAGAAAGGGCTGTCAGAGCAGCGTAAGGGGGTGGAGCTGCTGGGAGAGCTGTAAACCACTATTTTGTCCCTCTGCACTGTCCGTAAGAAAGATTGGTGGAGAGGTCAAAGAGATGGCGCCCTTTAGAGTAAGTGAGAACGAACTTCTTAGTGTCTTTGGGGTTATGCTGTTGTTTTGTGCTTTTAACGTTCCAATAACTGTAGAAGGGATCCTCCTATCTTTTTAAAGGAACACCATAGCAAGCGGAGGGTAGACCTGAGCTTGTAAGAGAATTGAAAAGATTAACCTTTGAAACGTGACAATATCTGCCTGTCCTCTTACTGTTAACCCAGCCTGGAACGCCGCTCGCTCCTTAGCCCCCTTTGGTGGACTGTTAATACAGTGAGTAGGTACTAAAGGGAAAATTGGTGAAAATGGCCGTCCGGGAAAGGAGCTGCTGCAACAAAGACAAAAGGATCCTTGCCGTTTATCTCTGTGTACAGGGCGGAGTTTTATGACCCTTATGGATGGGTTTTGTTCTAACATTTGAGATGAAACTGACCATGATACAGATGTCCAAATCTCTACTAATTTATAATTAGTATTGCTATGGTCAGTATTCGAATATCTTGTACTTTCTGAATTTTATAAGGAGAAATTTGCTTTTACTTATGAATCCGTGTACCGGAAGCGACTCTGTTGACTACTTGGCTGCAATTGCCTAAGTAGATTTCAATTAAAAAGGACCTCTATATATTTACGTAGCGCATTTTTAGTGTAAAATGTTTTGCTAGACTTGGAGGAGTACAGATGTGCACAGTTCAGTTCAGTTCAAAGTCGATCTTAAGTAGGTTCGTTGTCCACCTCCTGTGTATAGTTGCGGTGCTCACACTTTACCTCAAATATTACACCTTTTTAGCTGAACCTTGCCTCTCATGGAACCCATTTTCTTATGTGTTGTCCAAGTACTTATACCAAAAGGTAAATCTTATTTTGCCCTTCTTTTACTTAGAAGCATTTATCTGTACTGCATTATTTTTGCCCAGGGGTCAGATTAATAGTTTTATTCCAACTTGCCTTGATTCTCGCTTCACTCTGGAACGTTGTTCTATACTGAACTACTTGTTTCACCTCTCTGTACCTTTTTACCTAATCTTTCGATTGTGCCTGAAGTGCCCTTTCCCATCCTTATCTAGTTTCTTTCTACTCATAATTTATTCATTTAACAGATATTTATGTGGAGCCTCCCCATTGGCCAAGAAAAAAAATGCCTTTACAAGAGACAGCTGCTGACCTCATGGGCTAATTTAAATACTGTAACCTCCCTTCTCGCTCCCAGAGAGCGCTGGGCTAGGCATACTCAGCACAGCATTTTTTACACTGAAAATGCTATATACTGTACTTTTACCATCCTAAAAAGCTTGAGGGCAGTAATTATAACATGTTAATCTTTGTATTGTTAATAACACAGTTCTGGCAGGCTGGGAACTCTTAAACATTCTACATGAATAAATAAGTGCTCAGAAATGAGGCTAAAAGAGATTAAATTCTGTGTAGTGAATAGTACAAAAGACTGATTCAGAGGAAGGGAAGTGCCTTACATAAAGAGAAGTGCAAAAGAGAAACCATTCACCACTACCCCCACCCCCCTACCTCTTTTGAAAAGAAGAAAAGCTTGCTGAGCAGGTGCAGACAGAAGAAATAGTCTGTGGTTAAATGCAGATTAAAATAGTGCCTTATCAATGAAGCCTACCAGAGAGAGTTGAAGTCTTTTTGTTTTAAGTACTGGAGAGTGAACGCACTGAACTGCATCCCCTCCCCAGCCCCTTTTTTTATTTTTTGAGAAGTCTTTTAATATGACCATTAAGTGCTTATTGTAGCCAGCCACTATACTGAAACACTTTATAGATGTTAGCTCATTTATTATGAAGACAACTGTATGTGGTAGATGTTATTTTACAGATGAAAACTGAAGTTTAGTGAAGTCAAATAAATCGGTGAATGTCATAATGCTAATAAAAACTGAAGTGACATAAAGAAGCATTAGTAGAGTAATTAATAAAGATCCTAGATTGTAAGAGGCTGAAGAAAGAATAAGAGATGGAGAACTGGCATTCACTTAGCACCTACGTTAGCTATGTGTTTTACATATATTATTTTCAGTTTAGCCCTCTTAATAGCCTTAATATATGTATAATATTTTACAGATTTAGAAGACTGAGGCTTAGAAAAAATGCTTATTTGGGATCATATACAGCTGCTAGTGGAAGAGCTGGTTTAATCACAGTTATATTTGACTGTAAAGTCTTCACTATTTGCTTCTTTGGGAAAGGAGATATTATTTTTTATAGGAGTTTAGTGGTAAAAAGAGGGGAAAAAGTTTGAATGGGATGGCAAGTTGAAAAAAAAAAGGTATCTTTTCATTTAAAAAAGGAGGTATGAGCAAGTTTAAAGACAAGGGAAAATGTACTGAGAGCTAGTATAAAGGGAAAGATAGTAGTAATCACAATTATTATGTGTTACTGAGCATTTACTATGAGTTAAGCATTTCACTGTTTTTTACGAATTCCTGATTTATTTTTTGCAGTGGCACTATAAATAGGTCCTGTCACTAATCACTGCTTTATAGGTATGGAAATCAACACCAAGAAAGGTTGAGTTACTTGCCCAAAGAAACATATTAGTAAGTGATAGAGCTAGATCTATAAAGTCAAATGGTCTGGGTTGGAGTTCTGGACTCTTAACACAGAATCTGGACTCTTAACTATATATATAAAGAGGTGGTAAAATTAAGAAGACAAGTAAAGGGATTAGCTTTGATATAAAGGAAACACACTTGAGTGTAGAGGCCACAGTTAGTAGGTGGAAGATGAAAAAAGCAGAGATTTTGAAGGACAGAAGAGGGATACTGAGGGACCTCACATTGGATGCCTGTGTCTTCTCAGCGTGATGTTTTCTGCTTAGTGAGGGAAAGTACAGTGTGGCTTTAAGAGTTCAACAAAGAAAAAGGTTAGAGAAGGGCATTTTAGGAGCTTTAGTAAGGCATCATTACACATTAAATAAGATGAATGCTGAAAAACAAGTGCCCAGCTGAGGTTAGTTGTTTGCACTGGATAAGGAGATAAATTAAAAAGAATGGGAATGATAGCCTAGGGTGCAGAGAAGACTGTCAGGCATAGTGAGAAGGAAAAGGAAGTTTCAAAAGATTGAGAAAGATGAAAGGGCATGCAGTTTTAAACAGGAACATTTATGAATATTTAGAGTATCAGAGGTGAGATAATGTCTAATGATTATAGGTAATGTGTAAGGTAGTTACAGTAGAAATTGCTAAGATTGGTCTGGAGATGTAGGTGGGTAGTAGATTTCTTGCCTAATATCATAGTATACGGAGGGAGAGGAAAAAAGGAAAGAGGAGGGAGGGAGGAAAAGAGCAAGGAGGGAGAGAAAACCCATAGAGAGGCAGACACACACAAACACACTTTTGGAGCTCTTGGGGCATTTAAGGCAGCATCTGTGAGGTCAAGTTATCCAAAGAGCGTTTCTATGAATTTTGAAATCCCAGAGTTCACTAACAAGAAATAAGAGAAAACAATCTTGAAGGTTGGTAGATTTCTGAAAATAGTTAATACACATCTTGAAATATAAAAGCTTGTTGAGGTAATGCAATGGTGAAACACTGGTGTAGAATTAGTCTGTTGAGCTAAGACTATGATGATCTTTCCTCATGTCTTAATCAGGAAAAATAACAAGAGGATTTTTTTTCATGTAAAAAGACCAGGAGAAGTGGTAGTGTGGAACAAAAGTAATATTTAATTATTGCCAGGGGTTTAGAGTGAGTTCAAGGAAAATTCGAGTCTTGAAAGATGATTTGTTTATAATAGAATACCTGCTATGAAAATGGCTACCATTTACTGAGTGCTTCTCATGATCAAACTTTGTGCTAAACCATTAATGCACATTATTTCATTTAATTCTCAAAAAATCATCTGAGGTAGATAATTATTATTGCAAAGTATAGATCTATAAGGAAATAAAAGCTGCAATGGTAGGAGTTGTAGCCAGAGAAAATCTTGCGCAGTTTTTGATTTTGGGTAGTGATAAAGTCATTGTGTGGACCTGACTCTCTGGGATTATGTTTTCTTTCTTTTCTTCTTCCCCAGCTTTAGGTGTAATTAGTGTCATTCCCAAAAGTCTTTGTCTGCATTATGTAAGAGGCTTTTCCCTATGTTTATCTCTAGGAGATTTATGTTTTTCGATCTTAAATTTAAGTCTTTCATCTATTTTTGCTTTATTTATTTATTATTTTAAAAAAATTTTGTTTAAAGGGAAAAAATAAAACAGAAAAAGGGCAGAAGTAATACATAATTTCAAAAAATAAACAGAAATCACTAGTTAATAAATTACATATTGTCCTCTTAGAAATAGTTGTTCAAGTTATAAAAGCAAAGCATACGAAGTGAACATTCAAATAGTGAGACTGCAACCAGTTCTGTTGATTTTATTTTTGTATTTGATGTAAGATATATTTAAATTGATCCATTTTAAATTAAATTTTATATATGTTGTAACTTAGGAGCTAACTTCCATTTTTTTCACATAGCTTTTTAGGGTTTCCAGCGCTATTGAAGAGACTATGTTATCCAATGTGTAGCCTTAGTAAACTGTGTTTGTTTGGATTTATTTCTGTACTCTCTATTGTACTATTGTATTTCACTGTCCCTGTGTGTCTTTTTACTGCCACCATCACAGTTTTGATTACTGTAGTTTTGTAATACAATTTGATATTGGTTTGGTATTTCTGCCTTTGTTGGTCTGGGTCAAGATTGCTTTGGCTATTTAGGGTATTTAGTGATTCGTTTCTTTTTCTTTTTTTTTTTTTTTTTTTTGTGATGAGAATCAAATTCACAACCTTGCACTTGGCAGGCACTGGGCTGTTGAGCTATATCCCCAGCCTCTGGATCTTTAGTGATTCTATATGAAGTTTGTAATTGTTTTTTATTGTGTGGAAGTGTATTCCTTGTTTACCTAATTTTCTGGAGTTTTTATTACAAAAGGATGTCTCAAATCATTTATTGAAATAATCATATGAATTTTTTTGTCTTTCTGTCAATGCAGTATGTTTATTAATTTATATATATTGAACTATCCTTGTGTGTCTGAGATAAACTCCATTTGATCATGATGTATGGTTCTTTTGATATACTGTTAAATTCAGTTTGGTTGTATTTTATTGAGGAATTCTGCATATGTTCATCCCATAATGTGGATATTTGTAGTAGTAAGATGTGGAGCCATTCCAGAAGGCATTAACTCATGATGGCATTCCTTTTTTGAATGTGATGTCTAAACCTGCTGGTCACCCATCCATGCCTCTGATGCCTATTTGGGCCCATTGAACCAGGTAGTGAGTGCTAATTACAGTTTAAACTCATTGCTATTTATCTCTAGGGAGGCATGCAGGCCTTGATATTGCTTTCCTTTTCTGAGACTTAGTTCTCTTCAAATTTGCCTCCAGCTACAATTCTGATATCTGTGTGTTTTCATGCTGACCTCTTTAATGGCTCGGTCCCTCTCTGTATATTAACTTTTATCTAAATTAGCTGTCTATAATAATAGCAGCCCAAATGTACTAAGACAGTGGCAGTACTGCCAATGGGCCTTGAGGTGCAGGAATTCCTAGCAGTAGTAGATCTGTAAATCTGTGTTTAGTTGGATCTGTAGAATTGCCATAGCAACTGGGCAAGAATGACTAAGTCAATCATCATCACCTTGTGTAACACATTTACACAGGTGCAGGACCAGGTCTCAGTGGCATCTCATCATGACTTTACCTAAGGGAGATGGGATGTGAAATTAGCAAAGATCTAACTTTGACACTGTAATCATATATTTCTTTATATAAAAACATGACTTTTAAAAATGTACAGTACATTATTGTTATCTATGATCATTCTGTGATGGCACCTTGGGACCATTTTTGTTTGTGGGAAGATTCACTATTTTTTATTATTTTAATAATGTAGGTAATCCAAAAGTTAGTTTTATGATTTAATATACTAGCAATTAAAATGCAAACAGGGTTTCTTTTGGCAACATGAAAAATACAAATTTGATCTAGAAAATAAAGCTGTGAGAGTAGTCAGAAAAATTCAAATGGGGAGGGTCAATGTTGAGAGAAGGAGGGGCAAAATTTATTACAACATTATGGTAATGAGTAGATTTGGTGTCTAGAAAGGGCAGAGAAAGGAGAAGAATAGAAAAAAAAAGTAGGCCAAAATGCACATAAGTTTGCTTTACAAAGTTTATTTGGTAATAACAGTAGCATGTTACTTTCTCATTTCTACATCAAAATCAACTTCATATTATTTAAATATCTAAATATAGAAATTAATACTAATAATGTAGTAAAGTGGTTAAGTTAAAGTAGTTTTGGAGTAAGGAAGGTCATTTTTTTTCTAAGCACAACTAGAAACCTAGACATCATGCAGGGGAATATGAATGAAAGTGATCTCATACCAGTTACAGCTATTTTGTTGCAAAATCCCTCTGAAGTGTCAAACAATAAACAATAAAAAACTATTTTTTACAAATGCCATAAAGAATTCACTTGCTTTATTTGCAAAGGACATTTACAAGTCAGTGAGAAAAAGGTAATTCTAATTTTTAAATGAAAGGAAAAACAGGACTCTAGGGAATTTAGCTCATAGAAAAAATAGAAGTGATTAATATCTATGAAGTATGATGCATGTCTTTCCTATGGAAAGAAATGTTAATCAAAACCAATCTTTAGACGCTGTTTTTCTTTACAGGTTGAAAAGATAGGAAGCTTTAATATTATTAAACATACCAAGGATATCATTTCATTTCATATGTCAGAGATGTTTTATTTTTTCCCACCTTTTTAGTACATGTTGCAGTACATAATGATTGTGTTCACTGTAGGGGATTCGTAAATGTATGTAACACATTTCAGTTCCTTTCATTTCTCCCTCTCTGAACCCTCTTATTTTTCTAGCATCAGATTCATTATTTATCTTATAAGGTTTTATAAAACCAATTATCACATATATATAAAACCAGACTAATAGGCCAAAGAGCATTATAAAATATGTAAGACAATTGTACTAAGTCAAGGTACACTTTTACATATGTTGTCCACAGTGGATTGATTACAAGGCTTTTTTTTTCTTTTTTCCTGTTATCTGTATTTTATTTGTCTCTGTTTCTGTCTCTCTCATGTAAGAGAGACCATGTGATATTTAGACTTGTGTATGTGAGTTATTTAAAGTTATGGTCTTGAGGTGTATCCAGTTTGCTGCAAATGATTCATCCTTTTTTGGCAGAGTAGTACTCCATTCTGTATAAATACCTTATTTTTTAAAATCAATTTATGTGTCAAAGGACACAGAGGCATTTCCAAGATTTAGATTATAAATTGTGCTACTATAAACAAGAATATGGATACATCACTGTGGTATGATGTCTTTAACTCTTTTGCAAAGTTTTATTAGAAGAGAATAGATGAGTCAAGTAGAATTTCTACTTTTAGCTTTTTGACGAATCTGCATATTGATTGACCTAGTGGTTGTGTCAGTTTACATTCCCACCAACAGTGGAGAAAACTTTCTCCCCACATCCTTACTAGCATTTGTAATTGGTTGTTTCTTAATGGCAGCCCTTATTTTTGGAATGAGATATTTTATTTTTAGGTAATGTTGAAGTCATAAGTAAGCCTCTAAGTGGCATGGCGTTTTGAAAGAAAATTAGCAATATTAAAAAAAAATAGGGCTGCTAATCTCCTTTGCTTCTTCTAATGATAGGAAATTTATAATTCACAGGTGAGAAATCCAAATGCATTTTACATGACGTTCATGGCAGCATTGTAAGGAGTAGCAAATAATTGGAAATATAAGACATGTCTTTGTGTGTACTGGGAACTACCATGAAAAAGAATGTGCTAGATTGTTATATGCTAATACAGAAGAACTTTTAAGTCAGAAAGGCAAATTGAAGAGCATAATTATGTTATAATCCATTTGTTTAATAAAGAGGAGGAGAAATGAATATTTATGTGAGTGTCATTATGTCTTCTGTGAGCATAGTGAAGTATTTGGGAGATTTCAGCCTGGAATCATAAAAAAAATAAAAATACAGCCTGAACTTTTACAAAAGTTTCTGGACATGTCATCCACAGGTAACTTTATTTGAAACACAATCAAGCTCTTGAATACTTCTGCCGACCTGTTTCTTCCCAAAGTTAACAAAATATCGTGTCTGTCCTCAATATCAAATCTCATTGTCTCATAAAAGGATCCAAGTCCTATCTCCAAATCAGCCTGTCTTAGTGTGTGTTTCTGTTTTCCCCTATTGTGTCCTTTCCAGAACATAAGTCAGAACTCCTCAGTAGCCCTGGCCTGCTTGGGATGGAAGGGGAGGTAGAGAAGAACCTGCTTATGGGTTTTATCCCTGTCTTTTTAACATTGACTTATAAATGTAAGAAGATTCTGAAAGGGTATCACAAATATCTTTAGCAATATAATCTGTGGGTATTGATCATAGAAAAGGAAGATTGTGTCTTTCTTTCATAGAGCTTGCCTTTCTGTATCACCAAGTGTCATCTTATTATCAGAACTAAGCAAAGCATAAAGAACTGTGGTAAAACCAACAAACAAAACAAAACTGTGATGCAGTTGTTCCACAGCTCTGTGCCAGAGCTGCAACTTGAGCATGTTCCAGGCTTGTTATTTACCCTCATCTTGTAGTGAATAACCCTGTGTAGACCTTGTTCTGCATTTTATTGCTAATATATCTTTTATATAAAAATATTGAAAGTATTGACTAAGGAAAATATACAGATAGAACTTTTTTAGATATTGGTAAATTCCCTTCCATAAAAGTCTCTCCAGTTTGCATCCCCTCCAGCAGATTAAGAGTGTGTCTTTCATTTTATTAACCTATTGTAATATGTTGCAAATATTTTTTTCGAATTTGTCATTTGTTTTACCTTGTTTGTGGGTTCTGAGGTACAGTTTTTTTCTTATGTGCTCAGATGTATGGTATGAAATTAAATGTTAGTCAATTGAAAAGTTTTAACTAGTACAAAATATGTGTTGTGACCACAATGAATTAAAACCAGTAATAGAAAAGTTGAGAAATTCTCAAAGAAGTAGAAATCAAATAACACACTACTAAATAACCAGTGTCTCAAAGAAGAAATCACAAATTAGTGTATACTTGGAAGTAAACTGAAGTAAAAATGTAACATTCCCAAACTTAGGTTATAGAGCTAAGTTTCCTGCACCTACAAGGACACTGATAGCGATAACTGCCTATATTAAGAAAGAATTCCTCAACATGAATGTAATTATATATTGCAAACATTTATTAACAAATTTTCGAAAATTACAAAAGATCTCAAATCAATACCCAAAACTCCCACCTTAAGAAAATAGAAAACAAACAGAATAAACCCAAAACAAGGAGAAGAAAAGAAAGATTGGACTAACAGTAAATACAATAGAGAATATTAAAAAATTAAAAATCCAATGAAACCAAAAGTTGATTCTTTGAAAAATGCAACAGTGTGAATACATTGAATGACCAAGATAAGATAAACTCAAATTCCTAAGAGCAAGAGTGAAAGAATAGCATTACCACCAACTTTAGAGAGCTTTTTAAACGAATTCAGGAAAATACTCTGAACAAAGTCAATCAAGAAAATAAAAATTTGAATCAACTTTAGCAAGTAGGGAGGTTGAGTTAATAATTCCCGCAAAGAAAACTCAGTTCTAGTTGGCTTGACTGATGAATTGTACAATAGGATTTTAAAAAATAGTTAATAAAAGCTTTACTAACTCTTTCTAAAGAAAGGAGGGAACACTTTCTAACTCTATTGGGCAAATATTACCCTTAAGCTAAAACAAGACAAAAATATCACAAGAAAACTACAGACCAGTATCTCCAGTGAATGTAGATATAAAAATCTAGCAAACTAGATTAATATAAAAAGGATTATACATCATGACCAAATGGGATTTGCTGCAGGATGGCAAACTTGTTTTAGAATTAATCGGCACATTACATCATATTAATAGGAAAAATAAATTCATTTCAGCAGTCATAGAAAAATGATCTGACATCCTTAACCAACTTTAGTGGTTAAAAAAAAACCCAATAAGCTAGTAATAGAAGATAATGTCCTTACCGCGATGCACTGTATCTCTTAAAAACCCATGACTAATTGTGAAAGGGTGAATGCTTTTTTCATAACATCAGGAACAAGCAAGAATGTTCACTTTTACTAATTTTCTTCTGCTTTATACTGGAAGTTCTAACCAGGGCATTAGTCAAGCAAAAGAGACAAATGAAACCAGACTGGGAAAGGAGAAAAAAAAATATTGTGTCCATTTGCAGATAAACATGATACTGTAAACAGAATATCCTCAGCAATACTCCTCTTATTAGAACTTCTTAATCCTAACTATAATTTAGGACCCATTGATGAACCTTTCTCTATCTTTCCTCCCCACTCTCCCCTGCCTCTCTTAACCACTGTTCTACTCTCAGTTTCTATGAGACCAACTTTTTTTTTAGATTCCAAATAGTGAGTGCAATCATGCAGAACTTCTTTTTCCATGTCTGGCTTATGTCACTTGACATGATTATCTCCAGTTCTATTTATGTTGTTGCAAGTGACAGAATTCCATTCTTTTTTGTGTTTGACTAGTATTTTACTATGTATGTGTACAAAATTTCTTTACTCATTTATTAGTTGGTGAAATCAGCAGCCTAGGAAGACAAAACTTTTAGTGCACAATAGTGTTCTACTATTGTGAAACATCACAGATAAAACTGAGGCTATAATTTCCAGCTTCACAAGCAAAGGTAGAGTGCAGAGCTTAGATGTTCATCCTGGAAAGGCAGAAGGAATTCAAACAATCCCTATCCCATCAGGTTTGTGTTAGATAATGAGAGACGTTTATCCCTGTGAGGTAGTAATGAGCCCTGTCCCCCAAGATGCCCATGGAAAATGCACAGGAAGTCTGGACATCTACCATCACTTAATGGTAATAAAGCACCCATTCCATTTCCCTTTAGAGAGGTAACACAGAAGGTTTAGTTGAGATTCAAGTGTGAAAGTCTTATCCTCTCCACGCTGAAGGTGTTGATGAAGGTCATGTGGGAAGAGTAACCAGACACTTCTATCCCTCCAAGCCAGGGTAGTAAAACTAGAGAACTAGTGGAAGGCCTAAACTCCCACTTTTACTCAGGAAAGGTAAGGAGGCCCTCTCATTCTTCAGTGTCAGCAGAGGGTGAACAAGGAACTTACAACTTCTATACCCAACAGTAGTAATAATACAATACTTTGCTTTTCCTGGCCAGAATGGTGTTGGAGAAAGACAATGAAAATTAAAGTTTATAATAATCCAGAGCTTTATAACATAATGCCCAAAATGTATGGGTATTACCTAAAACTACATACTATACTAAGAATGACTTTAATTTAAATGAAAGAAAGATGATAGATAGAGATCAATATGGGAGATCACACTTATGTTAGAATAATAAAAAGACTTTAAAGCAACCATTATAAAAAGAGCTCCATAAGAAATTATGAACATGGTGGAGGCAATTTAAATCATAGAAAGTCTCTACAAAGAATCACAAAGCTTCAGTAAAGCAATTAAATATATTCAAAATTAACAAATCTAGAACCAAACAATATAATGTCCAAAATGAAAAATTCAATGGGTAAACTCAACAGCAGAATGGAAATGACAGAAGGAAAAATTGATGAGAACTTTCTAAATCTGCAAAAAACACATCAACCAACATGTCCAAAACCCTGAACAGATACAAATCAAGATAAATCCAAAGAAATTCTGTCAAAATATAATATAGATAAGCTTCTGCAAAAAAAAAAAAAAATAGAAAAATCTTGAAGGTAGTAAGAGTAAAACATAACTTACATATAGCAAAAAAATCAAATAATAAATTACCTATCAGAAATCACACATATCAGAAAAAGTAGAACATTTTCCAAATAAAGAAAGAAATGAATTGTCATATCCAAAGTGTTAGGTACAAAGAAAGGATCTTTAGAACTTTAAAATTTTAGGTGTATCAGTGCTTACTAGAGAAACATTTAATGTAAGATTTACAAATATATAAGAATTTAAAGATTGGCTTAGTATGGCTGCCTGTAAGAGTCAGGTGTGGAAAAGTTCAGAAGGACTGTCTGTACACTGGAGATCTGAAGGATCCAGTGGACGGGCTGGAGCTCACTGTAGCGTCCCATGTGAGACTATATGAGGAGGCTAAATGGTCCGTGACTGAAGGCTGAAGTCCGTGGCCCCAATGCAGAGGAGCATCGCAGACCAGAAACAGTTCATAGCAGGGGAGGCAGAAGATAGCAAAGTAGCAAGGCAGCAGAGGCAATAGCAGCAAGACTGCTTCTCTTTTTTATATAATCCAGGCTACAATCTTTTTGGGTGGTGTCAACAACACCCAAAGTGGGACTCCAGAAAGTATAGCAATCATCGAGAAATCAATTGCAAATGCCAGTGAGGATGTGGGGAAAAAGGAACACTTCTCCACTGTTGGAGACAGTATAGACTGGGGCAGCCATTGTGGAAATCAGTGTGGAGATTCCTCAAAAATCTAAAACTAGAAGTTCCATTTGCCAAGGTATTCCCCTTTTTGGTATCTTCCTGAGAGATTTAAAGCACTGCACCTCAACATTATATGCACACCCATGATTATAACAGCACAATTTAGCAATTTCTAATAGCTAAATCTTGGAAATAGCTCAAATGCCCATCAACAGATGAATGGATAAAGAAGATGTGGGGTTTTTTTGTACACTACTGTGCCATAAAGAAGGGTAAACGAGACATTTCTAGGTAAATGGATGTACCTTAAGACCCCATTCTTATGTGTGAAATAATAGGACGCACATGTTTGAATATCACATTGTTTCTCTTTTATGATAAACCCAAGTGGTAAATAAGGAACATAGTGAGTGGATCTTAGAAATAGGACCAACATGTTCAAATGGGAAGTAGAACAAGGGAGAAGAAAGTGGAAGGGAAGGATGGGAAAAGAGAAAATGGAAACAAAGATTGTGTAAATAGAGATGGTAAGAAGGGTTGAAGAGAAGGGAGAGGAATGAGAAAAAAAGATATATTTCATACAGGTACAAATTCCCTGTAATGACTGTGATCATTGTGTATGACTAATATGTACTAAAAAAATGGATAAAGGCTGGGGGGGGGGGCTGTAGCTCAGTGGCACAGTGTCTGCCTGGCAAGTGTGAGGCCCTGTGTTGGATTCCCAGTACAAAAGACAGAAAGCCAAAAACAAAAAACAAAAAAAAAAAAAAAAAAAAAAGAAGTTTTAAAAACTAAAAAAAAAAAAAAAAAGTGTAAAAAAAGAAGTTAAGATGCCTTGTCATATATATCTTTCACTGAAAGTAGTAGCTTCCCAAGTTAAGTCATTTTGTTGGTGAAATTACAAGTTAACTCATTTTGTTAGCAAAATTAATTTCTTTGTAGTTGCATGACTCAGGGATCTAGATTTTGACATCTTTTTGGTGTGCTCCATATCTTAAGTTGTAAACACTGCATACATATCTTTGCTTTATGGGGTTGTAAAACATAGCTCTTCATCTATCAAACCAGTGAAATCTCTCTGGCATGTATAGCAAGATTCAGTTTTTCTCTGTCTGTCTTTATTTTTCCCTATATAATCTGTTAAATTTTGCCATATGACATATTTGTTTGAATTTATATTGTTTTGTAAGTCTTTTAACATAAAACTTATGTGCCATGGAACTTGTCTTTTTAAAAAGGTTTTACTTTATTTACAAAGTTGTGCAACCATCACCACAATCAAATTTTGAAGAGGAGATGTTGGGGGTTTAATACAGGACCTTGTGCATTTTAAGTCAGCCGGTCCCACTGGAACCATCTGAAAAACAAAATCACCTAGAGGGAGAAAGCTACTCCTGCAAGTCTCTGGGAAGACTTGAGATTTCTCTTCAAAGTACAAGATGCTACTGCTGCTACAGGAAGCATGCAAATCTGCCTCACTCCACGTATTTGGACTAACAGTGAAATTTCTTCCACTGACTTTTCTCTCATTTTCTGGTAGGGTTTTTCTTCCTTTAACCTAGCCTGTGAGCCACGGTACCTAAAGAAATTTAGAGAGCAAATAATCACAAGCCACTCCCAACTTGGGATGCTCTTCGGGAAATGATATAGGAAATAAAGCATAGCCTACCCTGACTGGGAAAAGAGGCATAGGATCCCAGCACTACCTTTCAGGGCCAATACGTAGAAGTTCTTGTGGTTTTTCCTGAGAGTTAGAAGGCATAGGAGGGCACGGATTACAAAAAGAGTTCATTATCATGGCTTTCCTCATGCTACTCTACCCTGTGTCTTCCAGGGTATATTTTTATCTTGCTGTTTCTTCTTTGACTCAGTGAAAGCTTCCTTTGCACAGCCAGTTTCTTACTTTTCACTTTTAATTTTTCAAATAAATGATGTCAACCATAAAACAAAGTTGTAGGCAGCCAGGAAATGTGACTCTGCAATGGCAACATGTGACTACTGAGATTGAAACCAGAAGTCCATTGTAGAGCCTAGAAATTTGGAAAAGCCAAGAATGTGGAATGTCTGAGGAAAGATGTGAGGAGTTAGTGAGCCAGAGCAAGACAAAGGCTTTGAGATTAGCAACTGGCAATGCCATAGGAGTGGGACATCCCAAGCCCTTTTCCAGTTCATATCTCATCACCAGAAATTGTGCTGGATGCTAGAACTACAAAGTATGAACGTTTGCCCTCCTGGGTTGCAGTCTTGGTTTGGTCTAATTTTTTTCTACCGCATATTCCTTTCTTTTAAAATAGGGATGTTCATCTTATGTCAGCAGATTTTATGTTTCTTTTTGATTTTGACAGAGGCTTATAGGTGAGAGATTACCTTGAGTTTTAGAGGAGCCTTCAGACATGGATGTTTTAGCACTGCTGAATCTGTTAAGACTTTTGCCACTCTTAGAGATGAACTAAATGCATTTTTCATAAATTGATGTGTATGAGTCCTTTAGAGGATATAGGCGGAGATAATACAATTATCTCTACTGCCTTTATTGAAGTGGGTGTGGCTAGGACCACTGAAAAGGGGTCCTTCTATTTTGGGTTTAATTGTCAGCAGGTGTCCCCTCTCTCATCAAGTTTTTTTTTTTTTTTAATTGGTATCAGGGATCAAACTCAAGACTACAAGCTTGCAAGACAGGTGTTTATGCTGCTTAGCTAAATCCCCAACATCTCACCAAGTTTTTAACGAGCATTTGTTCTTCAGGATGGACTGTAGATATAATCCCTCTGGTCCAGGAGCTGGTAGGATTCTGTCCCTGTACATTTAGATGGCACTGTGTACTTTGACTAATGAGATATTGTAAGTGCTTTGTGACCTCTAGGCCTGCTCTCATACCAAAGCATAGAAATAGCCTCCCAAATAGGCTCAAAGTTAGTACAGTTTGAGCATATTACAATCCTTACGAATACCACTGGCAGCAATCAAAACCAGGACTCACATGTCTCTTGGCAAAACTTTGGCAGAACTCACTTTGGGGTCTGGTAGGCTCTTTGTACTTTTCCAGAAGATTGTGGCTACCAGGTGGAATGAAGGTGGTACTTACGGCCTCCCCAAAATTCTAGGAACACTATAAACCAAATTCCAGGGAACCAGTTTCTTACTTGGTTCTTAAGTGTGTCGCCTTGAAGCTGTCATCTTATAACAAATTCTTGTAATGTTACATCTTGACACCTGTAAAGTAGGGGGTCTTGCTTATTTCGGGGATGTCCAAAGGCATATTTCTTACTATCCTGATGCAAAATACTTCGCTTTTTTCCTTTTTCAGCAACCAATGTACCTTTGCAAATCTTTACAGGCCTCAGTGTTACAAGCATTTTTTTTTTTTGGTCACCAGCAAAATTTTTCAAATTACTTGTCTGTCTTTTGTGCTTGCTCCTTATAGCAGATATGGCTAAAATCCAGGAGAATTGTGCATGCCACAAGCTTAATATTGGGCTGCCTTAAAGTTTCCTGTGTTGTACTAATTAGTGTGCCACCCTTGTCATCTCCTGCAAAGCTCAGAATACAAACAAAATGTAGACAAATTACCTGACAGAATAACACATGTGGCCTGGAGTCCAACTGTCAATGGAGTCCTTGTCCCCAACTGAGATTTCCTGAGCCTGGCCTGTACCATCTGCATTATGATATCATTCTGATCTGGGCTCTGATCAGTGTTGCTTATCAAGTTTGGCTTACAGTATTCTATGGCTTCTTTAGGAAGAAACTTTAAACCTTTTCAGTTACTTCAAAAGCCTTCTAAACCACATAGGTAACAGTCACAGAAAAAGCGCACTTCTCTGGACAAAATACTCAACAACTACCACTTCAAGGAGAATAGTTTTATTTTGGCTCACAGTATTAGAAATTTCAGTTCTTGCTTGGCTGGCTCCAACAAAGAAACAATGTAGTGGATGGGCCTGCTATGAAGGAAAACTGCTTATGTCATGGAGGCTATGAGCAGAGTGAGAAACAAAGAACAAAGTAGGGAAATACACCATTCTTGATTACACTTCCAATTAACCTGCCTATTCTGACTCACCTCCACCTTCTAATTACTAGTCAGGTATATTGCCTCTGTCTTAGTCACTTTTCTTGTCACAGAGACAAAATACTTGACATCCACAAGTTAATAGATCTAAGAAACTTATTTATTTCACAGTTTGTAGAGGTTTTAGCCCATCATCAGCTGGCTCAAAATCAGGGTGGCATGGAAGACAGGCATCATGAGGAGAAACAGTTAGTGGTGGGCAGAGGGTAGAAAAGCAATCAAGATGGAAGCAAAACAAGCCTCTATATTGTATCCAGGATAAGGGGATTATTGCAGTATCAAATCAATCAGTGGATGACTCATTAATTACCCACCCCTAATCTTAGCACCCTTAATCCCAGTACTGTACCATGAATGAATTACACACTTCAGTCACCTCTGAAAAAAACAGAAATTTTTAAGTTGATATGATCCCATTTGTTGATTCTTTTTATTTGAATACTTCTTGTGCAATTGGAGATTTGCTGAGAAAGTGTTTGTTTACATGTTTATCTTTGAAAATTTTGCATATTTTGTCTTCCAGAAAATTAAGTGTTTTGTTCCGATGTTGAGATCTTTGATTCATTTTGATTTTAGTTTATTGTATGATGAGAGATGAGTCTTGTCCATCCTTTGAGTATAATTTTGTATCTTCTAGATTTCTGTTTAGAACTTTGCATGAACTGAAATCCTTTGTTACATTGTTCATTTTTGTTTTATATCATTTTATTTAGCTCTGCTAACTAATTATTAGTGTTTTGGTAAGCTCCCTGATTGTTTTGTGTAGTGCTTCTTCCATTATCTTTTTAGAGATATCTTTTTACATCTTGATGAACACCTTATTGATCTGTTTTATAATCTCCATTGTTACCTTTTTGAACAATTTAGGTGTCTTGCTTTTGTTTTCCATAAGTCTCTCAGTATCAGATTTAGGGAAATTGGAGTTTTGAGAGGCAGTTTGTTGCTTTGTCTTCTCATGTTTTTATTATTTTATAAAATCATTTTTTGTTTTGTATTTAGGTTTGTGTTTGCTTATAGTGGAAAGACGCTCATGTGTGTTCAGAAATCTCTTTCGTTTAATTTTCCGTGATATATTTTGGGCACAGCTAACCATAGTCTTTTGTCTGTGTCCCAAGATCTGTCCATCTCTGTTAATTTTGAGAACTATATGTAGTGCAACTAGCCCTACATTCTGTTCTCCAGGAATAGACAATAGTTTCGTTAATGTCATAAAGCTGTTAATGTCGTAATCCAGGTGTTGGTGGAAACAAAACTGATTAATAGCAACAATTATGTGACCCTGACAATTTCAGGCAAGCCAGCAATACTAATATTGTCCAGACAAATTGGATGTTGACATGTTATAAGAATGAGTCATGTACCACCATTAACCATAGAAAAGGAATTACAATTACAATATAAACAATAAGGCAACCCACATGTTGACATATAGCAAATACAATGGTACTTCAGTTCTCAAACTTAATTTTCTTCCACTATTTTGGAAAAGAGTGCCACGTTTGTATAGGAAAGATGGCTCTGTTAGTGTTTGCCACCCAATAGAGAGTTAGCAAACGAAACAAAACTTTGCTGATGCTTTTTTACCCCACCTCTTTGATGCAGGCTATGCTGTGCAGGCTAACTTTGAACTCATTTTATAGCCCAGGATGACCTTGAACTCATACTGATCCTCCTGCCTCAGCATTCAAAATGCTGCGATTATAGGCGTGTGTCACCATCTGTGGCATGCTGGATGCTTTTATTCATGAACTTAATTGTTCACAAACAAATGAATTCATTAACCGAAGTACCACTATATGTACAAAATGCAACAAATATTCTTTACTAATCATAGGAATTCAATAGTAATAACATATAATTAACTGTATGAACATGCCTAATCTTTATACTATATTAATCATATAAGGATGTGGAATGGGAGAATACAGGAGGAAAAATTTGAAAAATTAAACAATGGGAGATGAGGAGAAAAAATTTAAGCAGTATTGTGTTAAAGACTATAAATATATTTATCAAATTATCTAAATGTAACAAAAAAGAAACAACAATAAAACAAAAAAGATGGAAGAAGAAAAAAGAGTATGGAAATTAAAAACAAGAAAAATTGAAATCTAAAGACAAAGAAAAAAAAGGAATACACACACACACACACACACACACACACACACACACACACACGGAAGAAGGCCAAAGGAAAATTCTCTAAATCTCAGCAAAGACATGAAGAACAAGTAAAGGAAAAAATACAAGAACAGAGAAAACTATTTCTGTATATTTTTGAATGAGTCGTCTTCTTTCTGGATTCACAGTTTTGGAGTCCAGAAATTGATAATTTTCTTGGTTTGTCCTTAATGGCCTGTGTATTTGTGAGCCCACTCCCTACTCTAGAGGACTCTCTTGTTTATCCTAAGCTCTGGCAGTGGCAAAGCCAAGTTGCGTCCCTGCTTGGTCTGGAAGATAAGGCAGTCAGACCCCAAATTCATGCTGGATGCAGAGAGCAGGGTGAGGACTCAAGTACTCAATGCTGGCATTTCAGCACTTTCAGAACCAGAACAACTGAAGTTTTCCCAGCCCCATTCTCTGTCCACAGTGATCCCTCATTGCTGTCACTACGTTAAGGTAACACTGGGAACTTTGAAGTAAAGTTGCCCCCAGGTATTCTGAATTCCAGATTCAAATAACCCCTTCCCAGAATGGCACATGACCAAGCACTCGCTGGCAATATGGTGGGCACCTGTGTTGGAATCCATCTGGCCCATTACTGCTGTATGGAGGGAATCACCTTGGGGAAAAACTCTGTGGTGTTTTTGAAGATCACAATACCCATAGGCCCCCCCACCCCTTGAATCTCACATCACTGGCTCAGTCCACTGCTCTGTTTCTTCTACCTAAAGCCTCCAGTGTTCATCTTCCTTCTGAAGAGCCAGGCTTTCCTCTGCATAAACCTTGAGCCAGGAAGCCAGGGAGACATTTCCCACTGGTTTCCTTCATTAAAGCTTTTTTTCCCTAAACCTTTTAATTTTCCCCTCAGTTCCCTCCCAGTTCCTAGCAATACACTTTTTTTTTCCTTTCCGAAGTTATTATCTTCCAGTGTCTGTATTCCTGATTTTAGAGATTGAATTTTGCTGCTACTCAACACTCTTCCCAAGAATCCTTCTTTTCACTGATCTCATGGCTCTTGCTTTATTCAATATTGCCCCTTGTTTTTGTTTTTTGTTTGTTCATTTATTTTGAGATAGGGTCTTGCCTTGTAGTTCAGGCTGACTTTGAACTATGTAGCCATGATTGGTCTCAAACTTGCCTCATCCTTGATACTTTAGAAAAGGTCAGTTGTATAGCTGTTCCCTGTGTTCCTCAGTGGGGTTTTTAAGCAAAAGAAATCATCCAGAAAGAACAGTATTTTTATGGTTTGGATCTAAAATTTTCCCCCCAAATCCCATGTATTCAGATCTGACACTTTTTAAAGGTAGTTGGATCACAGGAGTGCTGTACTCCTTACTGGATGAATCTATTGATGAGTTCAGAACTGGATGTGCCTTTAGGAGCCATGGCCTGTTTAAAGGATATAGGTCACTGGGGGAATGAATGACTTGAAAGAGTGTATTTTTGTCTTAGGCTCCTCCTTTTTTTCTCTACTTTGTGGTTTCTCTGGGTTAAATAGCTTCCTTCCACCATGCAATTTGTGCCTTGGAGCCAGCTAATAACCATGGGCTGAACTCAGTAAATACATGGTCAAAAATTAACCTATATTTTTAAGTTTCAGATGTCAGATTTTTTTTTTTTGTCTAGTGGAAAGTGATTAATATAGTAGTGATGTAGTCACAGCAGTCTGTCTTCTGCCGATAAAGGTATTTTGGCACAAAGTAAGTTAAAATAGTAAATAATGGCAAAGCAAAGATTGAAAAACAATTACAAACAAATGGTTACAGAAAGGGTGGGTAGAAGAGGTGTGAAACTGAATAAAAGTAGGAACAACTGGAGATATGTAAGCTACTTTTTCCTTTATCTAGGATGGGAGACTATAACTTCCCTTGCTTCTCCCACCTAATGTAGTAACTCAATGATTATAAATAGCTCTGTAGTGGTCATAGCTTAGTTGTGACTATCTCCTCTGATACCAGTTACACACTGAAAGGGAAATTCCTTCCATACAATTTAAATACCTCCATTACTGTATCTTTTACCTTCTACAATCGGAGGGTATCCTGATGATATTTATTTCATAAATGTAATTACTTTTCTAAAGCATATTAAAATTGAAAACATGTTCTTTGATCAATTTCTACAAAGAAAATACCAATATAGTAATAAAAATACTGAAAATATATGAAAAGCACCAGGACATTAGAGAAATTACACTGGCAACAATTCAAGGAATATAAATTTTTGTAACTGTACAATAAAGTGCTATTAAATCCAGTCAAAATCAGTGGCAAGATACAAAAACAGTTATGGTTTATGAAATTTGAGGCTAGGTTTAACAGCAATTGTATTTTTAAGCTATTTGCGGATCAAGTTAATGATAATTCATTAATGTTTTTATGAAAAAAACTATTAATTTTATCCCTATGTGAAAGCTAAGATCAAAACCTAAATAAAAGTCCTTGGTAATTTGGTCATGAACAGGTAATGCCATGAGAAAAATAAAATTACCAAAAATAGAATACAAAAACAATCATGCAAGTATAATTACAACCAATGACATAGAAAATCAAATATAAATATATGTGATTAATCAAGACAAGTACAAAAGTTTATATGCCTTTGACTTCATAGTTAATTTTTGGTAATTTTAGTCACATTTAATAAACACACACATTAAGATAGGTTACTAAATTCAAATGATCAGACATGACTATTTTAGTGAGTCAATACAATTTTCATATGAAACATTGAAGAGACACCGTTAGGACAATACAATTCCAATCATGGCTAATTATCTCCTCATTTATTTGATGAAGGAAAAAAATACACAAATACTTTGGGATTAGATTAAGGCCAAAAATCTATCATGTAAGGGAAGCCATTGTGCACACACACACAAAGGGACATACTGTTCACAGTACTAAGGGGGACTGCAGTCCATTTCACATCTGGAGGTGGCAAACTGAGACCAAAACGCCCAAATTAAGACAAAGGATCACAGCAGTATCCTTTTTAAGGTTTTATTTCCTAGGCCAATTTTGAAGTAAATGCCATTCTTCATAACTCAGTTTGGGGAACCAACTTCAAGATGAAAGTGGATGACACTACACTCCATAATGATTATAACAATAAATCTCCAAAAATGGCTTAGTTGAAACTCAAAATTTATTTTACAGGAAGACTATTTTTTTTTCATATAAAGTTGATACACAGCGTAACCAAAAAGAATTGAAATTGGCCATAGGAATAAGAAAACAAACTACAATTTCATTAGCCTCTGCTTATGTCAGGAATTTAGGAATCATACCGGGTTGGTATTATTGTACCAAAAATATTACTGTACCAAAGATAGAGTATCAAGTCAGTCAGGTAGCCCTGGGTTGAAGATTTTATATATCACTATGAATAGTATTTTTCATTCTCTGGTCAAAGAGCTGACATTTGAGCTTCCATTTTACTTTTTACCATTATGGGATAATTCAATCCTGTGTAAGTTTCCTACTTATAGCTGATTTTAACAAGAAACATTCTGAATCATAAATTATACTGCTTAGAATATCAAAAAACTAATTATTTAAAGAAAAGTGTCATCTAACACTTTTCATTTAAAAATGAGGGCAAAGATGGTACAACTTGTAGTCCAGAGACTCCTCTGACTTGGAAGGAATGAGGAAGGACCAGACCTTTATAATCAGTGAGGCAAAAGGTTGAGTGTGCAGCCATAGTGCACAATGTGGAGCTGCACAGAGATGACTGGAAAGGGGTACTGGTTTGAGAGACTCAACAGAATTCAAAGGAAATCCTACCACACTTAATTTTCCAAATTCTACCAAAATGAGACTGTTCATAGAAAATCCCAGGTTTAGTAAAAGTCAGGCTGCTAAGGAACTCTGAGAAACAAAGACTAAGGTGGTTTGGCATTGAAAGGTTTACATTCCAAAAGAATATTGACTATTATCTGGAAAGAAGTTTCAAAATTGCAAAGTCAAGATTACATAAATTACTCTGTTTAAGTATGTTTTCTTTTTCAATATACATATTCTTTTATTTACATAGTATAGAAAAGCTAGTAAGTTGGCTCAGCTATAATAATTCTATCATAAAAAAGCAGGTTACATTTTCTCTTGGCATCATCTTGAAGCTGCTGGATTGTCAATTCATGCCACTGTGTTTTTTTAAAAGTTGTATCCTTTCATGATCACTAATTGTGATCCTGTCCTCAGGGTCTCAAATCCTTTCCTCAGCTTCATTTAAACAGTTTTGACAGCTTTAAATAGAATTTTTTATTTCTTGGATGTCTCTGAGTTTGTTTCATAAATTCTGCTTGTTTTCCATATTGTTCATTGAAGGTTTCAGTCAGTTTCCCATACTCCTGTACTTTTTTCTCTATTTCTTCTATAGCTGTGCTCAGCAACTCCTTTACTAAGGTTATTTCTGTCTTTACATGGGTGAGTACTTCTAATTTGATTTCCTCTGTAGCCTCATGGAGTTGTTTTTATTTCGCTCGCTAGCTTCTCAGAGATTTCCAGTGTGTTACTTTTGAAGACCTCTATTTCAATGTTTCCTGTACTTGCTCCTGGTGGACTAGATGTTTGTGATTGCATTTTGCTTTTCCATTTCCCCCTTTTGAGTTAATATGTGGTCCTTCAATCCCACTAGTGATAACTGTTGATAGTGTGTATCTTGGCATTAGGTTGATGTAAGGTTGATGTTTGTCCACTTGCTGGGTCCCACAATGAATAGGTGGGCCAGTCACCTGACTTCCCACTTCAGGGTCTGTTAGGTGTGTTCTATATTTTTTTCTGGGCTTTCAAGCCTAGTTGTAATGATGTAGGTCAACTTTTATTTCCAATTATTACTTTATCTTCAGGTTATTCCAGGTCACCACATCTCCCTGTCTATAGTATTTGTGTTGGCTGAGGCTCTACTGTGTCCTTATTGTGTGCCTGTATGTCTCATAAGCTCTTTTGATTTTCTCCAACTTGGGGGAGTCATTATTGACACACTCCTCACTCTGATGTTTTCTGTATGCAGGAAGGAGTCACCCACACTCTTATCAGACTCACCAAGGTGGTACAGTTAGTTGGAGGGAGCTTTACTACTGGCCTATTTACCTACTGTACACCTCTACTTTAGGGACATACTCACCACACTGACTGGAGCCTGCCTAGATCTTCCTTTTGGTTGAGGCCGTTACTGAATCTCCCCTTAAGCTAGCACAGTTAATCCGCTGTATTCCAAAATTCTGGGAGAAAGGATGGGAGCTCTGGCTGGAGTTCCCTGGTTCTGCAAGGTCCTCTGCAGAGATGATGGGATTTGCAGCACAGCCTGGGTCTAGGCTGCCCTGTGCATGCCTCTGGCTGTGTGCTGTGAGGTAGTCTGCAGAGAAGGCAAAGTCGCAGGAGAGGCCCTGTCTAGGCTGTATCCGTGCACTCCTCTGGCTGAAGTTCGCCGGTGCTGCGAGGTCCTCTCTTGATAGATCTTGAGACCATAATTCTAACTGAGATAAAACAGACAAAGCAAAGATAAATACAACATGTTTTCTATCATGTGAAAAACCTAAAATAAAAATAATTTAATGAATCAAATAGAAGATATGGTATGAAACTAAGTGATAGTCTGCAGATATGAAGGTGATCTGGAGAAGGTGGAGTAAAATTGGGGGTAAGGGTCAGTAAGAGCAACAGAGATGTGATATGCATATATATCAATTCCCCAAGATGAATGAAATTATATAATACAAAGATATATCAATAGTTATAAAAATTATAAACTTACAACAGTTTGAAAATTATTTTAATGTATTATTTTTTCCTTTTTAAGTAAAGAAATATTCTCAGTATACCTCTCTCACATTTCACAAGGTAGAGAATCAAGTTTTCCTGTGTTATAATGTGTGCATGTGTGCATATGTATGTATAAAAGGACAGGGCTTTTTTTAGTTCAACTACTGATTTTGACAATATTTAGTGTTTGATGCTGTTTACCGTAAATTGACTATAGTTGAATTGTGTCACTCTTCTGTGCTATTTCAGGAGAAATTTAATAATATTTAATTGTACTTTTTATTGTTAGTTTTCTCCACCTTGGGTTTTTATATATCTGTGGTGAACTTTTCTTTTTGTACCAGGAATCGAATGCAGGACCTTGTGCTTGCCAGGTAGGTGCTTGTACCACTGAGCTATATCCATGGCCCTGCGATGAACTTTTGATACCCGTTAAGTGTTAGTGATTATTGTATCATACTTCTTAGGTCATGAAAATGTTCAGAATTCCCAAAATATTTTTTCATATGTTTTAGTTGAAGTACTCAGTGCTCAAAATGCTGTAGTTACTGTTCTGTAATTTAATAATATAGCTACATAGAGCTGGGCTGTTATTTGTTCTGACCAACATAAGGTTGGACTTGTAAGCGCTGTAGCTCTAATTTTGATTGAAATTACATTTCAGATACACCATGTAATTCCCATCCGTTTTAAACCAGAGAATCGAGTCCATTCTTCATCACTCACTGTCTTCAGTGTTTAAATTTGCCAACTGTAATATGCTATAGTTACTATCTAAATGAATGCGTGAATATAGGTAGGGAATGTGAATGGATATTGAATCCCAGAAATGGCCTTAGGAAATACTGCCTTTCAAGTTTTTTTTTTTTTTGGTATTGGCTTTTGTCCCATAAATGTGAAACGAAATACACACACACACACACACACACACACACGCACGCACACACACACACACATACTTGGATTTGTGAGTAGTGTAACATGATCAGAACAAAAAAGGCAGTATTTTCTATGTTGTTTTTCTGCCCTCCAAAATTTACTGCTGGTATTTGTGACTTTTTACTTACTATTCAAAATACTGCTTTCTGTGCTATTAACATAAAATACTTTCCAATGCACAGTAAGCATTCAACAGAACTATGTTGTATTACTAATGGATTATTAGACCACAGGTAGTATTTTGTAAGCACATTCATTTCATTTTTTGCAGATATGTTACAGGTTATTCCTTTCTCTTAGTGTTTCTTAATACAGTATTTAATTTTCAAGATATGAAAACCTGCACACCATTTCAAATGATATTTTGAATGTGGGCAACAGAACAGAAAGACAGGAGAACCTAAGTTCTTGATCAACCTATCTTAAAGTTCTGCCTACTTCTAGACTCTCTGCTATGTGGAGAGTAAGTTCTTTATACTATTGAAGGCAGTTTCAGTTGGCAGTTCCAAAACTTTTACCAAAAGTGTCATGGATGATACAACCTATAGAGATTATTTTGAAAACATTAATGATTTCAGGTGTATAAAGCACCTGGGCTTTTGTAAGAACTCCTTAGATGTAGATTCTTGTCTTTGAAGAACCCATGTTTTCAAGCGCATTATAGTAAAGCGTAACACAGCATTATATCACTGTCATGTTGCAGATCTGTCGTATCATCTGTTTGTAACTTCACTGGCTGCTCTTTTCCTTTCAGCTGTAACATGCCTGTGCTACTATCTTGCATACTTTGTTTGTTTTTTTTTTCACTTTTGCCATATTTTAGTCCTTTATAAACATAACTAACTAGCCATTTGAAATACCTGTACTATAATACTTAAGCTTTGTTTCTTCTGTTTCAGTTGATTACTATTTCAGTTGGTTTTTTACTTTTGCCATACTTTATAAATATAACTAACTAGCCAGTTGGAATACCTTTGCCTGTACTGGAATAGTCAAGGTTTTGTTTCTTCTGTTTCAATTGGTTACTGGATGTTCAAAGACAATTTTTGGTCACAAGATAATTTGAAATATGAGGTCTAGTTTCTTTGCCCACTTTCCAGATTTTATGACTCTCTAGATGGCTACTATGCCTTGTACTTTGTTTTAAAGTAAACATAATTTGTGGAGACAAGTTCCACAAAATTCCTCAAGACAAAAAATAACTCTTTCTAATCTTGCTGTGTATATTTTTAAATAAATTTTGATAGCTTGTTGTCATTGGGGAAAATTTCTTTTGACAACTTGTTGTCATTGGAGGAAATATCTTTTCTTCCAGAATTTTTTTCTCATTTATTTCACATTCAATTTATACTTGAACATATGTCTCTATAGCAAGGTTACAGTAGAATTTGCAAAACAAGTGTTCAAATATCTTTTGTTTTATTAGTACACATTCATAACATGTAATGTTTACATTCCTTGTGTGCAGTTGCTACATGTATATATACACATGTACATATATTGATTTAGTTTTTCATTTCTTATCCCTCTCCTCTTTCTTCACTTCTTTATCTACTTTCTCTTTTAGGAAGATGTAACTCCATGCTTCCTCTTACTATATCTGTCCTGTATTTATTTGTACTTTGGAATTTTCATATAAGAGAAACATCATATAAGTGATATTTAAATTATGTGTCTGATTTACTTCACTTAACATTATGGTCTTAAGGTGAATCCATTTTCATACAGATGACTCAAATTTATCCATTTTGTGGCAGAGTATGTGTAAATACCACTTTTTCTGTACCCGTTCATCTGCTGATGGACTTGTAGGCTGCTTCTAAGATTTAGCTATTATGAATTGTGCTGGTATAAACATGGGCAGGCATGTATTACTATATGTATTTGTCTCTTTTAAGAAGATACTCAGAAGGGTAATAATAGGTGGGTGAAATGGAATTTTTTGTTTAAGATTTGTGAGGAATCTCCACAATGCTATCCATAGTGGTTGCATATGTTTATATTTCCATCAACATTGTAGAAGGGTTACTTTTCCCCAGCAGTCTCACCAGCATTGTTATTATTTGAATTCTTTTTTTGTTTGTTTGTTTTTTGAGACAGGGTCTCCCTATGCAGTTCAGGCTGGCCTTGAACTCACTATGTAGCCCAGGCTGGCCTCAAACTCTTGGTGATCCTCCCATCGTGCCCAGATTTTATTTGAATACTTAATGATGGCTGTTTTTTTTCCAGAGAAAGATTAAATCTCAGTGTTGTTTTTATTTGTGTTTCTCTAATTGTCAGTGACATTGAACATTTCTTCATTATTGACCATTTCTATTTGTGTGAATTGTCTTCATTTTACTTGCTTGAATTTTGATTGGATATTTGAGGTGTATGTGACTTTTTGAGTTGTTTATATATTCTAGATATAAGTCCTCTGAGGAATGGCTAATAAAAACTATTTCCCATTTGTAGGTTATCTTTTTCCCTTTGTTGGTTATTTTCTTCTTGCTGTGCAGAAGCTTTTTAATTTTATATGATTCCATTTATTGATTCTCAGAATTATTTCCTATTCAGTTGTCTAGAAAGTCCTTGAATCTGTCTGTTCTCAAGAGTTTTACCCATTTTGTCTTCCAGCAAGTTAAGTGTTTCTCTTTTAACATTTAGCTTAGTGAGTGGTGAGAGGTATGGGTCTCAATTCAACCTTCTGCGTGTAGATAACCAGTTTTCTCACCAGTATTTATTAAATATTTTTTCCAGTGTATATTTTAGCTCTTTTGTCAGTGTTCAAATTGCAGAGTATGCTTTCAGCTTTTTCTTCATCCTGTATTATATTTCACTGTTTCTCATGTTTGTGGTGCTTTTTTTCCCCCTAAAACTATTGCATTTGTATCACAGCAGCTTTGTAACGTAATTTCAGGTTTAGGATTGCGATATCTCCCATCTTGTTCAAGATTGCCTTTGCTTTTCTGAGTTTCATCTGTATGAATTTTAGGATTGTTTTCTCCAGTACTATGAAAAATGCTGTTGGAATTTTAATTTAGACTGTGTTAAATCTATAAATCAATTTTGAAAATGTAATCATTTTCACTATATTGTTTCTGCC
The DNA here is from genome assembly GCF_034190915.1 of Cavia porcellus. Classification (NCBI taxonomy): domain Eukaryota; kingdom Metazoa; phylum Chordata; class Mammalia; order Rodentia; family Caviidae; genus Cavia; species Cavia porcellus. The sequence goes on from NW_026947486.1 coordinate 49,766,886, forward strand.
TATGCAGGAACAGGGGATATTTTTTCATTTTCTGATGTGCTCTTCAGTTTCCTTTTTCAGAGTACTGCGGTTTTCATTATAGATGTATTTTGCTTCCTGAGGACAATACCTAACTATTTAATGTTTCTCAGTGCTATTGAGAATGGTATTTTTTCCTAAATTATTTTTCAGTGCATTCATTATTGGTGGGTTGGAACCCTGTTAGTTTTTTTTTTTTTTTTTTTTTTTGACATGTTAATTGTGTATCCTGCTATATTGATGAACTTGGTCATTAATTTAAGAGGCTTTTTTGGTGAAAGTCTTTGAGTTTTCTATGTTGAGGATAACATCTTCTGCAAACACTGATTATTTGACTTGTTTCGTTTCTATAATACCTCTTTCATTCCTTTTTCTTGTGCATTTTCTTTTGCTAATATTTTGAGTATTATATCTAACAGAAGTGGTGATACTGTACAATATCCTTGACTTATTCCTAGTATTAGAGGAAAAGCTCTATTTTTCCTCATTTAATATAATGTTGGCAGTAGGTTTGTCATAGTTTTTACTAGATTGAGAAATGGTCTTCTATATTCATTTTCTTCAGTGTTTTTAATCATTAAAGCATATTGGATTTTGTCAAATACTTCTGCTTTTATGAGATGCTCATGCCAATTTTATCTTCGTTTCTGTTCACATGATGTGTTACATTTATTGATTTGCATATGTTGAGCCATACTTGAATCCGTGGAATGAAACTTTCTTTGTCATAATGTATAATCTTTTTGATGAATCATTGCATACTGTTTCCCAGTGCTTTGTTCAGGGTTTTTCCATATATTCTTTAAAGAGATTGGTTTTAGTTTAATCTGTGTCTGGTTTTGGACTCAAAGTAGTTCTTGCTCTCTAGGAGTAAGTTTGGTTGTAGTTCTTCCCTTTCAACTTCATTAGAAAGCTTGAGGAGTATTAATGTTATAACTTCCCTAAAGATTTTGTAGAATTTACCAACGAACCTGTCTGGACCTGGGTTATTTTTAGTTAGTAGGTTTTATAATACTGCTTTAATTTCTCTCTCTGTTAATGGGTTATTTAGGATTTTAAAATCTTGATTCAGTTTTGGTAATTCAAATGCATCTAGGAATCTATCCATTTTTCTTGAATTCTCCAGTATTCTGGCATGTAGGTTTAGGAAGTGGTCAATAATATTTTTGATTTTGATAGTCTCCATTGTGATCTCACCTTTTTCATTTATAATTTCATTGCTTTGGGTTATTTTTCTACTTTTTTTAGTTTGGCTAAGAGTTTTTAAATTTTGTTTATTTCAAATAATCAACTCTCTAAGTCATTAGTTCTTTGTATTGCTTTTTAAAATATATTAATTACATTGATTTCTTCTCTGTTCTTTATAGCTTCCTTCCCTATAATAGCTTTGGGTTTGGGTTATTCTTGATTTTTTAGTACATAAAAGTATATTGATAGGGTCTTTATTTGGGATCGCTCTGGTTTTGTGATGTGCACATTTATAGCTCTAAATTTCCCTTATAGGACTACTTTCTTGGGTCCCATAAATTCTGTTATGTTGCATTGATATTGACAATTAGTTCAATAAATGTAATATTTCTTTTTTGGTGTCTTCTGTACCCATTGGTTACTTAGGAGTGTATTGTTTTTTTCCATGGATTTGTATATTTCCTGTGGGTTTTTTTTTTTTTTTTTTGAATTCTTCATGGCACTGTGATCTGGTGACATGCATGGTACAATTTCAGTTATTTTTTCATGCTTAATCTTGCTTTTTTGTCTAGAATATGGTGTAAAAGTTTTATATACTGCTAAACAGAATGTATTATGTTGTAGGGTAGAACTAACTCTATGTATCTATGTCTGTCTAGTTACATATAAAATTCATTTGTTTGAAAGTTTTGTTCAATTCTGATATTTCTTTTTGTTGTTGTTGTTTTGTTTCAGTACCAGGGATCGAACTTATAACCTCACACTTGCCAGGCATGCACTGTGCAGCTGAGTGATATCCCTGGCCCTCAACTTTTGATATTTGTTTAATTTTTTTTCCAGTTGATCTATTTGTGAGAGTGTGGCATTGTGGCAACCCACTGTAATTATGTGTATCTAATATTTTATGTCCAATACTACTTGTTTTGTGATGTTGAGTGCACTGTTTTTTGGTGCATATATGTTAATAATTGCTGTCACTTCCTGTTTATGTTCCTGTCACCAACCTATAGTAACCTTCTTTGCCTCTTTTTTATCAGTTTCACTTTGAAGTCCAATCTGTCTATATAGAATAGCTTTTGGTATTTATTTATTGAGTTTCTGTTGCATAGAATATTGTTTTTTATTCTTTGATTTTTTTTGTCTAATTCAGTATTCTTGGATTAAATGATTTTCTTGTATGCAGTATATATTGGTTTCTTTTTTTGATCTATTTTTCTGGTCTGTCTTTTGACTGGGGAGTTGAAATCATGCACACTGAGAGTTGTTACTGATAGGTACTGACATATTCCTATCATTTCCCCATTTTGTTTCTACTGATTTCCTAGATTTTCCTTCTGTTTAACCACTCATCCTGCATGGTATATTGATTCTATTAGAACTTTTATGATTGTTTGCTTCATTATGTCTTTTTACAGTAGCCTTAAGAATTTTTTTAAGTGCTGATTTGGCAATCATGAATTCTTTATGTGCTGTTTATCATGAAAGTATATTTTTCTATCAGTTTCAAAAGACAGTATTGCAAATATGTTACTCTGGGTTAAAAAATGTTTTCTTTTAGGACTTAAAATGCTTCACTGTGAGCTCTTTTGGTCTTTAAGGATAGCATTAAGAAGAGTACTGTACTGCTAATGGGTTGTTCTCTGTAAGTGATTCATTGCTTTACACTAACTACTATGAAGATTCTGTTCTTGAGTTGGACTTCCAGGATTTTGACTATGATGTGTTGTGGAGGGGACATTTTTCTGATTGTGATCCTTTGGAGTTTTATATGCCTCAGTTATCTGCTTTATATTCTTTTACCTTATTGGGAAAATTTTCTGCTATTATTCCAGTAGAAGGTTTTTTTTTTTAATGTCGTTTGTGATATCTTATGAGTTTTAATGAATTCCATCAAATCTTATAGTAGTCTTCTTTGCATCATTTGGAAGCTTTTGGATACATATTTTATGACTCGTTATTTTTAGGCTTTCATTTATCATCAACTACAGCCTTATCTTCTAATTTCTTCACTATTCTCACATTGGTCACTTCTGCTGCGTGTATTTTAAGTAGAATTTTTAATATTCTGATTTTTCTATTTGTAGCCCTTTTGTGAACTTTATTGCTTTTCTATGCTGATCATGCATTTATTTCATCTTGTTTAGTTTTATGTTTTTAGTTTTGTCTTAGATTCATTAATCATTTTATTTGACCTAATATCTTATTTTATACACACACACACACACACACACACACACACATATATATATATATATATATATATATATATATATATATATAATAATTACTGTGACCTTACCAAATGACTTCTTCATGTTTTTTTATCTCTCTGGATATCATTTTGAATAATTTGCGCATGTAGCTTTTTGCTTGTTTTCATATACTGACACATGGATCAGCCTGCAGGAGTTGGGAGTTTTTGGAGTCATTTTCTTGGTTTACCTTCTCATGTTCCTATTTTTTTGTATTTATTTATTTGTGTTTTTGCTTTTTTTATTTTAAAGAGAATAAAACCAAAGAAAATAAAGCCAATCAAAACAAAACAGTGAGTGCAGTACAGAACTTCAAAACAGGATAACAGGAAATCAATGATTGAAATCATAGTATATCTTGTAACCTTCATAATAGTTGCCCATACCATCAGATATAGTAAAATCAAATAAAATAAAAGAGTAAAACCAATCAAAACAGAACATAAAATAAAGTGAAACAATAAATTGGAACAAATTAAAACCATATTGGATTTAAAAAACAAGACAAAAGAAAATCCCCATATTTGTTATGTTGCATACTGTTATCCACCTAACAGATGCTCAGACTACCCACTTTAGACCTAAAAAGTCAGTCAAACAATTTAGTTGTTTTTAAACTTCAGTTGCTATCAACTCTACCTGTGCTCTGAATCAGCTGGTTGCTTTTGGCGGGTGGGTCCTTGATTCTCAGCCCATGTGCGGTTGGCTTGTGGGAAGAAAGAATTGACTTTTCTCTTCCTGGGTCCCACATGGTTTGTGCAGCCTATAAGAAGGGCAAATTGGCTTCTTGTTATATTCCCCCTAGACCCAGCGTGTCTTCTGCTGAATCATGGGAAAGGCAAACTGGCTTCTCTCTTCTTGGGCCATGCATGGTTTGTGTGGTTTATGGGAAGAATGAAATAAATGGCTTCTTGTTGTACTCCTCCCAGATCCAGCATGGCTTCTGCTGACTCATGGGAAGGGCAAAACTGGCTTCTTTCTTCCTGGGTTACACTTGGGTTCTGCTGACTCATGGGAAGGGTGAGCTGACTTCTCTATTCCTGGGTCCTGCATAATTTGTGCTGCTTAAGGAAGGAAGGGCAAAATGGCTTCTTGTACTCCTCCCAGACTTTGCATGGCTTCTACTGACTTACGGGAAGGGCAACTGGCTTCTCTCTCTTTCTCTCTCTCTCTCTCTCTCTCTCTCTCTCTCTCTCTCTCTCTCTCTGTGTTGAAGCTTGTGAGTTGACTTTATTGTAATCTTTGTTTATATGGAAACCTCTTTAGTTAATGTTTACTTTTCAGTACTGACCTCTGAGTGTGGATACTATTGGCCTTTGCCTCTGTTCCAGAATCCAACCATCTCTGTTTACTTGTGATGCAACATATTTGGTCCAGTACCCAGTTTTCCAGGAATGGCCCACAGTACTGTAAATAACCCCAAGTCAATCCAGATATTGACATCTCAAGAAAACCAGTTAGTAACAACAGCTTTGTCACCTTGGCTTTATTAATAAATCAGCATCATTTGTAGCATCAAATGCATAATGAATACTGACAAACCCTAGTGACCAATAAAGTACCATACGTCCATAGAAAAAAGATCTGTAACTATAGGATGAATACAAAAGTAAACCAAACATTGACTTTCTATTCACTTATAGTAAATATCCACTAGATGGAATAACACAGTATCCAACAGCAATACCATTAAGTTTTGTAGTTATGCTAATAAGGCTTATAAGTTATTCACTTTTCCCTAATTCTTTAAATAAAAAATTAGCCACTGCTAGAGATGTAGACATAAAGACATGCTTCTTCCTCTCCTAACTCCAATCTCTGAGGAAATGCACAATCACTTTTCTAGTTTTCTCTCCTTCACAAGTTAATCTGACTAAATTCAACTGGTTGCCCATCTCCATGTCACTCCCCCAGGAGTGTGATTCCAGGTTTAACTCTAAATCTAAAAGTTGTGACTCTCAGAACATGATCATACTGTAATCATCTTTGTAACGCCAGAACTTATATATAATTTTACAGAGTGGTTTTTTTGAGTGAAAGAATAAAAAGGAGTAAATACGAGATATAAATAATAAGCTACTGGCGGGGAGTGGTGGCACATGCCACCAGGACTTGAGAAGCTGAGGCAGGAGGATCACTGTGAGTTTGAGGCCAGCCTGGGCTACATAGATAGCAAGACCCTGTCTTAAAATTTTTCCATTATTTGGTTATGAAAATTTGTTTTACCTTTTTTCCATAAAATAAAGTTATAAAATTAAAAAAATACCCTATTTCATTTTGGCACTTGAGAATAAAGTAATGGTAGAATGTTGAGGATATTACTACTAGAGTGCTTTCTTTTGTTACTGCCATGTATCTGTATTTTCAACAAACTCTTTTTTTTCTTTTAAGTAAAAGTGCTATTGAGGCTGTCTGTGGTATATGGCACAAGCCTGCAGTCCCAGCTATTTGGAGGCTGAAGCAGAAGGATCACAATTTCGAAACCAGTTTGAACAATTTAGCAAAATCCAAGGAAGAGCTGGGGCTGAAGATTTAGCTCAGTGGCATAAACCCCTGCCTGTCAGGCACCAGGTGGAGAGTCTGATCCCAAGTACAAAAAAAAAAAAAAAAAAAGGAAGGGCTGAGATTGTAGCTTAGTGGTACAGTAGGCATATATGAGACCCGGGTTTGAACCTCAGTAGTGTCAAAACAAATAAACAAACAAACAAATCCCCAAAAAAACTATTGAAAAATTGCAATGAAGATTTTTCCTAAATGTCAGAGGATTAAAAAGATGTTGAAAATTTCATACATTTATAGAACAATGTGAATATATTATGGTAGCTTCAACAATTTCAAGCTTTAGCCAATCTTGTTTCCTTTATACTCCTCTCCCTGAATTATTTTGAAGCATATTGAACATATTATGTCAAAAAATTAGTGTTTTTTTTTAACAAATTGGAACTCTTTAAAAAACACAAAATTATTATCAAACCTAAAAATTGACAATAATTGCTTAACATCAAATATCCAGTCAGTGTTAAAATATTCCTCCATGTATCATAATGTTTAAAAGTTTATTTTAAATTTTGTATCCATGTGTTGTCTATACATTGAAATTTATTGATAGTAACTTTCTTAATCTCTTGCTTCTTCTATTACTTTGCATTAATTTATTTGTTGAAAAATTTGGATCTTGTCATTCTAAATTCTTAAATTTGCATGTGGGATTTAATGGACTCTCCCTTTTTTTTTTTTTGGATCTTTTTTGAGACAGCATCTTGGTATGCAGTTCAGGCTGATCTTGAACTCATTTTGTATCCCAGGCTGGTCTCCAATTTGAAATGATCCTCTGCCTCAATCTCCCAAATGCTGAGATTACAGGTGTGTGCTACCATGCCTGGTTAATGGAATGTTTTAACATGTTTTTATGACTTACCTATTTCATGAGCTCAAATTCTGGGCTTTTTTTTTTAATCGGTACCAGGGATCGAACTCACGACTGCACTTGCAAGGCAGGCACTTACGCTGCTGAGCTAAATCCTCAGCCCCATAACTGGTAATTCTGATTCAAATTCAGACTATAGATTTTTTTTTTAACTTTCATCAGTCTTAACATACTTTTCTCAGTGAAAATACCAGGCCTTAATATATCAATATATTTAATTTTTCCTATTCTTCTTATATTCACAAAAAATTTATAATAAAATGCCAACACTGCCACCAATATGACTGATATGCTTATTAAAAATAGTCATACTTTAGTACTAATTTTTAATTTATTCTTGACCGCATGTCAAGTACTAAAACTTATGAGTATCACACAAAAATCTTTATAAGAAATAATGTAATTAGAAATAATTTGCAAACCTTCCCCAGAACTTTCACATTTTATTGAGCTAATGTTAGCTTTTTACTTTGTGACCCATGATGAATACTTGAAATGCACAAAAATATAAGACAGTAACAATGAATATGTAGGGGTTATATGTACCATTCGCCAGCTGTCATGAATCTTATGTAAGCATCTAGTACCAAACTTTCTTTTTTTTTTGGTCAAGATGTGACAACTATAGAGTTTTATGAGTTTTGATGCAAAGGGTACTGAGGTATGACTATATTTGTAATACTTTAAATTTTTTTTCTTTGCCCATTGGGAATGGTTACTTATTTACTTGTTTGTAAATTTATTTTGAATTGTTTGCCTCATGATTGCCTCCATATGATTTGTTTATTTCATTTTCCTTTTAGCTTTTAGGATTCATCTTTAAAACTTTAAGTTAAAATTTAATTTTGTTTCGTAGTTATTACAAGACGATATAATAAAATAGTTTTTGCTACATGGTGATGTATCATAAAGCAAAACTAATGATTAAAACTGTTTATGGTAAATATATGCTCTTTAAAAATAAGTAATAAAAATTTCTTACAGAAGAAAATTTTAAATTTCAAATCTGTTAATAAAGAAAACATACAATGTTCATCAGGCCAATAAGTGATACAACATTAGTGTATGTTCTACACTGCTTTTAAAGAAACCTCCCTAATTTATTATAAGCAGTCTTTATTGTTCTATTTCATTATTTGTGAATTTGCCTACTGACTAAAATGTATTCGTGACTCCAAAATCAATATTCCTGGTGCTTTCTTAATTATTCATGATCACACATAGAACAGCAAAACATTTGATTTGCGTCTTCCAATATTAAATTCTTATGTACGGTCCAGTAAGGGCAGTGCTCTAACTTTTTGTTTAGATTGCATGTTGTGAATAGGTGTCCTAGTCTAGTTAGTGTCACATTTGTCACATTTTTTTGCCTCCTCTCTTTTGGTGATTTTGCTATTGAATAGCTTCCAAACATAGTGCTGAAGTGTTACCTAGAAAGTGTGCTGTGCCTCCACAGAACTATGTGTGTCAGTAGGCTTCATTTAGGCATGATTCATAGGGCTGTTGGCCATAAATGAGTTGTTTATAAAATATAGTAAGTTGTCTCAAAACATAAGCAAACATGAAACAATGGTATATATTGATTGGTTGTTGAAAATGTAAATAACATAACAAAGAATAGCAGGAAACTAACATTGTATTTTCCTCAGGAGCAGCAGTTGATTCACTGGTACTTTACATAACACAACTGCTGCAAATGCAAACAAGAGGAATCAACTTTGATTATAGAAGCACAAGGGAGTAATAAGTCTTATGGAAGTGAACATTATATGGTGTTTCTTTATTTTTGCTATTTTTAAATTCCAATTATGACAGAATTTTTTTCTAGCCTCTGTTATGTTTTCGAGAGCCAATTTTTATTTCCCATTGATTTGAAATGTTTATAATTTTGACGTGAAAGTCATTATTATATATTGCAGTTACAAACAGTTTTAAGTCAAAATATTTTCTTATAAAAACTAGATCACCTATGATCAGTATTTTTCATATTTAAATCATCTTTACAAAATATCTTGAATTATAATTCCATTAAGCTTCAATTTGAGCAAAAGTATAGTCACTTTAGTAACAGCAGTTACTTAAACTAAAAATGAGAGATAAATTAACTTTTGAAGAGACATAAAAAATATGATCAGGTTGTGGCTCTGCATGTTCTGCAGCACGCTCATTTGAAGGTAGAATCAACCCGGAAAGAATGTCACTTTATCAGAATTTGGGATTGGGAGAAAAATCTAGCTTTTGGGGTTAGATAATGAGGAAAAACTTGTGAACAGACATTTCCTTTCCTTTCTCTTGTTCTTTGTCTTGTTCCTCTTCCCATTTGAACATTTTCTTCCTGCTTCACAATATCTGTTCTACATTTTGGTCTTTATTTACCCTTTCAGTTTCTCATACCACAGAAAGAATGTGATATTTAAATTTGTGTGTCCAATGTATTTCACTTAAGAGTGTGGTTTCAAGGTGCATCCATTTACCTAGAAATGTCTAAAGTATATCCTTCTCTATTGCAGAGTACTACTCTACTGTATAAAAATACATCTTCCTTATTTATTCGTTGATGGACATTTGTGCTGTTTCCAAGATTTAGCTATTATGTACTATACTGCTATAAACATGGGTATGCTTATATAACTGTGGTATGGTGCTTTTAATTCTTTTGGGAAGATGCCAAGAAAAGGAATAGCTGGGTCAAGTGGAACCTCTAGTTTTAGTTTTTTGAGTAATCTTCATACTGAATGCCAAAATGGTTGTACTTGTGGACACTCACCCCAACAGCAGAGAAAGGTTCTTTTTCCCCCACAGTCCCATAGCATTTTATTGGTTGATTTTTTGATAGTAGCTATTCTTTCTTGAGTTAAATGAAACCTCAGTGTTGCTTTAATTTGCATTTCTCTTTTCTTTTGTTGTTACCAGGAATCGAACTTGTGACCTTGTGCTTGCCAGGCAGGTACTTAAGCCACTGAGCTATATTTCTGGTCCTATTTTGCATTTCTTGAATGACTGGTGAACTTTTTTTTCATTTATTTGCTATTTCTACTTCGTTAGCTGAGAAGTGTCTATTCATTTTAGATGTCCATTTTTGGATTGAATATTTTAATTTGGGAGTGGTTCTAGTTTTTTGAGGTCTTTGTATATTCTAGATATTAATTTTTGAAGAGCAGCTGGTAAAATATTTTTCCCCACTCTGTGGGATGTTTCTTCATTCTGTCCATGGTTTCTTTTGCTGAGAAAAAGCTTTTTATTAAGATGAGATTAGGGGCTGGGGATTTAGCTCAGCGGCATAAGCGCCTGCCTTGCAAGCAGGCAGTTGTGAGTTCGATCCCCGGTACCGATAAAAAGAAAAAAGACCCCCCCCCCCAAAAAAAAAAAAAAAACAGATGAGATCCCAGTTGTTGATTCTTTCCGATACTTACTGTGAACTCAGGATTTTGTTCATAATGTTTACCCATGCCTATGTCTTCAAGAGTTCTACCTCTATTCTATCTTCAGCAAACTTAGTTTTCTTATCTTAATATTTAGATCTTTGATCCATTTTGATTTTAGTTTAGTACGTACTGAAAGATATGGGTCTAGTTTTGATCTCCAGCACATGGAAAGCCAGGTTTTCTAGCACCATTTATTAAAAAGACTATTTCTTGCAGCGGCTTGGGGTATAATTTAATTCTCATGAGAGCCTGCTATTATAGTTCTCATGAGGGTCTGCATGACCTCAAATACAGGTAAGAATAAAAATGAGAAGTAAGCCCCAGCTACTTGGCTTCTGTATCCAGCAATTAGAAGAAATTAAAATTAATTTCCTTCTTACAAAATACAAATAATTTTCTTATAATTCCTTATTTAATCCATATGATTATCATAAACAGAAAAGTATGCCCATTTTTTCAAATGTATAATTTAAAAATTAGTTAAAACAGAACTCTTGGGGCTGGGGATTTAGCTCAGCGGCATAAGCACCTGCCTTGCAAGCAGGCGGTCATGAGTTCAATTCCCGGTACCGATAAAAAATGAAAAAGACAAAAAACAAAACAAAACAAAACAAAACAAAAAAAAAAACAAAAACAGAACTCTCCTAGAATTTTCTGTGGTGATGGAATTGTTTTATCACTGTGCTCTACATTATGACTTTTGAGCCTGTGGAGTATGGCTAACATAACTGACTTTTAAATTTTAATTCTAATTTCAATTTAACCATTGATAGCTAATGATTTCCATACTGTACAGTACATCTCTTAAAAGTTTAAGTAACATGCTCAAATTCAGACAAGTATGTCACAAGTATAATTAAAATCAGATCAATAAGTCACCAATAAGTCAAGTCAGTAAAAATGTATGGGTAGATCTTACCTTACTGAGAAGAAAAGGTAGTGAGAATACTGTTTTGTTTTATATATAATGCTCCCCAAAGCCTTATGCACTCAGAGGTTAGGATTGTGTAAAATGATTGGATTATGAGGGCACTATAGTTTACTTGGTAATGGGAAGTTGGATCTAGACAGAGGAAGCCTTTCACTGAGAGTTTGTTTTTGTCCCTGAATCCATCCATCACTATCTGCTTCCTGGGTGCCATGATTACAGCAACTTTTACTCAGATATGCCCATCTGTCATGTCTTCCTGACTTGGTGCCAGTCAGTTATAGACTAAAAAACATGAGCCAAAGTAAACATTTCCTCCTTTTAAGTTGTGAATGTGGCAAGGAAAGAGACCAAGACAAATATCTAGGCACTTCACAAGATATTAATATTTTAGGCTACTACCTTAGTAAATCAGTACTGTGGAGTACTAGATCATATTTGTCAATTAATACTTATAAACTTATTTTATGCTTTATATATCATTGCACTATATGAAGTAATATGGCTATATTTTGAGAATATAAGTTTGTAGGAATTTTTCAGACATTAGCATACTTCAAATATCTATGAACTTGTTTCTTTATATCTATGGAGTAATTTTAAAACCTACTGAGTTACATAGGTAAGCATACTGGCTGGCATCAGTTTTAATATATTTTTGGATTTTTAAATACTGCTTTTAATAATCCAATGAACAAAATACAGTGCTCATCTCTAGAAACAGCAGTAGAAAAGCATCATATGAGTCTTCTATACAAAAAGTTTGGTTATAAAATGCAAGAAAAGCTGTAAAAGAGAGTTCTAGCAAATCAACCTTGCTAATTTTCTTTTATATTAAGAAACCTTGATTTTTATTGCTATTACAGTATATATTAGGCTCCAATACAATTAGCTGGAGGCTTTTGAAGAAGAAACTAGTTTTGCAATATGCTTAGAATGAGAGATATGTTTTGGTTCTTCCACATTATAGTTAAGTATTTTTATAGGATGGTATATATTGTATTGCTTATTTTCTAGTGTTGTTAAACTGAAATAGCAGCAACACCCCTACCTTGCCAAAAATAAAAACAAAAGAACTCAAAAATTCTTTTTAGTCCCTTCAATGGGGCCAATTTCATGTTCCTGAGGGACAGTCACAAGGTATGAAGCTTGCTAAAACTTGTAGGCAAAAGATTGAGGCTATTGAGAGCAAACTAAGCCTATGAGATTCAGGGTTTTAGTCACCTTCATGGCCCCTTCCATTTACAGATTCATCAGTTTGGTAATGGCTCAATGCTGACCAATGTGTGTGAGACATGGATCTTCCTAGCCACTTAATGGAAGACCTGGCACCTGTTGAAGGATCATTCAGAGTTAATACTCATCTAAGGATACCAACACTGCCCAACACTACTTACCTTTTACATGAATTGAATGATTATTTTAATTAGTTGCTCATTGCTAGTAGGGACACACAATACTTGATTATCCATGATTTAAAGGGAAAAAAAGTTTATTTTGGCTCACAGTTTACAGAGGTTTCACTCTGTAGTCAGCTGGCTTTGGGGTAATGTGGCATATCAGAGGCAGAGGCATAGCACAGTAGGCACAAAGTAGAGGGGTCAAGGAAGAAATGAGGGAGATAAACCCTTCCCAGATAGGCCTCTAGTGACCTTCTTCCTCCAACCAGGCTTCACCTTCCAAGAGCCATTTAGATAACCTCATCAGTAAACTAATCTGATGGACCTCACTAGTACTTGGATGGGCAAGGGAAGCACCATTTGGGGGTCTCTAACCATGCCTTTACCTTCTTGTCATTTCAGTTTAGACTGCTTTGGGGTTTAGGTTTCACTCCCACACTTGATTCTTCAAGTTCAGAATGACTAGCATGGCCAAAAAGTAGTTAGCTGAGGCTTCTTGTTGAATTGCTACTCTTTCCACTCTGATTTCTGCACTGAGAGAGGTTAGACTTTGTCAGGGTTAGACCATATATAGAGGAATCTTCAGCTTTTCCTCTGAATTGTTGGGTCCTGAAGTTTTGGCCTTTCCCCCTGTAACCGCCGTATCACCCACTCACGGAGGGTACTGGTTGGGCTAGGGAGGGCTGAGTGGTTGTGCTTGATACTGGCACTGTCCAGAAAGCTGACCTCCTAATGATTGCCTCCAACAAAGAATGGTTGCCACTCATTCAGTTACATGAGGCGGGTGCCCAGTAGTTAGGCAGCATCTGCTGCATGTTGCTTGCCTGACTCATGGTGTTTCAAAGTAAGTGTATCACTTTTTCCAGGTCGTCTTCATCTTGTTTTGAAGGCCATGAAGCTCTCCATTGTAGCAGCCAGTAAGGTATAATGCCCTTCTGATTGTGGCCTCTATGATGTAATAGCCAGACCCTCTGTGGAGCCCACTGGGGTTGTGGGACTGGACTCCAAATTATTGCTTAAGTGATGCTAGCTGTGGTTCCAAGAGAGCCTGTGAGTTGTCATTCCCAGCAGCAGGTAGAATGTGTAAAGTACACAGCTCTGGGAGTAGAGGAGAAGGTTAGACCTAACCCAGAGCCTACCATTCACCTCTATTTGAAGCTGGCAGCCCTTGTGTTCAAACTGATATATATTACCACATACCTTCTTGTTGTGGTCCCACATTATTGCTACTTCCTAGCTGAATAGATTGGGGAAGGAATCTCTATCCAGTATCAGCCTACCTGGTCAGAAGGGTTGTTAAGTACTGATGATAACTGTAGACTGTTCTCTGCCACACAGAAGGGGGCAGAGTTGGTGCTGCTGGAGATCGTGGTAGATAAGAAAGTGATGGCATTCCTGCCTTTGTCATACCTGAGCTGAATGAGTATACTGATGAAAGAAAATCCAGTGGAGGTCTCTGGACCTTTTATTGGCTGCATATCGTGGCTCTATCTGTGGATCTTTACCCAGAGTTTCTGGGATAGGAGTAGATAGATGTCTTCTTAATGTGTAAAGGAGATAGTGACTTTGGATTGCTGAGGGCTAGCTCCCCTGTTAATAATTCAACCTGAGTCAAGCATCCAACAAACTATATCCCTACTAAAGGTTCTCCTTGCCACCCTTGTCTCTATGTCCAGGTCTCAGAAATGTAGGCAAAGAATGTGTGACACGGGAATCACTGAAGTGATTGCATTTTCATAGGTGTGGTGGGATGAAAGAAGAAACCATTTTGGTTACCTATGCCCCAGGAGTCCAAGCTATGTGGATTCTTCACACCATCAAACTGCTTGCAGCCATGGGAGTGGGGAGACCCTCCTCTTTGCCAGGAGCATCAAGCCCATCTTGTTAAATTCAGAGTTGTTAAGCTCTTTATTCTAATAAGTTCCACCCTCTGTGGCTGGTTGATTCCCCAGCAGCAAGGGTGGGGGAATGTGGAGGGTTGGGTGTAGCCTCCTTGGAACCAGATAATGATCTTCTTATACTAAATAAATCTCTTTGTTTTGTGTATAGCTAGTGAATAACACACTGTGGCAAGGGGGATGCTTAGTGGATGAGGAAGGGTGAGAATGAAGGGGCTGTGTCTTGACAAAAAGGCATAAGCTGGCTCCCAAGGTTTACATTTGTACAACAGTAGCAGATCATGTACCAGGCTCCCCTAACCACACTTCCCAGGTGCACTGCCAGCCTGAGTACTAATGCAGCTAAGTGCTCTGATTACTGTTTTACTGTCTGAGTTAAATGTAGCTCCTTTTTCCACTCCATATGCCCACATGACCTCCCCTGCCTCATGTTGTGGCAGGAGACAAGTTAGCAGTTTTAATACTTTAATTGATATCTGACATAGGTGTGAAGTGGAAATGTTATTTTATTTATGAATATCATGTCAGTATAGGAAATCAAAAGTGATACCTTTGGGGAAGGCAGGCCTAGATAAATCATTTGGTGTTGCTGTAGTTTATTTAAATATCCCCAAAGCCTCATTCAATCATAAGAGGTGACTAAATCTAGCATTTGTGATTGGTTCATTGTCTAGCACTCAAATTGGTAGTGTAAATGTTTCACCTGCCCAGGGCTAAAGCCAGTGTAAAGGCAGAAAGAAGATGAGTCTTTCTGTTTTGCTTTTGTGTATGCAGCGGCCATGAAAGGCTGTCCTGTCATGCCGTCTGCCTTAGAACCAACTAATTATAAACTAAAATCCCCCAAAACTATATGAGTGTTTTTTTTTTTTTTTTTTTTTTTTTTTGGTACTGGTGATCACACTTACAACCTCATACTTGCCAGACAGATACTTACGCTGCTGAGCTAGATCCACAGCCCTTCCCCCAAAACTATAAAAAGCAAACCTTTCCTTCCCGAATTTTGAGTGTGAGATATTTTGTCACAGTGACAAAAAATTGCGAAGACAAAATTTGGTACTGGGAGGCACTGTGACAATACCTGACCATGTGGTTCAAGAGCCTTTTTTTTTTTTGGTCTTTTTCGTTTTTATCGGTACCAGGGATCAAACTCACGACTCCCTGCTTGCAAGGCAGGCGCTTATGCCGCTGAGCTAAATTCCCAGCCCCTTCAAGAGCCTTTAAAAAGCCTTGTAGACAGAGTTTAGAAAGGTTCAGAGCTGTCGCCTAGATGTACAGAGCTAAAACAGCTTAGGCTGTTTTATAAGAAAAATTCTGATCAGAGCTCAGGAGGCCAGAAGCCTGATTAAAGGCCTGCCGATAAAGACCAGGCTCAGAAGGTTTCTGCTAAAAAATAATAATAAAAAAGACTGCATTGGTTTTTATAAACTCCACATGATGTGTGTTATGGCTTAGCAAAATGTTTGTCTTCATTTTGCTCATGTCCAGAGACTTTGCCTGAGACTAAAATTAAGGGTGGTAGACTAATCTAGCAAAAAAAAAAAAAAAAAAAAAAAAATTAAGGCAGTCAAATATTGAGTTGATAACATAGCTGTTCTTAAAACACTTTAGCCACATTTGTGTTACAAATCAAAAACAAAAGCCCAACAAAATAATTAAAATATTGTGAGTTTGACCAAAAAAAAATTCCAGTAAGGCTAAAACCTCTACTGCTAAAAAAAAAAAAAAAAATATATATATATATATATATATATATAAAAGGTGGCCTGGAGCCCTACCCAAAAAACAGCGGGTCTCCATTTTTTATAGCCTCATACTGCAAAATATCAAAAACTTTGCTCAAAAATAAAAGCCACAAAATGTCACATTCTAGAGTGGCAACAAAGGCCACAAGAGGTTCTAAAATGGTGGCAACCACATCAGATCCCAAAATGGCAGCAACATAAAGAAACTTTTCTTCACAATCAGGTTCAGAGAACTCAATAATCCAGACACTTAATCCCTACAGCCAAAAAAAAAAAAAAAAAAAAAGCCTGTCTACTGCTCCATCTAACAGCAAACCTTGGCAATATCAATGTGATGCTTGTTTTCAATACAAAAAAAACCCACACAAGTTCTAAAGATAAAAAAGCTTCCACCCTGATTGCAAAAGGCACAGCAGACCAAGCATTGTGCCCCTAAAAGACAATATATGAGTCTGTAAGGGTAAAGTAAAAAATACGGTAAAATCCCCAAAAGTTAAAGAAAAGTTAAAACCAAAATCATCCACAAAAGCTGCCAAAACCGCACAAAAAGGGGCTTAAAAAAACAGCTACAAGAGTTAAAATCCCTAAAAGTGCCATTAAGATAAAATCACCTAAGCTTTCTAAAGCTTAAAACCAGATTGCTTCAGATGCTAAAATTAAAACTCCAAGACTTAATGTTTGCCCTGCTAGATTTTAGACTTGTTTTGGTTTTAATCCTTGATATCTCTTGTTTATAACTTTTAAAATGGTAATGTTTATCTTGTTCTTTGCATTTTAAAAATGTTTAACCTTGTTTTATTTATGCAACAGGTTATAGTTAAGAGTTTGCCATAAATCTCAAAAAAGATTTAAGACTTACTTTTCAGCAATGCTAAAATTGTTAAGATTGTAACAACTCCTAGAGATAAGCTAAATGTGTTTTATATAAAAAACCACATGAGTCTTTGGGGGATCAAGGGTAAAATGTTGTGGTTTATTTAAATGTCCTCCCAAAGTGTCATTCCGGCCTAGAGGCAACTAAATCTAACATTTATGATTGGTTTGTTATCTAGCACTCAAATTAATAGTTTGAGTATTTCACTCACCCAAAAATAGAGCCAATACAACAACCACTAATAAAGGCAGGTCTGTCTCTTTTGCTTTCACTTTTGCTGTTTTTAGCAGCCATAAAGGGCTGCCCTGCCACACCATGCTGCCTTAGAACCAACAAAATATAAACTAAAACCCCAAAACTATAAAAATAAACCTTTCCTTAACTAATTCTGGGTATCAGATATTTTGTCTCAGCGACAAATAAAAAATAACTAAGACAGATAGCTTCAAATATACTAGAAGAATGTGTGAAACAAAAAAATAAACAAAATTTCTCTTGTGGAGTCTACATTTTACCCAGTATTACTGGAGTATCAATCTAATTCAAAATGATACTCAATTTAAATGTAAAATTATTTAAGTTATACCTATACAGTTTCGATTACTAAATAGTACCCAGAATATGTAGAAAACTGTCAACAGTGGAATACAGCAACTATCACTATTATGGGAGAACTTTTAGAATTCTCTGGCCATTATTTTTTTCTGGATTTTACAACATTCATTTGTGTATAAACTGAGGATGCCCCTTCCCTCTGAATGGACTTTGTGGATGGTTTCATTCCCAAACTCAAAATCTTTTATAGTATAATCACAGAGCTTTGTCAATCTTTTGATTTTTAACTTTAAAATTACTGTTGAACTGTTTTCTACTGTTGGCAGAGATAGAGCTGTTGTTACATTTAGTACATATTAGCAATAAGTCAGTACCTTGCTTGCCTTAATGTTTACATCGTAATCAATAGTTTCTTCTCAAGGAATAAGAGTGGTACATAACTGGTTCTTATAGTATGTTAATATGTAATTTGTCTTGGACAATACTGCTGGAGCTGTTTCACATGATATTAAAAGAGATACATAATTGTCACTATTTCTCTGCAAAGCAATACTCAGATTGCCTTTGTGACATTAGCATTATTAGAGTACATTCCCAGAGATCTTTGTTGCTGGACCAAGTACACTGCATTCTAATTTCCCAAACTAACCAAAATGGTTAAATCTTGAGGCTATGGCAAAGGATTATAGTTGTCCATGCCCAAAATACATCTTTTAGAGGCTCAAAAGCAACTAAAGAGATCTCTATATTAGCAATGAAGTCTTTAGACTGATCATATATAAATCTCAGCACAAAACAAAACAAGCAAACAAAAAAAAAAAATAGAATCATCGGAATAAAAGGTAAGAAAACACTTCCTAGAACTCCACTCCCTCAAAGCCAATCCAAGGGACAGAGCAGTATGTAAAAACTACACAACTGAGTTACTTTAAAGTATAGCAGAGAAAGGTGAGAAAACAGCTCAAAGAGATACTGAATGGAATAGAGAAAGTTTAACTGAATATACTGGATATAATAACCAAAAAAGATGCAAGAACTCTCAGAAAACACTAATGGAAAGCAGATGTGCTAAACAGAATGTTACAAAACATAGATAATCAGTTCAATGAAGAATTTGGATGCTTCAAAAGGTTTCAGTCAAAAATCCACATTCCAGGGGTGGGGATTTAGCTCAGCGGCATAAGCGCCTGCCTTGCAAGCAGGCAGTCATGAGTTCAATCCCTGGTACCAATAAAAAGGAAAAAAGACAAAAAAAAATCCACATTCCCAAATCAAAAGATACAAATTGGTGGAATGGATCAAGAAAGAAAACCCAACATTATACATCACACAAGAAACATGCTTAATTGGAAAAGAAACTCAGATTAAAAATCAAAAGATGGAAAATAATTTTACATGCAACAGGAACCCAGAAAAAAGCAGGAGTTGCTATCCTAATTTCAGACCAACTGTATTTCAAGCTAAGATTGATCAGAAGATACGAAGAAGGTGACTATATGTTAGCAAAGGGAACAGTTCAACAGAAAGAGTTTACAGTTACAAACATGTATATACCAAATACTGGCACACCCCAACTTCATAAAAACAAAAGCAAATGGACAAGAAAAATTAGATAAACAATTGTACAGTAGAAATGGGTGAACTCAATACCCCACTGTTGCAAATGGACTGATCAGCTAGACCAAATGTCAAAAAGAAATATCAGGATTGAACCAACTTTGAACAAATGGAATTAATAGATGTCTACAGAATCTTCCACCCAGCAACAGAATGTACATTCTTTTCAGTAGGATATGAGACTTTCTCCAAAATAGACTATATAGTAGCCAGAAAATTATCATAAATTCGAAGGAGTCAAAATTATCCCATGCATATTATTAGATCAGAAACTGCAAATATGTGGAAATTCAAAAATATTCTCTAGAATAATCAATGAGTCACAGGTGAAATTAGAGAAATTAATTTCTACAATCAAGTGATAATGCTAGTACAGCATAATTTAATCTGTAGGATGTGAGAACAGTCATAAGAAGGAAGTTCATAGCAGTGAATCTCCATATCAGAAAAACAAAATGAGATTAAGTAACCTATTTATGTACCTGAAGGTCTTAGCAAAACAAGAGTAACTGAAACCCAAAGCTAATATGAAGGAAAAATTTTATAAGATCGGGGCAGAAATTAATGAAATTGATACAAAAAATCAAAAACTCAATGAATCAAACAGTTCTTTGAAAGGTTAAATAAAATGGTGAAATTACAGTGGATTTTGCTGAAACCCAAAAGATTTTTGATAAGTAATTTAATTCCAATACAATTGAAAATTCATGGGAAATGGAAACTCCTACATGCATATGAACTACCAAAGCTATAGCAATAAGATTGGAAAATGCTGAATAAGCCAATATCAATCACTGAAACTGAAGTAATTAAAAAACTACAAAGTAAGAAAAGCCCACCTCCATAGAGATTCACTGTTGTATTCTCTAAGAACTTTAGAGAAGATCTAACACCATTACACCTCAGATTCTTTACTAAAATCTAAAGGGAAGCAGTACTTCTAAAGTCATTCCTAGAGCCAGGCATTACCCAGATTTCAAAATCAGAAAAGACCCCAACCAAAAAAGAGAACTTTAGGCCAATCTCTTTAGTTAACACAGGTTCAAAACTTTGCAGTACGATACTGGCAAATGGAATACAGTAAATTATTAAAAAAAATCATACAACATGACCAAGTAGAATTCACTCTAGAGATGGAGAGATTAATATATGAAAATCAGTAAGTGTAGTACACCATATAAACAGAAGCAAGGATAAATATTACATAATCTCAGTAGACACAGAAATATCAGTTAACAAAACTCAACATCTGTTCATGATAACAGCAAAAAATCTGACCAAAATAAGAATAGAAGGTCTTTATCTCAATTTGGTAAAAGCCATCTATCAAAAATGAACTGCCGACATGATTATGGTTTGTGTCTGGTTGTCCCCTCAAAGCTTCATGCAGTTATGGGAGCAGGCTTCTAGAGGTTGTGGTTGATTCATGGCCCAATGCTGGGATCATGGGTGTGAGTGCTACACCTACCCTAGAGTGGGTAGCTTACATACAATATAAGGGACAGAAAGAGTTTTCTCTTGTGTTCCTTTCTTTTTGTTCTTGCTGCTTTTACTGTCTTCTGCTACCACGAATGGTTGCCCTGTGCCATACTACTGCCTTGGCACCAGCTGATTGTGAGCTTGAACCTTTTCTTCCTTAATTTTGGGCTTCAGGTATTTTGTCTCCACAAGAGAAAAGTAATAATATAATCATACTAAATGGAGAAGCTGAAAGCTTTCCCTGTCAAGGTGACAAGACAAAACTATCTACTACCACTTCTACCTAATAGAGTTTTGAAACATTAACTAGAACAATTAGGCAAGAAAAAAATTAAAAGGAATATGGATATGGAAGGAAGAAGTTAAATTATTATTTGCTGATGACATGATCCACTGCATAGAAAACCTTAAAAACTCCACTGTGAAACACTTCTAGAACTGATATCCAAATAAAGCAGTATCGCAGACTATGGAGACAAAATTTAATTCAAGCACGGAGAACACAGAGGGACTACCTCTTGGGCATAAGAAACCCTTGGAAACTGAGCCCTTGTAACTTAATATATGAGAATGAAGACACAGAAGAAAAGCAATTTCAACATGATCAGGGCAGCAGGTTCTGGGAAAAGATTGCTTGCTGTATAATCTATGTTAACCTAGTTTAAGCAAACTTTTTGGGAAGGAAGCCCAATTATTATCAGAGCACAGGAACAATTCAATGACCAGAGCAAACATCTTTTGAGAATAACCTTTTATTGGCTGTGCTGACTGTTGTCCTGTAGATCTGCTGTAAGATTTAACCATGAATTCCAGAAGCCTGGGAACTGTAGTTGCCCCAAGTCGGTTCCACATCAAGCATCCCTCTGGTCAGAGTTTGGCACAGTTTATGCTTTACTTTTTATAATTTTGATTGGGCAAAAGGAGGAGAGTTTAGGGTAGAGGAGTAATGGGCTTAATGTAGGAAGGTCTTCATGATTACTGCATGAGGAGGGGTACACTGGAACAACATATAGAGGTCTCGTTAAGACTGCAAGAAAGAGCAGAGAAAAGATTAATAGCTGTAAGAACTCAAATTCAAAGATTGAGATCAGAGAACTGCTGTTTAGGATTAGCTAGTAGACAGTATCATCAAGGTGATTCAAAGTAATATTGTGAGTTTTCATTTGAAGTCAATGAAGTTAGACATGAAGTCAGTCTTGAGGATCAGTAATATCTCTATCCGGATTTGTGTGAAAAGTACAATGAAGAAAATGTTAAATCTAATTTCAAGTTGTAGAATGATTAAAAGGAAAATGAATAACTTACATTGAGCAATACCCAGTGTCACAACTAAGCCAACTGCATGTCCAGCAGGCCTGTGAATGTTTGCTGAGCCAATCGATAGTTACCTCCATGGTGTTGTCTTTATAGAATTCTTTATCAACATTAGTTTGAATCAATAATTCTGAGGTAAAATTTTGAAAATAATTATACATATTCTAAGCAGTTTGCCTAGAGTGAGTCAAAGCGACCACTGCATTTGCTGCTGTGGCAGCCATTCTTATAGCTGTAATAATAGTTTCAATTAGAATGCCCAGAACATGTTTTTGTGTACTATATTTAAGTACTGAGGTAATTTGTTCAAGAGCAAAATATCCCATCCATTATTGAATGAGATTGGTGCGAAACCATACTTTTGTTAATCTAAGTACCATGTTATATGTAATATTTAGTTAAGAAATAGTACTTGCAACAAGGAGTTAATCAGGTGACATTATCAAAAAAGGAGATATTAAGTTCTTTAAAGTGTCTATAATGATAATTAGAAAAACTATATTGAGTTATCCTGGGTTCTTCATTAGGAGGACTAAAGTATATGGACAAATACAAATTATAGCATGGTCAGAAGTATCATGAGCAATCCATCTAGGCTTATCTATGTGTTGATAATTATGAATTCTAATAATATGAGGGAAGAAATGAATATGTAGGTGCCAGAAGAATATTTTTGATACAGGAACAATGATTTGGGCCTATATGTTTCTGCTGCAGTGAAACCTTCTGAATCACAGTTTTGAACATTTAAAATAAATAGTGCTTTTTAGATATTTGTTCTTATGGTGGGAACTTTTCCATACTAGCCCTTTTTGTTTTAATACTTGGGTTTTAAGGAGCCCTTTAGCTTGTTTTACTATTGATTGACCTGTAAGGTTATAAGATATACCAAGAATATATTTAATATTCAAGAGTTGAAAGAAATCCCAAAGATAACAGGAAGTATATCCAGAGTATTATCAGTTTTAATTTGTGAAGGCAGTCCTGTTACAGAAAAACATGAAAGTAAATGGCATTTAATATGTTTTATTAGAGTTTCTTCTGATTTCATTCTTATTGCAACTGTGATTTCACCTCAATGGTGTATTCTCTGGTATATATATATATATATATATATATATGTATATACACACACACACACACATATATATATATATATATATATGTATAACCAAAAGCGTTATGATGAATTAATCTATTTATCAAATTCTATTACTTTGTAAACTACAGGTATTTGTATCTATATAAGGACCATTTTGTATCTGTTTATGACAGTCAGGTCAGGTGTGAATGATTTTTTGGACCTGTTTATGTGTAAGATTAAAAGATAAAACTAGTCCTTTGGTGCCGTCATGAAAACATTGATGTGAAGCAAAAGTGTCCTCTGCAGAGGTAGAAAACATAACTAGCGTCAGCAAGTGTTGCCCTTTTGTTAACGGTCAAGGCAAATTAGAATGAGAATATATGTAAGTAACAGAAAAAGCTGAAGTGTGGTGTGTAATCAATTTTTGTAGGTGTCTAAACATGTGAAAGAGAATTTCATCGTTACCACTCTGAATAAGGGCAGAATCAATACCCTATGGAGTTTTTACAACATAAGCTGAATCAATGACAATATTGAGGGGTCATTTAGGAAAATGGTATTTGTTGTCAATCTTGCTTATCCTAGAATTTAAATGTATATAGAATGTTAGCAGATAACAAGTATAAAGCTTTAAAGAGAAAACTTAAGATCAAGGGCAATATAATGTATTAGCATAACAATCATGACATCATCATAGTAAATGAAAGATACTTTTATCTGAATCTATATTATCTGAGAAGAATGTATCCTGTCTGTAGATGTCGATTATGTTTTATTATTTGGGCTATACAGTGCTTAAACATCCTTAAGTGTTGTAAACCTTGAAAAAGTAGATATATGTTTTGGTTGGCTACACATATTGGATTGGCATATATACTTTATCACCAATAGCTGGAATACAAGTAAAGGAAAGTCAGATATTTGAGTTTAAGAGTCTACCATCATAGATAATTTTAGTCTGGAAGTCAAATGTAATGTATTTTCATTTTGTATCTTCAAAGATTTGTACATTTGAGAGATATAAATATATGTAATGAACCATACAGCTGGTAATACTGGATGTTTCAAACCAGATTGGAACTGCCTAAGAAGGCAGCTCTGTCTTGTGCTTTGCTATTGACGAGTTTAGGTGTCTCTGCTACTCATGTAAACAAAGCTGATGTTTAATATTAATCTCAAAAATGAGATTTATAACCTTCGTCTGAAAGCATCAGTTAAATAAAAGAGGAGACCTGGGGAAGAATGATTTCTGAGAATCAAGGCCATAGTCTCCTAATCTTCTTAGAGTAACAAGGTACTCTTGAGTGTGGTTTGGTCTCAATTAAGCCAACAAGCAAACATACATATTTCTATACTGCATCCTTCACGAAACATTCGTGACATGCTTGAGCCTTTCTACTTGAGCCACTATTTGTTCTTGTTTATTTCTGATAGGGCAAGAATTTTATCATAGAAAATCTTTTCATATCAAAAGTACATCTCATACTTGAAGTTTTGCTTCATGTAATTACTTTTCATTCTGGCTTATTATTTTTAAATAAGAAATTACCTGAAGCCATCTGTGTTCCCAATTTGTTACATTGTAAATTTGGCTGACTGCCTTCTTTGGCTGCCCATAAATATTCCATAGTGCCTTTGTCTGTAATGAAGCAACCGCAGAAAGACTGACCCCATAGTTGGAGTTTAAGAAGTTATAAATTGCAAAATACATTTTAAGAATACTAATTAAAAAAAAAAAAAACACCAACCTAAATTGAAAGCCAAAGTTAAATTCATCAGTTAGCTGAGATTTGCAACTGGTTTCATGAAAATTCAGGAAATGGCATTTATTCTGGGCAAAGTTCCAGTAAAAGTTTCTTTTTCTTATCTTTGTTTTCTAAGATCGAGAATGTCTGTTTGTCACTTTTGGTTGGTCCTTTTTATTATTTTGGTTGTTTGAATTTCTGTAATCACTAAGGGAGGTTTTATGTGTACTCTGGGAACAGCTTTCTTACATCTTTAAGAGGTAGTATTTATAGTCATAAATGTTCTGGCTCGTGCAAGAAATTATTTTTATCTCTCCTGTATTGGTTTCACTATCTTTCAGAACAACAATCTCGAGTGTTCTATGGCTTCTGTGTATAGAAGAAAAATCCTGGATAAAGTGGGCTACCGAAAGATGGGGTGGAATGCATCTCCCTCTGCACTGGGACCCATTACCACATAGGCACAGAATTTCCCAGAGGAACTCCTAACTGCAAAAGAAATAAATTTACTTGCTGAGATCCAAATTGGACTGCAGAGACAGTGAATGCAAAGTTTTGATTTATTCTCTTACAAGAGTGGTAATGATAAACACACCAGAGTTGAGAAACTATTTATTTTTAGCTCTTAATGGTCCTTCTGCCATTACAGGATTTTTAGTTTGATTTTTATAGTTATATCTGGAGTTTTAAAAACAACCAATGAGAAATTTCAGTTACTGCATGTAGATAATAGGCAGTGTTTATAAAACCAATTCTCTTGATATCTAGCATTTAAGACTCTTCAAAGGACTAACATGTATAGTATATAAAAAATCCAGAAATTAGCTTCCCTAAATCTCAAGACCCAGTTTAAAAAAATGGGCATCTGAGGTGCATAAACACTTCTCAGATTAAGAAGTAAAAATGACCAATAAATGCATGAACACAGTGTTCAACATTGCTGGGCATTTGAGAACCTTACTCTAGAAAAAATGGTTACTATCAAAAAAATCAACCAGGTCCAGGGATTTAGCTCAGAGGCAGCATAAACGCCTATCTGGCAAACTTGATAGTGAGCTCAATCCTCGGTACCAAAAAAAAAAAAAAAAAACAAAACAAAAAAAAAAACAAAAAAAAAAATCAACGAGTGAGAATGTGGGGAGAAAGGAACCCTTCTTCATTGTTGATGAGACTGTAAGCTGATATATCCCCTATGGAAATCAGTGGGACCTGTCCTCAAAAAACTAAAAGAAATTCTGTTTGATCCAGCTGTTCCCCTTCTATGTATCGTGCCAAAAAATTATTGATATCATACCAGAGTGATGTATGCTTACCCATATTTATAGCAGTGCAATTCATAATAGCTAAATTGGAAATGGCTTATATACCCATCATCAGTTGAATGCATAAAAATGTGGTATTTATACACAGTGTAGTATTACTCTGCCCTAGAAAAGGTAAACCTAAGTCATTTGTTTGGAAATGGATGCACTTTGAAACCATAATGTTAAGTGAAGTAAATCAGACACACAGACTTAAATATGAAAAACTATATGTGTGTGAGTATGTAAACATACATATGAATATATGTATATACCTATATATAATGAAATAAAAGACATAACTAGAAAAAAGAAATCATTAAGGTATTGTAATTCAGTGGACAACATGTAAAAGTATACTTTGACTTAGGACATGTCATATATTTTCTTTGTCTTATTAGTCTGCTTTTCAATCTTTATGTATGATAATTAAATTTATAAGATCTTACAAGATACAGGAATTTGATGCTGTAAAAATAAAAGAAGGTGGAGGAAGTGGGGGAGAAGGAAATTGAAATATGTGATGCACATCTACCAATCCCCTAAAGCAAGTGTACTTGTATACTGCAAACATGTACTGAAAATGTCAAAAATGTTAATCTATGAAATAATTTTTTCTGGAGATCTTTTCATTTGGCCTCCTTAAATAAGTAAGTTTTAAAAATTTATTTTGGTGTCTGAATAAGACTGGAACATATTGTTCTTAGAGCCAATAATTTTCCTGTTATTATATATTGAAAACAAAATCACAATTGGCTTAAAGCATGAATCTTAAAAAAAAATTGGAAAATCAGGAGCAAAGGGTTGATAATAGAAAGCAAGTATTTCTATGGATAATAGAAATAGTATTTCAAAATATACTCTACATCACCTAGATTACTGACCTTGTTCTTTACTTGTCCTCCACTGTTTTCATAGCATTTGTCAACTTAATTGTCTGCCTTAATTCCATTAGCATGTCAGTTTCATGATAGTGGGAATACGTATTTTGTTCACATTATACTCTGAGAACTGAGACCAGGGTTTCACCCAATTTAGACGTTTGATTGCTCGTGGATTCAGTGAGTGCCATGATCAATCATACTTCATCATTTCAATTTTTGTAATTACTGCATAGATGTAGTATTATATAAAGATATTATTCCTGATAGACATTTTATGGCTGTATTTCTTAACAGACAATGTTACTCTGCCATCCAGTAAGAGAAGAGAATTTTAGAAGCTATATATTAAAAAGTATGATGTAATTTGGAGTTTTTTGTACTTAATATTTGAAGGGAAAACAGTAATGTTCCTGAGATGCCCTAGAATTTATCAGCAAATAGAAGCTGTGAAGCTTTTAAATTAAAAGGATCTTTTTTGTTATATCTTTCTCAGATAGGAAAGCTGACTAGAATGCCTATGGGAGTGATATATGCTTCCGTAAGTGTACATCTTGCCAAAGAAGAAGAATCCAAAAAGCAACTAGTGAGACCAGAACAGGTAATTTGTTTATAAAAGTTTATGAATTTTGTATAATGTAAAGGTAATATAAAAACTGTGTTGTTTTATGTTTTGTTTCATGTAGTTGCTGCTATTAAAATATTTTAAAATATCTGTTAGATGCATTTTATAACTTAAAAGTGATTGTTATAAAATACCCCAAAATGAAACTCTAACATCAGTGAAGAACAATTGTTATTTTTCTTAATGAATAATCAGTAAGTAGTACAGAAAATTAGACACTGTAAGAAGCCTTGACTTTTTCTTAAAAAATTATGTGAAAAACTTCCAGTACTGAGATGCCTTACATTGAGAAAATCATTATGTGACATCTCAGTTTTGGAAATGACCATAGATGTTCAGCCTCCTGTTTGGTATTGTCATTCCTTTTACAACAGGAACCTAACCTATCTCAAAAAGATAATCATTTAACCTTTTCTGGAAGCTGTCTTTCAGTTTTAGGTCCTTCCTTATGTGAAACACAAATCTGCCTCATAACTGCTACTCACTGTGTTGTATCTCTTTAATTGGTGTTAAACAATTAGATTTTTATTTATGAATTCTTATTTGTCTTCCAAAAATCAATGCTTCAGATGTCAGTGACACTTTAAGTAATTTTTTTGTTGTATAAACATATTAATTAATTGCTTTAGCCCACAAATGTGATAGCTCGAACCCCGGAATAAAATCCAAGGAAGCAAGAAATTAAGAAATTTGGAGCAAAGGCTTTATTTTAGGCCAGGCCTGGAGATGCAGCCTCCGGGAGCCAATATGGAAGACTGCGCACCTAACAGCTAAAGGGCAGGGTTTTTATCTTGTAAAACCGCAAACAGCTGCTGGTCTCACAATGCAAGGAGGTGGGGGGGGCTTTTGTGGTGCACTACAGAACAGGTACACGGCAATTACATTTCTTAGGAAGAGCAAGGTTCAGGTAAGGGTTGGGTTAACAAGCAAGTTTAGATTAGGAAGACATTCTATTCTGCTCTTAGAGTTACCTTTGATCTTTTTCTTGCCTCTGAGGACACTTGTGAGGGGCTTTTTTTATATATAGGTTATAACATTCCCCACTGATTTTAGTTAGTGAGTCAAATCATTGACTCAAAGGTATCTGTTTATAACCTTGTGTGAGCCTTTGAAATCATAAACTTTTAAGATCTTTGACATAGTTTATCAACTTGTTTACAATATAAGGCCCAATAGGAGGATTAACAAAGATCTTGCAGCTGTCATTATTAAAGCTGTTAACCATAAGGAGAAAGAAAACAACATTTAAATTTACTTTGTTTTATCATATAAGTAACAATTTTTAAAAGTCAGACAGAGGCCTCCTCGGGGTCTCTACAAGGGAGAACACAAGATCATCAGTTACATTTGGCAATCTTAAGCTTTAAAGAGTCCTTGGAGGGAATGACAGTCCATTTATGCGCAGGCCTTTGGAAGCCGGGACCTGCTTGCAATGGGAGTGATGAATCCAGGCAGGCTTTTCGGCTACTTTGATAGTCTATTGAGGCTCAAGAGATTCACGGTGACACTTCTTGATAAGGACTGGTGTCCAGGCTCCACAGCAGGGTGTTTGTCCTCACAGTGGGCAGCAGAGAAATAAAGATGTTAGACAAAAATTAAGTCCCCTGGTTCCCTGGGATCGGGAACCTCCCAACTTCAGTATTGTGATCACACCCTGCTACATGTATTGATTAGTGTTTTCTTGAAGTACGGTACAAGAATTCACCTACTTCAGGATGTCAGAATTTTTCTTCTAACCTAGATATCTTTCTAACACTGTCTAGGATAGTATTAGTTTTATGTTTATTTTTATTTTGAGTGCTGAGATCAACCATGCTCGTAACAGCCTTTGACTATGCCATAATGAACTCACCATTTTTAAAAAATTGATGAAAATTTTAAAATGGATAACTGGTAAACTGTGTCTCTTTTTGGTGTGTATTTATACCTTTGAACCTTTTGTCTTAGTTGCAGGTATATTTATGCCTGTTTAATTTTCTTCGTACTGAGCCAGGCATAGTGGCACATACCTATAATCCCACTACTCAAGAGGCTAAGGCAAGAGGATGGTGGCTGGTTTGAGGACAGCATTGACTATATAAGGAGTTCAAAGCTAGCCTGAAGTACATAGTGAGACACTGTTTAAAGTGAATAATGAATGAAATTGATCTGGCTTATTATCCCAGCCTGTTGAAATGGAATTGTGATTACTGATTCTGTTCACCATTGTGCTACTTATGTCTTCCAGTTTCACGTCATACTTAAGATCTATCTACATATTTAATGATTTATTCATAAATTAGACAGGCCTGAATCTGAATTTTCACTTCATCACTAACTAGTTGGAGCACATTGGACAGAATTCCTAATACTGACATAAGCATGTAATTCTGTTACATAGTCAAATGTACCACCCCATAATTTTTTTTGAAATTTAAAATATTTTCAATTATTTTGCTATTACAATTCAGTGTTTGGTGAATTACCTTTTATTTAAATCTTTGTATACATGAAGAACTTTTTCCATAGGATGAATTTCCAAAAGTAGAATTATAAGTCAGAAGGCACAAAAATTATTTTTTGATATGTTAACATGCAAAAAAATGTTATTCATATATCAAAAAGTATTTCCTGAGCTTTTCTTTTGTGAACATAAGGCATTCTTTTAAGCATTGTGCAAGTATTTATTACTTTTTAGTAGCAATATAGGATAGATTCACTTCCTTGTACACTTATTTTCTTCTTTATTCTCAAAAAGATAATCATTTAACCTTTCTTTGATGCTCTCATATTTGGGGAGTTCAAAAATTTAAATAGTGTGATAAGGAGCTGGGATTTCTCCCTAATAGCTGAGTTCATATGTTTCTGTATTATAAAATAAAGTAGTGAATATATTGGGTAATGTATAGGATTCCTTGTTATTTATTGTATTCCTCAGTACATTTTAATATGAATTTACTTAGTAAACAAAATTGGTTGCCAACTCTGTACTAGGGTCTTTACAAAATCAGGATCTAACCTTGAAGAACTTAGAATTTATAAAGGGACAGAGTTATGATTTACATAGCAGTATCTCCAGTTACTTCTGTTGTGTAAATGCAGCTATAACCCTGTTTAAACCTATTTATAATAAAACCTCTGCTAAACCAGAAAACATTCGGAGTGAAATTTTTTGTTTATCTAAATCTTTGGTAAGCTTGTAGGTAAACATAAAATGCTTTTTAAAGTCCCATTCTTCTTATTAAACGTATTTTAAGACTATCACTATGATCCTGACTTACTAAATGTCATGTGGTTAGTATAATTAAATCTCCCTCTAATTGAAAAATATGCAGGACCATGAGCTAATCATTTTTTAAACCATGAAGCTTCCAATATTCAGATCAGTAAGTTGTGTGGTAATTGAGGTACATATATATACAGCCAGGCATAAACATTTCTGAACATTTCTTTGTTTAATCTCTCTGGGAATGTTTCTTGTCATTTGCTTGTTTTCATCAAGAAATAAATGTGGTTTTATAGTTTACTGAGTCTAATCATACTTTCTAACCAAGTAAAAACAAATTGTATCCATACAGTAAGTGATATTTAATCTCAAGAATTCTAATCCATAATGTGAATGTTCTCTTAGTGGAGACTGTAGTCACATCTTTCTACCATCTTGTGGTTGATTCTTAAAATTCTCACAGTAGAACTGAAGTCCTTTTTCACAAACCTTTTATCAGTACTTGAATGTCCATGCATTCAGTAGGAAAATGCTTGAAAACACTGGTTCTGACCCCTTTGAGAATCTGATGAAATTTTAGTTGTCCTGCCTAGGAAATTGCATACACAAAGTTTTGCATCCAATAGGCCATAAATAAAAAAAACTTAATCCTATGAATACTGAGGACTATACTAATAATTAGAAAATCTCAATGAGGATAGAAACACAGTGATTCATTAAGTTTGAAATTGGAGAGTGGAGAGAATAGATAGGTTGGGGGCATAATGGACAAACAATTAACTTTGCTCACTCTTAATACCAGTACATTAGAATATAGGCTGCCTTGTAGGGAGAAGGGAAGCATTACTAATTACAGTGAATCTAGTTTTTATGCATATAATGTATCTTTTATAAAAAGTATGCATTTCTGACCTTCCTAATTTTATGTATCTGTCAATTTGGTGAATTTAAATTCAAGCATTAGTCTAGAAAGAGAAATACTAACTTTAACATTGGTGTGAGTAGCAAAGAGTAATTTAACAGTAAAAATAAAACTTACTGACCCATCTCCTAGATTAGATTTTCAATTTAAAAAAAAGTTTAAATTCACAGATAAAATTATACGTATTTACCTTTACAATATGTTTTGAAGTATTTATACATTGTGGAATGACTAAATCTGGCTAGTTAACCTATATATTACCTCACATAGTTATAATTTTGGGGATGAGAACATATTGCATACATTCTTAGTATTTTTCAGGAATACAATGTATTATTATTATTTCATTTTCTCAATAGAGGATCAAATCCAAAGCTATAATCATGTAATTCCCTTGCTATTAGTTTGTAAACTTTATTCTCCCCAAATGCATCATCAAATGCAATATAAAAGTGCTACACTTTGAACAAAAACACTTTTTTTTTACTTTTTAAAAGGAAGTAATTCCTTAGTGGATAAAAATTTTCCTAGGTTTTTATGTTTATATGCTTATATTTGTTTTTTGAGACATCAAAGGCTATTTAATCAATATATGAAAGGTATAAATAACAATATTATGGTGTGCAACTATGTACCTATCATCCCGTTTGAAAGAAAAACAGAATTCCATTAAATGTTAACCAGTACTGTGAGATTTTAATTTTTTCTTCATTAGTTTTATAATTTTACCTTAAATGTTATATTGCTGAGCAATTTGAATATCTTTGGTTTTGCATGTTTTTGAATTATATAGTGATGGAAACATAACCTATATGCAGTTTTCTTTGTCTTAACCTTTTCTGCTTAATACTGTATTGCTGAAATTGAAACAAATTTTTCTGTATGTCTATAATTTTATTTTCCCTATAAATTTATAATTTGTCTACAATGTTATATATTTTCTGTTGCATGGGTATACCCTGATTTAATTACTCATTTATTATGAACATTTTGGATTGCTTGCAGATTTTTACAATTGCAGTTTTGGTATGAAATATTATTGTATGTAGCACTAGATGCAGCAGTAAAGTAGTTTCCTCTAAAGATACCAAAGATTAGTATCTTAGTTACCTTTCTTATTGCTGAAACACAATGCCCAACACCCAAAGTTAATGGAGGAAAGGTTTATTTCCACTCTTAGATTGTAGAAGTTTCAGTCTATAATTGGTTGGCTCAAACAGAGTGTAAGGCAGAGGGCATCAAAAGCAGCAAGCAGCAAGTGATAAGCAGTGGCAGCAGCAGCTTTCTTTCTGTCCTTTATATTCTATTCAGGCCACTACCCTTCGAACATGTAGACTCACACTCAGAGTGGGCCATGTTTAATCCTAGCATCATTCCGTGACTCAATCTTAGCATTACATCCTCTATCTAACACCTCATACTCTAGATCTAGCAGCCTCTGAAAAATTCCA
This sequence comes from Cavia porcellus, assembly GCF_034190915.1. Taxonomy (NCBI): domain Eukaryota; kingdom Metazoa; phylum Chordata; class Mammalia; order Rodentia; family Caviidae; genus Cavia; species Cavia porcellus. Next base: position 49,800,217 of record NW_026947486.1, read on the forward strand.
CTTATGACCACATGAGGCAAGGGAGACATCTAGATATAAGCCATAACAGTTGGCATCACTTGCCTCTTAATAGTCATTTTAAACATTTTACTGCATAATCCCTGCATTTAGGATAGGTTTTAAGTTTATTATTAGTATTGTTTTTAGGAGGAAGGTTGATGAAGATTACTGTTTTGCCACACTGCTGGAAAAGACAGTCCAGCTATTTTATTTTTGACATTAATTTTTATTTTGCCTCTAGCTCCCCATATATACTGTGCCACCTCTTCAGTCTAAATATGTTGAAGAGCACCCAGGTTATTTACAAATGGGCTTTGCATCCATCCGCACTACAACTAGTTGTTACATTGGCTGGTGCAAGGTAAGTGTATTCTGATAGCAGCTTAATATCAGAGACTTCTGTTCTTCTATACTTCTTTTGATGTATAAAAACTATCATACGCTTAGGGGGTTAAGTCAGCATCATTATATTTTGTCTTATTATTTTATGGGTCAGGAATTTTATCAGTGCAGAGAGCTGATTTTTCTGATACATGTGGTGTTGTCAGATGTCACTCTGTGATACTCATTTAGCAAATGGGCTGATTTAGAAAGCTTAAACTTCATTTGTGTCTCTGGCACCTTTGCATGGATAAATGAAAGGCTGGGATCAGTTGAAATTGTTGACTAAAGGATCTATACATGTTCTCTCAGGCACAAGGACCTCAAGGTAGATTACTTACAGGGGCACTTCAGGACTCGTGAGACAGTGTTATAAGAAGCTTTAGGCAGAATTTTCTAAGCTTCTTTCCTGCCCTCAGATGTTCATAAAAGTAACTTCTGTAGCTTTCTTGTGGAAAATCAAATTCCTCAAGCCAACTCAATTTTTAAAGGGAAAATGAGATGCCATCTCCCTCAGTAGGAGCAGTAGCAAAGAATCTGTACCTGCGTTTAATATACGGCTATTGCACAGATTATATTTCAACAAGCATTTATGTTACCTAGCATGTATAATAGTACCTTAGTTTACAAACTGAATTTGTGTCACACTTCTGAGGAAGATGGCTTGTTTGTGTTCATGCAGTGAGGATGGCAATTGTGGAGTTCTCAAATGGAAGCAGTTTTGTTTAAGCCTTCTGTTTGTGAGCCGAAGCATTCATGAATCAAGATATTACTCTGATCAACACATTTTTTTACCTTCTATGTGAAGTTTTGAAATTATTTATGAATTGTTTTGTATTTGTCTAAGCAAAATATTGTTCACCTGTTGAGATTAGATCATAAGACCATTCTAATTGGAACTAGATATTGAACAAAGTAGAATTTACCATATTTTTGCTTAGCTTTCAGGCAGCAATGCTCAGTAGCAGAGTAATGGAGTGAACTGATGTAATAACTAAGTTTCATTAGTGTCACAAAACATCTCCAGTGTTATTATCTTAGTAATAGTAAGGTAATATTGCTATAAGTATTATTATTATTATTATTATTATTATTAGTAGTAGTAGTAGTAGTAGTAGTGGTAGTGGTAGTATTTTGAGACAGAGTCTTGCCATGTAGTTCAGGCTGGCCTTGAAATAACTATGTGGTCCAGGCTGGCCTTGAACTCATGGTGCTCTCCTGCCTCACCCTTCAGAGTGCTGGGATTACAGGTATATGCCATCACACTTGCTGTTTTCATCACTAATAATCATACAAGTTTTCCCAAACATAGCTTATCTTATTGTGGAACCTTGAGCATTTATAATTCCTAAAAGAGTGTTTTAAAAAAAATTCTAGTGAACTTACAAAAAATATCATCCTTAGGTGAAATATCAGACCAGTCAAGTCTGGTCATTCTAGATAATGTTTTGAATAGTTGATGAATAGTGGTGTGTTTTAAAAAATTTCTTATTGTCATGTAATTCTAATTGTACTAGTTTACTCCATATGCTTACTACCTTCTTCTCTGAAGGAAATAACTTTAATTATGATCTAAACGATGTTCCAAAGATTATATGCCATAGGCCAGATGATTCAGTTGTAAGTCTCCCGAGACCCAGTTTCCCATGATGTTTTCAGAGTTCAGATGTGTCTTCAGTGAAGTAAATTGTTTCTGAGATATCTGCATTGTTGATATAACTCATTTTGAGACTGAAAGAACATATTATTCTGTTAATACACTGAAACAAGATTGAAGAAGACACTTTCCAATACATTGCATCTTCAATGTAAACACCTTTTTCTCTAAAAATTTAATCTGTTATTTTAAAATTATGTCTAACTTAAGTTACATTCTTCACAAAATTTATAACCATACAGGGCAGTTTTAATTGATACTCCTACTCTTTGGGTAGCAGTGCCCCGTAGTGATAAAAATGAATTCTTAAACATAGCTAAGGATTTTTCTCGAAGATTAATAGTAGTTAAAATTGTTAAATGACTTCCAATCAACTGATCAGTGACTATTTTCATATTGAAGGTGAAGTTATCTCAAGACAGTTTTTTAATAGAAGTAGCTTAGTAGCAGGCATGATCAATACTGGTTTGTATAGTTTTAACCCAGGATTGATAATAAACTTCTGTATTTCCATTCTCCATTAAGCTGAGACAAAATGACTAGACCAGAATATATAGAGGACAATAACTTATTTCTTTTCTGTTTAGTATAATCATTTCTACTTTTAAATTTACTTTTTTTTTTTGGTACTGGGGATTGAACTCACGACCTCGTGCTTGAAAGGCAGGCACTTATGCCACTGGGCTAAATTCTCGGCCCTAATCATTTCTATTGTTAATGCTTTGAAAGTCTTTTTGTTTTTTTTTTTTATTCTATAGTTTCATAACATCTAGTTGAGAGAAGGAAATCATTATTTGGATTGCGTTTCTGGTTCAATAGAATAAGCATGATAATGAATAAATCATTTTTTGATTTCATTTTTCTCTTAGTTATATAATACCTATTTATATGCATAACAGTCTTTTATTAAAATAGATGAGCTAAACAAAAGTTAAAGGAAAGATTTGCTTCTAAGTTTCAATCCTTTCAAAGAGTAAATATAATCTTGATCTATGGGAAATTTATGATTCTGTTTGAAAACAAGGTAAAATTAGTCTAAGTGACATGATTTCTATCCTGAAATAAATGTTTTATTTAGATTTTTTTCATCCTTATGCATACTAAGAAAAAGTGAAAAGAAACACTTTTTTTCATATATTTTGTCCTGTTTTTTTTTCCATATATCATTATGTTGTTACTGCTGCATTTTTGCTAATCAGACATTGCTTCTATGCTGATATATACCTGCTTCTCATGCAGTTTAAATTCCATTCATTTTTCTTGGTGATTATAAAAGAAGATTATAAATCTGTTTTTTCAATTTTTTTTTTCTGTGAACGCCTTAGTTTATTTTGTAGGTATTATGAAGATAATAGTAAACAAGTGTTATTCATGTTAAGCAGAATGAAATGCAACAAGTGAAAAGAAGTTAAATTAAGCAAGTATACTCATAGTACATATAAAAGCTGTATTTAAATTGAGTATCATGCTAAGTCAAGATGTTAATACACTCTTAGAGATATAGGCTACTTTATCTAAATAGCAATAGCTTCAATAATAGAGACGTCCTTTTTTCTCCCTTTGTTTTTTTTTTACTTAGAGTACATATGTCCTGGTGAAAAATGGGATAATGGATACTGTACAGTTTGGAAAAGGTAAGGAAACCATCCATAATTAGAAGTGTTTTATTATATTTTTAAGTTACAATGCTTAAATGTGAGAAAAACATGGTGTATTATCCATTATCATGTTTTTATTGACTTAGAAAATACTCCGTGGTTCACTGACAGTTATAATAAAGCAGTATTATTTACCATGTATTTATTCAGTATTGTATGTTAAGGCATTCTGTAAAATACATCATTTGTCTAATTTATTTTTTGTCATAACTCTGTGAGTGTTGGTATTATAATTAAGGTAATTGTGTTCCATAGATAAGGAAACTGAGGTTTGGCAAACTGAGTAGGTTTACCATGGGCACTGAGCTACTAAGAGGGCAGAGCCCAGTTTTAAACTGAGGGCTCTTAAACCACAAAGGCTTATTATCAGACTTATTTCTCATCCTGATTACTGGTTTTAACCAAAAGCAATAGCTGCTCAGATATTATTGGATAATAGTGGCAAGCAAGGACTAGTGGTAAATCTCTTTAATAAAATAACTGTTTTACTTCTTACTGGTTCTTACTAATATTTGAACATATAAGGGCAGAAGCATGTTAATTTGGGGTATATAATATATATACAATCAGAAATTTACCTTATAATAGTTGATATTAAGATACTTTTAAACATATTTCATTAAAGAGTAATACTCATTTGCATTAAGAAAATAAATATCAATAAATCAACTGTGGAAGGGAGATTTTCTTTTTTAATAAATAGTATAACTAATTTTGAGTTGCTGATCATATCATTCTGTATCATATTTGAGTTGTTTAAACCATTTGACATTATCTTAATGTTTAACAAGCTTATTCTTTTAACCTCTACTTACATAGAATTCTCAATTGTCTTTAGACATTCATATTAATATTTAACTGATTTTTTAAGACACATACGTCTATCTAAAGAATCCTCCTCGAGATTTTCTTCCAAAGTTGGGAGTGATTACAATTTCAGGATTGGTTGGCTTGGTTTCAGCAAGAAAAGGTAGGTTTTAAAAATATATCCCCTTTTTCACTGCCATTATATTAATTTATCTATTGTAACTTATGAGAAAACCTTGTAGCATTTATCGATGATATTAGGATAGGTTCCTGTAAAAATTTTAATTATTTTTCAGTACATAGTGTTTAAATTTATAAAAAGTTTTTGACATCATTATTCATTAGGGAAATGTAGCTGAAAACCATGATGAGTTAGCATGACACACCTATTAAAATGTCTACAATTTACAAGAATTTCTATAGCAATTGTAGTTAATAGTGCAGAAGAACTAGCAGTTTCACATAATTCTAGTGAAAGTGCAAAATGATATAGCCATTCTGAAAAAAATAGTTCCACAGTTAAATACACATAGTTATCTATCTTGTATATATTTATGTATACACATATATGTATATATAACTTTTCCTTTCTTTCTTTTCTCTTTTCTTCCATCTCAGTTGTTATTTCCTTTTGAGCACTTTATTTCCCTCGTTTTCAAAATATCTATTGTACATAACAATATACAACACATTAACTAGTATTAGTTTCCTGTTGTTTTTTAATTCTGTATTGGTTTTATCCTTTTTTGTTGTTTTTAAAATTTAAAAAATTAAACACATTTACTGTGCAACATAATGATGTCATATATGGCTGTTTACCAGGGAGAAATTAAAAACTTATACAAAATATTTCTAGTACCTCTGTGATCATAAAAAGCTAGACACCAATTAAATATTGTTCAGTAAATGAATGAGTAAACTAAATTGTGGCATATCCATTCTAAGGAATACTATTTAGTAATAAAAAGTAATAAGCTATTGACACATGCAGCAATCTTAATGAATCTGTGTGAAAGAACCTCCCTCTGTCTCTCTCTGTCTCTCTCTGTCTCTGCCTCTCTCTCTCTCTCTCTCTCTCTATATATATATATATATATATATATATATATATATATATATATATAAAATTCCACTTAGGCAGCATTAAAAACTGTAGTAATAGAGAACAGATAACTCGTTACAGAGGTTAGGAGTTAGGGTGTATTTTAATTATTCTAGACTCTATTTCCCCATATCACATAAGAAAGTCTAAACCTAAAGGAAAGGTAATTAGAGGTTGAATCACCTGGTTTACCCATCTCCCCAAAGCACAGTCTATATTAGACATGACTATAAAAGTATCCCTGAATAATCCTTAAATCAGACAGAGAAATACCTTTTTTTAACCCTTCCCTAACCTGCAACGTTGCCTGCAAACATAACCAGGTATTTTTCACCCAGGTTTTTGTTGGTATATCAGGTTGTTTTCATTTAAAATTATGGATTGTAGTTCCTATTTAAAACAAGCAAAGTACTTAACCCAATTTAAAAAACATTATCTAATTGCCCAATGGTATTTGCAGAGTCCTATATATTTGGGTATGCATGTAAGATACATGTTACTTTGAAACAAAATTTTGGTTAAACTAATCTTTAGGGTTTATAGAATAACAAACCATACAGACAACTGAGTTTCCTGCCTTAGGTTAATCAGAACAACTTCATGTTTTTAGGTTTTACATATTGAAGTTTCAAATAAGATTCTGTTAGGAGTTTTTCCTAACAGAAGAGGAGATTTTGCTCCTCAAAAATGTGTGTCAGTGAGAACAGAAGTCAGGAGCTTGGATGCTGGAGGAAGCATTCAGCTAAACTCTAGCCTCAGATTGTGGGTTTTCAGCCTTCTCAGCCTGACATAGGATGTTAGTGAAGTCCATAGTGAGTGATGGGATTACAGGTGGATGCCACTGTGCCTGACCTGATTTTTGTTGTTTTAATCAAGGGCTAAATTCTTCCTCTGGCTTGGATGCATGAGAAGTATCTAAAGAATGCAGTCACCATTTAAAACTTTTGAAGCACAAATTAGATGCTGTTGTCAAGTTGAAAAACAAAGGCATATATTATGAAATCTTAGAAAAGACACGGAAATGACTTATTTGCTTAGGCACTTTTTATAGCACTTTTTGAAATGCATTATGTTAAATCATTTAAAATTGTTCATTATTCTAAATCAGTGATATGAATGAGTGTGCACCTTTTAAGTCTTTAGTTGATTAATCATTTACCTTTCTGAATACTTAATGAAAAAGACATATAAAGGGTCCATTTCACTTTGACAAATGTGGTTTTTGATTCTCTATGTTTTGCTTTATTCTATACTTGAGAAAAGTGCAGTTACAACTTTTAGTTTCTAAGCACATAAATACCTAAAAATCAATCCCTTTTTTTGTAGTAATTTTCAGCAATTGATTGAGTATACTTTCTTAAATTAGATATGACAGCTGAGGGGTACTGATTGAAATGAGTTAATTAAAGACCATTTTAGGCACTATCTTGACTATTTTTACCTAAAAAGAAATTTAGCAGAGGCTGGTGACTTAAAGGAAGAACAAACAACATTATAGTATAGGACCATAAAGTCTCTGTAGCCATCTATTTAGCATTTAATACTGTTTTTGAATTTTATAGGTCCTAGATTTAAGAAAATTGCTTATCCACTAGGACTGGCTACTGTAGGAGCAACTGTTTGCTACCCAGTTCAATCAGTGATAATTGCAAAGGTAAGTTTTTTTTGTAAGTGATAGCAGTATTTCAGTTTTTGTTTAAACAATGTGGCAATATTTACATTTTACATAATACCTACAACATAATAGTTTGTATCCATCACATTAGCACTGCCTGTGCCAACTTCCCAGCTTCCTGCTGCACTCCGCTGGCTCTGGGGGGTATTGTGCCTAAGAGGTACACCTCATCAACAAAGAACACATAGATTGAAAGATGTAAAATGGTACTACAACGTACACAAGGTTAAAAGCAAGCAGGAATAGATGTTCTTTTTTCAAACTAAGTGGACTTTAAGTTAAAACGGATCAGAAGAGACAAAAGTCACAGAACTAATGGGAGGAATTCAACAGGAAGAAATAACAATTGTAAATACATGTGCACTGAATGCTGATGCACCCAAATCCATACAGCAAATATTGGAAATAAAAGGTCAGAAAAATATCAATATAATCATATGATAGTGGAGAACTTCATTAATACCATGCTGTCTCAGATAGATCAACTGGAGGAAAAAAGTAATAATAGTTAGACACACTGTTGAACAAATTGACTTAGAAGTTATACATAAAATTTTTCTTGTCAAACAGTATACACATTTTTTTCTCAGCAGCAAATAAAATATTCTCTAAAAGAGACCATATCTTAGGTCATGAAGCAAGCTTAAATAAATAAAAAAGAACTGAAGTGATCTTCTGCGTACTGTCATATCATGGGATAAAGCTATACTACTAGTTTCTCTTATTTTATTGAAAAGAAAGATTTGTGCTAATATCATTTGGAGAATTTTTATGCCCATATTTTGTACTCTTAGTAACATCTTTAAAGATAGCAATATGCAATGTATTAACTGTTGTTATTCTATTATTTTGTTTTACTGTTTTCCGTAAAATACAAAAAGAAATCACTAAACAGAGAAACAATGCAAAGAGACTCAAACAATATGCTTTTGAACAATCATTGGGTCATAGAAGAAATAAGAAAGAAATTAAAATTTTCTAAAATAAAATGACAGTGTAAACAAAATGTACCAAAAACTAAGACGATGAAAAGTTACAAGAAGAAAGATGATTTCTGTGAATGCCCACAGTAGGAAAAAATGGAGTGATCCCAAATAAATAACAGTGGTATGCCTCAGGTCCTAGAAAGACAAGAACAATCCATATCAAAAACTTGTAGAAAGAAAGAAATTATGAAGATCAAGAATAGAAAGAAACGAAATCGAGACTAACAGAATACCAAGAGTGAATCAAAGTGTTGGTACTTAGGATAAATAAAATTGAGAAAACTTTAGCCACACTTACCAAAGGAAATACTCACATTAACGTGTGTGGAAGTCACAAAGGCAAAATCACAAAGACACTACCAAAATCCAAAAGATTATAAGAAACCAGTTTGAAAATTTGCTTTCCAAAAAATGGGAAAATGTAGAAGACATGGATAAATCCCTAGGCACATATGAATTACCAAAATAGAAAGAAGTTACAAAAACACTGAACAGACCAATGACAGAAAATGACAAAGACAAGGAAAAAAAAAAAAAAAAAAAACATGTCAAGAAAGTTACAGGACCAGATGGAGTCCTCACTGGATTTTTAAAAAATTTCTGGGAAGAATTAATGCCAGTATACTTTAAATTCTTCCATGAAATGGAAAGGGAAGGAAAACTGCCAAATCTGTTCCTGGAAACTAGAATTACTCTGACACCAAAAACCAGACTAGTACTCTGAGAGAATAGATTCAACAGAATCTTAGAAGACAAGTATACCCTGTTCTTCTATAAGCAGTGTCAATATTGTCAAACTGTCTGTATTGCTAAAATGGTTATATAGATTTATTGAAGTCCTAATCAAAGTGCCATGAGTATTTTTCACGGAACTATAAAAAAAATAATTTTAAAACTTGTTTGGAGTCAGCAGAGACCCAGAATACCCAAAATAATCTTGTGCAACAAGAGCAAAGCAAGAGGCATTGTAATCTTGGACTTCTACAAGTTATAGTATAAAGTTGTAGTAACAAAAAAAAGCATAGTACTAGCAATAAAAAAATTGATCCATGCACTAGAATAGAGGATGCAGAAACAGCTCTAAATATCTTCAGCTATCTTTAGTTTTGACAAAAGGCTCAGTAACATATACTGGAGCAAATATAGCCTCTGGAAAAAATGTTGCTAAAAAGCTGATCAGGCATGTGTAGTAGCATGCATGTAGATCCATGTCTCTCACTTTGCACTGAAGTGAAATCAAAGTGGATTAATCATCTAGATACAAAAACTGATACACTGAATTTACAAGATGAAAAAATGTTGAAACTCTTGAAGACATAGGCATAGGCAAGGACATTCTGAACAGATCCCTAGTTTCACAAAACATAACACCAAAAATCAATAAATGGGATTATATCAATTTGAAGATCTTCTGCACAGTAAAGGAAGCAATCCACAGAGTGATGAGACAGCCTACAAAATTGAAAAAAAGTATGCCAGCTAGTCCTAAGAGGAGTAACATCTAGAATACACAAAGAACTAAAAAAATAGAATACTCTGCAAAAGAAAAGATTGAAATATGAAATTGAAGTGAATAGACACTTCAATACACAAAAGAAGTACAAACAACCAATATGTACATTAAGAAATGCTTAGCTTCTTTAGCCATTAGAGAAATGCAACTCAAAGGAAGATTGGTATTCCATCTTACTGCATCAAAAATGTCTTACCAAGGACTCAAAAAAAAAAAAAATACAGATGAGACTGGTGGGGAGGGGAAGGTACCATTCCATATTTTTAGTGTGAAAGTAAAATGTGTGTAATCACTATAGAAATTATTATGGAGATTTTTTTTTGGTCTTTTTCCTTTTTATCGGTACCGGGGATCCAACTCACGACTGCCTGTTTGCAAGGCAGGCGCTTATGCCGCTGAGCTAAATCCCCAGCCCCTTATTATGGAGATTTTAAAAAATTTTTTAAATTGAATTGCATTTGACCCTGCTGTGTCTCTTCTGGATATCTTCCCAAAAGACTTACAGGCATCATGTTACAGTGATATATGTACATATTCTCATATTTGTGGCAGCACAATTCATGATAGCTAAATTATGGTTGATGCCTATATGCTCATTTATCTAAATGAATAGACAGTATGTGCTATATATTTATAATGGAGTACTATTCAATTAGAAAAATTAAGTTCGAGCTATTTGTAGGAAAATGAATGGATCTTGAGACCATAATTTTATATCAAATTAAATTTCACATGGAAAAAGTAAATAAGTTAAAGAGTAAAATAATAGAGGAATGATAGGAAGCAAGGAGATAGATTCTCGAGTTGTGATGAGGATCAGAGGAAATGGAGAATCGTGAGAGCAGGGAGTGAAGTAGAAGTAAAGTTGACCAACAGGCATTGTAAGTGTGTGGCAATTCCCTGAGATGAATGTAATTATTATGCATTGCAAAGATAGTACTAAAATTTTAATGAGGATGTGAGGGAGATCAGATATTTTATTTATGTAAAAATGTACCAATTAAAACCCACTATTATATATTAATATGAGCAAATAAGAATATATAAAATAATGATATAGTATTTGGTTTTTATTTTTAAAGTAACTTAGTTTTATTTCATTAAAAGGAAAAATGGTGAACATATAATTAATATGTCAATAATTCAAAACAGTGGTAATCTTAAAAGTTCTTATTCAGTAAATAAATTGAAACCCTTGCTTTTAGCCTTTGACTAAAACATATTTGATATATGTAATATATGATATTTGGCATATTTGAACACATTATACAAAGAATATGGTTTCTCTTTGTTGTTGTTTTTCTTGTTGTGTTTTTGATACAGTGTTTCACTATGCAGTTCAGGCTGGTCTTCAACTCACTTTGTAGCCCAGGCTGCCCTTGAACTTGCAGTGATTTTCCTGCCTCAGCCTCCTGTGGAGAATATGGTTTCTTAACCTGAGGTTGATAATGAAATTCAGAATGAATGTTTTCTTCATCTCTTACTGTATGAAAAACCTTACATATACAATAACAGCCTTTTTCTTTGACATTACTAGGGCTGATAGTTAAGTAAGAATATATTAAATAAAATTATAAAAATTGTAGAATTATGTATCTGAAAGTTTATTTCAAATTAAATAGTACTCCATTATTCTGTTTTAAAGAATGACTTTTCTTCTACTGTTGGTCTACTTATTAAAGAGACATACCATCTCTCTTTTTAAAATTTTTTATTAGTACATATTTATATTACACAATGATCATATTCATCTTGTGAAATTTGTCTTATTTTTTTCCTATGTCCCTCCTCTTCCTTTAAACCTTCTACCTTCCCCATTTATAAAGCTTTGTTTCCATGTTTCTTTCTCTTCTATTCTCTTTTTTCAAAGCCCTTTTCCCTTCTTTCCCTTCTCTCTCCCTCCTCTTTTGTTCTCCTTTGTATTTGAGCACATTCTTTCCACTTCCCAAAGTCTATCCTCCATTTCCCTCCTTATTTACACTTTGGATTTCTCACATAAGAGAAACAGAATGATATGTAAATTTGTGTTTCTGATTTATTTCACTCAACATTATGGTCTTGAAGTGCGTGCATTTATTAAAAAATGACTCAAGTTTATCCTTCTTTATGGGTACAGAGTAGTACTCCATTGTATATAAATACATTTTCTTTTGTGTGTGTATTTTTGAGATATAGGGTCTTGCTATGTAGTTCAGGCTGGCCTTCAGCTCACTTTGTAGCTCAGGCTGGTCTCAAACTCACAGTGATCCTTCTACCTCAGCCTCCCGAGTGCTAGGATTACAGGCCTTGGCCACCACACCCAGTTTTAGTATATTTCTTTGTGCATTCATCTGTTGATGGGTGTATAGACTGTTTCTAAAATGTAGCTTTTATGAATTGTTGTACTATAAACACGATCATGTGTATGTCACTGTGATATGATGCATTTAACTTTCAGGAAACTATCTAGAAGAAGAAAAATTGAGTCAAATGGAACCGCTAATTCCATTACTTTTTTAAGGAATCTCCATGTTGCTTTCCATCATGTCATAAGCAAGTAATGATAATTTAACTTTTTACTTTCCTGTCCATATTCCTTTTATTTTCTCCCTTTGTCTAACTGTGTTGTCTGTTTCCAGCTTGTTTTGAGCAGAAGTCATGATAGTTGACATCCTTGTCTTGTTCCTGATTTTAGAGTGAAAGTTTTAGTTTTTGACTGTTTAGTATGATGTTGGCTATTGGTTTGTCAGAGATAGCTTTTATCAGATTGAGATAAAGACATTCTATTCTGGTTTGCTTTAGCATTTTTATCATGCATTGGTGTTAGACTTTGTTAAATGCTTTTTCTGTGTCTATTGAAATGATCATGTGGCTTTTGTCCTTGGTTTTGCTCATGTGGTATATTAAATTTATTGATTCACTTGTGTTGAACCATCTTTACATGTCTACATCTTTGCAAGGAGTCTTACTTGGTTATGGTGTATTATTTTTTGATAATTTGGTGCATTCTGTTTGCCAGTACCTTACTGAGTGTTTTTACGTCTTTGTTCATTAAGGTGACTGAACTGTAGTTCTCTTTTTTTTTTTTTTTTTTTTACTTAGATCAATCTCTTGTTTTCGTACCAGGGTGATGCTTTGGTTGATTAGGCAAGTCTGTTAAAAGAATTTAAGGCAAGAGCACTTCAGTCTTCGTTTTTGAAGAGGGTAAGAAGATGGAGTAAAGAACCCATAGATATCAGGAGATTCTCTAACGAATCTATAATGTTTTAAAAAGAGGTAGAAAATAATAGTTTAGAAGGTGTTTTGAAAATTAAAATCTTTTTCAAACTACCAGTTTGAATGTGTACTTTAAGGTAAGATCATTCTTTGCCTTTTATGGTTTCCCTCATATTAATTCTTTTTTTTTTAAATTTTATTTAAGGAGAAAAAGAAAAAAAGAGTACAAGTTATAAAGAATTTCAAAAAAAGTAGGAAATCACTTGTTAATAGATTTCATATTGTCATCTTAGAAATAGTTGTTCAAGTTACAAAATTAAAGCATATAAAGTGGACATTCAAACAGTGAGACTGCAAACAGTTCTGTTCAATGATCCAACAAAAGCTCAGTAATATGGTTATCTAATACGCTTAAATATTCATGCAGTTATATCCTTTAGAGCATTTTCTTTTCCTCTCTTTTTTACAATGACAATTACACATTTTTGGTTTTATTACTCCCACAGTTCTTATTACTTTTTTAAGAGAATAAAACCAAATGTGACATAACAAAACAGAGTCAGTCCAATCAAAAGGATGGACATAGTACATAATGTAAAAACAGAATACAAGGTGATCAACAATGGTTACCATAATGCCTCTTGTTATCCTAAAAAGAATTGCCTGTATCATCAGTTATAATACAATTGAACAAAACAGGAAAGAATAAAACTAATAATACCAAAACATTGGTGACATTATAGGACTTCAAAAGAAGATAATAGTCAAACAAGAATGGGCATCATAGTGAATCTTATTGTCTTCACAGTTGTTGCCTATACTCTCAAACTCGGTACTATCAAGCAAAACAGAATAGAGTGAAATCAGTCAAAACAAGATGGTGAGAGCAATACAGAGTTTCAAATCAAGTTAATAGGAAATCAAAGTGGGTTACTATAATATATCCTGCTATTTTTTATTTATTTTTTCCCTTAATTAAAAAAATAAACTAATAAAAAAGGAGATTGAGATAAAAGAGGACATAGCAACAAAACAGCACAGGTCAGAACATAACCATTTAAGCAAAATAGTGTTTCACTACAAGATATCCCAACTTAAAAGTAGTTATCATAGTGTCTCTTTCCTTGAAATCTTTGTATATACCTTCAAGTACTGTAGCATCAAATATATCAAGACAATGTAAAATCATTCAAGAGAATGATAGTATTACAGGGTATTTAGAACCAACTAACAGAAAATGAACAATGGTTTCTATATTATCTCCTTGTCTATAAAAGTTTTCGTTTATATTATCACATAATAAAATCCAAAAAGACACAACATGTTAAGACTGATGGAGACAGAAGGAAAAAAAAATCTTGATGGGACTTCAAAACAAGATGATATTAAATCATCACTAGCTATTATGATGTCTTGTTTTCTTCAAAATTGCTGTTCATACCATCCAACATTCTCTGCCTCATTTATGTTGAGCTCTTTTTCTGTCATTAGTTGTCAGTTTGTCTTCTCCTTTTTGCTTTCTGCTCTATTCATTATGGCTTCTCTGCCACTGTTTCTGGAATCTTGGTATTTTTCCTCTTTTAGAATGTCCTACAGTATTCTCTGTAGAGGCGAACTGATGGTTGCAAATTCCCCTAGTTCCTCTTTATCTTGGAAGCACCTTGTTTCTCCATTAATTTCTAGGGACAGTTGTGCAGGATATATCAATCTTTGCTGGAGGTTATTGTCTTCCAAAGCTTGAATTATTTCAACTCACGCTCTTCATGATTTTATGGTTTGTGCTGTGATGTTTGCTATAATTCTGATGGGGGTTCCCTTGTAAGTGATCTGTTTCTTGTTTCTGACAGCTTTTAATATTCTGTGTTTATATTGGATTTCTGGAATTTTGATTATTACATGCCTGGGTGTAGTTCTGTTTGGTTGTAGGTGGCTGGGTTCCTGTATGCCTCATAGATCTGAATATCTTTACCTTTTCCCATATTAGGGACGTTCTCCTTGATTATTTCTGGGAATAGCCTTTGCAGTTCTTTTGTTTGTATCCCTGCTTCTTCCTTTACATTCTTAAATATGGCAGATATTCCAAAACTCTAGAAATTTAAATAAATCCTTATAAAAGTTCTAAGTTGGAATACAGTATGGCATTCAGTTGTTCATAAGCCATGTATAGTATTAGTGTACTAAACTATAATATAAATAATAAAATAAAAAGAACAAAAATACACTAAAATTATACTGGATATGTCTCTGTATGCATAGCAGTGCTGTCTGATCTATGGTAACGCTTGCACCAAATGTCAATATGTAAAAAAATATTAGAGTTACTCTACAGTTCAGTGATTCTTTTTCAAGTATGTGCCCAAGGGAATTGAAAACACAGATGCCCTTTAATACTCAAATATGAATGTTCATAGGAAGATTATTTATAGACTCCTTAAAAGAGAAATCCAGATGCTCATCAACTAATGAATGGATAAAAACATTGGTATGTAAGTATAACTATTACTGAGATTTTTTTGTTTGTTAGTTCATGTTTATATTCCATGATTACATTCCATTTGTGGAGTTGGTACATGCACATGGCACATCTTAATTCTTTTTGGTCCCGTTGACTGTTCCTCCATTGCACTTCCATCTGTTGGTCCCCTTTTGTACAAGACTGATCTCCCTGTTTCCTGTTTTCTATCCCTTATCCTACTCATAAATTTGTTTATACAGACATTATTTGTTTAACAACTGAGTTCTAAATCTGCTTCTAGATCACTAAACGAATTGGTTGCCAAATGAGAAATTGTGTATAGTATGTAGATTACAATACTCAGAACAAAGAAAGGGTCAAAGGAAACTCCCAACTTGATTACTTTCCTTTTATTTGTATAATTCTTACATGCAGTACTATAATGTATAACAGCATAAAAGTACAGTACTTTACATCATCAATCAGCAAAAATTATATTACTAGACTAGAAAAAGCCACCATTAGACGGCACTGCCACTCATATTCCTGTCGTTTAAACTCAAATGTGGGTTATAATTCTGCAGGATAGGTTGTAAGTTTGAACAGGAGTTAAATAGGTAGTAAGGAATATCTGTATTTTGAGTTTCTCATATAAGAGAAACTTCATCATATTTAAGATCATGTGTCTGATTTATTTCATAATATTGTGGTCTTGGGGTGCTTCTTATTTTTCTACTAATAACTGCAGTTCATCTTTGCAGCACAGTAGTACACCATTATTTATAAATAACAAAATTTTATTAATTTGTTAATGAACATATAGTCGATTTTAAAGATTTAACTATTGTGAGTTGTGTTGCTATAAAAATGAATATGCGTTTATCACTTTGCTGTGATTTTTTAACATCTCTGGGAAGATAACTAGAAGATGAATGGCTAGGTTAAATGAAATTCTTAGTTTTAGTTTTTTCAGACTTCTGCATTGTCTTAGTTACTTCTCTCATTGCTAAGAAAACCAAAAACAAAAACTCCTCAAAATCCAAATTTAAAGGATGATGGTTTATTTTAGTTTATAGTAGATTTTTTAGACCATAATCTGGCTTCAAAGCAGGGTGGCATGGCAGAGGAGAAAAAGTCCTTGACATTGTAGACAGAAAGCAAAGCAGCATACCTCCCTTTACCTTTTAAGACATTCAGACTGCAAGTGTATTGGTGCCATCCACACTCTGAGTAGGCCTTCCCATCATAACCAGAACTCGGCTAAGCCAATCAGTGAATCAGTTTTGTTATCACATGTTCTTAATCCATAGCCAGGCACCCTAGATTCACCTTCCTCCCAAAAACCCCACCTGTGAGCATACAAGGATTTAGGTGGATATCTAGATACATGCATAAGCTATAACATGCATACATTTGCACAAACAGTGCAGAAGGGTTCCTTTTTCTCTGTAGCTCACCAACATTTATTTGATTTCTTGGTCACAGCCAGGTTTTCTGGAGCAAGATGGAATATCAGTGTTATTTTAAATTGCATTTCTATAAAAGTCAGAGATGTAGGACATTTTCATGGATTTATTGACCATTAGTAGTTCTTCTAAAAAATATCTATTCAATTAGTTGCCCAATTTTTGAGTGGGCCTTTTATTTTGGTTAATTTTTTAAATCTTTAAAATTTATTTATTTATTTATTTATTTAGACAGGGTTTTATTATGTAGTTTAGGCTGGCTTTGAACTCAACTACAGCCCAGTCTTGACTTACACTAATCCTCCTGCCTCAGGCTCTTGAGGCTGGTATTACAAATGTGCACCACCTTCCCCAGCCTTGAGTTCTTTATATGTTCTAATAATGAGTCTGCTTTCTGAGGTTTATCTGGTGAAATTTTTTCCCATGCTATCGGTCAGTGATAGCAAAACTTTTAGAGCTTTCCATAATGAAAACAGCATGTTGTGAAATGTGTGCCATAGGTATGCCACCACTGCTATAGGTTGTCTCTTCAACTCTTCTGTGTGTGTGTGTGTGTGTATGTGTGCTCACGTGCACATGTGCAGTTTTTTAAAAAAATATAATTATTTGAAGATGGCATAATACTTTATATAGAAGACCCAAAGAACTCCATTAAAATAGTACTAGAGGTAGTAAACACATGTAGCAGCATAGCTTGATACAAAGTGACCACTCAAAAATCAATAGCATTCCTATACACAAATAAAATCTCACTGAGAAAGAAATAATGGAAGTAATGTCTTTCACAATAGCATCTTTTAAAAAAAAAAGAAACACCTAGGCATCAAACTAAGAATGTAAAAGATCTATATGCCAAAAATTATATTACCCTTAAAAAGTAGATTGAAGAGGATATTAGAAAATGGAACGATATTCCTTGTTCTTGGTTAGGAAAAGCTGACATTGTGAACATGGCCATACTCCCCAAACTGTCATATAGATTTAATGCAATCCCAATCAAAATACTATTAACATACCTTACAGATCTAGAGAAAGCACTCCTAAAATTCACTCGGAAACAAAAGAAAACAAGAATAGCAAAGACAATTCTGGGCAACAAAAGCAAGGCAGGTGGCATTTCAATTTCTGACTTGAAATTATACTACAAAGCCACAGTGATAAAATCACGATGGTACTGGCAAAGAAATAGACCTGAGGATCAGTGGAACAGATTAGAAGATTCAAAAACAACTACCAAGGCACTGAAGCACTTGTTTTCTTGATGGCAGCCATTTTTATTATTTTTTACAGTAGGGAGACAATGTGATACTTACAAATATGGGTCTTCTTTATTTCACCTATTGAGGATAGGCTCGAGTTGCCTCCATTTACCTATAAAGGCTTCAAGATTATCCCTTTTTATAACTGAGTAATATTCTACTGTATAAAAATACCACATCTTTTTCATCCACTTTGTGGTTGATGGGTGTTTCCAAGATTTACCCATTACAAATTGTGCTACTATAAACATGGGTGCACGCCCAAGAAAAAACAGATGGTAGAATGGAAGAACAGAAAAAAAGGGGAGAATTGTTTGATGAGAAAATAGAGAAAACATAGAATACGTGAAGCAGATTCAAAGAGATTACCAGGATACTAAAAACTCTATCAAAAGCTGGCATAACAGCTTGAAAGAAAGTAAGGATAGATTATCTGAACTGGAGGGCAGATTTGTAATGTGGGAGCATGAAATGAAAAACTTCTTAAAAATAACATGAAAACAAACAGCAATAATACAAAGGCTAGAAGATGATAAGAGGATCTATAAGTTAAGAATTAAGAACATAAAAGAAATAGGAACACAAACCAATGGACTACAAAACCTATTCACAGAAATAATCCAAGAGAATTTCCCTAATTTTGTAAAAGTAAAGATACTCAGATGTATGAGGCATACGGGACCCCAGCCACCTACAACCCAAACACAGCTACACCCAGGCATATAATAATCAAAATTCCTGAAATCCAATATAAGAACAGAATATTAAAAGCTGTCAGAGACAAGAAACATCACTAACAAGGGAACACCCATCAGAATTACAGCAGACTTCTCGGCACAAACCATCAAATCACAAAGAGCGTGGGGAGAAATAATTCAAGCTTTGAAAGATAATAACCTCCAGCCAACATTGATATATCCTGCCCAACTGTCCCTGGAAATTGATGGAAATACTAAGTACTTCCAGGATAAAGAGTAACTAGGGGAATTTACAACCACCAATTCAACTCTACGGAGAATACTGCAGGATATTCTATAAAAAGAAAATACTAAGATTCCAGAAATAGTGGCAGAGAGGCCACAATGAATGGAGCAGAAAGAGAAATGAAGAAGACAAACTGACTAAAAACGACAAAAAAAGAGCTCAACAGAAATGAGGCAGAGAAGATTGGATGGTAGGAACAACTACTTTGGAGAAAACAAGACATCATAATAGCTAGTGCTGATTTAGTATCATCTTGTTTTGAAGTCCCATCAAGCTTTTATTCTTCTGTCTCCATCGGTCTTAACAGGTTGTGTCTTATTGGATTTTATTATATGTGATAATATAAGCAAAAACTTTTATAGACAAGGAGATTATACAGAAACCATTGTTCATTTTCTGTTAGTTGTCTCTAAATACCCTGTAATGATGTTATTCTCTTGAATGGTTTTACATGGTCTGGATATGTTTGGTGCTACAGTATATGAAGTTATACTCAAAGATTTCAAGGAAAGACACACTATGGTAACTACTTTTATGTCAGGATATCTTGTGGTGAAACACTGTTTTGCTTAAATGGTTATGTTTTGACCTGTGCTATTTTGATGTTATGCCCTCTTTTATCTCAATCTCCTTTTTTTAATTATTTACTTTTTATTTTTATCTTTTTAATTAAGGGAAAAATAAATAAAAAATAGCAGGATACATTATAGTAACCTAGTTTGATTTCCTATTAACTTGATTTGAAACCCTGTATTGCCCTCACCATCTTGTTTTGACTGATTTTCCCCTCTTCTGCTTAGCTTGATAGTACCAAGTTCGAAAGTATAGGCAAAACTGTGAAGAAAATAAGAATCATTATGATGCCCATTCCGGTTGACTATTATCTTCTTTTAAAGTCCTGTAATGTCTCCAATGTTTTGGTTTTATTCTTTACTCTTTTGTTCAATATTATTATAAGTGATGATGTAGGCAAATCTTCTTAAGATAGCAAGAGGCAGTATGGTAATCATTGTTGACCACCTTGTGTTTTGTTTTTACATTATGTATTATGTCCATCCTTTTGATTTGACTGACTCTGTTCTCATATGTCGCATTTGATTTTACTCTGTTCAAAAAAAGTAATAAGAACTGTGGGAGTAATAAAACCCAAAATGTATAATTGTCAGTGTACAAAAGAAAAGAAAAAGTGCTCTAAAGCTTATAACTGCATATATGTTTTAGTGTATAAAATAGATAAACATATTACTGAGTTTTGTTGGATCATTGAACAAAACTGTTTGCAGTCTCACTGTTTGAAAGTCTACTTTATATGCTTTAGTTTTGTAACTTGAACAACTATTTCTAAGATGAGAATATGTAATCTATTAACTAGTGATTTCTTACTGTTTATTTTTTAAATTTTGTATTACTTTTACCCTTTTTCTGTTTTTTTTCTTTTTCTCCTTAAATAAAATTAAAAAAAAAAAAAAAAAAAAAAAAAAAAAAAAAAACATGGGTGCACATACATCTCTGTGGCATGATCTTTTCAGTTTTTTTAGGAAAATACCCAGGAGGAGAATAGCGGGGTTGAACGGAACTTCTAATTGTAGTTTGTTGAGGAATCTCCATACTGATTTCCATAGTGGCTGCACCAGTCTACACTCCAACCAACAGTGGAAAAGTGTTCCTTTTTCCCCACAGCCTTGCCAACATTTGTTGTAAAAAATAATAAAAACTGAAAATAATAAGATATAAATGTTTAATAGGTATTTTAAAAATGAAAGGGAAAGAGTGCTCTAAAGGATATAACTGTATATATGTTTAAGTGTACAACATAGATGGCCATATCACTAAGTTTTCATTGGATCATTCAACTGAATGGTTTTCACTGTAGGTGTTTGAGTGTTTATCCACTTTTTATGCTTTAATTTTGTAACTTCAACAGATATTTCTAAGAAGGCAGTATGTAATTTATCAACTAGTGATTTCTTAATATTTTTTGAAATTCTGTTATTTTACCCTTTTTTCTTTTATCTTTATTTTTCTTTAAATAAAAAGAATTATATGTTCCTATTTGTTGATTCGTGTTATTTCTTGATCATTTTGGATTCTGTTCAGAAAGTCCTATCCTACCCCTAATTCAAGATTTTTACTTTCTTCTAATAAATTGTTTCTGTTTCCACATTTTGATCTTTTGTGCATTTTTATTTGTTTATTATATGGTAAGAGATAGAGATCTGTATTTAATCTTCTGCGTATAGTTAGTTAGTTTTCCCAGCATCATTTCCTTAAGAGACTCTCTTCCCATTAGTGTGTTTTTTCCCCTTTGTTCTAGATCAGATAGCTGAATATTTATACATCATTTATTTTGTTCCATTGATCCATATGTCTATTTTGTTCCAGTAAAATACTGTTTGTATCTTTATTGCTTTGTAATATAACTTGAAATCCAGAGTTATGATGCTACCTGTTTAATTCTTGTTGCCCAGGATTGGCTTTGCTATTCTGAGTCTCTTCCAGTTACAGAGGAATTTATGTATAGTTTCTGTCTAGTTTTGTGTAGTATTCTCGTTCTAGCTGTTGGTATTTTTGTGGGGTTTTGAAATATGGCCATTTTGATGATACTGGTTTTGCCTGTCTTGAAATAGGGTTTTCTTATTTTAATATCCTCTTTGATCTCCTTTCCAGTACTGTAGTTTTTATTGTGCAAACATTTTATTTTCTTGGTTAGTTTAATTCTTAAGTATTTAATTTTTGTTAAAGCATTGGAAAAGGTATTATTTTCCTACTTTCTTTCTCAGTGAGTTCATTACTGGTTTGCATCAACACTGGATCTAGGTATTGATTTTGTATCCTTTTTTGTGTCCCGTTTTTTATTACAGGAATCAAACTCATGACCTTGCACTTACCAGATAAATGCTTGAACCACTGAGCTAAATCCCCAGCCCCTTAGTTTGTTTCTTCATTCAGGGAGTCTTTGGAGTACTTTTTGAAGGCTTGTATGTAAAGATTTATGGCATTTGCCTTGTTCCCAATTTTAAAGGAAAAACTTACAACTTTTTTTCACTGAACATGACCTTAGTTTGTTATAATTGCTTTAGATAAGATTGAGATAAGATCCTTCTAAATCATGAATGGATGTTGAATTTTGTCAAAGGCTTTTTTTCAGCTAGTGAAGTAATTGTGTGGGGGGCTTCTTTTTTTTTGCCATTTCTGCTTATGTGATATATTACATTTATTGATTTGTGTGTATTCAAACATTCTTTGCATCTATGGGATGACGCCCACTTGTTTGAGATGTATGATGCTTTTGATTTATTTATTTTCTTGCCAGGATCTAGTTGAAGATTTTCACATATGTAATTATTAGGGATGGCCCTGTAGACATCTGTTTTGGCTTGGTCCTTTTCTCATTTTGTAATCAGGGTAATGCTAGCTTCTGGTAATAGCTTTGGAAATATTTGTTATCTTTCAATTTCATTGAAGAGTTTGAGTAGTATTGGCATTCCAACCTCCTTGAAGGTCATATAGAAGTCAGTCAAGTAGAATTGAAAGGTAAATCCATCAAGTGCTAGGCTTTTCTTAGTTGTTACTAAAAAATGCTGCTTCAATTTCATTGCCTCTTATTGTATTATTCAGAATGTTTCTCTCTTCTTGGTTCAGTCTTGATACTTCATATATATCTAAGAATTTATCCATTTCTTCTGGATTCTCCAGTTTATTGAAGTACAGGTTTATCAAGTAGTTACTAAAAATTTTCTGGATTTTGGCAGGATATATTTTGATTTCAAGATTTTTATTTCTAACTGCTTTGATTTGGGTCTTTTCTTGATAAGATTGGCTAAGATTTTCTGTATTTTTTTTTTATTCTTTCAGAGGACCAGTTCTTTGTTGTATTGATTCTATTAACATTTTTAGTCTAAACTTTATTAATTACTGCTCTGAAATTTATAATGTCCTTCTTTGTACTAACTTTGCATTTGGATTATTCTTGTTTTTATAGGTGTGTCAGGTGCATTGTTTGGTTATTTATTTGGATTCATTGTTATTCTGATATAGACATTTACAGGCATCAACTTGTTTATTAGGATTGTTTTCATTGTGTTCCATAGGTTTTGGTACATTATACTTCATTATTGTTTGACTCTAGGAATTGTCAATTTGTTCTTCAGTCTCTTCTGTGAATCACTGATTATTCAAGAATGTTTTGCTTAATTTCTGTGTGATGGAATAATTTCCATGGTTTATTTTGTCATTAATTTCTAGTTTAATTGATCTATGATCCAGTAATATTCACGGGTTAATTTTAATCCTCTGTTGTGTACACACTTTATTTGTTGGTATATGATTTATTTTTGAAAAAGTTCCATATGTTGCTGAGGGTGTGGATTCTATGTTTATTGGGTGGAAGATTCTATATATTTATTGAGTGAATTTGCCCAAATGTGTGGTTCAACTCTGGTATGTTTTTGATTGTTTTTAGTTCACTTGATTTGTTTTTGATAGTTTCATATTGAGGCCCCTACTATAATTGTGTTTATGTTACCTGATCTTTTATGTCCAGTTCTGTTTGTTTTCTGAAGTTAGATATCTCACTGTTTGAGAAAAATTACTTATTTCTTCCTATTGAGTTGTTCCCTAAACCAATATGTGGTGACCTTCTTTGCCTCTTCTGTTAAGATTTGGCTTCAAGTCAACTTTGAAAGTGCAATAGCTACTCATGCTTATTTTCAGACCCTTCAGACTTGGAGTCTTGATTTCTTATCTGTGTATTTCTTTATGGATCAAACTATTTGTCATATACAACATACTACTGAGTTTTGTTTTTTGAATCTGTCTGCCAATCTGTGTCTTTTGACTGTAGAATTGAGACCATTCATATTAAGAGTTATTACAAATAAGTAATAACAAATAAGTAACTTGTTTCTGTCATTGCATTGTTTTCTTGTTGATGATTCTTTTTCTTCTTTTTTAACTACTCACTCTGGGTGATGTATTTATTCTTGTGGACTGTTTTTGGCATTGTTGGCTTCATCGTCTCTATTTAGGATACTGAAAATATTTTGGAGTGCTGGTTGATGGTCATGCATATTTGTGGTGTTCTTTGTCATGAGAAGACCTTATTTCTTCATTAATTTTAAAAAATTTGTAGTATATATCTATTTTGAATGTTGTTTCCTTTTAAGGCTTGAAACACTTCACACCAAGCTCTCTTTGACTTCAAGATTTGTGTTGAGAAGTCTGCTGTAAATTCAGTTTATTTAGCTTTTTAAGTGTTTTGTGGTTTTTTTTTTTTTTTGTGTGTGTGTGTGTGTGTGTGTGTGTGTGTGTGTTCCTTTATACCAGTGAGGACAAACCTTTTAGAGCTTTCAGTGCTGAATAGTGAAGTATAGCACACATGCCATACATTCACCACCACTATCTTTTATCTTACAAGATTCAGTCTTTGTGTTAGATTTTGGGGTTTGATGTGTTGTGAAGAAGTTCTTTCCCTGTCTATTGGGTTGTTTATACCTTGCTTATCTGTGTGTTTAATTCTTCCCACATTTTTTATGCCATTTGTACCATCTTTTGATTGTTCATTAGTTCACTTAATATTAAAACTCTCTCATTTGTGTCTTGTAGCAGCTGTTGGATACATTTCTCATGTTTTTAAGTTTTCTCTAAATAAGTGATCACTACTATTGGCATTAACTTGTAGTTCTAATGCTTTGTTTTTACGTTGTTCACTGGTGCTCTTCATATTTCAGTAAAAAGTTTTATATCCTGTATTTGTGTGGTTACATTTTTGTGGAGTCTGTTTTTTTTTAATATATTGGTCATTCATGTTTTATATTGTATGTTTATGTCAGCTAGCTTTTTGTTAGTGTCTTCTGTAAGCTCACAGGTCATATTACTTATTAAGCCCATTGCCCTTGTAGTTATATCATCTTTAAGGTTGCTGAGAACCTGTTTTTTTTTCTTTTTTAAATCTTCTCCCTTATCATTTCAAACAATTTTTTAAAATCTTCTCCCTTATCATTTCAAACAATTCAACTATGTGGCTTTTTCCATCCCATTGATACTTCATGGACCAGCTATGAAGGAGCTGTGAATTCTGGGAGGCATTTTGTTGCCTTGTTACTTCACAGTTTGTATGTTTGCATGCTTACATGCATGCATGCACTTGTGCACTGAATTTTTGGGTTGATTATATGGGAAAGACTTTGTTGCTAGTATGAAAATATCTTTAGTGGGCTGCTTCTCAGTGTTGCTGGCTGGTTATGGCTAGGTAATGCCTTTGCCTTAGTACTAAGATTCAGCCACTGCTATTAATCTGGGAATGAAGGGCACACTACAATTGGCCTAGTACATAGTTCTCTTGAAATGAACTGCAGTATTGCTAATGACAGAAAGACCTAACTTTCCAAGTAGTAACAATCACTTTTAGAACAAAAGCCCACACTGTTTTAGCAGTTTACAGTAGCTCTGAGTTTTGGGGCTGGCTCTTCTGGACCTGTTGTTTTCTCCCTAGGTTTCCAACCCTCTCTGAGCTTACTTTGTGTCAGCAGAGACAGGTGAGTCTCCCAGGGGCAAGAGTTCGCTTTCTAGGTTGCTGTTTTCTTTTATCTGTGTTGTGCCTCATCTCTACAGCTTCTTTATACTTGCAGCTTTTTTCTGTCAGCTCCTTCCTAATTCCCAGAGGTCTGTTTCTGTTTTTTTTTTTTTTTTTTTTTTTTTTTCTTCTTCAGATTGTTTCCTACGTGTCTCAATGCCAGGTCCTGGAGAGACTGTCTTTTGCTGTTGATCTCAACTCTGTCATTTTTCTATTTTGAAAACCAAATTTCACAAAAATATATACAGTTTGATCCTGTTTTTATGTTAAAACTAGTTGCTTAGTGTGTAATTTATTTTAAAATATAATTGAGATTTTATTGTATAGTCTATTGTATGACCTGTTTTTTTTTTTTCCAGTTGTTCATTGTGGACTTCCATTCATGCTAGCACATACAGTTCTATCTTACCAATTTTAATAGATTTGTAGATGTAAATGTGCTTTTTGTTTTAAAATGGAATGTGTATACTGTGTTATTGTGTTTGTCTGGATTCTCCTCTTATCAGTGGTTTCAAATTTTATGATTTTAGTTATCCATGGTTAACTACCACCCAAAAAATATTCAGTTGAAAATTCTAGAAAAAAATTATGCATTTTAAATTGCATACTATTATGAATAGTGTGATAAAATCTTGCACCACCCTTCTGTCTTGGAAAGGATATGTAGTTCCTTCAGTAAATCTATAGGGCATATATTATTTAATTGTTTGCCACTTAGTTAACATCTTAATTATCTGATTAACTGTTGTAGTTGCTTGTTTTCAGGTAACTCTCATTTTACTTATTAATGGCTCAAAAGTACAAGCATAGTGGTGCTGTGAATTCAGAAAAATCACAGTCTATAAAGAGCTTTCTTTAAATAAAGAATAAAATATATGCTGAAGTTGCCATTATCCACAGTACAATGATATTTAGAGAGAGAAACTATATTCACATGACATTTATAATATGCTGTTACATTTTACTTTTTTTATTATTATCTTACTGTGATTATTGTCAAATTAAAATTTTTTGTGAATATGTATACATAGGAAAGCATGTAGTGTATATAGAGCTCAGTACTATCTTGTTTCATGTATCCACTGTGTATTTGGCACATATCCCCACACATAATGGAGACAAATGTAGATATTAATGTAAGAAGAAGACCTACATATTGGGAAGAAAGAAGACTTTTTATTCTAGGGTATTGTTTTGTTTTTTAAATATTGATACATATTTAGTCAAACAATACAAATATTACTATTTAAAAAAGAAAAACAGCTTTTTATTTGAAAAAAAAAAAAAAAGACTCCTGTTGGTAGAATATATAATTTTGGAAAATTACTCATGAAAAATCAGTAGCTCCTGAATTGACTTTAGCCATAAGGAACAAAGCAGGAAGGAATCAGAAAATTTTCAGTGAGAAAGCACTATCAATGAAAATATTAGCAACATTTGGAATTCTATCTAGCCTGTGCTTTATTGTGTTTATAGTTTATTTTATCTAACAAAATGTAATTATTTATAGAAATTAGCTGTTACCTTTTTTTAGTGAATTGGGAATAATTTAAGCATAATCATCAATAGTTTATGATGGGGCTATAACTCATGATTCTTTCTGCTGGTTACCTCTGACTTGAATTTGATCTTTCCTGCTGGCTTGAACATGCATCATTGTACATGCATCACTGTCCAATTTGACAGCTCATACCAATTCTCAGGGAGTCTTTTAATTGCAACAATGCAAGAAAAGGCATTGATTTAGCAAATATTGCAGTTCCTTAAGGAAAACATTAAAATGTAGAGAAATTTATAATATAATGAATTTGTGATCCAGCACTTGAAATGCATATTATTTACAACAGTGGCAGGGCACTTATAAGATTTTAATTGATGTGAACAGCATTTATATTTAGACAGTAATTATTCAGGTTCAAGCAGCTAATTACATTTAGTCTGTTGGTAGAGTTTTTATTTATTAATAAAAAGACTGATAAAAATGGTTAGAGCCATTTGTATCACAGGTAGTACAACTGCATAACATCAAAGTCATGGATGTGCCAATAAAGATTCAAACTGGTGAGGATGTGTTAACTTTGTAACATCTTAAAATTGCATTTTCTCGTTTAGCTTCTTATTATTTCAAATTGTGCTTCCTAGACTTCTGTAACTAGTCATAGTTTTCATTAGCATAATGTCCTCCAAGATCATCCACGTTGCTGCAAACGGCGGACACAGAAAGACAAGTACTTAAGGGAATTATATATGAAATCCAGAGCAGTTGAATTTAGAAGAGGAATTGTGGTTGCCAGGAGCTGGGACATGGAGAAAATGAGGAGATGTTAGCTGAAGAGTACAAAATTTCAATTATAAGATGAAAAAATTCTGGAGATCTACATACAACAAGGCACTTACAGTTTATAATTATATATTGAATACTTAAAACTTGCTAAGAGACAGCTCTCTTAAGTGTATACACCAACAAAAAAATAACTAAATGTATAAATGATACTAATTAGTTCGAGTCTAGAAGCTATTAGACAAAAGTCCATTTACATCCAAATGCTATATTTTGTACCTTACATAGTGATTTTGTTTGTCACTTATACCTGAATAGAGCTGAAAAAATAATTTAAAATAATGAAATCGGGCTAGAAATGTATCCTCGGTGGTAGACCACTTAACTTAGCATGGTGAAGGCCCTGGGTTCCATTACCAACACTAAATAATAGTGACAATATTAGTAATAATGGATATAACTTTAAATTTACATGTCACAATGTGAATGCAAATTATACTTTAGCTTTTTCTAAGAGACAAATTTTCTTATAAGATTTGGTCAGTTGTGCTTTATATTTATGTTTTAGATAGAGGTTTATATTTTGCTGTTTTGAGGGAAAGGGGAGACAGGGTCTTGCTGAGTAGTTCAGGCTGGTCTTGAACTCATTATGCAGCCCAGGCCAGCCTCAAACTTATGGATCCTCCTACCTCAGCTTCTGGATTGCTGGGATGAGCATGTACCACTGTGTCTTGCATAATGTGAATTTTAAAATGCTTTTATTTTAAATTTTAAAAATACATGTTTGCATCACTTTTTGTTTGAATTAGGTAACTGGGAGTAAAGCATATGCTATAAGCCAGCAAATTTATGAAGCATTTAAATCACTGTGGACAAAAAGCACCAAAAAAGAATCACTCCCTGAGCATAAAGGAAAAACTAAGGTAGAGTTAAAATGGGCTAAACAGATAACCAATAACTTTTGTTTGGGTGGCTGTTGGCTTGGATGGGCTAATGGTAGTTCCAAAAGAAATAAATGATAAAATGAAGATTAAGGAATCATAATAACTTTGTATACTAGAGTTGATTTAGGATATTGTTTTCTTGTGGTAAAGTGATTTGCTTATAAAGGAAAAATCTTTTGATATGCAGCTAGGAATCTCTGATGAAATAGAAATACCTGCAAAAACAATTAACATCGTGAAACAAAAGCCAGAAGACTTCAGTTTTGAAACAATAGAATCTACCACAGGTTTGTTTGAAATATTTGTTTTATTTTTATTCTTATATAAAGTAACTTTTCATCATTATGATTTGTAATTTGAGCTTGTGTGTTTTCTTTATATATGATTTTGCTTTCTCAAATATGAATTTTATAGTTTTGGATTATGAGGTACTTAGATATGGGATTTTTTTCATCACTACATAGTTCACAATTGCAAACCTTTGTATGTGGGGATCACAGTACTATAGTAATGCTAATGCTGACAAGTTGATTGAGTGAAACATTTGATATCACTTTATAAATGTGAACTATTTTGTTATGAGGAGGAAAATGTACCTCTGTATTCTAGCAATTTATAGTGTGAGTTATACATACATAAATAAATACTAGGTTCCATTTCTTGTACTACTGGCCTCCTTGTCAGCCTTAGCTTTTATCATTTATATTTGTATTAAAGGAGAACTTTAGCATTTAATACTACCATATAAATAGCACCAACTATTGGTGTTATTATAACTTTGTTAGAATTTATTATTAGCAAATAATTGTTCCTAGGACCAAATATGTGACTTTCTAAAAAATGCTAGTATGATTTTACTATGATCAAAATAAAGTAGCAGAAACCAGGCTTTGTGACAGGTGCCTGTAAGAGGATCAGACAGGAAGATCTCAAATTCGAGCCCAGCCTGAGCAAGTTAGCAAATTAGTGAGGCCCTGTCTCAAAGAAAAAACAGTGTAGCTTACTATATAACATGATTTCAGCAGTATGATCACATAAATTCACCAGTCACTGATTTGCCTGGGTTTGTTTAAATACAATGTGAATGAGTCAACATACTAAGTTGTTTTATTACAAAGGAGATAGGACTCCTTTGTAGTGGAATAGTAGGAAATAGTAATAATATCTATTATTTCTCAAGCATGTACTGATTTGCAAAGTATTCTGAGTTCCTTGTGGTATTCATTCTATACCCACAAAGCAAAGCAAAACAAAAAAGTCTGATATATTAGCAATTATTCCTATTTATTATGAAAACACTAAGAATCAGGTAGCTTAAGTAACTTGCTCCAACTTATGTAGCTTCTGAGTAGCAGGGCTGTTTATAGACTGTATATTCCTGACACCAAAGTGGAAATTTTTTCCATTGTGTCTAATTTTTCTAATTTAAAGCCAGAATATAGTCTCTAATTTCAATTTCCTCACCACTAGTCTTAATAAAAACTTTCAAATAGCAAACCTGATTTAAATTTTACTATTTTCCTGTGTTGCCTTCCTTTTTACTGATTACAGATATTTTTTTTACTGTCTCTGAATAACTCACAGTTGCCTATGATTCTAGAGTATTACAGTAAAGATGAAACATACTGTATCTTAAAAGTGGCACCAAAATCGTGTCTCAGTAATGGATTTTCTTTACATGCCTGGATTTCAGAATGCATATCCCCTGTCTTGCATGATGAGGTGTATGAAAAGCATTCTAAAGAGATATGCAAGGGGAGAGAGAGATGCCAGTGGTTTTCCTCCTTATCATATATATCGTAGTTCAGAATGCTATACAAAGAAATTCAGTGGACCCTGTTGTTAGGTATAACAAAAATTTATATCTCATGTGTTAGAGTCTGAAAATCCAACACTAGTGCACCAACATGGTTAAGTTCCTGTGAAGGCCCTTTTCTGGCTCTGGACAGTTTACTTCTTGTTTTCTCACATGCCAGGGAACAGAGGGAAATGTTCCCTGGATTAAGCACTCAGGACACCTACAAGGGCACTAATTCCATGCACAGGAACTCATCTTCATCACCTCATCTAATCCTAATTACTTCCCAGAGGCCTTACCTCCTAATGCCATCACATTGGTGGTTAGGCTTTGAATATAGGATATTTGACAGGACACACACATAGAGTTTGTAATATCACTCAGAATAGATTGTACCATCCTTAAAATTAACCATTTCTATATTTCAAATGTGATCCCAAAGTTTTGTGACATGGGTAGCAGAGTGATTGTAATCACAAAGTTTAGAATTAAACTTTAGTCTGTATACCAGATATAGTATTTCATAATTCTGTTACGTGTGGCAGGTTACAGAGCACCTCTAACCTGAGTATTCTCATCCATGAATATTAAAAAATGCCTGTATTTTTATTAGCATAG
The DNA here is from genome assembly GCF_034190915.1 of Cavia porcellus. Lineage (NCBI taxonomy): Eukaryota > Metazoa > Chordata > Mammalia > Rodentia > Caviidae > Cavia > Cavia porcellus. The sequence goes on from NW_026947486.1 coordinate 49,831,570, forward strand.
ATTAATTATTTTGTTGATTAACACATTTTTATTAATAACCTGTGATATCGTTATCTAGTAAACCTATCACCAACACTTTTCACCATACAGAATTGATTGAGCATATTATCTGATTAATGTGACACTGAGAATGAGCTTTATTGTTTTTCTAACATCTTGTATACATTTAAGGTGAAAATTATATTATTTTGAAAGTCACAAATTTGGAAATTTGATGTCTTGGATCTATTCAGGAATATTAAAGAAAATCTTTCAGTCTTACAGGAAAGCAGCAGTTGGCAGCCTATAGTCTGTGCTAGATCTGGATCATTGGCTGTTTATCCACAAGCTAAGAGTATATGTTTTAAGTGATTTAAAAAATTAAAAGAATACTATTTCATGACCAGTAAATATTGCATGAAATTCAGATTTATGGACATTAGTCCATAAATTTTTAATAAAATATAATCACATTTGTTTGTTTCTATATTGTGTTGGACTAATTTCATACTACAATTATAAGAGTTGAGGCTGTTTTAATGGAGAATGTACTCTGCAAAAAATTGAAAATTTTAGTCCTGGCCTTGTGCAGAAAAAGTTGGTGAATTCTTATTCTACATAGAGTGGATGCACATACACAAACTTTTTTCCTCCTTTATTATATTTTCCAAGGTGTGTGTGTATGTCAGATGACTAGCCAAATTCAAATTTCTGAAGGGCAAAACCAATTTTTTTCAGCATTTTAATGTGAAGAGACAGAAATTGTCAGGTCATCAAACAGAATCTGGGGAGTGCCATATGTAAAACAGAGAGAATCCAGAAAATGAGTGGGTGACTCACTAAAACTATACCCTAGGCAAAGCTAGCTTAATTCTTCACTGTATTGAAATGATAAATGTTTCCCACTTTTTAAATGAGGAAAGTGAGAACCCTCTCTGCTAGATAATATCATCCAGAATCTTTACAGTTCTTTTCTATGTAGTGTCCTTAGTATAAATAATTTAAGTACTAGTTATACAAGAGATAGAAAGATTTTACTAACAAATCATGCTGACTGTACCCCAAGGCCTGCACTGCATGCCCATCCCATGGAAAAAGACTGAAACATGCTAGATGATAGCCCTGTGTCCCCAGCATGTTTGAACCCACACCATGTACCCAACCTAGGGGGAATCCTGGGACTGACTAGATGAGCCTATGCCAGGGTCTGCTCCTGGTATCACAGCACAGGGAAGTACAGGTGACAACCAGCATATCCACTTGATTGAAGATGAAACCAGCACCTAGGAGGAATGTTTTGCTTAAGACTGAAGTATTATGCTACAGAGTTCAGTTGAGAAAAACCTTGGAAGATAGGCTTAGAGATGGGAAGAGCTAAGGTTTCTCTTGGGATTTCTTGGGAAACCTAGAATCAGATCAGGAAGTTGATAGGGCTTTATTCTTTTGAGAGACCCCAGGCTAGGAGGGAGAAATTGTTAGAAGAAGTTGGCCTGAAAGAGAAGGTAGAGAGTCTAGTGATTTCCTTGATCTGTGGCACTACTGCCTATATTCACTAGAAACTAGTGTTCTAAAGTACTGTAGGCTAATATACAGAAGGTCTGTCTGCACTAAAATCATAGTTTTACTTCTGGTTAAGGGATGTCTGAGTGCCCTGTAAGCTTGGCAATATCTAGTTGACATTTGTTCCTATTGATGTCCCTTAATTTACTATTATATCCAAGGTAACGCAGTAGTGGCTATCAACTGGTTTTCTCTCTATGCCAGTATCTGGAGTTCCAGATGATTTTAAATAATGAAAAAGTGGATATCTGCGCACACGTGATGAAGGGGAAGCAAGACAATGGGAGAACACAAAAAACTCCCAACTCTTTTAAGACATGGCAAAGGGAAACAATGGGAAAAAATGCCAGGTAGTGAAAATTCTACTAAAAGTTTATATAAGAAATGAAGAAACAGGTGAACTCAAAGAGGAAATAAATTTATGACATTATCATTCAATATGCCCATAGTTAATTCAGAGGAAAAATAAAAACTTTGGAAACCTGACCAAAACAATTTTATATAAAATCCTCCAAAAATGTCAGAAATACTTGAAATAACTGTATAGAATTCATAATTACAGAAATGTCCAATGTTGAGGACAAAATGGTAGACTATGAAGAAGCAATAATAACAAAAAAATACCTAAGAAGAAAAGACCATGCAGCAGGTACTAGATGACACTAAGAAGACAAACTTATACCTATTTGGAGTCAAGAGAAAAGCTCTAAGACAACACTGATTGGATTATTATTATTTACAAAACTCATAGCAGAAGACTGCCCAAATATGAGAAAAGAGTTCATTACACAAGGGAATGAGGCTGCCAGAATACCAGGAAACTATGAGTGAAAAAGAAGCTCACTATGACATATCCTTATTCAAAAGCCTAATGTCCAACAAAAACCAGAATTTGGTCAGAGTAAAACAAAGAATCACTTCTAAAGGAAACCTATTGGAATTACAGCAAACTTTTCAACACAAATCTTAAATCCAAAATTTAGAGTGATGTATTTCAGGATGTAAGAGCAAATAACTTTCACCGTAGATTAACTTACTAAGAAAACTTTCTTTCAAAATTAATGGAACAATAAGAACATTTCACATAAAAGACCAGCTCAAGAGATTTATAACTACAAAAATGGCACTCTAGGTAATACTCAGGAACACTTTAGACAAAACAAAAATAATACAGCCAAAACCCCAGACGAAATAAAAATGCCAAGTAAGGTCAATGGATATAAAGTAATAAAAAAATGAAAGAAAAGGGGGAAAAAAGCTACCAAAAGAGAAAGAATATAATGATAGTAAATTATCAACATATCTCAGCAATATTTCTCAGTGTTAAGGACCTCAGTTCTCCAATTAAAAGGAAAATTGTTCAACTGGATCACAACACAGAATCGAACAGTTTTCTGTATTAAACTCATATAATCCAAAAATTTTTCATGAGCTACAAATTAAAGGGCAGAAAACAATATTTCATGTACCGGGACTCTGAAAACAACCATTGGTAGCAAATTTAAACTCAGACATAGTAAACTTCAAGCTAAAAATGATTAGAAAAGACAAAGAATATTACTGCATACTGCCTAAGGGAGCAATCCAACAAGAAATCATGATATTTATAAATATGCCCCAAATACTGGAGTATGTATCTTCATAAAACAAATGCTGCTGAACACAAAAGAAGAAATAAATACACAGTAGTTGTGAGGAATTTTAACACCCCACTATCACAAAGATAAAAAGTCAACTAAAATCATCAATAAAGAAATATCAGAGCTGATCTACACCTTTGAACATGTAGATTTAATAGATACATACATAGTATTCCACCCTACTAAAACAGCATATGCATTATTTTCTGCAGCAAATAGTACTTTATCCAAAATAGATTGCATGCTAGTACACAAAGCCTGCTTCAATACAACAGAATTAAAATTACACCATGTATACGATCAGACCTCTGTGAAATGAAAATCTAAGTCAATAGCAAAAGAAATGGAAAAGGTAGAAGCACCTGAAAATTAACAACATACTGCTAAACAACTACTGAATCACAGAAGAATTTAAGAAAGAATTTAAAATTTCTGGTAGTTAAAGGCAGTTCTTCTACAACTCACTGAAACATCTGGGGCACTGTGAAAGTAGTCGTCGGAAAAGTTAATGCTTATTTTAGGAAAACAGCAAGCGCAAATGACCATATTAGCAATGTTAATATGCTTGAGAATCAACAAGAAGCATTGCCAAAGTCAAAATTCAGGATAAATATTACAAAGGTTAGAGCAGAAATCATTGAAATTGAGGCTAACAGAATTGTACAGAAAATCAACAAAGAGTTTATTCTTTGAAAAAATACCAAAAAAAAAAAAAAAAAAAAGAATAGTTCTTAGCCAGACTTATCAAGAAAAAGAAAGGGCTCACATCAATATAACTAGAAATGAAAAAGGGAAAATTACAACAAACACTATTGAAATCTAGAAGATAGTAACTACTTTGAGAATATGTTCTAACAAATTATAACATTTTGAAGAAATGAACAGATTGCTAGACTCACACAAATTAACACAGCTAATCTAAGAAGACACAAAAATGCTGAGGAACCCAATAATAAGCAATGAAAAAAAAAAGAGTTATAAAGAATCTACAAACTAATAAAAGCCCATACTTAACCTTGATAAAAACTATTCATGAAAATCCAGTAACCATTATTATATTAAATGGGAAAAAGCTAAAAGCATTCCATCTAAAATCAGGAAAAAGTTTGCTCTATCTCTACTTTTATTTAAAATAGCACTTGAAATATTAGCCAGACCTATCAGATAAGAGAAAGAAAGTAAAAGGACCTGTATAGGAAAAAAAAAATAACGCAAATTACCATTATTTGCAGATGACATGATATTCTACATAGAAAACCTAAAGAATTTTACCAAAAACCAACTAGAATTAGTAACCAACTTCAGCATTTAAACAAGATGCAAGTTCAACACACAGAAGTCATTAACATTTGTGCACACCGTCATGAATTTTCATGAGAAGGCAATTATGAAAATATCATTCACAGTAACTTTAAGAAGGATGGAATATGTAGGAATCAATTTACAAATGAAGAATCTCTATGAAGAAAAGTACTGTAATTACTCTGAAAAACGAGATTGAAGAGGATATGAGAAAATGAATGATGTCTCCTCCTAGATGAGTTCCCTAACCCTAACAAATATTGTCAAAATGCCTGTCCTCCCAAAACTGTTACAGAGATTCAGTGCAGTCTCAATCAAAATATCAACAACATACTTTATGGGTCTAAAAACATCCTAAATTCATAGGAAACCAAAAGAGACTCAGAATAGTAAAATCATTTTGCATTACAATACCTTAATATAATAAAAGCAAAGCACCAGTCATCACGATACCATACTTCAAGCTATACTACAAAGAAAAGTGATAAAATGGTATGATACTGGTACAGAAACAGACACATGGATGAATGGAACAGAAAGGAGGATAAAGAAACATCTGCAGATACATTCAGCCACTTGATCTTTGACAGTGAGGCCAAAAGCATATGTTGGAAAAAAGCTATTTAACAAGTGGCGCTGGGAAAACTGAGTGTGTGCAGATTGAAACTAGACTCATGTCTCTCGTCATGTACTAAATTAAAATCAAGGGGGCTTCCAGGTAGCAGGGAGCTTCCATGTGTGAGCTGAAGCCTGCCACAGAGATTCCTACCTAGTTGTGCAGCCATGGAACTCTGCCTGAAACCTGGTAGGCCCCTGCCCATCATCCCTGAACACTGTAGAACCTTGGGTCATCACTCTGGTCCTGGTTGGGCCCCAACAAGCTACTTCTAGGTAGCAAGGAGCCACTGTGTATGAGCTGAAGGATGTCACAGAGATCCCTACTTAGCTGTATAGCCATGGGACTCTGCCTCGAACCTGGTAGGCCCTCACCCCATGTCCCCAAACACTGTGGGACCTACCTATGGGCCATCACTCCAGTCCTGGCTGGGTCCTGCCGGGCAACTTCTAGGTAGCCAGGAGCCACTGTGTGCGAGCTAAAGCCTGCCACTGCAATCCCTACCTGACTGTACGCCACAGAACTCTGATTAGAACCTGGTAGGCCCCTGCCCAGCATCCCTGAACACTGTGGGACTTTTGGGTGATCATTTGGGTCCTGGTTGGGCCCCACCAAACATCCTACAACTCACCAAGCTGAGAGCTACCACCTGTGAACTGAAGCCTACCACAGCAACCTCTACCGAGCTGTGCAGCTGCAGGTCTTTGCTTGGAACCCGATGGAGCCATACCCAGAGACCCCAAGAAGCTGAGGAGCATTAGAGTGCCATGTGGTGTGAGCAGAAAGCCTGCCCAGTTTACTCCATATAACATTCAGCCTTATTACGCCACACAGAATCTGGTAGGGCCCTGCCCAATGACCTCTAGCAGCTGGAGTACTTTGATGAGCCACATGGGGAATGCTGCAAGGCCCACAAAATGCACATTCTGTATCTGGGGATTCTCTGAATGCCACTAAACAACCAGGGAATACAGGAAAATGACAAAAGAGCACAATGCAACCAGAAACCTCCAGCCCAACCCAAACAAGCCTAGGAGACATGGTTATAGAAAAAATGTAAGACGGACACCTGACACTTCTGAAATGATAACGACTGAAGTAAAGAAGCAAATCCATGAAGCTATAAAGGGACTCAGATCAAAAATAATCTCCCAGGTAAAAGAAGAAATGATAAACATAACAAAAGAATTGCTGAACACATCTAAGATATAGTTATTTATTGTTTTGTTTTTTCCTCTAATACAGAAGATATAGATGTACTATGCCTATATATGCCTAGAACTTTACCTAAAGAGTTTATATGAGTTGATTTTAGTATGTATAATAGTATGAGCAATTACACAGAAGAAAATGAGACACCATGGTAGCCACTGATTATTTCCTATCATTTTGATTCAAAAACCAGTAATGCTTTTATTCTTGGTTTTGATTGGTTTTAGTCTGTTTTCAGTTATTTGATTCCAATATGTATGAAGATATGGATAGCTATTTTGAAGAAAACAAGAGATATTATGGTAGCCATTACTGATTTCCTAGTATCTGGTCTTGAAAACACTTAAGGTTCTCATTCTTATGATTTGATTGCTTTTATATTATTTTGATGTGTATTAATTTATTTTGTGGAAAGGTATGGACACCTATTTTGAAGAACACATGAGACATTATGGTAGCCACTGTTGATTTCCTGACGTTTTCTGAAATCCTGTGGTATTCACATTGTTTTACTCTGTTCTACTTTGTTCTGTTTTGTTTTGCCTTGTTTTGTCTCATTATCTTTAAAATAAACCCCCCAAAATATGTAGTCATTAATTGAATAACCCTTGTAATAATAAATTGGATTTCATTGGAATTAAAATAGCTTCATCAAATGGAATGTAAGAAATAAAAGTAGCTCATGTGCTGCGGTATTAACATATCCCAATTTTTCATCAATTCAGTCAGTGAGTATTTGAGATACTTCCATTGCTTGGCTATTATCAGGGTTCCTTCCATGAAATCTTTTGTGTATACAAACATATATTTTCTTTCCTAAATAAATAAGTACAGGTATAATTATTAAGGCTTGAATTGGTGTAAATTTATTTTCATTAGAAACTGTCGAACAGTTTTCTTAAATGGTAGTGCCATTTAACATTTACATGAGTTAGACCAGGGATATATCTCAGTGGCACAGCACCTGCCTGGCAAGTGAAAGGTCTTGAATTCAATCTCTATTACCAAAAAAAAATTTTTTTTTACATGAGTGTATCAAAATTTCAGGTTTTTCCACCACATGTACATTTTGTATTTTTAGGTATTTTAATTAAAGTTCTTCAAAATACTTCATTATGTACTACCAATAAACTGTAATTTTAATTTACATTTTCCTAATAACTTACAATTTATATATTTAGTGTTTGGTCACCTCTTTTACGAAGTGTTTGTTTCTATTTCTCTCTTAGATTGTCTTTAAGTTACTGTTTTTTATGTTCTTTATATATATTACATTTTAGTTTTTGGGAGATATTATATTGAGACTATTTTTGCTCAGCTCTGCCTTCTATTTTTACATAGCCTTTAATGAGGCTATTTAATTCTAATAAATTCCAATTTATCCTTACAATGATTATTGAATTATTGACTGCATTTTAGGAATCCCATCTTGTTGATTCCTTCATTTTTTAAAACTTTCCTTCAAAACTTATGTATTTTTTAGTTTTACTTTAAATGATAAATTGTTTGTTTTTATGGGGTAAAATGTTTCAATACACAGGCATGTTGTGGGATGATCAAACCAACATAATGAGTATGTTCATTGCCTAAAATATTTACCATTTCTTGAGAGAATATTTCAAATCCTTTAAGTTGTTTTGAAATATATAGCAACTATAGTAAATTGTACAATAAAACAGCAGAATTCATTTTCTAATAAAATGAAAATAAAAATAAATCATAATGGGTCAAACATATTAAACAAAGTAGAAACACCTATCGTACTGGAAGATAAAATAGGTCAAATACTTGCAGTCATAGATACAGGAAAGAATTTTCTGAGTAAGACCTACAGTTGCACAAGAAACAGCAAGAATCAACAAATGGTATTACATTAAATAGAAAGCTTCTGTACATCAGAACAACCAATTATTAGTGTGAAGAAAACCTATAGAATAAGAAAAAAGGATTTGTCAGCCATTTCTCAGAGCACTAATCTCTAAAATAATATAAAGAACTAAAAATATTAGACCACCTAGAATAAAAGACCCAGTCAAGATATGGGCAAGTGAAATAAATAAATAATTTTTCCTCAACTGAGGAAAAATTACAAATGACCAAGAAATATATGAAATATATGTTCAACATCTGTGACCATTAGAGAATAAAAATTAAAACAACACTAGCATTGCATCTTACAACAGATAGATTTGCCATCATTAAAAAATCAAAAAATAACAAGTGCTGACATGGTTGTGGTGATAAAGAAAACCTCTTGCATTGTTAGTTAGAATGTAAAGTACAGTCGTGATGGAGATTTCTTAAAGAAGTAACATTAGAAATTCTGTTTGACTCAGTTTTCCTCTTCTAGGTATCTTCCCCAAAGAACTACAGCAATAAATGCATATCACTGTTTACAGCAACTCAATTCATAATAACAAAATCCTGGAAGCAACTTATATGCCTATCAACAGATTAAGAGATAATGAAAATTTTGTATCTATACGTAATAGAATACTACTTGGCTAAAAAGGCAGATTTGAGATATTTGTAGGAAAATGGATGATGCCCATGGGAAATATGTTGAGTGAAATAAACCAGACACAAGAATAAATACCATCTGGTACTCTTTATTTGTGTAAGGCAATGTACAAAGAGTGTAATAAAAGATAAATGGGAGACAAATGAATCAATCTTTTGAAACTGGGAAGGAATCCATGAGACCAAAGGCAATGAGTGTGGAAGAGTGGAGGGGAAAAAGTAGAATAAAGATAAGTCACAGGAACCAAATAACCTCAGTGAATGTAAACATATGCCATAAACATGTGCTGGGAGTAGAAATATCAACAAGAATAAAAATGGGCAAGGGGGAATTAAAGGAAGAGGATGGGAAAGGGGGTAGAAAAGGAAGAAAATTTAAAAAAATACAGGTTGTATTACATACACATAATGACTCCCCAAAAGATATTAATAAGAAAAAAGAAAAAGGGAGAACAAAGACTCAGAAAACTCTAGGAAAAAAAGCAATAGCAGCATACATACAGGGCACCTAAATATTGAAATTAGAAGAAATAAGCATTACTATAATTAATATGCTAAATGGAAAATAAATGGAAAAAATAATTGAAAAGATGGAGAATTTCACAAAAAATTAAGTCCATATGCTTGGAGTAAAAATTACATTTCTTGAAATTAAGAACTTACTGGATGGGTTTAACAACAGACCTTTATTACATATGATTGAAATCAGTGAATATTTAAATTTTTAAAGTTTGTTCAAAACTTGAAGATAGGTTTGCAATGTGTGATAGAGAAAGGAAAATTTTCTTAAAAATAATAAGTAAACAGGCAGTAACAATTCAAAGGCTAGAAGATGACAAGAGGCTAGAAGACGATAAGTTAAGAATAAAGACTATGACTGAAGAAGCAGGGGCACAAAAAAAGGAACTATAAGGGCTATTCACAGAAATAATTAAGGAAAACTTCCCAAGCATAGGAAAAGGAAATGATATTCAGATGTATGAGGCATACAGAACTCCAGCCACTTAAAACCAAAACAGAGCCATACCCAGACATATAATAATCAAGATCTCAGAAATACAATATAATATTAAAAGCCATCGGAGAAAAGAAACAGATCACCTATAAAGGAAAACCCATTCAAAATCATGGCAGACTTCTCCATATAGACCATCAAGAAGAGCTTGGAGTGAAGTATTCCAAGCCCTCAAAGAAAATAAACTCCAGCCCAGATTGATGTACCCTGAAAAACTGTCTCTAAAAATGAATGGAGAAACAAGATGTTTCCAAGACAAAGAGGTACTGGGGGAATTCGCGACCACCAATCCAGCCCTACAGAGAATATTGAAGGACATTCTAGAGAGAGAGAAAAGTATCAGGATTTCAGGAACAGTGGCAGAGAGGCCTTAATGGAGAGTAAAGTGAAATGAAGTAGAAAAGCAGACAAATAATGGCAGAAAAAGCACAACAGAAATGAGTCAGAGAAGGTTGGCTATAATCTCTAATATACATGGAGTTGATACCCTAAAAAAAAAAATAAGAAAAAGAAACAAAAAAGAGAGAAACGTAGCCAGAGTAGATCAAGAGTTCATGTCCACTGAGATGCTCTTTATAGGAAATATAATTAACTTGAAAAAGGGTTTACAGACTGAAAATCAAATACAGGAAAACAATGCTCTGTGTGACGGAACCAGAGAGTAATAGGAGCAACAGCCAGCACCTGCAGATAGGTTGGAAACACAGGCTTTAAAAGGTAAAGGAATACAACTTGACGTCAAGTCCAGGAGGGAGAAGGTTCAGAACCACTTAGGTAAATAGCAAGTTGTCCCCCCTCCGAATCTAAAAACAGAGAGGTGATGAGACCCAAAAACGCACAGTATACCCTGGGAGAGTGAAAGGTTAAAATTGTCGTAAAAAGAAGACAGAGGATATTTTTAATAGTGTACCAGGATTTAAAACCTACATTACTTACACTGCTGTGCTTAAATGGATTATATTCTGTCCCAGTTTGTCTACTTGCACTAGATCTGATGGCACAGACAGCTATCCTAAAAATAATAGGATATAGTATCATAATCATCCTTAATATCCTATTAACTTAATCTGAAGCCCTGTATAACTTACTGTTTTACCATGACTGATCTTAATTAAATCTGATTTTTGGTTGCTGTTTGGTATCAACAGATTTTATTGAAAACTGTTATGATGGATAGTATCAAGTCTGAGTGTATAGACAACTACACTGAAGATGACAAGATTCACTATGATACCCATTCTGGTTTGATTATTACCTGTTTTTGAAGTTTTGCAGTATCTCCAAGTTTTGTTTTTATTAATATTTTTATGTACTGCTATATTCGATTATACTGTGTCTGATAATATAGACAGTTCTATTGAAGATAACAAGAGACAACACAGTAACCATTGTGGAGCACCTTGTACAGTGGTTTTATATGACTTTTTTGTTTCATGTGTTTATAGGAAAATGTTCTGTTTTGTTTTGTTTCTCCAATGTAGAAAGGATAGAAATACATGTTGAGACTCAATCATGTCTAGAACCTATAAACAGTTTAGAAGAACTATCTTATAACATATGATAAAATGAACAACTACTTTGAAGAAAAACAGACACTGTAGTACCCAGTGCTGATTCCATGGCGTCACGATGTGAAATTCAGCAATACTATTATTCTTTGTTCAGAGTGATTTTAGCTGGCTTTGATTTGTTTAATATTAACATAAATGAAGGTATGGATAACTGCATATGTGTTTAAGTGTACAGGATTGATAACCATATAACTAAGTTTTTGTTGGATAGTTGAACAGAAGTGTTTGCAGTCTTGCTATTTGAATCACTACTCTGTATGCTTCATTTTTGTAACTTGAATAACTATTTGTAAGAGGACAATATGTAATCATCAACTAGTGATGTCTTACTGTTTATTTTTTTTAAGTATGTATTATTTCTACCCCTTTTCTGTTTTGTTGAGTCTTTCTTTAAATAAAAATTTTAAAAAGTTTTTTTTTAAATTGTCAGGTGAGGTGGTGAACACTTAGAACTCCATAGGCTGAGGCTGGAGTATTGCCTCGAGTTCAAGGCCAGCCTGGGCTACATAGTGAACTCAAGGCCAACCTGAATTACAAAATGTGTCTGTCTCAAAAAATTTTATTGCAGTGAACTACACATTGTTGCAATCCCCCCTAAATAAACTTTCTACACATTTTTAATTTTTTTTAAATTTAAGATTAAAAAGACACAAAAAAGAAAATCAAAAGCCATACAAACAACATCAAGAAACCAAGTACAGTTACACCATAGGTCTATAAAAGAAGATGATAGGAATTTGACAATGATTGTAGTATTGCTTAGTTACTTAAGGGTGCTTAGATTAACAAATATAGACATACAAACTGGATCTAAACATATGAGTATTAACTGTTCTTTTTCAATAACTAATACTATGAACACATCCCTTTTACCACTTTCTGAAGTAGTTCTGGAAGTCCTTTTAATGCCATCCAATGGAAAAGCAGGTTTGTAAAAAATTAAAGCATGTCAGTATTCACCTTATTTTCTGCATTTAGAGCCATGCAAATTCTAGCTCTTCCCATGAGTCAAAATAATCATGAAAGGTAAGCATTTTAAATTGAATCAGGAGGAGGGCTCTTCTGGTGTCATGGTGCCAAAATGCTTGCTCCTAGCACATTAGAGAGAGGACCCTAGCTGGATGGGCTGCTTGCTGTGATCTCTACTACCTACATCCTGTATAGAAAGGACACTAGGAGACCCTTAAAAAACTGTGCAATGAAACCTTTGAGAAACAGGACTTCCGGAAGAACATGGCAGATAGGTAACAGCAGCTATGGAGGATCTCTGAGATAGCCAGCTTGGATTCCAGGAATAGTGCAGTGTGGGGAGTCCTGAGCAGGGGGAGATATACCTTGCCGACCCAGGAAAAAACTAAGAAAACTGAGAGAAACCAACTGGAAATGCAATCCAGGTGCTACAACTGGAACAGCTAAAGTCTCAGTGTCCAAGCTGGAACCCGTGCCTCTGGAAACCATGGCTTGAATTTCCTGCCACTGCTGCTGCATCTGAATCAGCACAGTAGGGATAGAGATGTGAAAGCTCTGAGAGCGGGAATCGGCAAACCAAATGTAGAGCAGAGCTGGCAGGGAGCCCTGCATTGACCTGCAGTGAGTGAGAGGAATGGAGACCCTTCCATAGACTAGGAGACTCCAACAGAGCACATTCTGGGATTGGGTAGACTAGCTGGAACAGGACACTGCAGTGATTTCAGTCACATATTCCCCTCTCGAGTGGGATTGGTGGGGAATGCTTACACCTGGGTGATACCACAGACTAAGATGCAGTAGGCTAGCCCAAACCAGGTCCCTGCACCTGGCAGTGCACCCTAACTCAGTGAAGCCTTCAGCAGGTTGACTGACCTGGAGGAGCGGACCCAGCATAGGCTGCCCAGGTCTGTGTCTTCCTAGTACACTGCAGTGGGCGGGAACACCTAGCCAGGGTGATTCAAATAAACTGTAACCAACAAAGAAAGAAACTGGGCCTCCTGTATATGCTTGTATGGAAAGAAAAAAAGTATGGGAAGAGGAAGCAACAAGAAAGGGTCCTCAGTCTCCAATCCTGAGAACACTGATCCAGTAAAGGTAAATGCAAAACATGCAATGTCAGGCATGGCACCAATAGACACAAAGTGATATCTCTGGGGCTTCATAGACGAGTTCAAAAGTGAAGTATTTAACCAAGTAAGGCAAGATATAAGTAGAATAGTTACAGAAATGCTAAGCACCTCCCAAGAAAAAACAGATGGTGGAATGTAAGAACAGAAAAAAAGGGGACAATTGCTTGTGACGCTGAAAATAGAAAAAATGTAGAATAAGTGAAGCAGGTTCAAAGAGATTACCAGGAAGGTAAAAACTCTATCAAAAGCTGGCATAACAACGTGAAAGAAACTAAGGATACATTATTTGAACTGGAGGACAAGTTTGTAATGTTGGGGCATGAAAGGAAAAACTTCTTAAAAATAACAAGGAAATACGCAGTACCAATACAAAGGCTAGAAGATGATAAGAGGATCTATAACTTAAGAATTAAGAATGTAAAGGAAGAAGCAGGGATACAAACAAAAGAACTGCAAAGGCTATTCCCAGAAATAATCAAGGAGAACTTCCCTAATATGGGAAAAGGTAAAGATATTCAGATCTTTGGGGCATATAGGACCCCAGCCACCTACAACCCAAACAGAACTACACCCAGGCATATAATAATCAAAATTCCAGAAATCCAGTATACGCACAGAATATTAAAAGCTGTCAGAGACAAGAAACAGATCACTTACAAGGGAACACACATCAGAATTACGGCAGACTTCTTGGCACAAACCATCAAATCACAAAGAGCGTGGGGCAAAATAATTCAAGCTTTGAAGACAATAACCTCCAGCCAAGATTGATACATCCTACACAACCGTCCCAAGCGATTAATGGAGAAACAAGGTGCTTCCAGGATAAAGAGGAACTAGGGAAATTTGCAACCACCAACTCAACTCTACAGAGAATACTGCAGGACTTTGTAAAAGATAAAAATACCAAGATTCCAGAAATAGTAGCAGAGAAGCCATAATGAATGGAGCAGAAAGCAAAAAGGAGAAGACAAACTGACAACTAATGACAGAAAAAGAGCTCAACAGAAATGAGGCAGAGACTGTTGAATGGTATCAACAGCTATTTAGGAGAAAACAAGACATCATAATAGCTAGTGATGGTTTAATATCTTGTTTTGCTGTCCTATCAAAATTTTTTTTCTTCTGTCTCCATCGGTCTTAACATGTTGTCTTGTTGGATTTTATTATATGTGATAATATAAATGAAAACTTTTATAGACAAGGAGATAGTACAGAGACCATGGTTTATTTTCTGTTGGTTCTAAATACCCTGTAATGCTGTCATTCTCTTGAATGGTTTTACATTGTCTTGATATATTTGATGCTACAGTACACGAAGGTATACGCAAAGATTTCAAGGAAAGAGACACTATGATAACTACTTTTATGTTGGGATATCTTGTGGTGAAACACTATTTTGCTTAAATGGTAATATTCTGACCTGTGCTGTTTTGTTGCTATGTCCTCTTTTATCTCGATCTCCTTTTTTATTAGTTTTTTTTTATCTTTTTAATTAAGGGAAAATTCAATAAAAATAGGAGGATATATTATAGTAACCCACTTTGATTTTACCCTGTATTGCTCTCACCATATTGTTTTGACTGATTTTACTGTATTCTGTTTTGCTTGATAGTACCAAGTTTGAGAGTATAGGCAACAAAAGTGAAGATAATAAGATTCACTATGATGCCCATTCTGTTTTGACTATTATCTTTTTTTGAAGTCCTGTAATGTCTCCAATGTTTTGATTTTATTGGTTTTGTTATGTACTGTTTTGTTCAATTTTATTATAGCTGATTATATAGGCAATTCTTTTTAGGATAGCAAGAGGCATTATGGTAACCATTGTTGATCACCTTGTATTCTGTTTTACATTATGTACTATATAGATATAGTACATAATATCTATACTTTTGATTGGGCTGACTCTGTTTTGTTATGTTACATTTTTTTTTCTCTGAAAAAAAGTAATAAGAACTGTGGGAGTAATAAAAACTCAAAATATGTAATTGTCATTGTAAAAAAGAGGAAAAGAAAGTGTTCTAAAGGATATAACTGCATGAATATTCAAGTGTATAAGATGAATATCCCTATTACTGAGGTTGTGTTGGATCATTGCACAGAACTGTTTGCAGTGTCACTGTTTGAATGTCCACTTTATATGCTTTAATTTTGTAACTTGAACAACTATTTCTAAGATGACCACATGTAATCTATTAACTAGTGATTTCCTACTTTTTATTTATTTTTTGGAAATTCTGTATAACTTGTACTCTTTTTCTGTTTTTTTTTTTTCTTTTTCTCCATAAATAAAATTAAAAATAAAAAAATTGAATCAGGACATTCAGGCAGTCATGGCAGCACAAGTAAAGATACTCATGAATTAGGACTTTCAGAACTGCTTCTGAAAGTGGCAAGAATGGTAGAATAATTGTATTTAAAGAGAAGCATATTATTTAGAGGGAGATTGGTGAAAATTTTACTTTAATGATTTTTTCATTTAAACATTTCTGTATCAATTATACTTAATATATAGGACAAATATTAGAAAGTAGTTTACCTTGATTAGTATCTTTAATACTTTCATTTTAAATTATTAAGAAGCTGAATGTTAAATATCATCCTGATTTAAAGAAAAAAAGTAAAATTTCTAACAGTCATAACTTCACTTTGTAATTTAATGATCTGTCTCATGCTTTCTACTTAACTTGTTTGAATAATGTGAGAACTATTAAAGAATAGAATGTACATAATGAGTGACTGAAAAAAAAATCGTTAAATTTTAAACATCTTTGATTTTTTCCAGTTTGTTGTAATACCTGCTATATTAAATATTGCTGAAGATCTTTATGCAAAAAATAAATTTTTGTTAGAGAACAGACACAAGATAAGTTGCTGGATGACTTTTGTTTTTTGTTTTTGTTTTTGTTTTTGTTTTTTGGTACCAGGGATGGAATTCACAACCTCACACTTGCCAGGCCAGCGCTTATGCTGCTGGTCTAAATCCCCAGCCTAGACACGAAATAAATTGCGATAGAAAGTGTCATAACGTCTCTTCTTCAGTTTCAAGAAGAGTTTTGTGATAACTCATTCTTTTAGAGGAAAAGAGATCCCTCAATAAATCTTCCCTCAAATATGACATTTCCAGAAGTGACTTGCAATTTTAAATATGGTGGGAAGGTTTTCCCTACCCACCCTGTTTAAAATTGCAAGTCATCCCAGAACTCTGCATGCTTCCTGCTGCTTTACTGTTCTGCATAGTGTTTACCACATCTGATCTAATATATATTTTATGCAAATTACTGTCTCACATAGCTTGAATATTGGACCCATATTGGCAGTTATTTTATGACTTTTTCACGTCTGTATCCTAGTACAAAAATTTTGTTAAATGACTGTTTTTTTTCTACTTAATATTTATCAGGTACTACCCCATTTATGCCTGACCCTAAACTCATGGATCATGGGCAGTCTTGTCCAGAAGATGAAGACATGTACAGCACTAGAAGCTAAAGTAGACTGTATAAAGAACTACAATATGTGTGAAGTTGCAAGTGATGATGAAAAATTCGTGCAGTGGGTAACTGACATACACTGTATAATTTAAATTGTTTTTCTTTGACATCTTCCAATGTAGAGTTTGACCAATCATGTAAGTAATTAACACTGACTGAATACAAGATAAAAATATTACAAAATTGATTAAGTGACACAGGTTGAAGTATCAGGTCACATTTGATGGCTTTTAATGACATTTATTAGAATCCAAAAAAAGTAATGACAAACACCAAGGAGACTGAAATTTGTATATATATGCTTACATACACACACACACACACACACACACACACACATATAGTACATATTTTCATACACTTTTATGTGCTTTAAATTTGCAGTTAAATGAAAACAGTGTGTGGTGCAGGATATGTTCCTTTTTCCCCCATTTCTCTGAGTTGGAATAAAATACCTATATGTTATGACTTGGTTGTTTTGTTTTATTAATGTTAATTCCTCTTAAATACCTAAAAAAAAACTCTAAGAAGACCTACAGTATGTGGCATGGGCTTCTAGTGCTAGTCAGTAATCTTTCAACTAGTTCCTGGGAAGTTTATTATTCTATTCCCCAGAACAGTTATTGGAAAGCCTTTATTCTTCTCAAGTCTCACACCTGTCAAAGTTGGCATTGCTTCCTGTTTTATCTAGTACAATTATTGCATCAGTGACTGTGATGGATTAACTAATGGTCAACTTGTAACACTCAGGTAAACTGAATCAGTATGGTTTTGGGTGTGGAAGGCCCAGCTGAGGATTGTTGCCAATAGCATCAAAAGAGAATTAGATGGGAAGATGGTGCTATTAATTCTCCTGGAAGGTCTTGTCATGTTGGCTTTCATGATTTGAATTCAGTTGTTGTTAGCAGTGCAGGAGCTCAGGTCCTCACTATCACTGAGGATGGCTGCAGTTCTTTTCAGGGGAGCTCAATTCCTTATCTTGAGCCTCGCTTCCTGGCTCCAGTGCAGACCCTTCAGCCTGGTAGCACAGATCCTTCATCCTGCTGGTGCAGACTTTGTAGCTTCCACTACTGATCTTTGGGCCTTCCCAGTACAGATGCTTGATACAGACTTGCATGAGACATTGTCATGGGCTGTCGGCCTCTAGTTGGACTCTTGGAGGACATTGCCATGCATGTAGTTCTTCAGCTGGACTCATACAGTACATTAATGTGGGATTCAGTTTCTTAGCTGGATTCTTTGGGTATCTAGTGTGTGGACAGAACTCCTGTACTCTTTTTTTGTATTTGACTCTTTGAGTGAGTAATATAAAATAATTCTATAAATTATGTGTCCTATATTAAATCTGTTCCCTTGTAAACCCTGACAACAACAGTGGTCACCTACAACAATTTGCTTTTTGACTCTAGACTTATCTTTTTTCAGCCATACATCCCCCTTTCTTAAGGTTAATTTTTCTGTTTATTATCTTTTCACATTCCTTCTTTTTTAGTCATCTCCCACCCTGTTAATCTCATCTTTCTCTTTTCACTTGTTTCCTAAACCCACTAAGATATTTCAGCTCTTTGTACAAAAGCAAAAATAACAAAAGACAAAAATTTTCCTTAACTTTGTGTCTTTCCTCAATCTCGCTTCTCTCTTGAATTTCCTCCTGTGTCTTCAAAGTTTCTTTAAAAACGAATGCCCTTGTCTTTCAGTTTTGTTTGACTTACAATACCTTGGCATCTACACCTCTTTGAATCTTCATGTAGTTATCAACTTGTCATC
Organism: Cavia porcellus; assembly: GCF_034190915.1. Taxonomy (NCBI): domain Eukaryota; kingdom Metazoa; phylum Chordata; class Mammalia; order Rodentia; family Caviidae; genus Cavia; species Cavia porcellus. The sequence continues at coordinate 49,850,348 of NW_026947486.1, forward strand.
AGTGCTTCCATGGAACTCTTTCCTCTCCTTACTTTCTGTTATTACTGCTTTTTTGGTTTTTTTATTTGGTTTGTTTGTTTTTTCCTTTTTTCTTTCATTGAATTCCTTAAGTGGTGAGTCTTTTCAGCATGCATCACTTTTGATCTGCGTTATATTTTGTATATTGTCTTATTTTTATTTAATCAACTTCACTGACTTTAGCTGTCATATGTCATTATTCATATTTCTAGCTTCCTTATTTCTCTGTTGATGCAGACTTATTTATCTAATTATTAGTTATACCTATCTAACATCTCTTTGATATTTCTATGTCACTATGCCTAAAACTAAATTGTGTCTACTTCTTTGTCATTATTCCTAATTTCTCAAATTGATTTTACCTCATCTAATTTATTATTGTTCTGTGTCAAGATCTTATAATCACTTGGTTTCTCTCAGTAGTTTACTTATTGATATCCATCTTTCTTTCTCTACACTGTATTCTGTTTGAGATTAAACCGGTTCACAATAGCTTAAACAATTATCTAAAACTTGGCTGTTAGTCAGTACAGGGTTGGTACAATAAATCATTGCTGTCAAGAAACTAGAATTTTCTGGTTTCAATGGCATGCTGGTTTGTCACTTCATGTCACAAGATGACTCCTTTATTTTTGGGGAGGACATATGCATTCAAACTAGGAAGAGGCAGATCAAAATATGCAAAAGATGCTTCCAATACCCTTTAATTAAAAATGAAATGTTTTCTTAGAACCCCATCAGAAGACTTCTGTATAAACCTAAACAAGAACTTCAAATAGCCAAGTAATTAGTTCAAGAAAAATAGACAAATTATTTCATCCTGTGTTGTGAAGTCAGTGTTAAGTTAGGAATGGATGTCGAGTTTGAGCTCAAACACACAGTTTGAGCTAATACCCAACTCTCCTAGTCCATCTATCATAATCCTGGAAGCATTATATCATTCTAAGGAGTTTTTATTCTATAGGAAATGATGAGCTACTGAAGCTTTTAGAGAGACTACTGTTCATAATATTTGTAGGAATATTTTTTAAACCTGTTATTTCTATTTGGACATATCCATATTTCCTTAAATATATAGCACCATAAATATTTTGAAAATGTTGCTAGTTGATCATTATACTTATCTCATTTTCAGTTACATTACAATGAAAAAATGGCATTCTAAATTTGAGGAAATGTAGCTTCAAACCAGGTATTGATGATTTTGTAATTCACTCTTTCAGATTATTTTCACTGCTATTAGCCATTAGTGTATTACTTTGGATAATGGAGAGCTGATTAAATCTTCAAAAATCTGTTTCAAAGTAAAAAAAAAAAATCTGCTGAAACAAAACGATTATGATCCCTTTCTATAATGTGCAATATTGAAAGTCAAATCACTGTTACACTCAGGTGACATTCAAATGCTGAAGTCTATGTTGGGTTGAGTTCTTACAAGGCCCCTTTCATTCTTTCCCTCAAATATCCATGATTTCTTCTGTGTTTAAGCTGAACAGGTACCACCCCTTGTCAAAGAAAATGTGGAAAGCCCCTCAGCAAGTATGTTTTTCAGTGGAAGCCTGGCTCCAAATTGTGATAAGAGAGCACATGCAGTAACATGGCTGTCTGGTTTGTCATGGCTATGTTTAAACACAAATGAACAAATACTACTTTTTATTTTAAACTACAGTCTTCATTCATTAACTTACTTTATTGAAATCTTCTATATTCAAGACATTATATGGCATAATATCTACTTCAATATTATAGTTATCTTTTGGGCTTCTGCAGTATGCAAAGAAAAAGTCCCAAGTAGATGCAGTATTTATAAACATGCAGCAAATATCACAGCTCCGAAATATGAAGCAAGAATTCAAAGAACTAAATACAGAAATGCACAACAAAGTAATAATAGATTTCAACATTCCCTTTTCAATAATATATGCAACTGTATATAAGAAAAATAAACATTGGATAATGCTGTAGACAAATTGGACTTAATAGATGTATATGAAATATCACTCTCCCTCCCCCCAAAAATCTCACAATACACATTTTTCTTAAGTGTATGTAGAATCTTCTCCAATACAGAACATATGTTAAGCCACAAACAAGTTTTGATACATTTTAAAAGACTGACATCATGCACAGTGTAATTTCCCAGTCACAATGGAATGAAGGACCAGAGATTTAGCTCAGCAGTATAAGCGCCTGCCTGGCTAGTGTGAGGTTGCAAATTTGATCCTCAATACCCAAAAACAAAACAAAACAAAAAAACCCACATGGAATGAAGCTAAAAATTAGTACCAGAAAAACTGAAATCCAGAAACATAAAAATTAAACAACACACTTACAAATGATCAGTGAGTCAAAGAGGAAGTTACAAGGGAAATTAGAAAACACTTAGAGATTAATAAAAATGAAGGCACAGCAAAAAAAAAATGGCACTATGTCCAGGGAAAATGGTGCTTACAAGAAATAAAGCTATACTAGTCAACATTATGTAAAGGGTCTCAAATGATAATCTAAACTTAGTCCTTAAGAAACTAGACAAGGAAGACCAAACTAAGTCTGAAGCTTACAGAAAGGAATTAATAAAAATTAGCAGAAATAAATAAAGTGGAGAAAATTGATGAAACTGCAGGTTGATTATTTAAAAAGCAACAAAATTGATAGCTAGATTGAACAAGAAAGAAAAAGATTTCAAATACTAAAATCATAAAATTGTGACATAATAACATAAAATGGGGACATAGTCATGCTACATATGATATCTCTCCATTAGTCACTTAGTAACCATCTTGGCTTTCAAATCAACTTTTGTGGTATTGCAGTGCTTTTGTTCAAAGAAACCTTATTTTATGTAACAAGGACCCCCAAAATATAAGAATTGTGCTGCTGAAAATTTTATTATAGTATAGCGTTGTGATTATTCTGTTTTGTTATTATTGTTAATCTTTTACAATGCCTAATTTATAAATTAAACCGTGTCATAGTCATGTATAGAAGAAAACATTATATGTCTGTTTTGGTCTAGAAACCATTGAGGGTCTTGGAATATATCCATTACAGATAAAGCATAGAATACTGTGTAGTGAAAACTAAAATATAATGCTGAAATAATGAATACCTAAAAGAGCCTATACATATGGATATAAATACTCAACATTGTTAGTGTCAACACTTTCCAAAGTAATTTGCATATTCAGAGTCTTCTCTATTAAAATTCCAATGTGATTTATTTAATAGGTGAAAAGTCCCTAATTCATGTGGAATTCAAGTGGGCCCTAAATAGCCAAAAAGTCTTAAAAAAAAAAAAAAAAGAAAAAGTTGAAGAACTTACACATCCTGACTTTGATACCAATTACAAAGGTACAGTAACTTAAAAAGCAGTATGATACGGGCAAAAGGACAAATATCTAGACCAATGGAACAGAAAACAGAGCAGAGCCTCAAAATAATCATGTATTTAGTCAATTCATTTTGACAAGGGTAACAGTGCAATTCATTGAGGAAAGCACTGACTTTTTAGCAAATAATACTGGAAAAACTGTATCCACATGCTAAATAACAAGTTTGGATCCTTATTTGACACCAATACAAAATTTAACTGGAATGGATCAAAGACCAATACTGCTAAAATTGTTAGCTCTTCTTTTCTTACTTTATGGAAAAAAGTAAAAATTTCATAACAAAGTAATAGGAGAATAACAACAGTGTCTCCTTAGGAGAGAGAACCTAGAAAATCATCTTCAGAATATTGGTTGTGATAGTAATTTCTTAAATATGACACCAAAACTATCAACAACAAAAGAAAAAAGACAAATTTGACTTCATCAAATTAAAATCTTTTATATGTAATGTAATACTATCTACGGAGTAATGGAAGAAAATACTTCCTAAATAATGGAAGAAAATATTTGGAAATCCAAGGATTAATATGCAGAATATATTCACTCCTACAGTTCATCAAGGCAACTCAAATATGAGCAAAAGATGTACACATTTCCCAAGAATGATATATAAAAAGACCAGTAAACACCTAAAAATATGTTCAACATCACTAATCATTAGAACGGTACAAATCAAAATCATGGAGTTCACCCATCTAAATCATGAGTGTAATCCAAAACCAAAATTTAAAAAACTAGAAAATATAAGTATTGGTGAGTTTAGATCAATTAGAACTCTTCTACATTGCTGATGAGAATATAAAATGATGCAATTCTGGAAAACATTAAGGTTTTTTTTTTTAAAAAAGCATAGAATTACTGTATAATGTAGCAATTCCATTTCTAAGTTTATGTCCAAAATAATTCAAAACACGAAGTTAGGCAAATACTTATACACCAGTGTTTCATAGCAAATTTTTACAAATGCAAGCATCCATTGATGGGTAGGTGGATAAATTATGGTATATACATACAATAGAATGTTATTCAGCCTTTAAAAGATGAAATTATGATATAAAATTTGGATGACTGAATATTATAAGTGAAATAAACCAGGCACACTAAGACAAATATTGTGTGTTTCCAGTCATATGCAGCATCTAGAAGAGCTATATTAATAGAAACAGAAAGTAAAATAATGGTTACAAAGTTCTGGCGAGAGGACAGCAATAAGAAGTCACAGTTTAATGTTTGCAGAGTTTCAGTTTGGAATAGTGACAAAGTTCTGGAGATGAGTAGTGTTAATGGTTGTAGAACACTGAATGTATTTAATGCCACCAAATCATATACTTACTAATGGTTAAAATTATATGTGCCAGGTATATTTTGCCATAATATTTAAAGTCTGCAGTAATAGGTAGAAGTAAAGAAAATAGCAACTATTCTATCGGCTTCTATACAAGTACACAAGGAATTTAAGATGAAGACAGGACTGAGGATATTATGAAGTCACTGCAAAGCAAAGATACCAAATCTGAAGTCTGGATTTGATGATAATCAAATATTGTTTGATTATTATTTGTTTTGCTTTTTCAAGTTAATTGTTACACGTTATCTATGAACCATTTTTCTAACCACAGCAAAGTATTATCTTTAGATAACAATATTTAGTTTGATTCCTAATTTTTTGAGTGTTCAATACTTCCAACTGTGTGTATCATATTACTTACTTTAGAGCAATTGTGATACTTAAGCTTAATTGTCATCTTGATTGGCTTGGAGCTCCTATGAGATTATTAAAAAAACACTTCTGGGTGTGTATAGGAGGATCATGGACCATGTGATGTTGGGTACTACAAACAGTCCCTGGCCCCTTCTTTTCTGACTCTATTGCCCTCCTCTCCTTCCCAGCTACAATGAACTAAAAAGCTTTGATGAGAAAAGTCTCTCTACAATGATGGTCATGCTGAAACTGTGAGCCAAATAAACATTGTCTTTAAGTTATAGATGTCATATATTGTGTCTTAGTAATGAAAAGCTTACTGACACACCAACAAAATTATCATATAGTTAAAATTGTGTGATGTTCATTATCAAGTATAAGAATGTAAGACTCATCATATTAGTTGATGGATCCATGATCTGTGAAATTCAGTGTTCTATTTGTAACCAAGACAGAAAGTCTGGGTAGTTCTGTCACTGCACAAAAAAGCTGCAAATCATCCTAACTTCATTCTGAATCTGTCACCCAGTGTTACAGGGAAACCATTTTTCTCCTTGGTACAGTGTTTTCTGATTACCACAAGCATTCCGCTATATTCAGCTTTAAGAATTCATCCTTTATCAGACTCTTCTGTGGTTGAGTAACATCTCTTTTTTCTTTGCCATTTATAATTTTATGCACTTCAATCATCTTTTGTTATAACCTTTCTATTTACTGCTTTAAATTTTCTAATTTATGCCTTATTGATATTGTTAGCTATCAAATGTAGCAAATGCTTGAAAATATGTTAAATCACTTTTCTTTATTCACTTCATTTCATCAAACTTTCAGTCTACCAGATGTTATATTATTCTTTTTTGTACAATAGTACTTCAGTTTTCAAGACCAGTTGAAGTCTATTGCATCTGTGAAAGTATAAAAACTGCTAAATATTAATTTCATGGTAAAAATGGAGGAAATGATTGATAATGGAGCACTGCAAGCTGACAAATTTATGTCCTGTACATGCAGATGGTATTAATGGCATAATTTTTATTGTGTAGCAAAGACAGCAGTTTCTACATCCTAAGCACTAGTCATATGTGAGCAATCATGTTATTTTATTGCTCTAAAAATGCCACACAAACATTTTCCTTGTTACTATTTATGTCACTGCTAGCATATCTATTTATTTTATAGGTACACCAGAAAACTTTATTTGAGGCTGCTGTCTCACATTGTGCCAAGGATTTTACATATAAATTATCTCAGTTATCAAAGTAATGTTCTGATGTATCTAGTGTTGTTTCCCTTTTCATATATAAATTAAAATTTAGAAATATTAACTTATTTCTCCAAATTTGGTAAATGTTATAATGAGGATGGAGGCAGGGCCAATTTTCTAATAGAAAACTTCAAATAAGACTGGAGAATTCATTCACCATTATCCCTATGCTGGACATATACAGTACAAAGAGTGACTGTGTTAGCATAATAGGCAAATCAAGTCACATCTCAGAAATATGCCAAAGCTAACAGTTTTGATGAAGGTACATTTATTTTGATCAACAATTTCTGTAATAAAAATGAGTGTTAAAATTTAATGAGTGCTTTCTGTGGTGTCAGGCATAGGTGTGTGTGTGTGTGTGTGTGTGTGTGTGTGTGTGTGTAAATTCTAAGGAACATCTTACTGGCATTCATTCAGTTAATCCTCACAATAATCCAACAATTAGAAAATATTATTTCTGTATTTTATGGGTAAAAAAATCCCTAAAATTCAGAGATATTAAGTAACTTGACATGAAACACACACCTAAAAGTCTAAATAAAATGAAAACCCTTATTTTGGTTTTTTTTTCTGAAATGTTAATAAAGAGATAATAGAATTTTATTATTTGTTCTGCAAAATCAAACAATCAATAATTTACTCTAGGGAAGGATGATGTTTGGGTTTTGCTTTATTAGAGGAGATATGTTAGGTTTCCAGTTGGTGCCTTTGAAACTGGAAAATACAGTTTAGTGATATAGAATTTTCTAAAGGGTTTCTTTTGCATTTTGACTCATGAACCTTTACATCAGTTGAAGAAGTTATTTTTTATTGTTATTGTTAAATTTCTCCTTAAAAATATTGGATTTGAACATTGTACAACTCAACAAAATTTAATGAGATCATAGCCTTTCTTGGACTTCATTGCAGTCTGGGAAGTTTATATTTGTAATCTCATGGAAAAGTTATTGACATTCTAGCGAGTTAATTTCAATCTATCACTTCCAGTACAACCCATGGCAAGAATAGTGAAACTAACACATATTGATAATTATGAGGAGCTAAGAGGGTCCTAAATCCAACCAAGATTGAGGTTCACTAGAACAGAGGCCTCCACACAGAGCCAAACGCGCATTTTACTTTTTTTTTTTTTTTTTTCGATCTTTTTCGTTTTTACTGGTTACCGGGGATTGAACTCACGACTGCCTGCTTGCAAGGCAGGCGCTCATGCTGCTGAGCTAAATCCCCAGCCCCTGGCATTTTACTCTTGAAGAAGGGAGTGAATTGAGGATGAGTTACTGTGAGAAAGGTAGGAATTAAGTGAGTGCTATGAGCTAGGCTAGCTAGGAGGCCTGAAATCATTTCTGCAATATGCAGAGAAAAGGATTTATAGAAAGACTAATCTGCATGACATAATTGAGGTTGTATCTGATGTTTTGTGGTCTGTGCTTCAGTTCTTACATGTAAACTTTTTCTGCCCTGAGAAGTCATAGCCTCTTATCTCGAGGCTCATCTCTGTTGATAGGTGGCTTTTCATCTGGCTCAATCATGTTTTTTTCGGGAAGCACAGGGTGGAGAAATAGCATGTATCACTCTTACCTAGCTTCAAAGATTGTGCACCTCAGCCTGCCCATATTCACATTGCTTAAATCCAATTGAAAGGATAAAGAAATTACCTAGCCATCTCTATACAAATACAGTTCATGGAGACAGGACAAAGTTTAGGCAAAATGGAAATACTTGTTATTTATTCAAGGAGAGTCATCCAGGTGGCCCTCCACAGAAACATATAAAACTATACTCTTGTTTAATACTTATAAGTGTAATGTGTACCATCTTGGAAACTCACAATTAGATTACATTCATTGTCCACTCAAAAATCCATTGTTAATGATACACCCTCAGCAAAAAAATAGTTTTCACGCAATTTTTTAAAAGCTTGAGTACTTCAGCATTGCCACAAGGTGGCAGTGTTAGCCAGTTTAGGAACTGAAAGTCTAAATAAGTACTGTATACTTACATTTCTTAAAAGTATAGGTATTAAATGATATTTGAGGTTTTCTTTGCTCCCAGATACCAACAGATTTCTCAGAGTATAACTTCTCCAAATTCTATCTCTAAAAGTTCAAAATGCCCATGTAATTTTTTACTCTTTTAAAATACTTTGAATTAATACAACATAAATTTATGCACTATATATCTAAAAATATTAACATTTATTTGCATTTAAACTCTGTAGACTAAGGTCCTTTTCTGGATAATGTAAGCAAACCACATTATACATTCTGAACTCCGCTTGGTTTCATCTAAATGAATATTTACAGTTGAGAAAGGTATTTGTGTAATTTTCTATAGCAAGCACAAATTAAATTTATGGGATTCTCTACACCTCAAAGTCATTACTTTTACCTCTCCATTTTAGGTTCACATACTTTTTTCACCTCTGTAATAATTCAAACTGAAAAGGAGGAAGAGAAAAAGGGATGAAAAACAGCAAGGGATCTTAATGCTAGGACCCATACTGAGGCACAGCTGACAAATGAGATATTTTCTGAATAAAAACTTAAAGTAGGGCCAAGGATATAGCTCAGCAGCACAGTGCCTGCCTGGCAAGCTCAACATCCTGAATTCAATTCACAGTACCCCCCAAAAAAGAAATTAAAGTACTTTGGAGATTCTAAGATACTCAGAGGTAAGTAATAATTTTAAATTAACATTTTCTATATTTTCTATATTTTATTAAAGAATATGTGCTCACTATAGAAAATTTGGAACATCCCTATAACAGTCAGACAAAACGTACTTCTGTATTTTCTTTTAGAATTTTCTCTAATTAGAGAGAATCATACACACGATTAAATTTTCTTCCTTCCCAGATATCAGTGAATTTGCATGAAAATTCGTGTGTTTGCTTGTGGTATCTCTGCATAGCTAAATGTGGAGGCAGAAATAGATGATTTTTTACATTGTTGTTGGGTAATTTCTCCACAGTAACCTTTTGTTGAAAGACAAGTAGATCCAGAACCTAGGCTAGGTTGGGCAGCTGAAAATGAAATTAGTTTGAATATAAAACCTTTTTTTTTTTTTTCCAGAAAGCAGTCTGGAGAGATGTTGAGAATCTCAAGGACTAGGAAAAAAGGGGTTATATGGAAAGGAAGTGTTTTTTCCTAAATGTTAAGAACCTGGTAAGATGATGGTAAGCTGATAACTGGGGCTCAAAACAACCAGTGAAAGTTTCCCTGTAAGACTTCAGTAATCAGTTTGAAGTTGTTTGCTATATTGTGCTGTATGCAAATATACATTTTACATATTTTATTCATTTATTTATTTATTTCCATCTTTTTGAGACAAGATATTGCTAGGCAGTTCAGGCAGATCTTGAGCTGACTGTGTAGCTCAGATTGATCTCAAACTCGCAAAGATCTTCATGCCTCAGTCTCCAGAGTATTGGAATTACAGGCATGAACCAGCACACCTGGCTCACAATTTGATTATTAAGAAAATACAATTTAAATTTTATATTTTCTTCTTTAAATATTCTTCCTTTTAAACTACCAGTGGCAATTAAATATAAGGTGATTTTTCTAGTCCTCAAATATCCCTGCTCCTGTGCTCCAACTCTGAAACGTTTCTCTCTTTCTCTTTGATATGATTGAGGGAGGCAAGAAATAATACTGCTGTGGCCTCAGGAAGACATTATACTTCCTTCCTTGTCTTGGTGCTCACTAATTGGATTAATCTTGCACTATTTATTTACTGTCTTTCTGAAGTATTTCTAGTTTAGAAGGATGTCTCCAAAAAGATAAATAATGCCAATCTGTCTTTACCTCCAATAAAAAGTAATATTTTTGAAGAAAAAGAGAGGGAAAGTTGAAAGCTCTTCAGAGAAGCATAATTCTTGAATTAAAAACAGGGCCAAAAAGCTAATAGGATTTGTAATATTTAAATTGATTTACTTTGAAATTAGAACCAGCTAACACAAAATGAACAACGGTTTCTATATTATCACTTGGCCTATAAAAATTTTGTTTATACTATTGCATATAGTAAAATATAGTACGATAAAACACGTTAAAACCAGTGGAAACAGATGTACAACAGCTTGATGGGACTTCAAAACAAGATGATATTAAATCAGCACTAGCTTTTATATTGTGTTTTCTTCAAAATAGCTATTTGTACTATCACAGATACTAAAATCAAACAACCCACGTTAAAACCATTGCAATTAATGAGTGAAAATATTATATAGCTTCAAACCAATATGATTGGGAATCATGATTACTACATAATTTTATGTATTCTTATCATTTCTTACACTAGGGAAACTATTTGGCGTTTATACATGTGAGTTTGATTTATTTCACTTCTGAGTATGGTCTCAAGCTGTGTCCATTTATTTATAAATGTCTCAATGTAATCATTCTTCATAGCTGAGTAGTACTCCATTGTATAAAAATACCTCAACTTTTTTTATCCATTTCTCAGTTGATGGACACTTAGGTTTTTTCCAAGATCTGGCTATTACAAATTGTGCTGCTATAAACATGGGTGCACATATATCACTGTGGTATGATCCTTTCGGTTCTTCTGGGAATATGCCTAGAAGTGGTATAGCTGGGTCAAATGGGGCTTCCAGTCCCAGCTTTCTGAGAAATATCCAGACTGACCTCCATAATGGTTGCACTAGTCTACACTCCCACCAACAGTGCAGGAGAGTTCCTTTTTCCCCACAGCCTCTCCAGCATTTGTTGTTGGTGGTTTTCTTGATCTTGGCTATTCTCTCAGGAGTGAGATGAAATCTCACTATGATTTTAATTTGCATTTCTCTAATGACTAATGATGATGGACATTTTTCCTATATTTATTTGCCATTTGTATTTCTTCATCTGAAAATTATTTATTCATGTCAGATGCCCATTTTTGGATTGGGTCTTTGAATTTTGGGGGTCTGATTTGTTTTTAATTCTTTATATGCTTTAGACAGAAGTCCTTTGTCTGAGGGGCAGTTCACTAAGCTTTTTTTTTTTCCAGTTTGTGGGTTTTCTTTTCACTATGCTGGAGACTTCTTTTGATGTGCAGAAACATTTTAATAAGAGGTGATCCCAATTATTGACTCTGGGAAGTATTTTGATCCAGCCCATGGATCAATCTGTGGGCCTCGCCTGGAGAGAGGACAGGGATGGGGGCCTGGGCAAGACGAAAGAGAGATGGAGACAAGTTGAGAGGTTCTAATCAAGTCTCATTTTTTTTTCCGGAAGTGATTACATCTTTTATAGGGAAAGGGCAGGCTGGTGGGACAGGAAGAGGGTACAGGGGTGAATACAACAGGGTCACCGTCACATCCGGGTATGTGACATAAGCAGGAGAGAATTATGGTTAATGTAGGCAGACGCAGTGCCCATAGCAGAGAGAGAGGCAGGGAGGCAGCAATGTGGCTGTTGTGCAGCTCCCTACATCTCCTCCCTTTCTATATTATTTAATCAGGAGTATGGCAGGCCCTGCCAGACAGCGTCTGTCTTAGGTCAAGGACCTCATTACATGAACCTAACCAGGCCTTACCTGTCATGGGCTTGCAGGATAGCAGTTGGTCCTGTGCCTGTCTTAGGTGGCCGATGGAATTAACATGCATGTCCTAGGTGCCTGTCTCTGACTCCCTGTCCATTACCCCAGGGCAGTTAGGCCACATCATCATACGGACCACTTGTGGGAATTCCTTCCCGGGTAGGTTTGTTGATCTGCCATCTCCAGCTGATGATAGTGTACCTGAATGGGCTTTGCCATAAACGTGTCTATCCAGTTATTAATGAGCATCATAATCCTCTGAAAAATACAAGGACTCACAGAAAGGGGAAGCAATAGGTCAACTAGGGGACCCAAAAGGGTCACTAGGTAAGGGAAAAACTCCCCCCACATACACATTGAGGAGAAGGGTTGGCAGCCATTTGTTGTTGTCATTGTTGAAGTCATTCTTCTGTTTCTTGGAGCTTGTCTCGCATAACACCAGACGCAGTCTATTTGGCTGGTTTATGTTCCTCCAGACTGAGAAGAGCCTCCTCTGCAGTCACAGTGGGTTCTGTGCATGGCTGTCAGCAGTTGTAGTCTTTTTGGCAAGGGTCTAAATCCACCATGGGTGTGGTATGCCTCAAGTAGAAGGCTGAGTAGGCAGCATAGGGCTCCGGGGAGTTGTGCCACCTGTAAGAAAACACAGGGGATTGTGCCTCAGGAAATGACATTATTCCGGGACGCTGCATGGGGTCTTTGAAGAACTGTCTACTTGTTTTATGAGGCATTTAGGTAGCCATCTAACCTCTCTGTCTTGTTGAGAGTAAACACATACTGAACCATGTCCCCATATGAGAATGGGATCAGAGACATGCCATGAATTAGTCAGGGGGTCTCACCATATACAGAAGCAAATTGCTTTTGTGTTTTAGAATGTCAAAAATGCATGGCTGCTGACTGTCCAGAAGCATCCAAATTTAAAAATTTAAGGATGAATAAGGCATGAGATAGAATATTTTTAGGTGGCCTTCTTGTGGAGTATCATTCCCTTTTTATTTTATCAACAGAGAGTTTTAGGGAAAGATGTGCCCTTTCAACTATGCCTTGACCTTGAGGGTTATAAGGTATGCCTTTTTTTTTATTTAAAGAGAAAAACAAAACTAAATGAAGTGAGACAATAAAAGGCTAGAAGCAACACAGAATTTCAAGAGAAAAAACATACAGTAAGAGTTCACCAGTTAATAGATCACACATTGTCATCTTACAAACAGCTGTCCAGATTACAAAATTAAAGTATACAAAGTGGAGATTAATACAGTTAAGTGGATATTGCAGTCAGTTCTGTTCAATGATCCAAGAAAAACTCAGCAATATGGTTCTCTATCCTACACATTTAAATAAACTTGCAGTTATATCCTTTAGATCACTTTCCTTCCTCTCTTTTTTACACTAACAATCACGCATTTTAGTTTCCATTACTTCCACAGTTTTTTTTAACTTTTTTTTTCAAGAGGAAAAGAAAAAAGATTGAAAAAAAAAAGGGCAAAAAAACAAAAGAAGACGGACCAAAGAAAAACCCAATGTGACAAAGCAAAACAGAATCATTTAGATCAGGAGGATGGACATTTCATAAAATGAAGAAAAGACTCCTAGATATGGGGGGGCAGGGATTACTAGGTCAACAATGGTTACCATTATGCCTCTTGTTATCCTAAAAAGAGTAGCCTATATCAGCTGGTATAAAAGAATTGAACAAAACTGTACATAAGACCAATAAAACCACATTGGAGACCTTACAGGATTCCAAAGAAGATAATAGTCAAATAATAACGGGCATCATAGAATATCTGGTTGCCTTCCAAATGGTTGCCTATACCCTCAAACTTGATACTATTAAGCGAAACAATATAATAAAATCAGTCAGAACAAGATATGGAGAACACTACAGGGGTTCAAATCAGGTTAATAGGGAAACAAAAAAAATTACTATAATCTATCGCACTATTTTTAATTTAGTTTTCCCTTAGTTAAAAGATACGAAGAAATAAATTAATTTTTTTTAAAAAAAGTAAAGAAAAAGGCGGGGGAGACTGGGATTAAAAAAAAGAACATATCATTATAACAACACTGGTCAGAATCGAAAAATTTAACCATCTGGCTATTACAAATTGTGCTGCTATAAACATGGGTTCACATATATCACTGTGGTATGATACTTTCAGTTCTTCGGGGAATATGCCTAGAAGTGGTATAGCTGGGTCAAATGGTGCTTCCAGTCCCAGCTTTCTGAGAAATCTCCAGACTGACCTCCACAATGGTTGCACCAGTCTACACTCCCACCAACAGTGCAAGAGTTCCTTTTTCCCCACAGCCTCTCCAGCATTTGTGGTTGGTGGTTTTCTTGATCTTGGCCATTCTTTCAGGAGTGAGATGAAATCTCAGTGTGGTTTTAATTTGCATTTCTCTAATGACTAGTGATGCTGAACATTTTTTCATATATTTATTTGCCGTTTGTATTTCTTCATCTGAAAATTGTTTATTCATCTCCGATGCCCATTTTTGGATAGGGTCTTTGAATTTTGGGGGTCTGATTTTTTTTAATTCTTTGTATGTTTTAGACAGAAGTCCTTTATCTGAGGGACAGTTCACTAGGATTTTTTCCCAGTTTGTGGGTTTTCTTTTCACTATATTAGAGATTTCTTTCCATGTGCAGAAACTTTTTAATCAGATGTGATCCCTGTTATTGACTCTGGGAAGTATTTCTCGTGCGGTTTGAGTCTTGTTCATGAATTCTCTACCTACCCCTATGTCTTCATGGTTTTTACCCAATTTATCTTCCAATAGATTTAGTGTTTCTGTTTTAATATTTAGATCTTTGATCCATTTAGATTTTATTTTAGTATATGGTGACAGGCACGGGTCTAGTTTTAGTCTTAGGCATATGGAGAGCCAGTTTTTCCAACACCATTTATTAAAGAGACTGTCATTCTTCCAATGAACCTGTTTGGCCCCTTTATCAAAGATGAGGTAGTTGAGTGTGTTTGTAGTTGTGGTTGTATCTTCTAATCTATTCCATTGTTCTTCGGCTCTATTTTGATTCCAGTACCATGTTGATTTTACTACTGTTGCTTTGTAGTATAACTTCAAGTCAGGGATTGTGATGCCTCCTGCCTTGCCTTTGCTGCTTAGAACTGTGCTTGCTATTCTAGGTCTCTTCTGGTTCCAGATGAATTTTAGTATTGATTTCTCGAGATCTATGAGGTATGTTGATGGTATTTTTATCGGGATTGCATTGAATCTGTATAACAGTTTTGGGAGAATGGCTATTTTCACAATATTTATTCTTCCTATCCATGAACAAGGGATGTCTTTCCATTTCCTGAGATCATCTTCAATTTCATTTTTCAATGCATTATAATTTTCCCTGTATAGGTCTTTCACTTCTTTCGTGAAAGCAATTCCTAAATATTTCATTTTCTTGGTTGCTAGTGTGAAGGGTGTGGCTTCTCTTATTTCTCTCTCTGTGATTTTGTTGTTAGTATATAAAAATGGTATTGATTTTTGAGTATTGATTTTGTATCCAGCCACATTGCTGAATTTATTTACTATATCTAGGAGTCTTTCAATGGAGTTTTGGGGTCTTCTATGTAGAGTATCACATCATCTGCAAATAGTGATAATTTAACTTCTTCTTTTACTGTCTTTATGCCTTTTATTTTTCTTTCATGTCTAATTGCTCTAGCTAGTATTTCCAGTACTATATTAAATATGAGTGGTGACAGGGGACATCCTTGTCTTGTCCCTGATTTTAAAGTAAAGGCCTTCAATTTTTGGCCATTTAGTATGATACTGGCTGTTGGTTTGTCATAGATGGCCTTTATTATGTTGAGGTAAAGACCATCTATCTATTCCAGTTTTCTGTAAGGTTCTTATCATAAATGAATGTTGTACCTTATCAAATGCCTTTTCTGTATCTATATAAATGATCACGTGATTCTTACTTTTGACTCTATTGATATGGTGGATTACATTTATTGATTTATGTATATTGAACCATCCCTGCAAACCTGGAATGAATCCCACTTGGTCATGGTGTATAATCTTCTTGATGACTTGCTGCATCCTTTTTGCCAATATTTTATTGAGGATCTTTGCATCTGTGTTCATTAGGGAGATTGGTCTGTAGTTCTCTTTTTCAGTTGGGTCTTTCTCAGGTTTTGGTACTAGAGTAATATTTGCTTCCAGGAATGACTTAGGAAGGATTGCTTCCCTTTCAATTTCATTGAAGAGTTTGAGGAGTGTCAGCATTAGGTCCTCTTTGTATTTCTTGTAGAATTCTTCAGTGAATCCATTGGGCTTGGGCTCTTCTTTGTAGGTAATGACTTAATTACATTTTCTTTTTTTATTTTTTGTCTTTTTCATTTTTATCGGTACCAGAGATCGAACTCATGACCACCTGCTTGCAAGGCAGGTGCTTATGCCGCTGAGCTAAATCCCCAGCCCCTTAATTACATTTTCAATTTCATGAATAGAAATTGGGTTCTTCAGCAGTTTTACTTCTTCTTGACCTAGCTTTGGTACTTCCTATGCTTCTAGAAACCTGTCTATTTCTTCTGTGTTATCTAACCTTTGAGAGTAGAGGTTTTTGATATAGGTGTTGATGATCTTCTGTATATCTGTTGGGTCTATAGTGATTTCACCTTTTTCATTCCTTATTCCATGAATTTGAGCTTTGTCTTCTCTTTTTTTAAATAAGGTTGGCTAGGGGCTTATCAATTTTATTTATTCTTTCAAAGAACCAATTCTTTGATTCATTGATTCTTTGTATTGTTTTCTTAGTCTCTATTGCATTGATTTCTGCTCTGATTTTTATTATTTCCTCTCTTCTTTTGGCATTGGCCTTGACTTGCTCTTCTTTTTCTAGATGTTTGAGGTGTAGCATCAAGTTATTTATTTGTATTCATTCTGTTTTCTTGATGTGTGAACTCAGTGCAAAAAATTTCCCTCTGAGGACAGCTTTCATTACATCCCACAGACTCCGATAAGTTGTATTTGTGTTTTTATTTGTTTGTAGGTATTGTTTAATTTCTTTCTTAATTTCCTCTGTGACCCACTGATTACTCAGGAGTGTGTTATTCAGTTTCCATGTGTTTGTGGGAATTTTTCAGTGTGTTTTATCGTTAATTTCTAATTTCATAGCGCTTTAGTCCGATAGCATGCAAGGGATAATTTCAACCATTTTCATTTATTTAAATATGTTCTGTGAATTAATACATGGTCTATTTTAGATAATGACCCATGTACTGCTGAGGAGAATGTGTACTGTGTTGTTGTTGGTTGGAATAATCTGTGTATGTCTATTAAGTCCATTTGTTCTCAGGTGTGATTCAGTTCTTTTATTTCTTTGCTAATTTTCTGTCTGGTTGATCTGTCCATTGGTGTCAATGGTGTGTTAAAATCTACTGTTATACTTGTATTACTGCTAATTTGGTTTTTCATTTCTGATATTACTTGTTTTATATAACTGGGTGCTTTGGAATTTGGTGCATATATATTTAAGCTAGTTATCTCTTCCTCTTGAAGTTTGCCCGTAACCAGTATGTAGTGACCTTCTTTATCCCTTCTGATCATTATTGGCTTGAAGTTCACATTGTCTGCAAACAGAGTATCCACCCCTGCTTTTTTTGGGAGGGGGGGGGCTCCTGTTGCATGAAGTATTGTTTTCCACTCTTTGACTTTCAGTCTGTGAGTATCCTTTTGGGTTAGATGGGTTTCTTGTAGGCAACATATGGTTGGATATTGTTTCTTGATCCATTCTGCCAGTCTGCTTCTTTTAATTGGTTCATTGAGACCATTTACATTAATGGATATAACTGTTATATAGTGGTTTATTGTTACATGTCCTCTTTCTGCTGTTGCATCTTTATCTTTCTGTTCTGTTTAATTGTGTGCTTTGTTTAAGGGTTTTTTCCTAAATGTATCTACCCTGTCTTTCAGTATTCTTTCCAGGGTTGGCTTGGTGATCATGTAGTTTTTCAGCTGTTCTTTGTCATGGAAGTATCTTATTTCTCCATCGATTTTGAAGGACAGTTTTGCAGTCTAGGTTGGAATTAATTTTCCTTTAGGATCTGAAATACTTCACTCCATGCTCTCCTTGACTTTATTGTTTGTGCTGAGAAGTCTGCTGTGATTCTGATAGGTTTTCCTTTATAGGTGATCCGTCTTTTCTCTCTGACAGGTTTTAATATTCTATTCTTTTGTTCGATTTCTGGCATGGCCATTATTATGTGTCTGGCTGTAGTTTTATTTTGGTTATGGCTATTTGGAGTTCTATATGCTTCACTGATCTTGATATCAGTTTCCATTCTCATGTTTGGGAAATTTTCAGCTATTACTTCTCTAAATATCCTCTTGACGTCCTTTATGTTGTCCCCTTTTTCATTTATCCCTATCAACCTTATCATGTTCCTCTTTGCATCATCTTGTAGGTGTTGAATTGTAATTTCCTGATTTCTTGTTATTTTTAAAAGATCTTTCCTTTCCTGTTCACTGACTGCAGTCTTGTCTTCAAGGTCTGAAATTCTATCTTCACATTCATTGAGGTGGTTTTTACAACTTTCAGTGGAGTTTTTGATTTCCTGTGTATCTCTTTGCATCTGATTTATATATTCTGTTTGTTTCTTATATTGTTCATCCAGAGATTCTGTCTTTTTGTTTAGTTCCTCTAATTTTTTAACTGTGTCATCTTTCAATATGTTCAGCATCTCCTTCATTTCTTTTATCATTTCTTCTGTTACCTGAGAGATTAGTTCTAGTTTTAATTCCTTTAAGGCTTCCCAGAGTTGCTTCTTTATTTGAGTTACTATTATTTCAGGTGTGTGATATGTATTTTCTTCTATGCACATGGCTCCTGGGCTTTCCTCTGGTTGCCTGGATGTTTGAAATTGCATTTTGGTCTTTTGTTTTGTCATTTTCTTATATTTTTGAGCTTCAATTGTTGTTCCAAGTGAGGGAGAGAATTCCACCAGGGTGGGGCAGGATTCCCTGCCTCTGCTCGGACAGGAAGCCATGGCCTGGCCCCAGGCAAGGAAGATAGTTTTGCCAGGCTGGGATGGGATTCTCTGCCTCCGCTCAACTCACTGATCCTGACAGGAAGCTGTACCCTGGTCCCCAGGTGAGGGAGAAAGTTCTGCCAGGCTGGGGTGGGATTCCCTGCCTCCTCTCAACTCACTGATCCTGACAGGAAGCCACAGCCTGGCCCCCAGGCAAAAGAGAGAGTTCCATCAGGCTGGGATGGGATTCCCTGACTCTTCTAGACTCCCTTTCTCTTAAATCTTAATGATTCTTATGGTAACTGTCTTGGTTGCTGTATCAAGTTATGCATTCCATGGTGGAGTGAGTGGGGTTACTTTATCCACCTAACCACCTTCCACATATTTTAAACTCTAAAAGATGTTGCTTAAAAGATACAAAATTTTGGTTAAAATAGAACAAATAAATTCTAGATCTGTATTCCACAATATGGTGACTATAAATTAATGATGTATAATATGCTTGAAAATGATTTTAATTGTTCATACAACACAAAAATGGCATACATGAGGTGATAAACATGTTAATTGATTTAATCATTCCATAGTGTATACATGTATTAAAATATCACATACACCACTAATTTTACCACACTTATTCCACAGGTGCAGAACACCAAAAGGCAGTTTTCCTTGGATTTGAAATATAAAGACAATATGATTCACTGGGCAAAATTTCAAAATTTCAAAGAATAAGTGGGGTAAAAGTAGTGGAGATATCACTCTAAAGTTTTTTGTTTGTTTGTTTGAGATGTGGTCCTTGCTACATTGCTCAGACTGAGCTACAGCATGTTACTTTCATCCTTCCACCTCTCCAGGACCTGAGATGAAAGGTGCAGGCCATTGGTAGTTTTCTTGGGCTTTGAGGAATTGTTTCACAATGAATAACACTTTTAGTTTCATAGTAGACTCTTTAAACATAAACTAATGTGCATCATTTTTTTAGAGAAAGATAAAACAGAATAGAAAATGGGCAGAAATAGTGTATACTTCCAAAGAAAAGAAATAAACAATAGTAAATCACTAGTTGATGTATACATATTTTCCCCCCACAAATAATTGTTCAAGATACAAAAGTAGAACATACAAATGGGAATTCAACCGGGGAGACTGCAAATCATTCTGTTCAACTATCCAACAAAATCTAAGTAATATGGCTATCAATCCTATACACTTAGACATGTACACATCTATCCATATATTCATTTATGTTGAGAGCTAACAAAACTTATTAGATTAAAATCCTTCTGAACAAAGATTAATAATATTGCTAGATTTCACATCATAACACTCCAGAATCAGCACTGGGTACTGCAGTGCCTCTTTCAAAATGGTGCAGGCCATAGTTCCCTGCTGGGTCCAGTGAGTGGGACCATTGCAGGGTACCCCATCCCAGGCTGGTGGATCTCTCTCCCACACCGGGAACAACACTTGAAGCTTCCAAATACAGGAAAATGACAAAACAAATGTCTAAAATGCAATCTCAAATATCCAGCCCATCCCAAAAAAGTCCAGGAGCCATGTGCATAGAAGAAAATACATGCCACATGACTGAAATACCTGAAACAATGGTAACTGAAATAAATAAGCAAATATGGGAAGCCTTGAAGGAATTGAAACTAGAAATATTCTCTCAGATGAAAGAAGAATTGATAAAAGAATTGATAAAAGAAATGATAAAAGAAATGAAGCTAAACATAGCTAAAGAACAGGCAGTTAAAAAATTAGAGGAACTAAACAGAAGGATAGAATCCCTGGATGAACAGTATAGGAAGCAAACAGAATACATAAAACAGATGCAAAGAGATATACAGGAAATCAAAAACTCCATTGAAAGTTGTAAAAACCACCTCAATGAATGTGAAGATAGAATTTCAGACCTCGATGACAAGATTGCAACAAGTGAACAGGAAAGAAAAGATCTTTTAAAAATAACAAGAAATCAGGAAATAACAATTCAGCAACTGCAAGACAATGCAAAGAAAAATAACATAAGAATGATAGGGATTAATGAAAAAGAAGGAGACAACATAAAGGATGTCAAGAGGATATTTAGAGAAGTAATAGCTGAAAATTTTCCAAACATGACATTGGAAGCTGATATCAAGATCAGTGAAGTATATAGATCTCCAAATAGTCACAACCAAAATAAATCTACACCCAGACATATAATAATGACCATCTCAGAAATTGAACAAAAGAATAGAATATTAAAGGCTGTCAGAGAGAAAAGACAGATCACCTATAAAGAAAAACTTATCAGAATTACAGCAGACTTCTCAGGACAAACAATAAAGTCAAGGCGAACATGGAGTGATGTATTTCAGATCCTAAAGGAAAATGATTTTCAACCTAGGCAAAACTGTTCTTCAAATTTGTCCTACCCTGCAAAACTGTCCTTCAAATTTGATGGAGAAATACGATACTTCCATGACAAAGATCAGCTGAAAAACTTCATGATCACCAAGCCAACCCTGCAAAGAATACTGAAAGACAGCCTAGATACATTTAGGGAAAAACCACTAAACAAAGCAGACAGTTGAACAGAGCAGAAAGATAAACATGCAATGCCAGAAAGATAATATGTCAACAATAAACCAGTTTATAACAGTTATTACTATTAATGTAAATGGTCTCAATTCACCAATTAAAAGAAACAGACTGGCAGAATGGATCAAGAAACAAAATCCAACCATATGCTGTTTACAAGAAACCCACTTAACTCAAAAGGATACTCACAGACTCAAAGTCAAAGGATGGAAAACAACATTCCATGCAACAGGAAGCCCCCCAAAAAAGCTGGGGTAGCTATTCTGTTTGCAGACAAAGTCAACTTCAAGCCAATGATGATTAGAAAGGGTAAAGAAGGTCACTACATACTGGTTAGGGGAAAACTCCAAGAGGAAGATATAACTATCTTAAATATATATGCACCAAACTCCAGAGCACCCAGTTATATAAAACAAGTACTAACAGAAATGAAAAACCAAATCATCAGTAATGCAATTCTGACAGGAGACCGTAACACACCATTGACACCAATGGACAGATCAACCAAAAAGAAAATCAACAAAGAAATAAAAGAACTGAATTGCACCTGTGAACAAATGGACTTAATAGATATATACAGAGTATTCCACCCAACAACAGTATACACATTCTTCTCAGTAGTACATGGTTCATTCTCTAAAATAGACCATATATTAATTCACAGAACATATTTAAATAAATGCAAAAGTGTTGAAATTATTCCTTGCATGCTATCAGACCATAGCGCCATGAAATTAGTAATTAACGATTAAAGATACTGCAAAAATCCCACAAACACATGGAAACTGAATAACACACTCCTGAGTAATCAGTGGGTCACAGAAGAAATTAAAAAAGAAATTAAGCACTACCTACAAAGAAATGAAAATACAGATACAACTTACCAGAATCTATGGGATGCAATGAAAGCCGTCCTCAGAGGAAAATTTATTGCACTGAGCTCCCACATCAGGAAAACAGAACCAATGCAAATAAATAACATGATGCTACACATCAAAGAACTAGAAAAAGAAGAGCAAGTCAAGCCCAAAGCCAAAAGAAGAGAGGAAATTATAAAAATCAGAGCAGAAATCAACGCAATAGAGACTAAGAAAACAATCCAAAGAATCAATGAATCAAAAAGTTGGTTCTTTGAAAGAATAAATTGATAAGCCTCTAGCCAACCTTATTAAAAGAAGGGAAGAAAGAGCTCAAATCCATGCAATAAGAAATGAAAAAGGTGACGTCACTACAGACTCAATAGAAATACAGAAGATCATCAACCCCTATTTCGAAAACCACTACTCTCAAAGGTTTGCTAACACAGAATAGACAGATTCTTAGAAACATATGAAGTCCCAAAGCTAGATCAAGAGGATGTAAAACTGCTGAATAACCCAATCTCTATCAATGAAATTGTACATGTAATTAATTCCTTACCTACAAACAAGAGCCCAGGCCCAGACGGATTTACTGCAGAATTCTACAAGAAATACAAAGAGGACCTAATGCTGACACTCCTCAAACTCTTCAATGAAAATGAAAGGGAAGCAATTCTTCTCTAGTCATTCCTGGAAGCAAATATTACTCTAGTACCAAAACCTGGGAAAGACCCAACCGAAAAAGAGAACTACAGACCAATCTCCCTAATGAATACAGATGCAAAAATCATCAATAAAATATTGGCAAATAGGATGCAGCAAATCATCAAGAAGATTATACACCATGACCAAGTGGGATTCATTCCAGGCATGCAGGGATGGTTCAACATACGTAAATCAATAAATGTAATCCACCATATCAATAAAGTCAAAAGTAAGAATCACATGATCATTTCCATAGATGCAGAAAAAGTCTTGGATAAGGTACAACATTCATTCATGATAAGAACTCTACAGAAAATTAGAATAGATGGTCTTTACCTCAACATAATAAAGGCTATCTATGACAAACCAACAGCCAGTATCATACTAAATGGCCAAAAATCGAAAGCCTTTAATTTAAAATCAGGCACAAGACAACGATGTCCTTTATCACCTCTCCTATTTAATATAGTCCTGGAAGTACTAGCCAGAGTAATTAGACAAGAGAGAAAAGTAAAGTGGTAAAGATAGGAAAAGAAGAAGTTAAATTGTCATTATTTGCAGATGACATGATACTCTACATAGAAGACCCCCTAACTCTATTGAAAGACTCTTAGATATAATAAATAAATTCAGTAATGCAGCTGGGTGCAAAATCAATACTCAGAAATCGATAGCATTCTTATACACTAACAACAAAATCACAGAGAGAAAAGTAAGAGAAGCCACACTGTTCACAGTAGCAACCAAAAAAATGAAATATTTAGGAATTACTCTCATGAAAGAAGTGAAAGACCTATGCAGGGAAAATGAAAATACATTGAAGGAAGAAATTGAAGATGATCTCAGAAAATGGAAAGACATCCCATGTTCATGGATAGGAAGAATAAATATTGTGAAAATGGCCATTCTCCCAAAACTGTTATACAGATTCAATGCAATCCCAATAAAAATACCATCAACATACCTTATAGATCTAGAGAAATCACTCCTAAGGTTCATCTGGAACCAGAAGAGACCTAGAATATCAAAGGCAATTTTAAGCAACAAAGGCAAGTCAGGAGGCTTCACAATCCCTGACTTGAAGTTATACTACAAAGCAACAGTAGTAAAATCAACATGGTACTGGAATCAAAACAGAGCAGAGGATCAATGGAATAGATTAGAAGATACAACCACAACTACAAACACAGTCAACCACCTTATCTTCGATAAAGGAGCCAAGCAGGTTCACTGGAAGAACGACAGTCTCTTTATTAAATGGTGTTGGAAAAACTGGCTCTACATTTGCCAAAAACTAAAACTCGACCCAACCCTATCAACATGTACTAAATTAAAATCTAAATGGATTAAAGATCTGAATATTAAAACAGAAACACTAAATCTATTGGAAGACAAATTAGGTAGAAACCTTGAAGACATAGGGGTAGGTAGAGGATTCATGAATAGGACTCAAACTGCACAGGAAATACTTTCCAGAATCAATAACTGGGACTACCTCTTATTAAAAAGTTTCTGTAAGTCAATAAAATCTCCAGCATAGTGAAAAGAAAACCCACAAACTGGGAAAAAATCTTAGTGAACTCCCTCTCAGACAAAGGACTTTTGTCCAAAATATATAAAGAATAAAAAAAAAATCAGACCCTCGAATTTCAAAGACCCAATCCAAAAATGGGCATCTGAGATGAATACACACTTCTCAGAGGAAGAAATACAAATGGCAAATAAATACATGAAAAAATGTTCATCATCATTGGTTATTAGGGAAATGCAAATTAAAACCCCACTGAGATTCCATCTCACTCCTGAAAGGATGGCCAGGATCAAGAAAACCAACAACAAGTGCTGGAGAGGCTGTGGGGAAAAAAGAACTCTCCTACACTGTTGGTGGGAGTGTAGACTGGTACAACCTTTGTGGAGGTCAGTCTGGAGATTTCTCGAAAAGCTGGGATTGGAAGTCCCATTTGTTCCAGCTATTCCACTACTAGGCATCTTCCCAGAAGAACTGAAAGCATCATACCAAAGTGATATATGCGCACCTATGTTTATAGCAGCACAATTTGTAATTGCCAGATCATGGAAACAACCCAAATGTCCGTCTACCTATGGATAAAAAAGTTGTGGTACTTCTATACAATGGAGTACTACTCAGCTATAAAGAAGGAACACATTGAGGTATTTATCAATAAATGGGCACAGCTTGAAACCATACTCATAAGTGAACTAAATCAAACTCGCATCTGTGAACTCCAAATAGTTTCCCCAGTGTAGGAAATGAATCAAATATATAAAAATATGTTATAACCATGATTCCCCATTATATGGCCTTGAGGCCTCATAAAATTTTCACTCATTAATTTCACTCATTAATTTCACTCATTAATTTCACTCATTAATGGCTGTATTCTGGGCTGTTTGATATTATGGCCGGTGATGCAATGAACAGCTACTTTGAAGAAAATAAGACATAATAACAGCTAGTGCCGATTTAATACCATCTTGTCTTAAAGCCGCACCAAACTATGGTTCTTCTGTCTCCATTGATTTTATCGTGTTGTAAGTTGCTGGATTTTATCGTATGTGGTAGTATAAACAAAAATTGTTATAGGCAAAGAGATAATATTGAAACCATTGATCATTTTTTCTGTTAGCTGGTTCTAAATACTCTACAATGCTTTCATCCACTTGAATGGTGTTACACAGTTTTGATATGTTTGATGCTATAGCATATGAAGTTATATTCAAATATTTCAAAGAAAAAGACACTATGGTTACTACTATTAAGTCAGGTTATTTGGTGGTGAAGCACTAGGTTGCTGAAAGTGTCATGCGTTAACCTGTATTGTTATGTTGTTATGCCCCCTTTTATCTCATCCTCTCCCTTATTCATTAAAAAATTATTTAATTTTTAAAAAATCAACCAATAAAAAAATGCTGCTGGATCTGTAGGGAAAAAGAAACCCTTTACAACTGTTGGTTAGAGAGTAGACTAGTACAAACATTGTGGAAATCAGTCTGGAAATTCCTCAAAAAATTAGGATTAGAGGTCCCATTCAACTCAGGTATTTCCCTTCTGTGTATCTTTCCAGAAGGATTGAAAAAACATCACACCACAGTGACATATGTGAAACCATAAGGTTCAAAATATACAATAGTCACTGTGAAATGGGAGGAATCTGTTCAATAAAAAAAAAGAAACTAAGATAGGGGAAAAGAGAAAGAATAGAAGGGAAAAGAAAAAAAATGCAAGTTATAGTGTCGCTTAGTTCACTGAATAGGAAAGGTTGTGCCAATATTGATTGAAGAAATTTTTATGCCCATATTTTGTACTTGAATGACTAAAGATAATGATGTGTAATTTATCAACAATTGTTACTTTTTCATTATTTTGTTGTGAAAATTTGTTTTACCTTTTCTTCTTAATATTAACAAATAAAGTAAAAAAAAATTTTAAAAAAGGACATTCTGCTTGTAAGGGACAGGATAACAAAGCCTTGGCTGTCCTGGATGCAAGGTGTTAGTTACACTCTTCAGGAGTGGCAAGAGCAAGGTCCATTCTGTTTAAGTAAATTCCTCCTTATCTTGTAATATTGCATTTCCCATGCCTTTGATGTTATTTAGGGGACCACAGGCAAGAAGAGGAAGAAGACAACGGGTCAATCAAGGCTATCTGGGGGATCATCCATCACATACTGATATCGTTTTATGCTTTAGAGATACACTGGTGTGCACAGTCAGCATTGTAACTTCCCTCATAAAGTTACCAATATAGTGAACATGGCAGAAAAATGGTATCTAGCTAGCTAGCTGGTGAAAAGATATGATTATCATGAATAAACATGGAATGCTATGAGACAATTATAGGTATCTAACTTTGTCAGTTTGGTTTTGTTTTAATGTGGAAATCTAGGTGTCTTTCATAGGAATGTGACAAAGTAAGTAGCAGTTAGCAAAAATATGTGGGCAAAAACAAACAAAAAAAAAACACTATCAGATTAATCTTAAAAATGTTTCTTCTCCTTGAACCTAAGAACACTTAAGGAAATATGTGTGTGTTTTTCTGTGTGTGCATGTGTATGGTATATAGAAGTGATTGCCTTATATAAATGTTACTTCTGAACTCTGGACACATGACAAATACCTGAATCAAGCTGCAATAAGTTCATAGGAATTTGCTTAACCAAGCATCTATAGTATGCTGGTCACCGTACAGATTTCAGATAATATATATATATATATATATATATATATATATATATAGTAATCAAATGCTCAAGTACATTTAAAATGCTTTATGAGCAATCTGTATTCTTTAACATGCCTCATTATGAACTAACATCCTGATAATTGTGTTCTTCAGAGGAGATACAGATAGAGAATACCCTAATCAAGGTTTGGTGTCCCAACTGGATTAATCTCTATTTGCTCTACCTAACATTTTTCTACATTTTCTCATCCTGGAAACTCTTCTTCTGTTTCTTTTCTCATTTCCTTCTTATTTTTTTAACTTAAGGTTTCATCCATTTTGTTCAGCAGTCATAATAATATTGCACTTAGATTATTGCTTAGCTGTAAAGTAGTTGTAAGGTCAAAGATCTCTGATGTTGAACAGCGTTGAAAACTGCATTCATGGCAAAGTGTTCCAAAGAAAAGTTTTCCTTTGACAAATAATAAATAATTATGAAACCTAGTACAAAGATGGATAAATAGTTCCAGGAAATTAACACATAGCTATGAATAAATTTAAGTAGTATATAAATAGGTAAATCACATATGTTCTATATATCAGAAGTGTAGATGTGAGAAATCAACAAGTTTACTACCAAAAATGTTGAATATTAATTGACACAGGCTAGAGGGAAAAGTTCAAAACCCATGCTCACTTATCTCTTATATAAACTGCTTACAATCTCTGCCTCATAATTACAGGAGTCTTTAAGTTCAACTGTCAGGATTGCTTAGGTTTCTGCCTTCCTCTCAGAATGGTGGATTGCATGTTTTTACTGACTCGAATTCTGTTCATCTGCTGCTGTTTTCTAACTGTATGCTGCATACAACGTAAGAAAATTTTAATTAATTTATTTCTAGAGATTGAATATATTAAGACTTAATTAGATTCAAACTAGAGAGGGAAGAAATGCTGAAGAAGTAGCCAAACTTAAAGAACTAGCGAAGGTTTTGTTAAAAATTTACAAACCTGAAAGTATCTGATTTTTAAAATGAGTTTATTTCTGGAATGGTTTTTTTTTCTCTTGAAGCTAACATTTTTGTCTTTGAAACAAACATGAAATATAACAAATTTGATGAACTTGTAAAATTTTTACTTTAGTTGATATAGTGAATGTTTTGGGCTACTTATATTTAATAATTTGTTCTCAAACTGTATAAACATTGCAGTTTTTTAGAAAAGTTTCAATTTTCAATATGGTCAATACAAATATGTATTTACTTGATATAATAAAAATCATGTGAATCCCTAAAAAAGAGATAGCTAACTAAAATTGATAAAATCACATCTGTCTATGAAACAGAACCTAAAATTTTTGCCAAGCCAAAAAGTACAATTCTTTTTTCTAAACTTTATCTGTTGATAAACATTAAAACAATAAACATTGTTGATAAACATTAAAATTCCCTAAATGATGCCATTTGAAACCAATCATATTGGTGAAGGATCTTTGTAATGTTGGGTAATTAGATGAGCAATGCAGCATTTTGCTGAGCTGAAGTTTTTTTCATATTAAAAAGTGACTAAAGTTTTTAAATGATTTTACATATAAGCTCCATTGTTTCTGATGTTATTCTTTTATTCATTTTGGCAATATGTTTATTTAGCAAATCAGTGTTTCATATTTAACCTTAAGAAAGAACATGCTCTACAAAGTGCAAATGGCTTCCTTCTGGTTACTATAGCCCTGAAGACATTTCTGTTTCTTGTCTGTCACCTTCAATACCAGATACTCAGATATTTGAAAGCTTGGGATTCAAACAATCTAAAATGTCATTTGATGAAAGTTTTACTTTGTATTTAGGCTAGCAGAGGCTCAAAATAATTCACATGTTCATGGAATTATAGTGTCTGTCTATATCTGTCACTTACAGAAATTTTTCTTTCTCATTGATTTTACAACATAGAAAAATTTTCTCAGTTCATATTGGGGAGGGTATTGTACAGTTGTATCAATGGCAGAATAGCTCTTCATAGTTATCTTGGAAATAACCCCCTCCCCAAAATCATTAAGTGTTAGGACTAAAGTGCCTGCTACCCCCAAGGGCTACTATTAGGGTGACTAATCTACTATCTAAGTCAGTGCTCCTTGGGAGTGAAGTATGCCATGAATAAATTTCCTGGATAACAAGTATAAACTAGAACTATCTTAACAAACCATTATACATGATGACACTGTCCTTCGGTGTATTGTTTTTCCTTTCTGTAGCCAGAAGTTGAAATTCAAGTTTAATCCAAAAGAATTTTACTTCAAAAATTAGACATTCTTTCGGTCATAATGCTACATATTGACTTTTTAAAAAGTTATGCTGCAAAAATCAAGTACAAATAATGGAAAGGAAACATGTCCATATATTCTTCTTGAATTTTGAAGCATATTGCTTGATAATGATATTTGAACATAGCAGAATACCACATTATTTTTATCTCTTTTAAGAATTTTAAAAATGTAAACAATTTTTATCAAAGCAATACTTTTGACATGTACAGTATGCAAGTTTGAAACATATGTCCTATCTTATTGAGGAAATATTTTTAATTTTTAAATTTACAGCCAATTGTACATCTGTGGCCAACTTTGATGACTGTCCTGGAAATGTAACAGACTTCTGTCCAGAGAATATTGTTTGTGCATGCAAAGATGGGGAGCCTTTTTGCAAGTAAGTGGTTGCATATGGTTTAAAGCACAGCAAACATAATATATTGAAAGTAATAATTCACTGCTTTCATTAATTTACTTCCTATATTTGATAATGTAATAATTACTTTTTAAATATTTTAATCATAAATGGATCCTATGAACATTCAAAAGTTGTAGTGTTTTTAAAATACTAGTTTTAAAAATAATAATAAAATACTACTGTTTTTAAATTTTTTTTAATTAAAATTAAGATATTTATATAAATTTTTTAGCAGTTAAAAGTTTTATTTTCAGAGATATTGTAGGGGTTAATACTGGATTTAGCCTTCAGATTTAATTTATTTTCTGGATCTGGTAGTTATTCAATAAGTCTCATAAGAGTGCATAATATTTTAACTGTATAAAACTTTTATTACTTTATAGCTTCTAATAGTGTCTGTCTGCCTTTTAAACCCATTGCAATGTTTGCTGAAGTGTTAACACATTAGTAAAACTTTTCTTAAACAAAACAAACAATATGATAGGAAATCAATAATGGCTACCATAATGCCTCTTGTTATCCTCAATACTGCCCACCAGACATAATAAAATAAACCAAAATAGAACAGAATAAAACCAATCAAAACAGATCATTGAATAAAACAAAACAATAAAATGGAACAAAACAGAACATTATTAGATTTCAACAACAACACAGAAGGAAATCCCTCATAGTTGCTATATTGCCTAGTGTTAGAATCCAAATAGATGTTTAGACTACCACTTTAGGCCTGAATATTCAATCAAACAATACAAGCATTAAGTTATCTTTGGACCTAAGTTGCTATCAACTCAGCTGTGTTCCTCTGAATCAGCTGGTTGCCTCGGGATGGAAGTGGAATTTATTTTCTCCAAGCCCGTGCACTGACTGGTTCATGGGAAGGGCAAATTGGCATCTTGTTTCTTCTCTAGAGCCCTGCATGGCTGCTTCTGGCTCAGGGGAAGGGCAAATTGACTTTGATTTTATGGCTCAATTTTTATTGATTTTATGTATTAGCACCATTCAAAACTGCTTTCCATAGTCTTTTAAGCTTAGTAACATATATTAATAAACTTTAAAAAATTAATTTCATTTTTACATTTTAGATATATATAATAGCATTCATCATGTGAAATTTGTATCTATTCATGATACATCTTTTTTCCTATTTTCTTCCCTTTCTTTCAACCCCTCTTCCTCTTTTTGCTTATGAAAACTTTGTTCCCATTTGTCCCATTATTTTTGACCTTGTCCCCTTCTTCCTTTCTCCTTCTTCTTCCTTTGTTCCCCTTCTCATTTAAATATATTCTTCCAATTTCCCATTACCTATTATACATTTTGGTCCTTATTTACACTTTCATTTTCTCACAACATAGAAAAATGCTGTATTTGAACATGTGTGTCCAATTTATTTCACTTGAGTATGATGCATCTCAAGTTGCATCCATTTACCTAGAAATGTCTCAAGTTTGTCCTTTATCACAGAGTAGTGCTACATTGTCTAAAAAACCCCACATATTCTTTATCCATTCATCAGTTGATGGGCATTTGGCCAGTTTTTCAAGATTTAGCTATTACAAACTGTGCCACTGTAAACATGGATATGCGCGCATCACTGCATTTTAATTCTTTTGGGGAGATTCAAAGAAGGGGAACAGTTGGGTCAAATAGAACCTCTAGTTGTAGGGTTTTTTTCCAAATCAGATTTTGTTGGTACATTTTATACATACATAATGATCACATTCATCATGAAGAATTTGAAACTGTGTGTGATATAACCTGATTGTTTTTTACCATCCTTGTATTCTCCCTTCAATCCCTCCTCCCCTTTCCATTTACAAAAGCTTCTTTTCCACTTTTTCCTCCTTTTCTCATTTTTAAAACTTTTCTCTTCTCCCCCCACCCCCACTGATGCAACCAATGTTTAAATCAGTGCGGAGATTCATCAAAAACTGGTACTACAGTTTCCATTTCACACAGCTATTCCCTTCCTTGGTATCTTTCTACATAATTAAAGGATTTCTGATAATATATACACACTTATGTTTATTGACTCTTTTTGGTACTAGAACTCAGGACCTCACACTTGCCAGGTAGGTGCTGTGCTGCTGAGCTATATCCCCGGTCCCACTCCCATGTTTATAGTGGCCATTTGTATTAGCCAAATCCTGGAAAGAGCCCAAATGCCCATCAACTGGTGAATGAATAAAGAAGGATAAACTTGAGACATTTCTTGGTAAATAGGTGTACCTTGAGACCATATTCTTAAAGAGAAATAAAATTGGACACACATTGATAAATACTATATTGTTTCTTTGTTGTGAGAAACCAAAAGTGTAACAAAGGACCAAAATGTGTAATAGGTATTGTGAAATAGGAAGAACATAGTAGACATTTTATTGTTCCAACAGAGAAGAAAAATCAAAGTGCATATTATTTTATTTAATACTAATACTTCTGACATCTTACATATGAATAAAGTTTCATTGTAAATCAATATATATTTTAATAATACTTTGACTTACTGTTTTGTTTTCAGGTTTATGTTTTATAAATTATGATTGAGTCATTAATTATTTTCCTTTAAAGCTCAGGCAGATTTTCTGTTTTATCTTACCATAAAAATGAGTGTGATTGGGTCAGAAATGGGATAAAGGCTAACAAAAAACAGTATAAGAAAGAGAAAGGGTGCATCTTTCAGAGAAAATAAGGTGGATAATATTGCAACTATCTTAGTACACTGAATGATGCTACTTTTAGTTCCCCAAGTGCACAGTTTTTTCTATCATGTTTGAATGTTTGAATATACTATAATTTCACTTTGTTACTCTTCATTATTTTTCTTCTCCCACAACAGCAGTTTTACATTGACAATTTTTTTATGGTCTTACAGGTTTTCATTTTTATTAGTTTTTTTTGCAACACACAATATCCCAGGACCTTGACAAATTTGTGCTTGACCTTTAAACTTAAGCTCCTTCATACTCCTAGCATAGTGCTTAAACTACTAATTATATACTACAATTTCTTTGAATTTTAGATTACACATTCCCTCTTTTAGAGCACCACAAAAATAATAATTTAATATTATTTATCTCTAGTATCTAGCACAATGTCTGGCATATAGGATGTGTTCTATAAAAGTTTATTGAATGAATTAATCAGTCATTCTTTGTGAGTGGTCACTTGCCTGTGAAAAATATTAGATGGGTTTTACAAAGTAATTTCTTTTTTTTTTTTTTTTTTTTTTGTGGTTTTCGTTTTTATCGGTACCAGGGGTCGAACTCACAACTGCCTGCTTGCAAGGCAGGCGCTTATGCTACTGAGCTAAATCCCCAGCCCCTTACAAAGTAATTTCTTAAAAATACAGTAATGTTAATGTTGTAGTCAGGGGTTGTACACAGACAACAATTAGGTTCAGGACATGGAGTTATAATATTTTTATAATGGTCACTGAGAGTTAACACAGGAAAATGCAGGAAATCTGTCCACAACACCAAAGAAATAGATTATTTAGTCAAGGGCCTAAACCCCACAGCACATGTCCCACATGAGTCCAGATAAAAACCCAGAGCTCAGGACAATGCCTCCCACGAGTCCAATTGTAGGCCCAGAGCCCACAAGAAGGACTCACACCAGTCTCTTTTACGGATCTGTGCGGGGGAAGACCCAAGGGTCAGCAGTGGAAGCCAGAAAGTCTATGCCAGCAAGATGAAGGAGCTGTGCTAGTGGGATGAGGGCTCTTCACTGGAGCCGAGAAGTCACACTCACAATAAAGACCAGGGCTATTCTGAAAGGCACCACAGCTGTCCTCAGCAACACGGAGGCCCCAAGCTCCTCCGACCTCAAGCACAGTGGGGTACGTGCCAGGAAGCAGCATGAGAGCTCCTCCTGGAGACCAAGCAGCACATGTCTTCCCCTCCAGAGCCAGGAAGCAATGCTCGATGTGAGGACCAAAGCTTCTCCGGGAGAACCAACATCTCAGACAGCAACTCATAGGAGAACCCACAATGCCTCCTTAATGCCTCAACCCTCAACACTTCCCTTCTTCTCCAACTATTTATCCTGGCAACCCTCCTCAGGTGGAGCATTTTCACTCAATGCATGCTGATGAAATCCAGCTGGCGTTAAGTTGACCACCGATTCTCAGTCCATAACAGTTAAAGAATGCCTGTAGTTCCAGTTGATCCAGAAGTTAAAACTGGAGAATCACTAAAGCTATGAATTAGAGATTAACCTCGTTAACATAGTGAGACTCTATCTAAAAAAAATACAGAAGAATGCAATGCATTTAGCATTTGAGGGTTGCTAACAACCTTTCAGATATTGTTCTAAGGCTTAGTTGTAGACAAAAACTAGACTGCAAAATTACATTCAAGGAATATATGTAACTTATTTAGAATTGGAGTTCTGCACTACAGTGTTTTGAGGCCAACGAAATAGGCTAATTATGCCTTTATAAGCATGCCAGTTCTCAATATGACTAATGAAGTATTGGTCAGTCTTTATCTGTCATAAGGCATTGTATACTGCTACATGCTGCTTTGCTGAAAGAGTGTATCTAGTTTAAGCTCCAAGGCTGTGATCAAATCTCCTAAAGGTAACTCTCATTCTTGTTTTTGTAAGAGATCCTAATTCATAACATCTGCTATACACTGGTATCTAACTGCATTGGCATGAGGCAACTGTGCCTGCACTATTATAATCTTTTCAGGGTGGGTGTAGGCATTGAGATAGATGAGTATTGAAAGCTCACCGATCATTTAGGAGTCATATAAAAACCTGTATATCTAATATGGTTCAGGCAGTGGAAAAGGCTTGTGCTTTCACATGCTACCTGTAGTCAAACTGGCTTACCTGGCAAAATCTCTCACCCCTAGGAACTGCAGACATAGTCTAGAGCCTTGAATCTTGGAGTACATAGCCTATTTCAACCTTGATTAGATGAGCCACAGTCACTCTATTGTTTTCTCTTCCAGAGTATGATCTTTACCAATTAGTATGATATCAATATAATAAAACCACATAATATTAGTAGGCAATGTCTATTACTGTTTTTCTCGAGTAAAAGCAAACAAGTCTCGAGTCCAGTTTGAAAAGAATGGTGAAAAAAGTGTTAGCTAAATCCATAACACCATGCATAGAACCAAAGGAATGTGTGTTTTTTTCCCTAATATCTGAATAATGTTAGGCACATAACATTAGCATGAATAGGAAATATCACTTTATTTAACTTCCATTCTTCTGCTCTTATCTAGTTTTTTTTCACTAAGATAGGGGTATTGAAGGCACAGTGGGAGTGCCATTAAAATCTCAACTCATTATCTTCACAGCTGATGCCTAAACTTTCGAACCTGATACTATCCAGCAAAACAGAATAGGGGAACATCAGTTAAAAACCAGATGGTGAGAGTAATACAGGGCTTTAAATCGAGGTAATGGAAAGTCAAAGTGGGTTACTATAATATATCCTGCTATTTTTTTTCCTTTAATTAAAAGGATAAAAATAAAAAAGTAAATAATGGAGTGGAGATTGAGATAAAAGAAGGCATAACAACGAAACAGCACAGATCAAAACATAACCATTTAAGCATAACGCCCATTCTCGTTGACTTTTATCTACTTTTGAAGACCTACAATGTCTCCAATGTTTTGGTTTTGTCGCTTTTATTCTTTACTGTTTTGTTCAATTGTATTATAACTAACGATACAGGCAATTCTATTAGAGATAGTGGGAGGCATTATGGTAACCATTGTTGATCACCTTGTATTATGTTTTCACATTATCTATTATGTCCACCCTTTTGACCGATTCTGTTCTGTTATGTCACATTTGGTTTTACTCTCTTCCAAAAAAGTAATAAGAACCGTGGAAGCAATGAAACCCAAAATGTGTAATAGTCATTGTACAAAAGAGAGGAAAAGAAAGTGCTCTAAACTATATAACTGCATGTATATTTAAGTGTATAAGATAAAAAATGATATCACAGAGTTTTATTGGATCATTGAACAGAACTGTTTGCAGTATCATTGATGGAATGTCCACTCTACAAGCTTTAATTTTGTGACTTGAACAATTATTTCTAAGATGACAATATGTAATCCATTAAAAAAAAAAAATCTCAACTCATGCTAGCTCTTTTATGGTCTGTCCGGTCTCCGAGTATCCTTTGGCAGTGTATACTTCATGCTATTACCATCCTCTTAGAGGCAGGAAGGCTAACAAGGTTCCATTTTCTTGCCCTCTCAATCTTTCATTTGCTATATGAAATTTGAGTCTAATTTCTCCGACAGAAATCTGTAATGTTTTTCATCACAGAATATCCATCACTAACATGGTCTCAGGGACTAGAGAGATTAGTATCAAATATGGAATAATAATCTTCTCTTTGTTCTTGGAGGACAAGTAGATAGTGAGTTCCTGTTTTGATTACTTTTCTTTCATTGTTGAGGCAAAATATCTGATGTTCAAAATGAAGGAAGGAAATGTTTATTTAGTTTGCAGTTTTTAGAGGTTTCATTCCATACTCAGCTGGCTCCAAGGCAGGGTGGTGTGGCTAGGGAGAAACTGTTCATGGTGGCCACAAGCAATAAGAGTGAAAAGGGAAAAAAGGGAAAGACATGCCTCCTTCCCACCCTTATACTGTATGTCTAATACCAACCCCTAGGTAGGTGCAGCACTCACACTGACAATCCCAGCACTAGATTATGAATCAGTCACAAATCCCAGATTCAGCTGCCTCCATGACTACATGAAGCTTTGAGGGGGGTCATTTAAACAAACTACAACAGTTCCATAAAATGCCTCTACTTGTCCCCTGAATCTTTAATTCTGGGATAACTGTGTCCCTGTTTCTTATCACAGGGAATAGGGTGAGTTGATCACTAACAACCCGCAATATAGGACCATGAGAATTCTTCCTTTTCCTCTATGGGTGAGGTGAGGGAGATTAGAATTGTTTTTGTGATTTAAGTTATTCTCATGATACTACCAAGATTACATTATTTTGCATATCTATATTTTCTCCAGGTTAAGTAAATCATATCACATGTGCTTTATTATTCTCTTACTTGGCCCCTTGTTCCTTTTCTCTCCCATTTTTATTTGTTCATTTTCCTATCAGGATTTATGACAAGTCACACCCTGTCTGGCCATTTCTGGTATCTCCTAGGTTAGCAATAGCTCCACCTATATCATAAATATCTTGTCTGACAATCAGGAGGAAGAGGAGAGAGAAAAAATTCATACTGTTTTGAGGGACATTTTATAATAGTTTGTTTTTCATTCTGGTTGTAAAATGGCTTTGTCGGTTCCCTCAAATATAATACAAATGTTCCATAGCACAAATGTCTCATTGCATGCCCAGTTTCCATGTAATACATACCCTGAGTTTTCTCTTCATTTTTTCATAGGGTCCTAATAGATCCTCTTCATTTAGCTATACCTCTCTTATCCTCCAGATGACCCAATCTAGAAGGGAATGGTTTTGTTATGTCTACAGGCAGTGTAGATGCTGCCTAGGACTGAGTGAGTAGAAATATCACTCATTTTCTGAGGGAAATACTATTCATTTCCCAGTCTCATCATTGACATAGTCAGACTTCAAGGGCCAGTTGATTAATATCAAGATTTGCAATATCTAATCACATGCCTGGCAAGTACAAGGTCCTGAGTTTGATTCCCAGAACACATATGAAAAAGGACTTTCAGTATCTAGCAATTCTGTATCAGTACTGGAGAGTTAACATTTAATTTCTTGAAAGGGAGTACCCCTTTCTGCATCTACATATGTGTGTGTTTACTTTCCATTGCATTAATGGTTAAAAATGCAAAACTAATAGGTAGGGGCTTCCCTTCTTTCACTTCAATCTCAGATCCTTTTTCATTCCACTCCCAACAGGCATTACATTTTTTCATCTCATTCTTGTCATGTGTGTTTACTCTTCAAGTTTTTGCTATCCTACCACACAACAACATGGCAACTCAGGGTTTAAATTTGGGTTCACTTTTTCCCATTTTCTGAACCAGGTTACAAGCCAAGAGAGAAGGAGTCATATACATTTTTCAAATTGTAACTGTTCTAATTTCTTTATCTTATCATCTGTAGCCAACTAAGCATAAATAATGAATAGAAAAAATTACCCACATCAATAGCCATACTAATGCAAAGAAGATACCATATCCTTCCTTACCACAGTAGGATAAGTGGTATTGAAAGAAACAAATGTTCCAAACATGAAAATCTTTGGGGAACCCTGTACTCAGGCAGTAGGGTGCAAGTACTTAACATAAGTGACATTGCTTCCCACAAATATTATGTGACCAATTTGAGACTTTGCCTGCAGACACAGATTTTGTCCAGTTCCTAAGTCTCACTAGCACACCAAATGTTCTGGAATAACCAAGTCTTGATATATGAGAACTGGCCCAGTGTGCCATGAGACTGAAGCAAGACAAAAAGATTGTACAGATTACATTTTACTGAGGAACATATTGACAGAATCATGGCCCTTGACAGCAGAAAGACTCATTGGATTTCTGCAATTTTGGTCTGAAAAAGGAGATGTATATATGGGTTGGTAAAAAAGTTACTACATCCAACTTAGAATGTACTTGTATCTTTTAAAGCTAATATCCAAGAGTCAGTACCTTCCTAAAACCACAATCCAGTTGTAAAATTCCTCATACTACTTTAATGATATTGTCCATTTATCATTTAGAAACTATGAAAGAAAAACTGACTAAGATCACTCGTGCAATAATGGGAGTTATTACTCAAGAAGATTATAGTCATATCTGGCTGAATCCATATAGTCTACATGGTGAAAACAGATCACTTTATTACTAAATATACCTAATAGCTTTTGCTAGTTGTCTTAACATCATTAGTCAGAGTGAGGCACTAATAAATCAGGATTGAATGTATTAAACTAAATGATGCAATTGTTATTTATATATTCTTAAAACTTTTTAATAGCATTTCTGAAATTGCTTAACCATTCACATACATTATTCTATGTATAGATCACATACACAAGCATGCATACATGTTCCATATACATACAAAGATGTTTTAAATAATGAACAAAAGCCAAATTGAAAAATATTTAAAGGCATACAATTTAATAAAATGGACCAAACTAAAAGCACATGGCCAATATATACCTTTAATTGCAAAAGGTGATATAACTTTCTGCCAATGTTCACTTTTGTTATATACCTTCCAGTGAATAAGAATAAAAATGTGGACTACTTGAGGAGTTATTTGGCAAAGAATATGAAATTATAATTAGATAGGAGGATTAAGTTCAAGAGATATATTGCATGACATGGTGAATATAGCTAATCATTGTATATTACATTCTTGAAAAATATTGAGTAGATGTTGTGTTAGTTACTTTTATGTCAATCCTGGGACAAAATACCTAACATCCAAAATTAAGATAGGAAAGGTTTATTCTCCTAACAGTTTGTGAAGGTTTCAGTTCATAATCAGCTGTCTTCAAGGCAGGGTAGCTCATGGCACAAGGCAACAGTTCATGGCAGCAAAGGACTCAAAATCAACCAAAGGAAAAATGAAGGGAAATGGAGAGAAGATTCTGTCTTTTATATTGTATGTAAACTACACACCCTAGAGTGAGTGTAGCACTCATGCTCATAATCTCAGCATTGGATCATGAATCTGTCACAAATTCTAGAAGCCTGCTCTTTTGATTGCAAGAGGCTTTTGGGGGACATCCAGACACAATCAATAACAGATGTTGTGCTCTTGTCACAGAAATACTTGTAATAGGTCATAAATATGTTTTTTCTTTCTTTTTTTAAAATTTTATTTAAGGAGAAAAAGAAAAAAAAGCAGAAAAAGGGTACAAGTTATGCAGAATTTCAGAAAAAAAATAAACAGTAGGAAATCACTAGTTAACGGATTACACACCATCATCCCAGAAACACCTGTTCAAGTTACAAAATTAAAGCACATAAAGTGGACATTCAAACAGTGAGACTGCAAACAGCTCTGCTAAATGATCCAACAAAACTCAGTAATATCATTGTCTATCCTATACACTTAAATATACATGCAGTTATATTATTTAGAGCACTTTCTTTTTCTCTCTTTTGTACAGTGACTATTACACTTTTTGGGTTTTATTACTCCCACAGTTCTTATTACTTTTTTGGAAGAAAGTAAAACCGAATGTGACATAACAGAACAGAGTCAGTCAAATCAAAAGGGTGGACATAATAGATAATGTAAAAACATAATACAAGGTGATTAACAATGGTTACTATAATGCCTCCTGCTATCTCCAATAGAGTTGCCTATATCATCAGTTATAATAAAATTGAACAAAAGAGTAAAGAACAAAACCAACAGAACCAAAACATTGGAGACATTACAGGTCTTCAAAAGTAGATAATAGTCAACCAAATGGGCGTCATAATGAATCCCACTACCTTCACAGCTGTTGCCTAAACTTTCAAACCTGGTACTATCAAGCAAAACAGAATAGAGGAACATCAGTCAAAACAAGATGGTGAGAGCAATACAGGGCTTCAAATCAAGTTAATAGAAAGTCAAAGTGGGTTACTATAATATATCCTGCTATTTTTAAATTTATTTTTCCCTTAATTAAAAGGATAAAAATAAAAAAGTAAATAATACAATGGAGATTGAGATAAAAACAAAACACCACAGATCAAAACATAACCATTTAAGCAAAATAGTGTTTCACCACAAGATAATCCCGACATAAATGTAGTTATCATATTGCCTCTTTCCTTGAAATCTTTGAGTATAACTTCGTATACTGTAGCATCAAATATATCAAAACAATGTAAAACCGTTCAAGAGAATGACAGTATTACAGGGTATTTAGAATCAACTAACAGAAAATGAACAATGGTTTCTGTATAATCTCCTTGTCTATAAAAGTTTTTGTTTATACTATCACATATAATAAAATCTAATAAGATACAATATGTTAAAACCTATGGAGACAGAAGATCAAAAGCTTGATGGGACTTCAAAACAAGATGATATTAAATCAGCATTACCTATTATGACATCGTTTTCTCCAAAATAGCTGTTGCTATCATCCAATCTTCTCTGCCTCATTTCTGTTGAGCTCTTTTTCTGTCATTAGTTGTCAGTTTGTCTTCTTCATTTTGTTTTCTGCTCCATTCATTGTGGCCTCTCTGCCACTATTTCTGTATTCTTCGTATTTTTCTTTTTTAGAATATCCTGCGGTATTCCCTGTAGAGTTGAATTGGTGGTTGCATATTCCCCTAGTTCCTCTTTATCCTGGAAGCTCCTTGTTTTTCCATCAATTTCCAGGGATAGTTGTGCAGTATATATCAATCTTGGATGGAGGTTATTATCTTTCAAAGCTTGAATTATTTCCCCCCACGCTCTTTGTGATTTGATGGTTTGTGCTGAGAAATCTGCTGTAATTCTGATGGGTATTTCCTTGTAAGTGATCTGTTTCTTGTCTCTGACAGCTTTTAACATTCAGTTCTTATATTGGATTTCTGGTATTTTTATTATTATATGCCTGGGTGTAGCTCTGTTTGGGTTGTAGGTGGCTGGGGTCCTGTATGCTTCATACATCTGAGTATCTTTACCTTTTGCTAAATTAGGAAAATTCTCCTGCATTATTTCTGCAAGTAGCTTTTGTAGTTCATTTGTTTGTGTCCCTACCTCTTCTTTTATGTTCTTTATTCTTAAGTAATAGATCATCTTATCATCTTCTAGTCTTTGTATTATTGCTGTTTGTTTCTTTGTTATTTTTAAGAAGTTTTTCATTTCATGCTCCCATATTACAAATCTGCCCTCCAGTTCAGATAATCTATCCTTAGTTTCTTTCAAGCTGTTATGCCAGTTTTTGATAGTTTTTAGTTTCCTGGTAATCTCTTTGAACCTACTTCCTGTATTCTATGTTTTCTCTATTTTCTCCATCAAACAATTCTGCCTATTTTTTCCTGTTAGTCCATTCCACCATCTGTTTTTTCTTGGGTAGTTCTTAGCATTTCTGTAACTATTCTGCTTATGTCTTGCATCAGGTCATTAATAACTTCATTCCTGAATTCGTCTATGAGGCTCTGGAGATAGCGCTTTATGTCTATTGGTGCTGTGTCTGCTATTGCCTGTTTCTCAGGATTGGGGGCCGAGGAGCCTTTCTTGTTGCTCCCTCTTCCCATATTCTTTGTTCCTTAAATACAAGTGTATATAGAAGGCCCAGCTTCCTTCCCTGTTGGCCACAGTCTGTTTGAATTGCACCGGTTAGGTGCTCCCCTGCACTGCAGTGCACCAGGGAGTTATGGACCAGGCAGCCTATGCGGGGCCTGCCCCTCCAGGTAAACCTACCGAAGGCTTCACTGCTAGGGTGCACCTCCAGGCACTGGGACCTGGGTTGTGCTAGCCTACTGGGTCTCAGCCAGCAGCATCATGTAGGCTAGGCACTGCTCACCAATCCGGCTTGAGAGGGAGATATGTGACTGAGGTCACTACAGCGCCCTGTTCCAGCAAGTCTGCCTGGTCCCAGAATGTCCTCTGTTGGAGCCTCCTAGACCATGGAAGAGTCCCAGTTTCCCTCACTCACCGTAGGTCGATGCACAGCTCCCCGCCTGTCCTGCTCTCAACCCCGTTCACAGATTCCCGTTCTCAGAGCTTTCGTGTGTCTCTCTCCCTGCCAAGCCGATTCAGACACAGTAGCAGCAGCAGGAAACCCAAATTGCATCTTCCAATTGCACAGGCTCCAACTACCACACTGAGGCTTTATCTGTTCCTGTTATAGCACCAGGATTGCATTCCCAGTTGGTTTCTCTCAGCCCAGCAGGGTACATCTCCTTTTGCTTAGTATTCCTCACTCCACACCATTCCTGGATTCTAAGCTGGGTCTCTCATAGAGCCTCGGTAGCTGCTGCTATCTGTCTGCCATGTTCTCTCGGAAGTCAGTTGCCTGTATTTGTAATTAACTCAGCTGCAATTGATACCATGACACCAGACATGAATATGTTAATGACCAAAAATTATTGATTCTACAATAGATATCTGAAAACATACTGTATATGATTAAGTACATATAATTTTATCAGTCAATTTTAAAATAAATACAGGTGTTTTTGTATTGAGGCCTTATACTGATTGAAAATAAATAATTTTATAAACTTTCCAAAATTGCTATTAGAAGTACAAAAACTATTTAAAATTCAAAAAACTTATTCAGAATGTGCTCTAAAAATGAGTTCATTTCTTCTTCCTAGGCTCCATGCTGATAAGCTCAATCTTGGTTCTCATTTTATTGAACTCATCAGCAGCATTTAACACAGTTAAATGAATTTATGCCCTGAATTTTTACTCGCCTTTCAGAACAGCCTTGTATGTTTTTTCGTTGTACTTCACTATCTATTTCTCAGTTTCCTTTGTTAGTTTCTTCTCTCATCAACTACTTAATGGATATGTCGCAGGGCTTGGTCTTTGGTCTTTATCTATGCTCTTTTCCTGGTGACCTATCTAGTCTTATAACATTATGTACCATCGTAGCTGAGAAAACACTTTTTTCCAAAGATAGAACTATAACTTCCTATTCACCATCTTCACCTGGGTGTATAATATCTACTTCAGCATTAGTAAATACAAAAAC
This sequence comes from Cavia porcellus, assembly GCF_034190915.1. Classification (NCBI taxonomy): domain Eukaryota; kingdom Metazoa; phylum Chordata; class Mammalia; order Rodentia; family Caviidae; genus Cavia; species Cavia porcellus. Next base: position 49,893,946 of record NW_026947486.1, read on the forward strand.
ACTTCAGCTTCCATGACCACTTCCCAGACTTGTTTTTACAATCTTTCCTACAATTCCATTATTCAATTTGTATAAGATAGAGAACCTTTGAAATCATCTTTCAGTCCTCTTTTTCTGGCACATCAACTTACCATTCATCAGAAAATTCTGTTGATTCTGTCTTAAAAAGACAAACAGAAATAACCACTCCTCATCCTCTCTGTCACTGGTAAATTCTGATTCAAGTTATCAATACCATTTGTGTAGATTACTGGATGCTTTGTGACATAGCTCTCTACTTCTTTTTTTCGCTACACTTTTTTTTAATACAAAATTTCTATGACACTTTTCAGTGAAATAGAAAAAAGTCCCCAAAGTGAGATTAAACCCCAAAGGACTTTAAATAACCAAAAAAAAAAAAATGGACAAAACATACAAAACTGAAGACACAACACTGCTTGATTTTCAAATATACAAAAAGATGTAGCAATTAAAATAGCTTGGTACTGACAGAAAAAAAAATCTATGTCAGTGGAACAGAATGGAGAGCCCATAAATGAATATGTAATTTTTGTCAATTTACTTCCATTAAAGGGACCAGGAGTACATGGCAGGAGATTGAATTCATTAAAAATGGTTGAAAATACTAGAAATCTATATGCATAATGCAATTGAACTCTTAAATTATATGCAAGTAATATAAAATGGATGAAAGCATAGGAAGTGATCCTGTTAGAACTACATCAATCATGTCACCACTCTTCAAAACCATGTATTTGTTCATCCTTTTCATTCACTGTTAAAGCCAAAATGTATACAATGGCCTATAAGAGTTGTCCTAACTCTTTCACTTTATGTCCCCCATACTCTCCTAACTTACTATGCTCCAGCTAAATTGATTTTCTTGAATTCTCAGGCATACAGGCACAACACTTCCTGCTTCATATCCTTTGTTCTTGCTGTTCCCTATGCTTAGAATGCTATTTTACCAAATTATCCTGTAGTTAACTCTCACCTGTGTCATATTCTTTGTTCATGTTACCTTTACAATCACATCTTCTCTTTACTACTCAGTTATAACAGTATAACCTGAACCATATCTATGTTGTCCCTATTGCCATTTCTCTTTATACTATTTTTAAAGCACTTGTCAAATTTAAACATTATAGATAATTTACTAATTATGCTTATTTTTGTTGCCTGCCTTCCTTTTCTGCATTGTAAGTTAATTGAAGATGTCAATCTCTGCTTTATTTTTTAGTATATCTCAAATGCTTGGAACATTATTTAGCACATAGTAATTGAATGTTGAAGGCATGAAATGTTATGGTTTAGCAGATGATTGCTTTCTTATTAATTTCTAGGATAAATAAGAAATATATTGTCAAGGTCTTTTTCCAAGAAGAAATTCATGAGGATTGATAAAATGTATTTTAAAATATTTTGACCTCCATAAATGAATAAGCAGGTACTACGTAGTGAAATCTGCATTGTATTAAGTAGCATACTACTTATAACAAGCTGTTAGATGCATTTTTCTTAGAGAATCAAAGACTATCAGGAATATGAAAGACCATAGTAGTCATCTAATCATTTCCTTCATGTCAGCCATGGAAGTAGTAATTAAATATTGCAGCCATATAAACCAGGCACACGTTCTTTATATTCTGATATTTACTGTTCAGCTGGATAATCCTATATTGCTTCTGCAAGGCACAATATGACAATCTCTAAAACAAATCCCTAGACTAGTCACTCTCATAGGGGATGAGGGGAAGTTCACATTCTTCCTATTCCCAAACTAATAGATACTTCTATGTGGGTGTACATCATAGTTTCAGTCTATGCATCGCACAGTCAGATGAGATTGGGCACATTGGCCATAGATACACCACACAATCTTATTAACATTATTTTGTAGAGTCTCAAAGCTTTATAAACATAATAAAAGTTTATATGTGAGTCATTTATTTTTATAAAATAAAAGGGGAAAATCAAGAATTATGGGAAAGATGAAGGTAGGCATATTTTGCTGGTAGACAATCTATTCTGACCTTCTCAAGTTTTTTCTTGCATTTAATGTAGAGTTGCAGAGCCTGTTAAGATATTAATCTCTGCAGGGCATAGAGTGAGGAGTGCATAACTTGCAATTACAAAACTGGTAACCAATCTCTTCCAAATTTTTCATAACATTTACATAATTAGAGTAGGCAATATGAATACAGGTATGATCATTGGGCAAAGTGGACAGTTTTGCAAGTAATCCTGAGACAGCAATTTCTTTTTCTTTTTTTGGTCTTTTTCGTTTTTATCAGTACCAGGGACCAGACTCACGACTGCCTGCTTGCAAGGCAGGTGCTTATGCCACTGAGCTAAATCCCTAGCCCCAAGACAGCAATTTCATGTGAATTTTTCTTTTTTATTTGTATGTTCATATCTTTGTTTGCTAGTGGTTGGAAAACCCTAATAGTTTTCTGCATGCTGATTGAAAATATTCAAGATTGTAAGTTTAGAATTCTTGCTGAAGTGGAAAGAGGACAACAGAATTATCTTTAGTACAATTATTTTGTGTAGTATGTGTGCTTTCTATCCAATGGAAGGACTTCCCAGTTTTTGCTCTCACCAAACCCTAGTAGAAATATTTTATATGTCCTTTCTAAATAGAAACATTGTGTGTGAGTAACAGTGAAATGCTTGATTGACCCAGATTAGACGATCTGTTTATTTTCTAATTTGTGAGCTCTTGTTTTTCTGTTATCTCTGTCTAGATGTCCATATTTTAGAGGCCAGTGGGGAAACTACTGGTACATGGGAGCCAAATGTGACCAACTCTGGAGTACACTGGACCTGATTTTAGTAGCAACATTGCCTGGAGTAGGATTGGCTTTAATATTGGGTGTAACAATCCAGATGATCCGCTACTGTAAAAAGTCAAAGGAGTACACAGATGATCACTGGTAAGAAATTTGTAAATACCACCAAGAATTAATGAATAATCTCATGAGATCAGCAAATGAATCAGGAAATAGTGTTTGTCATGGGCCAAACTGATGTTTTATTTTTCATAGTAGCCAACATTTTAATTAAATTTTTAAAGAGGGCCCAATAATACTGCCAAATGAGAAATATTTTTTCAGGTTTTGGTGAGAGCAAAAACTAGAGAGCCCCTCCCTCAGATAAAAAGCACATATACTTCACAAAATAATGGTCCTGTTTCACTTTCTTTCCACTAAGGCAGTATTTGTGTGCTCTATACATATTATCCTAATAGTGTGGAACTGGAGAAAGAGAGGCTGCTCTGTCAGTACCTTTTATCTACTCCCTAGTCCCAGCAATGATGTCAGAGAAATGGAAAGAGGAATCCAATAGGTAGTCACAACAACAAAATTTATCACAGTCTTAATATACCGTGAGAAATTCTTTGGTGTAGTGGGAAAAGTAAGGGCCATCAAACTAGACAGAGTAAAGCTCAAATCCCTGCTCCATATATTACTGTGGCCTATGGAAATTTCCTTAAAATTTCTAAGCCTTAGGTTTCACACCTGCAAAGTACAGCTAAAAATAATTAGTTCAAAAGCTTTTTATAGTTCTTCACATAGGATATCAATATGTATTCAGTTTACTTTCTTTTGGAGGAGGGAATACTGGGAATTGAACTCAGGACCTTGGATTTGCCAGGCAGGTGCTACACCACTGAGCTATATCCCTGGCCCCTCAATTTACTTCCAATTGAATAAAAAATAAGGAACAACGAATGGATAATGAGATGAATACATGGGTAGATATATGTTAAAATATATATAGTAAAATGTTATGGTGGAATCATTGTAAGAGATATATGCACATTTAGTATAAAATTCTTTTAACATTGCTTGAATGTTTAGACTAAAATATTAGGTAAAATCAGATACTGTTAATTAAAGTGTCTTTAACATGAAAAACATTCAATAAATGATAGCAAATATTGCTTTCTCTTGGGTATAGTTTAAAGTGGAAGCACTCATTTCATATTGTAAAAATAGTTTCTAAAAAGTTATTTAAAACTAATTAAATGAATACCCTATACTAACTGCACTGTGGCTTTTTAATGTAGCAGAGAACAGAGGATTTCTTCAGACTATCAACCTCAGCACCGTTCTGCACGTGCTTTTGGTGATGATAGGAGGCCTCCTCAACCTGATCAAGACCAGGTATACAATAAAATTCACTTGTTAAATAAACACACTTAAAGGTGAAATACAAAAGGAGAAATATATTGAAGAAACAAACAAACAAATAAATAAAAATAACTCTGAGACATGAAAGAAATATTCAGAGACAATAAAATGAAGTGTCATCAGAAAATTAGGTTGCACAAATGTGGGATGGTTAATGTATGTTACATATCAATAGATTACAGGCCATGATTGTGATATTTACACTGGAAATTCTCTCTGCTTATCCCTACCTTAATTTATTTCTAGGTAAAATGAAATTAAAATCCATATATCAAAGGCAGCATTGGGAAAGTTAATACACATATAAAAGGAGACACTAACAAAGGCAGAAAGATAATAAGAGGACAAGGATTTATGTGCATATATATATATATATATATACACACACATAATTTTATTACTTGTGAGGAGTTAGTACATGTATATAATACATCATAATTTTTTTCTCACTTTTTCCCCCCTCTTTTCCTCTCTCTCTATTTCTTGGTCCCCTTCCTTTTTCCTCATTTCCCATTATCTATCTCTTTATTTCCTATTATATTTCTTTTATTTTGCTCCTTATTTATATTGTGATAATATTATTTATATTATCATTTAAGATAAATCATACATATTTAAGGTGTTGTGTCTGATTTATTTTACTTAAAATTATGATCTCAAGTTACATTCATTTTCTTACAAATGACTCATTTATTCTTCTTTATGACAATACTTCATTGTGTGCAAATACCATATTCTTTACTCACCATATGATGCTGGATACTTAAAGTGACTATGTTCAATAAATTTTACTTTCTTTTTTAATTAAGTTTATTGGTACATTTTAAATACATACAATGATCATATTCATCATAGGTAATTGGTACCCTTACATGATGTATTTTGAACCCTCTATTTTTTATAATACTGTCTTCTCCCTTCAACTCATCTTCCCCTCACTATATACATAGCATTGTTTAGATTTTTTAAATCATTTTTTCTGGGGCTGGGGATTTAGCTCAGTGCATAAGTGCCTGCCTTGCAACTGTGTGGTCGTGAGTTTGATCCCTGGTACCGATTTTAAAAAAATAGTTTTTTCCTTTTCCCTTCCTTCCTTTTCCTCTTCTGTTGTAGTTAGGGGGTGTGCAGAGAACAATTAGAATTAGGACATGGAGTTTATATTATTTTTATAATGGTCACTGGGAGTTAACACAAGAAAATGCAGGAAATCTATCTGTATCACCAAAGACATAGAATATCAAGGGCCTAAATCCCACAGCAATGTACCACATGGGTCCAGATGAAAACCCACAGCTCATGACAATGCCTCCCATGAGTCTAACTGGAGGTCCAGAGCCCACAAGGATTCATACCAGTCTCTTTAATGGATCCATGCTGGGAAGGCCCAAGATCAGCGGTGGAAGCCAGAAAGTCCATGCCAGCGGGGTGAAGGAGCTGTGCTGGTGGGATGAGGGTTCTATTCTGGAACCGAGAAGTCACACTCACAACAAAGACCAGGGCTGTTCTGAAACCACCACAGCCATTCTCAGTGACATAGAGGCCCCGAGCTCCTCTGATGACAAACACAGTTGAGTGCATACCAGGAAGCCAGTGTGACAAGTTCATCCTGGAGACCAAGCAACACGTGTCTTCCCCTCTGGAGCCAGGAAGCAGTGCTATATGTGAGGACCACAGCTTCTCCAGGAGAACCAAGAGCTCAAACAGCAACTCATAGGAGAACCCACAAGGCATGAATGCCTCAACACATTGATGCCTTAATGCTCTCTTTCTCCTTCTCCACCTCTTTATTTATGCTGGCAACTTTCCTCAGGTGGAGCTTCTATGCTCAGTGCCATGCTGATGTAATCCAGCTGGCATTAAGTTGACCACCAGTTCTTAATCTACGACACCTACCTCACCTTAGTTCCTCTTTCCTTTTGAACAATTTCTTCCCATCTCACAATACCTATTATACATATTGCTCCATATTTACTTTTTTAGTTCTTACACTAGAGAGACAAAGTGATGCTTATACTTGTGAATATAAATTATTTCACTTAAGAGTGTGGTTTCAAGTTTCATCTATTTCCCTATAAATGCCTCAAATTTATCATTCTTTATGATAGAGTAATACTTCATTATATAAAAAAATCTTTATCCATTCCTTGGTTGATGGATATTTGGATTTTTTTCAAGATTTAGCTATTAAAATTATGCTCCTATAAATAGGAATGTGCATATATACTATAGTATGGTGTTTTAAATTCTTCTGGGAAGAGCCACACAAGAGGAGTAGCTGGGTCAAATGGTACCTCTAATCCTAAATTTTAAGGAATTTTCATACTGATTTGCATTGTGGTTGAGCCAGTCAACCCTTCCATTAATAGTAGAGTTCCTTTTTCAGCACAGTCACTGAAACATTTGTTATTGGTTGATATCTTGATGGTAGTCATCCTTTTTTTTCTGGTACCAGGGATCAAACTCAAACCTTGTCTTTGCTAGGCAGGTGCTTGTGCTACTGAGCTAATCCTCCGGATATGGCAGCCATTCTTTCTGCAGTGAGATGGAATCTAAGCATTGTTGTAATTTGCGTATATCTAATAACCACTGATGTTGAATATTTTTTCATATTTTTATTTGCCATTTGTATTTCTTCATCTGTAAAGTATGTATCTATCTTAGATGTTCATTTTTGGATTGGGTCTTTAAATTTGGGAGAGCTGATTTTTTTTTCAGTTTTTTGTATGTTCTAGATGAGTCTTTTGTTTGAAGGACAACTGGTTAAAACTTTTCCCCACTTTGTGGGGTGCCTTTTCACTCCATTGGTGATTTCTTTTGTTGTGCAAAAGTTTCTTCATAGGATGAGATACTAGTTATTGGTTCTTTGTGTTTTTTTTCTGTGCAATCAGTTTTGTTCATGAAATCTTTGCCTACATCTATATGTTCAACGTTTCTAGCTATTCTCTCTTTTAGCAGATTTAGTGTGTCTGTTTGTGTATTTAGATTCTTGATCCATTTTGATTTTAACTTAGTGTGTGGTGATAGGCATGGATCTAGTTTTAGTCTTTGCCAAGTGGAAAGCCAGTTATTCCAGTACCATTTATTAAAGAGACTATCTTCCTTCCAGTAAACATGTTTGGCTCCTTTGTGAAATATAATGTGGGTAAGTGCATTTGAAGTTGTGATTTATCTTGTAAGCTGTTCCATGGACTCTCAGGTCCAGTTTTTTTGTTTGTTTTGTTTTTACCTGTGCCAGGATATTTTATCACAGTAGCTTTACAATATATTTTCAAGTCATTTATTTTAATCCCCTGTGCCTCGCCTTTGTTGCTGAGAATTATTTTGTTCCAAACGAATTTTGGAAATACTTTTGCTTGTTCTGTGAGGTATGTTAATAGTATTTCAATTGGTGATTGCATTAAATCTGTATAACAATTTTGAGTGTATGACCATTTTCATTGTTGGTTCTTTTTATCTATGAACAAAGAATATCTTTTCATTTTCTGATATTATCTTTTTTTCTCCTTTTCAGAGTACTGTAATTTTCAGTGTATGGCTCTTTTACTTCCTTTGTTAGATTGATTCCTAAGTATTTCATTTTATTTCAATTCTATTGTGAAGGGTGTGGTTTCACTGATTTTCTCTCCGTGACTCTTGTTTGTGTACAGGAATGCTATTGATTTTTTGAGTGTTGATTTTGTATCCAGCTACACTATGGAATTTGGTTATTAAATATATAAAAATTTGGTGGAATTTTTGAGATTTTCTATGTTGGGTATCATGTCATCTGCAAATAATAATAATTTAACTTCATCTTTAACCTTATTCCTTCTATTTTGTTTCTCTTTTCTAATCACTATGGCTAGTGTCTCCAGAACTGTATTGCACTCTATTGAAAAAGAGTGATGATTATGGACATTTTACCTTATTCATGACTTTAGAGTGTGAAAGCTTTCAGTTTTATCTGTTTACTATGATGCTGCCTGTTGGACTGTCATGGATGGTTTTTATCAGATTGAGGTTAAGGCCATCTATTCCTACTTACTGTAGAATTTTTATATAAGTGAGTATTGTCAAATGCTTTAACTGAGTCTATTGGGTTGATCACATGATTTTTGTGTTTATTTCTATTAATATGGCTAGTACAGTTATTGATTTGTGTATGTTTACCCATTCTTGCATCCCTGGGGTGAATTCTATATGGTTATGATATATAATTTATGATTTGCTGCGTTCTGTTTGGCAGTATCTTATTAAGGATTTTTGCAACCATGTTATATTAGGGATATTGACCTGTAGTTCTCTTTTTTGGTTGGGTACTTCTCTCATTTAGGTATTAGAATAATACCTAATTCCAGGACTGATTTTGGAAATATTGCTTCATTTTCAATTTCATTATATAGTTTCGGCATTGATGGCAATAAATGTCTAAATTCCTTGTAGAATTCAGCAGTGAATTTAATCAAGGCCTGAGCTTTTCTATGGTGGTAGTTTTTTAATTACATTTCCATTTTCATTGACTAAAATCAGGTTACTAAAATTTTTATGTCTTCTTAATTTGGTTTTGGTAATTTGCATGGGCCTAGGAATCTGTTCAGTTCTTGTGTTTTCCATCTTGTCATAATATAGGTTCTTGAAGTAGGTATTGACAATCTTCTGGATTTCCACAGGATTCATTGTGATTTTATTCCTGTGTGTGTTTCATTCCTTATTCCTTAAATTTAAATTTTTTATTTCCTCTTTTTGATGAGGTTGACTAGAAGTTTATCAATTTTATTTAATTGTTCAAAGAACCAACTGTTCAATTCATCAACTCTTTGTATTGTTTCCTTATTCTCAATTTCAATAATTTCAGCTTTGGTCTATGTAATTTCTTTTCTTGTATAAACTTTGTGTTTGATTTGTTTTTCCTTTACTAGTAGTTTGAGGCTCAACATTTTCTTTATTTTAGCTCATTCTGTGGTCCTGATGAGACAATTCACTGCTATAAATTTCCCTCATAATTACTGTCATGTCCCATAAGCTCTGTTATTTTATACTGGCACTTTCATTTAATTGTAGATACTGTTTAATTTCCTCTGTAATTTCCTCTGTAACTCAGTGGTTGTTCTGGAGGCACTGCTTAATTTCCATGTGTTTATGTAGCTTTTGTGGTTTATTTTGTCATTGATTTCTAATTTCATTTCACTCCGATCATATAATATATATGGGATAATTTCATACCTCTGCACTTAAGTATTTTCTATAGGCTAATATGTGATCTATTTGGAGGAACATCACATGCATGACTGAGAAGTATGTGTATTCTAATGTTGTGGAGTGGAACACTGTATAAATGTTTACCAAGTTCATTTGTTCACTGATTTGTTTTAATTTCCATATTTGTTTGTTGATTTCTTGTATATATGATCTATCTGTGAGACTGGGGTATTAAGTTCCCTTATTAAAATCATGTTAGTGCTTATTTGATTTTTATGTCTGATAATATTTGTTTTATGTAGTTGGATGCACTGGTATTTGATGCATGTATATTTATGTTTGTTATCTCCCTTAACAAGTATGTAATGATTATTTTCTGTTTTTATTTCTCTTGGCTTGAAATTAACACTATCTGTAAATAGAAGAGCTACCATTACTTTTCCCTGGCATGCTATCACAAGGGGTATTGTTTCCCTCCTTTGACTTTTAGCCTCTGAATTTCTTTTTGAGGTAAATGTGTTTCTTGACACATATTGCTGGATCTTGCTTCTTGATAGATTCTGCTGGTCTGTTTGTATTGATTGTTGAATTGAGATGATTTACGTTGATGGTTATAACAAAAATGTAGTGTCTTACCTTTCTCAGATATTTGCTTATTGTTGTTTTTGCCTATTGACTCTGTTTAATTGTTTGGTTGGCCTGGTGGCTTTTTTCTATTTGTGTTCTTGTGATTGTGGTCTTCATTTTCTCTTTCTAGTATTTCATCAGAGCATTCTGAAGAACTGCTTTGGCAGTCACGGATTACCTCAGCTGTTCTTTGTCAGGGAAGTATCTTGTTTCTCCATCAATTGTGAAAGATAGTTTTCCAGGGTACATCAATCTAGGTGGTTGGTTTTCTTTCATGGTTTAAAATAACTCACCCCAAAATGTCCTTGATTTGAAAGTTTATGTTAAGATGTCTGCTGTGATTGTGATGGGTTTTCCTTTTTATTTGATTTTTTAATTTTCCCCAACTGCTTTTAAGATTCCATTCTTGCACTGAATTTCTGGAATTTTTATTATTATATACTTTTGTGTGGATTTATTTCATTCAAGGCTGTTTGAAGTTCTATTTGCTTTATTTATTTATATGTCAAATTTGTTACCCTTGTTTGGGGTGTTTTCTACCATTATATCTGTGAAGAGGGAAACTATGGCATTTATGCCTCTCTCCAACTTTCTTATTTACTCTAGTAAATCTTACCTTGTTCTTCTTTGCTTCATCTTGCAGCTATTGGATTGCTTTTACATCATCTCTTGATATTTTTAGTATATCTGTCTTTTCATGGTGTGTAGAAATAATTCTACCTTTTAGATCTAATATTCAAACCTTGCATTTATTCAGTGTGTTTCATATAGTGTCACTGGAGATTTTATTTTCTGGAATTCAGTTTGATCTGTTTCATGGGTTCCATTTATTTTCTATGTGGAGCATTTATGATTTCCATTATTTTCTTAAGCTCTTCTATTTTTAAATCTGTTTTTGCTCTAATATCTTTAATTTGAGCATCATTTCTTAATAAAGAAAAAACAAGATAAAATAGAAAAAGGGTAGAAAGTACAGAATTTCAAAAAAACTAACGCTCTGAAATCACTAGTCGACAAATTACATATTGTCCTTTTAGAAATAATTGTTTAAGTTACAAAATCAAACCATAAAAAGTGGCTAGACACTCAAACATTGACAGTGCAAACCATTCTATTCAATGATCCAATGAACACTTAGTAATAGAGTCATCTCTATATATACACTTAAACATACATAGTTATATCTTCTAGAGCACTTTGTTTCCCTTCCATTTTAAAAATATTGTTTATACATTTTAGATCCTATTACTCTTTCACTTTTTATTATTTTTTACACTAGAGAGACAATGTGATATTTCAAATGTGAGTCTGATTTATTTCACTTATGAGAATACCCTCCAGTTGCTTCCATTGACCCATAATGGCTTCAAGATCATCCCTTTTTATAGCTGAGTAATACTGATTTATCTAAAAATTCCAAATCTTTTTTATCCACTCTGCTGTTGATGAAGATTTTGGTTGTTTCCAAGATTTAGCTATTACAAATTGTACTGCTATAAACATGGGTGCATATGTATTACTGTGACATGATCTTTTCAAAATTTTTGGGAGATATCCAGGAGGGGATTGGCTCCATTAAATCGAATTTTTAATCCTAGTTTGTTGAAGAATCTCCATATAGATTTCCATAGCGGCTGCACCAATCTACACTCCACCAACAGTGGAAAAGTGTTCCTATTTCCTCACAGCCTGGCCAAAAATTATTATCAGTTGATTTCTTCATGGCAGCCATTTTTATGGCATGAGATAAAATCTCAATGCTGTTTTACTTTGCATTTCGCAAATGACCAGTGATACTGAACATTACTTCATGTATTTATTTGCTATTTGTATATCTTCATCTGAGAAATATGTGTTCATCTCAGGTGCCGATTTTTGGAGAGGGTCTTTGAATTTGGGGAGCTTAATGTTTTTCAGTTCTTTATATATTCTGGATATAAGTCCTTTGTCTGAGAGACAGTGGGATAAAACTCTTTCCAATTCTGTGGGTTTTCTTTAAACTTTCTTGGTGATTTCTTTTGAACTGCAAAAACTTTTTAATGAGATGAGATCCTGCTTGTTGATTCTTTGATGTATTTTCTGTGTGTGTGTGTGTGTTTTTTTTTTTTGTGTGTGTATGTGTGCATGAATTCTCTGCCTACCTCTATGTCTCCAAGAGTTCTGTATAACTTGTCTTCCAGTAAAGTTGGTGTTTCTGTTTTAATATTAGATTTTGATCAATTCAGATTTTGGTTTTGTGCATGGTGATAGCCATGAGTCTAGTTTCAGTCTTTCACATGTGGAAAGCCAAATTATCCAACACCATTTATTAAAGAATCTATCCTTTTTCCAGGTATCATGTTTAGCCCCTTTGTCAAATATGAAGTGACTGAGTGTCTTTGTAGTAGTGTTTACATCCTGTAATCTGTTCCATTGATCATCAGGTCTATTTCTTTGCCAGTATCTTGCTGATTTTATTAGGATGGCTTTATAGTATAGTTTCAAGTCAGGAATTGAGATGCCTCCTCTTTTGCCTTTGTTGCCCAGAATTTCATTTGCTATTCCACGTTTCTTCTGTTTCCATATAAATTTTAGGAATTTTATTTATATCTCTAAGTTATGTTAATGGTATTTTGATTATGATTGCATTGAATCTGTATGGCTGTTTTGGGAATATGGTCATTTTCACAAATTTGATTCTTCCTAGACAAGAGCAAGGAATATCCTTCCATTTTCTAATATCCTCTTCAATCTCCTTTTTAAGCATTGCATAATTTTCAACATATATATCTTTACATTCTTGGTTAGGTTGATTCCTAATATTTCATTTTTAGATACTATTTTGAAAGGTGATATTTCCATAATTTCTTTCTCAGTGAGATTTTTGTTTGTGTACAGGAATGCTATTGACTTTTGACCATTGATTTGTATCCAGCTATGCTGCTGAATTTGTTTATTACCTCTTGTAATCTTTTAATAGAGTTTTTTGAATCTTCTATATAAAGTATCATGTCATCTGCAAATAAAGATCATTTAAATTCCTCCTTTCCTATCTTTATTTCTTTTATTTTTTCTCTTGTCTGATTGCTATGACTAACATTTTCAGAATTATATTGAATAGGAGTGATGGCAGTGGCCATCCTTTCTTGTTTCTGATTTTAGATTTTCAGTTTTTGTCCATTTAGTATAATGTTGGCTGTTGTTTTGTCACAGATGGCCTTTATGAGATTGATGTAAATACCATCTATTTGGAGTTTCTGTAGGGTTTTGTCATGAACAATTGTTGCATTTTATCAAAAGTTTTTTCTGCATCTATTGAAATGATCATGAGATTTTTGTTTTTGGCTTTCTTGATGTGGTGGATTACATTTATTGATTTGCATATGTTAAACCGTACCTGTATTCCTGGAATAAATTCCACTTGGTCATGACGTATAATCTTCTTGATGATTTTCTGCATTCTATTTGCCAGTATTTAATTGAGAATCTTTGCAGTAATGTTGATTAGTGAGACTGGCCTGTATTTCTCCTTTATGGTTGTGTCTTTCTCTGGTTTTAGTATCAGAGCGCATCTTACCTCCAGGAATGAGTTAGGGAGTACTGCTTCTCTTTCAATTTTATTGATGAGTTTAAGGAGTATTGGCATCAACTCTTCTCTAAATTTCTTGTAGAACTCAGTGTGAATCCATCAGGATAGGGGCTTTTCTTTCTTGATAATTTTTAAATCATGTATTGTATTTCAATAGCCAAAATTGGGTTATTCAAATTTTATTTATCTTCTTGATTGACCTTTGGTAGTTCTTGTTTCTAGAGATCTGTCCATTTCCTCTGTGTTTTCCTGTGTTTCCCTATGTGAGTAGAGATTTTCAAAATAGGTATTCATGATCTTTTGAATTTCCATGGGATCTGTAGTAATTTATCTTGCTTCAGTCCTTATTGCATGAATTTGAGTTTTCTCTCTCTTTTTCTTGATAAGGTTGGATTGAGGTTTATTAATTTTGTTTATTCTCTCAGAAAACCAGCTCTTTGACTCATTACTTCTTTGTACTTCTTTTTTAGATTCAATTACATTAATTTACTGTTCTGATCTTTACAATTTTTTTCTCTTGTATGAGCTTTGGCTTTGTGTTGATCACATGTTTCTGGAAGCTTTATGTGTAGCATTAGGTTGTTTATTTTTGCCTGTTCTGTTTTCTTGATATGACATTTTATTGTTATATATTTCCATCTGAAGACCACTTTCATTGCATCCCACAGATTATGGTAAGTTGTTCCTGCATCTTCATTGAATTGTAGGTATTGCTTTATTTCTTCTTTACTTTCATCTGTAGCCCACCGGTTGTTCAGCAGGTTGTTATTTAAGTTTCATGTATTTATGCAGGTTTTGCAACTTTTTACAATTGATATCCAATTTCAGGGCACTATGGTCAGATATTATGCATGGGATAATTTCAATCCCTTTGCATTTATTTAAGAATGATTTATGGATTAATATATGGTCTATTTTGGATAATGTCCCATGTGTAGCTGAGAATGTATATTGTGATGTGGTTGGGGGGAACTCTGTAAAAAACTATGAAGTCCATTTGCTAACAGGTATGACTCAGTTCTTTTATTCCTTTGCTAACTTTTTGTCTAGTTGATCTATCTCTTTGTGACAGTGGGGTATTAAGGTCTCCTATTACAATTGTGTTCTTGTGTATTTGGTTTTTCATGCCATTATTATTTATCTTATATACTTACATACTCCTGTATTTGGTGCATATATATTTATAATTGCTAGTTATTCTTCTTGATTTTTTCCACTAACAAGCCTGTAGTGACATTTCTTATCTCTTTTCATCATTTTAGGCTTGAATTTCACATTGTCTGCGAAAAGAATAGCTATCTTGCTTTTTCCAGGATTCCTTTTATATGGAATACTGTTTTCTATCCTTTGACTTTTAATCTATGAGTTTTTTTAGTCAGTTGTGTTTGTTGTATACAGCATATTGTGGGATCTTGATTCTTGATCCATTCTGTCAAACTATTTATTTTGATAGGTGAATTGAGTCCAAAAACATTTATGGATATAATTGACATGTGCTGGCTCAATTTTGTCATGTTATGCTGCAGTTTTTGTTTCTTTTCTCCCTTGTTCAATTGCTTCCCCTGGCTGGTTTTGCTTCTGTTGTTCTGGAGATTGAGGTCATTTTTATCTCTTTATAGTATGTCTTTCAATACTCTTTCTAGGATTGATTTGCTAGACATGAATCTCTTCAGTTGTTCTTTTCCGTGCGAGTATCTTGTTTCTCCATTAAGTTTGAGTGAAAGTGTTTCTGGGTACATCAGTCTGTGTGAAAAGTTGTTTTCTTTCAGGGTTTGAAATACCTCACTCCAAGCTTATCTTGACTTGAGAGTTTGTACGGAAAAGTCTGCCATGATTCTGATGGCCTTCCTTAATAGGTGAGTTGTGTCTTTTCTCTCACAGCTTTTAGTATTCTGTTTTTATGTTGTATGTCTGGGATCCTAATTTTTATATTATTGTAGCTTTATGTTGGTTGTGATTGCTTGGCATTCTATATGCCTTACTTATCTGTATATCAGGATTTTCCCCCATTTCTGCTATTCTTTGAATAGTTTACCTATGTCATTCTTGTTGACTCCTGCATCTTCACTGATGCCTATTAGTCTTATATTGTTTTTTGGGGGGAGCATTATCTTGAAGCTCCTAGATTGTCATTTCATGCTGCTTTGTTGTTTTTAAATGTTCTACCCTTTCATGATTGCTATCTGCAGCCATGTCTTCAAGGTCCAAGATTATATCCTCAGTTTTGTTTAAAAGGTTTTTCCAGCTTTCAAAAGAATTTTTTGTTTCTTGGATATCTTGTTGAATTTGTTTCATGGTTCTGCTTATTTTTTATATTGTTAATTCAAGGTTTCAATCAATTTCCCATCTTCCTGTATTTTTTCATCTATTTCTTCTCTGCTGTGCTGAGCAACTCATTTACTATGGTTTTTATTTCTGACTTTATGTGGGAAACTATTTCTAATTTGATTCCCTCCAATGTCCCATGGACTTGCTTCTTTATTTCACTTGATATTCTTTTAGAGATTTCTGGTGTCTGACTTTTAAAGTCCTTCATTTCAATGTCTCCTCTACTTGCTCCTGCTGGACTGGATGTTTGAGATTGCGTTTTGCTTTTTCATTTTGTCATTTTCACTTTTTGGGCTAATATTTGGTCTTTGGTCACATTAGTCTCAACTGTCAGTAGTGTGTATCTTAGAGCCCTACTTTGTGGTTGATGTTTGTCCAATTGTTGAGTACCGCAGTTATAGAGGAGGGCCAGTCACCTGTATTTCTCTTGCAGGGTCTATAGGACGAGTCCTATATTTTTCTTGGGCTGACTAGCCTAAGAGAATTGAAATAGGTCAATCCTTAGTTCCTGCTTTTACTATGTCTTCAGGTTGTTCTAGGTCACCAGATCTCCCTGTCTATAGTGTTTGGGTTGTCTGAAGGCCTACTGTGTCATGTCGTGTCTCATAAGCCCTTTTCATTTTCTCCAAGTTGGGAGAGACCTTACTGACCCACTCCTCAACCTGCTTGATGTTCTCTTTGTAGAGGAGGGAATCACCCACACTCTTGCCAAGCTTGCCAAGGTCTTACAGTTGGAGGGAGCTTCACTACTGCTTCTACTTACCCACTGCAGATTTCTATTTTAGGGGCAAATTCACCACATTGCTTGGAGGCTACTGAGGTCTTCTTTTTGAGTGAGCTATTTCTGAGTCTTCCATCAATCCAGCACAGTTAATTCACTGCAGTCCAAGGTTCTGGGGACAGGGGTGAGAGTCGAAGATTAATGCCAGTACTAGTCCAGGAGGTGTGGAGAGATTACCTGAGGGAAGTGGCCTGGTGGCCATCTTCACAATGGTGGGGTGTGCAGAAAGCACTCAGGTGTAGGTGGGCCGGGTGGAGATGAAAGTTGGTCCGAGTGTGGCAGTCTGTGTGGCTGCAGGGCTAGCGGAAAGTGTGCTGGCCATAGGCAGGCTGGGCCAAGGCATCATTTCTCTTGTACCTGAATAATTATTTTCATAGCCTTCCATTTGTATTTTTCCATTTCTGTTACTATCATTTCACAAAGTTCCAGTGCTTGACTTCCAGTTTTCTCTATCTCATTGTACTCTAGTCTTATATTGACTAAGGTGGGCATCTGGGGCTGTATTTTGTTTTTGTGTCTTATCATTTTCTATTTTTATTTTACATTTTTCCCTGTGTTGATATTTGCTGATTTCTTATAGTACATAGATTGATTACTAGTATCGTTGCTTCACAAGGAGATGTCTTCAGGGATGTCTTCTAGATACAGGTATTTCTTTATGTCTATCCCAAGAATGCTACCTTCCCAATTTGTTAAGGATGAAATATTGCTAGTTAGCACTGCACACAATCCTTTGATAATGGATTATGGCTTGATGACCCCATACAATTATAATGTTACCATACAAGGGAGAAAATCTGATTATAACATGAATGAAATCCTGGCTAAAGTAATAGAGATAGCATTAATGATAACTTCAAATATAGCCTAGCTACTGATAACTTGTGGTAACCGTTAACCTAATAACTTTAACCACCGGAGAGTGTTCTAATTATACAACTAAATCCAAAATGTACCAGAAACCGGTGTGGAAAGATTTTTCCCTTAATGGAGTAATTTTTTCCTCTTGTGGGATGGATATTAAGTGAAATGGAGACAAGATAGAGAGATGAATGAGGTCAAATATAGTAGAAGCAAGGCTGGATGGCAAACGATAATCACGCAAGTTTTGGGAAACTACTGGACACAGGAGAAAAAGAATGACAAAGAAATTTAAGAATATTTAAGTGAATCATAAAAAGAATACATAGCATCTAATCACATGAAAATATCATAAAATTAAGAGGTAGTTGTGTAAGAAATGTGAGTAGAAAAAAAAGGTAAGAAACCTAAATAGTGATGAAAAAAGAAAGAAAATAATAATAAATCAGAACAAAAATAACCAGGAAAAAGCAAAACAAAACCCAACCAGACATAGAAAGGATAACCAATAAAAAAAATTAAAGAAAGGAAAATCAATCCACAAACAAAGGAAAGTAAAGGTAGTAAAATTCCTCTGGTGTTTATGTTCCGCAGTAATGTCTAAGTCAGATCCCAGAAATGTGCTGCATGCTACAAAAAAGTTTGTCATGGAATTTGTATTGTGTATGGGATTGATCTTGATCTGTGAAGGTGAGGGCTGGGGCTGGTCTTGCGTTGCTGCATTTCTCCAGAGCCCTTTAATATAAAATATTAAACCTGCTCACTTGTGTTCCACCTGTTTGTGTGCTAGAGCACTATGTTAGTTCACCTAATTTACTAAATTGTGGCTACTCACTGCTGCTTTAGATTTTCCATACTGTTGGTCCTGCTTGGACCTGCATGTGCACTCACATTGGGCCCTGGTCTCACTGACTCACCTGCAGGTATGTGTGCCCAGGCATTTTGTTCTGCCAGGCTTGGTCTCACTGGTCCTGCCCAATGGTTTGTGTGTTACTGTAACAGGTCAGGCTTGTTCTCTAATAACTTTTATTTTGCTACCCTCATCTTGATCTTCCTCTGACTAACTGCTTCCTGTATTTCTTGTTACAGCTACTTGAATACTACTAATATGGACACTTTTTCATTTGTGCCATGAGCACTTTTCCTTAACTGGGAAAGGTGCAGTTTAATCACCATGCCTGCTCCTATTTACCGTATCACAGTGCCTGCCTGGCAAGCACAAAGTCCTGATTGATTCCTCGGGGAAAAACAGTGAAATTTAATTTACCATATTTTCTCTTCCAAATTGTTTTTCAAAATCTCAAAAGTTAATAACAGAAATGGACTGAAAGTTAACAATTATCTTTCTGATGATGGAGTAGAGATGAGAACCAACTGTACTTCATTCAGTATAGTCTCTCCTAGATGCAAGGACAGGTAATTGACATATTATATTCTATCTCCATTAAAAAAAGTGGCAGATATCAGCCTCCAGATTCAAACCATGACAGACCTTGGAACAGAAGGAATCCTTGTCAACCATTAATTTGTTTAGCAAGTTTATCCCACCCAGACTTCACTGAAAGCAGTTGATGATAGTTGACTCCCTCTGGGAAAATAGTGATTGAGCTACATGTAGAGCACCACAAAGATAGTCTAGTAGTAACCTTCATCAAGCTTCAACTTCTTGTGATTGTAGATTTATATCCTCATTGTTACCTCATTGTTACCGGATATTTAATAACATATATTAACAAAGCTGGAACTTTAGGATTTCTACAGTGACAGGAAAAACGATAGATGTAAAAGAGGCTTCCAAACATATCCTAATTTGAGTATATTATGACTTATTTAATAACCTGTGCGATAAACCTACTATTTCTCAGTAATTTTTGAATAACATTAACTGACCTTCTGGACCAATGAGTCTTTCATCCAGCTAATAATCTATGCAGATCTAAGCATTATAACTTGGCCTGTACAGCCTTTCAGCCAGGTGGTATTAGATGCCACACCTTTGGCCAACCCCCCCCCAAATACACTAGTGTGCCTGAAAATGGAATTCTAGTATCATATTCTATTCAGTCAACAAATTCCATAAATGCCAGACGAGATAGTTGGCTCTTAAGTAAATGCCTCTAAGAATCAGGGGCAGGACTATTATTGAATCACAGGGAAACTTATGTGTTGGCATGCCATCTTCATGTTTACTAACCTAAGAAGTACTTTTGTACACTGAGACAAACATGTTACCTATCTAGACTCAAATAATTTTGGATGAATTTGCTGAAGTGGTTTGGTACTATGTAGTGGTGCTTCTAAACACCATAATATAACACAGTGTGTATCAAACACATAGAACTGACATCTTCATTTGGCTAATATTATTCATTACATTAATATTGGACAACTAAAACCACCAGTTATGTTCTATGCCACATCAGGCAGAACTTAAAAAAGTTGATATAGTATATTTGACCCTGAAAAATTCTGTAGCCTGAGAACTCTGCAAAAGATAAACATGTGCAGTACCTCAAGAACCTAATCTTCAGAGGTTGAAGGATGTGTGCTCTGGACTACATCAGATGCCTTTTTCAGGCTATTTCTCTAACAGATCACACTGCCAGAGCTTTAGTTCATAGATGATAGGTGATGAGAGTCAGGCCAAGCAGATCTGTAACTCAGTTGTACGTAACTAAAAGTGAATAATATTCTATAGGGCAAGGATAAAATGTGAGAAGAGAGGAGGAGCTACACTAAGAAACTATCATTTACAAGCTGTGTGTCCTTACTCTCAGCAAGCATAGTTTTAGCATAAAATATTGGCACTACCACCATGCTTGGAGTAACCATGTACAGCAACAAAGTTAAATGTGTGCCATAGCTGGCATTCTGTAGCTCATCAAATGAAGAATTAAGCCTCTTATATAGATTTATTCATGCTCTTCTCAAAAGAGAATTTTACTAGGTAAACAAATCTTTTGTCATATACTTGCAAATATTAATTTCTAAATGACAGGAATTGCTTAAATAAATGTCCAGAACAAATAAATGGTTCTAATGACAAGGACTTCTAATAGCACTATGCCAGACTGAAAGGAGGTATAATTCAGTATATGATTATTTGCCTCAAATTATACTACCCAGCTTTCTTTTGGAGTGATCCGTGTCTATCAGTTGTAATGTCTCAAATTATCCACTTCTACACTAAAGGCCAAGAAAGAGAAATTGCTAATTGATTATTTTATATCCCTCTCCTTTAAGTCCCCTAAAATTTTCTGGGATAAAAATAAAATATATACATAGACATTTATATAAATAAGGAATATGTATGCAAAAGTTGTGTGTAATATGTTTAAATATAGTGTTCATTTATGACATTTATTTGAAAATATTTATTGAAAAGAATACTTTATACATTAGACACTCTACTTGGTCAAATAGTGAACAGTTCTAACTCTCATGGAGATTCTACTCTATTAAAAAAGAAAACTGTAAAAAACTAATCATACAACAGTATAAAGTTTCAATTGTGAGACGTGTTCATAAGAAAGGCAATGTGGTGCTAAGGGCATTAAACTGTTATGTGTAATACAAAAGGAGAAAATGCTTTTCTTTGTTCTCTGCTTCAAGCTGTCTTTCATCCTTTTACTTTTCCTTATGTTCTCTGTGCCTCTTTGAGTTACTCCATGAATTTAGGCCTTTTATAGGCTTATTTTACATAAAATAAGTGCATAAATACATGACTCAACAGTATAAATAATTTAAACATTTCCAACTGCTACTTATTACTGTTATTATATTTCTTAGATTACATGTCACCATAGATTATCTTAAGTGCAAAATATACTTATTACAGAGTTACCAGCTAGTTTTGGAAGTGTAAGGTTAGGTTAGGTTTTTGCATGTATCAGATGAACATCTATGTTATAAAGAAATGCATAGAGTCTGATCACCTTGTTTTGGCTAAAGTTATAACATGCTATTATTCTTGCCATGACAGTTAAAACTGCGATGCCCACAAATTTTCTGGAATTACTTTATGAACTGTATTTTTTAAACAATAAATCCCATTGACCAGGGGAGTCACAAGTAAGCTTTCTACTTAGACCAGTAGACAACAGTAATTCACTTTAACATCATACATAAATTTTGTGGAAAAGCCTCTGAAAATTCAAAAGTACGAAATGTGTAGTTAAGGACATAGGTCAAATTAATTAGAAAGTTACAGTACCACTCTGTCAGATTATTCTGCTTTTCATAAAGTTTTAACTGGTTTGTATTAGACAAGTGAATTTTAAATCTAATTCAATCAAGTAAATTCTAGGAACATATGAAACTGTAGGTACAGAAGGATTACATCTATCAATTCTCCTAACGTACACATAAATCTTAAAAACAAACTTATCAAATTATTAACCGTATTTTCCTTTAGGTAGAAGACTATGGATGTTTTGAGCCTTATTTCCATTTTTCATGTTTTTCAAAATGCCAAATTAAAAATTACTTGCTTTATTCACTTGTACAAAATTAAGACAGGAAGGAAAGTAATTAGAAACATAAAAAAAATGAGAATTGCAAGATACCAATTTGCTCAATTCTATACAGATAAATTTAAAAAGATGAATTAGATAAGTTTGTAGGAAATGCAAGTATCCTCTCAAAAGATAGTGATTTTCAATAAATTTATTTGCATGAAACTGATAAATTTATACACACAGTCCAACACAGGACAAGTCAGCAATCAAATTCAGGAATTACAATGATTTTTAAATCCTTTTAGTGCATAGAAAGAAAGAAACCTCCAAATACAAAGATCTGAAAATTTTCATTTAAAAAAAAGGGACCAATTTTTGGAATGAATATATATAGTAAAAACCACAAGTAAATATTGGCAAATAGTATATGCTGACACATTGAAAAATAACTTGACATGACTAGGTAGGTCTATTCCTAAAATGAAAAGTGAAATAATCATTAATGAATAAAGTAAAAAGTAATATGACCATCTGTATAGACACTGAGAAGACATTTGACAAAAACTAGCATCCTTCATGATAGTCACTCAATAAAAATAAAAATAGATGAATGCTTTCTTACATAACACAGTGTCACTTTCCCTACACAAAAATTAATGTAAATCATAAGACAAATAAAAACAACTCTCCTAAATTAAGAAACAATACAAAGATGCCCAGAACTACCACTATTTGTCAGTATTTAAGGTACTAGTAAGTAAAATTAGGCAGGTAAAGAAATTAGAGTTAAAAAAATTAGAGAGGGCTGGGAGTGGTGGCATGTGCCTGTAATCCCAGCATTTGGGAGGCTGAGAAAGGAGGAGCATCCTGAGTTCCAAGCCAGTCTAGGCTATATAGTGATTTCAAGCCCAGCCTGAACTGTGAAACCGTGTCTAAAAAAATAGGATTGAGAAACAAAGAAGATTATGCACAAAATTAGCAGTTTCCCCTTGTACAAATACTAATTTGATAAGACATAATAAGAATTGCTGGGGCTGAGGATGTAGCTCAGTGGCATAGTATCTGTCTGGCAAGCATGAAGTGGTGAGTTTGATTCCCAGTACTCACGCAAAATTTTTTTTTCCATTTATGATAACAATAAAAGACAAACCAATAAGAATATACTTGATAATAAGTGAACTATATGAATAAAACTTTTAAACTTTGTAGACACAAAAGAAGAACTGACTGTATGGAAACACAATGCATTTTGTTATAATCGTCTAACACTATTTCCCCCTCAGCTGACTAACATGATTCCAATAAAAATACAGTGGGTATTGAACATGTGTTTTAGCTATACAAATTCATTTTAAATATCATCTGAAAGATAAACAGACAATGATACTTGTAAATCATAGAAACATTCTAACTTAATAAGACATTAGAATTTAGTATAAATCTTAATAACAAAAACTTGTGAGGCTGATCCATTAATAGTCTAATAAAACAGGCCTTTAAATGTAGATATTGGAGAACCAAAGTGGCAGTAGAGTGATAAGCAAATAAGCATCTTTAGGATCTTTAATCCAGATGTCATATGGCCAAGAGAAAAAAATTACAGGAAGAAAAAACAAAGTAGGTCTCCTGAAATTGGGAAGGAACTGATAGAAAAATTATAAATTATCTTTCTTTTCTTCAGATCTCCATCTTTGATTCAAGCTTCAGGTAAAACACCTTTATAAGATCAACTATTTTAGATTCCACATATATGATATCAATATAGTATTTGTCTTTTTCTGCTTCACTTATTTCATTTAGTATTATCCATCCATCTCATCTTGAACAGCAGAATTTTCTTCTTATTGTCTCAATAATAGTTCATCATGTACAAATAGGATAATTTATTTATTCATTCATCAATTGGTGGATAAATAAGTTGTCCATATCTTGAATATAGTGAATAATGCTGAGCACTTATTAGACTGACTTATCAAAAAGGTAAATAACAGAATGTGTTGGCATGGGTATAGAGAGAAAGGAACATTCATATGCTGTTGATGAGAATGTAAATTAGGGTAATCTTTTTGGAAAATTACATGAATGTTTCTTAAAAACCTTAAGATAGAATTAACATATGATCAAGCATTCCAACTTTCATGTATATATCCAAAGGAATTGAACTTGTATGTTGTAGCAATATGTTCACTTACACTTTTATTTCAGCATCACTCACAAAAACAAAGATATGAGTAGTCATTTTAATGTCTACTTTCCCATTAGTCTCTAGTCTCTGAGTTTAACAAGAAGCTATATATATATATATATATATATAATCAGTATAGATACTTCAATATATGAGTTGAACCTATGAATTGAAAATACAGAAGCAAAACTAAAGGCGGAGGCGGAACTAACAGCAGAGAGTACTGGGGAAAAATTCAGCTCAGTATCATACATTTAGTTTCTAAGAATTGGAACACTGAATACTAAATTGATTGTTACATTAAGGGGATATGTGCCTCAAAGCTGCAAGTTTTCCCAAAGATGCTAAGATGAGATAGAAATAACATCTTCAGGTGAGAAAGCAGAGTAGATGACTGCTAATATTCTGTGATAATATGCCTCTGTATTTTTTCAGCATATAATGCTTTAAATTTACTTGAAATTTATATTGAAAGTTCCAAAAGAGATATTGTGTTTCTTTTGCCACCCTTCAATTCTGTGTATTTCATATGAAAATCCCAAGAATATTCTTTGAAATTCATTTTACAAATAAATAAAATATATTTTTTTGGTGTGTATTTACTGAGCTATACCCACTGACCCAGATTTACAGATCTCTATGAAGATTATTCTTGCTAACTTGACAGTTCATTCCCAGGGAGGCCAGCATACAGTGTTAGTCTGAAAGAAATATTAGAGACCATATATTTAATGACAAACATTCTTTTTAGATCCTTGGTGACCTAAATTTTAAAGGGCTTTCATTGTGGAAACTTGCCAAATGTTTCTGAAGGTTTAAACGTGTTACAACCACTTCAACTCCCTTACTTAAAATATTCAGATAAGCAGAATAGATTTAGACTCATTTTTAAAAAATCATAATTGATTTTACCATGTGAATTTGTTTTCTTGGGCATCTTATGATCTTTTATTATCTATCACATATACATTATGGAAAATGTTATTTATAATTATATGGATTATATCCTTGTGAATTAAAGTTAACATATTGATTACTTATGAAAAATGTAATACTTCCTGGACATCAGTTCCACAATTTCGATTTTGAGAAATGATTCCACAATTTCAATTTTGAGTTCTTTCAAACTTTTAATGGGGTGCTATGTAGGCCTATAATTCCAACAGATCCTAACTGGTGATTTCAAATAAAAGATGCAAATCATGTAAACATTCTATGAATTTTGAATGTGGCAAGTGTGACTAAGGAAACGCTTTAAATTTTAACTAAGCTTTTTTTTTTGTCTTTTTCATTTTTATTGGTACCAGTAATCAAACTCACGACTGCCTGCTTGCAAGGCAAGTGCTTATGCCGCTGAGCTAAATCCCCAGCCCCAATTTTAACTAAGTTTATATGCACAAATTCACCTGAGACTAGTAGACACTGTATTGGGGAGAAGAGATGCAAACTATCCTACACATTTAAAATAATTTGCACAATACTTCTGACCTATTTAATTTACAAATCACTTTGAATTGAGTATTCTTTAATGTGTCTTTCAGTAAAAAAATCAATGAAAATAATTCATGTAATCTGTTTTCTAATCTTGTTAAAAATTCTTAGTTTCATATCTGCTTCCAAATTCTCCCCAGTTTGTTGTAATATAAAACGTTCAGAGGGAAAGCATGTTATGAGAGTGGGAATGTCCTTATTCTTTGTAATTCTTGAATTTATAAAATATCAATTATTTTAATCATAGCCATTAAACAATCCCAATGCTTTTTCTCTGAGTAACCATTTTTTAGTATTAATTAGCCTTTGCTGTGAATTAGCTACTCAGGAGTATATGGTTTGATAAGGGAGTGAAGAACTAACACTTAGTAGGCATCTATATATGAGGCATTTTCGTAGGCATAGAATACCTATAACATAGGATTTATATTTTAATTTCCATGATTTCCCTGCACAGTCTTACTTTCCCTATTGTTTAAATAAGGAAATCAGTGACAAAATGGTGCCATGCCAGATGGTTTATAAATGGCTGATGATGGCATCAGTAAAAGAATTTACCAACAGTCAAAGAATACAAAAAAGACAAGACTATATTCAGATCAAAGTATACTGTCAAGAGGGAAAGTAGGCAATTTCCAAAACAGTATCATACAGTCATGGTGAGAAACTTTTTCTTTAATAAGGGGTCTGGTCATCAAATCTACGTATTTAAAGAATGCTTCCTGTAGTGTGCTTTGAACACCTTTATATATTGTACACTACTGGTACAAATTGACAAAGCCATTTACTCTGGTCTCACAGAAGCCCCTTTAGTTTCAGATAGGTATATCCATGTACATTAACTCTTTGAAAGAAGATGGGTTAGGGCTCACGGGGAGTAATGAATAAGTATTTATATTTATATATATTCTTATATTTATCCTTATATTTACATTTACATTTGCATTTATACATTTATTGTGCTGTTTCAAGCCAGGTCTAGTGCAGTACCATATGACTGGCCAGTTCAGAAATGCTGCATAAGATTGTGTCAATGGAGGAGTTTGGATGCTGAAATTTTTAACCCTTTTGTTATTACAGATAGGTTACATGACTCATAGAAGGCCTTGGCCTAACGAACAGAACCGATTCAACACTAGGACAATCTTCTTCCCACTAAACTAGGGTTAGTCATTTGATCTCATTGAGCCTCAACTATTTTGTACAACAAATGAGGAAACTGAGCCTAATCACCTCATAAGGTAACATTCACTTCTAAAATTCTACAAACCTATAACATTAATAATTATGTGATATCCAAAACAAAGATTGAAGTATTTATAAAACAAAAGATATCACATTTGCATTAAGCCCAATGAGTACTTTTATCTAAATAAAATTTAGTAGTCATTTTCCTCTATGAATAATACCTTATGTCTGTTTTTAATATTAAACTTTCCAAACAATTTCAAAGGGAATATTCAACTTTCTTTAACCACAGCTCTATAGGATATACAGAGCAAAGACATTTCAGTCTAGAGGAACTTTGTTTTTCGATTATAAAGACAAAAATACTGAAACAATTTTAAAACCAGATAGTAGGAGGGTTACAATGATTAATACGTTGTGTACTGTTGTTTTCAAAGTAGTTTTTCAGAGTACAAGATATGAGCATGATGTCTTGTCCAAACAATATTAGTACAAACCTTTCTTTTCAAAGAGCTCAGGGCAACTAGCTGTATAACCATCTTAAATACTTGTGCAGAGACTTAAAATGCATAAGAAATAATTTAACAAGATAAAGTTTGTTTTTTGATAAATATTTCAACTTTAAAAAATAAATATTGGTATTTTAAAAAATAAACATTCAACTTGTAAAAGAGCACAGTATATTCTGTGTGTGTGTGTGTGTGTGTGTGTGTGTGTGTGTTTATTCTTGAAGAAAACATCCAGTTGAGTGAATGCCCAGAGAAACATTCCTTCCTTTTCTTTCACGGTAGTCCATTTCTGGTTCAGTGTAAGTGGAATAGCAGATTGCCTCAAGATTCATACTCTAAGGTAGTTGAGATACTTCTCATATTAACCTAGAATTTCATTTTTTACTTTGGTAGTAGCTGGTGGGATTGGTATAGATCAACATCTCTGAAAGCACCGTAGATTGCCCTAGAGCAGACTTAAATTCAACTTGTAGGGAGTGAGAAAGTTAGAAATCAGATTTTTCTTAGCTGTAGTCACCAGTCCTTTTTCTTTAACTTGAAAGCCATTGAATTCATTCCATAACATCAAATCCTAAAATCATTTCAAAGATTTGATCTCTCAGAAAGGTCATTGAGCTACTGGTTTGGCTATGTGACCACAGACAAATTACACATTTATATTAGTTTCATCTCTTGTAAAAAAGATGAGAATATGTGCTATCTGTCTCACAATACTGCTTTGAATATTAATGCAATAATAAAATACTTCAAATAGCAAAACTTATACAAACTAATATAGTAGGGAAAGAAGTAAAGTTTGTTTAGCATTAAGCAATAAAATAAGGTGTATTTTTCAATTTTGTACATTTTAAAATATAGTCATTAAAATAAAACAAAATATTTTTCAAACTCTTAAACATTTAAATTCTTCTGGAAGACTCTAATTCTATTCTTCTAAAAAAGAAAATAACAGAAAATTCAAATCGCTTGTAATTTGCTCATCTAAAATATGACTCTAAACACTTACTGATACATTTTTAGCATTTTCTTCTATTTATTATCTCTTTTGAAGCAATATTTTGTATTTCTTTTTATAAAGGGTCAAGTAAGTTTGGTGTCTTGAGGTTACAGTTTTTAATTAATTAATTAATTAATTAGTTGTCTTTTTGAGACAGGGTCTCACCATGCAGTTCAGGCTGGCCTTGGCTCACATTGTAGGCTAGTCTCAAACTTGCATGATCTTCCTGCTCAGCCTTCCACATGCTAGGATTAAGGAGTTCTCTGCCACGTCTCATGTATTTTCTCTTTCTTGAATGTAAAAATGTATAAAAGATACTTGGTCATATATACAGATAAAATATAAATACATTTTTAAATTCAGGTTTAAATATAGTGACTTATTTTTTATCATCAGTAAAAGTAATTAACTGCTAAATTTTCAAGCTAGGATGAATTAGAGGTCTTTGTAAATGCCTATGATTGAAGTGAGGCTTTTGGAAGTAGAAGGACTTACAAATACCGGGATGTGGAGGCACATGCCTATTATCTCAGCACTTGGCAGGCTAAGGCAGAAGGATTTGCATGAGTTTGAAGCCAGCATGGTTTACACGCTGAGTTCAAGACCAGTCTGAGCTACATAGTAAGACCCTGTCTTAAAAAACAATAATTGAAAGGAGGTGTGTGTATGTGTGTGTGTGTGTGTGTGTGTGTGTGTGTGTGTGTACATATACATTTCATGGTAAAAAGTAAAATTAGTTCAAATTATGAGATAAAATGAAAATAATTCTCCAGATGAAAATAATTGTTAGTATATGGTAACTATAATAATTCTATGCAGAGAATGATTTCTCATACATGTTCACACATGCAAAATAGTAAACTTCAAAAAGAGGCATTAGAAAATATTTGAAGAAAATATCATTACTTTATATTTGGATAGAAAATTTATTAACTAGGATGTGGCACTTAACTTGATATTTCTTCATGCTTATGAGTGCTATCGACTTCATGGATCCCTGATTACTATTATTTAATGATAATAATTGGTAAATGATAGCATCTACTAAATGATGCATTTACTTACTTCTTGCTCTTACACTGTATTAAAGACAATGCGATTTGTGGTCACCAAACGGGCCCAAATGTTCTTGGATTTTTTTATTTGTTGTACTTTAAAGAAGTATCCCATAAAGTGTCATATGCTACAGGCTTGGTCCTTAGCCTGTGGTGCTATTGGAAATTAGTAGAATATTTAAGAAATGGGACTTATGAGAGGGTTTTAGGTCCCTGGAGGCATTCTCCTGGATGGATTACTTGGTCCTTAGCCCCACTCTTCTTGTGCTTCCTGAATCTTGAAGTGGTTGTTACTCCGCCGTGCACTTCCACCATGAAGTGCTATCCCACCACAGGCTCAAAAGCAAAAGGACAGTCTGACAATGGACTTAAAGTTCCAAAACCACAAGGTGAAATAAAAAACCTTTCCTCATTTAATGGTTCTTATCTCAGATATTTCATTATAGTAATGGAGAAATGATACACCACTCTACACAATGAATGTTTGATCAAACAATTGAATCACTCCTCTGACAATATAATTCAGCTACTAAGATGATCAAAATATACCAGATTCATTCATATTTTATTTTTGTCATATATTTTAAATTGGAAACTTTAGACATTCACATATGTTAGCTTTGCTAGATATTTTACTTTTTATTTTTTATCATGTTCTGTGAGCATAACTTTGAGAAAACTTATTGTAAAAGAGTTTGATTTTAGAAGCAGACAAGATTTTGAAGGGAAGTTTTTGCACTGCATCCGGGTTCTAACATTGAAGTATGGTAAATTCTGAATGTGTTTGAAGCAGTTGTACGTTTCTACATAGTTTCAGCTAACAGACAATCATACATGGTTTTTTGACAACTACATGTACCTCAAAATAGCACCGCTTTGTGCAACTATTGCTTTAAAAAATCTCCTGTGGCATGTTGTATCTTATTAAATTTTACTATATGTGATGTTATGAACAAAATTTTTATGGGCAAGGAGATAATATAGTAACCATTGTTCATTTTCTGTTAGTTGGTTTTGAATACGCTGTAATACTTACCTTCTCTTGAATGGTTTTATACTATCTTGTTATGTTTGATACTATAGTGTATGAAGGTATACTCAAATACTTCAAGGAAAGAGACATTATGGTAGCTACTGTTATGTCAGGTTGTCTTGTGTTGAAATACTATGTTGCTTAAATTGTTCTGTTTTTATCTCTTTTGTTATGTCTTTTTTATCTTAATTTTTTAAAATAAAAAAATAAAAATAAAAATAAATCCTCTGTGGGATCAGAGCTCTCTATGAAATTGACTTCAATATCCACTTGAAATGTATATGGAGTTTTCACAAGTCAGCACAACATGACCTCCATAACATCTGACTAAAAATGTTGCTTGGCAGGATTTCACATTCATTTTATGTGATTGTAGTGTGAATACTGCAAAGTTGAAAACTGCTAGCTATAAAGCATGTACAGAACCATCAATGGCGGAATTTGATTAGTAAACATACAAAGAAAAAACCTCTTGTCTCTTCTTTCATCATTTTCTTGATGAGTTCTAGTTTATTACATCAATGCTACTAAATTGAAAATTGTGATTAACAATATATGTTAGAGCAATATGTGTGCATCCATGTTTATAGTAGCACAATTCGTAATAGATAACTGTTAGAAGCAACACAAATGCCCACCAATGAAAGAATGGATAAAAAAGAATTAGTCTTTTTATACAATGGAGTACGACTCAGCCACAAAGATGGATAAATGTGAGCCATTGATAGGTAAATGGATACAACTTAAGATCATTACTCATAAGGGAAATAAACTAGACTTATGTGTATAAACATATCATCTCTGTGGTGCGAGAAACTAAAAAAGTAAATAAGGACCAAAATGTACAATATTTATCATGAAATGGGAAGTGTCTGTTCAAAAGGAAAGAGGAACTAGCATGGGGGAAGAAGGAAAGAAATGAAAGGAGAAGGAAAAATACAAAATAGTTGTACTCCTATTTTCTCTTAGTTTGTTGAAAAGAAAATGATTTTCCTCATATTATTTGGGGTACTTTTATGGCCATGTACTCTAAGTGTTTTCAAGATAATACTCATTGTATTAACAATTTTTATTCTATTATTTTGTTATAAAATTTTGTTTTATTTTTTCCACAAGATAAAATTTAAAAATGTAAAATTTTAAAAGTATGAGAATTTATTCATGCTCAAATGATTTTACTAAAATACAGATAAATATAATGATCATGGTGCCCATATTTAATTAGTGATGCTTGTATTTGTTATAGCAATTTAAGAATGCAATAATCTAGACTCTTAAGATACATAGAATTAGAAATAACAGAAACAAAATTTAGAATCTTGGAAAATTTTTGTGTCATCAGGAAATTCTATTTCAGTAAACAATGATCATCTCCAATAAGATGTGTCTTGTTTGAATGTTATAGTCATAATCATCTGGCATTAAAATTAAACAGTAATGATAATGTACTAAAGTTATTGATTAAATAAAGATGATTAATACACACATTTTGCATAAGTCATATAGGTAAGGGTTATGGTGCTACTTTTAAAGAAAGTCAACTCATCTTTCATTGTACCATTTATTGTTGTAATAACTGTATTAAAAGTAAGACAGTTTAAAAGAACTATGAATAAGAGTAAGAAGACATGCTAGATGTTAGAAAAAGTATTCTGCTTTTTAATAAAATTAATAAAGAAATAGATCATATTCAGTTAACATTTTTACTTAATTGTGTTACAACCAAATTCTATTAGTCATTCAAAAGACAAGCAAGTTGATAATTCTACTATGAAATACTGAGATCAATTTTCATAAGCTAAAATATTTTAGGTTCATTATATTATTCTCACAGTTTTATTGTAACCATGACAGTAGAACTGATGCAAATATTGTTAGACTAGTCATTAGGTAGATGATTGGGTAGTTTCATGTACCCTTGAAGGTAGCCCTTTTACACACATGTAGTATCAATTAAC
This sequence comes from Cavia porcellus, assembly GCF_034190915.1. NCBI lineage: Eukaryota > Metazoa > Chordata > Mammalia > Rodentia > Caviidae > Cavia > Cavia porcellus. The sequence continues at coordinate 49,926,358 of NW_026947486.1, forward strand.
CAAACCAATATGTCTTTGGCACACATTGTATGAAATAAATGAGAGGCAGAAGATATATTTCCTCATATCTATGAGCTTATAATAAACTTGGAAAGACTAAAACAATATTTGCTTTAAGTTTAAGTAGTTGTGAACTAACCAGACATAAGCATTAGAAGGAGTCCAGAGAAACAAGTATGAGCTAGTGTAGATAGTTTAATCATGGTAGAGTTAAGACTTGGGTTGATACTAAAACAGATAGGTCAAAAATCAATCACTACTTGAAAAAAATGTCTGTTTATTAAAATGTCAAATGTATGTTTTTGATTCCTTTTATTTTTCTAATACAGAAAACTTACAGTCTCACTCTGAATAGGATGCTTCATGTGAGCTTGCAATGTGGTAGAATAAGAAGAAATTACTCTCAGTCTCACAGTATAAAACTTAAATTTATATGCACTTACATATAGAACTAAGAGAAGGTATGCATTATTACATAAAAGTTAAAATCAAATGTACAGAATGCAACAAGTATTGAGATATATTAAAGTTTTTAATTGAGTTATAATCAAGGTCAGTCTTAAAACCACAGGCTGGTGATCCTAACGATGTTTATCTGGAAATCATTTTTTAGGCTCAACTAAAGTAAATTGCTCCTTTTAAAAAATATGAACGTAGCATTTTTGTTCATGTAATAGTAACATAGTGTTCTTCAGAATTGAAGCTAATTATCTGGGATGTATGTTATAAGATTACTATGTGGCCAGGTATCATAAACAACTGAGGTTTATAACCTTTTCAAAATAATGCAATGGAATATAGAACCTGGCTTGTGAGAAACAGATGCAACAGAATAGTTAGTGCAAATGCTGTGACCCGAGAGGTCAAGTTACTAACATTTATCTAAAATTATGTGAGAGCACAGTATAATCTTTCCAAAACACAAAGCAATTCCTGTTATTTCAAAGACTCAAAACTTTTTGCAGTACTGTGCTACTGAGTATTGAACTCAGGGTCTTTTCACTAAGCTACGCCCTGTGTCCTTTTCTAAACTTTATAATGAGGTCTCACTAAGCCACCAAGTTACCCAGGCTGGGTTTAAACTTGAAATCCCCCTGCCTCAGCCTCCAAAAGTGCTGGGATTGCAGATGAGCACCATGATGCCCAGCTGACTAAAATCATTTTAAGTATCTAATAATCTATAATATAAAACCTTTATTACTTTCTTCATTGCTATTTTGTTTTGTCAACTTGAATTTCTATGATTTTCCTTCCATTCATCTTCTTTCCCCCACTGTTTTATTACAATATATTTGAAAGCAATATATAATAAATACATTCATTGTGGGGAATTGTTACATATACATATTTTTCTTGATCATTTTACTTCCTCTTTTGCTGCTGTGCCTCTCATATCCTTATCCTCAGATCCTCTTCTCACCTCTGCCGAGTCTCTCCATTTTCTCACTCATCAGGGTGCCTTTCAACCACTCCCAGATGCTTGGGGATTTGCAAGCAGTTCCTAGATTTTCATACTTTTCACAATTTGTAGATACTATTTTTTCATGATAAAGAACAACTGAAGGAATGGCTCTAATTTCTTTGATTCCTTACTCTCAATAACATGAAAAATTTCTACTCATTGTTTAAAGTTTAGAGAAAAATATAATTTTTTATTGTTTGTCCATTTAAGATACAGTCTGGTATGTAGTTTACCCTAGCCTTGAGCTCAATGTATAACCCCAGCCTCAAACTCATGGAAATACTCCTTTCTCAGTCTCGTGAGTGTTGAAATTGTAGGTGAGTACCATGATGCCCAGATCATGGAGGTCTTAGTAGAGCAGGGCAGATGCTCCTACACCCTTAACCTAGGAAACTGTCCTCCTCTATCAGGGGTGGTCATCTTTTTCTACCAAGCACACAGCTTTGGAAGGGAAGCCACATGAAATGGAGAGGGAGGAAGAGAAATCCAGTCTAGACACCAAGAACAGCAAACTCAACCTTGAAAATCAATGGTGTACAGATGTAGCAGCTAGATCACCCTCATATCCATTGCCTGGATCATAGGAAAAATATTCTTTGTAAAAGAAGAATGAAGTCATGCTGTCACTAAATTTGTCTACTCATTCCCACAGCACCTCCTATATATTGTTCCTGATGTGCACTACATAGAATTCTAAGGTTTTGCACTTATATTTATCCTCCTTTGTTTTACAGCTATTTTAGGGCTCAAAATGTGTCTGCTTTCCTAATCCTTTTTACTTATTTTTTTTAATTTAAAGAGAATAAAACAAAAGAGATCAGAAAAAAGCAAATCAGAACAGAACAATGCCAGGAAAACAGCACTTCAGAATCAGACAAGTGGACATCAACAGTATCTATCATAATGTTTCTTTTCTTCAAAATAGTTGAGCATACATTTAAACATAACAAAATAGTAAAAAATCATTCAAGTTAATTGAAGCATTACAGGACCTCAAAACCAAATAACAGGAAATGAACAATGGCTACTATAATATCTCATTTTTCTCAAAAGCTTTTCTATACCATCTCACATAATAAAATCAAATAAAACACAACAGGATAAGGATAGAACTAATCAAAGCAGAAGAACAAAGCATGATAGGACTTCAAAACAAGATGATTGTAAATCAGCAATGGCTACCATAATGTCTTGTTTTCTTCAAAATAGCTGTTTATACCATCACACCTAATAAAATCAAACAAAACAATAAAATCAATCAAACCAATGAATGAAAGCATTATAAGACTTCAAAGCAATATAATAGGAAGTGATGATTGTTGTATTATATCACATTATATCCAAAATACCTGCCCCTACTACCTGGCAGCATAAAACCTAACAAAACAAGACAGAACAAAGCCAAACCTAACAAAATTGTGTAAACAATGCAAGAGTTCAAGATAAGACAATATGAAATTGACAGTAGTTGCCACCTTTCCCTCTCAGGTGTTTTCTCCCTTTGTACTTACATTAAGTATTTTGCTTTTAGATCCCATTAACTGTTTCTGTTTCTTGTGCTAGTGTACACGCATATGAGTTTGAACTGCTTCACCCATGGACATGATCTCCCATTGCATCCATTTACCTACCAGAGCCTTGAGATTATTCTACTTTATAGCTGGGTAGCTTTCCACTGCATGAAAATACCATATCTTTCTTATCCTTTCTGCAGTTGATGGGCAAGCTACTATTTTTTTTTTTTGGTCTCCTGTCACATGGAACAATTGTTTTTTATCCTTTCATTTTCTGTCTATGGATTTCCTTTTAAATTAAATGTGTTTCTTGTATAAAGTGTACTGATGGATTTTAATTTTTGATCCACTCTTTCTGTGTTTCTTTTTATTGCTGACCTGAGACTGTGTACATTAATGGTTACAGCCAGCATACCCTGTATTTTTTCTGCCCTGCTATCCTCCTATTGTAGGCCCTCCACTTTTCCCCTTAATTCAATTGCCTGTCTTGTTTGCTGATCCTCCTATACTGCTGTTCCTGAAACCATGGTTATCTTTATCTCTCTCTAGAATATTCTTTAGCACTCTCTGTAGGGTTGATTTGGTTGTTATGAATTCCTTCAGTTGTTCTTTATCATGTAAGTATCATTTTTCCATAAATTTTGCTGGGTTGGAAGGTTTTTCTTTCAGAGTTCGAAAAACTTCACTCAAAAGTCTTCTTGACTTGAAGGTTTGTGTTGATAAGTCTGCTGTGATTCTGATTGGTTTTACTTTTTAGGTGATCTATCTCTTTTCTCTAACAGCTTTTAATACTCTGTGCTTGTGCTCTGAGTTTCTGGGATCTTTATTATTTTATGTCTGGGCATAGATTTACTCTGGTTATGGCTAGTTCGAGTCCTATATGCCTCACTTTCTGCATGCCAGATCTATTTCCCATGTTTGGGAAGCTTTCTTTTATTATTTCTGTGAATATTCTTTTAATTTCATTTGTATTAATTCCTGCTTCTTCACCAATATCTGTCACTCTTAAATTATGCTTCTTTGCCTCATCTTGCAGCCATTGAGTTATTGTTTCTTAATTCCATGTTATTTTTAAAAGCACTTACCTTTCATGATCACTAGCTTCAATCCTATCTTCAAGGTTTGAAAGTCTACCTTCAGTCTGTTTCAAGTGATTTTGCCAATTTTGGATTCAATTTTTAATTTCCTGTGTCTCTTTTTGAATCTTTTTCATGCATTGCAATTCCTTTCTACATTCATTCAAGGTATTCTTCTTTTTCCTGTGTTCTTCTTTTTTGTCTATGTCTTCTTTAGACCTGCTGAACAGTTCTTTCAGTATGTTTGTGATTTCTTCTTTCACCTGAGACATTATTTCTGATTTGACTGCTTTTACAATCTCATGAAGTTGTTTCCTTACTTCAGTTCCTATCCTCTCAGAAATTTCAGGTGTATGACTTACATTTTCTTCCGTGACTGTATCTCCCAGATTTATTCTGGGCTAGAGGTCTGAGTTTGCGTTTTGATCCTTCATCTTGACATTCTCCTGTATTTCTCCCAAGAAGCTAGTTGTGGGGCTCCTGGTATTTCACATGTTGGCTGCCACTAGGTGGATAGGCCAGGCACCTGGGATCCTCTAATTCCAGATTTACACGGAGATGGCAGGGTGTGGAGCAGGCTTTTCCAGACCTATGCAGCTACACTGCGACTTTGCTGATGATCAGGGCTCCATAGAGGTGGGGCTGCTTCTCTTGGCCTACACTGGGACTCCCATGATGCTGGAAGACATACAGGAGTGTGTTTGTCTGATTCTGCTATTGGATGATCGCTGCCTGAGTGAAGCAAGGGCCTCCAGTGAGGACTTATGGATGCACAGGGTTTACTGAGCTGTGTGTCCCTGCTCTTGCTGGCTGCCTGTAGGAAGGAGCCTTCCAGTGGCAGCTCCTTGAAGGTGAAGGCAGATCTTACACTTATTTCCTCCCACTCTGGTCTCCACCAGACATGGCCTTTTAGTTGCGTGCATGGCAGCAAAAGTGGATCTGTCTGTCTCCCTTGGTCCACTCTGGATGTGCAGAGAAAAGGGTCTTCTGGTGGCAGCACCTGACAGGCAGGAATGGATCCTGAGATCTTCTTCTAGCTCTCTGTTAGCGCTGGGCACTCAGAGGAAAGGGCCTTTTGGTTGCGCACTCAGCAGGCAGGGGCAGATCCTCGGAACTTCTTCTTGCTCTCTCAGCCTGCACTGGGCACACAGAGTTAAGGGTCCTTCTGGTGGCGGCATCTGGCACAGGGAGGCAGATCTTTGGGTCTTCTGGCTCTCTCCTCCTGTGCTGGGTGCTCAGAGGACTGCTTTCCTTTTCCTTATGCTTAATGCTTAAAATATTATATGTTAGATGATTTGTTTGACTATAGATAATATTTGGTAGATGAGTTATAGACATTATGTCAAAAGGAAATAATTATGCATTTTTAAAAAATCATAGATAGAAGCTTTAATCTTAAGCATATGACCCAATTATATTCTACTAAAACTTTTCTTTCCTATTAAAAGTAGAAAAAATTAAATCCAAGTGCAATTCAAGAATTTACTTAAAGGCCAGCCATGATTGTGCCTTTGGAGGAGGTTTCATAACTTTGGAAGATATACAAGTGTAAGAGTATAATGGTACTTTATATTTCGTGTCCTTCATAAGGCAAATATTGATTAGTAGATTCAAATCACTGTAAAAGTATCAGAGATAAAAATATGATTATAACACAATACTCAAATACACACTTTAGTGAACACACAAGATGACAATAACACAATATGATCAAATCTGTGTTAGGGATATATTCATGAAAAACTGTGCAAACTCTTAAAGCTTCAAAGGGATGAGTAAGTTTTGACTCAGAAAAAGTTTGATAATCAAAGACAAGATTCCTTACAAATACATGGAACTGATTGAAATGTGCCTTGCTTGAGAAATATATATATATATATATATATATATATATAACAACTGGGCCATAGATAACATACTGGAGATAATACAGTCAAAGAATTTTCCAAGTCAATTTAAGAGATTTTATTCTGAGAACCATGGCAGGGAGCAAGATGTTGTTGAGGGAAATTAAAGGACTTTAACTAGTAGAATGTCATGATTACATATGTACATTAGAACTATTAATCTGGTATTAGTTAAAAATGAATTTAAATTTAAATTTAATTTAGCACTTTGCTCACACTGCGCAAGATAGATAAGAATGGAGGAGAGATTTAAAAATATTTAAGACAGACACACCAGTTATAGTCAAAGCAAGATATAATTAAGATCTAAGATAACATTAACAATGGAGATGATAAAGATATTTAAAACTTAGATCTGACAAGTCTAGCAAGAGGTATAAGGAAGAGTTCATAATAAAGTTTTTGTTTCTGATTTGAGTTACTGGATATGTGGTTATGTCAATTACCAAGACCAGGACTAAGAAAGAAGAACAAATTTGGGGATAACAGTTAGAGCCCAGTTAGAGTTGAAGGAATTGTGTATGATGTGGGTGGAGCCAGGTAGTAGACAGTTGAATATATAGGTCTGCAGCTTACAACAAAGATATTAATGGTAAAAATAGAGTCTGCCACAAATGTATACATCAGGAAAAGAAAAAATTGAATAAGTATTTTAAAACTAAATTTATTGAGACACCATGAGATTAATACAAGTTACCTTTTGCCTCTACTCTTATAAAAGTTACTCAAAGTGGTAGCCATTAGCTTCTAGACATTTATTAGTGTGGAAAGTGCTAAACTGTCTGTGTATAGTTTTTTGGTGGACTCCATAAGTGTTTGAGAGACATCAGCATAGAAATGGTAGAACGACAGGAGTAACTCTCAAATATTTGCATTGTAAAATTTGCTTTATTTTAAAGAGAAAAAAGAAAAATCAAGCAAATAAACCGAAAAATTCCCTAAAAACAACAGCACAAAAACAACAATAGCTCTATAGGTTTTCAAAACAAGATGTTAGGAATTTAATAACGGTTGTTATATTGCATATTGTTATCTTCAAAATAGTTTATCAGTGTCTTAGTCCGTTTTACTTGTCACTGAGAAAAACTAACCAATCCCGCAAAATTACTGAAGCAAAGTTTCTTATAGTTTTTGGAGGTTTCAGTCCATACTCAATTGGCTCCAAGGCAGCATGGCATGGCAGGGATGCAGTTCATGGCAGCTGCAAACAATGAAGAAGCTGGCAAAAGAGAGAGATACACCTTCATCCCACTCTTACATAATATCCTGGCACAACACCCAAGCAAGGGTAGCACTCACACCACCAATCCAAGTGCTAGACAATGAATCAATCAGAAATGCATAATTGCATGAGGGATGGGAGGCACTGACACAAACCATGACACTCAGGTCACCAGATAAAGGAGCAAAACAATAAAATGGAATGAAACATTGATTTTTCAGAAACAAGACAAGAAGGAAATCTCCCATAGTTGCTATAATGAATACTGTTGTCTCCAAATAGATACTTAGCATTAGGCCTGCAAGGTCAATCAAATAATGTAAGCATTAAATTATTTTTTATTTCAGTTGTTAACATCTCAGCCTGACCTCCTCGAAATCAGCCCATTACTTATGGAGAGGGCTGGGAAAGCATTGCTCTTTTTAATCTCCTAGCCTCAAACACCGGCTGGCTCATGGGAAGTTGTGGTTTGGCTTTTTGATTCTCTTCCCATTCCCCAGTGACTGAACCTGGCTCGCCGGAAGGTGTGTTTGGCTTCTTGGTTCTCTTCCTGTTCCTCGTAGTGAGTGCTCCTGCGTTATGGAGAGGTGTGGTTTGACCTCTTGATTCTCCTCCCACTCCCCATGGTGGCCAACAAATCTTTACTTTACATAAAAACTTTTCTTCTGTCTGTAGTTTTAGAGTGAGCACATAGTTAAAGTTGATATATGGAGGACAGAAGATACATAGGGGTAGACTGAGAAGAGTATGGATGGTAAACGGATGGCTCTGAATAAAAACAATTTTGTGAATGAGGGTTCACAAAGTTGAAGGCATTCAGGACTGCATTTTACAAAGATCATAATGAAAATGTATCATGATCACATTGGAGGTAGATGAATGTTTTAATAAATACATGTATTTCACAAGACTGTGTATGTATATGTGTGTGTATCCAGAGTTTTAGTTTAAAAAAAAAGATACAAACAACACACAGTTCACTCATATAAGTTCATCATATCCACAAGCTTGAATATAACTTTACTTATTAATGTGCCTGCTGTTGTAATTGAGCAGAATACATGATAAATATACAAAAAAATCTTATATATGTACAGGAGCTATGGATAACCCATAAATAAAATTAAGGAAATAATTCTATTTATAATAGTATTAGAACTAATGAAATACTTAAGAGTTAATTTAGCAAAAGAAGCACAAAACAAAATCATTACTGAAAGAGAGCAAAGAAGACTTCAACAAATTGGAAGAACTGTGTGCATGAGTTAGAAAATTTATTAATATTAATTATTAATATTAATTAAAATGGCAATAATTCCCAAAATGATGTATTCAGTGAAAGCCCCATGAAAACTCCAACTTCCTTTGCCTATGTTTTTCTTTTTTTAGAGGATGTTTTCACTCTAAAATTAATTCATATGACAATGCAATGCTTTCACAATGGCCAAAATAATTTTGAAAAGGAGGAACTAAGATGAAGAATGCCATAATAGTTGTTACAAGTTCCCTTTTCTTCATATCTTTGCCAGAATTTGATGCTTCTGTCTTTTTGTTTTCTATTTTTAATTTATTTATTTTAAAGAGGGTAAAATGAAACAGAACAAAACAGATCATAAGAAAACAATTTAAGAAATATAAATTTCAAAGCAAGACCACCAGAGATCTTCCAGGTTTACCATATTGTCTCTTGTTTTCTTTCAAATAGTTGTCCATATCTTCACACACAGTGAATTCATACCAAACAAAATAGTACTAAACTGATCAAAAAGGATGATGAAGGCCATTTTGTCTTCAAGACCAGACAACAGGGAAGTCAGCAACGGCTGTCGTAATGTGTCTCATTCTCTTCAAAATGGCTGTCCACACCTTTATGTATGTTGAAATTAAACAAAAGAAAACAGAATAATTTTATTCTGGACAGAGAATAACAGTATTGCTAGATTTTATATGATGCTATGGAATGAGCACTGGGTATCTTAGTGTCTCTTTTTCTTCAGAGTATCTGTTCATTACATCGTACATTATATAATCTATTCTTGTAAAGTGTTTAGAAGTTCTACACATGAGTAAATCTCTACATGTATACCTATATTTTTGTGTTGGGAGGAAAAACAAGTCAAAACAAAACACCAAAACAAATTCCTAGAAAAACATGAAACAAAAAAGACATATAAAACCACAACACTAGGTGATCTACAGTAAATACTATGATGTCTCTTGTTATCTTCAATAAAATTGTCTATATCATCAAAATAATATAATTAAACATATGACTACATAGCAATATTAATAAAATCAAACCATTGGACACATTATAGGACTTCAAAAGCAGTTAATAACCAAACCGGAATCAGTATCCTATTGCATTATATTTTCTTCAAGGCCTCTACTTTTAAACTTGATACTTACTATCAAGCATACCAAATTCAAATATAATCAGTGAAGACAAAAGAGTGATCTGACAAACCAGATTAAATAAGATCAGTCACAGTAAGGCAGTGTAAGTAATACAGGACTTAAGGTTAAGTTAACAGGAAATTAAGGATAGTTAACATAGTATATCCTGCTATTTTGGGGATAGCTGTCTGTGACCCCAAATCTAGTATGAGTAGACAGACTGGAACAAAATAAAATCAAACTAAGCAGAGTGATAAGACTATTGTGGCTTTTAAAATCAGATTTACTATTAACAATGTCCTCTGTCTTTCTTTTTTAGACAATTCCTCCCATTTCCCTTTCTCAGGGTGCTTTGTACATTTTGGGTCCCACTAACTCCTTTAGTTTTTAGATTACAGGTGCAACCTGCTCATCTGCCTAAGAGTTCTGAAACTTTTTACCCCTGAGCTTGATCTTGAGCTGTATTCCTTTACCTATTAAAGCCTCAAGGTTTTCCTTCCTTATAGCTGAGTAGTTCTCCACTGCACAAAAGTGTCATGATTTTCCAACCTATCTGCAGCTGCTGGGCGAGCTGTCCCTATTGCTCTCTGGTTCCCTGTGACATAGAGCATTGTTTTCTCATCTTTGACTTTCCCTCTTTCAGGTAGATTATATTTCCTATTCAGAGCATCTCAATGGCCCCTATCCCTTATCTACTCTGCCTGTGTTTTCTTTTTGTTAGTGTATCAAGGCCATCTGTGGTAAATATTATAGCCAGTCTTCTCTGCCTCATCTCTGCTATGCTATTTTTCTGCAGTTGGTTGTCTACTTTTCTCCTTCATTCCACTGTGTGCCCCATTATTGAGGCCTGTCTGCCACTGTTGCTGGAATCATGGTGATCTTATTCTCTCTCTCTACAATCTCCTTCTGTATTTTTTTTAGGGTTGGATTGGTGGTCATGAAATCCCAGAGTTCCTCTTTATCATAGAAACATCTTGTTTCTCCATTAATTTTGAAAGACAGTTTTTCAGGGTACATCAGTGTGGGTTGGAGATTATTTTCTTTCATGGCTTGGAATACTTCACTCCAAGCTCTTCTTGATTTGATAATTTGTGTTGTGAAGTCTGTTGTGATTTTAATGGGTTTTACTTTATAGGTTATCTGTTCCTATTCTCTGAACACTTTTAATATGCTGTTCTTTTGATGAATTTTTGGGATCTTGATTATTATATGTCTGGGTGTAGCTTTGTTTTGGTTGTAGGTGGCTGGAGTTCTGTATACCTCATATATCTGAATATCATTTCCTTTTCCTATGCTTGAGAAGATTTCCTTAATTATTACTGTGAATAGGCTTTGTATTTCATTTGTATTTACTCCTGTTTCTTTCCTCACGTTTTTTATTCTTGAGTTATAGATCCTCTTCTAGCGTTTGTATTGTTCCTTTCTCATTCCTTATTATTTTTTTAAAGAGATCTTTCCTTTCATGATCACATAAATCTTCAAGTTTTGAAAGTCTAACTTATTTTGTGTCAAGGAATTTTGCCAGCTTTCGATGGAGTTTTTAATTTCCTGGTAATTTTTTTGGATCTGTTTCATGTATTCTAGATTTTGTTTGTATTTTTTATCAAAGGTTTCTCTGCTTTTTCTGGGTTCCTCCATTCTTCCATCTATGTCTTCTTGAAAGGTGGTTAGCATTTCTTTTATTAATATTTTTATATCTTGTTTTATATCTTGTTATATCTTCTATTAATATTTTTATATCTTGTTTCACTGAATTAGAACTTCAGTTTTAAGTTTGTCTATGAGGTCCACAAAGTTATTTCTTCATGTCCGCCGATGTTGTGTCCAATATTGCATGTTTGCGGCCCTCAACCTCTTCTGTATTTAGCATTCCTGAACTTATTTTCCCTGGGTCAGTGGCTGGAGGCTTTTTCTTGTTTCTTTCTCTTGTTATGTCTCTGGTTTCTTTCAGACAGGCATATGGTGGCTGTCTCAGGCCTTTTCCGTTATACTTACAGTTTTTCTGAAGAGTACTGGCTAGGGGATTGCTGCCCTCTCCAGTTTACTGTTGATCAGTGAAGTGCACACAGGGACAATGTTGGCTGGCCCCTCTCCTCTGAGCCAGTCAACCAGCGAGTGTCTTCACCCCATTAGTTTGTGCTGTGCGGACATCACAGGTTTGGGACAGTTTCCTCCCTGGCTATTGGGTCCTGACAGGGACATGACCCACGCCAAGCAGATTCTACCAGTCTGCTTTGGGCTAGGAGTGGCCGACTGAGGCCACTGTGGTACCAGGTTCGGGCCTGTCCTGCCCAAATCCAGTGTCATCCAGCCAGTCAGCCGCTCGTTGGTACCAGATTCCTAGCACTCACCACAGGTTATTGCAGCTCTCCATGTTGGTTCCGCTCTCTGTTGCACCACATCCTCCAGCCAAGGTCCTTGTGCTCACCAAACCCCAATTTTGGTGCTACCGTGACTTTAGCATGACCGTGTGTTGTCTCACTCCTTGGTGCAACCAGCACAGTGCGGGACCAGCTCCAGTGAGAGTGCATCTGGTTCCCAGCTTTCATCCACATTTTTCCTCCTTTCTTTTTTTTGCCTCAGTTTCCTCCTGGATCATGAGAATTCCTCTCCTTTCCTCTGGTCTTCACCACAATGTTAAATTCTAGTGTTTGAATTGTTTTTCTCAGAGAGGCTCTGTACCTGCTACCTATCAATCTGCCATCTTCCCAGGATCCTTGCTTTTGTCTTTTTGATACAAACCATTATTTTTAGAGCCTGTTCTCTAGATCTTCTGATACAAGCCATTGTAACAAGGATGAGATCATAGCAGATTGTGATTTTGATTTGCTTTTTCCTGATTGCTAATAATATCAAAGACTTTTACACAAGCTTGGTGGTCACTTAGATTTCATTTTTGAAAAATATACAGTTGTATCATGTGTCCACTTTGTAATTGTTTTCCTGTAGTTTTATTGTTGCTACTGTTTGCTTAATTTCTTATATATTCTAGGTATTAATCTTTTGTCAAATGAATAACGTGTAGCCTGGCATGGCGGTGTATGCCAATAATGACTGCACTACAGAGGCTGAGACAGGAGGATCACTATGAAATCAACCCCAGCCTGGGCTCCATGAGTGAGTTCATGGTCAGCGTGTACTACACAATGAGACCCTGGCTCAAAACAAAACAGAAACAAAACCCACAAAAAACAAGAGAGCACAAAAATGAGTAACTTGTAGGGTTACCTCATTGCAGTATCTATTCTGCAATTTGTCTCTTCACTCTGTTAATTGTTTCCCTGATTAAGCAGAAACCTCTTAGTTTAATATATTTCATTTGTCTAATTTTCAGTTGTCATTTGTTGTGTTTTGGAAATCGTTTTTAAATATATCATTGTCTATGCCAATACCATGAAGTATTTTCTTCATGTTTTTATAGTAGTTTCATACTTCAAGGTTCCACATTTAGGTCTTTGATTCACTTTGATTTAATTTTTACATAGTGTGAGACATAGTGGTCTATTTTCATTCTTTACTATACTGGGATTCTTTTTTTCCAGAGGCATTTATTGAAGAGTCTGTTCTTCTTCCAGTATGTTTTTAGTATTTTTTATGAAGAATCAATTGACTAGAAATGCATGGATTGTTTTGGAATACTCTGTTTTATTCCATTTGTTTGTGTGTATTTTTATGTTGGCATCAGAGCTATTTTCATTACCATAGCTATGTAGTATATTTTGAAATCAGGTAGTGTGATCCAGCCTTTTTCCTTTTTCTTCATTGTTTTGGATATTTGATATTGTCTTCATAGGGGCTGGGGATTTAGCTCAGCGGCATAAGCACCTGCCTTGCAAGTAGGCAGTCCTGAGTTCGATCCCTGGTACCGATAAAAACGAAAAAGACCCAAAAAAAAAAAAAAAAAAGATATTGTCTTCATTGTTTTCTCATCACTGAAACAAAGTTTACGGCACTCACAATTAAAAGGGGAGGTTTATTTTGGTTCACAGTTTTAGAAGACTCAGTCCATGTTCTACAGTATCCAAAGCAGAAATGACAAAATGGAGGGCTTGTCATGCAGGAAAGCTGTTCACATCACGGCAATCCGAAAACGGAGATGAAAGGAAGCATGCAGGATTGGAGATACACCCTTCAGGTCATGGCCCTAGTGACTTGCCTCCTGAAACCAAGCTGTATCCCCTGAAAACACATTTAGCTACTGAACCCACTAATGTATGAGGCCACTGATGAATATGTCCCCATGATCCAATCACCTTCCAAACAAGAGATTTTGGAGGAAACACCCTAGGTCTAAATCATAACATTGGTAAATTTTGGTTCTGCATGAATTTTAGGATGTCTTCCATTTTTGTGAACAATGTACTTACTGTTTTAACTTGACTTGCACTGACTCTGTAGATGGCTTTTAGTAGTATAGACATCTTAACATATTAAATCTTTCAATCCATAAGGAAAAGTCTTTTGCTATTTGGGTCATCAATTTCCTTCATCAAAGTTTTTTGAGTTTCATTGTAGAGCTCTTTCAATACCTTGCTTAAATGCATTCATCCATAGTTTTTGTATACTTGCAACTAGGGCAACTTTCATAATTTCAGCAATAATAGTTTTAGTGTATAAAATGCTGCTGATTTTTTTATATTGATTTTGTGTCTTTAAACTTTATGAATTAATACAAACACTATAGGGAATACTGTGGAAGTTCCAATAAAACCTCAAAATAGATGTACTGTTTGATTCCACTATACCACTTATGCCTTATAGCAAAAGAAATGGTATCTGCATATAAAAAAGATAATTATAAACTCATGCTTATTTATAAACCATTGTAAGTACTACCTACAATAGTTACCCTAGATTCCTACCAGTAGGTGAACAGATAAAGATGTGGTGTATCTATATGCAATATAATATTTGCAGGTATAGAAAGAATGATGCTGTGTCCTCTATTTCAGCAAGTGAGTGGGACACGAAGACATTTAATCAATTGAATAAGTGATACTAAAAGAGAATGTCTTAACATATTTTCTCTTGTTTGTGGGTGCTAATAAATCATTATGACTGCAGAATTGGGTGTGGGGATTTAGCATAGCAGCATAAGTGCCTGCCTTGTAAGTGCGCAGTAGTGAGTTCGATTCCTGGTACCGATAAAAAAAGTAATGATTACTAAGAGTCTAGAAAGGATAAGAGGGATTTAGACTAGCCACAATCTGTAAAACAGGTAGAAAGAAAAAGTTAGTTAGCAGGAATAAATTCTAGTGTTCTATTCCAAGGTGAGATGGCTAGAGTTTGCAATGATTTATTATGGATTTTTTGAATAAAAGGAGAGAGCAGCTCAAAGGCTCCAGATATATATATATATATATATATATATATATATATATGATAAAATGGAAATATTAATTACCATTTAATTGGTACAAATTTTATACATTATTGAAATATTATGATATTTCATAAGTACAATTAAAATAAAACTAAACTATTGGAGAACTAAGACTTTCAAAGTGGTTATAGTTAAAATGGATGAGGTATTTGCATAAGGTAGACCTAGAGATTAACTAAATAAAATTGATAGTACAGGAAGAAACACTGGCATGAGATCAATTTTAAGTAGTAGAGTCGACAAATTTCTATTACTAAAAAGTTACACTATATGAAAGTGTATCTTGATTTAGTATAACTGTTTTATGTGGTTTTGGCCTCTTAGTCTGGGTGTTAATATGAGTTTATGACAACTTAATAAATGAGATGAAAATCAATAAATCTGATGCTGACAAAACAGGAATAAATATTTTTAATAGGAGTGGAGAGGAAGTGGAAAAAAGAATTGTGATGTGCTGTGTACATGTACTAATTCCTCAGAATGAATATAGTAGATAACGTGCTGCTAGCCTGTACTAATACAAATGTAAAAATTTAGTTATATGTAATCAACTTTAAAATGCTGTCTCTTTAAGAATTGATATCCCAGGGGCTGGGGATTTAGCTCAGCGGCATAAGCGCCTGCCTTGCAAGCAGGCAGTCGTGAGTTCGATCCCTGGTACCGATAAAAAGGAAAAAGACAAAAAAAAAAAAAAAAAAAAAAAAAAAAAAAAAAAAAAAAGAATTGATATCCTATGGTCTCTATATTTGATGTACTGCAACGAAGGAAAATGTGAGCCACAGAAATCATACTACTACAGAAATTATACAACATTTGAAGCGTGTATACCTTTGTTTTTTTTTTTTTTTTATTTAAGAGGAAAAAGAGAAAAACACAAAACAAACCAAAGCGGCGTAAGGGTACACGCAATACAGAACTACAAAACAAAACAAAACAAAACAAAAAACCATAACAGTAAGAAATTACCTGCTAGTAGATTACACACTATTTTCTTGAAAATAGTTCCTCAAATCACAGTATCAAAGAACACAAGGTGGACATTCAAACAGGGAGACTGCAAACAGCTGTGTTCAATGTTCCAAAAACATTGATAAAGTCAGCTATTTAACACCCCCAAACACACTTGCTGTTATATCCGTTAGAGCTCCTTTTCTTTTTTTTTTTTTCCCCTCTCTTTTTTACAACAAAATTTACACATCTTGGATTTTATTACTCCTTAGTGCTTATTACTTTCTTTGGGGGGGGGAAGAATACAGTCAAATATGGCAAAACAAAGCTGTCAGTCAATACCAAGGATAGACGTAGCACATGGTGTAGAACAGAGTACAAGTTTATCAACAATGGTTATCAACGTTGTCCCTTGTTTCCTTAAAAAGAATTGTCTATCTTATTAGATATTATAAAGTTGGACAAAACAGTAGAGAACAAGACCAATAAAACTTAGGCGTTGTAAACATTACAGGACTTCCAAAGAAGACAATAGTCAAACCAGAATGGGTATCTTAGTGAATCTTATTGTCTTCAAAGTAGTTGCCTATGTCTTCAAACTTGATACTATCATATAGAATGGAACAGAGTCTAATCAGTCAAAACAAGATCGTGGGAGTACTACAGGACTTCAAAACAAGTTAATAGGAAATCGAAAAGAGTTACTATTTATATATCCTAATTTTTTTGAATTTTTTCTTTAATTAAGACAAACATAAGAAATGACTAAATAATTTTTTTTGAAACAATAAGGGGGAGATTGAGATAAAACAGGACATAACAATATAACAATAGAGGTCACAGCATGACTGTTTCAATAACCTAGTACTTCACCACCTTATAACCTGACTTAATAGTAGTTACCATAGTGTCTTTTTCCTTGAAATATTTGGGTAAAACTTCATATACTCTAGCTTCAAATATTTTCATATCAAGAAGCCCAGAATAAAGCCTTTCTAATTAATGAGTGAAAACTTTATAAGGCTTCAAGGCCACCTAATGGGGAATCATGATTACCACATATTTTTATATATTTGAATCATTACTTACATTAGGGAAACTATTCGGTATTCACACATGCGAGATTGATTTATTTCACTTATGAGTATGGTCTCAAGCTGTGCCCATTTATTGATAAATATCTCAATGTGATCCTTCTTTATAGTTGAATAATACTCCATTGTATAGAAATACCACAACTTTTTTATCCATTCCTCAGTTGATGGGCACTTGGGTTGTTTCCAAGATCTGGCGATTACAAATTGTGCTGCTATAAACATAGGTGCACATATATCACTGTGGTATGATGCTTTCAGTTCTTCTGGGAATATGCCTAGAAGTGGAATAGCTGGAATAAACGGGATTTCCAATCCCAACTTTTTGAGAAATCTCCAGACAGATCTCCACAAAGGATGTACCAGTCTACGCTCCCACCAACAGTGCAGGAGAGTTCCTTTTTCCCCACAGCCTCTCCAGCATTTGTTTTTGGTTTTCTAGATCCTGGCCATTCTTTCAGGAGTGAGATGGTATCTCAGTGTGGTTTTAATTTGCATTTCTCTAATGACCAATGATGATGAGCATTTTTTCATGTATTTATTTGCCATTTGCATTTCTTCATCTGAGAATTGCGTATTCATCTCAGATGCCCATTTTTGGATTGGATCTTTGAATTTTGGAGGTCTGAGTTTTTTTAATTCTTTATATGTTTTAGACAAGAGGCCCTTGTCTGAGAGAAAGTTCACTAAAATCTTTTCCCAGTTTGTGGGTTTTCTTTTCACTATGCTGGAGATTTCTTTTGACATGCAGAAACTTTTTAATAAGAAGTGGTCCCAGTTATTGATTCTGGGAAGTATTTCCTGTGCGGTTTGAGTCCTGTTCATGAATTCTTTACCTACGCCTATGTCTCCAAGGTTTCTACCTAATTTGTCTTCCAATAGATTTAGTGTTTCTGTTTTAATATTCAGATCTTTGACCCATTTAGATTTTAATTTAGTACATGGTGATAGACATGGTTCTAGCTTTAGTTTTCGGCAAATGGAGAGCCAGTTTTTCCAGCACCATTCATTAAAGAGACTGTCGTTCTTCCAGTGAACCTGCTTGGCTCCTTTATCAAAGATAAGGTGGTTGAGTGTGTTTGTAGTTGTGGTTCTATCTTCTAATCTGTGCCATTGATCCTCGGCTCTGTTTTGATTCCAATACCATGTTGATTTTACTACTGTTGCTTGGTAGTATAACTTCAAGTCAGGGATTGTGATGCGTCCTGCTTTGTCTTTGCTGCTTAGAATTGCCTTTGCGATTCTAGGTCACTTCTGGTTCCAGATGAAATTTAGGAGTGATTTCTCTAGATCTATAAGGTATGTTGATGGTATTTCTATTGGGATTGCATTGAATCTGTATAACAGTTTTGGGAGAATGGCCATTTTCACAATGTTTGTTCTTCCTATCCATGAGCAAGGAATGTCTTTCCATTTTCTGAGATCATCTTCAATTTCCTTTTTCAGTGTATTATAATTTTCACTGTATAAGTCTTTCACTTCTTTCATAAGAGTAATTCCTAAATATTTCATTTTTTTGCTTGCTAATGTGAATAGTCCAGTTTCTCTTATTTCCCTCTCTGTGATTTTTGTTGTTCGTGTATAGGAATGCTATTGATTTCTGAGTATTGATTTTGTATCCAGCCACATTACTAAATTTATTTATTGTATCTAAGAGTCTTTCAATGGAGTTTAGGGGGTCTTCTATGTAGAGTATCATGTCATCTGCAAACAATGATAATTTAACTTCTTTTTTTCCTACCTTTAAACCTTTTATTTCTCTTTCTTGCCTAATTGCTCTGGCTAGTATTTCCAGTACTATATTAAATAGGAGTGGTGATAAAGGACATCCTTGTTTTGTGCCTGATTTTAAAGTAAAGGCTTTCAATTTTTGGCCATTTAGTGTGATGCTGGCTGTTGGTTGGTCATAAATGGCCTTTATTATATTGAGGTAAAGACCATTTATTCCAATTTTCTGTAAAGTTCTTATCATGAATAAATGTTGGACCTTATCAAAAGCTTTTTCAGCATCTATAGAAATGATCATGTGATTCTTATTTTTGGCTTTATTGATATGGTGGATTACATTTATTGAGTTGCGTATGTTGAACCATCCTTGCATTCCTGGCATGAATCCCACTTGGTCATGGTGTATAATCTTCTTGATGATTTGCTGGATCCTATTTGCCAATATTTTATTGAGGATTTTTGCATCTGTGTTCATTAGGGAGATCGGTCTATAGTTCTCTTTTATAGTTGGGTCTTTCTCAGGTTTTGGTACTAGCGTAATATTTGCTTCCAGGAATGACTTAGGAAGGATTGCTTCCCTTTCAATTTCATTGAATAGTCTGAGGAGTGTTGGCATTAGGTCTTCTTTGTATTTCTTGTAGAATTCTGCAGTGAATCCATCTGGGCTTGGGCTCTTCTTGGTGGGTAAGGACTTAATTACATTTTCAATTTCATTAGCAGAGATTGGGTTATTCAACAGTTTTACATCCTCTTGATCTAGCTTTGGTACTTCATATGTTTCTAAGAATCTGTCTATTTCTTCTGTGTTATCAAACTTTTGAAAGTAGAGGTTTTCGAAATAGGTGTTGATGATCTTCTGTATTTCTATTGGGTCTGTAGTGATTTCTCCTTTTTCATTTCTTATTACATGAATTTGAGCTTTTTCTTCCCTTTTTTAAATAAGGTTGGCTAGGGGCTTATCGATTTCATTTATTCTTTCAAAGAACCAACTCTTTGATTCGTTGATTCTTTGGATTGTTTTCTTAGTCTCTATTGCATTGATTTCTGCTCTGATTTTTATAATTTCCTCTCTTCTTTTGGCTTTGGGCTTGACTTGCTCTTCTTTTTCTAGCTGTTTGAGGTGTAGCATCAAGTTATTTATTTTTATTCATTCTGTTTTCCTGATGTGGGAACTCAGTGCAATAAATTTTCCTCTCGGGACGGCTTTTATTGCATCCCACAGATTCCGGTAAATTGTATCTGCATTTTCATTTTCTTTTAGGTATTGTTTAATTTCTTCTTTAATTTCTTCTTTGACCCACTGATTACTTAAGAGTGTGTTATTCAGTTTCCATGTGTTTGCGGGATTTTTGCAGTATCTTTTATCATTAATTTCTAATTTCAGAGCGCTATGATCCGATAACATGCAAGGGATGATTTCAACTCTTTTGCATTTGTTTAAATATGTTCTGTGAACTAACATATGGTCTATTTTAGAAAATGATCCATGTACTGCTGAGAAGAATGTGTATTCTGATGTTTTTGGGTGGAACATTCTGTATATGTCTGTCAAACCCATTTGTTCACAAGTGTGATTCAGTTCTGTTATTTCTTTGCCCATTTTCTGTCTGGGTGATCTGTCCCTTGGTGTCAATGGCGTATTAAGGTCTCCTGTTACAATTGTGTTACTGATAATTTGAGTTTTCATTTCTGTTAATAATTGTTTTATATAACTGGGTGCTCTGGAGTTTGGTGCGTATATATTTAAGATAGTTATCTCTTCCTCTTGGAGTTTTCCCCACACGAGTATGTAATGACCTTCTTTGTCCTTTATGGTCATTGTTGGTTTAAAATTCACGTTGTCTGCAAACAGAATGGCTACTCCTGCCTTTTTTGGATTCCTGCTGCATGAAGAATTGTTTTCCATCCTTTGACTTTCAGTCTGTGAGTATCCTTCTGGGTTAGATGGGTTTCCTGTAAACAGCATATGGTTGGATTTTGTTTCTTGATCCATTCTGCTAGTCTGTTTCTTTTGATTGGTGCATTGAGACCATTTACATTAATGGTTATTACTGTTAAATGCTGGTTAATTGTAGGAATGTTATCTCTCTGCTGTTGCATCTTTATCTTTCGGTTCTGTTTAATTATTTGCTTTGCTTAGTGGTTTTTTCCTTTGTGTATCTAAACTGTCTTTCAATATTTTTTGCAGGATTGGTTTGGTGTTCATGAAGTTCTTCAGCTGTTCTTTGTCATGGAAGTATCATATTTCACCATCTATTTTGAATGATAGTTTTGCAGGATATATCAGTCTAGGTTGGAAATCATTTTGCTTTAGGATCTGGAATACTTCACTCCATGCTCTTCTGGACTTTATCGTTTGTGCTGAGAAGTCTGCTGTGATTCTGATAGGTTTTCCTTTATAAGTGATCTGTCTTTTCTCTCTGACAGCTTTTAATAATCTATTCTTGTGTTGGATTTCTGGGATGGTGATTATTATATGTCTGGGTGTAGTTTTATTTTGGTTATGACTATTTGGAGTTCTATATGCTTCACTGATCCTGATGTCAGTTTCTGATCTCATGCTTGGGAAATTTTCAGCTATTACTTCTCTAAATATCCTCCTGACATCCTTCATGTTGTCTCCCTCTCTTTCATTAATCCCTATCATTCTTATGTTATTCTTCTTTGCATCGTCTTGCAGTTGTTGAATTGTTGTTTCCTGATTCGTTGTTATTTTCAAAAGATCTTTCCTTTCCTGTTCACTAGCTGCAATCCTGTCTTCAAGGTCTGAAATTCTATCTTCACTTTCATTAAGGCGGTTTTTACAACTTTCAGTGGAGTTTTTTATTTCCTATATATCTCTGTGCATCTGCATTATGTATTCTGTTTGTTTCTTGTATTGTTCATCTAGGGATTCTATCTTTTTGTTTAGTTCCTCCAATTTTTTATCTGTGTTTTCTTTAGATATATTTAGAATCTCTTTCATTTCTTTTATCATTTCTTCTTTTATCTGGGAGATTATTTCAAGTTTGAATTTCTTTAAAGCTTCCTGGAGTTGCTTGTCAATTTCAGTGGCTATTGTGTCCGATATATGAGGTGGATGGGATATAATTTCTTCTATATACATCGCTCCTAGGGTTTCTTGAGATGGGCTGGAGGTTTGAGGTTGTAATTTGGTCTTTGGTTGTGTCATTTTCCTATATTTCTGTGTTTCAAGTGTTATTTGAAAGCTTCCTCAGGATCTGTTGAAAATCCCCTTCTATGTTTGCAGCTACTGAGACTCTGGCACCACACTACCCCAGGCCATTGGGCCTGCAGAACCAGTGGCCCTCGTCTGCCTGCTCAGAACTCCGCAGTTCCAGACAAGCTGGGCCTCAGGGACACTGTGCACCCATCTGCCCCTTGGAAGCTCCTCAGTTCTTCAATTGCAGCCGGGTTAGGGTTCTCACCACAGGCCGCGGTGCCTCAGGAACCTGTGATCCCTCCCTGCTTGCAGAGATATCCACAGTCCTCCAGACACATGGAGAGGCCAATGCAGGCACCCCAGATCCGCCCAGCTCCTCCTCTGCACACCAATGGCTAGGCGTGGCAGCAAAACAGGCTGGGCTCAGATGATAGTGTGGGCCCGCCCACCCATCGGGAGCTCAGCAGTTCTCCAAGTGCAACCGGGATGGGGAGGCGGATGTAGAAGCCTCAAACCCACCTCTCCCCTTCACTGCACCTGGAAGCCTGGGGGGACTCCAACAGTCTGGGCGGAGATATCCACAGTCCTCCAGACACACAGAGAGGCCGATGAAGGCACCCCAGATCTGCCCAGCTCCTCCTCTGCCTCCATTACGTATTTTTAGCACCCTTGTTGAAGATCAGTTGGTTATGCATTTATTGGTTTACTTCTGGGCTCTCTGCTGTTACATTTGTCTGTCTAATTTCCTGTAGTTCTATATGTTTTCATTACTTCGCTTTGTAGTATATATTAAAATCAGGAAGTGTGACGCCTAAAGCTTTGTCCTTCTCAACATTGTTTTGGCTTCTTGGATTTTTTGCTTTTGCATATGAATCTTAGGAGTGTATTTATTGTTTCTGTAAAAATTGTCACTGGGATTTTTGATAGGGGTTTTACTGAAGTCCTGCATTGTTTCAAGTGATATTGACATTTTAACATTACTACATCTTTCATCCTAACAATGTGACCCTTTTTCCTTTATTTGTATGATCCTTAATTTCTTTGATCAGTATTTTGTAGTTTTCAGTTTAGAAGTCTTTTGTTTGCCATAAGGTTTTTGTAAGTGTTTTATTCTTTCTGATGCCATTGTGAATGACATCATTTTTAATTTCTTTGTTACAGTATAAGAATGCAAGTGGACTTTTGTGATAATTTTGTACACTACAACATTACTAAATTCTTGTATTAGTTTAAAAAATTAGTACATAATCACGTCCTGAATCTTTAGTATATCTTACTTCTTTTTTCCCATTTTCCTCTCCTCTCTGCACCCTTTTCATCTCTTCTTTACAAAAGTTTTGTTGCCATTTTCCCTTACATCCTCTTTTTGGAAACCCCATCCTACATTGTTCCCCTTCCCATTTGCACACATTCCTACTTTCTGGTTTCTAGCCACCATTTTCCTCTTTATTAGTGTTAGCAGCTTTTTGGGGGAAAAATTTGGAATTTTCAAAATACAAGACTATATAATTTGCAAGTAGAGACAGTTTTACATCTTTTCTGGTTTGGATAGCTTTAATTCCCTTTTCTTTCCTAATTACTCTGACTAATATTTCTAGTATTGTATTTAGCAGAAGTGATGAAAGTGAGCATCTTTGACTTTGCATTGATTTTAGAGGGAAAGCTCTCAGTCTTTTACTGCTGAGTATGTTGTTAGCTATGAGCTTTTCATATATGATGTTTATTATGTTGAGGTGATCATAAATAGCAAACGTTTTAGAGCTTTCACTGACATAAAGATACTGCTGCAGCACACATGCAATAGGTTTGCCACCACTAGGCTTATATAAATAACTTAATGTTCATTTGTCTTGAAAAATATTGAGCACTTTCAGATTTTTGCATGTATTGAGATTATCACATGATTTTATACTTTATTTAATGATTTAATACTGTATTAAGTTATGACTTTATGATTTAATACTTTATTATTGTTGTGTTACAGTAATGTATTTTTATATGTTGAAGGATCCTTGCATCCCAAAGATAAATCCTACCTGATTATGGTGTGCATTATTTTTACTGTACTATTGAATTTTGCTTTTCAGCATGCTGTTAATTGTTCCTCTAGCCTCATAAAGGATATTGGCCTCCATTTTTTGTGTGTGAAATATTGCCTGGTTCTCCTATAAGGATAGTTTGTCTTCATAAAAGAAGTTTTTCATGTGCTTCAATTTTTGAAGGCATAAAAGATAGATTGGTGTTAATTCTTTACATGTTTGCTATAATTAACTAGTAAAGCACTCTGTTCATACACTGTTCAGTTTTGAGGATTGATTACTGATTCAATTACCTTACTCTTTGGTTGATTGAGACTTTCAGTTTCTTAATGATTCAGTTTTATAGGTTTATGTTTCTAGAAATTTATCTGTTTTTTCTTGGTATGCATTTTATCAGTGTATAATTGTTCATATAGTGCCTTACAATTCTTTTCTTGTTTTTCTGAGCCATCATATATACTGTCTGCTTTTCTTATGTTTGTTTACTTCATCCTATGGTGCTTAGAATCAATCCCAGGTCCTCATTCATCCTAAGGACATACTCTTACATGGAGCTACACTCCACCCATTGATTCCAATTTTATTTATTTCAGTTTTCTCTCTTTTCCTCATAGCTTTCCTAAAGTTTTGTCAATTTTTTAAAACACCAATTCTTACTTTCATTAATTTTTTTCTGTTGCTATTACATTCTTGGATTCACTTATTTCTATTGTGATCTTTATTTCTATCCCTCTGCTAATTTTGAGCTGTATATTCTTTTTCTAGTTCATTGGGATATAAAGCTATAATATGTAATTGAGTTAGATCTTCTTTCTATATTTCATTCCTTTTTTTGTTTTGTTTTGGTATTTTTTTTGTACCAGGGATCAAACTCATGACCTCATGCTTGCCAAACAAGCACTTATGCCACTGAGCCAAATCCCTGTCTCCTTCTTTCTATATTTTAAAGAGAATAAAACCAAATAAGATAAAGCAAAATAGAGCCAATCAAAGAAAAAAAAAACAGTGAACATGATACAGGATTTCAAAACAAAATAATAGGAAATCAACAATGGCTACCATAATGCCTCTTGTTATCTTCAAAGTGACTGACTATACCATCAGATGCAATCAAGTCAAATAAAACAAAACAGAATTAAATCAATTGAAACAAAACAATGAAAGTGATACAGCACTTCCAAACAAGATAATAGAAAATCAACAATGGCTACCATAGTATATCTTGTTATATTTGTTTGATTTTATTATATCTGATTTTATATCTTCTTTTTTAATGTAGCTGTTTATTAACTTTTCTCTCAATAATGCTTCTAAGTTTAGTATGCTATGTTTTCATTATCATTGATCTCACGATACAGTAAGCCTCAACTGACAAACATTCAACTTCTGAACTTTCACAGTTATACTATATAAGATTCATTTTTCTCATACTTATAATTGAATGCAATTTACCAACATTCTTACAGGACAGAATGTGTTCATAAGCCAGGGACTTACTCTGCTTTCCAATTTTATTTTGATTTGTTCTTTGACACATTTGTTGCTCAAGAGTGCATTGTTTAACATCTACAGATATACAAATGTCTTGTTTCCTTTTATTCTTGATTACTATTTTCCTTCCATTTATATTACAAAATATTTGCTATTATTTCAATGTTTTGTAAATTTTTTTAAACTTGTTTTGTGATCTAATATGTGGTCTTTCCTGGAGAATGTTCTCTGAGCAATTGAGAAGAATTCTGTTGATCTTGACCAATATGCTTCATATGTGTCTGTTAGATCCATCTGATCTGTAATTTTAATTAGAAATTTTAGTTAATCCTCTGCTTATGGATTTTCTGTTTCAATGTTTTATTCACTATTGAGAGTGGAGTACTGAAGTCTTTTCTTATTATATTATACATTTCTTTAGCTCTGCCAATGTTTGCTTTATAGATTTAGGTGCTTTCATCCAAAATGAATGTCTATATTTATACTTATTTTTTGATTAATTAATCTTTTTGTCTATTGTGACAAGTTTTTTTTTATTTTGAATCTGTTTTATCTGATTAAATATAACTACCCTTGTGTTTTTTGCCTCAAACGTCTTTCTTGATCTTTTCAATTCAGCCTATATGTATTTTAAAATCTGAAGCTAGTTTCTTGAACACAGTATATGGCTGGATACTTTATTTTCAGTTTTTTTGTTAGTTTTTATGAATTCAACCAATCTGAATCTTTTGATTAGGGGATTTTTATCAATTTATTTTTGAAATAATTGTTAATATAGAAAGTTTCATGTTTCATTTCTGACTGTATTTTAGTTTTTTGTTTTACTGTTCCTGTTTCACTGTCTTCCTTTGTGATAGACTGATTTTTTGTGGTGATAAATTTTGATTCCTTTCTCAAACAATAGTCTTATATAAAATCTATTTTAAGCGTACAATAACTTAACTTTAATTTAATAAAAAGCTCTATAATATTTTACTTGCTAACAAACGTTTTGTTAATAATATTGTCATTTAAATATTTTTATGCCATGTAACTATTAACATATATCTAATTATAATTATCTTTATTACTTTTATCCCTTAACTTTTATATTAGGATTAAAAATGATTTCTACACCACCATTGGAGGATCATAGCATTTTTTATTTGTCCATATATGAACCTAGTGTAGACTGGTATAAACACAGTTGAAATCAGCGTGGAAATTCCTCAAAAAACTAGGATTGGAGATCACATTCAACCCAGCTATTCCCCTTCTGAATATTTTTCCAGAAGAATTAAAAACACTATCCCACACATATATATGTGTGGAATCCAGAAAGAGCTATCAATCTGTCAGTCCTATCCGTGTCCAGGCTAGGTGAGGTTTCCTGCGTTTAAAGCAGAATGATTTGTAATGGCTAGATCTTGAAAGCAATGCAAATGCCCATCAGGTGAGGAATGGATAAAAATGAGTACTACTCAACCACAAAGAAAGAAAAACTGGGAACTTTCATAGCTAAATGAATGCAACTTTAGATGTTACTCCTAAGTGAAATAAACCAGACACACATATGTAAACATCATATTGTACTCCTAGTGTGAGACCCTAAAAGAGTAAGATCCAGAATGTACAATAGATATTGTAAAATGGGAAGAAATTTTGAAAATAAAGAGAAATTGGGATGGGGAATTAAAAGAAGAAAGAAGGAAGGAAAAAGCAAAAAAAACCCCACAACTATATATGTATATATTAGTTAAGACAGTTATATTACCAGTTTATCTTACATCACTGAAAAGAGAGGTTTGTGCTAATATTATTTGGATAATTAAATACCTATATCTTTTACTCTAAGTAACTAATTTAAAGATAATTGTATGTGATGCATTAACCATTGTTACTCCTCTACTAATTTCCTATGAAATTTTGTTTTACTTTTTCTTAAAATAAAAATTTAAAATTCATATACATACTTTTACAAGTGAAATTTATACTTTCATGGGTTATAATTTCATTTCAACTTGAAAATTTATACATAACACTGCATTAATTTAGAGATAAAGAGAGAGAAGTCAAAGATGTCTGCAAATATTTCAGCCTGAACAACTGGAAATATGCAATCTTTGTCATTCAAAATGATAAAATTTATAGAATGGAATAAATACTTAGTGAATTCACTTGAATACTTATTATATTTTTATGTGGGTGAAATGTTTGAGTGTGGATTTTAAAGAATAAGTCCAAGATAGAAATATAAAATTTGAGGGGCTGGAGATTTAGCTCAGTAGCATAAGGGCCTGCCTTACTAGTGCACGGTCTTGAGTTTGATCCCTGGTGCCAAAAATAAACAAATAAATAAATAAATAAAATTTTGAAATCATGAATAAAATAAATTCATACAGAATAGAACTGAGCTCTAGTGAAAGAAATTGTTCAAATATCAGAAAAATGAGAATACACCAAAAGAAAGAGAAGTAAATAGTGAAATGTAAGACAACCAGGAGAATATGGTGTTTTGGAAGCTAAGTGAAACTATTTTGAGAATGGAGTGATTAGTTGGTTTATGTTCTAATGATAGATCAAGTAAGATTATCCCTGAGAATTGGACACCATACTTGGCTACACTGAGAGTATTGTTGACTTGGATGACACAGTTTCAGTAAAGTTGTAGGAGTGAAATCCCAGCTCAAAAGAGTTATAGAAATAATGAGTGAGAGGAATTAAAACTGAATCTAAAAATTTTTTCATAAATTTTCCTCTGAAGGAGCCAGAAAAATGTTCCAAGAACTGGAAAAGAATACAGGGATGTTTAGGAAGGAGTTTTAATATTAATAGAATTAACTTTTATTAATTTTTAAATTTAAATAAGTTTATTTTGACCAATACACAAAACATAAATATTATACATACATATGGGTTAACATGATGTTTCTATACCTGTGTATAATGTGTAATGTTTGAATCAGATAAAATATTTTCTCAAACATTTGTCATTGTTTACCTTGAAAATGTTAAAAATCTCCTGTTATAACTTTTTGAAATATACAGTAAATTAGGTTTATCTACATTATATTATTGTGTAATAGCATGCCAGAACTTCTTACTCCTATTTTATTATTATTTAGTACCTATTGTTCAATTTTCCTCCGACTTTCCCTTCCCTTGTCTCTCAAGCCTAGGTATATATCATTCTACTCTCAAGTTTATGAGATCAAATTTTTAACATTCCACATGTGAGTGGATCATGTGGGGCTTGTGTATCTGTGCCTGGCTTATTTTTCTTATATGAATCTCCAAGTTCATGCATGTTAATGCAAATGAAAGGGTTTCATTCTTTTTAATTGATGATTAGTATTCTATTATGCATATGTATATCACAATTATAATCCTCAGACAGCTACATTGTTTACATTTCTTAGCTATTATGCATGCTGCTGCAATGGACATGGGAATGTAGATGTTTCTTTTTTGTATTTTTTATTCAATTGGCACAGTTTAGATATACATAATGATAACATTCATTATAGGGAATTTATACTTGAACATGATATATCTTCTTTCTTTTTTTCCGTTCTCCCCCCCCCCCTTTGGCTCTTTTGTCCCTCCCTATTTACAAACTCTTTGTTTCCATTTTTTTCATCTGTTCTTATTTTTCTTGCCCCTCATCCCCTACTTGGTTCATTCTCATTTGAACATTTCCTTCCCATTTCCTAATATCTATTATATGTTTTGGTCCTTATTTACACTTTAAGTTTTTCATGCCAGAAAAACAATGAGATATTTAGACATGTATATTTGATTTCTTTCACTTAAGTGTATACTCTCAAAAGGATTCCATTTAGTTAGAAATGTCTCAAGCTTATCTTTCTTTATGTTAGAATAGTACCATGTTATATAAAAAGAACACACCTTCAATATTCATTGATGAATATTTGGGCTGGTTGCAAGGTTTAGCTATTACAAACTGTGCTATGGGTGTGCATACATTGCTGTGGTGTGATGCTTTTAATTATTTTGGGAAGATACCAAGAAAGGGAATAGCTGGGTTGAATGGAATCACTAGATTAAGGTTTATTTTTATTTAAAGAAGGAAAAACAAAAAATGAAATACATGAAACACAACAAAAAAGAGATAAATATCAACCATAACAAAAACACAAAACAATAACAATATAGGCTTTCAAAATAAAGTTTTAGAAACTTAACAAGTATTGTTATTTTGCATAGTGATCTTCAAACCAGTTACTAAGATTACTAGAAGTAGACATGCAAAACTGATCTAATCCTATATGTTAACTGTTTTGTTCAAAGAACTTATAGAATTAGTAGTATAATCATCTTAGCTTCCTCAAATGTATATACATAAATTTCTATCATTTTTTCTTTTCCCTTCTTTTCTCCTTATAGTGTTGCTATAATCATGGGTGCACATATATCACTGTGATATGATGTTTCCATTTCATCTGAAAATATGCCCAGAAGCTATTTTTCCCCTATGAGCAGTTTTTTACCCTTTCATAATGTATTTTTTTAATATTTTGGATCTTATTTTCTCTTTCAATTTCTTACACTAGGGAAACAATATAACATTTACACATATGAGTTTGATTTGTTTTACTTATGAATATAGTCTCAAGTTGTATCCATTGATTTATAAAAGCCTCAAAGTGATCCTTCTTTAGAGCTGAGTAGTATTTCATTATACAAAAATACCACATTTTTTTTATCTATTCCTTGATTGATGGGCACTTGGATTATTTTGAAGATTTGGATGTTACAAATAGTGTTGCTGTAATCATGGGTGCACATATATCACTGTGATATGATGTTTTCAGTTCATCTGGGAATATGCCCAGAAGTGGAATAGCTGGATTAAATAGGACCTCCAATCGCAGCTTTTTGAGGATCTTCCACACTGATTTCCACAGGGGCTGCAAAGGACTACACTTTCATCAAGAGTACATAAGAGTTCCTGTTATCGTACTCCCTTTCTAGCATTTGTTGTTGGTTGTTTTCTTGATTCTGGCCATACTTTCTTGAGTGAGATGGAATCTCAGTGTTTTTTTAATTTGCATTTATCGAATGACCAATGATCCTGAACATTTTTCATGTATTTATTTGCCATTTGTATGTATTCAGCTGTGATATGTGCATTCATCTCAGATGTTCATGTTTGGATTGGGTCTTTGAAGTTTGGGGGTCTGATTTAATTAAATTATTTATATTTCTATATTTGAATCATTACTTACATTAGGGAAACTATTCGGTATTCACACATGCGAGATTGATTTATTTCACTTACGAGTATGGTCTCAAGCTGTGCCCATTTATTGATAAATAGAAACACCACAACTTTTTTATCCATTCCTCAGTTGATGGACACTTGGGTTGTTTCCAAGATCTGGAGATTACAAATTGTGCTGCTATAAACATAGGTGCACATATATCACTGTGGTATGATGCTTTCAGTTCTTCTGGGAATATGCCTAGAAGTGGAATAGCTGGAATAAATGGGATTTCCAGTCCCAACTTTTTGAGAAATCTCCAGACAGATCTCCACAAAGGCTGTACCAGTCTACACTCCCACCAGCAGTGCAGGAGAGTTCCTTTTTCCCCACAGCCTCTCCAGCATTTGTTGTCGGTTTTCTTGATCCTGGCCATTCTTTCAGGAGTGAGATGGTATCTCAGTGTGGTTTTAATTTGCATTTCTCTAATGACCAATGATGATGAGCATTTTTTCATGTATTTATTTGCCATTTGCATTTCTTCATCTGAGAATTGCATATTCATCTCAGATGCCCATTTTTGGATTGGATCTTTGAATTTCGGAGGTCTGAGTTTCTTTAATTCTTTATATGTTTTAGACAAGAGGCCCTTGTCTGAGAGAGAGTTCACTAAAATCTTTTCCCAGTTTGTGGGTTTTCTTTTCACTATGCTGGAGATTTCTTTTGACATGCAGAAACTTTTTAATAAGAAGTGGTCCCAGTTATTGATTCTGGGAAGTATTTCCCGTGCGGTTTGAGTCCTGTTCATGAATTCTTTACCTACTCCTATGTCTCCAAGGTTTCTACCTATTTTGTCTTCCAATGGATTTAGTGTTTCTGTTTTAATATTCAGATCTTTGACCCATTTAGATTTTAATTTAGTACATGGTGATAGACATGGTTCTAGCTTTAGTTTTCGGCAAATGGAGAGCCAGTTTTTCCAGCACCATTTATTAAAGAGACTGTCGTTCTTCCAGTGAACTTGCTTGGCTCCTTTATCAAAAATAAGGTGGTTGAGTGTGTTTGTAGTTGTGGTTGTATCTTCTAATCTATTCCACTGATCTTCAGCTCTGTTTTGATTCCAATACCATGTTGATTTTACTACTGTTGCTTTGTAGTATAACTTCAAGTCAGGGATTGTGATGCCTCCTGCTTTGTCTTTGCTGCTTAGAATTGCCTTTGCAATTCTAGGTCTCTTCTGGTTCCAGATGAAATTTAGGAGTGATTTCTCTAGATCTATAAGGTATGTTGATGGTATTTCTATTGGGATTGCATTGAATCTGTATAAGAGTTTTGGGAGAATGGCCATTTTCACAATGTTTGTTCTTCCTATCCATGAGCAAGGGATGTCTTTCCATTTTCTGAGATCATCTTCAATTTCCTTTTTCAGTGTATTATAATTTTCACTGTATAAGACTTTCACTTCTTTCGTAAGAGTAATTCCTAAATATTTCATTTTTTTGCTTGCTAATGTGAATAGTCCAGTTTCTCTTATTTCCCTCTCTGTAATTTTGTTGTTCGTGTATAGGAATGCTATTGATTTCTGAGTATTGATTTTGTATCCAGCCACATTACTGAATTTATTTATTGTATCTAAGAGTATTTCAATGGAGTTTAGGGGGTCTTCTATGTAGAGTATCATGTCATCTGCAAACAATGATAATTTAACTTCTTCTTTTCCTATCTTTACCCCTTTTATTTCTCTTTCTTGCCTAATTGCTCTGGCTAGTACTTCCAGTACTATATTAAATAGGAGTGGTGATGAAGGACATCCTTGTCTTGTACCCGATTTTAAAGTAAAGGCTTTCAATTTTTGGCCATTTAGTATGATGCTGGCTGTTGGTTTGTCATAAATGGCCTTTATTATATTGAGGTAAAGACCATTTATTCCAATTTTCTGTAAAGTTCTTATCATGAATAAGTGTTGGACCTTATCGAAGGCTTTTTCTGCATCTATAGAGATGATCATGTGATTCTTATTTTTGGCTTTATTGATATGGTGGATTACATTTATTGATTTGCGTATGTTGAACCATCCTTGCATTCCTGGGATGAATCCCACCTGGTCATGGTGTATAATCTTCTTGATGATTTGCTGGATCCTATTTGCCAATATTTTATTGAGGATTTTTGCATCTGTGTTCATTAGGGAGATCGGTCTATAGTTCTCTTTTATAGTTGGGTCTTTCTCAGGTTTTGGTACTAGAGTAATATTTGCTTCCAGGAATGACTTAGGAAGGATTGCTTCCCTTTCAATTTCATTGAATAGTTTGAGGAGTGTCGGCATTAGGTCTTCTTTATATTTCTTGTAGAATTCTGCAGTGAATCCATCTGGGCCTGGGCTCTTCTTGGTGGGCAAGGACCCAATTACATTCTCAATTTCATTAGCAGAGATTGGGTTATTCAACAGTTTTACATCCTCTTGATCTAGCTTTGGTACTTCATATGCTTCTAAGAATCTGTCTATTTCTTCTGTGTTATCAAACTTTTGAGAGTAGAGGTTTTCGAAATAGGTGTTGATGATCCTCTGTATTTCTATTGGGTCTGTAGTGATTTCTCCTTTTTCATTTCTTATTGCATGAATTTGAGCTTTTTCTTTCCTTTTTTTAATAAGGTTGGCTAGGGGCTTATCGATTTTATTTATTCTTTCAAAGAACCAACTCTTTGATTCGTTGATTCTTTGGATTGTTTTCTTAGTCTCTATTGCATTGATTTCTGCTCTGATTCTTATAATTTCCTCTCTTCTTTTGGCTTTGGGCTTGACTTGCTCTTCTTTTTCTAGCTGTTTGAGGTGTAGCATCAAGTTATTTACTTGTATTCGTTCTGTTTTCCTGATGTGGGAACTCAGTGCAATAAATTTTCCTCTCAGAACGGCTTTCATTGCATCCCGCAGATTCCGGTAAGTTGTATCCGCATTTTCATTTTCTTTTAGGTATTGTTTAATTTCTTCTTTAATTTCTTCTGTGACCCACTGATTACTCAAGAGTGTGTTATTTAGTTTCCATGTGTTTGCGGAATTTTTGCAGTATCCTTTGTCATTAATTTCTAATTTCAGAGCGCTATGATCCGATAATATGCAAGGGATGATTTCAACTCTTTTGCATTTGCTTAAATATGTTCTGTGAGCTAATATATGGTCTATTTTAGAAAATGATCCATGTACTGCTGAGAAGAATGTGTATTCTGATGTTGTTGGGTGGAACATTCTGTATATGTCTATCAAACCCATTTGTTCACAGGTGTGATTCAGTTCTGTTATTTCTTTGCTCATTTTCTGTCTGGTTGATCTGTCCCTTGGTGTCAATGGCGTATTAAGGTCTCCTGTTACAATTGTGTTACTGATAATTTGAGTTTTCATTTCTGTTAATAATTGTTTTATATAACTGGGTGCTCTGGAGTTTGGTGCGTATATATTTAAGATAGTTATCTCTTCCTCTTGGAGTTTTCCCCTTACGAGTATGTAGTGACCTTCTTTGTCCTTTATGGTCATTGTTGGTTTAAAGTTCACGTTGTCTGCAAACAGAATGGCTACTCCTGCCTTTTTTGGATTCCTGCTGCATGAAGAATTGTTTTCCATCCTTTGACTTTCAGTCTGTGAGTATCTTTCTGGGTTAGATGGGTTTCCTGTAAACAGAATATGGTTGGATTTTGTTTCTTGATCCATTCTGCTAGTCTGTTTCTTTTGATTGGTGCATTGAGACCATTTACATTAATGGTTATTACTGTTAAATGCTGGTTAATTGTAGGATTCTTATCTCTCTGCTGTTGCATCTTTATCTTTCGGTTCTGTTTAATTATTTGCTTTGCTTAGTGGTTTTTTCCTTTGTGTATCTAAACTGTCTTTCAATATTTTTTGCAGGGTTGGTTTGGTGTTCATGAAGTTCTTCAGCTGTTCTTTGTCATGGAAGTATCGTATTGCACCATCTATTTTGAATGATAGTTTTGCAGGATATATCAGTCTTGGTTGGAAATCATTTTGCTTTAGGATCTGGAATACTTCACTCCATGCTCTTCTTGACTTTATCGTTTGTGCTGAGAAGTCTGCTGTGATTCTGATAGGTTTTCCTTTATAAGTGATTTGTCTTTTCTCTCTGACAGCTTTTAATAATCTATTCTTGTGTTGGATTTCTGGGATGGTGACTATTATATGTCTGGGTGTAGTTTTATTTTGGTTATGACTGTTTGGAGTTCTATATGCTTCACTGATCCTGATGTCAGTTTCTGATCTCATGCTTGGGAAATTTTCAGCTATTACTTCTCTAAATATCCTCCTGACATCCTTCATGTTGTCTCCCTCTCTTTCATTAATCCCTATCATTCTTATGTTATTCTTCTTTGCATCGTCTTGCAGTTGTTGAATTGTTGTTTCCTGGTTCCTTGTTATTTTCAAAAGATCTTTCCTTTCCTGTTCACTAGCTGCAATCCTGTCTTCAAGGTCTGAAATTCTATCTTCACTTTCATTAAGGCAGTTTTTACAACTTTCAGTGGAGTTTTTTATTTCCTGTATATCTCTGTGCATCTGCATTATGTATTCTGTTTGTTTCTTATATTGCTCGTCTAGGGATTCTATCTTTTTGTTTAGTTTCTCCAATTTTTTATCTGTGTTTTCTTTAGATATATTTAGAATCTCTTTCATTTCTTTTATCATTTCTTCTTTTATCTGGGAGATTATTTCGAGTTTGAATTTCTTTAAAGCTTCCTGGAGTTGCTTGTCAATTTCAGTGGCTATTGTGTCCGATATATGAGGTGGATGGGATATATTTTCTTCTATATACATCGCTCCTAGGGTTTCTTGAGGTGGGCTGGAGGTTTGAGGTTGTAATTTGGTCTTTCGTTTTGTCATTTTCCTATATTTCTGTGTTTCAAGTGTTACTTGAAAGCTTCCTCAGGATCTGTTGAAAATCCCCTTCTATGTTTGGAGCTACTGGGACTCTGGCGCCACGCTACTCCAAGCCATTAGGCCTACAGAACCAGTGGCCCTCCTCTGCCTGCTCAGAACTCCGCAGTTCCAGACAAGCTGGGCCTCAGGGACACTGTGCGCCCACCTGCCCCTTGGAAGCTCCACAGTTCTTCAATCGCAGCCGGGTTAGGGTACTCACCACAGGCCGCAGTGCTTCAGGAACCTGTGGACCCTCCCTGGTTGCAGAGATATCCACAGTCCTCCAGACACGCAGAGAGGCCAATGAGGGCACCCCAGATCTGCCCAGCTCCTCCTCTGCAGACCTGTGGCCAGGCGCGGCAGCTAAACAGGCTGGGCTAGGCTGGTAGTGTGGGCCAGCCCACCTATTGGGAGCTCAGCAGGTCTCCAAATGAAGCCGGGAATGGGGAGGCTGATGTGGAAGCCTTAAACCCACCTCTCTCCTTCACTGCACCTGGAAGCCTGAGGGAACTCCAGCAGTCTGGGCGCAGAAATCCAGAGTCCTCCAGACACGCAGAGAGGCCAGTGAGGGCACCCCAGATCTGCCCAGCTCCTCCTCTGCAGACCTGTGGCCAGGCGCGGCCGAGGTCCCAATCTCTTGTCCTCTGGAGGACTCTGCCTGGGGTCCCAGACTGTGTGGACAGGCGAGAACTTCGCGTGTATACCTTTGGCAAATTAATTCATGCTTCTTAGTCTACAGTGTTCCAAGGTACTGTTAAATGATACTAAACAGAACTCAAGGAAAGTGATTGTATTTTAATGCAACTTCCAGCACATTCACATAAATATGTAATTGTGTGTGCATGTATGTTTTCAAAATAGGTCATAGATAGTAAAACTTGTACCCAGAAATTAAATGTGTATAATTTCATTTGATTCTGTACTTCTGATTAGAGATAATTCTAATAATACCATGAGTTTTGTCAAGAGATTCCAGCTCTACATTGATAGTATTGAGTTCTCTTCTTTTGGAATGCATTGTGTGCCAATATATGCCTGAGCGGTTTTAAATTGTGCTTTCAGTGAGTTATGTTAATGGAATTTAGTTATACTTTGTATTTTTGCATATGAATTTTTCAACCATTAATGTGAAATTTGGTCTACATTTTGAAAGGCAATTTGGCATGTGTTAAGTTATATCAAGGAAGATAAAATTTAATTTTACAGTTGATTAAGAGAGCTCTATAGGAACATAGATTCAGTGTTTTTGGCAGATAAAGTTATTATTTGGAGCAGGTACAGACAAAGACATGAGGACTTTTTGATATTTGGAATAATCTTAGAGTAGGATATTGAAAACAGTTTTCATCTTTCCTTGTCTTCCATTTTGTTGTCTCACTTATG
The DNA here is from genome assembly GCF_034190915.1 of Cavia porcellus. Classification (NCBI taxonomy): domain Eukaryota; kingdom Metazoa; phylum Chordata; class Mammalia; order Rodentia; family Caviidae; genus Cavia; species Cavia porcellus. The sequence goes on from NW_026947486.1 coordinate 49,963,287, forward strand.
GCCTGTCTAGGTGATCACTGTACACCAGATTTGATATACTCAATTCTAGTTATCTTTTATCCAGAATAAAAAGCGAGACTGAAGGAAATGTGGAGATATTGTCTCTGCTCAAAAAATTAATCAAATTTCTGTTCATAATATATTATTCTTAATAATTTTTCCTTTGGTTAAATGTGCTCATGAAAATTAAATTGAGTAGTTTATACAACAAATACTTTTGCTGATTCTTATTTTCCTTATAAGGACACAATAAACAGTCAGTCAAAAGGATGTTGAAGTTAAAGATTTTGTGGAATAACTAGACTAGGTATTTATTACTCATTACTTTTCATTTCTATTCTTAGGGACCAGTACCAGGTCAGGCTATTATAGATAGGTTAGACATATTTCAGGAGGCCATTAAAGTAGAGATTCACAGCATAGGAATTACAGTCTCCATGAGAAAATAAATCCAAATAATTCCCTTTGTTTCTTACAATAAAAATGCATTCAATAGTTTTTTATTAATCAATTCATTAAAAAATGTATAAAATGCCTGTTATTTGTTTAGAACGGGGATACAGTGGTATCCAAGATTATGCCTTATCCTTACGAAGCTTACATTCAAGAAGCAGAAGGAAGCAGAAAATAAGTAAATAAGATTACTTCAGATTATAAGTTGTATAAATAAAACAAAATAATATAATGTAATTAGAACTTAGGAGTAATATGCATTAAATGTGAAAATTAGAAAAAAAACTTGTTGACTAATAAGTTTAGACTAAAAACAGCAAAAATCCTTTCTCTGTATGGAAAATCTGAGAAAGAGCAAGATAACAACCTTAGGAGTAAAACAAAAGAGTGATAAATTCAAAGAAAGATACTCAACATCTGGGTGGATGAAATTTTTTGCAGAGATAGGTTTGTAGAGAATCATAAAGGACTAAGGTGGTATCTGGACATAGAGGGAAGTTCAGTTGACACTCTTAACGAATAAGTAAAACTTACTGATAGACTAAACAGGAAACATAAAGGAAAAGGAGGAATCAAAGAAAACTCCAAGGATTTGGGTTTGAGAAACTGGGTAGAAGAGTGGAAGAGGAGAAAAATTGGAAATGGTGTAAAAGACAGGTCAAAAATGTGGCTTTGACCAGGTTAATTGAGGATTCCTATTAGATATAAAACTGCAGATACTGAATATGTGGTTAGATAAGTGAGTTTGGATCTTGGTATGTATCAATTTGGTAGTACCAGGATATGAATATTATTTAATGTCATTATTTGACTTACATCCAGGTATAAATACAGAGCAAATCAAATAAAAAGAAATTATAAAATTTGGCAATGTGGAGATAGTCAATTGTCTTGACAAGCACAGTTTGAGCAAAGTGGTATAAATAGAAGCAAGCTTGACTTAGATTGAAAAGTTAAATAGGGGTGAAGAAGTCATGACAGTTATGGTAGCCAAGTTATCTGAGACGTTATACAAAACAAGGGACAAGGAAAAAAAGACAGTGGCTGGGAGAAAAGTGTGAGTTTAAGAGAAGCTTTGCATAATACACACCTCTATGTTAATAAGACAGATAATGGGACAAAAGTGTTTCTATAAGATAGAATAAGAATAATTCCATGAGTAATGTCCTTGAGGAAGCAAGATGATGGTGTGTGGAGAACAATGGAATTTGTCTTTGAGTAGAAACACTATAGAATATATATAGACAGACAGATAGAAAGATAGATAAATAGAAAGATAGATTGATGCAGGCATGTTAGCAAATTTTTGTATTGAGATGAAATAGTTCTCTTTCAATTATTGCTTTCTGAATAAAGTGAGACTATCAACTTGGAATAAAAAATATGTTTGAGGAGAGATGGAGTGGTAAAATAGATTTCCATGAGAATTGGAAAATTAATTAGGAAATGGTCGGATAAGTTGGTCAGTGCTTTTGTTTTTGAATCATAAATTTTAAAACTTTACCTTCATTTGAAAAACTCGTCTGGCCCTCCATACAGCAGTATAACCCTATTTAAAGATATTGCTGCCTTAAATGTGGCCTTTGTTGTGTGATAACTGAGAAAACTTCCTTAGGATTCAGGAAGAGAATAAGAGCAACTGCTTTGCCTGTGATTTCTAATATATGGAGTATGTAGTCAGGCTCTTATAGATAGGTTATACATACCTGTGTGTCTTCATGCCCATATTTTTGTTCTTTGAAATACTACCAGTGAATTCAAAAAACATGTATTGGTTTAGTTTTCTCAATCCACAGATTATCTTTTTTACTCTTTGATCATGAATGCAAATAAGCACCTTCTGATTTTCCTATGTTTGTGCCCAGCACATATCTGTATTTTTGTTCTTTGAATTTGTCAAGCTGGACTATGGGAGGACTAACATTATAATGAACATGTACCCCATGCCCTCATATCATCAACTACACTGTCAGTATGGAACAATACAATTCCCCATGATGTTTATTCATATTGAGGAGGATATTTTAGTTTTATGGAATACAATATAGAATAACAACTTTAATGTGAACAGCCATATGGACCACATTTCTGGATAATATGTGGAGGCTCATTTTTAGGTCCAACAATAATGACTTCAGAGTAAGTTGTTCAGGACAATCCTAGTATCTGCCTACTGTTTCCATATAAACATTAATAGATCACTTTCTCATTCTCCTAAGTGCTTTAGTGTGATAATAAAAGATACATATCCAAGATAATGAATCTATATTTATAGCCCCCTCAGTCACGTCACTTAAAGTGTTTATTTAAATATGAATTCTGGAGAAAACTGTTTTCACTGACCAGGTGCAATTCTTTCTTAACCATCACATGTTCTTAATGTTACATTTCTGTAATCATCACTATAACCACCATTGTTAAGGCCTTATCTTTAGAAATTGTTATCATTTTTGTTTTCTTCTGGCCCTGTCTTCTAGTGTATAATTTTTCACTCTTAACATTGACTAAAACATGTCTCTATAACTATCTAGTTAGATCAAATACTAGGTCTACCATACTGAATTCAACGTAGGCCAAAAATGTGGAAATGTGAGGTGTGCAGTAGGCCTTCATGCTAAGATACTCTGCTTCTCCCTGGAATCCTTTTCAAACAGTCACAGTGTTTAAGCTAACAAATCTGTATTTATGGCCTCCAAATCCAAATGTAGATAGGCCTTCTTCATCACAAAATATATACTATATTTTTTTTTTTTTGCCTAACAGAGAAAATAGCAGGCACTAAAGAAGGAGGATACATCATGAAAAGATAGGTAACACCTTTAGGAGCTAAGACACAGAATGGTCAGGGATTCTTGATTCTACCCACTATGACGTCAGAAAGCAAGCATCAAAATGACTGTAGGTAGAAGTGAAGAAATCATTTTTTCCTAGTCATGATTTTTTCTGCTGCCTTATTGTGGTTTTGCATTTTAATTTAAAGAAGATTGAAACATCAAAACGAAAACTAAAGCACAAGAACAAAAGAAAGTTCTAAACTATGGATAAGAAATATTTGGTATGTCTTATATAAATATCTATTTCTATCAGGTAGGCTTTCCTCATGAAAACTACCCTCTAACTTCAGTTTAACATTATCATCAGTCCAAGATTCCCTACCCCTTAAAGGGGAGTTTATTGGTATGAGCTGAAAATTAGGAAGGGGTCAGGATATAAGTTTCACGTATTATTTAATTTTTTTTTTAAAGGCAAAAAATTGCTTAATTCTTAAAAAATCATAGTTTTATGGACAGCATCAAATTTCCCCGTGTTAAAATACCAAAGAAACAGAGGATCGTGGGAAGATGGTGGATTGATAGGTGGCAGGGTAGAGAGCCTATTTGGAAGAAAACAAGAGACAATATGATAGGCCTGGGGGCTGGGGATTTAGCTTAGTGGCATAAGCGCCTGCCTTGCAAGCAGGCAGTTGTGAGTTCAATCCCTGGTACCGATAAAAAGGAAAAAGACAAACAAAAATGATAGGCCTAGAAGGTCTCTGGTTGTCTTGCTTTGAAATCCTTATTTCTTAAGTTGTTTTCTTATGATCTATTTTGTTCTGTTTGATTTTACCCTCTTTAAAATAAAAAATAATATGAGGAAAAAATAAAATACCAAAGAAACTATGTAAAAGTACCCACAATTTTCAAGTGGATCCAACAAAGTAGTTGTATCACAATGGTATGCATCTTCCCATAATTGGTATGGCTATATGAATAGGTTCTGTGTAGACTGGGATTTGTTCTTTTATGCCTCATGTATTTGTTAAAATATCAATTCCTTGCTTTATTTATTGTACTGCTACAATTCTTTCTTTGCTCTTGTACTTCAGGATAGTCATTAAATAATAACTCTTTGTCAACTGATTTTCATGAATTAGTTTTTCTTCAAATCTCTCTACAGTATGTTACAGCTGTTTGATGCTGAAGCTTTCTTCAGCCTCAATTTGCTCTGCCTGAGTTATTTTTCCAGCTTCATTTTTCTCTAGCAAATTTTGAATATGATAGTGGAAATGGTGGTTTAAGTTTAATTCTTTTATTTGAAAGGGTTACTTATTGCTTAGAGTGTGATTGAAATGTATCTTCCCTACATGTCCCCTATTCCCATCTCTGTCTCTGTATAGATAATGGATAGATGCATGGATAAATAGATGGATGGATGGATGGATGTATGGATGGATAGATAGGTAGAGAAACTTGCAAAGCCCTTGATATATGCATAATATTTTTTATTTTAGTAATTGCCTTTGTCATTTTGCAAGAATAGACCTAAGTGTCTCGTATTTAACTATTCATATGTATAATCAATACAATAATTTTAAAAGGGGTATATCATACATTGAATTTCAAATCTCCTCAAAATCATGACTAACCTTCTTCCTTTTCCCCTTAAATAATCTATATTAAGTGTCCTGGGAGCTCGTCCAGGCAGGGGATCCTTCCTGGAATTCCGGCACATCCATCATCACAATTCCTTGAAAGAAATTACAAGTAAGCTATCTCTTAAAAGGAAATTAAAGCTTGTAAATTCTATAAAAAGGAAGCAACATCTCACTTGGAAAGAAATTTGTTGGACAATTTTATGTAATTTTTAATAAGAGGTAGGTTTGTATAAAGAAAAGGACATAATCAGTGATAATGTTTCCCACTGTTAATATTTATATAATTGTGCTCCTGCAAGGGCAAAAGATAACCCTTTAATATATTTCCTAAGAAAAAGTCAGCAAGGATCAAAATTAATCTATAATACTTTCTAAATTATACTTTTTCTTAATTTAAGATCACAAATTTCACAGACATTCAGAGAAAGAACATAGGAACTATTCCCTAGCAAAAACCTAGTTTTAATGAGAATCAGAATAAAAGTATAATAGTCTACTTTTTTCCAATTTTATGAGGATGATCTTGCTTTATTTTGTGTCCTATGTAAATCTAATGTGTTTTTGAATGATTTCATACAGCATATAGTAATATAATTACAACAGTATATGCGATCAAATTATTTATACTATATGAATGTTTGACTTTTTAAAGTATCCTAACACATTACTGTTAATTTTCATTTAAAGTAGCTTTCCGATTTACGAGAACAAAGAGAACAATCTTTACAACTATATACCTCATAATTGGGACAGCTTTTGGGGAACAACTAAACCTGAAGTAAATTATGGAAACAAGCATTCTTCAAATGTACACATGAAGCCACTATTCGTATGTATCATGTATCTCCATGTTTATCTACAGTTGTATTACCAGAAATCAATATTTTATTATTGAAAAAATTACGTGACTGTCAATCCAAATAATGATTTCAGAATTTTCCATTATATGACTATCATTACTGTTTCATTTTGAAAATAAGATTAGGAAATATGGTCGATGGTACAGTGTATACATTTATATATAGTAATGTACATATATAAGTATAGGTCTATACAATGTATTTTTATAAATTGTCTATATTAATGTTTAATATATTAAATAAAAATTTGAAGTTTATAATTTTTAGAAGGGAAACGTGAGATAAAAGGAAGACCAGTTAGCTACATGTTACTAATTCAGAGGTGAAACTGGTCTTATGTTATTATAGTCATTAAATTGTCATAACTCACTACGTTTTTTAGGGTGTAGTTCGTGTACTATAAAATTCTAATGTGTCTAGTGTACACTAACTATTGCATTGGTCAACTTAATGTTGAATACTACTTAAGTGCTGATCAATGATGACACACTAACAATTAACGCAAAGTGCAACCTGGCTTTCGTTGCTCAAGTGTTTAAAAATAAGGGAATAATTATGAGACAAATTGTCACCTTAAAGTTATCCTTATAAATTTTCTTGACAAATGTAACAAATTATTTAAATTGAACTAGTTAATAGTATTTATTAAAATAAGTTGTGTTTTTATTTGGAAAAGTAGAGAAGCCTTTGTACACCATGTGACAAAATAATACTTCCCACAAAAGTCCACCATGAATCAAGTGACCTCCGATAAGTTATGAAAATGCAATGTGGATTTTTAAGAATTTTAATTATTCAAAATTAAAAATTGCAAGGCCTGTGATTAAATAAAAATTATTTTTCCAATGTCTTTAGCACATGCTTGATGTCTTATCTATGTAGATCAGTAACAGAAAATAGAACTGGTGAAAAACTGGGAAATTTTGAGGTGTATATAAAATTTTGAAAGGGAAACAAGTAATAGTACAGAAATCTTTGTAAGTCAATACATGTGGAAATCCAAGGAGTGAAAACCTGAATAATTAAAATTAAAAAATGAAATGATTGTAAAGTAAAAGATGATTTTAGAGATGAAAAAGGGATTAGGAGAGAGGGGAGAAAGGGAAAAAAACTAATGTAGGAAAGAAAAATTAAAGTTTATTATGTGCAAGTAAAATATACCAACATGAAACCATTTCCCATATTACTAAGTGTCACTAATAAAATAAAATTTTGAAAAGAAATGCTGAAAGGATTATATTGAGAATGTGAAGTAGAAACTGGCTGAATTTGAATGCAGGCTGCTTCAGGATCAATTTAGATCTGTGTTTTAGTTTCCTATTGCTAAATAACATTTCCATACACTTAGCAACTTAAAACATCACATATTTAGTATGTCACAATTTCCGTAAGTCAGGAGTCTATATATGGCTTATTTGTGTCCACATCTCTGGATCTTACATGGTTGCAGTCAAGGTTTCAGGCAGTTGGCCTTGTCATCTGGAGTTTGGAACTTCTTCAAGTTTACATTGTTGGCATATTCCATTTGTTTGTGCTCTCCCATCAAAACTTGGTTATTGTTTAATTATTTTACTAAGGTATCATTCATGATATAATTCTTTTTTTTTCTGTTGTCTATTGGTCTGTATCTCACTTGACTTTGAAGTCACCCAGACCCAGGACACTCCTATAATATTCTTGTATCTTGAGTATCATTCATAATGCCTGCCACGGAATGGTGGTCAAAAAGTGTACATTTAAAATGTTTGAAGAAGGTCACCTGAGTAATGTTTCTAAATAAAAACAGATGGGTCTCAAAGGCCTACAGTATTCATATTTTATCAAATCTGTTTTCAAATGTTCATGACTATATTTTTTAAAGATCTCTGTAACAGAAAAATGCATTTGTATATTAAGATTTTTTTAATTGTCAAAAGGTAAAATTATGCTAAGGAAATGCAATTTTGAGCATGAACCTCCATCATAAAAATATTCTGTAACAGTGATTAAAGCTCTGAATATAAGATATAAATAATCTGTTATAACATGAAAACAATTATAGATGTAATTTAATATTTGTAATAAAATCATATCAAAATGAAAAAGGAAATGTTTCATAAAGGCCACAAGTTTAGTTTACCATAACACTGTAGTTGTAGTAACATTCATCATTGTGCAGTATCAGAGTATGAACTTTGGCACTATACAATGAGAAAAAAATATGTTTGACTTTTCTTATGTAAGTATCCTCCTGTAATATTTGCGTCTTTGTGTCAGAGTCTGAATTGCACAGTACCTAAAGTAGTCTAGAGATATTGCATCAGAAATAGAGTAATGATTATTTTAAAATAGCCAAAAATTCATTTATTGAAAGAAAATATTATTTTAATCATTATAAATTTATAATAGTGATAAAACAAATTTTAAAATTGCTAAATTAATATTTGCCCAGTTTTCCAATATATAAACATATCTAAATGATAGTAAATTTTTTACTAAATGTCATGTAATTATGTTTCATATTTTTATCTTCTTTGTAGGATCCCACTCCAGGAATTCCAAAATCAAGCTATAATCAACGAGAAAGACAACTTACTGAATATTTAAATCCTGAAGAGCCAGAAATGCCTCACAGAATAGGACGTGCCCAGATGAAAATGAACTACTAAGATCTCATCAGATAAAAAAATGTGATTATCTTATTATTTTAAAATATTCATGTAAGAACTTTGAAAAACTATGAATATGATTTATCTGTGCTCTACATTTCTTTATGCATTAATGCCATCCATTTTTGTCGTCATGCCTCAACTTTTTCTGCCTACACTCCCATGATCAAAAAACTGAATGTTCATTTCTGATATCCAGTTTCTTAGATTAATAAGAATGACAGATACATGTTATGTCCCCAAATCAGCATAATACTTGCTTATTTAAGCCATATATCTTTGCAAAGTGCTCAGCAAAATATGTATGTAATTGGTTACATATATCTTGCAGAGAATGAGTTCTTTAGAGTTATGCAATGAATTTAAATATCTGCACCAAATCATCAGTATATAATTAATAAATTTTATTTGAAATGTACAATTTGATTATAAATATATTCCCCAAAACAAAAATTTCATAAATGATTTCTACAAATTTAGTGGTATAATAGAATGATTCCAAGACCTGAGTTCTACCTTAACATTTTTCCTATCTTTTCTCATTCTTTCTTTTCTTCCTTTGTGTTTCCTTATTTAAAAGCCATGCTACACCAATTATGCACCATGCATTGGTTAGTTGTTATGGTACAAAGATAAATATGAGACAGTCCATAGAAGATAGTCTAGTACAAGACAGAGAAAAAAATCCATTTTTTAATTCAATGTGATAATGCAATGATAAAGATGTGTACAGTATAAGAAAATTGGAAACCAAAGGACTATTATCTAGCCTAGGAAAAAGTGTGTTGATACATCTCCTATCTTATGGTAGATAAAAGAAGTCTGGTTTTCTTTTTTTAAAGGTGATGTGCAAGCTATTATAAAACAATAAAGAGAAAATTTACTAAAGGAGAAGATGAGAGAGTTTTGAGATAAAGTTAATGAACAAAAAGCATAGAATATAAAATAATATGGAGCATGAAGAGAAGTTCAGATACTTCTGGAGGATAAAACTAAAGACAGTGAGTTACGAGGTTGAAGAGACAGCCAAATGTTCAATCATGTGGGTTTTTATATGCAATGTAAATGAACTTAAACGAAGTCTTATAGGTTATGACTCTGTGTTGGTTATTTTTTGTTACTTGATATAATACCTGAGGTTTAATCCTTTATTAAGAAAAGGGTTTTGGGGGCTGGGGATTTAGCTCAGCGGCATAAGCAGCCGTCATGCAAACAGGCATTCGTGAGTTCAATCCCCGGTATCAATTTAAAAAAAAAAAGTGTGGGGGGGGAGTTGTTTAGTGTATGATTCTGAAGGTTATAGGGTGTGGCTACGACATCTGCTAAGTTCTGCTGAGGGCCTTCTCACATCACAATGTGGCAGATACCATTAGGTAAAGTACATACATACTAGAGAAACATTGCATGACAATATAAGAATCAAGAGGCTGGCAAAGGATTGGGCTTGCTTTTTCTTACAGTAACTCATTCTTATGAGACTAATGTAATCCATGTGACCTAACCACCTTCCACTAGGCCTTAGCTCTTATAAGTCCTACCACTTCAGTACTACTACACTGGCAGCCACTCTTCCAGCACATGAATCTGTGGGGGACATTAACCTATAGGGGTCCATGCAGACAGTATCCAAGCCCTAGAATCCTCAGTTGAAAGAGTTAACAGAATCACGGTTGGATTTTATAATTTAGACTGATCACTGTAGTGGTTGTGTGGTAGACAGATTTGGAAGAGACAATATAAGAGGCAGAGCAACCAATGAGAAGGCAGAGGTGATGAGTCCTATAGCCAAAACACTGAAATGAATAATGGAAGGGCAGGTTGAAGAAATTTCTAGGAAGTAAATTTATAGAACAAGGGAGCTCTGAGATGTTACAAATGAGAGAAAAAAAGGAAAGGTTATTATGGTTGAAAGGTTATTATGGTTGAAAGGGTATTAGCACTACTCATGGATGTAGGTCACTCACAAGTCAACAGGTCAATAAGAAGTCTGGGCAGCAATGAACAATTTAGATGGAAAGGAGATTAATTACTACTACAGATCCATGACCTTCAGATTAATTGGACCATTAACACTTCCCAGAAATCTAAGCATGAGATAAATCCGTCTCCAGTACCAAACAGTGATTATTTTATTCCTTTCTTTTGACTTTTGACCCATTTTTATTTGCACATTCTCAGATGATTTCATTTTGTAAATTAAAAAAATAAATGGATGCCATCGAATGGAAAATCCTAAATCTATAAATAGTTTTTTACGCACCCTCTCATTTCATTATATCTCATGTCTTATTGCAGTGTTTTTGCTTGTTCTCTAAATTTCATCCACTTCACCCTTTGCTTGGACCTTGTTGCATCAATTATCTTCTTTTTTCATGATTATCTTAGATCTTTTCCTAATGAAAACAATAAAAATCTTTCAATGGAAACCATGAAAATGTGCCATCAAGTCCTCTAAGCAATGGTCCAATATACTGCATTCTGAAAGCTTTCCTGTGTTTGCTTTTCTCCTCTGTTCTCCAAGGCTGTTCTATATTATGCCTATTCATTTTCAACAGACTCCTTTGAAAGGTGACTTTGGCTTGAGGAATTCCTGATGATTTTTCTGAGCCTTCCTTAGACTGTATAGTAGACTTTAGGTCATTTCCTTATAACTTTTATTCCTACTTTCACCCACTATGGAATCTCCTTGCTTCCCCCACTATTTCTCACACAGGTGTTTCTGATAATAAAAAATATCTTTTCATAGCTTCATTCCATCATGATGTAGGGTTTGATTCTGGGAGAACCTTATGACACACACTTAACATTATATTTTTTTGAAACTCTTAGTTCACCATTATCTTTTTCTTCATAATCAAAATTCCAGAATGAGTTGCCTTTTCTTCATATAATTTTATTTGACTAATCCATCAACTCATACAAATTTAGCTTCAGTACTTATTACAGGATAAGTTCTACGAGTTCTACAGCTGAAACACTGAGAATAAAGAGTGGAAAGGCACCTTATTCAAATTTCTCTTTCCTTTGTGTCACAAAATCTAATGTGTAGGTCAGTATATTTAACTCTCATCAGCGTTCATCATCAATGACACCTACTGGAAACGCCCACTTTTGATTTTATCATGTTACATTGTCTCTATTTTTCTCTGTAACCCTCTGACTTCTCTTTTTCAATTTTTTTTCTGGCTTTCCCCACCCTGTTTAGTCCTACTAATTATTTGGAGGTAAGTCTTTTTTTCTTTATTCATACTTACTCTCCTTAATAAGCAATTTCACTTGAACCAATTGTTTTAATTACCACCTCTGATAATTCCCCAGTTGTTTTGTTTTGTTTTGCTGTCTTTGAGACAGGTATTGCCATCAGGTTAGGTGGGCATTGAGCTCACTTTGTATCCCAGGCTGGTCTTGAACTTGCAACGATCCTCCTGCTTCAGCCTACTGACTGCTGGGATTACAGGTGTGCATCATCACATCTAGCTCTACATATCTCCCCATTGTGTATCTGCAGTTTTGCCATCGTTCTGACGTTCCCACATGGTTACATCTCTACTTAGATATTTCAAAATCTTTGAAAACTCAGTTCTTCTGAAAGTTAGCTCATCTAGTTATTTGTGTCAGTTTCCTATAACTATTGCAACCAAATTACCAGAAGCTTGCTTTATAAGTCAAAGGTATTGTCTTACAGTTCTGAAGATCAGAAGTCTTATATGCATCTCACGGAGATAAAATCAACTGAGTATAGCTATATTCCTTCTTCCATAGGGTGAAGCTGTTACAGGCTGCCCACTGTCTTTGCCTCATGGTCTCTTCATCTATCTTCAAAGCTGGCAACAATAGCTTAAGTCTATCTCATATTTCATCACAGCAAATTCCTCTTTTGTGCCTATCTTCAACTTTTAAGAATTTCACAGTGCCCAATCAGACACTCAAGGAAAATCTCACTATTTTGAGGTGTGTTCATTCACATTAATTTCATCTGGAACTTTAATTCTCTTTTATATTTAAAGTAACACAAGTTTCAGTGAATAAACTCGGCCTGTTTGAGGAAAGTGAGTTATTTTAATTAACACATCATTAAAGTTTGCAATTTGAAAGCCATCATTTATGCCTTAATATCTTAAGTACCTTGTCAGCAGTATAGTTGTGTGGAAGAAAGGAAAAAAAATGATTGCAAGTTCTTTATTAGAAAGGTTTAGTTAACGATTACTTTTTTACTAGAAAGTTTGCTGCTAGTCCAAGTTCTCAAGAATAACATCTTTCCCAAATGAGTGACACCACATGGAATTTAAGCTTGCGTGTCTGGGGGTCTGGGGATATAGCTCAATGGCACAAGCCCCTGCCTGGTAAGTGTGAGGTTGTGAGATTAATGCCCGATACCAAAAGAAAAAAATGCCAGTAAGATTGTGTGTCTGATTTATTTCACTCAGCATATTTTTGAGGTACATCGATTTCCCTACAAATGTCTCAAAGTTATCCTTCTTTAAAACTGAGATATATTCCATTATATAACTGATACCATATATTCTGAGTACAAACAAAAGTAAAATAAGGGATGGATACAAGGAAACAAGGAAACATATTTTACAAATGGGAAATATCTAAAAGACTAAGAATGAAGTGAGAGAAGGAAGATCACTGGAAATAAAAATATTTAAGACATGTCATTACAGGTCTCAAATACCCACAATGAATGTAAAAATTATATTTAATAAACATAAGCTAAGAAGAATAATAACAATGAGAATGAAAATAAGGAAAGGGGATTTAGAGATGGAAATCCTTCTGCATAGCTTCTCGAAGGATAGGATTACAGACATGTGTGACCATGCCCAGCTCTCTGAAAGAATTCTTGAGTCATTGGAGAATTCTATGAAAGTCACATAGTTTATAAAATAAGCAGATTTCAGGTTGCTGACAGTTATCTCTACTCATACTGACAGTCATATAGGTCTAGACCTTGGGTGGTAGTGTTTCTGTATGTGTTTAATGCATTACCGTAGCAGGCTTGAGCCAGCTCCTATACATTGAAGAAAGAATGCATATTCAGTGTTCAGTGCATTGTTCTCTTGATGCTGAGACTATCCTAAGAACAAAGTCTGGGTGGATAGAGATGTGTCTGTCCATAAAGAATGATTCTCAAGTTGTCAGAGGTATTTGCTATAAATGCTGGTATCAGAATAGGGAAAGACTCAGAATAGAGGAAATGTATTTGGGTAGAAAAAGGATGAGAAAGGATTGTAACTCTCTGCCTAGACTCAGAAACTCCTAACATTTTCTATAACTCCAAAACACTGGCCACCATGATATATTGAGGAAATGGGTACCTGCACTATTAGTTTGGGGCTAGAAAAAAAATGAATATAAAATGGTAAAACTGAAATCTTAAGATTGAGTGAGGACTCCAGCACCTGACTCCTTGAAGACAAAATAACGGGCTGGAAGAATCTCAGTGGGGCAGAAGGATGGAATAGAACTGCATGAAATTTGAATATGATGTCAGACAAAATGTTCAGCTGCTTTGGAGAGAAGTTCTAGAGCTGAATTTCCCTTGCAGGAAACAATGGAACCAGGGTATCTGTCACCCTGTATTAGTGGCAAAATGCCCAATACCCACTCCTTACAGGAGAAGTTTATGTTGACTCAGCTACAATGAGTTCAGTCCATAGTTGACTGATTTCAAACCAGAAAGAGCATGATGGAAGGGACACCTGGAGAAAAACTGCTCATATGGTGACTGAGAGGCAGAGAAAGGAGAACCTGGGGATAAGAATACACATTTGGATCATGCATCATGTGCCTAGTAACCAGGTCCTATCTGGAACAGTAAAGTTAACTATGAACCCATTGATGGACTAATCCACTGACAGGTATAGTGTCACCATGTTTCAATAACCTTCCAAAAGCATCACCTTTGAACAAGAGGTTTTTGTACATTTTATGTTTGAAAAAATCACACCCCTAATTCAAACACTGATTCTGTGTGCCTATCCTCCCTCCAATCTACTCAGAGGCATTCAGAATAATCATAGCAATACACAGACACTGGCCATCTACACCTACAAATATGTAGTCTTGAAATGGATAGACTTCAAAACATACTCAGAACCTTCCCAAGGAAAATGAGACAATTTTCTGGTGCCTCATTACTAAATACTGAAGACACTGAATCAGTAGTTGGGAGCTGATCTGACCATCGGTGGACTTACTCCATTACTCATCAACAGTCACAGAAAGGTAGAGGTAGGCATGTTCCCTGATCAAAATGGCATCTCTTACTGGGATAGTGGTGGAGATCTTTAGGCTAAAATTTTAAAACAATTTTCACACCCTCTTTTTATCAGGTAAGAGGCAAGAAGTGACTCCAGAATGAATACTGCCACAAACAGGACTATCAGACCCAGTGTTTTAAAAATGTTTTTCATTGTACATGTTGAGTGGGGAGTGGGGATCTGTTTATGAGTGTTACGTTTACTTCTATAATGTCTTATATCATGTTCCACTACAATGACAATAATTTCATAGGGTTTGTTTGTGTGTCTGTTAGTTCATTAACTAGGTTCAATATAGCCATCTTCTCTTTCTTTCCACTTATACTCCCTCCCCATTTCTTCTTTCTTTACTTTTTCTCACATACCCACTCAAAATTTCCCCTTTTTTCTTATGTATAGACATTAATGTTAATTTTTCTTTTTATATTTCTCTCTTTTTTTGTATGTAAGGATATATATATATATATATATATATATATATATATATATATGTTTGCAAATGTGTTTGAGTGTTAGTTGTTGGTTTTGCTCCTATAGTGCATTACTTCGCTTTGTCAGCTTTTGCTAGTTTATTAGCTGGATTCAATCTCTCTATATCTTCTCTTACTTTCCATTTACTTTCCCATCCCCACTCTTTTTTCTTTCTTTTCTCTCACATAACCTCTCATTCTCTCTCCATTCCTGCCTCTTAACTGTTATGTACATATTATCACTAAGTTATTTAACTTCATTCCTTTTCAGTTTTTATCTTTTATGTTTGTTCTTCTTTCTTAAATTCTTTCTATTTTTTCCTAGTCTATTTTACCCTTTATTATTCCTTTATGTGTGTTAGTGAAACAGAAAATAACTTTTAAACGTCTTAAATTAAAATCTGATATGTGATTGGTTTTTGGATGTTGATATTGGAGTCATTCGCTCCTCACAGTGCAGTGCTGGATATTGAACTTAGCATTTTGATTAGACTAAGTGAATGCTTCTATGCTGAGTCATACCCAAAGCCAAAGGCACATCTACTAAGGAAATTTCTGCACAATACATTTAGGTCTTTCCACTTTGATTGATGTACACCTGAAACACAGAAACATAAGAATAATGAGAAAACAAGACAATAATATGCCTCCTAAAGTTAATAACTCTCCAAAAGCTCATGCCCAGATAAATGAAGTAAATGAAATTCTAGACAAATTATGTAAAAAGCCCTAAAATAAAATGACAATAAACATCTAAAGAAATTAAGAAACATAATGGAAGATATGAAAGATAACTTCAATAAAGAGATAGAAGTATGAATAAGAATCAAACAGAAATACTAAATATGAAAAAATAAGGTAAATACATGAAATGAAATTTTCTACAATACACATGATGAATCACAAAAAAGAACATCAAGTTTTGAAGACAAAGTGATCATAGTAGAACATTTAGTGAGTAAAAATGAAAAAAGAACAAGAAACAATAAAAAGGTTTCCAAGAGCTCCTACAATGCTAAAATAATATATATATATATATATATATATATATATATATATATATATGAATCATAGACCTTTTCAGGGTTGTATAGTACAGGTTACAACATAAAAATTTACTACCTGGAAGTATAGCAGAAAATTTCCTACGCTTTTGGAATGATATGGATATACAGGCAAATAAACATGACTAGAAAAGAACTTCTCTATGACTCACCATACTACAAATGTCAGAAATTTAGAACAAAGGATATTAAATGCTGTTAGAGAGAAGCACCGAGTCAGTTATAAGGGAAATACTATCAGAATATCAACAGATTTATCAATAAAATATTTAAAGTTCAAAAGGGCTTGGAATGCATTTTTTCAAGCCTTGAAAGAAAATAATTGCCAACCAACATTACTGTTTCTGCAATGCTATACATTCACATAGAAAAATATATGGAGGCTTTCTTTGATAAACCAGTATTACAGAAAGTATTTAAGAGATATTGAACAGATATGATAAGGATAATAACACAATAAGTCCAAGAGGAAGAAAAATACCAATGAAAGAGTAGTTGCATGAATAAGAAAAACAAATTTATGAAACACTGGAAAAAATAATAACAAGAGTTACCAAACACCTTTTAAATAATGATTCTCTCTGCAAAGGGTCTTAACTCTCCATTTAGAAAGTAGAATGACAGATTGGATCAAAAAACAAGACCTGCCCATATGTTTCTTGCAAGAAACAATTTATCTGTAAAGATATCAAGCCAAGTCAGAAGAGACTAAGAAGATCACCATATACTGGTAAAGGAAGCAGTTCATTAAGAAGTGATAATGATTATAAACATATGTGCACCAAACACTGGCATACTCAATATTACAACACAACACTGTTTGATATAGAAAAGCAAATAGAGTCTGAGGTGAGAATTGGAGCCCATGGTGAGAACAAAGAAAAGGAGTTGAATGCAGAAGAGGGAGATGACAAATGGCACTTGCTTCGAATCCCAGCTTGCAATATGGGAGCCGGATCAAACCTACAAAGGTACATTGACCACAAGTGACACCAAAATACTCCATGAAGAAACACGTAAGTGGAAGGGAACAGTGAATGCAGCAGGCTTCAATGCATGGTGAGTGTTTATAATTTAAACATCCCTAGGAGAGGTCAACTAATTAGTTGCAATTCTGGAAAGGGAACAATTGAATTTAGGACTCAGAATTGCAGTGGGTTTGCTCTATGTCAGGGATCCAAGTATAAGGATAAAACAGTCATGAGAGACACATGAGGATCAGGGAGTTGAGTTCAGGATGGTAAGAGTCATCCAGTGTGTCATGCCTGAGCAACTCAGATCCCAGCTTCACAGCCAAAAACCAGGACCAGCCTTAACTTCAGTGCAGTTAAAATCACAGGCTGGTTTGGATTATCCAACATCCCACCATAATTATATTGCAGAATTGGTGAGATCAAGCAAAACACACATGGGCTCTGTATGTCCTCTTTGTCTATTAGGAACAGCAGAAACATGCCCTGAGGTTGAATTTTTTTCAATCTTTCTTTGCTGATTTTATTTCTTTTCCTTCATTGTTTGTTCTTCTTTCTAATGCATATGAACATTGTTTCTATTATTTTTGTTTTGTTCTGTACTTGCTTTTGTTTTCTTCCTTCCTTCCTTCTTTCTTTCTTCCCTATATTTTTCACTGTTTTCCCAAAGTCTGTGTAATTTTCCTTTCTCCTTCACATTTGTTTCTAATATTTTTCTCTTCCATTTCTCTGTTTTTTCCCCTTTCCCATTTAAAATTTTCTCCTGTTAGGTTAAAGTCGCTCTAAAGAGAGGGAGGAAAAAAAAAAGAGCTCTAACGGATATAACAGCAAGTGTGTTTAGGGGTGTTAAATAGCTGACTATATTAATGTTTTTGGATCATTGAACACAGCTGTTTGCAGTCTCTCTGTTTGAATGTCTACTTTGTATTCTTTGATACTGTGATTTGAGCAACTATTTCCAAGATGATAATATGTAATCTATTAACAGGTGATTTCTTACTGTTATTTTTTTTTTGTAGTTCTGTATTATGTGTAACCTTACACTGCTTTGTTTTGTTTTGTGTTTTTCTCTTTTTCCTCTTAAATAAAAAAAAAAAAGAAAATACTATAAAAAAAGAGGATACTTACTGTATGTAATTTTCTGTTTTGTGTGTCATTTTGTTATACAACCACAAATTGTGTTCATATGGTTAAAAGTTGCAAAATAATAGTTATTACAAATTGTCATTTTTTGAGGCTGTGCTTAACATTTTTGTTATTACTCTTTATATTATTTTAGCCAAGGAAATGCAGTTGTTCTAACCAGTTGTTTTTTCTTGTACACCAATACTGAGTTTGCTTGAGTGTCATAAACAACACTATACACCAGTACAAAAAAGGGGCTAGGAAAAATAGGCAGTAGCTGCTCACCCCAAATAAATAGAAGAGAGAGTATCTTGCAACAGGCTCAAAAGTTAAAAGCCAACTACATCTCTAAAGAATAATATTCCCACAGAATTTCTTGACACTAATAATAAAGCTACCTACTGTAAGGAATTTTCAAGCATCAACACAGAAAATTTTTAAAAAGAAATAAAATTAGAAGATACAGAAACAAGCTGTTACCCCATACTTTCAGCTTGCCAAAGGAAAATCCAGTAGACACTGACATGGAACAATTTGAAAGTCACCCACTAGAAATCTCTGAACTAGTAACAATGGAAGTAATAAAAGAAAAAAAATAATGCTCTTGAAAAAGACATATGGAAAATAATTTCTCAGATAATAAAAGAGATGATGACCATAATTAAGGACATGGTTAGTAAATCTAGAGTACACAAAATTTTTTAAAAAAAAATATGATAGCTTAGAAAAAATGATGGAGACTGTAAATTCATATAATAGGAAATAAATGTTGAAACATTTTCTTGAAACAGATTCAAACATATATCAAGGGAATTAAAAGTTCTATTAAAATATATGCAGCAGAATGAGGTTTGTGGTTAGTGATCATGAAAATAAAGTCTTCTTAAATATAGCAAGTGATCGCACAAAAACTATTGCTAGATGATGCAAATAAGAATAACATAATGCTATATTGGAATGTAATTTCCAAAAAAGCAGGAGATAATGTACACAATATAAAAACCAATTCATAGAAGTAATGTCAAAAGCCTTGAAACTTGGAAAAAGAATGTGACATTCGGATAAGTGAGGCATATAGAATTCTGATTATCCATAACCAAAACAAATCTACACCAAGGCATACAGGAATCAGCATTCCAGAATTCAGCCCAAGAACTGAATATTGAAATCTATTATAGAAAAGAAGCAAATCGCTTATATGGGAAAGTGCATCAGACTTTCTCAAAACAAAACCTTGACTCAAGGAGGGCTTGCAATGAAGTACTTCAAATCCTGAAAGAAAATCTCCAAGCAAGATTAGCGCATACACTTGCCATGCAAAGAATACCTGAAGAAATTAATGACCAATAAACCAGCAATTCAATGTGTTCTGAAGGACATTTTAGAAAGTGATAATGATGACTAAAATTCCATAAAACCCAATAGAATAAATTGATCAGTCAGGTCATGCAATTAAACTGAGGGGAAAAAAGGAAACCAACAATACTTGTGAAGTGAACAATCCAGCAGGAAGTGATATCACACACACACACACACACACACACACACACCTATTATACCAATGTAACCAACTCTACAAAACCAGTATTTATGAATATGAAAAATTAAATAGGTATTAATACAACTCTAAAAGGTGACCTCCAACCCCACTGCTGCAAACAGATAGATCAACTAAAAAAAATCAGCAAATAAATATCAGAGTGGCACCAAAGCTTTGAATAAATGGACTTAATGGTTGTCTACATAGTGCACAGACACAGTCTCAGAATATCCATTCTTCTGAGATGTTCACAGGACTTTTCCCATAATAGCCAACATACTAGATCATAGAACATGCTCAGGTAAATTCAAACTGATTGAAATTATTCCATGGATATAATGAATTTGTAGCACAATGAAATTGGAAATCAATGGCAAAAGAAACTACAAAACTACTGCACAAACACATATTAATTATACAAATCCCCCTGCACACCCCGTGGTTCACAGATGAAATTAAAAAATAAATTAGACAATTTATATAATTACATATTAATGCCAATACATCATACCAGAACTTGTGGGATGCGATGAAAGTAGTCCTATGCAGGAAATTTATGGCAGTGAATTCCAACATCAGAAATACAGAGTGAGCTCAGGCAAACAACCTAACATTGAACCTCAAGTTTCTAGAAAAAGAAGACCATATCAAACCCAAATCTCATACAAATGCGGAAATTCTAAAGAACAAACTACAAATTCATGCAATTGAGACTGAGAAAACAATGCAAAGAATCAATGAGATGAATCATTGGGCCTTTGAAAGATTAATAAAATTGTTAAATCCTTAGCCAGCCCCCTTAGCCAGCGTTACAAAATAAAGGAAAGAAAAGACTCAAATCCTTGAGATTTGGAAATAAAAGGATGAAATCTGTAGAAATCCAGAAAGATCATCAGTATCTACTTTGAGAAGCTCTATTGTAATAAGATGTAAAACACAGAAGAAATGGACAGATATCTATGAATTATCAAAGCTGAATAAAGAAGACATAAAAATTCCAAATAACCCAATATCTGTCAATGAAACTCAAGATGCAATTAAAAACTACCAACAGAAAGGATGGGCCCTTGTTGTTTCACAGCTGAATTTTTCAAAAAAAATTTAAAAAACCCTAATGCTACTATTCTGCAAACACTGTAATGAAATTGAAATGGAAGCAATGCTCTCAAACTCATTCCTGGAAACAATCATTACCTTGATACAAAACCAGAGAAAAGTCCATACAGAACTACACGCCTATCTCACTTATCAACATAGATATAAAAATCCTCAATAAGATACTTGCAGCAAAATGCAATAAATCAGCAAGAAGACTCTACATCATGATCAATACAATTCATCCCAGGGATGCAGAGATGGTTCAGCATTCACAAATCAGTAAGTGTAGCACACTATAGTAAGAGAACAAGAGGCGAAAACCACATGATCATCTCAAGAAATGAAGAAAAACATAAAAAGTCTAACACACATTCATGATAAAACCCTACAGAAAATTGAAAATGATGGTCTTTATCTCAGTCTGATAAAAATCACCTCTGAAAAACCAATAACCAACATACTAAAAAGTTATAAACTGAAAGCTTTCAGTCTAAAATCAGAAGCAAGACAAAAATGTTCACTTTCACAACTCCTATTTGATGTAGTTTTAGAAGCATAAATCAGAGAAAATAGATAAGAGAAAGAAATAAATGGAATAACAATGAGAAAGAAAGAAATTTAATTACTATTATTTGCAGATAACATGATACTCTACACAGAAGATCTCAAAAACTCCAACAAAAGACTTCTGGATTTAGTGAGCATGTAAAATATTCTTTCTGTGATACAGGGCTTATACATATGGTACAGGCAATGTTAGCTATTATAGCAATGGACATATTTTATTGAGTACACAGGAGGCCCTGTTTCATTACAAGCCTTTTGGCCTCCCTGGTCATTTATTATTCACTTGTCTTCATCTCATCAGCCCTGTCGCTTGTGTGATCAGCAACAGCTGAGATGTCTCCTCCAGATCACCTTCAAAAAGTCTCTAAAATGTAGTCTGGTGGCTGCTGACTCCACCACAGGCTTGGAAATCTCCTATATCTACAGTCCCCTGTTTCAGAATAGCACGCACCATAGTGTTCCATTGTCTCCTAATATACAACCATATCCTCTTCACTGTGATATTAGTTGTCCTAGGCCATTGAACTTTCCTGATTTTCCACAAAACTTGTACCTTAGGCTTACCCATAACAGCATCCTTCTGTGAATAGAGCTTTGACGGAGTTCTTTTGCTCTCTACAAGCAGACTTAAAACAATCATGTAAAGGTAGAAAGATCTAATTGTGCCTCTAGAGGTATTTTACTTTTCCTATTTTTGTAGTTTTGTTTTTAAAGAAAGGTGTGCACACTGCACAAAGGCTGAGTCCTTAGGATTATTAAGGAATTTCTGAAACTTAACAAAGTAACAAGAATAATGATGCTGACATATGAAGGTCTATTATCAGTCTGTATCAAGTGAGGGACTCTCATAACAGCAAAGGCAGATAAATAATGCTTTTGAATTTGTCCAACCTTTTGCTCCCAAGGCAGGTGGCATGAATCATATGAGAATAAGAATCTATAAAGACATGAACATATTGCAACTGCCCAATGGATGAGATGTAAGTAACATCTGTTTGCCAAATTTAAACCACCAATGAATCAGCTTGTTTGCTATCAAATGCTAAAATCCCAGTAATTTGAATAGGACCTACTATGTGCAATATAAAATGTACCAGCTCAGCTTTAAATCACCCTTTAAAAGCTGAGAAATAGTTAATATTGCAATGGGAGCAGTGAGTTTAACTATTATAATTTCATCTAGATTTCCAACACTTTGAAATATAAAGTACAGCCAGAAGACTGTTATTTTCTAATAACCAATGTTGTTTTAGTACTGTATCCCAGTAGAATATTAACAGACAAAAGTTTTATAGTTTACAGAGAGCTTGAAATTAAGTATTTCACTTAAGATTATAGTATTTTAACATAGAAACCATGAGGCATTATTTTCATAATACAATCAAATGCCCATCTTGGTATAAAATAACTTTTTCAGTCTGTCATATCTATCTAGTACTTAAAGAAGCTCTCATGTAATTCGTTGGCATGTCATCGAAGATGTCTGTGACACTGTCTGGATTTCTAAACCTGAGGTTTTCAAGTACAGTGACACACATAACACTTAAGTCTTCTTTTTAAAAAAAACTATAATGTAACAGGTAGTCTTATGTTGCTTTGACATATATCTCTTATCTCAAGTAGCGGGGGAGCAAGAGAAAGGCAGGTATCTGTCTAGAAAAAACACTATCAACATGAACAACTTGAATTTTACCTTTTAGAGGATCTATATATTCAGTAGGATTGATTACATTTAGTACACTATGAAACTAGCAATAATAAATATCATAGATATACTTAAACCTTTGTCTCTTAATTTAGTCTTGTACCAAGAGCATCCTGTAATGCACTCTTATTGTTTTACTCACAGAAAACGTTTGATGATAATCAACATAAACATATTACAACAATATGCTTATCAATGTTTATTGGAATGTGTCTTCATTAAGGTTATGGAAATTATTAGGGTCCTATTAGTGAGTGAAGACTGGAAGAAAATATTCCCAGTCTTTGCCCTGTTATTCCACAAGATGGGTCCTCTCCAACAGTTTCACTCAGCCTAAGGGATCTCCATTAATTAATTTTAACAATCTTTATGAAATAATATTATCAAATTACAGAATTAACAAATTAATTTGACCAATGAAAGATTTCTGAGGTAATGTACATGGACAAAAATATACATTGTATTTGTAAAACCAGTCTTGACATCATTTCAATCAGCTTGCAACCTGGGTGTAAGCATATCCTTAATGCTAATGACGTTTGTCTATAAGCCAACTTAAGTTATAGACAAATAGTTTAAAAATCCAAAAAGGCAAAAAGAAGAAAATATTTGTTGAGCTCAGACAAAACACCTGTAAGTACGTTAACTGGTTATATATTGTACAGATGGACAAACAGATGTAAAACAATTTGTTTCTAAAATCAGAGTCCAATCAGATGTACAGGTCAATCAGATGTTCTTGTAGGTCAATTAACAGGGAACCAGAGGAAATAAAAACCTTTTACTTATAATCAATATTTTCTTCTGTATTTTATTTTATCTTAAGAATTTTAGCAACTCCATATCTTCTTCTTCATTTAGCTCTGGTTCAGTTATCTTTATATCTTCTGTCACCTACTCAGACCTTTTTCTTCTAATAAGATTTGTGGTATCACCCTCTGTAAAACTTAACATAGTTTGGTCCAGCATTGAACTTTTATAAAATTCAGTCCCTATAGTTTGACAAGCTTTTAAATAATTTCTAAGATTATTTTTGTGGCCCTGTTTGGCTCAAGAGACTGTTTATAGTCCTTATTTGCATTCAGAAAGCACAATTGTGACACTATAATATCAGCAATTTTGAATGAGCAATGCGGAATCTGTTTCCAGACAGTCTCATAAACATAGCAAGGAACTGAACCTTGGTCTCTCAGGAACTCTGTAAAATATGTAAAAAAAAAAAAAAAAAAAAAAAACTGAACTGGAGTGCTCTCTTCTGGAACTGTAGCCTATGCCTATTTCATTGTCAAACTTATTTGTTCATATGCTTCATTAGGATAAGTCAATTGACACATAAAAGCTGTATAAGGTCTTGTTCCCAGTAGCAAATCTTTTGTAATAGCTGACCTTCCAGCTGCCCTCTTCCTGCCTGCCTGTTTTGTGGAAAGCTCCTGAAGCTGAGCATTAAAATGAAGATATTGATCCTGCCAATGGATAAGAATAGACAAGATGTTTACTATCTGGTGTGGCCATACATAGAGTTCCCTAAAATGAGCTCAAAGAGCCCCAGTGTAAATAGGGTCATTGTACTCTAGTGGTCCTCGTACCTCAGCCTCCCAAGAAGCCAGGACTACAGGCACACACCACCATGCCCAGCATGGCCAAGGGAAGCAGAGAAAGCTAAGCAACTTTTCCACTACACAAATGTGCTACTAGCCCACCACAGACACCTAATTTCCCCTTGGCCTAGGTCCTGTACTACTGCTGCTGTCACCACCCCTCTGTCACCGCCATCCCCAGTGATGATCATCTCTCCAACTTGGGCACCCCGTGTCAATCTCTAAAATTTCTGGAGTTGTAAGCCCAAGAATGAATTTCATTACTTTCTTCATGATCTTTTCACTTACCCTGATGAGGGGGAGAAGTAGCAGTTGTGGCAATTGTTGCAACTTACTATGGTTCCAATACAGATTTCTTGAAACTCCATGTTGGAATGGAGTTCAGGGTAATCTTTTCTCCTCTAGTATGGACCATTTTCAATGTTTTTACCACTGTATCCCAATTCTCTGTGTCCAGAGTTCCTGCCTGTGGGAGCCATGGGTTAATCTTGATAATATCTTACAGCATTTTTGAAAGGTAAATAGGTACTGACTTGGAATCTTGCCTTTTTCAACAGCATACACAGAAACTGCACATAACTTTCTCCTTCTATTAACAAATTCTGCCCCATTATCCTGGTTAAAAAAAACCTTCCCATGGAATTCCTCCCTGTGTTCACCTTTTTGAACAGCGAGCTTCTGGATTTGCCCTGCAGAATCCCCCACAATCTATTTCTGCTCCTTTCCCACTCTGATGAGTTTTCTCCTTTGGGTCCCAGAGTCCTTATTGAGGTGCCAGTTACTGAGGTCTCTTCAGAACCTCAGATACCTGTGGGGAGGGAGTGATGGGGAATTAAGAATGACAAAGAGACAAATTTCAGAATACAAGGGGGACCAGGAATGATTTGTCTCTTTTGAATTTGCTTGACTGTCTCTGTGACTGACACACCTTCATTAGCTAGCAAGAAATTAAGGAGGAGGTGTAGCACATGTTTCATGGAAAACTAACTACAGAAAATCAGTGGATAAGGATTAAACAAATGAGGAGCCAGATTTCTGTAAACCTAAATGCCTATATTTTGACAACAGTTCTCAGCAGATGCTATCTTGTCTCAGGTGTGCAGGGTTAATAGCAGTCCCCAGTAGTCAGGTAGCATATGGCCTTCCATATGCCTCTCTGTTCCTGAAGCAAGATCATAGAAACCTTGGGACTACAGGGGCTTAAGTCACATTGGCAAGCCCCCCCCCCACACAATCTATCCCATAGTCTAGACCCCAAAAACATATCTAATATTTTGGGGAATCTAGAAGAAATGATAGAATTACTAGACACAAACTGACTTATTAAAAATCAAAACAAGAAGATTTAAAAACATTGGATAGACCAATAATAGGCAATGAGAGTTAGAAAGAAAACTAAATTGAACAACTATGAAATCCCAGAACCCAGTGCATTTATTACTAAATTCATCATGATGAAATTTGTTTCATTCCAGGGGGGACACAAGAATGACTCACAATATTTAAATCAATATATGCAGTATACCGGCAAATAGAATTAAGAATAAAAATTGCATGGTCACCTTAATAGATGCAGAAAAAGCTTTCAATATCTCTTCATGTTAAAACCCTTATGGGAAAAGTTGCAAAATAATCTAATTTTAAACTTACAGAAATCATACATAACAAATATACAGCCAGTGTCATAATATAAAACAGTATTTGCCCCCAAATCAGGAAGAAGATAAATATGTCCACTTTCACCACTACTATTCAAAATAGTCTGAAATTTTCACTACAGCAATAAGACAAGACTAAAAATTAAAAGGAATATGAAGAATATTATCTCATTTTCACATTATACTAGAAAACTTTTGTATGTGATAAATATATCAGTGGCAGAATACAAAATTCATGCAAAAAATCAAATGTTTCTGTACACAAACAACGAACATCTAAAGATATCAGGAAATTCTATTCAAAATAGCTTCAAAAATTAAGTAACAAAGAATCTACCTAACTAGAGAAGTAGAAGAGCACCTAACAAGGTAGTCAAAAAAACTTTAAAAAGAAAATCATAGAATACTGAGGAAAGATATTTGAAAAGACATTCAAAAATAAAAAGGCATGCCTTGTTTGTGGATTGGAAGAAATAATGTTGTTAAAATGGTCATGTTATCAAATACAGTGGTACTTTGGTTTAGGAACTTAATTCATTCCATGATTGGGGGAGATGACCTCATTTGTGTTTGTCTCTTGATGTGCAGTTCACAAACAGAAGCAAAATTTTGTGAAACACTTCTGTTTGTGAAATGGGTTTCCACAAACAGAAGCACTTGTGAAACAAGTTACCAATATATACTTTGTAGGCTCAGTATGATTTCTACAAAAATGTGAGCAACATTCACAGAACAGAATGTTGAAATTTATATGGAATTTAAAACTTCCCAGAATGACTAAAAATTCCAGAACTAAAAGAGCAAATTTAAAGCATCACAATAGTGATTTTCAATGTATATTACAAAGCCATATAAAAAACAAATATAGTATGGATACAAAAAAGAATAGCATGGGAGTAGAACACAAACAAACTCATGTATATATAGCTGTCTGATTTTTGACAAAGTGGCAAAAAAATACACTGGAGAAAAAACAACCTTTTAAATAAATGATTCTGGAAAAAATGGATATCCATGTCCAGAAGATTGAAACTAAATCTATCTCTCACCTTATACTAAAATCAAATCAAAATATATCAAAGACCTAGATATAAAAACAGAAAATTGATGAAAATAAAAACTTCAAAATTGATGAAATATAAAGAAAACACTTAAACCCAGATACACATATCAACACTTAAAATTTGATTATATCAAATTAAAAGATTCTACACTGCAAAGGAACAAGAGTGAAGAGACAATTGAGTGAGACAAAATATTTACCAACTACTCTTTGGCAGGATATTAATACCCAGCAGACATAAACAAAATAGGTTTAAAATTTTAACCTAATTTGTCTTAATTACTTCTCTCTCATTGCTGAAACAAAATACATGACACTAAAAGGTAAAGAGGAAATGTGTTTTATTTAATTTTATTTAAAGAAAGAAAAGAAAATTAAACAAAATACAAAAAACAAAAAAGTAGAATACAGAATTAAAAAAAATTAACATCATAAAATCAATATTTGATACATTACATAGTGTCATCTTAACAATAGTTGTTAAAGTTACAAAATTAAAGCACAAAAAGTGGCTAGATGTTCAAACATTGGCAGTGCAAGCCCTTCTGTTCAGTGATCTAAGAGAAATTTAGTAATATGAACATTGATCTTACACACTATGCATACCATTATATCCTTTAGAGCACTTTCTTCCCTTTCACTTTCACAATATTATGTCTATTATACTTTTACATCTATTATACTTCTATATCTATTATACTTCTTGGATATTATTATTCTATCCATTCTTATTTTTTTACACTAGGGAGACCATATGATATTTATTAATGTGACTCTTGTTCATTTTACTAATGAGGGTATTCTCAAGTTGACTCCATTTACCAATAAAGGCCTCAAAATCATCCATTTTATAGTAGCTGAATAGCATTCCATTGTATAAAAATACCATAATTTTTTCATCCATTCTGCAGTTGATGGGCATTTTGGTTGTTTCCAAGATTTAGCTATCACAAATCATGCTGCTATGAACATGGTTGCACATATATCACTGTGACATGACATTTTCAATTTTTCTGGGAAAGTACCCAGGAGAGGTTGAATGCAACTTTCAATCCTAGGTTTTCTGAGGAATCTCCATACTGATTTCCACAGTGGTTGCACCGGTCTACACTCCCACCAACAGTGGAGCAGTGTTCCTTTTTCCCCGCATCCTTCCCAACATTTGTTATCACTTGTTTTCTTCATGGCAGCCATTCTTTCTGGGGTGAGATGAAATGTCAATGCTGTTTTAAATTGCATTTCTCAAATGGCCAGTGATGAACATTTCTTCATATATGTATTTGCCATTTGTAATATCTTCATCTGAGAACTGTGTGTTCATCTCTGATGCCCATTTTTGGAGAGGGTCTTTGAATTTGGCAGGCTTGATGTTTTTCAGTTCTTTATATGTTCTGGATATAAGTCCTTTGTCTGAGGGATTGTTGGCTCAAATACTTTTCCATTCTATAGGTTTTCTTTTCACTTTGTTGGTGATTTATTTTGAAGTGCAAAAACTTTTAAATAATATGAGATCCCAGTTGTTGATTCTTTGAAGTTTTCCCCCCCACAGTTTGCATTTTATTCATGAATTTGTTTCCTACCCATACATCCCCAAGATTTTTACCTACCTTGTCTTCCAATAGATTTAGTGTTTCTGTTTTAATATTTAGGCCTTTGATCCATTTAGACTTTATTTTAGTGTATGGTGATAGGCATGGGTATATTTTCAGTCTTTGGCATGTGGAAAGCCAATTTTTCGAACATCATTTATTAAAAAGGCTTTTTTCCCCCAGTGAACATGTTTAGCTCCTTTGCTAAATCTAAGGTAGCTGAAGAGTCTTTGTAGTGACATTTGCATCTTCTAATCTGTTCCGTTGATCCTCAAGTCTATTTCTTTGCTTTTACCATGCTGATTTTAATACTATGTCTTTGTAGTATTGTTTTAAGTCAGGTATTGTGACCCCTCCTGTCTTGCCTATGTTACCCAGAATTGCCTTTGCTATTCTAGGTTTCTTCTTTTTCCTGATAAATTTTGGGAATATTTTTTCTAGATCTGTAAAGTATGTTAATGGTATTTTGATTAGGATTGCATTGAATCTGTATAGCAGTTTTGGCAGTATGGCCAATTTCACAATGTTGATTCTTCCTAGCCAAAAGCAAGGAATACCCTTCCATTTTCTAGTATAGTTTTCAGCATATAGGCCTTTTACATTCTTGGTTAGGCTGATTCCTAGGTATTTCATTTTTTTAGATGCTATTGTGAAAGGTAGTATTCCCATAATTTCTCTTTTGTGGAGATTTTGTTTAGGTACAGAAATGCTATTGATTTTTGAGTGTTGACTTTGTATCCGGCTATACTGCTGAATTTTTTCATTACCTGTAGTAGTCTGAGTAGAATTTTTGGGTCTCCTATGTAGAGTATCATATCATCTGCAAATAATGATGATTTAACTTCTTCTTTTCCTATTTGTATTCCTTTTACTTCTCCCTCTTGTCTGATGGCTCTGGATTATACTTGCAGAAATATATTGAAAAGGAGTGGTGATAGTGGACATCCTTATCTTGTTCCTGATTTTAGAGTGAAGGCTTTCAGTTTTTTTTCCATTTAGTATAATGTTGGCTATTGGTTTGTCATAGAAGGTCTTAATGAGATTGAGGTACACACTTTCTTTTCTGAATTTCTGTAAGGTTTTTATCATGAAAAGGTGTTGGACTTTATCAAAAGAGTTTTCTGTGTCTATTGAGATGATCAAGTGATTTTTATTTCTGGCTCTGTTGATGTGGTGCATTATATTCATTGATTTGCTTATGTTTAACCATCCCTGCATTCCTGGAATAAATCCCACTTGGTTGTGGTGTATCATCTTCTTTATGAATTGCTGTGCTCTATTTGCCAATATTTTATTGAGAATCTTTGCATCAATGTTTATTAGTGAGACTGGTCTATTGTTCTTTTTGGTTGGGTCTTTCGCTGGTTTTGCGATCAAAGTGATACTTGCCTCCAAAAATGAGATAAAGAGGACTGCTTCTCTTTCAATTTCATTGAAGAGTTTAAGAAGAATTGGCATTAAATCTTCTCTAACTTTTATAGAATTCAGATCTGAATCCTTCTGGACCTGAGTTTTTCTTCATTGGTAAGATTTTAATCACATTTTTGATTTGAGTAGCTAATATTCTGTTATTCAAAATTGTTAAATCTTCTTGATTGAGCTTTGGTAGTTCATATGATCCTAGAAATCTTTCCATTTCCTCTGTGTTTTCCACCGTATGGGAGTAGAGATTTTCAAAGTAGGTGTTTATGGTCTTTTGAATTTCCATGGAATCTGTAGTAATTTCTTTCTTTTTGGTCCTTATAGTGTGGATTTGAGTTTTTTCTTTCATTTTCTTGATAAAGTTAGCCAGGGGTTTATCAGATTTGTTTATTCTCTCAAGGAAAGTTCTTTGGTTCATTAATTCTTTGTATTGTTTTTATTGTTTCAATTGCATTGATTTTTGCCCTAATCTTTACAGTTTCCTCTCTTCTATGAGCATTGGGTTTGACTTGCTCTTCCTTTTCTAGAAGCTTGGGGTGCAGCATTATGTTATTTATTTGTGTTTGTTCCATTTACATTATGTGACTATTTATTGCTATATATCTCCCTCTTAGTACTGCTTTCATTGCACCCCATAGGTTATGGTATGTTGTATCTGCATTTTCATTGTATTGTAGATATTGTTTTATTTCTTCTTTAATTTAATCTGTAGCCCACTGGTTGTTCAGAAGGTTGTTATTTAATTTCCATGTACTCATGAAGGTTTTCCAGGAGTTTTTTTGCCATTGATTTCCAATTTTAGTGTGCTATGATCAGATGTAATGCATGGGATAATTTTGCTCCCTTTGCGTTTAGTTAAGAATGCTTTTTGGTTTAATATATGGTCTATTTTGGAGAATGTCCCATGTGCAGCTGAGAAGACTGTATATTCTGTTGTGGTTGGGTGGAACACTTTGTAAACATCCACTAAGTCCATTTGCTCACAGGTATGATTCAGTTCTGCTATTTCTTTGTAGACTTTTTGTCTAGTTGATCTATCTCTTTGTGACAATGGGGTGTTAAGTTATCCTATTCCAATTGTGTTCTTTTGCATTTGGCTTTTCATGGCCATTAGTATTTGTCTTACATAGTTGGGTGCTCCTGTATTTGGTGCATATATATTTAAAATTGTTAGCTTTTCATCTTGTAGGTTTCCACTTACAGGTACGTAGTGGCCTTTTTATGTCTTTAATCCTTTTAGGTTTGAAGTTCCACTTTATCTGCAAACAGAATAGCTACCCCTGCTTTTTTCTTGGTTCCTGTTGCATGGAATACTGTTTCTTTTAATAGGTGAATTGAGCCCATTTACATTTATGGATATCACTGATACATACTGGCTTGACTTTGCCATGTTCTGTTCCTATTGTTGATTTCCTGTTTTTCTCCCTTGTTTAATTTCTTGTCCAGCCTGGTGGTTTTCTTCTGTTATTGTTGTGGAGATTGTGGTTATTTTTATCTCTATGTAGCCTATCTTTCAGTACTCTTTCTTGAGTTAGTTTGGTGTACATGAATTTCTTCAGTTGCTCTTTGTCATGGAAGTATCTTGTTTCTCCATTAAATTCACCACACTTAGTGGAGACTGCTGAGGTCTTCTGTTTGGCTGAGGGGTTCCTGAGTCTTCCATCCAGCCAGCATGGTAATCCATTCTAGTCCGAGGTTGTGGGCTAAGGGATTGGATCCAAAAATCAACTGCAGTGCTAGGTCCAGAAGGCAGGTGGGTTCCCCAGGGGGCAGACCCATGGCAGCAGTCTGAGGTGGCCCAGGCCTGCTGGGGCATGCCAGGTGTTCTCAGCTGAGAGATGGGCCTGTGTCAGTAGTCCAAGATCTCCCAGGCAGGCTGGGGACTTCCCAGGTGTTCTCATCTGAGGGGCGGGTAAGTGGTGGAAATACGATGCTATCCAGGTGGGCCAGGGGCTTGCCAGGTGGTCTCACCTGAGGGGCAGGCCTGGGAAATGGTTTATTTAGCTCACAGTTTTTAGAGGTTTCAGCTCATAATTGGCTGGCTGCAAGGCAGGATGGTATGGCAGACAGGTATAGCACAGGAGAAACTGTTCATGGCAGACAGACAAAAGCAAAGCAACAAGGGATAACTACACATCTTTCTATTTTTGTATCTTATGATGTATACAAGAAACACATTTATCTTAAAAAGAAATCCACAGACTCAAAGTAAAAGAATGGAAAATATTTTTTCATGCAACAGGGATACAGAAAAAAAAAAACAGGGGTAGCTATACTCTTTGCAGATAATGTGGACTGCAAACCAACAATGATCAAAAGATGTGAAGAAGATCATTGTATACTTGTTAGGAGAAAAATTCAAGAAGAGAAAAAAAATCATAAGTATGTATGTACCAATTATGGGAGCATCCAACTATATAAGGAAATAATTTATAGATAAGAAAAATCAAACAAGAAATAAATACCAGAGTAGTAACAGGAGATTTCAATACCCCATTGTCATAAAAATATAGATCAATTACATGAAAATCAACATAAAAATATTAGAACTGAACCAAACCCATGAACAAATGGACTTGGTAGATGTTCAGAGTATTTCACTCAATATCATCAGAATACATATTCTTTTCAGCTGCACTTGGAAAATTCTCTAAAATACACCATATACTAGCCCAAATAACATGCTTATGTAAATAACAAAGGGATTCAGATTATCCCATGAATATTATTTGACCATACTGCAATGAAATTGGAAGTTAATGGCAAAAGAAACTGCAAAAATGCCATAAACACATGAAAATTAAATAATGTTCTCTAAAACAAACAATGAGTCACAGAGGAAATTAAAGAAGAAATTAAACAATAGCTACAACTAAAGGAGAATGCAGATATAACATACAGGGACTTATAGGATGCAATGTAAGCAGTCCTAAGATGGGAATATATAGTAGTAAATTCTTACATCAGAAAAATAGAACAAGCAAAAACAACCTAATGATACACTTCAAGATATTGGAAAAATAAGAGCAGGACCAACCATTAGGCCATACAAGGGAAGAATTTATAAAGTTCAGAGAACAAATTAATTCAATGGAGACCAATAAAACAATACAAGTAATTAATGAATCAAAGAATTGGCTCTTTGAAAGAAAAAATAATATTGAAAAACCTTTAGCTTTAAAGAAAAAGATAGAAAAAAGACTCAAATCCATGCATTGAGGGATGAAAAGGTGAAGTCATACAGATCTTGTGAAAATTCAGATGATCATCAATATTTACCTCAAAAATATTTAATAAGATGGAAAATACAGAAGAAATGGACAAATTACTAGATATGTTTAAATTGCAAAAGTTGAAACAAGAAGACATAAAAATTATATAACACAATATCAGCTACTGAGATTAAAAATATAAATGAAAGTTTTTTAACAAAGAAAAGCCCAGGCCTTGATGGGCTCATTGAAGAATGCCTCAAGAAATTTAGAGAAGATTTAATGACAATACTCTTCAAATTATTTAATGAAAGTGAAGGGAAGCAATCCTTCCTAACTCATTCCTAGAGGCAATTATTACCCTGGTAACAACCCAGAGAAAGACCCAACCAAAAAAGAGAACTGCAGACCAATCTCCCTAGTGAACATGCAAAAATTCTTAACAAGATACCAGAACACAGAATTCAGTAAACCATCAAGAAGTTTATATAGCAATATCAAGTGGGATTCATCCCAGGCATACAGGAACGGTTCAACATAACCGAATCAAGAAATTAGTACACCATATAAACAGAGAAAAATAAAAAATTACATGATTATCTCAATAGATGCATAAAAAGCTATTGACAAATTTTAGCAGTCATTTAAGGTAAAAATATCTAAGGAAATTTGGAATATGTATTCTTTATCTCTATCAGATAAAAGCCACCTATGACAAATCAATAGCCACCTATGACAAATCATAGTAAAAGGACAAAACCTGAAAGTTCACACTCTAAAATCATGAACAAAACAAGGATGTCCACTATCAGCATTGCTATTCAATATAGTTGTGGAATCATTATCCAGAGCAATTAGAAAAGAGAGAGAGAAAAAAAAGGATTCAAGATATAGGAAAGGGAAAAGTTAAACTATCTTTATTCACAGATGACATGATACTCTACATAGAAGACCTCAAAAACTGCACCAAAGATTGATAGAGTTAGGAAACAGATTCAGTAGCATAGCTGGATGCATAGTCAATACTCAAAATTCAATTGCATTCCTGTGCAAAAGCAACTCACTGAGAGAGAACTTAGAGAAACCATAACC
Organism: Cavia porcellus; assembly: GCF_034190915.1. Lineage (NCBI taxonomy): Eukaryota > Metazoa > Chordata > Mammalia > Rodentia > Caviidae > Cavia > Cavia porcellus. Next base: position 49,998,105 of record NW_026947486.1, read on the forward strand.
TTCGCAATAGCCTCCAACAAATGAAATACTTGGGAATCTATCTAACAAAGGAAGTGAAGGAATTGTATATTGAAAATTACAGTACTTTCAAAAAGAAGTGTGAAGAGCATATCAGTAAATGGAAATACATCTTTTCCTCATGGATAGGAAAAACCAACACAGTGAAAATGGCCACACTCCCAAAAACTGTTATACAGATTTAATGCAATCCCAATGAAAATACCATTAACATACCTCACAGAACTGAAGAAAACATTCCTAAAATTCATCTGGGAATGTAAGAGACCTAGAATAGTAAAGGCAACCCTGAGAAGCAAAGGCAAGACAGGAGGCATCACAACCTCTGATTCCAAATTATCCTACAAAGCTACAATGATAATGTCAACACAGTAATGTAAAAAACAAAAGACCCAGAGACCAATGGAATAAATTAGATGATGCAGACAAAATGCACTCAGCCACCTTATCTTGCACAAGGGGGCAAAATATGTTCACTGGAAATTAGATAGCCTCTTTAATAAATGGTGCTGGAAAAACTGGCTTTGCGTATGCTGAAGACTTTATTGGACACATGTCTATCACCATGTACTACACTCAAGTCAAGATCGATCAAACATCTAAATGTTAAAACAGAAGCTAAATCTACTAAAAGAAAAAGTAGAAACCTTGAAAACATAGAGGTAGGCAGAGACTTCATGAACAAAAACCAAATTGCACAAGGAATACTTCAAAGAATCAACAATTGGGATCTCTTGTTAGAGTTATGAAATTTTAGAAGAAATTACAACAGAGTTAAAAAATCCTACAGAATGGGAAAACATTTTAGCTATCTATCCCTCAGATGAAGTATTTCTATTTAGAATATATAAAGTAGTGGAAAAATATCGGGCCCTATATATTCAAAGACTCATTTCAAAAAGGGGTATCTGAGCTAAATATACACTTTTCAGATGAAATGCAAATGGGAAATAAATATATAAAAATTTTCAGCATCATTGGTCATTTGGTAAATGCAAATTAAAACAACACAGGGATTCTAGCTCACCTCAGAAAGACTGGCTATCATCAAGAAACCAACCAATAACAAATGCTGGAGAGCCTGTATGGAAGAAGAAATCTTTCTCTGCTTTTGGTGGTACAACCACTGGTACAACCACTGTGGAAATCAGTGTGTAGATTCCAGAATAAAAACTATAAGAGATCCATTAGACCTAGATATCCCCCTTCTGGGTATTTTCCAAGAAGAATTAAAATCATCATACCAAAGCGACATATATACACCCATGTTTATAACAGCACAATTTTTAATAGCTAAATCTTGGCAACAAATCTAATGCCCATCAACCAAGGAATGATGTACTACTCTGGTATAAAGACAGATAAACTCAAAATTTTTATTGATAAATGGATGAAACAAGACCATACTCATAAATGAAATAAATCAGACTTGCATGCACAGGCACTATACTGTCACCCTAGTGTAAGAAACTGCAAGAATAACATCCAAAATGTAAAATACATATGGATAATGGGTAAGAAATTGCTAAAAAGAAAAAAAAAACAGCTGGGTTGGGGGAAAGGAGAAAAGAAGCAAAGGAAAGGAAAAGGGAAAGGAAAAGGATTATATACAAAATAGCTAAGATAATTATACAACTAATTTATATTATTTCAGTGAACAGAATTGTTTGTACTTACACTGTCTATTAATTGTTCATGCCTATATCTTGTAATCTGAACAAATACTTTGAAGATAGCAATACACAGTATATTAACCGTTGTTAATCTCCTTATCACTCTCTGTGCTACTCATAAGATCTATATTTCTCCTTTTCCCTAATGTCCACAACCTTACAACTGTTAGCCTGCTTTGAATTTATTGAGATCTTTTTAAAATTTTATTTTAAAGACAATAAACCACCCCCCAAAAGAAAAACAGAATAAAGACAATCAGAACAGAGCAATGAAAGTAGTATAGATTTTCAAAACAGGAGGATAGGAAATCAAAAATAATACCATAATGTATCGTGCTATCTTCACAATAGCTGTTCATTCAATCAGACATAATGAAAGCAAACAAAACAAAACAGAGTAAAACTAATCGAACAATGACATTGCATAAAACAAAACAATAAATTGAAACAAAACAAAAGTGAGAACAATACTGCACATTGTTATCTTCAAAATAGTTACTCAGATTACCAGACACAAAATTAAAACAAAACAGTAAAATGGAACAAAACAGTGGATTTCAAAAATAAGACAGGAGTCCATCCCCTACAGTTGACAAGATACACACTACCATCCTCCAAGTAGATGCCTAGATCAACAGGCTCAGGCCTGCAGAAGGAACCAAACAATACTAGCATCAATCTATTCTCTTCCCTTCAGTTGCTATCATATCACTCTGAGTCCTCTGAATAAGTGGGGTGGGGAAGTAGGGTATGCTCTTCTGGTTTTTCAACCCATGAACTAGCTGACTCACGGGAAAGTGTGGTTTCTCTTTTGGCTGAGGCTCTTACCCATCAGCATGGTGGAGCCTACCTCATGGAAAGGTATGGCTTCTCTTCTGGCTGAGGCTTTTTCCAGTCCACATGGCAAAGTTTGCTTCATGAGAAGGTGCAGTTTGTCTTCTGGTTGTGGACCTTTCTGATCAGTGTAGTGGACCTTGCTTCATGGGGAGGTGACACATTATGCCATCTATCTTTGTTTACTTCAGTCGGGATAAGAAATCTAGAAATTATAAATTCTTAGGCTATTTCTCATATAGAACCTTGCATAATCTTTTGACTTTATTTCACTCTTTCCTATTTCCCAAAATTGTGCTACAGCTTCTACTAAGTTGTGCTAGTAGAGATTCTCTACAGCTTCAAACTGTTTTCTAAAGCTTTTTTCATTCTTGATTAGAAATACTAGCTTTCTCATGAAGTCATTGGGTCCCCTAAAATTCAAGTAGCAGCTACTTCCTTTATTATACTTCTCAAATCAGTTGTCCTAGATTTGGGTTAGATATTCTCCTTGTACCCCATTCAAGAACATTTCCTCTATTGTTTTCATAAATTTCATGCTTATCTATGATTTTTAAGTCATTAATCTATCACCCAGTTGTTCATAGAGATTTTGAGCATATATTGAGCATTCTACTACATACCAGATACTGTTTTAAGTGCTTGGGATATAATGACTTTAAAAAATAAAAAATCCTGCATTATGAAGCTTATATTTTACTACCTCTCCTCATTGGCAATCATTTCCTTGAGTTTAGATTCTCAAGAAGCTAGAACAAGAAGGTGAAAATGATGTTGAGAACAAAAGATAATTTGCATAACACTTGGTGATATTATTATCTGTATAAGTGGATTTTTCTAAATCTTTGGCCTCTATTTCCTTGATCTTATCTAGGTTTCCTAGACACTACTCTTTCTCAGTCACTCACTTCCATATTCACTCTTTAGCTCTAGTCATTACCATAATCTAAGTTTTAAATATCCCATTATCTTTTTGTAAAAATTTTATTTTAAAGAGATTAAGATAAAAGAGGACACAACAAAGCAGATCAGAAGAGAACAATGTTAGCAACACAGCAATTCACAAGACAACCGGATATTAACAGTACCTACCCTAATGTCTCTTTCTTTGAAATAGTTGAACATACCTTCACATACAGTAGCATCAAACATAACACAATAGTATAAAACCATTCAAAAGAATGAAATTATTACAGGACATTCAGAACCATACAACAGAAAATGAACAATGTTATGATATTATCTCATTTTCCATAAAAAATTGTTTATACTATCACACATTAAAATCCAATAAGACACAATATGATAGAACCAATGGAAACAGAAGAACAAAACACGGTAAGATTTCAAAGCAAGATGAAATTAAATCAGCAATGGCAGTCATAATGTCTTGTTTTCTTCAAAATAGCTGTTCATATCATCACACACAATAAAACCAAACAAAACAGAATAAAACCATTCCAACTAATAAATAAATACACTATAAGACTTCAAAGTAATGTAATTTTGAATCATGATAACCATAAAATCTTGTGTACACTTACCATTTAATACACTAAGGAGACTACACAGTATTTATAAATGTGAGTTTCATTTATTTTGCTTATGAGTGTGGTCTCAAAGTGCATCCACTTTTTTCTCCAGTTCATCCACTTATATCTCAATGTGATCATTCTTTATAGCTGAGTAGTACTCGATTGTAAAGAAATACCACATTTTTTCACTTTTTTTAATTTAAAGAGAAAACAAAACAGTTAAAGGGTACAAGTAATACAGAATTTCAAGAAAAAATATACAGTAAGAAATCACTAGTTAATAGATTACATATTGATCCGACCCGCAGATCAATCCATGGGTCTCACCTGGAGAGGGGATCAGGGATAGGGGCAGGGCAAGAGAAAAGAGAGATGAAGACTTGGCATGATTCCATTCAAGTCTCATTTATTTTTAAAATGGCTACAACTTATATAGGGTGGAGGCGGGCCAAAGGCATGAAGAAGGCACGAAGTGTTATCTGATAGGTCATCGTCACATCCGGTTATATGATGTAAGCAGGAGAGGATTATGGGTAATATAGGCAGGCTGAAACAGGACATTTGCTCACATCATGCGCATTGTAGGCAAGGGGAGGATCATGGGAAATGTAGGCTGACACACAAAATGCCCTCAGGCGGGAGGGGCAGGGCAGCAGCAGCCATTCGAAGCTACTCCCTACATCTCCTCCCTTATTATTATTTATATTTTTTGGAACATGGCAGGCCCTGGGAGGACAGCGCCTGTCTTGGGTCAAGGACTCCTCATATGAACCCAATTGAGCCTTACCCATCATGGGCCTGCAGGACAGCTGTTGGTCCTGGACCTGTGTTAGGTGGCCAATTGGCATTACATATGTGTCCTAGTTGCCCGTCTCTGGCTGCCTGTCCAGTGCCTCAGGGCATCTGGGCCACAGCATCATGTGGGCCATCGGTGGGTGTTCTTTCCCGATAAGTTTGTTCTGCCATTTCCAACTGATGGTAATATACCTCAATGGTCTTTGCCAAAAATGTGTCAACCTTGTTATTAATGTTATTAATGAGTGTCATGATCCTCTGAAAAATACAAGGTCCTACAGTAAGCAGTAACAGCAAGGTGGCTAGGGGTCCCAAGAGGGGGGCAATGTAAGGGAAGAGACCCCCTCACATGGAGGAGAAGGTGTTTGCTCCAGTGTGCTCTTTTTCTCTCTCTCTGAGGCGCTCTGTCAGTTTACTCATGGACTCCTTGACTACTCCCAAGTGGTCAGTGTAAAAACAACACTCTTCCTTGAGGGCTGCACATAAGCCACCCTCCTTCATAAATAGGAGGTCTAGTCCTCTTCTATTTTGTAGGACTACCTCAGATAGAGATGTCAGGGATGCCTGTAGACACAGATGCTTCTATTTCTTTTAAATCCTGATCCACTGCTGCTGTAATTGAGCTAAATGTTTATTTCCCAACACTAGAGCTGTGGTCCCTGTCCCTATTCCTGTTGCTACTCCTAATCCTAGTAACACAGCTAAGGTGAGTGTCGCAGGTTCTCTCTTAAATATATAGCTCATCTACGATGCCTGGAGGTAGTAGTCTCCTGGGTGGAAGGTTATGCGAGGAAGAACCTGTACAAGAACACAAAAATCTGCAGACTTGTTAAAAACAGCAGTTGCTATACAGGGTGAGAGGCCAAAATTGCATTCCCAGGACGTTCCTGGGGGTGGAATGAGGTAATGATTTGGCTTGAATTTTGAATGAAGCTGGGCACAGAGTTGTGTTGCCAGTGCTGGTGGATGGCTGGAGTCCCCAAGACAAGTTCCTCTACCTGAGACATCAGGGAGAGTCAGCTTGTGGTGACTGCCCCAGTCACAGGCAGATGAGCTAGAAGAACTGATAAAGGTTAAATTAAGGGCCTTTCCTTCATAATATGGGGGAGGAGCAGTGAAGCATAACCAACATGATTGGGTGAGATTAGGTTGGGTATGATTTAAAGCCATGTATGCTCCTTCAATCCAACTGAATAGGTTAGAATGTGAATATTGAGGGGCAGGTACATGATCTGTCTGGTGTAGCGGAACTTGAGAAACCGTTATGGTTGAGGGACTTACTATGGTTATTTGAACAGTAGTAACAGGATCTGTAGTGGGCTGATTGTATTTTGGATTTGGATAATATTTTGGCTTTAGAACAAAATTTGGGCCTATGGGTGCGAATGAAGTCTTTACGGAAAACTTTTTTATGAGAATAAGACTTCCCCTGTCTTTACCTGACTCATAAACTCGAAGTCCCCAGGTGCATCCTGCCAGCCAGCCAGGGTCTTCAGGAGTGGTGACAGTGACGTTTAGAACCTGACAGGATCTTTGATTGGCCGGTGGGTAGTCATCTAGGGTGCACCCCAGCAGGCCCCCCATATCAGTTTAAGGTGTTTATTGGGGATGTCGGGTTGCCACCCTTTTGCAACTGTTTCACAGCCCCAATAAGCACAAAAATATTCTCCCGGGGAATTACAATATGATCTTCCCCCTGTTGCTGTGGGACTAAGGTAAAAATGACTTGGTTTGGGACATTGGAGCCCTGGAAAGAACCAACAGTGTGTGGGTGCAAACCGTGGACTTCCTGATCCTACCCAAGTCGAAACATTTTCTTCGTCATTCCAGCGGCTAAGCTCCCATTTCCAGGGTTGATGGGGATTGCTGTCCATTAGATGTAGTTGTGTCAAAAGTCCAAAGATGATTTATAAGGTTTTGACAAGTTGCACCATCTGTAAGAGAACACAGGTAATTGTGCCTCAGGAGGGGATTTTATTCCTGGGGGTCACATTGGGTCCTCAATGAGGAACTGTCTATTTGTTTTATAAGATGTTCAGGGAGCCATCTAGCTCCTTTTTCCTGTTTGGAATAAATGCATACAGAGCCTCGTCCCCAAATGAGAACTGGGTCTGGACTATTCCATGTGTTGGTCAGGGGATCTCTCCAGAGAACAGATGCATATTGTGTGGCTGTCTGTGTGTGCCAGAAGCGAGATGCTGCAGAGTAGCCTGAGGCATCCAGGGATAGAAAATTCAAAATAAAAAGAGCATGTGAAAGAATAATTTTAGGAGAACCTCGGGTTGGATACCAGGTTCCTCCCTTTACCTTGTCTATGGTAGATTTGAGGGAACGATGTGCACGCTCAACAATGCCTTGTCCTTGAGGATTGTAAGATATACCCGTGGTATGGAGAAGATTAAGGCACTTACAAAATTCGGCAAAAGAGGTACTACTATAGCCTGGTCCATTGTCGGTTTTGAGTTGTTGAGGACATCCCAGAACTGAGAGAGCTGATAGCATATGGGATATAATATGTTTAGTAGCCTCTCCAGTCTGGAGTGTGGCGAAGATGAAACCACTGTATGTATCAACACTTACATGTATATATTTCAGGTTGCCAAATTCATTAAAATGAGTGACATCCATCTGCCACAAGGCATTGGGGATTAAACCTCTTGGGTTGACTCCCAGATGCTGAACAGGCAAATGAACAGCACAAGAGGGGCAATTTTTTACAATTTGTCTGGCTTGTTCCTGAGTAATTTTATAGAGGAGGCAGAGGGTCTGGGCATTGAGCTGGTGAGCCTGGTGGGCCTCAGATATCTTGGAGTCATCTATAGGCTCAGATTGGGCCATGAATACCTGTGTCTGTGTGGCAGTATCAGCCAAGTGATTTCCTTGAGCAAGGGGACCTGGGAGGCCAGAGTGAGCTCATAAGTGGCCAATGAAAAACTTATAACTGTGAAGCCGAATCATGTCCTGCAATTGTTTGAATAGGTCTGCAGCTAGGGAGGCATGGCTTATGGTTGCAACAGTTTCTAGTAATGGAACAGACTGAGCGAGGTAGGTGCTATCGGTGTACAAATTGAAGGGTTGGTTGGGGTAAGCAGTGAAAACTGCTAGGATGGCCTGTAATTCAGCTAGCTGTGCAGAAGAGGTGTTTGTCTGAAGGGTGAAAACATTGTCTTGGGCTACATAAGCAGCCTTGCCAGAGGAGGAGCCATCAGTAAAAAACACTAGGGCACCAGAAAGGGGCTGTGAAGCTGTAATTTTGGGGAATACAAATGGGTGACGGTTAGCAAAATCAACTAACTTATCTGGAGGATAATGGTTATCAATGATTCCTGAGAAGGAGGATATAGCAATAGGCCATGCCTCAGTGGTCTGGAGTAACCAGTCCACTTGGTCTTTGGTGAAGGGTTGAATGATAATATCTGGTTCCTTTCCATAATAACATTTTCCTAGCCTTCTGCCTTGAATTATCAGGTCAGAGACTGCTTGGTAGTAAGGCAATAATACTCTCTTTGGGGAAACTGGCAGATGAGGCCACATAAGAGGAGCCTGTTGCCAAAATACTGCCATGGGAGAAAGTTTTGTATTAAAAAATAGATATTGTAGTGGCCTATTATAATCTATGAAGGAGACAGTTTGTCGAGCGATAGCCTCTTCTACTGTATGGAGTGTATTTCTAGCATTGGGTGTAAGCTCTCGAGGGGAAGTTGGGTCAATATCTCCTCGGAGGATCTCATAAAGGGGTTGTAGGTCATGTTTGTCAATTTTAAATAGGGCAAAAGCCAATTAATATCACCCAGAAGCTTTTGAAAATCATTAAGTGTCTTAAGGCCATCAAGCCTTAGCTGAGGCTTTGGAGAAAACACCTGAGTGCCTTGTAACTGAAAACCCAAATATGTATATGGGTCACTAAGCTGGACCTTGTCAGGGGCTATTTGAAGCCCAGCCTTTTGTAAGGCAGCTTGTAATGCCTGGTAACACTGTAAAGTTTGGTCCTGACTCTCTCCTGCCAAGAGGATATCGTCCATATAATGGGAGATATATATATCTGGCCAATGATCTCTAACTGGCTGCATTGCAGCAGTGACAAAAGACTGGCATAGCGTTGGAGAGTTAGCCATTCCTTGTGGTAAGACTCGCCACTGAAATCTCTGCATAGGGGCTCTAAAATTAATTGATGGGAGACTGAAGGCAAAATGCTTTTGGTCATTTGGATGTAAGGGAATAGAAAAAAAGCAATCTTTAAGATCAATGACAATTTTAAAAAATCCCAGAGGAATGGCACTGGGTAAAGGGAGGCCTGGCTGCAGGTGTCCCATTAAGACCATGGTCTTATTTATTGCCCTAAGATCTTGTAGCAGCCTCCATTTCCCAGACTTTTTCTGAATAACAAAGATAGGTGTGTTCCATAGGGAATCACTAGGGACAATGTGGCCTGCATCTAACTGGTCCTGCGCCAGCTGCTGTGCGGCTGCAAGCTTTTCAGAGGTAAGGGGCCATTGATCGACCCAAACAGGTTTGTCTGACAACCAGGTAATCTCTTTTGCATGGGCTACAGGAATGTCAATGACCCCTATTGAAAATGGCCTAGGCATGCTTTAGAGGGGTTTGGAGTTGGGGAGATAGGAACTTTAATGCCTGAGCCCCGTTTGCCTAAACCTTGATTAGGAAGGAAGCCCTGAGTGAGCATTTGTTTGGTGACTATAGCATTGGGACTGCCCATCATCATTCCCATTTGAGTTAGCAAATCTCTGCCCCACAAGTTAAGGGTTAGCCTTTCTACCATATAGGGCTGTATGTGCCCCTGATTGTTTTCTCTATCTTTCCAGGTAAGTAGACTGGCACTATCCCTTGTAAATGCATCATCATGGTTTCTAAGGGCCATGTGGGAGGCCAGTCCTCTTTTCTAATGACTGTTACATCAGCACCTGTATCTATGAGCCCTGAGAAACTTTTCCCATTAAGCAATAAAGCCATAAGGGGTTTATCTTTGGAAATGAATTGAGCCCAATATATATCTGAGGATCCAAGGGAAGAATTTCCCCTATAGGAATCCACAGCTGCATTAGAAGTTTGAACTAAAGGCAGTAGCACCAACAGAGCAATACGTTGTCCTTGACTAATGGAAACTAGGCCAGAGATAGAGGATGCCATGACAACAATTTCGCCAGTATAGTCGTTATCTATGACTCCTGGAACAACTTGTAACCCTTTCAATATTGTGCTGCCGCGTCCAAGAACTAACCCACAAGTGTCCTTGGGAAGAGGGCCATAAATCCCGGTAGGGATGGCTTGTACTCCCATGTCGGGAGCTAATACTGCATTGGAGGTGGAACAGAGGTCCAGTCCTGCACTTCCTGGCATGGGACGGAGGAGGTTTGAAATGGATTGTTTTGTGCCTGGTCGTGTTGTGTTGGGTTGTTTTGTTGTGGGACAAACCTTATAGCCCCAGAGGTCTGTCTGAGGTTGGGGGTCTGGGGCTGACCCCGAATCCCATTTCCCTGCCGGGGGAGGGGATTTCCATCTGCATCTGTCTTTGACCTGCATTCATTATCCCAATGATAGCCCCTTTTGCATTTTGGGCACAGACTTGTGGGTTTTAGCCTTGAATTATTGTACTGAGACTTTTGGGCCCCAGGGCAATCTCTGGCAAAATGGCCTGTCTGATCACATTTAAAGCATTTGCCATTATTTTTTTCCCTCCTTGCTTGTGTGCGAGGAAGATTTCTTTTACAGCTGCAGCCATAGCTAAACCTTGATGGTAGGCGGGGCCTATGTCAGCACACAAGCGAATATAGCCTGAAAGGTCCTCTTTTTTTCTATAGGGTTTGATAGCAGCCTGGCAGGCAGCAAGAGCATTTTCATAAGCCAGTTGCCTAAAAAGGCCAGTGTTATCTTCGGTGGTGCCGAAGAGACACTCAGTTGCCTGTAAGAGGCGATCAACAAAATCAGAGAAGTGTTCCTCAGGTTTTTGTTTTATTTTTGTCAGGGAAGAAGCAGCTCCACCAGAGGGGAGCCTTTGCCATGCTCTGCTTGCTGCCAGGGTGATCTGAGCAAAAGGACCTGCATCATATTGCATTTGGGCTTGTGTGTAGCATATCGGCCTGTTCCCATCAGCATGGGAAGGGTGTCATGATTTTTCCTTTTAGTATTGTCCTTAGCTAAAAGTTCACATTGGTCTTGGAATTCTACCTTCCAGAGCAGATAGTTGCCTCCTGAAAGTGTAGCTCTTGCTAAATCTCTCCAATCATTAGGCGTAACCCAGCCTTGGGTTAAGGAATCTAAGACTGCAAGGGTGAAGGCCACCGTGGGACCATATTGAGATACTGCTTTTTTTTTTTAATTCTTTTAGGGCAGATACTGGGAATGGTGTATGGGCCCTATTAGCTCTCAGTGCTAGGGCTGGTTGGTCTGTGTCTGTACTGCTATGTGAGTCAGAGTCATTTTCTTCCTCGCTATTGTCTGTTTCTATATCTTGTCTCTGTAGACATGGTGGCTGTATTTTTTTATTTCCCCTTGTTGTTGTAGTGGCCTGTATTTTATCTCTTTCATGTTCCTGACTTGAGGATTGAGTCGCGCGTCTAGTTCGCCTCCTTTGTCTCTCCCTTTCCCTAACTGATTTAATGTCGCCCTCTTGTGGACTGGCACCACCTTGGGTGGGTCGAGTTGTCTCCCCACCATTGTGTAAGTTACCGCCACTCGCGCCAGTTTGGGCAACTTCTGTTACAGGAAACAATAAGGGGTGTGTTACTCTCAAGGCGTCTGTTTTGGGAGGGCAGGCAGTCTCTGTAACCGGGAACATCACTGTGGGCAGACCACCTGGCGAACCAGAGATAGGCACTATCTTAGGGAGTGGCAGGCCGGTGACGGCCATCATTCTAGGGGGGTTTTCATGCAATGTTTGGAGCTCTAAGGAAAGCCTTTGTATATCCTTAGTCAGTTGAACCTGCTGTTGTACATCATGAAATTGTTCCTCTAATGAGAGAAGGGCAAAAGACGGACCGGGCAGTCGCTGAAGACCGGGGTCGGGGGGGGGGGTGCGTAGTTCTGCAGCAACAGGAGCCATAACCCGGGGGGAATGGTATTGGGCTGCCTCTTCTGCTAATTGTGACCAATCAACTTCCTGGCCATTGGAAAGGTCAGAGTAAATAGGGTGGTATGGAGGAGGGACCGTGGCGGCACAATTTTGAAGACCTTTGTGGTCTCCAGACAAAGGGAGTGTCGGCACATCGCCATCTTCAACAGGCTCTGGGATCTCAAGGACAACAGAGCTGGGAGGGCTGGGTGCCTTAGATAAGACCGGTGGTGTGGAGTACAATTGCGGGAGGCAGCTAATGCAGCCTCACCCTGGGCAAGCGTCTCCGCGACCTGGGGATCTGTGTGATGTTGTGCCAGAAGCTCAGAGATTAAAGTCCAATATGAAAAAGCAGTTACAGGAATCTTTTTTGGACCAAAAACTTCATAATAGTCTTTAAGAGCATCTCCTACTCTATTCCACCTGTTTGAATTAATGGTGCCCTCTAGGGGAAACCATGGAAACAGTGAATGTATAAACTGAAAGTACTTTATTAGTTCCTTTGTCTTAACCTTAATCCCTCTAGTCTTTTTTTTTAAATTTTATTTAAAAGAAAAAAGAGAAAAACACAAAACAAAACAAAGCGGTATAAGGGTACACGTAATACAGAACTACAAAAAAAAAAAAAAACAGTAAGAAATCGCCTGTTAATAGATTACATATTATCATCTTAGAAATAGTTGCTCAAGTCACAGTATCAAAGATTACAAAGTGGACATTCAAACAGAGAGACTGAAAACAGCTGTGTTCAATGATCCAAAAACATTAATATAGTCAGCTATTTAACACCCCTAAACACACTTGCTGTTATATCAGTTAGAGCTCTTTTTTTTTCCCCTCTGTTTTTTACAACAAAATTTACACATTTTGGATTTTATTACTCCTTAGTTCTTATTACTTTTTTGGGGGGGAGAGAGTAAAGTCAAATATGGCAAAACAAAGCTGTCAGTCAAAACCAAGAATAGACATAGCTCATGATGTAAAACAGAGTACAAAGTTATCAACAATGGTTATCAACGATGTCTCTTGTTTCCTTAAAAAGAATTGTCTATCTCATTAGATATTATAAAGTTGGATAAAACAGTAGAGAACTAGACCAATAAAACTTAGGCATTGTAAACATTACAGGACTTCCAAAGGAGACAATAGTCAAACCAGAATGGGTATCTTAGTGAATCTTATTGCCTTCAAAGTAGTTGCCTATACCCTCAAACTTGATACTATCATACAGAATGGAACAGAGTCTAATCAGTAAAAACAAGATCGTGGGAGTATTACATGACTTCAAAAAAAGTTAATAGGAAATCAAAAAGAGTTACTATTATATATCCTGCTAATTTTTTTAAAATTTTTCCCCTTAATTAAAACAAACATAAGAAATAACTAAATAATTTTTTTAAAGAATAAGGGAGAGATTGAGATAAAACAGGACATAACAATATAACAACACAGGTCAAAGCATGACTGTTTCAGCAATCTAGTGCTTCACCACCAAATAACGCGACTTAATAGTAGTTACCATAGTGTCTGTCTTTTTCCTTGAAATATTTGGATAAAACTTCATATACTATAGCTTCAAATATTTCCATATCAAGAAGCCCAGAATAAAGCCTTTCCAATTAATAAGTGAAAACTTTATAAGGCTTCAAGGCCACATAATGGGGAATCATGATTACCACATATTTTTATATATTTGAATCATTACTTACATTAGGGAAACTATTCAGTATTCACACATGCGAGATTGATTTATTTCACTTATGAAAACGACAATCCCTCTAGTCTTGAGTGCCTCCCTGAGGCCAGTCATGAACAATTCGTGCTCACTGAGTGCTTGTCCCATGCTAATGCCATTCACCTACCGTGATTCAGGCGAGACGTAAGGTGGCCGTCTGCATGGATCACAGGAATGTAGTCCTTGATTCAGTCACACTGGCCAGTGCTTCACTCCTGTGAATGGTCCTGCATCGTTATCCCTCATGCCAGGTGGGGTCCCTTCGTGGTTGCCACTTGATGCGGCCCATGGATCAATCCATGGGTCTCACCTGGTGAGGGGATGGGGATGGGGGCAGGGCAAGAGAAAAGAGAGATGAAGACTTGGTGGGATTCCATTCAAGTCTCGTTTATTTTTAAAATGGCTAAAACTTATATAGGGTGGAGGCGGGCCAAAGGCAGGAACAAGGCACGAAGTGTTATCTGATAGGTCATCGTCACATCCGGTTATATGATGTAAGCAGGAGAGGATTATGGGTAATGTAGCAGGCTGAAACAGGAAGTTTGCTTACGTCATGCGCATTGTAGGCAAGGGGAGAATCATGGGAAATGTAGGCTGACACACAAAATGCCCTCAGGCGGGAGGGGCAGGGCAGCAGCAGCCATTCGAAACTGCTCCCTACAACATATTGTCATCTTAGAAATAGTGGTTCAAATTACAAAATTAAAGCATACAAAGCAGACGCTGGAACAGTGAGATTGCAAACAGTTCTGTTCAATGATCCAACAAAAACTTAGTAATATGGTTTTCTGTCTTACACACTTTAATATACATGCAGTTATATCTTTTAGATCACTTTCTTTTCCTCTTTTTTTAAATAACTATTCCACATTTTGGGTTTTATTACTCCCACAGTTCTTATTACATATTTTTGAAGAGAAAAAAAAAAAAACCAAATGTGACAAAGCAAAACAGAGTCAGTTAGAACAGAAGGATGGACATAGTACACGATGTAAAAACAGAACACCAGGTGATTAACAATGGTTACCATTATGCCTCTTGCTATCTTAAAAAGAGTTGCCTATATCATCAGGTATAATAGAATAGAACAAAACAGTAAATAACAAAACCAATAAAACCTAAACATTGGAGACCTCACAGGACTTCAAAAGAAGATAATAGCCAAACCATAATGTGCATCATAGTGAATCTTATTGCCTTCGAAGTGGTTGCCTATGCCCTCAAACTTGATATTATCAAACAAAACAGAATAGAGTAAAATCAGTCAAAACAAGAAGGGGAGAGCAATACAGGGGTTCAAATCAGGTTAAAAGGAAAACAAAAAAGTTACTATAATATATCCGGCTATTGTTTAATTTATTTTTTCCCTTAATTAAAAAATAATTTTTAAAAAATGAAACAAAAGGGGAGATTGAGATAAAAGAGGACATAACAACAGAACAACACAGGCCATAACAGAACAATTTAAGCACCGTAGTGTTTCAGCACCAGATAACCTGACATAATAGTAGTTACCATAGTGTCTCTTTGAAATATTTGAGTATAACTTCATACACTATAGAATCAAACACATTAAGACACTGTGAAACCATTCAAGACAACGAAAGTATTACAGGGTATTTAGAACTAGCTAACAGAAAATGAACAACGGTTTCTATAATATCTCTTTGCCTATAAAAAATTTTGTTTACACTATCACATATATTAAAATACAATAAGATGCAACATGTTAAAAACAATGAAAACAGATGAAAAATGGCTTGATGGGACTTCAAAGCAAGATGATATTAAATCAGCACTAGCAATTATGATGTCTTATTTTCTTCAAAATAGCTATTCATACTATCACAGACAATAATATCGAACAACCCAGATTAAAACTATTCCAATTAATGAGTGAAAACCTTATATAGCTTTAAACCAGTATAATAGGGAATCATGATTACCACATCCTTTTATGTATTCTTATCATTTCTTGCACCAGGGAAACTATTCGGTATGTATACATGTGAGCTTGATTTATTTCACTTATGAGTATGATCTCAAGCTGCGTCCATTCATTTATAAACATCTCAATGTGATCCTTCTTTATTGCTGAGTACTACTCCATTGTATAAAAATATCCATTCACTAGCTGATGTACATTTAGGTTGTTTCCAAGATCTGGCTATTACAAATTGTGCTGCTATAAACATGGGTGCACATATATCACTGTGGTATGATGCTTTCACTTCTTCTGGGAATATGCCTAGAAGTGGAATAGCTGGAACAAATGGGGCTTCCAATCCCAGCTTTCTGAGAAATCTTCACCCTGACCCCCACAATCGTTGCACAAGTCTACACTCCCACCAACAGTGCAGGAGAGTTCCTTTTTCCCCACAGCCTCTGCAGCATTTGTTGTTGTTGGTTTTCTTGATCCTGGCCATTCTTTCAGGAGTGAGATGAAATCTCAGTATGGTTTTAATTGGCCTTTCCCTAATGACTAATGATGATGAAATTTTTTTCATGTATTTATTTGCCATTTGTATTTCTTCATCTGAGAATTGTGTATTCATCTCAGATGTCTATTTTTGGATTGGGTCTTTGAATTTTGGTGGTCTGATTTTTTTTTTATTCTTTATATGTTTTAGACAGAAGTCCTTTGTCTGAGGGACAGTTCACTAAGATTTTTTCCCAGTTTGTGGGTTTTCTTTTCACTATGCTGGAGATTTCTTTTGATGTGCAGAAACTTTTTAATAAGAGGTGATCCCAATTTTTGATTCTGGGACGTATTTCCTGTGCGGTTTGAGTCCTGTTCATGAATTCTCTACCTACACCTATGTCTTCAAGGTTTCTACTCAATTTGTCTTCCAATAGATTTAGTGTCTCTTTTTTAATATTCAGATCTTTGATCCATTTAGATTTTAATTTAGTACATGGTGATAGGCATGGGTCTAGTTTTAGTTTTTGACATATGGAAAGCCAGTTTTTCCAATACCATTTATTAAAGAGACTGTGCTTCTTCCACTGAACCTGTTTGGCTCCTTTATCAAAGAAAAGATGGTTGAGTGTGTTTGTAGTTGTGGTTGCATCTTCTAATCTATTTCCCTGAACTTTGGCTCTGTTTTGGTTCCAGGACTATGTTGATTTTACTGCAGTTGCTTATTGTATAACTTCAAGTCAGGGACTGTGATGCCTCCTGCTTTGCCTTTGCTACTTAGAACTGTCTTTGCTATTCTAGGTCTCTTCTTACTCGAGATGAAATTTAGGAGTGATTTCTCTAGATCTATAAGGTATGTTGATAATATTTTTATCGGGATTGCATTGAATCTTTATAACGGTTTTGGGAAAATGGCCATTTTCAAAATATTTATTCTTCCTATCCATGAGCAAGGGATGTCTTTCCATTTTCTGAGGTCATCTTCAATTTTATTTTTAATTGTATTATAATTTTCCCTGTATAGTTCTTTCACTTCTTTCATGAGAGTACCTCCTAAATATTTCATTTTTTGGTTGCTAGAGTGAAGGGAGTGGCTTCTCTTATTTCTCTCACTGTGATTTTCTTGTTAGTGTAGCAGAATGCTATTGATTTTTGAGTATGATTTTGTATTCAGCTACATTGCTGAATTTATTTATTATATCTAGGAGTCTTTCAATGGACTTTTGGGGGTCTTCTATGTAGAGTATCATGTCATCTGCAAATAATGATAATTTAAATTCTTCTTTTCCTATCTTTACTCCTTTTATTTCTCTCTCTAGTCTAATTGCTCTGGCTAGTACTTCCAGTACTGTATTAAATAGGAGCAGTGATAAGGGACATCCTTGTCTTGTGCCTGATTTTAAAGTAAAGGCCTTAAATTTTTGGCCATTTAGTATGATACTGGCTGTTGGTTTGTCATAGATGGCCTTTATTATATTGAGGTAAAAAACATCTATTTCAATTTTCTGCAAGGTTTGTATCATAAATGAATGTTGGACCTTATCAAAAGCTTTTTCTGCATCTATAGAAAGGATCATGTGATTCTTACTTTTGGTTTTATTGATGTGGTGGATTACATTTATTGATTCACGTATGTTGAACCATCCCTGAATGCCTGTGATGAATCCCACTTGGTCATGGTGTATAATCTTCTCGATGATTTGCTGCATCGTATTTGCCAATATTTTATTGAGGTTTTTTTGCATCTGTGTTCATTAGGGAGATTGGTCTGTAGTTTTCTTTTTCAGTTGGTCCTTCTCAGGTTTTGGTACTAGAGTAATATTTGATTCCAGGAACGACTTAGGAAGGATTCCCTCCCTTTTAATTTCCTTGAAGAGTTTGAGGAGTGTCAGTATTAGTTCTTCTTTGTAAGGAAATACCACAAGTTTTTTTTTCTATTCCTCAGTTGATTGGTACTTAGGTAGTTTCCAAGATCTGGCTTTTACAAATTGTGCTGTATAAACATGGGTGCACATATATAACTGTGGTATGATGTTTTCAGTTTTTGTAGGTGTATGCCTAGATATGGAATAGCTGGGTCAAATGGGACTTCTAATTCCAGTTTTTGAGCAATCTGCAGACTGACCTCCACAGTGGTTGCACCAGTCTGCACTCCCAACAACAGTGCAGGAGATTTCCTTTTTCTCCACAGCCTCTGCAGCATTTGTTTTTGGCAGTTTTCTTGATCCTGACCATTCTTTCTGGAGTGAGATGGAATCACAGTGTGGTTTTAATTTGCATTTCTCTAATGTTGATGAGCATTCTTTCATGTATTTATTTGCCATTTGTACTTCTTCATCTGAGAACTGTGTACTCATCTTTGATACCCATTTTTGGATTGGGTGTTTGGATTTAGGCGGTTGGATTTTTGTTAATTCTTTATATGTTCTAGACAGAAGTCCTTTATCTGAGGGACAGTTCACTAAGATTCTTTCCCAGTTTGTGGGTTTTCTTTTCACTATGCTGGAGATTTCTTTTGACATGCTGAAACTCTTTAATAAGATGTGATCCCAGTTATTGATTCTGGAAAGGATTTCCTGTGTGGTTTGATTCCTAGTCAAGAATTCTCTACCTACTCCTATGTCTTCAAGAGTTTTGCCTAATTTGTCTTCCAGCAGATTTAGTATTTCTGTTTTAATATTCGGATATTTGATCCATTTAGGTTTTAGTTTAGTACATTGTAATAAGCATGTTTCTAGTTTTAGTTTTTGGGCAATGGAGAGCCAGTTTTCCAGCACCATTTATTAAAGAGACTATCATTCTTCCAGTTAACATGTTTGCCCCCTTTATCAAAGATAAGGTGGTTGAGTATGTGTGTGGTTGTGTTTTTATCTTCTAGTATATTCCATTTATCTTGAGATCTGTTTTTATTCCAGTATCATGTTGATTTTACTTCAGTTGCTTTGTAGTACAACTTCAAGATAGTGATTGTGATGTCCCTTGCCTTGCTTTTGCTCCTTGGAATTGCTGTTGATATTCTAGGTCTCTTAGATTCCAGATGAATTTTAGGAGTGATTTCTCTAGATCTATGAAGTATGTTAGTGGTATTTTAGTATGAAGTATGCTAGTGGGATTGTATTGAATCTGTATAAAAAATTTGGGAGAATGTCCATTTTCACAAAATTTATTCTTCCTATCCATGAACAAGGAATGTGTTTCCATTTGCTGAGGTCCTCTTCTACTTCAATTTCAGAGTATTATAATTTTCTCTGTATAGAACTTTTACTTCCTTCATTAGATTAATTCCTAAGTATTTTATTTTTTGCATACTAGTGTGAAGAGTGTGGCTTCTCTTATTTCTCTCTCAGTGAGTTTGTTGTTAGTGTATAGGAATGGTATTCATTTTTGAGATTGACTGTATCCAGATACATTGCTGAATTTATTTATTATATATAAAAGTCTTTCAATGGAGTTTTGTGCATCTTCTATGTAGAGTATCATATCATATGAAAATAATGATAATTTAACTTCCTCTTTTCCTATCCTATCTTTACTCTTTTTACATCTCTCTCTTTTTTTGATAAGTTACTTATTGTCATCCTAGAAATAGTTGTTCAGGTTGCAAAATTAAAGTATGTAAAATGACATTCAAATAGTGACACTGCCAATAGTTCTGCTCAATGATCTAACAAAATCTTAGTATTATGGTTATCAGTCCTACACACTTTTTTTTATCTTAAAGAGGGTAAGATTAAACATATCAAAACAGAACAAAACAGTTCAAAAAGAAACAACTTAAAGAAATACGGGTTTCAAAGCAAGTCCACGGGAGATATTCATTATTTATCTAATTGTCTCTAGTTTCTTCCAAATAGTTGTCCCTATCATCATACACATTAAATACATAATGCATATTATAGAACTAATCAAATCATTACAGGATGATGAAGGCTTTTTAGGCATTCAAGATCTGACATTGGGGAAGACAATAATAACTACCATAGTGTCTCTCATTCTCTTCATAGTAGCTGTCCTTATCCTTACATCTGCTGAAACTGAACTTAAGAGACTAGACTAATATCACTCTCAATAGTGAATAATAGTATTGCTAGATTTTATATCATAATGCTACAGAATTAGCATTGGGTTTCTTAGTGTCTCCTCTTCTTCAGTGTATCTGTTCATTACATGTTGCATTATATAATCTGTTCCCATAAATAGTTTAAAAAAAAAAACTCCCCACGTGTGAACTTCTACATGTATATTTATCCTGTCTGTATTATAGGGAAAAACAAATCATAACAAGACAACAAAACAAATTCCTAGAAAAACATGCAATGCAAATGACACATAAGACCACAATATTAGGTGATCTACCCTAGTTACTATGCTTTCTCTTGTTATTTTCAATAGACTTGTCCACATAATCAGGCTTAATATAGTTAAGCATAGTATTACATAGCTATTTTTATAAAAACATAACTTTGAAAACACTGTAGGACTTGAGAGCTGTTAATAATCAAAACCGGTAGGGATATCTTTTGCATCTTGTCATCTTCAGAGTAGTTGCCTCTACTTTTAGGGTTGATACTATCAAGAATACCAAATTCAAATAAAATCAGCCAAGGCAAAACCATGGTCTAATGAATTAGATTCAAATAAGATCAGTCATAGTAAGACAATGTAAGTAATACAGGGTTTCAGTTTAAGTTAATAGGAAATTAAGGATAGTTACCATGGTATAACCTGCTATTTTGGGGTCAGATGTCTGTGCCCTCAAATCTGATATGAGTGGACAGACCGGAACAAAATAAATTCAAACTAAACAGAGCAATAAGATAACCTGATACAATATTAATAATAACCTCTGCCTTTTTTATAGTATATCTAAGATATCTATACTAAAGTTTATAGCTTACTGTCTCTGCCTTATGTCTGCTACTCCACTTTACTCCTATAATTTGTCCACCTTACTCCCTCATTCCACTGTCTGCCCTGTTCATTGAGGCCTCTCTGCCACCGTTGCTGGAATCCTGGTCTCGGTCTCTCTCTCTCTCTCTCTCTCTCTCTCTCTCTCTCTCTCTCTGTCTGGGTTGGGTTGGTGGCCATGAACTCCCACAGTTCCTCTTTGTCTTGGAAACTTCTTATTTCTCCATTAATTTTGAGAGAGAATTTTTCTGGGTATATCAGTCTTAGTTGCAAATTATTTTCTTTCAGGGCTTGGTTATTTCCCACCACACCCTTCTCAATTTGAGAGATTGTGTTTATAAGTCTGTTGTTATTTTGATAATTTTCCCTCTGTAGGTTATCTGCTTCTTTTCCCTGGCTGCTTTTAGTATTCTGTTCTTTTGGTGGATTTCTAGAATCTTGATTATTATATGTCAGTGTAGATCTGTTTTGCTTGTAGGTAGCTGGAGTTCTGTATGCCTCATTTATCTGGATATCATTTCTTTTTCCTATGCTTGGTAAGTTTTCCTTTAATATATCTGTGAATATTCTTTGTATTTCATTTTTGGCTGCTCCTGCTTCCTCGCTCACATGCTTTATTCTTAAGTTGTGTATCCTTTTGTGGTCTTCTAGTCTTTGAATTTTTTCTTTCTGGGTCCTCATTATTTTTAAAAGGTCTTTTCTTTCATTATCATATATCATGAATCTCTCTTCAAGTTTCAAAAGGCTAACTTCAGTTTCTGTCAAGGCATTTTGCCAGTGTTCAATGGAGCTTTTAGTTTTCTGGTAATCTCTTTGGATCTGTTTCATGTATTCTAGGTTATGTTTAAATTCTTCTTCAGAAGTTTTTCTTTCTTTTCTGATTTCCTCCGTTCTTCCATCTGTGTTCTCATGGGTGGGATTTATCATTTCTTTAATTAATCTCTTTATATCTTCCCTCACTTGGATCATAAGTTCAGTTTTAAATTCGTCCATGAGGTCATGAAGGTATTTCTTTATTTCAGCTGATACTGTGTCTACTATTGGATGGTTACTTTGCTGATTCTCTTCTGTGTTTACTTCTCCTGGGCTTATTTTCTCATGTTCAGAAGCTGGAGACTTTTTAAAAAAATTTCTATCTCTTGTCATGTTTCTGGTTTCTTTCAGACTGGTGTGTCCTGGGGGTCTCTGGCCCTCTCCGTATTGCTTAGGGCCTTTCCAATGCACACCGACTTGAGTTTTTGCTGCCCTCCGCAATTTGCTGTTATCTATGGTAGGCAGGGATGCAGGGATGGTGCCAGCTAGCCTCCAGCCTCTGTGCTAGTCAATCTTCAAGTTAGGCTGTACCTTGTGGACGTCCCAGAGTCGAGACTATTTTGTATTTGCTTATTGTGCCCCAAAGAGAGGCGTGGTTCAGCCCCAGCAGACTCTGCCAGTTCTCTCTGAGCCAGAAGCAGCTTAATGATGTCACCATGGTGCTGGGCTCTGCCCAAATCCCAGCTGTCCTCTTCCAGACCTCTCTGCACCAGGGGTGACTATCTGATGTCACCACAGCACTGGCTCTGCCCAATTCCAAGATGTCTTCCACTAGTCCTCTCTGTGTCATTGACGCTGTCCCAGCACTGGGCTCTGCCCAATTTCAAGATGTCCTCCACCAGCCCTTTCTGTGCCAGGGGCAACTATCTTAATGTCACCACAGTGCAGGCTCTGCTCAACTACAAGATGTCCTCCACCAGTCCTCTCTGTGTCACTGATGCCTGCCATGGTGGTAGGCTCTGCCCAATTCCAAGACGTCCTCCAGCCAGCGACAGCAGCTTCAGGACCCAGTCCCTATACTCACTGGGACTCAATGCGTATCTTCTTGTTGGGTCCACTGCACAATGTACCACTTGTCTTCACTGCGTTCCCAGCACAGCACGGATTGGTCAGAAAACTGCGCAGTGTCCAGCTTTAGAGCTCCAAAACTTCTCACAGTCTTCTCCAGTGCAGCCAGGTGGCTTTGGCTACTTTGTGGGGTCCCAGTTCTCAATTTCCAGCAGTCGCCAAGAGCCAGTACAGCTTTTCCGCTTGGATCCACTGCTCAGTGTGCCTCGTTAAGAGTCTGTTATTGGCAGCCGCAGTCTCAGCACAAATTTAAATCCTATGGGTGCGACTAGTACAGCGTGGAATGGGGCTCAGTGAGTACATCAGGATTCAGCTCTCCATCTGCACTTTTCCTTCCTCTTCCTAGTTTTATTTTTCCCTTTGGTTACCACCTTGGTTAATAAGAATCATTATCCATTCATCTGCCCATTTCCATGTTGTCATATTCTAGCATTTAAACTGATTTCTCCACAGAGACTCTCCACCCAGCCCCCTAGAAGCAGCCATTTTTCCTCTCTTTCATACATCTCTCTTATCTAATTGCTTTAGCTACTATTTCTAGTATTATGTTGAATAGGAGCAGTGATAAGGGCCATCCTTGTCTCGTTCCTAATTTTAAGGTTAAGTCTTTCAATTTTTGTCATTTAATATGATGCTGGCTTTTGGTTTGTCATAGATGGTCTTTATCATATTGAGGTTAAGACCATCTATTCCAATTTTCTCTAAGCTTCTTGTCATGAATGAGTGTGGGACCTTATCAAAAACATTTTCTTCATCTATAGAAATGATCATGTGATTCTTACTTTTTGGCTTTATTGGTTTTGTGGATTAAATTTATTTACTTACATATGTTGAACCACCCTGGCATGCCTGGGTTGAATCTCACTTGGTCGTGGTGTTCATGAGGGAGATTGGCCTATAGTTCTCTTTTTTACTTGGATCTTTCTCAGGTTTTGGTACTAGAGTAATATTTGCTTCCAGGAATGACTTTGGAAGAATTGCTTCTGTTTTGATTTCATTGAAGAGGTTGAGGAGTACTGGCATTAAGTCTTCTTTGTATTTCTTGTAGAATTCTGCAGTGAATCCCTCTGGACCTGGGGTCTACTTTGCTTATAAAGATTTAATGACAATTGCAATTTTATTAATAGAAATTGGTTTATTCTGTAGTATAAAATTTTCTTGACCCAGCTTTGGTACTTCATATGTTTCTAGGAATCTGTCCATTTTTTTCTGTGTTATCAAATCTATGAGAGTAGCAGTTTTTGAAACAGATGTTGATGATCTTCTGTATTTCCACAGAGTCTGCGATGATTTCACCTTTTTAATTCCTTATTGCATGTATTTGAGTTTTTTCTTTCCTTTTTTAAAAAAATAATGTTGGCTAGGGGCCTATCAATTTTATTTATTCTTTCAAAGAACCAACTCTTTGATTCATTGATTCTTTGGATTGTTTTCTTAGTCTCTACTCCATTAATTTCTTCTTTGATTTGTTTAATTTCCTCCCTTCTTTTGGCTTTGGGCTTAACTTGCTCTTTGTTTTCTAGATGTTTGAGTTGTAGCATCAGGTTATTTGTGTTCATTCTGTTTTCTTGATGTGGGACCTCAGTTCAATAAATTTCCTCTGAAGACTGCTTTCATTGCATCCCATGGATTCTGGTAAATTGCGTTTGTATCTTTGTTTGCTTGTAGATACTGTTTAATTTCTTCTTTAAGAATTATTTCTTCTCTTCTGTGACTTGCCAACTGCTCAAGAATGTATTATTCAATTTTCATGTGTTTTTGGGGTGTTTGCAGTTTCTCTTATCATTAATTTTTAATTTCATAGCACTATCATCTGATAACATGCATGAGATAATATCAGTTCTTTTGCATTTACTTAAATATATTCTGTGGGTAATGTATGGTCTATTTTAGAGAATGTCTCGTGTACTGCTGAGAAGAATGTATTTTCTCATGTTATTGGATGGAACACTCTGTATGCATTTGTCAAGGCCATTTGTTCACAGGTGTGGTTCACTTCTGTTATTTCTTCACTGATTTTCTCTCTTATTGATCTGTCCCTTTGTGCCAATGGTGTGTTAAGGTTTCCTGTTATAATTGTGTTATTGCTTATTTGATTTTTCACTTCTGTTAATAATTGCTTTGTATAGCTGTGTGCACTGGAATTTGGTGCATATATATTTAAGACTGTTACTTCTTCATCTTGAAGTTTTCCCTAACCAGTATGTAATGACCTTCTTCATTTCTTTGAATCATTCTTGGTTTGAAATTCACATTGCCAGAAGAATAGCTACCCTTGCTTTTTGGGGGGTGGTTTCCTGTTGCATGAAGTATTGTTTTTCATTCTTTGACTTTCAGTCTATGAGTTTTCTTTTGGGTTAGATGGGTTTTTGTAGACAGAATACGGTTGGATGTTGTTTCTTGATCCATTCTACCAGTTTCTTTTAATTTGTGAATTGAAACCATTTACATTAATGGTTACAACTGTTACATATTATTTTATTGTTGATGTGTTATCTTTCTGCTGTTGTATCTTTACCTTTTCATTCTGTTTAATTGGCTTCCTTGCCTAGTTTTTTTTTTTTTTTCCTATGTGTATCTGGAATATCTTTCCCTATTCTTTGCAAGGTTGGTTTTTTAATCATGTAGTTCTTCAGATTTTGTTTTTTTTTTTTTTGTCATGGAAGTATCTTATTTCTCCATCCATTTTGAAGGACAGTTTTTCAGGGTACATCAGTCTGGGTTGGAAGTCATTTACCTTTAGAGTCTGAAATACTTCACTTCATGCTCTTATTGACTTCATTGTTTTTGTTGAGAAGTCTGCTGTGATTCTGATTGGCTTCCCTTTATAGGTGATCTGTCTTTTCTCTCTAACAGCTTTTAATATTCTTTTCTTAATGTTGGATTTCTGGGATGTTGGTTATTATATGTCTGGGTGTAGTTTTATTTTGGTTATGGCTATTTGGTGTTCTATATGATTCGATAATCTGTTTTTTAGTTCCCATTCTCATGTTTGGGAAATTTTCAGCTATTGCTTCTGGGAATAGAATCTTGATATCATCTGTGTTGTCCATTCTTCTTCACTTATCCTTATCAATCTTATGTTGTTTTTGTTTGCATCATTTTGCAACTGTTGGACAGTTATTTCCTGATTCCTTGTTAATTTTAAAAGATCTTTCCTTTCCTGTTCACTATTTGGAATCTTGTCTTCAAGGTCTGAAATTTTATCTTCACTTCTGCTGAGGCAGTTTTGACAACTTTCAATGGAATTTTTTATTTCCTGTATATCTCTTTGAATCTGCTTCATGTATTCTATTTTTTTCTTATATTGTTCATCCAAAGATTCTATCTTTTTGCATTGTTCTTCTAATTTTTAACTGTGTCTTCTTTGGATGTGTTCAGAATTTATTTCACTACTTTTATCATTTCTTCTTTCACCTGGGAGATTATTTCTAATTTGAGATCCTTTATAGCTTCCGTGAGTTGTTTATTTCAATTGCTATCATTTCAGGTATTGCAGGTGTGTGGCTTATATTTTCTTCTATGTATATGGCTCTTATGCTTTCTTGGAATTGGCTGGATGTTTGAGATTGCATTTTGGTCTTTCATCTTGTCATTTTCCTATATTTCTGTGTTTCAAATGATGTTCCAAAGCCTTCCCTGGGCATGTTAGAAATGGCCCCCTTCACCCTCAGCTGGGACTGAATGAAGGTTGCTGAGCTTGGCCCATTTAGTCCCACAGGAACTCCACTGCCACCTCAGGTATTCCAGGAAGCTGGGCACGCTCCTAACTGCTGTGAGTGATTGTTCAAAGCTCTCTCTGGGCTAGCGCATCAGCGAATGCACTCTTGTGCGCTTAGCTCCCTGGATTGAAGTAAGGTCTCTGGTTGTGTTCTAATCAGGCCAGTGAAACCTCTGGAACCTAGTCCAGTGTGTTGGAGGCTGGATGGGCACTTAACCATTGGAAGCTATGGTCTTAAACTCTCCCTGGGCCAGTGCCATGTGGTAGAACTGCAAATATTCCATTATCACTTGGACCATTGTGATCCCTTTGACCTTTACAAGATATTCAGCTTTTGGGCATTATAAACCTTAACAGTTCCTCATAATTCTCAGGTCTTCACTTCTATATTTACCTAGTGCAAATTTGATGATTCATTATTATAATCACCACCCTGAACATATCCTCAGTGTTCTTATCCTTTTCTTGCTTGTACTCATCTTCAAAAACACAGTGTAGATTAAATCAAATTCTTTTTAAAATTGTATCTGTAAAAGTTAAAGTGGGTTTTTCAAAAGCACGCAATCATATTTAAATTTTAAATCTTATTTTAAATTCTTGGGCAAGAGTCTCATCTGTGTTTTAATGCTATCCAGGAATAATACTGAATTCTCCTAATTCAGTGATGTTTCCACTGTTAGATATCTATTTCTAATTTTTTATTCATCAAATTTCACTCTTTCCTGATTTCATTATATTTGATAGATTAGCTATTCACTAAGAAAATTGAAGAAATCAAAAAAGAAACTTCAAAATATACACTACTATAAGTATACAAAGAATAAGGAGAGATTCTTGTTTTTAGGAACATTCCTTCTAGTTCCAGAAACTTGGGGAAGAAAATTAAAATATTTTAAGTATCTCTATATACTCTCTAAAATGAATATAAGTACCATGTACTGTGTAATGGATTGGTAACTGGTCGTCAATGTAAATACCAGCTAATCTGAATCAGCATGGTGCTGCGTGTGAATGACCCACCTGAGTGCTTTGCCAGCAAAAAACAGGGGACTCAGAGAAAAAGAGTACCATTGTGAGTTCTCCTGAGTGCAGTTGTTCAGAGATGTTGATTCTCCTGGAGGAGTTTGTCATGCCGGCCTTCCTGACATGAACTCAATCATTATCATTGGAGGAACTAGGAACCTTGTTGCTGAGAATGGATATGGTTTACTTTGGGGGAACTCTGGTCCTTACTGAGCATTGCTTCCTGGCTCCAGAGGGGAAGATATGTGCTGTTCAATCTCCAGGAGAAGCTTGTCATGCTGGCTTCCTGATATAATCTCAACTGTTCTCATTGTTGGGGGAGCTCAGGACCTCATTGGGGATGGCTCATGAAGTCATTGATTCCCCTAAAGCTCAAATAGCACCTACTTTCTTTATTACACTTCTCAAATCAATTGTCCTAGATTTTGGTTAGATGTTCTCCTTGTACCCCATTCAAGACCATTTCCCCTTCTGTCTTCATAAATTTCATGCTTGCCTATGATTTTTAAGTCATTAATCTATCATCCAGTTGTTCATAAAGATTTCGAGTGTGTATTGAGCACTCTACTACATACCAGAAGGAAGCTAGGGAAGCCCTGGTCCTTATTTTGAGCAGTGCTTCTTGGATCCAGTGCAGAACCTTCAATCTGCTGGCACAGATCCTTGCCCCACTAGCAAAGACTTTTGAGCTTTCAGCACTGACCTTTGGGCCTTCCCAGTTCAGATTCATGAAATGGACTTGCATGAGTCACTGTCATGGATTCTAGGTTTTCAGCTGAATTCATGCAGGTTATTCTCATGGAATCCAAGCCCTTGGTTCGATTTTCAAGGTCATCAGTACTGTGTACAGATATCTCACACTTTCTTTGTATTTGATTCCCTGAGGGAACATTATAATTAATACTATAAATTATTTGTCCTATATGTAATTGTTCTCCTTGCAACCTCTGACTACAACGTACTCCAAACATGTACTAAAAATTAAAGAAAAGAATTAATGCATTTAAACAAAAATCCCCAGTGTTTACTAGCAGCCCATCAAAAGACAAAAATGAGTATTTATCTGTATTCTGATGGAAATATACCATGTCATCTTAGAACCCAAATTTCTTACTCCATTTGTATAGCTGTAGTATAGCACCAAACACAGACTA
Source organism: Cavia porcellus (assembly GCF_034190915.1). Taxonomy (NCBI): domain Eukaryota; kingdom Metazoa; phylum Chordata; class Mammalia; order Rodentia; family Caviidae; genus Cavia; species Cavia porcellus. Next base: position 50,026,870 of record NW_026947486.1, read on the forward strand.
ATTAATAAATAGTAGAAGTTTATTTCTGATAATTTGAGAGGTTGGAGAATCCAATATCATTATGTTGGCACTTTTAATTCTTGCTTAATTACCCTAAGGTAGAGGTGAAGGAGCAAGAGAACATTAGAGAGCAAATTAGTAAGATAAAGTAAAACTCGTTTCTATAACAAGATATTTCTCACAATAATTAACTTCCTTCTGCAATAATAACAATAATCCTTTAATGAGAGTAGACCACATGACCTAGTGACCTCTTTAAAGCCCCATTTCTGAACATTGTTATATTGGAGTTTAAGTTTCCAATGCATGGCATTTGGGGGCACATTCAAAACAGAGCACTATATATAATATAGATGAGGAATCAGAGAAAGGAATATGCCAGAAATCAACATAGAGATGCACTCAACAAAGTATAGACTGTGGTAGGAAAATAACTTGTTATTTTTTAATCAATACATTGGAGAAAATAAATGGAAAGATGTCCTACTGATGAAAATCACTTTAAGATACTTAACAACCAATATCAATACAAGAGCTCTATTGGGATCCTAGTTCAAATAAAGATTGTAAAAAAACTGGAGAATTTTGAATTCTGACAAGTAATGTTAAAGTTGTGTCTTAGGAACACAGAAGTTCACTATCTTATTTCATCTATTTTGTATATGTTTGTATTTTTCTACAATAAAAATTTTTTAAAAATAATTTTTTCATAGATCAAAATAAAACTTCTACCAGCTTGGTTGTATGCAAATGTAGGCCAAGCTACTCAGGAGGCTGAAGCAGAATCAAGAGACTAAAGCAGGAGGGTTAGTTGAATTAAAGAATTTAAGGCGAGTCTAGAAAATAAAACAAAACTTCATCTCAAAAAGAAAATGTTTTAAAAAAAGAAGCTTGGCATGGAGGCACACGCCTAGCAGCCCAGCACTCTCAGAGCCTGAGGTATGAGGATCACAAGGTCAAGCCCTGCCTGGGCAACCAAGTCACTTTGCAAGACCCTGTGTTAGCATTTTAAAAATAAAATTTGCAACTGGCTTACTTGCAGCATGTGTACACATCCACATTCACCCAACATATTTCATTTGTGCACTAGAACAATTATATTCTCACATATTGAAAAACACCATTCCAAGGGCTGGGGATTTAACTCATTGGCATAAGTACCTGCCTTGCAAAGGTGAGGTTCTGAGTTCTATCCCCAGTACCAAAAAAAAAAAAAAAAAAGAAAGAAAGAAAGAAAGAAAGAAAAGAAAGATGCCATTCCAGTAATTATTTTTTATCTACACTATTATCTGTCCTGTCCAGGACTTGACTACTCCAAAGCTGTGTATAAATATGTTATAATTTGTCACATTTAAAAAGGGTAGTGTATAGACAGAGATGTAGGCAAATGACAGAGATGATCCAATGATTGACTTCCCGCAGTTATACCAAGTTGTACAGCTATTTATGCATCAAACTGTACTCAAAATAGCTATAGAAAACAGAAGAGACAATGTTGCCTGCTTTAAGTATAACTAAATACAAAGATACATTGAGGAAAGAATGGAGGAAAGAGGTTACCATATCACCAAGCTCTGAACTACATGCAGTATGGATAAGGGTAGAGAGAAAGCTAAGTCCATTCCAGCTATTGTTTGAAATTAAACTGCATTCCAAATTTCCATATATTAAAGTCTTAGTCTGAAGATTGGTGCAGTAGGAGATATGACAATCTGTAAGAGCTAAGGACAAATGGAAAGCTTTGGGACCTTGTGGACATGTGTATACAGAGGTACATGAGATGCAGACTTTCTCCGATCTCGACATTCAGCCAGTATGTGAAATGAGCCTTTTGTTCAAGACATGATGTGTTCCCACAGGTCTAAAGTAAGAGAGTTAGTAATTTATTGAGACCCTCAAAGATGTTTGCCAGAATATTTTCCTTTAATAAGTTGATTGTTTCACATATTTGTTATAGTAACAGAAAGCTAACATAGGGCATCATAATGGGAATAGAATTTTTATAAAACTCTAAAATCATAGAAAATGAAAGCAAAAATAGACAAATGGGATTGTGTCAAGCTATAGTATTTCTGCAGTACAGGAAATAATTAATGGGATGAAGATACAATCTACAGAATGAGAGAATATGTTTATGAAGTATACAACTGACAAGGAGTTGGTATTCAGAATATATAAGGAATAGCTATTGTCAAGAAATCAACTCACAACAAATTTTATCACTGTTGTAGGGAAAAGAAAGCCCTTATGCAGCATTGGTGGGAATGAAGTCCAGTGCAACCACTTTAGAAATCAGTGCAGAGATTTCTCAAAAACTAAAACTAGAGGGCATGCCACATAGTGTAGCTGAAGGCCTGTACAGCATATTCTACTTAGGTGTGCAGCCTCAGTGCACTGCTGAGGACCTGGTAGGGCCCTTCCCAGCAAACCCAGGCAGCAGAGGAGTCGTGCTGTGCCACTCCATACCTGGTAGGGCCCTGGTCAATGACCCTAAGCAGCCAGGGAATCTTGGTGTGCCATGTGGAGTGAGCAGAAGGGCTCCACAGCATGCTCTACCAAGACATGCAGCTTTGGTGCACTGTCCAGAATGTGGTAAGGCACTGTCCAGCACCTCCAAGAAACCAAGGAGCCTCAGTGTGACATATTGGGGAGTGTTAAAGGTCCACCTAGTGTACTACACTGATTTGGGGAGACACTGAGAGCTGTTCAAGATCTGTTATGGCCTGCCTAATGACCTCACCTCAGCTGGGAAACCCCATACAGCACAGACAGCCATCCTCAACTGAGGAAACAACTGAGACTTTGCATTGATCTGCCTCAGGGAAACACAAGCAAATAACAAAAGAGCAAAGTGTAATCTCAAACCACCAGCCAATCCCAAACAAGTCCAGGAGACATGGACATAGAACAAAGTGCAAGTGACACACCTGAAACTTCTGAAATGATAGCAACTGAATCAAAGAAACAACTCTATGAAGCTATAAGGAAATCAGATCAGAAATAATCTCTCAGGTAAAGCAAGAAATGATAAATGTAATGAAAGAAACGTCGAATGTATCTAAAGAAGACAGTAAAAAATAGTGGAGAACTTCAAAAGGATGGAAACTTGAATGAACAATAAAAGAAAAAAAATTAGAATGCATGAAAAATATCCAAAGAGATATCCAGGAAATCAAAAATTCCATCAAAAGCAGCCAGAATCACCTGAATTAATCTGGAGATATACTTTCAGACCTCAAAGACAAGATTGCAGGTAGTGAAAAAGAAAAGGAAGATCTTTTAAAAATAACAAGAAATCAAGGAATAACAAATCAGTAGTTGAAAGATGATGCAAAGAAAGGTAATATAAGATCAATACATGTAAATTAAAAAGATGACAACACAAATGATATCAAAAGACTATTTATAAAAGTAACAGAAGAAAATTTTCCAAACATGAGCATGGAAATTGACATACAGAAAAATGAAGCATATAAAGCTCTAATTAGCCATAAATAAAATAAAGTTGCATGCAGATTTATAATAATCAACATCCCAGAAATTCAACATAAGAACAGAATATTAACAGCTGTTAGAGAAAACAAACAAATCAACTACGGGAAAATCCATCAGAATCACAGCAGACTTATTAGCACAAACAATCAAGTTAAGAAGAGCATGGAGTCAAGTATTACAAATACTATAGGGAAATGCAAACCCAGAGTGATATTCCCTGCAAAATTCTCCTTTAAAAATCAATGGATAAAGAAAATACTTCCATGACAAAAAGCAGATAATTTCATCATGCTCAAACCAACCCTACAAAGAATACTGACATATATTCCAGATAAATATAAAAATAATTATGACTTCAAGAACACCAATACAATAAAGCCACCAACCAGGACAAACAATTAAATAGAGGAGAAAAATAAAGAACCAACAGAAGAAAGATAACATGACAAAAATAAACCAATATATGCCACTTATAATTATTAATGTAAATGGTTTCAATTAACTAATATAAGCAAACAGACTGGCAAATGGATTAAAAAACAAATCCAACTATATATTATATACATGAAACTCATCTAACCCAAAAGGAAATTCATAGACTAAAAGTCATAAGATGGAAAATAATACTTTATGCAACAGGAAACCAGAACAAAGCATGGGTAGTTATTCTGCTTGCAAAAATGATTAAAAGTGTTCAAGAAGATCACTAAATACTGGTTAGGGGAAAATTTCAAGTGGAATAGATAACAATCATATATATATATATATATATATATATATATATGTGTGTGTGTGTGTGTGTGTGTGCATGTGTGTGTGTGTGAGTGTGTGTATACCAAATATAGGAGCACTCATCTATATAAAACAAATATTAATAGAAACAAAAAATCAAGTAATACCAATTATAATTAGAGACTTTAACACCTCATTGACACAGAGAGACAGAACAACTAGACAAAAATCATCAAAGAAATAACAGATCTGAAACAAACTTGTGGACAAATGGACTTAGTAAATGTATACAGAATGTTCCATCTAGTAACATCAGAATATATATTTCTCTCAGCTTCACATGGGACATTCTCTAAAATAGACCATATACTAGCCCATATAACATGCTTAATTAAATGCAAAATTATCCCATGCATACTATCTGATCATAGTGCATAAAATAGGAAATTAATGAAAAAGGAACTGCACAAAATTCCATAAACACATGGAAATCAAATAATACACTCCCAAACTATCAATGGGTCACAGAGAAAATTAAAGATTAAACTAAGCAACATCTATAAGGAAATTAAAGCCCAAATACTAGTTACCATAACTTATAGGGCACAATGAACAGTCATTAAAGGGAAATTTGTTGTGGTAAATTCCCACATTAGAAAAACAGAACAGACTCAAAAAAATCACCTGATGCTATACTTCAAACATTCAGAAAAAGAAAAACTCAAGCCCAAAGCCAAAAGAAGGGAGAAAATTACAAAGAGCAGAGCAGAAATTAATGTGATTGAGGCTAAGAAAGCAGCACAAATAATTAATGAATTAAAGAATTGGCTCTTTAAAAGAATAAATAAAATGATAAGCCCTTAGCCAACCTTATCAAAAATAAAAGAAATAACTCAAATTCATGCAATAAGGAATGAAACTGGTGAAATCACTACAGATCCTGTGAATACAGAAGATCATAAATACCTCCTTCAAAAAACTTTAGTCTTATGGGTTTGATAACAAGGAACAAATGGACAGATTCCTAGAAAATTATAAATTATCAAAGCTGAATTAAGAAGATATAAAGCATCTGAATTACTCAATTTCAGTTAATGAAATTGAAAATGTGATTAGAACTTTACCAACAAAGAAGACATAATGCAAACACTCCTCAAACTCTTCAATGAAATTGAGAGGGAAACAATTTTCTGTAACTCTTTCCTGGAAGCAAGTATTACCTTAATTTCAAAATCAGAGATAGATCAAACCAAAAAAGAGAACCACAGGACAATCGCCCTAATGAAAATAGATGCAAACATCCTCAATAAGTACTGCCATACAATGCAACAAATCATCAAGAAGATTACACACCATGACCAAGTGGATTTATTCTGGGAATGCAGGGATGGTTCAACATACACAAATCAATAAATGTAATACAACACTTCACTAGAGCCGAAGATAAAAATCACAACAAACATCTCAATAGATGCAAAAAAAAAAGATTTCACAAAAGTTCAACACTTCCTTATGATAAGAATACTACAGAAAATCAGAATACATGGCCTTTACCTCAATCTGATAAAAGCCATCTACGACAAACCAACAGTGACCACCATATTAATTGGTCAAAATTTGAAAGCTTTCATTCCAAAATCAGGAACAAGGCAAAGCTGCTCATTATCACCTCTCCTAGTTCTGGAAACATTAGCCAGAGCAACTAGAAAAGAGAGACAAAAAATAAAAAGGAAGAAATTTAATTATTTGGAGAAGACATGATACTCTATATAGAAGAGTGCCAAGACTCCACTGAAAAACCTCTAGATGTGGTAACCAAATTTAGTAATGTGGCTGGATACAAAGTAAACACTCAAAAATCAATAGCATTCTTATACAAAAACAACAAAATCATTGAGAGAAAAATAAGAGAAATCACACCATTCAGCATATCATCTAAAAAATGAAACACTTAGGTATCAGTATGACAAAGGAAGTAAAAAATCTATTCAGTGAAAAATAAAGTAACCTTTAAAAAAATTGAGGATTTCAGAACATAGAAAGACATTCCTTGCTCACTGGTAGAAAGGACAAACATTGGGAAAATGGCCACTCTCTCAAAATTGTTATACATATTTAATGCAATTCCAATAAAAGAAACATTAGCATACCTCACAGATCTAGAGAAATTTTTCCTAAAGGAACCAGAAGAGACCTAGAACAGCAACAGCATTTCTGGGCTGCAAAGGCAAGGCAGGAAGCATTACAATCTTAGACTTGAAGTTATACTACAAAGCTGCTGTGATAAAATCAGGATGACAGTGGAATTACAAGCTTGAAGTTCAACAAAACAGATTAGAAGTTACAACCACAACTACAAACACTCAGCCGCCTTATCTTTGACAAAGGGGCCAAACACATTCTCTAGAAGAAAGAGTGTTTAATAAGTGGTGCTGGAAAAACTGACTCTCCATATGCTGGAAACTAAAACTAGACCCAGGCTTATCTCCAAGTACTAAACTAAAGTCAAAATGGATCAAATATCTAAATATTAAAACAGAAACACTAAATCTGCCCAAAGAAAAGTCAGGTAGAAATCTTGAAGACATAGGGGTATTCAGAGAGTTCATGAACAAAAATAGAACTACATGGGAAATATTTTCCAGAATGAATAACTGGGATCTTGTCTTACTAAAATCTTTTGCATGTCAAAAGAAATCTCCAACAGATGAAAAAGATAACCTACAAATTGTGAAAAAAAAACTTAGTCAACTCTCCCTCAAACAAAGGACTTTTCTCTAGAAATATAAATAATTTAATTAAATCAGACCCCCAAACTTCAAAGATCCAATCCAAACATGAACATCTGAGATGAATGCACATATCACAGCTGAATACATACAAATGGCAAATAAATACATGAAAAATGTTCAGGATCATTGGTCATTCGATAAATGCAAATTAAAAAAACACTGAGATTCCATCTCACTCAAGAAAGTATGGCCAGAATCAAGAAAACAACCAACAACAAATGCTAGAAAGGGAGTACGATAACAGGAACTCTTATGTACTCTTGATGAAAGTGTAGTCCTTTGCAGCCCCTGTGGAAATCAGTGTGGAAGATCCTCAAAAAGCTGCGATTGGAGGTCCTATTTAATCCAGCTATTCCACTTCTGGGCATATTCCCAGATGAACTGAAAACATCATATCACAGTGATATATGTGCACCCATGATTACAGCAACACTATTTGTAACATCCAAATCTTCAAAATAATCCAAGTGCCCATCAATCAAGGAATAGATAAAAAAAATGTGGTATTTTTGTATAATGAAATACTACTCAGCTCTAAAGAAGGATCACTTTGAGGCTTTTATAAATCAATGGATACAACTTGAGACTATATTCATAAGTAAAACAAATCAAACTCATATGTGTAAATGTTATATTGTTTCCCTAGTGTAAGAAATTGAAAGAGAAAATAAGATCCAAAATATTAAAAAAATACATTATGAAAGGGTAAAAAACTGCTCATAGGGGAAAAATAGCTTCTGGGCATATTTTCAGATGAAATGGAAACATCATATCACAGTGATATATGTGCACCCATGATTATAGCAACACTATAAGGAGAAAAGAAGGGAAAAGAAAAAATGATAGAAATTTATGTATATACATTTGAGGAAGCTAAGATGATTATACTACTAATTCTATAAGTTCTTTGAACAAAACAGTTAACATATAGGATTAGATCAGTTTTGCATGTCTACTTCTAGTAATCTTAGTAACTGGTTTGAAGATCACTATGCAAAATAACAATACTTGTTAAGTTTCTAAAACTTTATTTTGAAAGCCTATATTGTTATTGTTTTGTGTTTTTGTTATGGTTGATATTTATCTCTTTTTTGTTGTGTTTCATGTATTTCATTTTTTGTTTTTCCTTCTTTAAATAAAAATAAACCTTAATCTAGTGATTCCATTCAACCCAGCTATTCCCTTTCTTGGTATCTTCCCAAAATAATTAAAAGCATCACACCACAGCAATGTATGCACACCCATAGCACAGTTTGTAATAGCTAAACCTTGCAACCAGCCCAAATATTCATCAATGAATATTGAAGGTGTGTTCTTTTTATATAACATGGTACTATTCTAACATAAAGAAAGATAAGCTTGAGACATTTCTAACTAAATGGAATCCTTTTGAGAGTATACACTTAAGTGAAAGAAATCAAATATACATGTCTAAATATCTCATTGTTTTTCTGGCATGAAAAACTTAAAGTGTAAATAAGGACCAAAACATATAATAGATATTAGGAAATGGGAAGGAAATGTTCAAATGAGAATGAACCAAGTAGGGGATGAGGGGCAAGAAAAATAAGAACAGATGAAAAAAATGGAAACAAAGAGTTTGTAAATAGGGAGGGACAAAAGAGCCAAAGGGGGGGGGGAGAACGGAAAAAAAGAAAGAAGATATATCATGTTCAAGTATAAATTCCCTATAATGAATGTTATCATTATGTATATCTAAACTGTGCCAATTGAATAAAAAATACAAAAAAGAAACATCTACATTCCCATGTCCATTGCAGCAGCATGCATAATAGCTAAGAAATGTAAACAATGTAGCTGTCTGAGGATTATAATTGTGATATACATATGCATAATAGAATACTAATCATCAATTAAAAAGAATGAAACCCTTTCATTTGCATTAACATGCATGAACTTGGAGATTCATATAAGAAAAATAAGCCAGGCACAGATACACAAGCCCCACATGATCCACTCACATGTGGAATGTTAAAAATTTGATCTCATAAACTTGAGAGTAGAATGATATATACCTAGGCTTGAGAGACAAGGGAAGGGAAAGTCGGAGGAAAATTGAACAATAGGTACTAAATAATAATAAAATAGGAGTAAGAAGTTCTGGCATGCTATTACACAATAATATAATGTAGATAAACCTAATTTACTGTATATTTCAAAAAGTTATAACAGGAGATTTTTAACATTTTCAAGGTAAACAATGACAAATGTTTGAGAAAATATTTTATCTGATTCAAGCATTACACATTATACACAGGTATAGAAACATCATGTTAACCCATATGTATGTATAATATTTATGTTTTGTGTATTGGTCAAAATAAACTTATTTAAATTTAAAAATTAATAAAAGTTAATTCTATTAATATTAAAACTCCTTCCTAAACATCCCTGTATTCTTTTCCAGTTCTTGGAACATTTTTCTGGCTCCTTCAGAGGAAAATTTATGAAAAAATTTTTAGATTCAGTTTTAATTCCTCTCACTCATTATTTCTATAACTCTTTTGAGCTGGGATTTCACTCCTACAACTTTACTGAAACTGTGTCATCCAAGTCAACAATACTCTCAGTGTAGCCAAGTATGGTGTCCAATTCTCAGGGATAATCTTACTTGATCTATCATTAGAACATAAACCAACTAATCACTCCATTCTCAAAATAGTTTCACTTAGCTTCCAAAACACCATATTCTCCTGGTTGTCTTACATTTCACTATTTACTTCTCTTTCTTTTGGTGTATTCTCATTTTTCTGATATTTGAACAATTTCTTTCACTAGAGCTCAGTTCTATTCTGTATGAATTTATTTTATTCATGATTTCAAAATTTTATTTATTTATTTATTTGTTTATTTTTGGCACCAGGGATCAAACTCAAGACCGTGCACTAGTAAGGCAGGCCCTTATGCTACTGAGCTAAATCTCCAGCCCCTCAAATTTTATATTTCTATCTTGGACTTATTCTTTAAAATCCACACTCAAACATTTCACCCACATAAAAATATAATAAGTATTCAAGTGAATTCACTAAGTATTTATTCCATTCTATAAATTTTATCATTTTGAATGACAAAGATTGCATATTTCCAGTTGTTCAGGCTGAAATATTTGCAGACATCTTTGACTTCTCTCTCTTTATCTCTAAATTAATGCAGTGTTATGTATAAATTTTCAAGTTGAAATGAAATTATAACCCATGAAAGTATAAATTTCACTTGTAAAAGTATGTATATGAATTTTAAATTTTTATTTTAAGAAAAAGTAAAACAAAATTTCATAGGAAATTAGTAGAGGAGTAACAATGGTTAATGCATCACATACAATTATCTTTAAATTAGTTACTTAGAGTAAAAGATATAGGTATTTAATTATCCAAATAATATTAGCACAAACCTCTCTTTTCAGTGATGTAAGATAAACTGGTAATATAACTGTCTTAACTAATATATACATATATAGTTGTGGGGTTTTTTTTGCTTTTTCCTTCCTTCTTTCTTCTTTTAATTCCCCATCCCAATTTCTCTTTATTTTCAAAATTTCTTCCCATTTTACAATATCTATTGTACATTCTGGATCTTACTCTTTTAGGGTCTCACACTAGGAGTACAATATGATGTTTACATATGTGTGTCTGGTTTATTTCACTTAGGAGTAACATCTAAAGTTGCATTCATTTAGCTATGAAAGTTCCCAGTTTTTCTTTCTTTGTGGTTGAGTAGTACTCATTTTTATCCATTCCTCACCTGATGGGCATTTGCATTGCTTTCAAGATCTAGCCATTACAAATCATTCTGCTTTAAACGCAGGAAACCTCACCTAGCCTGGACACGGATAGGACTGACAGATTGATAGCTCTTTCTGGATTCCACACATATATATGTGTGGGATAGTGTTTTTAATTCTTCTGGAAAAATATTCAGAAGGGGAATAGCTGGGTTGAATGTGATCTCCAATCCTAGTTTTTTGAGGAATTTCCACGCTGATTTCAACTGTGTTTATACCAGTCTACACTAGGTTCATATATGGACAAATAAAAAATGCTATGATCCTCCAATGGTGGTGTAGAAATCATTTTTAATCCTAATATAAAAGTTAAGGGATAAAAGTAATAAAGATAATTATAACTAGATATATGTTAATAGTTACATGGCATAAAAATATTTAAATGACAATATTATTAACAAAACGTTTGTTAGCAAGTAAAATATTATAGAGCTTTTTATTAAATTAAAGTTAAGTTATTGTACGCTTAAAATAGATTTTATATAAGACTATTGTTTGAGAAAGGAATCAAAATTTATCACCACAAAAAATCAGTCTATCACAAAGGAAGACAGTGAAACAGGAACAGTAAAACAAAAAACTAAAATACAGTCAGAAATGAAACATGAAACTTTCTATATTAACAATTATTTCAAAAATAAATTGATAAAAATCCCCTAATCAAAAGATTCAGATTGGTTGAATTCATAAAAACTAACAAAAAAACTGAAAATAAAGTATCCAGCCATATACTGTGTTCAAGAAACTAGCTTCAGATTTTAAAATACATATAGGCTGAATTGAAAAGATCAAGAAAGACGTTTGAGGCAAAAAACACAAGGGTAGTTATATTTAATCAGATAAAACAGATTCAAAATAAAAAAAAACTTGTCACAATAGACAAAAAGATTAATTAATCAAAAAATAAGTATAAATATAGACATTCATTTTGGATGAAAGCACCTAAATCTATAAAGCAAACATTGGCAGAGCTAAAGAAATGTATAATATAATAAGAAAAGACTTCAGTACTCCACTCTCAATAGTGAATAAAACATTGAAACAGAAAATCCATAAGCAGAGGATTAACTAAAATTTCTAATTAAAATTACAGATCAGATGGATCTAACAGACACATATGAAGCATATTGGTCAAGATCAACAGAATTCTTCTCAATTGCTCAGAAAACATTCTCCAGGAAAGACCACATATTAGATCACAAAACAAGTTTTAAAAAATTTACAAAACATTGAAATAATAGCAAATATTTTGTAATATAAATGGAAGGAAAATAGTAATCAAGAATAAAAGGAAACAAGACATTTGTATATCTGTAGATGTTAAACAATGCACTCTTGAGCAACAAATGTGTCAAAGAACAAATCAAAATAAAATTGGAAAGCAGAGTAAGTCCCTGGCTTATGAACACATTCTGTCCTGTAAGAATGTTGGTAAATTGCATTCAATTATAAGTATGAGAAAAATGAATCTTATATAGTATAACTGTGAAAGTTCAGAAGTTGAATGTTTGTCAGTTGAGGCTTACTGTATCGTGAGATCAATGATAATGAAAACATAGCATACTAAACTTAGAAGCATTATTGAGAGAAAAGTTAATAAACAGCTACATTAAAAAAGAAGATATAAAATCAGATATAATAAAATCAAACAAATATAACAAGATATACTATGGTAGCCATTGTTGATTTTCTATTATCTTGTTTGGAAGTGCTGTATCACTTTCATTGTTTTGTTTCAATTGATTTAATTCTGTTTTGTTTTATTTGACTTGATTGCATCTGATGGTATAGTCAGTCACTTTGAAGATAACAAGAGGCATTATGGTAGCCATTGTTGATTTCCTATTATTTTGTTTTGAAATCCTGTATCATGTTCACTGTTTTTTTTTTTTCTTTGATTGGCTCTATTTTGCTTTATCTTATTTGGTTTTATTCTCTTTAAAATATAGAAAGAAGGAGACAGGGATTTGGCTCAGTGGCATAAGTGCTTGTTTGGCAAGCATGAGGTCATGAGTTTGATCCCTGGTACAAAAAAAATACCAAAACAAAACAAAAAAAAGGAATGAAATATACAAAGAAGATCTAACTCAATTACATATTATAGCTTTATATCCCAATGAACTAGAAAAAGAATATACAGCTCAAAATTAGCAGAGGGATAGAAATAAAGATCACAATAGAAATAAGTGAATCCAAGAATGTAATAGCAACAGAAAAAAATTAATGAAAGTAAGAATTGGTGTTTTAAAAAATTGACAAAACTTTAGGAAAGCTATGAGGAAAAGAGAGAAAACTGAAATAAATAAAATTGGAATCAATGGGTGGAGTGTAGCTCCATGTAAGAGTATGTCCTTAGGATGAATGAGGACCTGGGATTGATTCTAAGCACCATAGGATGAAGTAAACAAACATAAGAAAAGCAGACAGTATATATGATGGCTCAGAAAAACAAGAAAAGAATTGTAAGGCACTATATGAACAATTATACACTGATAAAATGCATACCAAGAAAAAACAGATAAATTTCTAGAAACATAAACCTATAAAACTGAATCATTAAGAAACTGAAAGTCTCAATCAACCAAAGAGTAAGGTAATTGAATCAGTAATCAATCCTCAAAACTGAACAGTGTATGAACAGAGTGCTTTACTAGTTAATTATAGCAAACATGTAAAGAATTAACACCAATCTATCTTTTATGCCTTCAAAAATTGAAGCACATGAAAAACTTCTTTTATGAAGACAAACTATCCTTATAGGAGAACCAGGCAATATTTCACACACAAAAAATGGAGGCCAATATCCTTTATGAGGCTAGAGGAACAATTAACAGCATGCTGAAAAGCAAAATTCAATAGTACAGTAAAAATAATGCACACCATAATCAGGTAGGATTTATCTTTGGGATGCAAGGATCCTTCAACATATAAAAATACATTACTGTAACACAACAATAATAAAGTATTAAATCATAAAGTCATAACTTAATACAGTATTAAATCATTAAATAAAGTATAAAATCATGTGATAATCTCAATACATGCAAAAATCTGAAAGTGCTCAATATTTTTCAAGACAAATGAACATTAAGTTATTTATATAAGCCTAGTGGTGGCAAACCTATTGCATGTGTGCTGCAGCAGTATCTTTATGTCAGTGAAAGCTCTAAAACGTTTGCTATTTATGATCACCTCAACATAATAAACATCATATATGAAAAGCTCATAGCTAACAACATACTCAGCAGTAAAAGACTGAGAGCTTTCCCTCTAAAATCAATGCAAAGTCAAAGATGCTCACTTTCATCACTTCTGCTAAATACAATACTAGAAATATTAGTCAGAGTAATTAGGAAAGAAAAGGGAATTAAAGCTATCCAAACCAGAAAAGATGTAAAACTGTCTCTACTTGCAAATTATATAGTCTTGTATTTTGAAAATTCCAAATTTTTCCCCCAAAAAGCTGCTAACACTAATAAAGAGGAAAATGGTGGCTAGAAACCAGAAAGTAGGAATGTGTGCAAATGGGAAGGGGAACAATGTAGGATGGGATTTCCAAAAAGAGGATGTAAGGGAAAATGGCAACAAAACTTTTGTAAAGAAGAGATGAAAAGGGTGCAGAGAGGAGAGGAAAATGGGAAAAAAGAAGTAAGATATACTAAAGATTCAGGACGTGATTATGTACTAATTTTTTAAACTAATACAAGAATTTAGTAATGTTGTAGTGTACAAAATTATCACAAAAGTCCACTTGCATTCTTATACTGTAACAAAGAAATTAAAAATGATGTCATTCACAATGGCATCAGAAAGAATAAAACACTTACAAAAACCTTATGGCAAACAAAAGACTTCTAAACTGAAAACTACAAAATACTGATCAAAGAAATTAAGGATCATACAAATAAAGGAAAAAGGGTCACATTGTTAGGATGAAAGATGTAGTAATGTTAAAATGTCAATATCACTTGAAACAATGCAGGACTTCAGTAAAACCCCTATCAAAAATCCCAGTGACAATTTTTACAGAAACAATAAATACACTCCTAAGATTCATATGCAAAAGCAAAAAATCCAAGAAGCCAAAACAATGTTGAGAAGGACAAAGCTTTAGGCGTCACACTTCCTGATTTTAATATATACTACAAAGCGAAGTAATGAAAACATATAGAACTACAGGAAATTAGACAGACAAATGTAACAGCAGAGAGCCCAGAAGTAAACCAATAAATGCATAACCAACTGATCTTCAACAAGGGTGCTAAAAATACGTAATGGAGGCAGAGGAGGAGCTGGGCAGATCTGGGGTGCCTTCATCGGCCTCTCTGTGTGTCTGGAGGACTGTGGATATCTCCGCCCAGACTGTTGGAGTCCCCCCAGGCTTCCAGGTGCAGTGAAGGGGAGAGGTGGGTTTGAGGCTTCTACATCCGCCTCCCCATCCCGGTTGCACTTGGAGAACTGCTGAGCTCCCGATGGGTGGGCGGGCCCACACTATCATCTGAGCCCAGCCTGTTTTGCTGCCACGCCTAGCCATTGGTGTGCAGAGGAGGAGCTGGGCGGATCTGGGGTGCCTGCATTGGCCTCTCCATGTGTCTGGAGGACTGTGGATATCTCTGCAAGCAGGGAGGGATCACAGGTTCCTGAGGCACCGCGGCCTGTGGTGAGAACCCTAACCCGGCTGCAATTGAAGAACTGAGGAGCTTCCAAGGGGCAGATGGGTGCACAGTGTCCCTGAGGCCCAGCTTGTCTGGAACTGCGGAGTTCTGAGCAGGCAGACGAGGGCCACTGGTTCTGCAGGCCCAATGGCCTGGGGTAGTGTGGTGCCAGAGTCTCAGTAGCTGCAAACATAGAAGGGGATTTTCAACAGATCCTGAGGAAGCTTTCAAATAACACTTGAAACACAGAAATATAGGAAAATGACACAACCAAAGACCAAATTACAACCTCAAACCTCCAGCCCATCTCAAGAAACCCTAGGAGCGATGTATATAGAAGAAATTATATCCCATCCACCTCATATATCGGACACAATAGCCACTGAAATTGACAAGCAACTCCAGGAAGCTTTAAAGAAATTCAAACTTGAAATAATCTCCCAGATAAAAGAAGAAATGATAAAAGAAATGAAAGAGATTCTAAATATATCTAAAGAAAACACAGATAAAAAATTGGAGGAACTAAACAAAAAGATAGAATCCCTAGATGAACAATACAAGAAACAAACAGAATACATAATGCAGATGCACAGAGATATATAGGAAATAAAAAACTCCACTGAAAGTTGTAAAAACCGCCTTAATGAAAGTGAAGATAGAATTTCAGACCTTGAAGACAGGATTGCAGCTAGTGAACAGGAAAGGAAAGATCTTTTGAAAATAACAACGAATCAGGAAACAACAATTCAACAACTGCAAGACGATGCAAAGAAGAATAACATAAGAATGATAGGGATTAATGAAAGAGAGGGAGACAACATGAAGGATGTCAGGAGGATATTTAGAGAAGTAATAGCTGAAAATTTCCCAAGCATGAGATCAGAAACTGACATCAGGATCAGTGAAGCATATAGAACTCCAAATAGTCATAACCAAAATAAAACTACACCCAGACATATAATAATCACCATCCCAGAAATCCAACACAAGAATAGATTATTAAAAGCTGTCAGAGAGAAAAGACAGATCACTTATAAAGGAAAACCTATCAGAATCACAGCAGACTTCTCAGCACAAACGATAAAGTCCAGAAGAGCATGGAGTGAAGTATTCCAGATCCTAAAGCAAAATGATTTCCAACCTAGACTGATATATCCTGCAAAACTATCATTCAAAATAGATGGTGAAATATGATACTTCCATGACAAAGAACAGCTGAAGAACTTCATGAACACCAAACCAATCCTGCAAAAAATATTGAAAGACAGTTTAGATACACAAAGGAAAAAACCACTAAGCAAAGCAAATAATTAAACAGAACCGAAAGATAAAGATGCAACAGCAGAGAGATAACATTCCTACAATTAACCAGCATTTAACAGTAATAACCATTAATGTAAATGGTCTCAATGCACCAATCAAAAGAAACAGACTAGCAGAATGGATCAAGAAACAAAATCCAACCATATGCTGTTTACAGGAAACCCATCTAACCCAGAAGGATACTCACAGACTGAAAGTCAAAGGATGGAAAACAATTCTTCATGCAGCAGGAATCCAAAAAAGGCAGGAGTAGCCATTCTGTTTGCAGACAACGTGAATTTTAAACCAACAATGACCATAAAGGACAAAGAAGGTCATTACATACTTGTGTGGGGAAAACTCCAAGAGGAAGAGATAACTATCTTAAATATATACGCACCAAACTCCAGAGCACCCAGTTATATAAAACAATTATTAACAGAAATGAAAACTCAAATTATCAGTAACACAATTGTAACAGGAGACCTTAATACGCCATTGACACCAAGGGACAGATCACCCAGACAGAAAATGGGCAAAGAAATAACAGAACTGAATCACACTTGTGAACAAATGGGTTTGACAGACATATACAGAATGTTCCACCCAAAAACATCAGAATACACATTCTTCTCAGCAGTACATGGATCATTTTCTAAAATAGACCATATGTTAGTTCACAGAACATATTTAAACAAATGCAAAAGAGTTGAAATCATCCCTTGCATGTTATCGGATCATAGCGCTCTGAAATTAGAAATTAATGATAAAAGATACTGCAAAAATCCCGCAAACACATGGAAACTGAATAACACACTCTTAAGTAATCAGTGGGTCAAAGAAGAAATTAAAGAAGAAATTAAACAATACCTAAAAGAAAATGAAAATGCAGATACAACTTACCGGAATCTGTGGGATGCAATAAAAGCCGTCCCGAGAGGAAAATTTATTGCACTGAGTTCCCACATCAGGAAAACAGAACGAATACAAATAAATAACTTGATGCTACACCTCAAACAGCTAGAAAAAGAAGAGCAAGTCAAGCCCAAAGCCAAAAGAAGAGAGGAAATTATAAAAATCAGAGCAGAAATCAATGCAATAGAGACTAAGAAAACAATCCAAAGAATCAACGAATCAAAGAGTTGGTTCTTTGAAAGAATAAATGAAATCGATAAGCCCCTAGCCAACCTTATTTAAAAAAGGGAAGAAAAAGCTCAAATTCATGTAATAAGAAATGAAAAAGGAGAAATCACTACAGACCCAATAGAAATACAGAAGATCATCAACACCTATTTCGAAAACCTCTACTTTCAAAAGTTTGATAACACAGAAGAAATAGACAGATTCTTAGAAACATATGAAGTACCAAAGCTAGATCAAGAGGATGTAAAACTGTTGAATAACCCAATCTCTGCTAATGAAATTGAGAATGTAATTGGGTCCTTACCCACCAAGAAGAGCCCAAGCCCAGATGGATTCACTGCAGAATTCTACAAGAAATACAAAGAAGACCTAATGCCAACACTCCTCAGACTATTCAATGAAATTGAAAGGGAAGCAATCCTTCCTAAGTCATTCCTGGAAGCAAATATTACGCTAGTACCAAAACCTGAGAAAGACCCAACTATAAAAGAGAACTATAGACCGATCTCCCTAATGAACACAGATGCAAAAATCCTCAATAAAATATTGGCAAATAGGATCCAGCAAATCATCAAGAAGATTATACACCATGACCAAGTGGGATTCATGCCAGGAATGCAAGGATGGTTCAACATACGCAAATCAATAAATGTAATCCACCATATCAATAAAGCCAAAAATAAGAATCACATGATCATTTCTATAGATGCTGAAAAAGCTTTTGATAAGGTCCAACATTTATTCATGATAAGAACTTTACAGAAAATTGGAATAAATGGTCTTTACCTCAACATAATAAAGGCCATTTATGACCAACCAACAGCCAGCATCACACTAAATGGCCAAAAATTGAAAGCCTTTACTTTAAAATCAGGCACAAAACAAGGATGTCCTTTATCACCACTCCTATTTAATATAGTACTGGAAATACTAGCCAGAGCAATTAGGCAAGAAAGAGAAATAAAAGGGGTAAAGGTAGGAAAAAAAGAAGTTAAATTATCATTGTTTGCAGATGACATGATACTCTACATAGAAGACCCCCTAAACTCCATTGAAAGACTCTTAGATACAATAAATAAATTTAGTAATGTGGCTGGATACAAAATCAATACTCAGAAATCAATAGCATTCCTATACACGAACAACAAAAATCACAGAGAGGGAAATAAGAGAAACTGGACTATTCACATTAGCAAGCAAAAAAATGAAATATTTAGGAATTACTCTTATGAAAGAAGTGAAAGACTTATACAGTGAAAATTATAATACACTGAAAAAGGAAATTGAAGATGATCTCAGAAAATGGAAAGACATTCCTTGCTCATGGATAGGAAGAACAAACATTGTGAAAATGGCCATTCTCCCAAAACTGTTATACAGATTCAATGCAATCCCAATAGAAATACCATCAACATACCTTATAGATCTAGAGAAATCACTCCTAAATTTCATCTGGAACCAGAAGTGACCTAGAATCGCAAAGGCAATTCTAAGCAGCAAAGACAAAGCAGGACGCATCACAATCCCTGACTTGAAGTTATACTACCAAGCAACAGTAGTAAAATCAACATGGTATTGGAATCAAAACAGAGCCGAGGATCAATGGCACAGATTAGAAGATAGAACCACAACTACAAACACACTCAACCACCTTATCTTTGATAAAGGAGCCAAGCAGGTTCACTGGAAGAACGACAGTCTCTTTAATGAATGGTGCTGGAAAAACTGGCTCTCCATTTGCCGAAAACTAAAGCTAGAACCATGTCTATCACCATGTACTAAATTAAAATCTAAATGGGTCAAAGATCTGAATATTAAAACAGAAACACTAAATCTATTGGAAGACAAATTAGGTAGAAACTTTGGAGACATAGGAGTAGGTAAAGAATTCATGAACAGGACTCAAACCGCACAGGAAATACTTCCCAGAATCAATAACTGGGACCACTTCTTATTAAAAAGTTTCTGCATGTCAAAAGAAATCTCCAGCATAGTGAAAAGAAAACCCACAAACTGGGAAAAGATTTTAGTGAACTTTCTCTCAGACAAGGGCCTCTTGTCTAAAACATATAAAGAATTAAAAAAAACTCAGACCTCCAAAATTCAAAGATCCAATCCAAAAATGGGCATCTGAGATGAATACGCAATTCTCAGATGAAGAAATGCAAATGGCAAATAAATACATGAAAAAATGCTCATCATCATTGGTCATTAGAGAAATGCAAATTAAAACCACACTGAGATACCATCCCACTCCTGAAAGAATGGCCAGGATCTAGAAAACCAAAAACAAATGCTGGAGAGGCTGTGGGGAAAAAGGAACTCTCCTGCACTGTTGGTGGGAGCGTAGACTGGTACATCCTTTGTGGAGATCTGTCTGGAGATTTCTCAAAAAGTTGGGATTGGAAATCCCGTTTATTCCAGCTATTCCACTTCTAGGCATATTCCCAGAAGAACTGAAAGCATCATACCACAGTGATATATGTGCACCTATGTTTATAGCAGCACAATTTGTAATCTCCAGATCTTGGAAACAACCCAAGTGTCCATCAACTGAGGAATGGATACAAAAGTTGTGGTATTTCTATACAGTGGAGTATTATTCAGCTGTAAAGAAGGATCACATTGAGATATTTATCAATAAATGGGCGCAGCTTGAGACCATACTCATAAGTGAAATAAATCAATCTCGCATGTGTGAATACTGAATAGTTTCCCTAATGTAAGTAATGATTCAAATATATAAAAATATGTGGTAATCATGATTCCCCATTATGTGGCCTTTAAGCCTTATAAAGTTTTCACTCATTAATTAGAAAGGCTTTATTCTGGGCTTCTTGATATGGAAATATTTGAAGCTATAGTATATGAAGTTTTATCCAAATATTTCAAGGAAAAAGACAGACACTATGGTAACTACTATTAAGTCAGGTTATGTGGTGGTGAAGTACTAGGTTGCTGAAACAGTCAAGCTTTGACCTCTATTGTTATATTGTTATGTCCTGTTTTATCTCAATCTCCCCCTTATTCTTCAAAAAAATTATTTAGTTATTTATGTTTGTCTTAATTAAGGGGAAAAATTAAAAAAATTAGGATATATAATAGTAACTCGTTTTGATTTCCTATTAACTTGTTTTGAAGTCCTGTAATACTCCCACGATCTTGTTTTGACTGATTAGACTCTGTTCCATTCTGTATGATAGTATCAAGTTTGAGGGTATAGGTAACTACTTTGAAGGCAATAAGATTCACTAAGATGCCCATTCTGGTTTGACTATTGTCTCCTTTGGAAGTCCTGTAATGTTTACAATGCCTAAGTTTTATTGGTTTTGTTCTCTACTGTTTTGTCCAACTTTATAATATCTAATGAGATAGACAATTCTTTTTAAGGAAACAAGAGACAACGTTGATAACCATTGTTGCTAACCTTGTACTCTGTTCTACACCATGTGCTATGTCTATCCTTGGTTTTGACTGACAGCTTTGTTTTGCCATATTTGACTGTATTCTCTCCCCCCCAAAAAAGTAATAAGAACTAAGGAGTAATAAAATCCAAAATTTGTAAATTTTGTTGTAAAAAAGAGAGGGGAAAAAAGAGCTCTAACGGATATGACAGCAAGTGTGTTTAGGGGTGTTAAATAGCTGACTATGTCAATGTTTTTGGATCATTGAACACAGCTGTTTGCAGTCTCCCTGTTTGAATGTCCACTTTGTATTCTTTGATACTGTGATTTGAGCAACTATTTTCAAGATGATAATATGTAATCTATTAACAGGTGATTTCCTACTGTTATGGTTTTTTTTTTTTTGTAGTTCTGTATTACGTGTACCCTTACACCGCTTTGTTTTGTTTTGTGTTTTTCTCTTTTTCCTCTTAAATAAAATTTTTAAAAAATATGTAATGGAAATATGGCATTCAACAAACTATTCTGTGAATGTCTACAACAAAAGAATGAAACTGGGCTTTTATCTTTTACCATACACAAACCAACAGAGTAGACAGTTGACTTATGGAATGGGAGAAAAATTTCCAAATCTAGTAATATTATTCTCCAAAGTATTTAATGAAACCTTATGACTTACCAGCAAAAATAATAAATAACTTAATTAAAGTTGGGCAAAGTACTGTAGCTGAAATAGAATTTTTTAAAAATGCGTAAGGAGCTTAATATCATTATTATCAGGGAAATACAAATCAAAACATAGTGAAAAATTGTCATATTTTTTAACATTCGCTAGTATGAAAAATTCAAAAGAGAACAAGTTTACAGTGATATGGACAAAAGTCTTTTACACTATTGCTAAGAAAATGACATGGCACAACTATTATGGAAAATAATATAAATGTTCCTCAAAAATTAAAAGGAGAATTTCATATAATTTAAAACTCCCCAAACTGGACATTCTCAAAGAATTGAGACCAGGACATTGTTCACAATAGCCAAGATAGGGAAGCAACCTAAATAACTGCCTACTAATGAATGAATAAAGAAACGGTGGTATATACTACAATGAAATACTATTCAGCTTTGAAACTAAATGAAATGCAGTCACTTGTAATAACATGGAGGAAGATGTATTAGTTTATGCTAAATGAATTAAATCAGGGATAGAAATATAAATATGTGATTCCACTTTTATGAAATATCAAAATAGTCAAACTCTCATAAATGGAGAAAATAAAGGTAGTTACCAAGGGCTGTAGAAATGGAAAATGGGGAGTTCTTATTCAATGGATATAATGTTTCAGTTATGCAAGGTGATTAAGCTCTAGAAATACTTATGTTTATCACTGTGTATTCAGTTTACAATACTCTACTGCACCGTTAAATATGTTATGAGAGTTCGTCTCATGTTATATATTTTTACCACAATAAATAAAGTGAGTGAATCCTACATGAGACAAATTCAAAAGAATTTCAGCCCAGATATGTCATATTCAAACTAAAAACAATGAATAATTTGAAACTGCAATTTTAAAACTGTGCCAGTTTAGACTTTTCACAGAGAAACTAAGGCACAGGATGCTGTGTGTTGCTTTTCAGCCAGTAAACTGAAGAAGTGCAAAGAATTCAGCCTTGATCACCCTGATTACTTATTTAGAATGATGTAGGAAGATGGCGGAGCCCTGAATGCCAGTAACTTTGCTTCTCCAGGACAAAATCTCTAAAGTCTGGCAAACAATAACTTGGAGAAGAACTGAATTAAGTGGAGCGTACACAGGAGCCACAAGGGAACTAACAGAAGAAAATAGGATTAAGTGATTCAGAAGAAACAGACCACCACCCAGATTGAATACCACAAGGTGCTGTGAACAGCGGCTGAGTAGCCACTGGCTGACAGGCAAAGTGAAAATAACAACTTGTATGCTCACAGGGAAATAAACCCTGCAAGAGGAGCAGAAGAATCTTATACAGTTGGAGACAGACAGAACGTGACAAATTGTTACCTGTGTGGCACTCCAGAGTCAGCAGCTGGCCAATGACTGTGGTACAAGCCCTCAAGGACACAGTCACACAGAGCAGAAGCTTGCAGGGACACTAGAAATGGACTCAATGTTTGTACCTGGGTTCCAGAACAGTTCCATGGCAGTTTAACACTGCCAAGTTCCCAGAGTGGATGAAGGAAAGACAGTCTTGGGAGGCTGCTAGAAATTGAAGAGCAGATTTGGGGGAGTCCCACTGAGAGGCATGTGCTGGTAAGCACAGACTCATCTCCTGTAGTAATATGCCAGTTTCAGGCTGAGGTAAACAGGACTAGAAGCACACATTGGTTGGTGCATTGTTGCCACTGTAAACAGATCTCTATACCCATCTCTGTGCTGTAAACAGACTGCCATCCTAGACTTCCAGCATGAACAGAGTCACATCCTGCCCTAAGTTCTGTTCCTTAACACAAGCCTGAAGAAAGGAGCTACATGTGCACAACAATAAAAAATTTCTTCTATTATTCTTTGATTGTACTATTTTTAATTTTTATTTTTATTGTACTTTTACAATCTTTTGCTGTTGTTGTTTGTTCTTTGTTGTTTTTATCCTATATATCCCTCCTACATTTATCCCATTGTTTTATACTTTTTTCCTTTTATAAGAATGTGTGTGTATGTGCACTTTGCTTATTCTTACTTTGGTTTTGTTTTTCCCTCACAAAATAGTTTGGAGAGGATAAGAGACTTCCCCCTGTTATTATATCCCTTCCTCCTCTTATACATACATCTTTGCCTAACCTCTTTCCCCTGAGTTTTATTCATGTTCAATTTTACTTTTCTCTCCACTTTTTCAATTGTCTCCTTTAAACCATTTCTCTAATATTTATGTCATCATATATTCTTTCCCCATTCCTATTTCCCACTACCAAATGTGTACAGTCTTCCCTGTTACCCTTTCTAAATATATAATGGCATTCTCAAAACATCAATAAGGCCTTTTGTCATCCTCCCATTTCCTCCTTCCATATCACAGAGCAGAGGACTTAAACTTTTATTTTCATTTTTTCTTTATTTCTTCTCTTCTGGCATTTCCAGAGCTCGCAAATGGCTGGGACTTAGATAACTGATTTTTCAAAAATTATATTGAATGCTATTTTTCACCAGTAGGGGAGAGAGCCATGTTTAGTGCACATCAACAATGGGTTAAGGCTTGCATTGTCAAAATATTGACACTATCTCTGTGGATTTATTCTCTAGGCTAAAGGGACAGTTATGGGTTTTACTGGTATGTTATTTCTCAATTAACCCTGATACATTCCACTGCAATCAATTAGTATGTTCCTGCTGTAGTTGAATCGATTGCATAGGAATAATCCTGACTCAGTGGACACTTTCGTACTAGCAAACTTGTCTGCCAAATTCACCATTATATCCGGTGAGATTAGAGCAAGAGTTTCTAATGCAAAAACTCAGATTTAATCAGACTCTGCAAGAATGCCTGCATCCTGGAGAAAGAGATCCTGAGCCTGAGTTAACTTCAATATTCTGATGAAGGTATCAGAGGAATTATTGAGATGTTAGCCCTAAGATTCTCTGGTAAAGAAGTTACTTGGGATTCATATATGCAATTGTAATATGTAGCCTGTGTTCCCATGGAACAAATTTGTTTAAGTTTTTGTATATTTATTTATTTATTTAGTAATATGTGGTTGTGGTATATTCTTTAATGATTTAATTTGTTTATTAGGTTATTATTCTCACATATTTGTCAATTGACTGATTTATTCTTTGTGTACGTGCCCTCCTTCCTCATCTCAGCTCTTCATGCAGTTTCTTCTCTTAAAGCCTCCAAGACAATATTGTTAAAATATATCTTTATTCTTTTTCTAAACATATAAACTCTTCCTCCCAGTTCTTTTTTAAATTCTCACTACTTAGCTTCCTCATAGTCATTCCTTTCTTCACTAATACAATTCCTATATCTTCCCCATCTTAAGCCTTTGGCTTTTTTATATTTTACCTATTTTACTGTCATCCCCATGATAAAATTCAGATAATCACATAGCTTTCCTTTACCGCAGTGAACCCCCTTTCTACCATATCTTGCTCTTGCCCTCAAATATATTCTCTAAACACCTCCAACACTAAGCTTTCAATTCAACTAAAAGTACTTAAATGAAATCAGAAACCACATCACTCTTTCATTCTCATCTATCACTATTCTCCCCTTCAAACCAGACCCCCTAGTGCCTAACACTACTCATCCAACCACTTTCCATTATCTCCACTCCATTTCAACTACCACACTATGGAACAACCAAAAATAAAAAATTGTCAGAGTGTGCACAGAGAGCAGATAAAACAGGGAGGAATAACTGAAAAGACTATCATATAGGAATGCTATTCGATGGGATCCATGGATGCTGGTATAAATAGAAGCAAGTTTTCCAATAAAACACAGTGACATAGTTGAACTCATTTTAAGTAAAAAAGCAGAAATACTAGCACTGCAAATACAAAGGTGAAAATCCTAATATAAATACAATACAAAGTCAACATCCTATTAAAATTCTCCATATAAGCCACAAACTCCCCTCAGTTTTCTAGCTCCCAACCTGCAGTAATGCCCCACAAAAAAAGGAAGGAGCAAAAAGACTGGGCATATGCAAGCAAATTCAAGTAGGAGAATGGCAAATAAAGGAAATAGATCTCAGAACATCCCTAACTCTCCAAAAGCAGAGCAAGGGGACAAAAAAGGAGAAGAAAAAAAGTACCAGATAGCACAAATCTATGAAAAGTTCTTGGAAGTCATGAAGTAACTCAATATGCCCACAGTGAATTTCAGGTAAATAGGTACAGTACTGGATGATCTATCCAAAACAGTTCAAAAATTTGAATGGCAGATTCAACATGGATACAGAATCCTCGAAAAGACGTCATACTGTGATGCTTGAAAAAAATAGTATAGAATTCATACATTCCACAAATGACCATTGTGAATACAAAGTGTCTAATATTGAGGATCAATAGTGAATTAGGACAGAGATCAAAGAAGCCCCCCCACACACACAAAAAAAAGAGAACAAGAGTAGACTGTCTAACCACCAATCACTACTAGGTAACAAGACCAATTTAGGTTAATTGGAGTTAAAGAAAAACTAGAGGTGAGCACCAATGGATTCATTAATACTCTTACAGAAATTTTGGAAGAAAATTTCCTCAACCTTAAGAAAAGAGTTGAAAATAAAAATAAGCAATACTTATACAACCCCAAATAAATATGATGGAAAGAGTTCAATGACAGATATCCTTATTAAATTAATAGAAAAAAAAATTCAGAAAAAACAAACAAAAAAAGCACTACAGAATTTTAATGTTAGCCAGAGGAAAACAAATCTTCAACCACTTAGAGTCACAGCTGACTTCTCAGCACAAACCCTAAAGGTCAGAAGGGCTTAGAGTCAAATATTTCAAACCCTAAGAGCAAATAACTTCCAACCAAGACTAACAGCCAGAAAAGCTCTCTTTCAAAATATATGGAATAATATTTTCCCAAAAAATACCAGCTCAGAAGGTATATGAGTGTTAATCAACTGTAAAAAAAAATACGATTATTCTTGGAAGAAACGATGAATTGGACACAGCTAAAAACAGAGGAAACTATGAGGTCCATTAATCCACAGGAACAAAAATCACTGGGAAATAAAAGGATACACTCATAGTCAAAGAAGACAATGATTGTGAATAACTAATATATCTCAGTAAAATCCTTCATCGTAATGGCCTCAGCTCTATAATCAAAAGAAACAGACTGTCAGACTGAATCAAAATACAAAACTCAACAATCTGTTATGTTCAGACAACTCATGTAATCTTAAAAGATATTTATAGTCAAAAAATTATAATATGGAAAACAACATTTCATGTGCTAGGACTCCCAAAACAAGCAAGGATAGTAACTCTAATATTAAACATGGTAAATTTCAAGCTAAAACTAATTAGAAGAGATAAAAATCACTACATACTAGTTAAAGGAACAATCTTCCAAAAAGAGATAACATTGATAAACATATTTGCACTGAATACTGGTTCAGGTATCTTCATAAAACAAAAATAGTTGAATTTACAAGATCAAATAAACACTGACACAATCATAGAAGGGGAATTTGATTCCCACTTTTTAAAACACACATATCAAGTAAAAAAAAATCAACAATAAAATTTCAGAGTTAAACTATATCCCTTAACATATGGACTTAATAGATATGTACAAAATATTCAAATCTGCTAAAACAGAATACAAATTCTTTTCAGTAGCACATGGTACTCTTTTCAAAATAGATCACATACTAGTTCACAAAGAAATGAAATCATCCATGCATACTATCAGAATACCATGCAATGAATATAGGAATTAGTGACAGAAGAAATTTCAGATAAGGCAAAAAATCATATCCCTAAACAACCAATGGATCAGAGAAGAAATCAAGGAAATAATTGTAAACTTTTGGAAGTTAATGAAAGTTACTGTACAACTCAACAAACTCTGCAGGACGCTATGAAAGAAGATCTTAAAGGAAAATTAAACCAGTGCCCACATTAGGAAAATAGAAGAAGTCCAAAAAAAAAAAAAAAAAAAAAAAAAAGGAAGAAAGAAAGAAAAAAAGAAATCTTATGATACTTGAGAAAAAGCAACAAACCAGCCCCAAACTGAAATTAAGGAGGGGAACTGTAAATAAGAGTGTGGAAATGAATAAAATTGAGACTAAAATGAGAAAAGCTAACACACACAATAATGAATCAAAAAGTCGGTTATTCCAAAGAACAAATAAAACAGATAACCCCTTAGCCAGACTCATCAAGCAAGAGAAGAAACTCACATCAATGCAATTAGAAATTAAAAAGTTGAAATAACAACAGACACTGTTGAAGTTCATAAGAAAGGTTTACTACTGCAAATTTATATTCCAACAAATTAAGAAATGTTGAAATAGATTTCTATACATGAAAACTATCAAAACTAACACAACAAGGCTTTGCTTAATAATTCAATAGCAACAATAAAATTAACTCAGCAATAAAGAATTTACCAACTGAAAAAAATTCCAGGACTTAGTGGATTTAATGATGAATTCTACAAAACTTTTAAGGATGTCATATTGTTAATACTCCTTAAGCTCTTCAAAGAAATTTAAATAGACTGAGTGCTCCAAAGTTTATTAATGGAAGCCAGTCATCCTGATTCCAACACTGGATAAAGATCCTACTAACAAGAGAATGACATGCCAGTCTCTTTAGTGAACATAGATGCATAAATCCTCACCAATATATTAGCAAATAGAATGCAGCACATTACCAAAAGATGATATATCACAATCAAGTAGATCTTATTGCAAAGATGCAAAAATGGTTCAAAATATTT
Organism: Cavia porcellus; assembly: GCF_034190915.1. Lineage (NCBI taxonomy): Eukaryota > Metazoa > Chordata > Mammalia > Rodentia > Caviidae > Cavia > Cavia porcellus. The sequence continues at coordinate 50,055,641 of NW_026947486.1, forward strand.
AAGTCAATAAATGTAGTACCTTGCATTAAACAGGGGCAAGATTGAAAACCACATGATCATATCAAGAGATGAAGAAATGGCTATCATTAAATCAAACACACATTACTGATAAAAATCCTGAGGAAAACATGTGTAGAACCATATCTAAATACGTTAAAGGCTATTTATGACACATCAATAGCCAACATCATAGTAAATGGGAAAAACTAAACACATTCCCCCTTAAAATCAGGAAAAAGACAAGGATATCCACATTTACCTCTTCTATGCAACATAGTACTTGAAACATTAGCCAGAGACATTTGGGAGGAGAAAATAGTAAAAATGATACATATAGGAAAGAAAGAAGTCAAATTACCATTATTTGTAGATGATATGATACTCTATATAGAAGACCCAAAGAAATCCACCAACACCTGTTAGAATTAATAACTAACTTCAGCAAAGAATCTGGATACAAGATCGACACACAAAAATCATTAAACATCCGTGTATATCAACAATAAATGGGATGAGAAGGAAACTATGAAAACAATACCATCCACAGTAGCTTCAAGAAAAATGAAATGTCAAGGATTTAATATAACTAAGAAAGTAAAAGATCTCTACAAAGAAAACTATAGCACCTTGAAAATGGAGATTGAAGAGGAAATCAGAAAATGGAAAGATGTCCCCTGTTTTTGGATAGGTGGAATCAATATTGCCAAAATGGCCATACTCCCAAACTGGGTATACGAATTCAATGCAATCTCAATGAAAATACTAACAGCATTCTTTATATATATAGAGAAAAGAAGCTTAAAGCTCATATGGAGTCAGAAGAGACTCAGAATAGCAAAATCTATTTTGAGTAACAGAAGCAAAGGAGGCAGCACAGGAATACCTGATTTCAAACTATACTACAAAGCAATAGTGATAAAAATGGCCTGGTACTGGAAAAAACACATGTACATCGGTTAATGGAATGCCATCTCAATGAAAATACCAACAGCATTCTTTATATATAGAGAGAAAAGAATCTTAAAGCTCATATGGAGTCAGAAGAGACTCAGAATAGCAAAATCTATTTTGAGTAACAGAAGCAAAGGAGGCAGCACAGGAATACCTGATTTCAAACTATACTACAAAGCAATAGTGATAAAAATGGCCTGGTACTGGAAAAAACACATGTACATAGGTTAATGAAACAGAATTAGGATACAGAACCTTCTTTAGACGTATTCACTATGTGAATTTTGGTAAGGGGCAAAAAACATATATTGCAATAAAGTCTATTGAACAAGTGGTGCCAGAGAAACTGGTTGTTTCCAGAAGAATGAAACTGGACTCCTATTTCTCACTATAGACCAAATAAAAATAAAAATAAATCAAATATTTAAATGTTAAAACAGAAATAGTAACTTTCTTGAGAATAGAATAGGGGAAAACTTGGAGACATAGGTGTAGAGAAAGGATTTCTTAAGCAGAACTTTAATCACACAACAAATAGCAGCATGAATCACCAAATGGGATTATGTCACACTAAACAGCTTCTGTAAAGCAAAATAATCATTAGAGTAAAAAGATAACCTACAGAGTGGGAAAAAAATTTTGTCAGCTACTTCTAAGACAAAAGATTAATACCTTGAATATACAAAGAACTAAAATAAAAAACCACTTAATATTAAAGATTCAATCAAGAAATAAGCTAGAGAAATGAACAGATACTTTGCAGAGGAAGAAACGCAAATAGCCAACAAATGCATGAAAAATGTTCACCATCTCTGGTCACTAGAGCAATGCAAATTAAAACAGTGTTAACATTCAATCTGTCTATGGAAAGAATGACGATCTTTAGGAAATCAAACAAATGCTGTCAAGGCAGTGATAAAAAAGATACCCTCCTGCACTGTTGGTGAGGATACAGGAAATGAGTATGGAGAATTCTTTAAAACACTGAAATTAGAGATACTATCTGACCCAGTTATCCTCTTGGTAGGTATATCCCCAAAGAGTCTAAATAATCATACTATAGCAATACATGGACACCAAAGCACAGTTTGTAATAGCTAAATTATAAAAGCAGCCTCGATGCCCGTCAACAGAAGATTGGATAAGGAAAATGTGATATCTCTATATAATGGAATACTATTCAGCTATAAAGAATAAGAGATTTGTAGGAAAATAGACACACCTGTAAAATACAGTGTTGAGTTAAATAAACCAGACAAGGAAGCTTACATATCATAAGATATCTCTCATTCAAGGCAAAGCACAAACAAAGAAACTGACAAAGGATGAGTAGAAAGAGGCAAAGAGACAAATGTCTTGCAACAAGTAAGGAAGTGGTCCAAGAGAACAAAGGCAAGGGATGAGGAGGATAAGGGGAAATAAGAAAAGCAAAGATATGCTGAATAACTACAAATGATATAAACATTGTACGCCATAATTTTACATAAGACAAATAATATCAACAAGTATGAAAATGTGGATAGGGGAATTGGAGGAGGAGGTGGGCCGGGGAGGACAGGGAAGGGGATTAGAAAAAAGACAAGTTATAATATGTATATGTAACTACTCCCCAGGATTATTGCAAATTGCAACAATTCCAAGCATGTAGTAAGAAAAAGAGATTGGGAGGGGAGGGAAAATCAATAAAAAAAAAAAAGATTTAAGATGTGGTTTGTACGTGTACCAGTTCCCCACAAGTAATGTAGTCATTATGTAATATAAACATGCAGTAATGAAAAAGAAAAAAGAAAAAACGTTCTAAAAATGTGATATTTTAGATATCTACTAAAACTTGAAATACTTAAGTATAAATATAAAATGCATATCAGATGTTCATATCAAATACAGAAAAAATGCTGATGAAATAAATACAAGATTTAAATGGACATGTTATGTCCCTGAGTCAGAAGGGTAATCATAGTAAAGATGTTAATCCTTCCCCAAAGATGTCTATACATTAACAGAATATCAATTAAATTTCCAACAGAAGTTTTCTAGATATACACAAATTGATACTAAAATTTATATGGAAAGCCACAGAACGTAGAAAAGCTAACACTGTTTTTAAAAAAGAACAAGTTGGAGGAGTCGCATCTCCCAATTTTATGAGTTACTATAAAGTTAAAATAATGAAGATATAGTGGTATTAGTGAAGGGATAGACACCCATATCAATGGAACCTAATAAATAGAACAGACTATACCTACATGAACATGGATTCTTTTTTATTGTTGGATTTTTTTTACAGAAGTACAAAAGGAATTCATTGAGGAAAAGATTGTTTTTAACAAATATTTCTGAAACCTTTGCGTATGTATATTCCTAAAAATGACTCATTCTAAGTCTCATATATTGCACAGAGACTTAACTAAAAATAAGGGGTAGATGTAAATGTAAAACTAAAATATAAATATTTACAAAATAGTACATTTTCTTTCTTATTAAAATTAAGAAAAATCACAACCTTTACAGGAAAAATATTAATAAATTGATCTTCATCCAATTTAAAAGCTTTTGCAAGGGCAAATACATTATAAAGAGAATGAAAAGGCCAGGAAACAATATGTAGAATGTTTATGTAAATCATACATTTGACATAGGACTATTATCTAGAAATATATTCTCAAATTCTCAAAATTCATTAGTAAGAAAATATAATAAAAGGTGGAGAAAGAACTTGAAGTGACCCTTCATTGAAGATATTATGACAAATAAGCATAGGAAGAGCTATTTAATGTCTGTAACTATCAGACACACGCTTTATTGAGGTCTCAATGATATACCACTATGAATCTATTAGTTCAGCTGAAATAAAAAAGTAATACCATCGAATGATTAAAATATTGATACAAAGAGGATTCAGGGGACACTGGACTAATCTTCATAAAAGTTTATATTAATCTTTTATCTCATCTTCACTCACTGATAATCTTTGCCTAGATGCTACTTCAGTAGAGGCAGTAAAATTGTGATTGCTATATTTATTGTGTAAAAGCAGTGAACCTCCTCCCATTAAATTAGGGCTATTTGGTTGTCCTGAAATAGTTCTTACAGGAATAGTAAAATGAAATGATGAATTATTATTTTTTAAATTTATTGTCAGAATATGGAGTTGATTTTCCATGTAATAAACTTCGGAAGTGCAAGAATCTCTCTCTTAAGTTTTTTTCCTTATTTTTTTTCTCCTTATTTTTTTCCCCTTTTTATTGGTACCGGGGATTGAACTCATGAATGCCTGCTTGCAAGGCAGGCGCTTATGCAGCTGAGCTTAATCCCCATCTCCTTTAGTATCCTTATTTAACTCATGAATTTTTTATATATTTTATTTGTTTCCATAATTCACATTTACTTTTTTTTTTGATGATCCTGTGTACTTTTGACATGACCACATTAATTTTTCATGGATTCTTTGCTGTCTCACACAAGAAAAGGACATGATCTCATTTTACTTATTTCCTATCCAAATCTTTAATTAGCTATTCCCTCGAAGTAGTCCTAATATTTTTTTGTGTGTAGAATAGTATTTATAATGTTTTTGTATGCTGTTTTGCATTTTTATTACAGACAATTTTAAGGAGAAATTGTTTCCTTCAATGTTAATTTAAATTAGTTTACTATAATATTACTTAAAAATGAACAATAGTGGAACAATGTAGAACTATATGCTTGAGGCTAAAGATGGCTACATAATTATATAATCAAACAATAACAAAACCAGTAAATTAAAAACATAAATTTAATATTATGCGCTATGTTGTTTTGCTGAAACTAAATCTCATCTCTCCACATGAACATGATTCTTACTACATTTTATGCTATGAGATTATTCACTTTACTCCCCACTCTAAATACCCAGAAATTTTATTACATACAGAGGTGGAATTCTTGGCATATTTTTATTGACCAGATATTTGATGAAAAAGTAGCAAAGGTTGTCTTCAGGTTTTAAAACCTCTAGAGAATCGTTTAGTTTACAAAACTGTTATTCCTTTATTCCAAATTACCCCAAATCAACGTGAAAACTATCTGGTTACAGGGTGTTTATAAATAAAAATATAAATGAGAGTGTTGATAGTGTTATAGAACAGTATTTAATCATAAAATGGTCTTCTAGATGACCTAGAATATGATTATATCATTTATGTTACATTATTTCCTTGGTGGTTGTCATTACAGTGAATGGAAGAAGGGGAAGACAGTTTTCATAAATAAGGTTTATATTAAAGAGAACAAAGCTGATGGACAAACTATGACTCCAGAATCACATGAGGAAACAAAAACATACATATTTGATTTCTAAGTGTAACATGGGAAACCACTATTAATTGGCTAAGATTCAGGGGTAAGCTGGGGGAGTGAAGTAGCTACAAAATAAAGCAAGATGCAAATTATAGTTAATAGAACCTAATTAATATTATTGGTCTTGAAAGTAGGACACTGAAAACAAGAAAGCATGGAAATAAAAGTAACAGTTTTTTTTGAAATGGCATAATTTGTCACATTTAACAGTTCATTGTAGTCAGCTTCCTTGTTAAAATAAATATTGACTAAATACCTGACCTTCCCCATTGTTTACCAGTTAAGATTCTCACACTTTTTCTGCCCTTATCTGCATGTCATTTTTGAGTTCCAGTGAGAACTGACAGCAATGCTTTAGCAGAAAGAGTGAAATAATCAGTTTGGTTTGGTTGTTTATGCAAGTGAACTCTGTGAAGATGTAGACCATACACTGCAAAGAGTGTCAAGTGTGATAAAGAAACTTATAGCAAGTAAATCTGAAAGCTATTACAACAGTCTCATTTGGTGAGAGCCTCAACTGAGATGAGAATGGAATAGGGAGGCTCAATTTGATATCTTTTTCTGATTTGTGGGTGGGTTTTTTGTTTGTTTGTTTGTTTCAAGATTTTTGAGTGAACTACTTAGCAGAGTGTCACAGTAATGCAGGTAAGAAAGGATTTAAATCTGAGCAAAGTAATAATATTGGGGTCTGAATAAAGAAGTCAATTCTACAAACATTAAAATAGTAGAATTCGCAAAACTGACCAGGTATCAGGTTTTAAACATTATCTCTCTACATTCACAATTGATCTAAAAATGCCACACCTTCTTAAGTTTTTTAGTGTTCTTTTGAAACTGTCACCAGAAGAAGTTCGGTAAGTAATATTGCCAGGGTATACAACAGAGGAAAACGTGATATATGGGAAGACAACCCTGAACATATCTTTCTTCATGTGAGAAGGAAAATAATAGTATAAATAAGTGACAGCTATGAAGCCATGGTTGATTGACAGGCCAAATCTGGACTGTTGTCTGTTTTATTATAGCCCAGAAATAATAATGGTTTTCAAATTTTTAAATTCTTGGAAAGAGTATTCTTTCATTACTTGTTAAAATGAAATAAAATTGAAGTGTCATTGTCTATAAATGAAGTTCTATGCTCATTTGTGTACATATTTTCTGTGCTTGATTTTGGGCTACAACACCAGAATCCAGAAGTTGTGATACAGACATTATGTTCCTTAATAGTACTTTATAGAGTTAGAATGCAGTTCAGTGGTATCCTATCAAGCATAAGGCCCTAGGTTAAAGTACCAGCACAGTAAAGAAAGAAAGAAAAATGTTTTGTTTATTTACAAAACTCAAATATTTATTACCTGGCCCTTTACAGAGAAAAATTTTCCACCTCCTGACTGCTATCAGATAGATACTGTGCTAAGGCTTTCACATCTTGTCTTCTATAATTTTTTATCAAAGATTCTAGTGACAGTAAGTGATAGAGATCTGGAGAAATTAGATAATCTAGGACAGTAACATATTTTACTTGTAAATATTCAAATTATTTACACAAATTTAATGAGTGACCTTTCCTCCAAAGTATCATATCCTTTCCTTCTTTAATATCTCTGTTTATTCCAAATGATTATACAATTAATGCTAGGTTAACAGAACATAAGACACTTTGCAAATGCAATCTAGTCCCATCTACCTTTCTGTCACATCTCATTACCCTTAACCACTCAACCCCTGAAATTCTCACTGTTCTCTTACCTTAGGTAGACAGAAGCTCATGACACACGAAATAACAAATTGTCTACCATTAGGAAACATAAAAGTAATGAACGGAAGGAAGGACAGTAGGAAACAGAGGTTTCATTAGTGAAGAGGGAAATCTCTTATCTGTCTAAGCCTAAATTGTCAAATCCTTCAGTCTAGGGTTGATATATTAATTTCATTCGACATCTATTACAGGCTCAGTAAGTGGTCATTTCGTTATTGATTCCCCTCTCCCTTTTTTCACCTCTCTTGGGAAACCTGAAAAACAGAAAATGTTCTCACGGAAACTCCTCAGTGGCTCGCCAAGATCTGGGCTTGCGCACTTTTACACGACCCGCGTAGCCCAGGCTGTAAGTAAGCAGCTCTCCAAGCACAAACCCAGCGCGGGTTTCTCAATTTCTCGCGCGCGCGCGCCTGCGCGCTCTCCCTTGGCCCCCTACCCTGCAGCAAGGGTAGTGTGACGTAATGCAACCTCAGCAGTCAGCAGCAGTATAAAGGAGGACAAGGGGGCGCGCCTCCCAGACGCAGAGTAGCTTGTGATTGGCTCTCACTGCGGAACCTCGGAAACCTGAATGTGAGGACCTTAGGGATCCACAGCTGCCGCCCCCCGCAGCAATCTAGAGCGCGGTTTTAGTCCGACTGGAGGCGGAGGCGGTGGCGGGAGCGGGAGGAGTGGTGGAGGCGGCAGGTAAGATGAATGGGGGAGATCTTGCGGGGACTTTGTTCTACTGTGCTTGGTGTCTCTGGCGTGAGGGGTGGAGAGGCTCATATTTAGGGTATAGTGTAAGGCGAAAAGAACAATGGAAGTGACGTCTAGTAACCAGGCTTTCCTTCACCCTAGGACGGACAGTCTTTATTTATTTATTTATTTATTTTTGAGTCACAGACAGGAAATTGAGGAAAGTGAGTCTTTTCCCCTCAGCCAATCTCTCCTTCCCTTAGCCCAGAATCCCAGGGAGATAGAGCCGTCGTTGAGGCCGTCGGGGTTTAGGGTGACAGGAAAATGGCGGAAAACAAAACGTTGACGTGAATAATACTGCAGCTTTCCCTTGGCATTTTTTCTCAGCGACCCCCCTCCCCTAATTTTTTGACTCGCGATCCCCTCCACGTTGACCACATCTCCTGCCTGGTGCTTATAGTAACCTTTGGAGGGCACTAGGGTTGGCAGCATTTGCTAGGAGGTGGCACCAAATCAGGCATTTTATGGAATGGGGGATAGAAGCGGTTTTAGCCAAGGTAGGGGGTGGGGATAGGGGTGGCTGTGTGCAGCAACTGTCGCTTCCACTAAACACCACCATTTTAGTTCCCAGCAGTCTCCCACGTAGCACGACAAAGTGAGCCAGAGGAGGCTTAAGGGGCTGGGCAGCACAGCATGTGTAGCTGCGGTGGCGACCGCTGCACCAAGGGGTACGAGGGAGGAGGGAAAAGGTATTCTTGTCTCCTAGATCTCTTTCGCATTGCAAAGGCTCTCTTGTTTGGTTTAAGATGCAGTCAGGTAGGTAATATCTTAGAGGGCACGCGTGTTCATTCTGCTTAAAATGATTGAAGCTTGGAATGGTCGCGGGAAAGGGAGACTTATGCGGGAAGAGGTCTGCGTCCAAAGCTGCAACGCTGCTACTTGCCAGGGCTCCTTTGTCTCCTATCTCTGCAGATACTACTTTCACGTTGTCTTGCTTTGCCGCCTTACCATTTTTCTCCTTTCACCTTGTTGGCATCATTGAGAAGGTTTGTCCTGAATGAGCTATGTTTAAAGGAAACAGATGCGAGTTAATTTTGTGTGTGTGTGTGGTTTCTGCTTTCCATGCATCCATGGAAAGATGTTTACTTGAAGCTTATTTGGTAGGTTGCCTTCAGTTAGTAAGGTTGTGGGATAAGACTCCAGAAGACTGAGAAGTCTGGTGTCTATTGATTATTGAATACTTAACACACTGCTGTTTCCTACTTCATTTATTATTGATCTTGTCTTCTATATGGGAAAACGGTGCTCCAAGTTTTATTTGATATTCGTACAGTGTGATACTTCCCTAATAGTGGCACTAATGTGTTATAATTTTTATACTTCATTGAATAGCAGGGAAGATTTTTCTTATGGATTTGGCAAGGATAAACCTTGCCCTTGGTTCTTTTACTTTGCAAAATGATGTGTTGCTAGTGATTTTAAAAATACGTTTTGTTGAAGATTTTGGTTTGAGTCTTTGAATTCTAAATAATAACATTGCTTATGTCATAGTAGTATGTTGTTTCTATTGGCATCCTTTTAATCGATTTTTAGGTAAACATAGATTTGAGCTTACGATTTCTTCCCAACATCACCTTGTAAGTTGAAGTCTGAGGAAAAATATTCTTAACTTATGTAAGAGATTGGATGTAAAATATTTTAAAATATCTAATTTTGAGTGTATTTTTACAATAGGTAAAGAGAATGTTTTCCCAAAGAAAATAACATAATTCAGAAGAAAAAAAGAAATTGCTGCAGATTTTACTTTATAATATGTAAGAAAGTCTACAGTTTCTTCAAACCACTCAATAAAGGTCATTAACAAATTACATTTACTCTTTTACTTAGCACTTATATGTTTTAAGATATTTGTAATTTCATTAATTACATGATAAAGAAAACAGTTGATCAAGTACAAATCCAAAGAATACACTGTATTAAGGTATAAAAGTATGTTCTTATGACATTTTAGTTGATTTGTATAAATATACAGATAATTTATTATGAACTCTCTTGGCTTCTTGACCTCACTTTATATGACAGCAATGGATATTTGAAAAAACAGAATACAGCTAAGAATTTTTAAAAATAATTAACTTTGTTCATTATACATAAAATAATTGTGTCCAAATCCCTTGATGCATAGAGCTATATCACTTAATGTTGAAACATATTTATGCATTCAACTCTAATGTTGATAAAGAGTTACTCCGTGGGACTCTTCCAGCACTTGTATTTCTCTGGACCAGTGGTGGTGAACTTTTGGCATGTGTACCACAGTGGGCTGTTTGTATCACTTAAAACTCTAAAAGGTTCACCATTACTTCTGTAGACCTTTAAAGCAAGAAAAAAATTATCTTAGTAGTCCCCCAGGACTTAAGCATACATTTTGTCTTACATGACAACTTCCTAAACCTTGCTTTATGGATATGTGACTTCATCTTTTTTTTTTTTTTTTTTTTTTTGCTGTATAGCTATTTATTAAACACTTTTAAGTGAAAATGAAATAATTTTTTTCTGAAATTGATATTTTTGATTGATTTACTTGGAATTTTATGTTTGATGAGGAGGTGCACATATTCAATTTTAATTCACAGATTGAGTAACAACATCTGATTTTCTGTTCCCTGCTGCTTGATAAGTATAGGATAATTCATTTGATTTAAATAGATTAAATTTGTTTTCAAAATCGTGAGGCCAGCATGATTTTAGTAATCACTGCTGAAAACAATAAACTGTATAATTACAAGAGAATGATTTGCTCAAAAAAACAACTTGCTAAATGTTTGTATGTGTTTGATTTTTTATCTTTTTCATATTTAGGAAGCAGTCATGTTTCATGAGTCCTCAAAACTGTGAGACAAGTGAATGAATGTAGTAGAGTGAGGCCAGAAGTGCTTACTGGTTCAAAGAACTCCAGGGAAACTGGGATAGAACCTTTACATTATAAGTAGAACCCCAAGAGCCAAAAGTGAATACAAGTTTACCTGCAAAGGTCCACAGGAGAGCTGATCTGGGTCTGGAAGAAATGGATGCCAACCTTTGGATGAAATTCACTAATTCTAGACATCTGAGTCCTCTAGTAATGTATAAATATTTGAACTATTGTTTGTTGTCATCTTGTTCTTTTTCTTCTTGTAAAACCTGTATTTTAACTGGAACTACAGTGCCATTTGCATTTTCTTTTTTTTCTTTTCTTTTCTTTTTTTTTTTTTTTTTTTGCTTGCTTTGTCACTTCTCTATGGTTCATCATACTGTGCCTTATTCTTCATTATCTTTTGTTTTCTTACCCCTTGTTTTATTTATGATTGTTATATAAAATATATAATCAAGATTTTGGATTTTTTAATAATGATTTTTACATACCTGGTTGAGGGGCAGTTGTATTTTTTGTTACTGAAAATAACTGACTTTGGGCTGAATGAATTTCCACTTTTTAAAACCATTTCTTTTTTTACAGGTATTTGTAAATGCACTTTGCTAAGTATGGACTCAGTTGGTGGAAGTCTTGGGATGCACACATCAGACTCTAGAATGGCCCATACCATGATTATGCAAGATTTTGGTAAAGCATTTTCTGTGTTTTTTTTTTTTTTTCTTGTTTTAAAAGTAAGAATTTTCTAAAACACAAAAATAAGTTAAGGAATAGGAGAATCACTATGAAAAGCATGATTTTACAAGGAAAAAAATTTGTAGAGCTTATTAAAGCTATGTGTCAGTGGTCTACTTAAGATCGTTTTCACAATTTGTAGGAGAGTTGATGTAAGGAAACTTGAAATATAGAGATGTTACTGGAAATGAAAAGGTCAAGTTGTATAAGAAATTGCTTAATAAATTTACAAAATTACACATTTTGGTAGTATTTATTTGCTCCCACATCTAGGAAATGTTAAACTGGCTTTCTCAAAAACAGATAAATTGTAAATAAAGTTGGAAAATTAAATACTTCAGTCAATTCAGCAAAGTTAGATGCTTGTAAAGTAGTATAAGCAAAATCATGAACTCAGTAATTAATTGTATTTTAATGCTATTTCTCAGAAAGTTATTATCAATAGCATGCACTTCATCTTTTTTTTAAAGAAAATACTTATATTTGTGGCCACGATTTTACATAGCCTATTAACAGAAGTCATTTTAGTGATGATATGAAAAAAATCCATTGATAGTCAACAAGGAAACTGAATTTGGGCTGGGTGGGTGTGAATTACCAAGGATATAGTGATATTTGAAATGAGAGGCAGGGATGGGATCATAAGACTTGAAGGTAAGATAGAACCTAAAACAGAGAAGACAAGTGGAAAATTAGGACAAAAACCAAACAGGAAACAAAGTATATAGAATAGAATGTTGAGCTTATAATGAGAAACTAGAACTAGTAATACTTTGTCAATTAACTAAATGCCACTGATGTTTTTGGATAATAAGGTTGAATATATCATTTGGTTCCCTATTGTAAAGTCTATAGTTACAAAAAATTCTAATAACTGGCTTCATTCTTATCTGAAACGTTATTAGTGGCTTCTGAATTCACTTTTATAATGAAGGACTTAGACAAAATAACATTTATAGTGCTCTCCATTTCTATGATTATCTCACATTTCTACCAAATAAGTATAGTTTGGCATGACAAAATTTAATATGGTAAGATTTCAGATGACTGTAGCTAATTGATGATACTGAAATGAATTATGGATTTATCCTCCTGAAAAAATAATTAGATTGTATTGATTGTAGATGACTTAGATGGATGTGAACAACTTATGTTATATACATATATTAAAATGTGATAAAACCCATTATGTGTAATTTATACGTATAAATAGAAATGATTCAGGGCAGAAAGAAGTACAGGGGTCAATTCTAAAAGAAAGTCTACAGAGCTATAGAATAAGAGATTATAGGAGATTACATGTTTTTTTATGAATTCTTAGCATGTGAGTTGATAGTTTTTAGAATACTATAACTCTTTCAATACACCAAGTAACTTTTGGTTGAAACATCTCCTCTGCTACCTTTTAAAATGGAAGTAATTAGTATTTTCTCCACTTAAAGCAAAATATTACCTATTTTGTAGCATTTGGTAATGTGCCAGTGCTATCTTCAGTCCTGATGATGTTTCATATTAGCAAATAAAGTGTGATTCCTTTCAAAGGATGCTTATTTATGGTAAATATTTACTTGGCATTCCACTTGATTTCCTTTCCATTATTCTTTCTCAATATCTTGAAGTTTAATTGACCCTTTATTACATCTAAGATTTTATTTCTCTTTAGTTGCTAGGGTAATAGAATGTAGATTCTGAAATATTTCTTATTTATGAAAAGTGATAGACAACTATAGTGAATGTTTAAATCAAAAATATATTTTACAGTAAAAGACAGATTGCCATTAATCCTCCTCAAAATACTCTCCCCCTTGCTTTGAACATATTTATTCCATTGTTCTTGCTACTTTCTGAAGCACTTCTCCAGGACCTCTTTTGTGAAACTCTTTGACTGGTGTGTGATCAAAAATACGGTGAATACTGCGGCCAAGTGCCATCCAATGGAAAGGAAAGTTCATAAAAATATTACAGTGTGCCTTCATCCAACTTATTCAAAAGATCTGGCACCAGAGGACTTCTAACTTCCTCCCAAAGTCAGAATGCTTATGTAAGGAAAACATTTTGAATTGATTCAGGACAGCAAGGCATACCGACAGTACAACTAAAAATAAGACTTCTGAAACAGCTTCAGAAAATGGGAAATATGATGGGATCAGTCTGTACAAAGTGAGAGGGAGAATTTTGAAGGAGATTAGTGACAATGTACTTGTTCCTGTAATAAATTTTTAAAATGTGAACATTCACTACATTTTTATCATCATACAGTTTCCTTTCTTTTTATTGAGATATAATTCATATATATTATCATTCAAGCATTTTAAAGAATTTGAATGAATGATTTATATATTCAGAGACTCATGAAATCATCACCATTGGCTAATTTTAGAGCATTTCATTATCCTGTTAAAAAAGAACTAATACTCATTGGCCATTATACCCCATGCTTTCTCCCCACCGGCCCTAGCAATCACTAATCTACGGATTTCCCTATTTTGAGTGCTTTACATATAAGTGGAATTATATAATATATGATCTGCTGTGTCTAACTTCTTGCACTTACTATGTCTTCAGTGTCATTCAGGTTGTTACAACAGTACTTCACTTTTTAGTACCAAATAATATTCCAAAATACACGTGAACCACATTTTGTCTACCCATTCATCTGTTGCTGGATTTGGGCTGTTGAAATATTTTTAGTGGGTTAGAACAATTTCGATTTTGACTTAAAGCGTTACATCCTAGAATGGTGCTTTTGGAGATGTGTGTCAGTGTGCCAAAGCATACTTAAAACCACAGGTTAGATAGTGTTTCCTTCATTTGAATTGGAAATAATACACATACATGCACATATTTACACATAATCACATAAATATATTATAGACTGGAAAGCAAAAATTTTATTCATTAAACCCTGCTATTATAGAAGTGATAAAATGGAAAATTTTGAGAATTACTTTTTTAATAATTGTTTTTATAGTATCATTTGAAATTCTTTCTAAAATGAATTTCATAAAGAAAGGTTATTTATCAAGAAAGAAGCATAAAGCCACAGTTTTTGTTATGTACCTCTTTATAATCCATCTGCCTAGAAGTATTTTTATTTACTGCTTTTTTGAAGGGATGTATTCTTTTTATAATTCTGTTTGTATTTATTAAATTAAAGTGTATAAATTGATGTCAACTGTTATTTTCATAGTTTGGTAAGACTGTCTTAATTTACAATGAATTCAGGATTAGCCAATATAACTAATACTCATTTATAGTTAGGTATGATATTGATATAAAATACATTAGGTTTTCATTCATACTTGGTAAATAGATGCTGAAATTTGAAAAGAAGGAATTCTTTCTATATTTGATATGGGTACAACTTCATATATTCATGTTTCTATTTTTGTATATTTTATGAAATACAAGGTGTTAAATGAGTCTGAACCTAAAGAGGGCTTTATTGAGAGGAATTTTGTAAAGTTTAGTTTTATTTAAAAAGTTGTTTTATAACAAACACACTATCTTCTGTTTAGTTTATTCACCTGTTAAACATTCCAAATTTAATTAGAAATTGGGTATATTTTCTTTAACATTTTGTTAACATCAAAACTTAGATACTTGCAACTCCTTAAATTAATGATTTTTGTGAAACATTAAATTTAGTATACACAGTTTTAACCAAATAAATCCACTATCTATCAAGATCTATGAATTCTATAAGGTTGTTATAGAATGTTGAAGTTATGGGTTGATACTTATGTACAGAATGTGGAACACTACTTTGGAATATATCAAGCCAATTTATTTTAAAGAGTAGTTCAGATTTAAAATTTTACAACATTATGCTTTATTTAACAACTTTGCTGGTATTGCAATGTAATGGTTTTCCTTAGAATCTGTGACTTTGAATTTAATAGTTTTTTAAAGGATTTTAATATTTCAAAAAGTTTGTGTTTTGGAATTTAATTATCAAAATAGTTTTAGATATTAGTCTAAGACAGATCTAACAAATAACAAATTTTATTCTGTCCTCTGGTGAAGTTCCAGATAATCATATGTGAATGTAATAACTTTAATAAAATAGAAAATACTTGTAACTAGAACTTGTATCTTAATGTTCTTTATGTCATTAATGTCATGCTTTTATTTTTTTTCTTATCATTAATAATCTAAACTAGTAGGACACATTTTTGGTGCTATGTAGTTCTGGTTACTAAAATGTTTAAAATTTAAGTGAGTTTTTAATGTGATTGTTTTTCTTTACTAAATCTGTTCTACTATTAGTGCTCCATGGTTAAGGTATAAAACAGTTCTAGAGTAAGCAAGCAATCTCTGGTAGGCAAAATTTTTTAAAAAAGCTAGTCTGGATTCAATCCATGAATTCAGTTTTAAATTTGAAATGTGAGCAAGCTTGTTTAAATTTATAAACCGTAGTTTCTCCACTTACAAATAGCACTCATTTTACACAGTTGTTCTGAAGATTGAGATTTTACATACACATGTATATGGGTTGCTTGATGCATTGCTAGTGATTACAATGAATGTACAATAAATAAATGACCTTGTTTAGGAATCCAGTGAAAAGTTACAGACAAACTGATAAGGGGAAAGGGCACAGTTTAGTAGCTGACATATTGGTTTTTGTTCTGAGTAATCTACCAGTTCCTTGTGGTAGATTTATCGATTCTTGGTCTGAGTTCATTAAAATCATTGGTTGAAGATACACAAAATATTAAATTTATTTTGATTCATGTACAGTTTATTTTGACCTGTAAGTTTCTACTGCAGACTTGTACTGCTTTATAGAAAATGTTCATTAGATGGAAAGGGTTTCTGTTGAATTATTTCATGTAGATTAATTATTTTAGCCACGTGTACAAACCCTGTTAACTTATTTCACCACATCATGGTGGCATAACTTAGAATTTCTTACAAAAAGTGTTTATGCTCATATAGTATTTATAAAGCAGGTAGGAGTAGTGTTTAATGTGTTGCTTAAAAAGAATTAATGGTTTGTTCCTGTTTAACATTTACTATTATCAAACTGAATTTTAGTCTAAAATAAGTAGGATTTTTCCTTTAAGTTACATGTAAAAAGATATCTCTTGTATTTGGCTATAATAATACCTGTATCTTAAAAAGTTCAGAAACTCTCATGTTTATACTTCATATTTTATAATTTAATATTTTATTAATTCATTTAAACAGTATCTTCTATGTGTCCTTCTATTTTCAGTTTCACTTTTGAAATAACTTTAGACTCACAGGAAGTAGGAAAAGGTATTACATGGAGTATCAGTTACCCTTTACTTAATCTTTCTCCATGGGAGGCATCTTATGTAACTTTTTGGAACAATATCAAAACTGGAAAATTAACATTGGTGAATTACTATTAACAAGAACTAGAGACGACATTCAGTTTTCACAAATATTTATGTTTGTAAAATATATATATAGTAACTATACAGTTTTGTCCCACACATATATACATGTAAACACCATCACAGTGAAGATACATAATTTTTCTGTCACCTTGTTTATTCATATTCCTCCCCACCTTTGGCAGCTGCTAATGTTTTTCATTGCTAAAGTTTTATTATCATAGGAATATTATATAAAGATTCCATTTATATATTATGTAATGCAATAGTTGATTTTTTTCAGTTACAGTAGTTTTCTGGGCATTCACTTAGATTGTTGAATGTATCAATAATTTGTTGCTTTTTTTTGCTGAGTAGTATTCCATAGTCAGGTTATACCAAAGTCGGTTTAATCAACTATTTAGTGGACAAAGGATATTTAGATTCTCTCCAAATTTTTGCTACTATGATTAATAACTGTTCTTTACTTTTATGTACAGTTTTTGTGTACATGTATATTTTAAAAGCCATAGATTCCAATTTTTGGTTTGTATAGTGAATGTGTAGCTTAGTAATACATTACCTGCCAAACTATATTCCAGAGTCTGTTAAAGTTTTACATTCCCATCAGCAACATACAGTATGATAGATCGAGTTCTTCTATGTCCTTGTCAACAGTACTGTTACCAATTTTTTAAATTTTAGCTGCTTCCATTGGAATGTAGTGATGTCTCATTATGACTTATATTTGACTAGAAAGTAAAGTACATTACTCTTAAGGTCTTAATTTAGATTTTACTAGCATGTTTTTATCCAACTCTCCCTCAATTCCTAGTTAATGGTGATTTTTATTACATTTAAATTGTCAGCATTTTTGAATGGTATATTTGGCAAGGACTATCTAATATTTAAGAAATACACATTTTATAGTATTTTATAGATTCAATACAGTACTTTTAATTAATAAAATAACTTTCCTTTTTTGGATAATTGTTTGTATTGTAGTGGCTGGAATGACTGGTACTGCACATATAGATGGAGACCATATTGTTGTTTCTGTTCCTGAAGCAGTATTAGTTTCTGATGTTGTTACGGATGATGGGATAACTCTCGATCATGGCCTCGCAGCTGAAGTTGTCCATGGGCCTGATATTATTACAGAGACTGATGTAGTAACAGAAGGTGTGATTGTTCCTGAAGCTGTACTTGAAGCCGATGTTGCCATTGAAGAAGATTTAGAGGAAGATGATGCAGATCACATCTTGACTTCCAAACTAATTACAGAAACTGTTAGGGTACCTGAACAAGTTTTTGTGGCTGACCTTGTTACTGGTCCTGGTGGACACTTAGAACATGTGGTCCAAGACTGTGTATCAGGAGTGGACTCTCCCACAATGGTATCAGAGGAAGTTCTTGTAACTAATTCAGATACAGAGACTGTGATTCAAACATCTGGGAGTCTTCCTGGTTCTACAGTTACTATAAAAACTGAGGATGATGATGATGATGATGAGGATGACGACGACGATGATGATGATGATGAGAAGAGCACTTCTGAAGACTATTTAATGATATCTTGTAAGTGAAAATTAAAATTCGTAACTACTGAGGTGATTCACATATAATCAGAGGTGAAATGTATAGCCAAGACAAGTAATAGGGCCAATGTTTCTAAAAAATAATTTCCAGTAATTTCAGAGGTTCATGGTGAGAAGCTTTTTTCAGTTTATAGTTATTTTTAATTTACTCATTGAAATTTCATAAAGTATAATAATTAAATTTGAGTGTATTATAAGAGAGATGTAGATGTGAAGACTCAACAAGCATATTAATTGGTAAGAAAAAATTAGTGGTAAATATGTAATAGCTTTAAATAGTATCTTCATGGTAGAACTGCTTTCTTTTTAACTTGATGAACAATTGTCATTATTTTTGTGTAGGAATGCCAGAATAATATGTTAAGAAATGTTACATTACTTTTATTAAATCCTTGCAAATTAAACTGTAAACTCGGATCCTGTTCTATAGCTTTCCTTGGGTTTGTATGCTATTGGAGTGTATGTGTGTGTTTAGTCTGTGCAAAACTATTTAACGTGTTAATTTCAGACTCCTTTGAAAGCCAAAAGCACTTCTTCTGAAGGAAAAAAATAGATTTATTTTCTTCTCATTTTAAGAAATAAGTCTTCCAGGTCTTCAGTAATAAAATCCTTATGATATGCTATTGATATAACTTGAGAGATAGATGACCTTGTTCTTTTTAAATTTGAAGAGTTCATCATACATTAACAGTGAGGTAGACTATTCATTTTTACAGGGAAGATTTTTGTTGTTTTGTTTTTAAAAATGGAAAAATTATTAGGAAGGAAATTTCCAGATACAGTGCATGTGTGCATGTATAGAGTAATTGTTAATTGTGAATAAGTGATTTTAAAATTAAAAACAAATTTATATAAGTTTATATAATTTTAAAATATGATTTTGAAATCTAGTGTTTTAAAATTTTCTTCTGTCAGTACTTTATAAGCTGAATGTTTATATTTTTGAGAGAATGATTTAAGCCATTAAACAACCATACAATTGTCATTACCTATTCTTGAATAGATATGGATTACTAAAGCAACTCTATGTTTACACTCAATCTGACATTTATTTATTTATTTATTTATTTATTTATTGGTACCTGGGATTGAACCCATGACCTTGTGCTTGCCAGGCAGGTACTTACACCACTGAGCTAAATCCCCAGCCCTTAACCTGACATTTGAAAAATGTGTGTGCAGTAGTATAAACTGATGTGGTAAAAAAGTTGGTTGTCTTTCTTTACTAAAATACGTTCAATACGCACTTCCAATGGATATTCATTAAATTATACTGTGGTATTATAGTGGTCTGAAATTTAAACAGTATGTATCTGAAATAGTCAAACCTTATATTATCTTTTGTACTGTAATTATATCCAAACATTTCTGGAATATTTTAAGTTAGAATGTCTAACTTCATAATTATTTAGCATATGGTTAAATACAAAAAGTTCTTTTCTGGTCTAATAGAAGGAGACCGACAAATTAAAAAGAACATTGCTCAAGTATTATTAGAATATGTATGATGTAATTTTAGGGAAACTTAAACTGAGAATTAATTATACTTTAACCATTAGTAAGAGAAAAAGTTACTTCTTAAAAATTTAATTAAATTTTATTTTATATTGCAGTAGATTCTCTTATATAGCTCATTCCACTATCTATATATTTGGCCTTTTGTAATTGTTATATTACTTAAATTAAGAAATATTTACTCTCCATTTTCTTTCATTTTCATCTCTTAATAATCTTCACTTATTTTCATTACCTCTTAGTTTCTTTTGGCTATTAAACATTCCAATAATTGGAGAATAAATTGTTTTGAGAAACTCATTCTTAAATCAAGAGCTTCTCTTTTCTGTTTTTTGAAAAATAGAGATTTTCAAAATATCTAAGTTACATTTGAGGACACAAAATAAAACTTTGTCTTGTTTCTCAATCTCCAAATAGTCGTACAACACAATTTAATTAGCTGAGTTTTAGAGATAGGGAGTTTGTCTTCTGCCAGTGTTTGAGGTGCCTCTGAGTTTAATCCAAGTAGAGGCTAAATTTTCCAAATTATTCATGTTACAACATGGTAAGCTCTCCTCCATGTTAAATAACATCAAAATTAATATATCTTTCTAATGCTATTCTAGATATGCTTATCTTTAAAAGTGTTTAAAACCTACAAGACATTTATGGATGATTTATTTCTTTGGTGAAGAGCTTCACTGCAACAGGAAAGTTCTTTTGTAATAAGCCACTGTAATATTTTAAAATGACTATATTTTATCTAAAGCAAAATACTGTGGTATGGAGAACTCATGCAAATATCCCGTTTCATGGGTAAAGGAAGTTAACACCTTTGAGAGTAGTTCAATGTAATTATTTTATTGAGGTATAATTTAGTCATACATTTCAATTTATACATTTGAAATGTATAAATTTGTGTTTTTTTAGTATAGTCTAGAGTTTTATACCCAACACCACAATCAGTTTTAAAATATTTTAATTACATGAAAATGAAACTCTTACTGTAAAAGTTAAACCTCATGCCAGTCACACCCAGACAACCACTAACCCATTTTATAGATTAATAAATTTACTTGTCCGTCACATTTCATATAAATAGAATTGTATCATGTGTGGCCTTTTATGCTTGCCTTATTTCACCATTTTTAATGTTTTAAGAGGTCATTTAAGAGGTCATACCATATATCAATACTTTATTCCTTTTTTGTTACTGAGCAAAAAAGAATATACCACAATTTTAAAAATTCATTGATCAGTTGATGGACATTTTGTTTGTTTCTATTTCTTGACTATTATGAATAATGCTTTGAATATGTGTGTGCATGTTTTTTTGTGAGTATATGTTCACTTCTTTTGGGACAGAGTGGCATACCTTTGAAATTTAAAGGTGACTCATGTTTTTTTTTACATTGTGAAACAAAATGTTTTGAACATTGCTTAATACTATCTCTGTAGTACTTAAGTATACTGTCTAGTTATTCTTACCTGACATATCATTTTGGTAGATGCCACATAAGAGAATTTAAAAAGACTATTTAGCTTAAAAGGAACTGCTATATTTTGCATTTTGCTAAGAGCTTTAATCAAATAGTGCCAATGAGCTGTAAAAGAATATACAATATTGAAAAATACCTTGTGCTGTTGGCAAACAATGTACCTCGCTCTTTTATAATTAATGCTAGTAGAATTCTGTGATATTACATTACCCACTTGAGTGGAGTTGAATACTCTATGTTCCTTAAAGTAAAAGAAAGGTTAAACTTGAATTTTAGGTATTTTAAGTATTACTTGCAGTAAGAAGACACTTTGAAGATTTACATATTTCTAAAGTCAGTTAGTGGCCTATTGCATCTATATTACCTTTGTATTTTCTGTAAAAGATATGAACTACATTTTTTTGGTCATGTCAAAGTTAAACCTCATGCCAGGTTTTACCTCTGCAAATTGCACATCAACATGCTTAATAATTTTATTATCTGTGAATTTGAAATACACAAATTTAATTAGTACATTTTGAAATTATTGATTCTGAGAACTGTGAGAATAATGAATACATTAAATGATGGACCTTAATAAAAGGTAGAAACAAATTAGAATAACAACAATAATTTCAACTGTACTTAAAAGTAAAATTAATGTGCACGATTCAGAAATGGCCAAAAATATATATTTTATTTCGTGGGATTTAATTTTTCTGAATTACAGTTTTAATTCAGCTTGGCCTATGCATTGGCCCACAAATGTATAATACAAGTACTATTTATGAAATGAGACTTTTTGTTTTATTAATTTACTATTACTCTGAGCTAAGACATTAATATTTCATATACTTTGAAGGTTTTTGTACATTCTATGTCTATTTCCAAGAACAAGAAAGCTATTTTTTCCTGAACACTTAACCCTTAATTTTTCTATTATCTCTTACTTTATTCAACATAGTTTATAGAAGAAGCTATATTAATATTAAATCCAATAATGTTAACTACGTCATCATCTGTTTTTCTTTCATTTTATTTTGTTCCAGTGTTGCCCTGAAGTTGCCAAAAATACATAAGGTTATGATGGGAAGAAAAGTCTATTTTTTATTTGGATTTTTCTTGCATAGATGATGAAGTATTCACACACCTTAATAATATGGCATCATTTATATTTAACCAAAAAGCTAAAGTAGCTTTGCATTGTAAAATGATTTTCTGAAATGTATTTTGCATTTTGAAAGGCCAAAATAGTAATTTTAAAGTTGTATATGTCAAACATGAAATTGAAGTAGATAAATGTGACCTTTGACCCATTTATTCTTGCTAAAAATTTTGAGTGCCAAGTTTGTAAGTTTTCAGAGCTACTTTATTCTGCTTTTCTTTGTTCTAGCATGTTAGGTATGTTCAAGGGCTTCAGTATTTTATGTTTCATATGGATAGGAGGGAGGTGTGGATTTTTTCCTAATAGTATTGACATTAAAATGGTAGACATACAATATTCAGGGAAAATATATTGCTTAAATATTACTTGTGGCCACAGGACAAATTTTATTAATTTAATATATTGCATAATTCACATATAATATTCATAAGACTACATAGTATCCTTAAAAGACTATAGCATAAAGAATAAAAATTTGCAAATATAATTAAAATTTAAGTGAATAGTTGAATACTTGAATAATTGAATATTTCTGCTTTACCTTTTTTTGAAAGAAATTTAACAGTGGTTGTTATATTGCATATTGTTATCTTTTTTCAAAGACAGAAACAAAGAAAATAAAATTAAAAATAGAAAAAAGAAAATATGTAGAACAATATAGAATTCAAAAAATAATATAAAATCGCTAGGTAATACATTACGCATTGTCATCTTAAAAAGAGTTGCCAAAGTCACAAAGTCAAAGCATAAAAAGTGGCTAGACACTCAAACATTGTTAATACAAACCCTTCTGCTCAATGATCTAACAGGAATTTAGTAGTATAGTCATCTATCTTACACACTATGCATACCATTGTATCCATTAGAGCGTTTTCCTTCCCTTTTGCAATATCTATTATACTTTTGGATCCAATTAATCTGTCTGTTTTTACTATTTTTTACACTAGAGAGACAATATGGTATTTACTGATGTGAGTTGTTTATTTCACTTATGAGGATATTCTCAAGTTGCCTCCCTTTACATATAAAGTCCTCAAGATCATCCTTTTTATAGCTGAGTATTATTCCATTGTATAAAAATATGATATTTTTTCATCCACTCTGTGGTTGATGGGCATTTTGGTTGTTTTCAAGTTTTAACTATCACAAAAATTGTGCTGCTGTGAACATGGGTGCACATATATCACTATTTCAATTTTTCCTGGAAAACACCTAGGAGGGGAAAAGCTAGATTGAATGAAACTGCCTCTTATGTGATTTTTTAATATGCATTGAAACATCAAGTTTTTTAATACAGTAAAAGATTTATCCACTTGGGTATTACCCTTGAATATGATTTTGAAATAAAACATATATTGCTGAGTTTAGATGATCATAAAGTTTGTGGTTTGAAGTTATCTGCCATTTTGACTCAAAAGAAGTTATAGTCATAAGATTTTATTTTTATAGTGCTTTATGAAGAGCTGCTTCATATAAAAATCATTTAGACGTTCTGTTATTTCTGTTTAAATCCTGAATCTCATGTCAATTGATTTTAGAAATAACTGCATTTTAATTAGGGAGTTGTGTGAACTCAGCCTATTTTATTAGTATGCATTTTATCTTTTTAATGTTTTTGTCCCACAAATTTTGCTAATGGAGACTTAAATTAAAATCTTGATTTTTTTATTTGTTTGCTTTTTGAGATAAGGTCTTACTAATTTAGGCTGGCCTTGAACTCACTATGTAGTGCAGGCTACATAATACATTGTAATTCTCTTTATTTGCTCCTGAGTGCTGGAATTACAGATGTGCATTACCATGCACAACTTTAAAATAATGAAAGTGATAAATTTTGCATAAAGATTTGAAAATGATGGCATATTATGTAATCTTTCCCCAAACCATTCTAATTAAACTATGTGATTATTTCCTATATATAAAGCGTACTTTTAATATTTATAATTGTGATTGTGTACTGTATGTTGATATTATGTACCATTTATCCATGAAACGTCCCATTTTTAATGGCTGCATTAAGAGTCACCAAGTGAATATAATGTGTAGGCGATCAACACATTATTTTACCTTGAACTTAATGCTTAACTAAATATTAGTGTCAGTGGAACTTTTTGGCTGAAATATATTCCTCTTTATATTTTACAGTGGATGATGTTGGGGAGAAATTAGAGCATATGGGGAATACACCTTTAAAAATCAGCGGTGATGGTTCACAAGAAGATGTTAAAGAAGATGGTTTTGGTTCAGAAGTAATAAAAGTGTATATATTTAAAGCAGAGGCTGAAGATGACGTTGAAATAGGTACAAAGACTTAATTTTATTTTTTAATTTATTTTTGATTTTTATTTTCAAGAGAATAAAACCGAACAAAATAAAATGGAATAAAGCCAATCAAAATAAAACAATGAACGTGACACAAGATTTCAAAACAAGATAGTGGGAAACAACAATGGCTACCATAATGCCTTTTTATCTTTAATATAGCTGCCCATACATCAGACCTAATAAAATCAAACAAAACAGAACAGAATAACACCAATCAAAACAATACAAATCAATGCAGGATTTCAAAACAAGGTAATAGGAAATCAACAATGGCTACTATAAGGACTAATTTTATTTTATTGCTGTACTCAGAATTCTTGTTTTGGCTGGAGATTATTCTAACATTATCAAGTGACAGACTTTTATAGGCTTTTTGAATGGTGCATTTTAAAAAAAATTATATGACTATAAACATGAATGTTTTTGATTCTTTCAAAATTTTGAAATGAGTTAATAAGAAATTGGTTTAGAACATGAAATTATAGTGAGTGGTAACAGCATGGATTCTGGAGGCAAGCTGTTTGGATTGTAATCCTAGTTCTTCCATTTCACTAAGAAACCTTCAGTCAGTTACTTAATGTTTGTCTACCTTTTTTTTCTTCTCCATAAAATGCCCATAATGTTAATAATTACCAAATAAAGCTATTATGAGAGACAGATGAATAAATATATGTAAAAGACCTGACCTAGATAGTGCTTGGCATATAAGTCCGATCTAAGTGCTACAAATTGTTACTTCTCTGATAACTAAAAATGTTAAAGTACAATTTATATGGAAATTATCTTGAAACCTTGAAATTTATTTTGGAATTTAAAAATTTCTAAAGGCAAATACTTCTCTTATGTCCTTGTTAACTTAAGGATTTATTCCATGGTATTTCTTTATTTTGACATTTGTTTTAATATTCAAGGTGGAACAGAAATTGTCACAGAGAGTGAGTACCCCAGTGGACATACTGTAGCTGGAGTGCTTGACCAGAGCCGAATGCAGCGGGAGAAGATGGTTTACATGGCAGTTAAAGATTCTTCTCAAGAAGAAGATGATATCAGTAAGGCAAAAAGGGCATTGTAGGGGAACCTGTGTGCTTCCATCATGCAGTTATAAAATACAAGCAATCTCACGGTTAGAAGCACTATACAAAAACACAGTGCAATAAAATAAATCTGATCCTGAAATTGAAATATTTAAAAGCGAATAGTCCTGTTGACCATTCATGTATTGTTCAAATCAGCAAATATAAAATACTATATTTGAGGTGATATACTTGTAATACAAAGAGGAATGGTACATCTTCTTAGCTTAATAGAACTCACAAATACAGTGGGAATTGTATTGATGTGTATGTTATTGGATATGTTGTATATGTATTATCTCATTTAATCCTCACAATTCATCCCTGAATAGATGGTATTATTCCTGTTTTATAGAACAAAAAATAATTGGGAGTATAATTTTCCAAGGATTTTTCCAGTATTATCTGAGGAAGGTAGGATTTGAATTTATATCTGTCTAACTCCAGTGCCAGTGTTCACTCCACATTGCAGTGAGCACTGTTGGCCTCTCTGGATTCAGCAGTAAAAGGGCTGTTTATTCTTCTGTTACTGAGAGGTTAGCTGTGTAAGTATTCATTCACGCCATTCTGTCAGGGTCTTGATACATGATGTTGTTGGTAGCTTTCAAATAGTTGGTTTTTAGAGTTTCTTGGGGCTGAATATGACAAGGTAAAAGAAAGTTCCTTACGTTTTCTTTCCTATCATGATGCATGTTTCCTTAAGAGGACATTTTACACTCTGCCTACTTTCTCCTTATCTCACTATGCATTCTGTCTCTAAGACTACTGCTGTCTCTTTGCCATGCTGAAAAAACACTGTATTGTTTTGCAAAGAGGAACAAGAACATCCATTTTAGAGCATTACCCTGACAGTAGTGAGCTTTACTTATGCTGCATTGATATCTATTCCTCAAGCTTTCTTCTCTAGAAGCCACATGGTGTTGAATTCTACCCCCCAAAGATCAGTTGTAGTACAGCAAAAAGTATCAAAATGTTTGAAAAGAAAGGAATTAGGAGAATAATTCAATGAAACAGTTTTTTTTTTTAACTTACATTCTTTAAATCTTTATGTTTTCAAAAACTCACTGGTCAGGAAAGTGGCATACTAGGAAGTGGAGGACAGGTTTAGGTTAGCTGATGATAGATTTCCAGGGGGATGTGGAAAAATGTAGATCAGTGTCTTTGAGAGAAAGAAAACTTGGGAGAAGGACACTTTTTCACCTTTATTACCTTATTTTGTCCACAGAAAACAGAAAATCCCAATATATGAATCAAAGGAAAACTCAAATTTTTAAATTCAAGTCAAATTTCTATTTTACATGTTAAATGTACACAGCTTCTTTTACATAAAGTAGCTCACTAGATTTAAATATTTTTTACCATAGTACTACTGTTTTTTAAGTAAGCCTCAAATAATCCTTTTTCTTAGCAATCTCTTATAATCCAGCTCCTTAAAGGGTGTCCACATATTATTAAACAACAGCATTTTATAATTATACATGTATATATATTTTTTAATTATTTTATTTTTTAAAAAATAATTACTAGTATTTTTATTATTTTTCAATACATAGTACTGCATATACCATGTGGGATAACATAACTGTAGTATTGTGTCTATGGGAAATATTCCCTGAGTTTCAAAGAACTGTGAGGCAAATATTTGGAAGACAACCCCTTTTATAGAATTATAATGCACGATGGGTTGTAAAATTAGCTAGTATATATCAAGGGCACATGTTTTATACAATTAAAAAGCCATTTTCATAGGACTTGGTTTTAAGAGGAGAATAACAATTTTAGTAAATGATTGTCTCCTAGTGGCACTACCCTCCAAAAGTGCCTAAAATAAAACTTACAAATTTTTGATTTAACCAAACTGAAATCTTAAGAGTTGAAAGATTTAAATTGTTTGGAATTTTTACCCATATATTAAATATTTGGGGATATAAACAAGCGATTATTTCTAAAATTTAGGTTGCGCTGAAATAGCAGATGAAGTTTACATGGAAGTCATTGTAGGGGAAGAGGAAGGAACTTCTCTCCCTGAGATTCAGCTTGAGAACTCTGATGTTAATAAAACAATTGTCCCTGTTGTCTGGGCTGCGGCATATGGTAGGACACTGGCATTTTTCAACTGATAAGTACACAACATATGTATTTAATCAGCCTTTAAACCATTAAATATGCTGTGCTAATGCCACCATGAATTGGCTAGTATAATGTTTTTCTGTGCACTGATTCATCTCTAGTTACTTTACATGATTTTTCTGTCACATATTTTGTATTAAAGTGAACCTTGCTTAATGCATTTCAGTATGATCTATTTTAAATCCTACCTGTATAAGTGACTGTTATAAAACATTTAATTTTCCTAACATAGATATTCCTCTTTGAAAATTCATCTTTTCCCTTTTGGAAAAAGTTATTTCAGTTGGTAGTACCACATATCATAAGATTGGGGGTTTAGAAAAGAGACAAATTCAGGTGTGCTCTTCTAGAAAGTATGTAATAAAAGGTAAATTTGTCAAGTTATTTGTTTACATCATCTGATTTGTATCTCATTCCTATCTGGTGTACAAGATGTTCCAGGTATACTCTTTGAAAAATTGTGGTGTTCAAATGCGTTAATTTTGTCTAAACTTGGTTTTCCCAAAGGGTCATTCATTTAACGGTCATTTGCTAAGCATTTTCAAAGTGAGGTGTCCTCTGCAGAAATAGTTACTCAGTTTTTGTATAAAATGTAAAATTCTTTCTAAATATTACCAAACCCAAGGATGCTCATGACAGTTTTTATTTTCATTGTATGAAATTGGCTCATGTATGAGAATAGAAGAACTCAACAAAATTTTATGTAATTCAAAGAATGGTAGGCAAATTGAAACTTTGGTAGATTAAAATATGCTATGTTAATAATCACCATTTTCAGCATATCAGTTTGTAATTAGCCTTTTTTTTAGGAGATGAAAGAAGAGTTTCCCGAAGGTATGAAGATTGTCAAGCATCAGGTGAGAGATCATTGCATGTGAGATATAAGTTAAATATCTAGCTTCATATTCCACTTGCTTTGCAAAGCTCCTTTTTTTTTTTAATTGGTACTGGGGATCGAACTCACGACTGCCTGCTTGCAAGGCAGGTGCTTATGCCACTGAGCTAAATCCCCAGCCCCATTCCACTTGCTTTGTAAAGAGTGATTAAATTGTTTCTGCAGATACATGTGTTGGATTATTACATGCCTGGTCATACCTAATCCAGTTACTTAGGAGTTTGCCTCTGTGAAGGATTAGTTTCTATTTGAACCTAATTATTTAAATCTGTCATTATATAGTTCATTATATATTATTAAATCTGTCATTATATAGATTTCTCACAAGATACAAGTATCAGGCAGTTTACTACATAGGGTATATGATAGTGCTGTGAAAACAATTATAAAATACAAATTATTTTTACTGAATAATAAAAATTACTCATGATATCTGCCATTTGCTAATGGCTTCCTTGGTGTGTAACTGTTTTCAATTTGCATGGCAACCAGCTGATTATATATAAGAATCCATGAATCCACTTTGTTTTTTAGTTTTAATACACTGTATATAGAGTTACTCGATAGGTATCTTTTTTTTTTCTTACACAAGGAGACTTTCTTATGACAAAGTGTCTAGTTGTTAATTTTTGCTTTTAAGAAGTATTTGATTCTACATTTAAATGTAGACTTTACAGAAATTTATGAGCATTATTTATCACGGGATATAAGCTAAATTGACAGTTTTGTAGGCATACATTTTAAAACTAAATTGCATGATACCATGGTAGATTTGTGTTTTGTTAAGGACATTGTTTCATATGCAGTGATCATAATGAAATTGCAACAGATTGCCTGCCTTATCAATTTTAATTCCTAAAATTAATCTTGATATTTATTATTTAATATTCTTCAAATCAGTTACACTATTTTAAAGCATATATGATTTTATTATATATATATATTATCATAGTTATGGCTATATTGATTCACACACACACACACACACACATATATATATATATATATATATATATATATATATATATCTTTCTAAAGCCCATTCATTTCATCAACCTCCACTGATGAGAAGTTGGTCTGATGCCAAGATTTGGTACAAGATTGTAAAATTGAGTTTCTTTTGTTACATTCATTTTATTAGTTTATGCATTTGCAACAATCAAATTGATATACTTTAACATATATTTCATGTGATGCACTTTTTAAAAAGTTTGCACAATCACATCACACGTCTGTGTGTGTGTGTGTGTGTGTGTGTGTGTGTATGTGTGAAAAAGACAGAATGTGAAGATAGGTATACACTTTGAAACTTACTATTAAGTAGAAACTTGATATCATGTCATATGCACTGATCTCTGGTAAAAGCAAAAAAGTATAAATATATTTAGTTTAATCATGTACCAATTTTTCCCAGGAAATCCTTTGGACTCAACATTAGAAAACAGAAGTAGCACAGCAGCACAGTACCTTCAAATTTGTGATAGCATTAACACCAATAAGATCCTTAAACAAAAAACCAAGAAGAGGAGAAAGGGAGAAACAAGGCAGTGGCAAACAGGTAAAATACTTTGCTTTATGAATACTATATAATAATTTCAGATGTGCAATTATTTTTGTAACCAAAGGAAAAAATTAGTTGCATACAGGGTAGTCATGCTCTCCATGCACCTATTTTTGTATGACATCATATGACTGGTACGTAATAAAACTACACTTGTTTTCCCCTTCTTTAAAGATGTTTTTAAAGAGATTTTAACATTGGTTTTAAAAATAAAGGGTGTGTTCACTTTGGCTTTCAAAGTACATATGATAGCTTTATGGCAGGTGAGTGGTGTTTAGTAATGTGCCCCTCATTACTTTTTACTGAATTACTTTCCTATACATTTGTTTAATGTGCATTTTTTATCTTACAGGATTTTATTCATCTAGTGTAGTTTCCTAATAGTGAATGTCAGCTAGTTTTGGCACCTTTGCTATAAAATCCTTTGAAGCAGTCTCAGCAAATGTCACAATTTCCTTTATTTTTTTTTATCTAGCTGTTATAATAGGTCCTGATGGGCAGCCCCTGACAGTATACCCTTGCCATATTTGCACAAAAAAGTTTAAATCCAGGGGATTCTTAAAAAGGCACATGAAGAATCATCCTGATCATTTGATGAGAAAAAAATATCAGTGTACAGATTGTGACTTTACAACTAACAAGAAAGTGAGTTTCCATAACCACTTAGAAAGCCATAAGCTTATAAACAAAGTTGATAAATCTCATGAATTTACAGAATACACACGAAGATACAGAGAGGCTAGCCCACTGAGTTCAAATAAACTTATTTTAAGAGATAAGGAGCCGAAGATGCACAAATGCAAATACTGTGACTATGAAACTGCAGAACAAGGACTGTTAAATAGACATTTGCTCGCTGTTCACAGCAAGAATTTTCCTCATGTTTGCGTTGAGTGTGGAAAGGGCTTTCGACATCCCTCTGAACTCAAGAAACATATGAGAACCCATACTGGTGAGAAGCCATATCAGTGTCAGTATTGTGTCTTCAGGTGTGCAGATCAGTCTAATCTGAAAACTCACATTAAGTCTAAGCATGGTAACAATTTGCCATATAAATGTGAGCACTGTCCCCAAGCATTTGGTGATGAAAGGGAGCTTCAACGGCATCTGGATTTGTTTCAAGGACATAAAACACACCAGTGTCCTCATTGTGATCATAAGAGCACCAATTCAAGTGACCTTAAGCGGCACATTATATCTGTCCATACCAAGGATTTCCCTCATAAATGTGAGGTCTGTGATAAAGGTTTCCATCGTCCATCTGAGCTCAAAAAACACAGTGATATTCATAAGGGTAGGAAGATTCATCAGTGCAGGCATTGTGACTTTAAAACATCAGATCCATTTATTCTTAGTGGTCATATCCTTTCAGTTCATACTAAGGATCAATCATTGAAGTGTAAAAGGTGCAAGAGAGGGTTCAGACAACAAAATGAGCTCAAAAAACATATGAAGACTCATACTGGAAGGAAGATTTACCAATGTGAGTATTGTGAATATAGCACTACAGATGCATCTGGCTTTAAACGACATGTGATTTCAATACATACAAAAGACTATCCACACAGGTGTGAATTCTGCAAGAAGGGATTCCGGAGACCATCAGAAAAAAATCAGCATATTATGAGGCACCACAAGGAGGCTCTTATGTAAGACATACATTTTAAAAAGCCATTTAGAAAATGAGATATGCCCCCTGGGAGGAAGACCTCACTGTTTCTTCTAGTTTCAAAACTTAATATTAAACCATAACTTTATTTGTGTTAAAGGTCTTAAAATATTTGAATTGATGGGGCAATCTCATAGCCCCTTGAAAATTAGAGTTTAAAAGCACCATAGAATGGTTGCAGAAAGATTTAATTGTCTTTTTAATAGTATTTTATGTATAATTAACATACAGAGAGGAAAATTAAATACAAACACCTTAATTGATCATACAAGAGACAAAAGTTTCTGAAAAGAGAGGATTTTAGCAATGCTTTATAGAAAGCAAAACCTCACTTTTATGCAATTTTAGAAACAGGGTGGGGAAATAAAATTCATCAGTCACTTAGTCATTGAGCCTTTTATATTGTAACTAGACGCTGAATTCCAAGAATGGCAAATGTTTTGTGTATTCATTATGGGAAATTTCACTGAAAAACAGGTTAGTGTAATTCAGTACTATAAAAAAACAAATTTCAGAGCTGCTAATATTTTATCACAGGTAAGACGTTTAAAATATAGAATTCTGTGCTGAAATCTGAGGCGAAGTCCTTAGGACTAAAGTTCCTTTTTTTTCTGATGTTCAAGTTGATTGTTGTTCAGTATTGCATATATGACAAAAGTATATTTGAGTCAAGTGTGGCTTTCTAAGATGAATACAACTGTAGTGTGGCAAACAATATCAGCACTATATTTCTTAATGATTTCAAGATTAAATTGAGAGAACACAATTTTCTTAAATATAATGTTTGGAGAGCTTTTTTAGGACAGTCTTAGCAAGTATGATTGTTCTACTCTTACTTGCTCTAATGTTTAAAGGTGCAATTTTATGCCATTATTGAAATTTTTGATTTTTAAAATCTGTATACCATGTTGTTAACATGCATTTTCAAATTGAGGCAGCATTTATGCAGTATTTAACAGAACAGTATGCTGCCAATAGAGTTTGGAGGTGGATATTCAGTTTACAGTGTATAAATTTAAAATATGCATCCTTTTAACAATGCTTTGTGTTAGCATGCTGCAAATCAAAGTGGCGCTTAATATTAAAAGCTGGTTTAGGGAAACTTAATGAAAATCCTGTTCATAAATATAATGCACATGATGTATACTTTTAAGTTTTAGTTGCTTCATGTTTATATTCCGCTGTTCAGCGTAATTTTACTTCATACTATATTGTGGTTTTGTGTTTTAAATACTGTTCACCTTTTTGTTTTTGCACCAGATAAGAATCAGTTCCTTAAGAATAAGTTTTTTTTATCTTTCCTAACTTCTGAATATTAAATTTGGAAAATCTAATAAAATTGTGTGTTATGTGACTGTAAATGATGTACACGCTGTAAAATAAGATTGTCACTGTTATGTGGGATTATTATTTCTCAGTGTTACTCATTGAAATGAGAATACAATAAAAAAGCATTTATTGCACTTCAAGGTATTATATGAGTTTATTTAAAGTTTTGTTGTAGCATTCATTCCTTATTAAAACACTTTTCACTTAAAACTTCTGTTAGCTAGTTTGGTTCTTTTTTAACATCTAGTTGAATTTTGTGCAGTAACAGCAAAATGGGCTAGGAATTTAAATGACTATGGTATGCTAATTCTTCAAGGATGCACAATGTTTGCTAAAACCATGGTGAAACATTATAAGTAAAATCCCCATTTTGAGACCTGCCATTAGTATTATGGAGAAAAGTTAAGGTTCTTAACCTGTTTACATGACATAGTCCTTGGAAATGAATAAATATAATTATGTTTCTAATATATAGACAAAAGAAGTACTGATTGCAGTATTTAGGAAAGATTGTTTCAGTTAACCAGCCTTCAATAAAATTCATATTACTAGATACATAAAACTATTAGTTAAAATCTGTCAATTGAATTATTCTTTAAAAAGAGTCATTAACCAAACAAAAAGAAACCTATTAGATTTACATGTTAAGATTAGTAGTTC
This sequence comes from Cavia porcellus, assembly GCF_034190915.1. NCBI lineage: Eukaryota > Metazoa > Chordata > Mammalia > Rodentia > Caviidae > Cavia > Cavia porcellus. Next base: position 50,089,735 of record NW_026947486.1, read on the forward strand.
TCAGGTGTAATTTATCTGGAAAACTAACATGAATATTCTAATTCAATTGTGGTGCCTACAATTTTGCATTTCCAGCAAATTTACACATGTTGCTACCATATGAGTATGTTAAAACAAAGCACTCTGTGTAATTCTGGCATACTTCTGTGTTTCTACTTAAACAAGTAAGAAGGGGTGAGTAGATAGAGGCAATCCTTAGAGAGTATGTCATTTGAGTTGAGTGGCAAAGAGGAGCTAGTTACATAAAGTTCTTGTGGAAGACCAGGGCAGAAAAATCTATAAATATAAATAGCTGGAAAGGAACAAGCTTTCGGTGAATAACTGTGAGGGTCTGAAACGAGTTAGGACCTGTGAGAAGTTTAAAGTGCAAAGCCTTTTAGGAGTTTTGAGAAAAGAGTAATATGTTACTATTTATATTTTTGAAGATGACTCTGGAGGCTAGATGAAGAATGCATTGCAGAATTTCTGAAGGACACAGAGATCTATGTTAAGATGTCATTTCTGTTATTCATGGTTACATTGGAGCAGGATAAAAGTGGACAGATTTTCTTAGAAATTAGGCCTAGAAAACTTCAGCCCAGGTAAAACATGAATCCAGTTCAAGTTACAAATGAAGTACTACCTTAAAATTATAATTTTACTGGCGCAAACTTTCCTTATGTGCATGATAGCTTCCATCTAAAAATGTAGAACTGCAGTTCAAAGTACCTTCACGAGAAAGACAATAAATTGAAATTAATGGAGAATCATTTTTCCAGAACAGTTTAGGGCTGTTACGTCCAAGCAGACAGTTTTGTCTACTTGTCACTTGTAAATAGCTTAAGGCATGACAGAAAGGAAAATATTTAAGGATAATGTAATAGCTGGGTTCAAGGCTCTATCTAGCACTATAAATGTTTCATGTGCCTGTTCCAAATTTTATTATGCCTTTTTCTTTGAACATCTCCCGAGTAACTCCAAAGATTCCTGCTCCATTTTAAAATCTGAACCAACTGGCAATATTGACATTATACCATTTAACCTCTAAAGTACTTCCTATACTTTTACCTGGATCCAAAATGCTGTTATCCTGGATCAGCAGTGGCAAGTCTATGACATTCATGCCACATTGGGCTATTTGTATGATTGAAAGCTCTAAAATGTTCATCACTGCTATATTGAAAACCTCCTCAATTATACCATGACTGTCATCAGACCTCTTTAGTGAATTGTATCAAAAAGATTATACTCCTATTTTAAGAAACTGGTCTGCTTTGTTGGATCTTGGCATGTATAAGTAAGGGATATTCAATACTATTTTCATAAGTGGTCTGTGGATTCAGAGAAAATTTACAAAGGCTGCCTCTTAACATAAAGGATTTCAGAAACACACCTCAGTGACAAAAGTATTATTTTAGCATGGTACAATGAGAATATAAATTTCAAGACCATGGGCTTACCATCTCATTGTCTACAAGAGATGAATCCAAGATTACCCAAACTGTCATAAATTGATATTGGTTATCATGTAACTATAGTAGGTAACAATTCCACTATGCCTTTGCAGACTAAACAGACAGTATATCTTGTTCTGGAATAAATATTTTATTTAAAAAGATGTGTTCATTATGTTCCGTATTTATTTTCTATTTACTATTTATCCTAGCATGGATATGAAATAATTTGTATTTTTAATTACACAAAAAGTACTATAGAAAAAGAGTAAGCTTAATAATTTTCTGTGATAGGGAATATATACCATCTGAGGAAATATTTTCATATTTACTTTCAAAAGAAACATCTTTGTAGCTTGCAAAGTGGGAGAGATATGATGATGAGTTTTTGTTAAAGTGATCTAAATTGGACATAGAGTTACAATTTTTAAAGATTTATTTTTTTCTTTTTGTACTGCCTATGTTAAGAAAAAGTAACAGGGGCTAGGGATTCAGCTTGGCATAAGCGCCTGCCTGGCAAGCTCTAGGTGATGAGTTTGATCCCCAGTACCAAAAAAAGAAAAAGTAACAGATAAAACATCAATACAGAGATGGGAAGAATGAATTGTGGGAAATTATGCCTGAAATAAGTGAGTTACAGAACATAGAAAACTAGATTTTTAACCAAAGAAAATCTAATTGAAAGCAGAGGGCTGAGTCAACTGGAGGTTAAACTATGTTAAATGACATTTGTAGTGTTTTACATCAGGAAGTCCTTATGCTGTTTGTTTTAAATGTTTTATTACAGTGGTGCTTGTTACAAAATAAATACTCACATGATAGTAACTTAGGAAAATAGAAAGCAAAATTCAAAATTCATCTGTATACTTGCTGCCTCAGCTTCTACAAAAACCATGCAGATATTTAATGTATTTAGACACATAAACAAATTATTTTGCATATCATTATTGTCTCCATTTTATTTGACAAGTTTGAAGTGAAAACACCAAGATAGAAGTTAGGTAAACAAGCTTTCCTCATTTGATATCTTTGCAGTTTTCATACATAAGCTGCCTTAAACTGGTAAGAGGAAAAGACAGCATTACTTTTCTATTGATCTCAATCACAAATTGGAAACAAACATGTATTTTTAAAATATGGTACTCTGGGGGCTGGAGATTTAGCTCAGTGGCATAAGTGCCTGCTTTACAAGCAGGCAGTCGTGAGTTCGATCCCTGGTACCGATAAAAAACAAAAAGACAAAAAAAATATAGTACTCTGGACTACTAAATTTTGTATGCATTTTTAAAAAAGGTTAGGTAGGCTAGGGACTTTTCCATAAGCATCTATTCCTATCCATAGCTCAAATGATTCAGCAATGTGCTGACTTCTCAATTGCCACAGGAAGAAATTTTTAAAAGTTTCATCCTTGTAATATATTTAAGAAATATTTCTATTTACTCCATACAGTAATACAGCCCATTTGGTAAAATTCTGAGTACATTAAATATTATAAAATATTTCTTTCAAATTTGATACAGCTATCAAATATGTGTTGTTGCTGTATTTATTCAGTAAGCCTTTATATTTATACAGTATTTCAGTGTTATATTTGTATAACACTATGAAAAAGTCTACCTTATTTCTGTCCAATACTACAATATAATGTTACGTGCTTTTAAGGATGTGAGTGGACTAATTTGGGAGCAAGTGTGCTATGAAATGACAGATTTGCCAAGGGGCTGATATGTACTTAGAACCAGGTAGCATAATGTACAATTTAGTGGATTTAGTTATTTAAAAAGATATCCCACTTCCCTGCTAAGTGAAATTAACTATCACCTTTGATACAGTTACATTTTCAAGAGCTGTAAACCACATGCAACAAAATATCTTCTTTTAGTCATAGGCTTAATATGAGAAAAACAAATTTAGACTATATATGTAGTGCACTGAACTACTTTTTCAATTGCTTTTTACCTTTTTGTTAAAACTATTAAATTCTGCAGCAGAATTGCACATCTCACATCAAAGAAAATCTCCCAACTGAATAACATATAGTCTCTATCTTCTATAACTTAGTTCAATACCTAGAAAGCAACCTATGTGAAAAATTGTGGGTTATATTCTACAGTGTCTCCAATCAAAGTTTAAGCAAGCAGGTTACTCTTTTGGTTTGTATGTATACTAAATACATAAGTGTTGCAGAAAAGATTCAGTTCTCATAAACTGGAACAACTCATCTGCCGAATTTAGTCATTCCATTTGATTCATTGAGTACTGGTATGGTTAAAAAATCTGATTAGCCTTTATCAACAGAAAAATTAATAATTAAAATACAAAATGTAGACAGAGAAAGCCACCTCTGAGTTGTGAAAGTTTAAAGTGGTTCCATTCATGGCTAGAAAAGAAAAAAAAGTTTATGTTACAATTAGTTCATAAAGATATTGTTAATGTGTGTACACAGTTACAGAAAATTATTTGGATTGACACATATAAAAACAAAGGGAACATGCTTTTGTGGTACTTTGATATGATATTGAAACAATGATTTCTCTGACTTTAGTCGAGCTATATACTTTACACTTAAATGACAAGGAGGGAAGAGTGAATACATTTCATCCTTTATGTCATATTTAGAAATTAAATACATGGCCTAAGGTCTTTAATAATAAATATGGCTCTATAATTTGTGAATTTAAATATATTTTGAACTTTCTATATCTCCTCTCAAGCTTATCAATTTTAATGTTTATTTCTATAGGTTTTAGTGGATAGAGAAGAAATTGCTACTCACTATTTGGGAGTCTCTAACATTGCTGTCACTTCTAGGACACATATGGTTAAGAGACAGTAATTGTTTTTAAGTCTTGAATTTCAGCATGAAATCATTCCTGAGTGACAAATTTTAAATTTTGCCACTAATGTCATTCTTGGCTCTACAGATACCCCTTAGCAGTTGATAATTAGTACCAAGTATCACTCAACTAATTGATGACCTAAGAAAAACAGCGTTGTAAATATCAAATTACATAAATGTTCTTGTTTTAGGGTTATTACTAATTGCTTGCTTCTACTAATGATGGACAAATATATTGTACAAATTGATATCTTTATTATAGTTATGGAAGGGCTTCAAAGATAAAATATTTCTCATAGAGAGTTTAATCAAAAGATATTTTAAAGTGAGCTATTTTACAAATGCTTAATTTTATTAATAGACATTAACAATGCAATTTTAATATTTCTTCAAAAGGTTCTACAGAATTTTGATCACCATCTGCATATTTATCAGTTACATATTGTGACAGTATATATCTTGAAGTAGAATAAAGATGTAGTAAAAGTACCTATGATAAGCACCTAACTAATCAAATTTTAAAAATTCAACAATGCATTTGCATCCATCACCAAGCTCAGAAAACAGTATCATTAGTAACCAAAATGCCCTTATACTTCCTTTGCAATCTGTGCTCACTTTCTAACAATAACCATTTATTTACTGTAATGATCATAGGTTGATTTTTGCCTGCTTTTAGTACCTAAGTAGTTTGATAGGTAGGAATTTTAACAAAATACGTATTACTTTCACAATGTTTTAAATTAGATTGTGTATTGTTTGAGAGCTGGAATTCCCAACCTTTGTTCATCCATTGCACCAGAGAGATATTGTACATTCCTATGATCTCACTGGATTACTATTAGAATCTCCAAGACACATATAGGGATATATAATTAGGAAAAACTAAATTTTTTGTTGTATTCAAAAGATTTTTCAGCCTCAGCACTATTAACATCTTGAGCAGGATGATTCTTAATCAGGAATTATCCTCCACATTGTAGAATGATTAGCAGCAGTCTTGGCCTATATCCCCTTAAATGCCTATATACCTACCTCTTATTTATAAGTACCAAAATTTTCTTCAAACATTTGGAATTGTGTACCAGGGACAAAATTACCCCTGGAGAGAACTACTTTGCTAAGGAATACACATTTACTCTTTGATGATCACTACCTTAGTAAATTAATCCATAAGAGCTTTAGGAAAATATCTGTCAATCCTTTATAAGAAGGGTTTAATAACCAGTTCCTTAATAATGGGTTAAAATACTTAGAAAACAGATGTTGAAATCTATATTGTCTGTTCATCTTCAAGGATGTTTTGAGTACATGACATTGAAATACCTGTTCAGTAGCCTGACTACAAATTAAGATTTAAAGGTGGAGGATCTTACAAACTAGTTAAAAAATAAACACATATCTTTTCTTCTTTCAAGAGTCTAAAATAATTATAAATACTGAAATAGTGGAGACTGCAAGACAAATTCTATTAAAATATCTCTATCCCGTCTTCGTAACTGCCTATGACATTTGATATTTTACCTCAATATTTAAAGGAGAAAATGTAGTCAAAATAAGACTAAACATCACATAAACTTACACAAGTCCATTTGTCTTCTGTTTTCTCAATCACAATTGTCTGTGTGTCATTGCCTGGTGGTATATATTCATAGTCATCATACAGGAGGCCTAGGATTGGATACTGTGTCCTGTACCTGTATATAAGAAAGTGTTTACAGGTGGCATCAGAGTCCTGTTATTAAATCAATTTGCTTCTGAATGATTTTAAACTCGAAAAAATATCCTCGCATAATAGACAGTGATTTACTACCATTATTTTTAAAGAGCAGTAATAAGAGGAGGACATTCTGCTTCTGGCCATTGTGGTTCACTGGAAGCACAGGATAGGGATACCAGAGATGGGAAAGTAAATGACATGAAGCCTACAAGTTCCTAGCTCTCTGCTTGGAGATTTTTTTGATTACAGGATAGAAAAAGGAAAATCACACAATTTGGAACTCTCAGAAATTAAGCAGACAGTTTATAGCAAAGATACCCAAAACAATCAGAATTTGCTGGGCCTAATAAGGAGAAAACCACAAGTTGAAGAGTGCCTATGCAGGCTTTCGTATAGCTGATCAACATATGTATGTGAAGAAGCTATCGAAGCTTAAACAGAGATTAGAAAGGAGCAGACTGACAATATATTGAGTTCACCTAGGAATGGTAAAGTTTTGCATTCCACTAACCAAAGTGAAAAAACCTAATGTAGAGGGCATCCCATAGACAACACATAATTACTGCTTTTGTAGTAGGATGAAATTAGCATCAGACTGCGTGGTTATTACAGTTTATGAAATCAGACTTTGTTAAATTATTTGAAAGTTACTATTAATACATATTTTTATTTAGTGTGTTTGTATTACAGAAGACAAACACAAATGCTTCACTTTATCCTAAAATCTTCAAGTGTTTTAAATAATATCAAAAATGTCCAGCATGTAATATAAAATCTTAATATGTGGAATTTCATTAAATGTTAGTGATCATACAATGAAACAAGAAGACATGACGAATAATTAAGAGAAAATAAGTAGAAACAGACCAAAAACTAACACTGATAAAAAGTGCGACTGTAGAGATGTATGAATATAAAATGTATATTTAAGAAGCAAGAGAAAAGTATTAGCACAATGAGAAAAGGAATGGAGAACATAAAAAGCAATGTATTGGAGTTCTAAAGAAAACTATGGAATGGGGTTAACAGACTAGGTATTACAGAAAAAATATGTAAATTTGAAGATATCACGAGATATTATCTAAAAACGAAAAAAGACTGAAAAATAGTACTTAGCCTGAGTTATCTATGGAGAATTATTACATACATTATATGTACACGTCCTCTATGTATACGTATGTGTGTGTATCATAGAGTGGCAGGAAACAAAGTACACGGAGAAATAACTGAATTATTTTCCAATTTGATTAATAACTGGAGCACACCGATCCAATAAGTTAATTGAACCTCATGAAAAATAAATATGAAGAATACCATGGCAGGATATATCATTTTCAAATTGCTAAAAGGCAGTGGTAGAGAATCCTACAAAGAGCCACAGAAAAGAAGAGTACTCAAGGAGGGAAAAATTCATAGGATAACAGGATAGTTCTCATCAGATGTAGTGAAAATCAGACAGTAAAATAGACAAAGTAGTAAATGGAAAATTCCAGGAATATACAATTCTAAAGTTTTAAATTTTGCACTGCACTGAGTAAGATAATGAAATCTTCTGCTGTCCTGCTCCTCTTTGGGATGTGAATCAGCCTTCGTATTCTTGTCATATCTGTATGTTACTTACCTGTTAGTAACTTAGTGGGTTCTCAGTTGTGTCAATTGTCATGGTACCACTATTCATAATGGGCCCAAGCTATAAAAGTAGCAATTTGGCAATTGAGATATTCAAAAAAGAAAGATAAGTTTTGTTTAAGAGAAAAGATTAAACTCTGAACTTAATAAGGGGAAAAGCCAAAATAATATGCTGATGTTAAGGTCTAGGGAAAGAATGAGCAGGAAAAACCTAGTAAATATAGTTTTGATACTATCTGAAGCTTCAGGCATCTACCTGGTACATATCCACTATATACATGTGTAATAAGTAATATTATTAAATTTACCAATTTTAAAAAATTCTATAAAGTCTGGGCTCAAATAACTCCATCTAGTATACTATCAGACACTTAAAGAATAGTTGATACCAATTCTTCCGAATAGAAGTATTTTTCATTGCACAAAACTAGTTTTACCCTGAAACCAAATCAGAAAAAAATAAGAGACATGATCAAAACATATGGTTAATGTTTCAGTTAAAAATTTATTACGGTAAAAGACACAGAGCCATTAAACAGATTTTGAAAATACTTATTCTATCATTCTCACTTTCTTAGACAGTTCTGGAAGTCATTTTCTTTAGTGTCTTTTGTTACCCACTCTAGGCTGCCTCAATGTCCTGATTCCATTCACAATGCTTAACTTCATAGTCATTTTCACTTCAGGTAAGGTCCTAAATTCATAACAACAGATCCATAATATAAAGTTGATTAGGACATACTGTACTGGTTTTAGAAGCCTGCTTTCAGTTGGATGTCACTAAGCAGCAGTACTCACTGTATTTTTTTTCTCATAACTTGTAAAGACCTCTAAGAAAGAGTAGTTCTAAAACTGCTTCAAAAGTGGCAAGAATGATGGGATAAGTGTGTTCAAAGTGTGGAAAAGTACTTTTGGGGTCAATGGCTATGTGTCTTTTACTGTAATTTTTTACTTAAACATTTGTTGTATATTTTGATCACACATGTCACAAGAAAACTTTATATGGGTCATTTATGAATATGGAAAGAAAATTCTCAACAGAATTCTTCAAATGCAGTATCATAACGATAATTATACATTATGAACAAATGGATATTATTTCAAAGAATGCAAGATTGCCATACATCATGTTAATAAAAAACAAAAATCTTGATAATTTAAATAGGTATATAAAAAGCATCAGAAAAATTTTGAAACAGTTTTGTGATTTAGAATAGTTCCATAATCTAAGATTAGAAAGGACCATCTTCAACTTGATAAAAGACCACAGGTAACATTATTTAATAGTTAAAGAGTGCATTTTTCCCCTAAGTCCAAGAAAAAAAGAAGTATTAACTTTGACCACTTCTATTTACCACTGAAGGTTCTAGGAAAATTAGGCAACAAAAATAAATAAAATTCTGGAATCCAGATAGAAAATGAAGTCAAACTGTCATTATTTGCAAATGATATAAAAATTTAAAGAAGTGTGATAAGAAACTATTATAAACAACAAATGACTTCAGCAAAATTGCTGAAAAAAGATGAACACAAAATATCAATTGCAGTCCTATAACTTGTAATTAACACTCTGAAAATAAATATAATAATTTTATTTACTAAGACATAAAAAAATGAAAAGCTTTCTCTTAGCAAAAATCAATAGCATGAAGAAACAATGTATAGAATAAAGAAGAAATTTGGCAGCTGCTCCTCAAACAGAGGAATAATATCTAGAATATATAAAGAACACAAAAATATTGGACCCCTCAAAATAAAAAGCCATCCAAAACTGGACAACTGGAAAGAACACATACTTCTCACAATGATACAAATGACAAATTAATACATGAAAAAAGTTCAACATTTGCAGCTACTAAAATGTGGATGAAAACAATATTGAGATTTCATCTTACTCCAGCAAGTATGGCTTTCATCGAGGAATTAAATTATAACAAATGCTGATAAAGCTGCAAAGTAAATGAAATCTTACATTTTTTGGCGGGAATGTAATTAGTACAACCGTTATGAAAATTAGGGTGGAGATTCCTCACAAAACTAAAAGGAGACATTCAACCCAACTGTTCTTCTTCTAGGTATCTTTCTGAAATAGTGAAAGGCATTGTACTAGTGATACATGCAGACAAACTCAAGTCACTTAGGAAAATGCATGTAACTTGGGACCATAATGTTAAGCAAAATAAATCACGCATGCGAGTTCAATGCTACATGGCTTCTGTTATATGAAAATCCTATAATTTAAAGGACAAAAATAAGACAGATAATAGGAAACAGGATACAGATCTTTTGCAAATGGAAAGGTTATCTAGCGATAGAAGGGAAAGGGACAAAGGAAAAGGAAAATAAAAATAATATATGTTAGGTATATACACCAATTCCCCAAATGAATGCAATCATTATGTACTAATAAAAGTTTAAAAACTAATAAGTACAATATTTAGGAATAATTTAGCATAAGGACTTTAAGATTTTTTAATGATTTATAGCTAAAATGTCTCTTAAAGCTTCATGTGCTCCTAAGTGAAGCTTTTGTGAGTACCTGAGTCATGGGTATGTGATACTGGATCCAGTACCTGGATCATGGGGGTATGATAAATAGATTAGGCCTCTACTTGGTTTAGTGCAGTTCTAGGTGTGGATAATAGGAAGGCCTAACCTGGGTGTGGGTGGCACTATCCAATTGTCTTATAGTTTGGATGAGATAAAGAAAGGAAAACTTGTTGCTGCTTGCTGCCTTCTCTGGCATGGACTGTCTCCTCTGCCACGCCACTCTGCCTTAGAGCCAGATTATGAACTGAAACCTCTACAAACTGTGAACTAAAATAAAACTTTCCTTCCTTAACTAGTGGGTGTCAGATATTTTGTCCTAGCAATGAGAAAATAACTAAGACACTTATGCGATGAAAACTAAATATAAAATGGCCTTGAGACAATAAAGTTGAGGGTGTCATACAGTGTTTACTTAGCATATGTAAAGTCCTGAGTTTGGTTCCTAGCACTATAAAAAAGAAAAAAGGAAAAACAAAATCAAAACATAAAACAACAAACAAAAAATTAAAGAGGCTTACGTGGAAAAGGGTCCCATGCTCTTTCATCAGAAGATTTAGTATTAAGATTATAATGTGACCTAAATTTTTGTGCATAGTCAATGAAATTCCTAAAAATCTGAGATGCACTTTTTATAGAAATTAACAAAATTATCCTAAGATTAATATGGAAAACCTAGGGACCAATAACAGACAAAACAATCTTGGAAAGAATGAAAGCATGAAGCCTCATACTTATAATTTCACAATGTATTACAAAGCTATGCTATTCAAAACATTGTAGAGATTACTATAAGACAAAATGAAAGAATAAAACTGAAGTCTGAAAATTTGTCCTTACATTTAAAGTGATTTAACTCTAGAGAAGTATACCAAATCAACATAGTAGAGAAATAAATAGCAAATTCCTCAATTTGTACTGGATATCCCAATACACAAGAATGAACTTCATATCACACAAAATACGTAACAGTGGAACATAGATCTAAATCTCATAAAATGATAATACTCTTAGACATAAACCTTGCTATGAAGTTTTATGGCCTGGCTTAGGCAGTTTTTTCTTTCATATGATATCAAAGTTTAAACCAAAAATAGATGAATTAGACTTACTTAAGTTTTATAAACTTGTGCTGCAAATGACTGTTACAACAGTTAACTACCCATAGAATGAAAAAAAACAAGATTTCAAATCATATCTCTGATAACAGACTTGTATTGAAGATGTAAGATTTATGAAAATTAACAAATGACAACCCAATTAAAGAAATTTTATAAACATTATTCAAAGATATAAATGGAAAAATGCATATGATGAAATACTAAAACTAATTGTGAGGGAGATAAATATCAAAACTATAATGGGATACTACTTCCCACCACTTAGGATGGTTAAATACAAAAGAGATAATAACAAATGTTAACCAGGCTGGGGAGAAATTAAAACTCTATTCACTGATAATGGTGATGTCCACTGGTGCAGCTATTTTTAAAAGCAATATGGCAGTTATTCAGAAAGTTAAATGTTGAGTTATCATGTTTCCTGCCAACAACAGGCAAAACAGATACCCAAATCCTAGGTATATACTCAAAAGAAATGAATATGAATGCATATCCTACATAAACTTGTAGAAATGTAATTAGAGTAGTATTACTCATAACAGCCAAAAATTAAAAACAATGCAAATTTTTATTACCTGATAAATAGATAAAATATTGTATATTTATAAAATGGGGTATTATTAGCAGTGAAAAGAGTGAAGTGCTGGCATATGCTAAAACACACACACATCTTGAAAATGCAAAATAAAGTTACAATTATTACATTTACATGAAATATGCAATGTAGACATTTGCTGAAACTCTTTAATTTTTTATTAGTACATGCCTGGAGTACATAATGATTACCTTCACTCTGGGGAGTTGGTACATATGCAAAACATAGTTTTTATTTGTTTTGTAAATTTGCTAGAATATAAGCTGCAGTTATGTCACTATTGGTGAGAGGCCACTGTCTGACAGTGATGTTTACCCAGCAAAGAGCAGTGCCAAGATATATAGAAAAAATTATGAGACCCATTTAGAGCACACACATCATCTGAACATTAAGCAACTACCACTAAGTAAATTTACTAATTTTTAGTTTAAATTGGGTGTCATCATGTGCAACTCAGCAAGTTCAACCTAATATGGTTGGATAAAGCATCAGTTACTTATTTTAACTTCTTTAGTATCTAATACAGTATAAGTATTGGAAAGGTAGTTACAGGGTTGTATTTAACATAATAGCAATGTACTATGAGTATTTATTCTTTAGTAGAATTACCAGCTAGTAGAAAATACCAAAGTCTGTGTAGTGGTATCTATATTTGTATCTACATCTATATATTTGTCAATTAAAAGTACAATGACTTAAATTATACAATAAAAATCATATTTAATTTTATTTAAAAAATACATTACTTTTTGGTGGTAATAGTAGTCCTTCCACCACTGGAGGTTTGGTTATGAGATGAGTATATTTCTTGTCTCAACTTTGAGAGTTCCTTATGAATAAAAGACAATAAAATCACTTGAAAAAATGTAGAAATGAGGGTAAGAAGTATATTTGATAACTTAACAAGGTTACTGATAATTGCTAATCCCTTCACTTTTAGCCTTGTGGTGAGTGTTTGAATACCAAATGTTAAATAGAATATAGTGATTCTCTACAGTACTCAGGAATTTATATGAGTTTAGGGGAAATCACTAACTAAAGTGAAAGCATTCAAGTAATAGTAATAACCAAAGTTATAGTTCCCAAAATAAAGGTGTGAAAGTTTTTGTTATAAAAAATATAAAAGTATCAAAACTTTAACATGGAAGCAGCTGTTGCTTCATAACAGAAGTTGATCGGTAAATATGAATTCTAAGCACCATTTATTCAATAATAGTAATATATTACCCATCACTTTTGGTAGTTCCTTCAGTACTTATCATATGCCAGATGCTAGGCTATATGCTGCAGACACAGGAAGAAATCTAATGCAGTTCTTTGGTGAAGCAGCTCATAATATATTAAGTGCTTCACAGGATTATGGGGAGTTTTACTAGTAATGAATAAGCGCAGTATAATAGCACTTAATTTTTGATTAAAGTTCATATTTCATTTGAATTATCTCTTCTGAAATATAAATCTCAGGACACTGTCATATAATAAAGTATGTATTGGAAATGTGTCTTTTTCTAGTCCAGAGGAAGTATTTTTCTTACAGTGCTGAGTTGCGTTAGTTTTCTTCTCCCTCTTTCTTTTCTTACCTCTGACTGACGCTTTATGAGAGAATCCTTCTCTTCCAGCAAGCTTGTCAGTTCATGAAGCTTGAACTGGAAGTCACTACAGCTTCCTTCTCTTCTTGAAACATCTTTTTGGTATTGGTTTAATTGGGACTAGGGATTTAGAAAGAAATAAGTACTATTATAATCCTTATTGACGAAAATGTAATTAAATTCCAGTGTGGCTTGGTTAACACAAAGTACAGCTAATGATGAAATGAAAAGCAAAGTACCACGAATTATAAACTTCTATACAATTTTATGAATTATAATATCAGTTAGGAAATTCTTATATTGAAAGGCACCCTTACTATTTGAAACTATTATCTAAGAAATAGTCTTGCAGTCCAATAATTAAAATAAAGCTAAGAAAACAGGAACTTCAGATTCCTTTGTATACTGACATTTTAATACTGGTATTTTCCTGTGGTTTTCAGTTCACAAATTATTCTTCCTGTCTGACTTGTCTCAGTACTCATAACATCCTTGTGAAATAAGCAATATTATAATCTTTGTTTATAAGAGGTAACTGAATTTCAGAGGTTAAAGAACACTGAATTACCTAATAACAAATCTGCAACTATAAGACAGGTGTTCTGACTACAAAGCTTCTCAACCTTTCTCTTCATCATGTATGTACACACAGATGGCAGTTAAATTAGAATGCTATTAATAAAGTTGTGATGAAGAGTAAACCAGTAGAAGAAATCTGGTTAAAAAATCAATATGCTTTTTAACAAATTATATTTTGTTTCATTTTTATTCATTGAAAAAGATTGTGAACTGATATTTGGAGAGAAAAATCTTTTATCATTGTCATCTGATATGTCAAATTTGTTAGATTAAGAAACACGTAGCAGATTAGTATAGAAAAGTCTTGGTTGTGGATCATGGAGGTATGGCCTTGAGTCATATAAATGGTCCTTCACCTGATTTTCTCTAGCATTGTTCCCCCGTTCTGTTCCTCAGCCCCTATGAACAAAGCAGTTTTGCTCTGCCATGCCCTTTTGGCATGATATTCCTCCTTGAAAGTCAGCTGACAATAGACTAATTTCTCCAAACTGCGTGCTAAGTTACACATTTTCTCTTTAAACTCTACGTGTTGGATATTGCATCCAGCAATGGGAACACTGACTAATACAATCATGTGGTCCACTAAAATAGTTAAGTGTATGTAAGTATATTTAGCGATCAATAAATTAAGGGTTATACTAAGTCGGCCCAACAAATGGTTACAAGGTAAAGTACTACATGCTTATCCTTTAAAATACTCTAATTTTGATACCAGTTACAAGTACATGAAATTTAACCCTATTGTTACCCTTGTGCTTGACAAAGCCCTTGAGATTTATCCTATCTCAAAGTTAAGTAAGGATTTTTATGAATTAAGTTATGGCTTTGCTGAATAATCTTTAATACTGTTCTTGTTCACATATGCATGGTTTAATCATGATCATAAAGGTTTCTCTATCTTCTCACAAAGTAAATTTATAAAAAACACAAAGCAATGAAAGTAATGTCTTAATTTCCTACCTGATAGATAAAGACAGCAGTAACATGTGTTTAAAACAAAGTGTTCTACAACATATTCCTAAAACTCCATTACTTTTCCTCATAGCTTTAAACTTATAACTATCAGGTCTTTGTTGAGCTATTATTTATACAATGTAGGATCAACATACCCTTAACTTGCAGATCTCTCTGTCTTTCTCTAGTCTCAAGTTTTTGACCATCTCCATGTAGTGTTTACCAATTTCATCCATTTTAGCTTGCAACATTGGGCCTGTGCAAGTCTCAGAAACCTATACAAGACAAAATATCTTTTTGTAATTGTATTGATATGAAGAAAATAAATACTATGTTACAAAGGTTAATTAATAACACAGAAACCACATGATTAAATGACATTAAAATAAGAGAAATTTTCAGAATCTGTTTACATATCATTCAAATATCAGTAGAAGAACCATATGTGAGGCCATCTGAAAGAAATCTTTGCCCTTTTCAAGATAAATATGAAATATATATATATATTCACAAAAAGACTGATGATATCTATTAGATATACATTTTAACTAGTGCCAATGCTAGAATTGTAAAGATAGAATTAAAGCAACAGTACATATTTAAAACAAACTTTTAATACCTGAAATCTAAGATTTTTATTCTCTTGTTCTAAATTGCATTTATAATACTCCATTTCTTTTAATTTGTATTCCATATCTGACAGTGTATGTCGTAGAGAAAGATTATTTTCTTCCAATGCCTGGCATTTTGAGTTTGAATCTTGAAGTCCTTGCTGTAAGGAAGACACAAATACAAAAGACAAATGCATTTTATCTTTTGAGGGGAGTGCTCTTTTAATTGATTGATTCATTAAAATCAAGCAAATATTTGTACATGCCCATTTACTTACATTCTTAGTTTTAGCTTTTATGTTAAATCAGTCATGTAATATATTAGTTTCGCCCTTAGTCTCGTTTCACTATCTTATGTGAGAAGCAATCAATATGAGCTAGTTTTCAGTGTTTCAATTTAGCCTTCAGATTCTTACTACTATTTGACAATATTGTAGGTATCAAAAAAAAGATCATGTGCCTGGTACACATGTGACAACTAGCATCTAAGTAAGAATTCAGGACAGTCATAAGAGTGAAGATTAAGAAGGGGTGATCCTTAGTGATTCTTTACAATTTTCTAGGAATTATCTCTATTCAGAAATCTGGAAGACTCCATTAGAGCTCATATATTAATTTATTGTTCATGATACATACACAAGTTAAAATCTATAAATGCTGTTTTAATTAAAACAGTACTACATTATCTAATACTGAATTTAGATTTTCAGTGTTGATGTAATTTTTATCATTACCCAACAATAGAAATACCTGTGATTGCATATATTTTTATTTAAAGTATGTAAGTTTACTAGTCATTGGAAATACCTAAAGCTAGTCATTTCTCATATGAACACATTGTTTTATCATGTTTAAATTCCATATGAATTGAATCTCTAAACTATAATATGCAAGTGACTGTACATATAAAAAGTTATTAAGCTAGTTTTTCATCAACAAATGTATCAACTTACTTGTTGCTGGCGATTATTTGCTCTCACTGATGCTAAAAGTTCTTCATACTCTTTTATTTGAGATTCTTTGAATGCCAAGTCCTTCTCAAGTCTTATCTTGTCATTTTCCAGTGACTGAAAGCATGTTATTTATTAGGACTCAATTATAGAAACTTACCAATATACATACAAAGACTTGTTTACAATGAAAGATTTACAAAACACTTTTCCCATTTGTAGTTCCTTAATAAAACAGAATTCTTGAAAGCTAAGCAAGATACAGTTTTAAAATGATTGAAATTTTAAAACTGTCTATTGAAATGAATATATAACTCATTTCAATGAAGCAAAATCTTCTGAAATATTTAAATGTTTATTTATAAATACTCCTTGTTAATTTCAGCAGATAGTGCCTTTTTAGGTTAAAGTTTAACTGTATTCATTAGAGGCATAAAAGTATACCCCCAAACACTTAAAAGTTCTCAAGGAGTTAATTTTATTGAAAGTATTTTGAATATATCTAACTGTTGATTCCAGGAACAATTAAAATATAAAATATAAAAGAATAAATTCTTAGAGAATTTTTCAAGTTATGTTTGGTGACAAGTTAGGAATATGCTTAATTGTACAGAAAAGGGGGAAGTTCCAATTCAATGAGACAGATTTTTCTAATTCTGCAGGATATTCCCTGAATTTAAATATTAATCACCTTCATCCTAAACTAAATCATAAATGCATGAACAACATAATTTTATTTACACAATGGACAGTTTCTCCTGTTTCATTGTTAATTGACTATATCAATAAAGTAAATTGGCTATGTCTCGGTAAGAAAAATCTTATGCTCTATTAAAATTTTTAAAAGTATATTAAATGGTTCATTTCTGTTAAGAAATTAAGAATTGGAAAAGATTTGGAAAGAAATCAAAATAAATCTTACTGTCAAGTCATTTTGAAGATGTCCAAGCTCCTCCCTTATGTTACTGAATGTTGATAGTATTAGCTGGAGTGACTTATCAGATATATTCCTCATCTACAGGAAGAAAATAACTGATAGCTTATCTTTACTAGCATTTAAAAATAGGTAATATAGTATACAGAAAATCACTTTCAAGTGGATTGGTTTATTTTTGTTTCTACCAGCAAACATATTTACAGTTTTATTTGTGATATGATAGTATTGATGTGACTCAAAGCATTTTGTTGATAATGTATTTAAGTAATTCAAGCAATATTCCTAAAAAGATCACAGCTAGATATTTAGAATAAGGATTTATTATATTTTTCATGAGAAAGTATCATTTTTCTCAAGAGGTAGAATTCCATCAACAAAGTCTTTATTATGTTTGAGTAGATGAGACAGTCAAACTTCAAGTAATAAAATAAATTTCCCTAAGTTTGCAGTCAAGGGTATGGGTTGTGCCTAAGGTGAGGAGAATATAATACTAATCAAGTTTAACTTTGAAGTACAAAATCATCTGTAATTTTAAAGACGAGAGAGAGGAATGTTTTATTCTCATTTAATGAAATGCTTTTTTTAAAAATTAAAGAAAATACTTTTAAAAGACAACTTCAACTTAAGTAAAATGGAGAAGAAACATTTCCACAGCCCTCTTAATACAAAAAATACCCCTTATGTGTTATATATGAGTATTAAAAGTCTCAGAATGGTGAAAAGAGTGAGGACCAAGTAGGATCTTTAGAAGTGAGGAAAGACACAATAATAAGTCTCTTGATTTTTTTTTATATATTATAGACTGGTGTGGGGGAAGTCAAATACAACAATTAAAACAGAGAACAGAAGACCCAATAAAAGTCTTCTATTCCTAGAGAAATGATCATGAAAGGACAGTCTAGTAAGACATAACTTTTAGACAACATCCACAGTACTCCAGTGAGACACCATAGGAAAAAAATGTCAACTCTACTCTCAAATAATCAAAGGCTGAGAGACAAGGCTAGATTTTCCCCTTAATTAGAGTCTAAGGAGCCATACCAACACCATTAACCCAGTTAGTATCAGGAAAGGCAGAGTAGAAAGAAAGATAGTTATTTCATCTTTACTGAGCAAAAATGAAACCATAAGCACTGCTGTCCGTTGATACTATGAAGGGAGGTTGGGGTTTTACTCTATTTTATCAAGAGAAGCTGAGTAGGGGAACCTAGACTTCTTCTAGCAGGCCATAAGAGATAATGCCTCTACTCTGATTTTTCAGTATCAGAGAAGGCCTGCTAAAAAATATTTGAACTATATCCATGAAAGAAAAATGACAGAATAAAAGCTGTTATCTCTAGCACTTGGAATTGAGACACCTGAAAAACAAAATGTTAGCAAAGAGAAAGAAAAGAAGTGCTATAGGAATCAATAAAGAGTAGATAGGAAAGCAAGAAATCACAAAGGAACCAGAGAACTTGAAAACAATGCAGAGGAAAAAAAAGCAGCTGGAAATTCTAACCCCCAGGTCCTGGAAATGGAAACATGTCTTCAGCAAATATAAGGTAAGCCCTGAAAGAGTTGGCAGCCCTAATGATAAACAATCAACAAACAGTAATAACTCCAACAAAAGCTCATGGTTATTGTAAGCTGCAAATAGCATGTGGGGTTTTACTCTGTAAGTTACATTTCTTACATGGCAGGCTTATGAAAGAAATTCACTGCAAGGCTTACAACATTTGGAATGATATAATCAGGGCCATTTTGAGAAAGGATTACTGTTTAAGACCAAGATGGTCCAGAAATCACAAGTCATAGAACAGCTACACTTCAGTCTCTGAGTCACCCTACCACATTGACTGGGGGTGGGGGGAGATGCCCATAGAGACACTTGTAAGGAGCAGGATAGCTAGTCTTAGGTCACCTCAGAGTAAATAGCAGCAAGCTTATGTATTGGAGGATATAGTGATCCTGTCCTCCATGGTGAGAAGCCAGGGCATCTATGTGTAGTTTTCTAAGTGGGGTGAGTCTGGAAGTACTGGGATTAAGTCTATTGCAACACATGGTCCCCCTCAATGCTTATTTCTGGGATACAACTCAGTGGTTTGTTTTAGTTCCCCATCTGACAAGGCGATCAGGGATATACTGTGGCTTAGGCATTTGTCACATCCTGGGATATTTGAAGAAAGGAACCACTGGAACAAATGGAGACACCTTACAAGTTCAAAGGCCACAAAGTTAGGGATAAGAGTGGCTTGGGGCACAGATTGGCACAAAAACTAATAGCCACTGGAGTGAATACAGCCCTGCAGCAGAACACACATCACTCAATGACCTCACCTAGCAGGAAAGGCTGGGCAGGATTCAGTACTCACACAACAAAATGTGGGTGTAGTAAAACAATAAGGCCTAGGTGTGACTCATTATCTCTCCCATATTGCTGGTGATTTTTAATGCCATTGGATCTGGAAAGTAACACCTCAATGTGGAACAATTTCTGAACTCATTGCTCTTTTTCTTTGTTTATTTGGTTTATGTGTTGTTGTGTTGCTGTTTGTGTTGTTTCTTTTCTTTTACTCTTTGATCTTTTTCTTGTTTCTTATAGTTATTACATTTACTTACTTCCATTTACTTATTTTAGTCCTTAATTTATTTTAATCACATTTTTTCTTTCTTCTGTCATGTCATCTTCATTTCTTCTTCAAATTTTACTTCTTTATCCCCCTTCCCTATCATCTACACTTTATTTATTTAATTTTAAAGATAAGATAATCTAACAAAACAAAATAGAATAAAACTGATCAAAACAATGCAATGACATTAGTACAGAACTTCAAAGCATGATACTAAGAAAACAATGGCTACCATAGTATACCTTGTTATCTTCACACTAGTTGTCCATTCCATCATGTACAGCAAAATCAAATCAAAACAAAACAGAATAAAAGCACTCAGAGCAACACTGAATGAAGCAAAACAATCAGAACAGAACAAAACAAAATGGTGAGAGCTATATTGGACCCCAAAACAAGATAGAAATTTCATATTTGCTATACTAAATACTATTATCTGCCAACAGACGCTTAGACCACTGGCCCAGGCCTGCAAAATCAACTAAACAATACAAGCATTCAGTTGCTTTCCTTACCTCAGTTGCTATCAACTCAGCCTGTCCTTTAAACCAGTTGGTTGCTTACAGGGGAGTGCAAGGGGCTCTGAGGGAGTGGCATGGGGGTGTTGATTCTCAGCCCACAGGCTCACAGGAGGTGCTATCTGACTTTTCTCTTCCTGCCCTCCCCCCCACCCTGGACTGAGTGGCTTACCAGAAAGTCTGTCTAGTTGGCTTCTTGGTGGGGTCCTCCCAGTCCCAGCATGACTGATTCTCTATCATCTCCATTTTTATTGTTGAGATCATTAAAAGCTACATTGAATTTTAGTTAATTTATGCTATTATCACTGATTTATAATTGTTAACAGTAACATAGTTATTGCTTTTAGAAGATATTTGCAATATGTCAATATTTAGTATGACTTTGCAACTATATTATTATTGCAGACCTCTTCTATTATTAAGGAGGTTATAGTTGTAGTCTTATAAATTTTGATGGCATGAATATCCAGTATGTTCATGATACTGTTATTATTGCTGATTTCTATTGCTAATGGTGGCATAGTTGGAGTTGGTATTTACTGTATGTCAACATCTGATTTGCCTTTGTGATAGCAATATTACTGCAATTTGTTTATTTCTTTCTGTGTGTTGCTGGAGATTGAGTCCATAGAAGACGTTTGGACACAAAGAAAACTCTCAAATATTATATCAAGTAAGTTGAAGATAAGTATAAACCACCAAAGCCAACATTATATGGAGAAAGAATCTAACCAAAGACATCACCATAGTATTGACAGTGTTTCTGCACAAAATTATCTTCAAGTTGTGGCACAAAAACAATATAAAAATAAGAATTCAAGTAAGAAGATATTTGCAAAACTCCTTAACTCTCTAAGAATAGAAGGAAGTAGAAGCAGCTACAGGCAAAGAACTCAAATACTAAATAGTCAAAATGTTTGGAGAGATCAAAGAAGAAACATGTATGTAAATTCAACAGGTGACATATGTAAACAGAAATTAGTTAATAAAATGTTCAGTGAGGTTAAAGTAGAAACAGATAATGTTGACTGAGTTAAACAAGATAATACAATATATAAATTTTGGTAAGTAATTAGAAATTGTGAAAAGAAACCAAGCAGAAAATCAGAATATAAAAAGCTCAAGAAAGCATGGAGTATCAAGGAATGTCAAATGTGAAAATACAGTGTTGGAACTTGAAGACAAGATTGATACAATAGGTCATGTACTCTAGGGCATCTTGAAAAGCAACAAGAAAACATAGAAGCTGAATTCAATAGCTGCTAGCTGAGAAAAAGGTAAAAACAACCTCTAAATTATAAAAATAAATGCAAAATTAGAAAATGACTAAAAAGCTACAAAAATTATTCACTGAATAAAAGCAGATAATTGTTCAAATCTAAAGAAAGGATTCAATATTCAAGTATAAAAGACATGTAGAACTCCAAATCACCACTACCAGAAAAGGAACTCTCTATAACACAATCATAATAAAAATTCCATAAATTCAACCAAAAAATATTCAGAAAGAACATTTCCCTGCAATAAGAGTATTTCTCTGCAAATAAGACCTCACTGAAAACTAAGTCCTAGCATGGTTGTTTAGGATGCTTGTGATATAAACACTACCCTACCAATATGTTCCATTTAATACCGTCAGCCAGACAGATGCATTAAGTCTACTGCAACACATGATGGAAGTACTGAATTATAAAATAATGATTTTAATATCTAATTAAATATGAATAAATATTATTGACATTAATACTTAAATTACAATACAGATTACCATCAAGTATTTGTAAATATATAAGGGGGTACTTTTGGGCAAGAGGTGAACTACTCTGTTAAACAGATGAACTTGAGATTTATTGCCAGGTAACCAGAGTACAGACACAATACAAGAATAACATGTGCACTTGGTAATGAATAGATATGGTTGTGTCTAGCATGAATCTTCACAATCCAATACTCTGTGTGTTGTAATGGATGTACTTAACGCACTTACGTGAAATAAACATTTTCTGAATTTTGTGGTTAGAATTTTGGATGATTTTGTGTGGACTATTATTCTTACCTTTCATGATTTTATTACTACTCCTAGCTCATAATTCTTCAGTTAGTACTTGATTTAATGACACTTTGTGAAACCTAGCCTCCAAGATGCTGTAATTTGGATGAAGAATTCATGAGATAAAAATCACTTACAGCTGTGTTCCCGATGTACTATGAGCAGGCTACATGGACACAAAATGCTCATATAGGCCACTCTATTCCTGGACAGGAGGAATTTGGGCCAATAGCTCTATGGGAAATAGAGTTGCAAGAAATTCAGGCCAGAATTTGAGGTTTGGGGAGTTATTACAATTTTCCCGAATATGACATGACTGTATTTGAATGAATGTAGATTTTCTTGTACATGAGTAAATGAATAAATGCAGATTGTTTTACATGATTAAATGTAAATTTACATGACTATATTGTAAATTGTTATATATGAAAAATAAGACATTCTCTGAAAATAAGCCATGTTGTATCTTGGCTTGTATCTTTTGGAGCAAAAATTAATATAAGGCTTATTTTGGGGGAAATACAGTAAGAAAATTTGTTATCTAAATACAGAAAAACAAATCTAGACCCATATCTCTTAATATGTACTGAAATGAAGTAAAAATGGAGGAAAGATCTAGGTATAAGAACAGAAACACTAAGTCTGCTGGAAAAAATAGGCAAAACTCTTGAAGACATAGGTTTAGGCAAGGATTTTTGAAAAGAAACCCAAATGTACAAAAATAATTTCAAGAATCAATATCAAATTAAAAATTTTATACACAGTGTCTAGAGAAAACAACTAATAGAGTGAAGAGAAATGGGAAAGAAAATTTTCCAAATACTCCTGAAAGAGAGAAATAATATCTAGAGAATTAATATCTAGAATAGCTAGAATATACAGGTAAAACAAATAGGCCCTAAATAATAAATGACCCAATCAAAATATGTCATTGAAATGAATAGACACTTCCCAGAAGAAGTACAAATAAACAATATGTACATGAAAAAATGTGCAACATCTTTGGCTATTAGAGAAATGCAAACCTAAAAATCATTGATATTCTTACTATAGAAAGAATGGTGATTATCAAGAAATAAAATACAACAAATATTGGCGACCTTGTGTGAGAAAAGGAACCCTTTTATATTGCTGGTAGGAATGTAACCTAGTACAATCACTATGAACATCAATATGGAGATTTCTCACAAAATGAAAAATACAGGTTGCATTCAATCTATCTATACCTCTACTGAGTGTATTTCCAAAAGACTTAAAGACATATTACAGTGTTATACACCCATCTATGTTTATATCAGCACAACTCATAATAACTAAATTTGAAGATCATCTATATGTCCATCAACACATAAATGGATAAAGAAATGCATATGTACACAATAGATTAATACTCAGCCACACAAAAGAACAGCTTTGAGTCAATTTTAGGTAAATCGATACACTTTGAATTCATAATGCTAAGTAAAATAAACCACACACAAGTTGTTAAATATTGTAGGTATCTATTTGAAAAAACCCAAATTATAAATAATTTAAAGAGAAAACAAAAGATAGATGATTGGAAAAAAGGAAGCAGACATTGCAGATGAGAAAGGGAAATAAATGGATCAGAACCTAATAATATTTATGCACTAATTCACCAGGATGAATGTATTTATTAGGCATGATATATATATATATATATATATATATATATATATATATGACAACTTTTTAAAAAGGACGATATGCAGGTTACAAGATACCAATAATACCTTCCTTTCAAAAGAAAACATCATTCTAAGAACAAGAAAAATCTCTAATAAAAAACAAATAAATGGCAGTATAAAAATAACAGAAATATTAGAATTTTCTGTCAAGTGTTTTAAACAACCACCATATAATGCTTCACTGAAAAATTACAGACCAACATGAAACAAACAAAAAGTACAATGCCTCAAGGAAAAACAAGACTATAGAAATATTCATCAGTACCAACAACCAAATAATTGAACCAGTACCTGATAAATGTTCCATCTGATAGAGCACACATGGTTTCCAAGTGCCCTGGAACATATATCTATATATACCATATTCTAATTCATAAAGCAAAATAACTGTTTAAAACTATTTGAATTTAGAGAATGTTCTTTGACCATAGTGGCATCAAGCTAAAAATCAGCAACAAAAAGCAACAGGGAACATCCATAAATGTTTAAAAATTAAACCATAAGCTTTTAAAAATCCATAAGTGAATTTAGAAATGAAGGGAATTAAAAATACACAGAACTGAAATAAAGTGAAAACAAAACACAACAATTTTTTTCAGGATAGCAAAAGTTGTGAAAGGAGAGAAACTTATAGCGCTAATTGTTATATTGTAAAATGAGAATAGTCTGAAGGCAGTATCTGGAGCTGCTATGTCAAGCAACTTGAAGAAAAACAAAGTAAAATAAAAGCAAGCAGAGGAAGGAAAGAAACATCATTTCACATGTTGAGAACATTAAAAATCTACTACTTTTAGCAATTTGAAAACAAATCAATGAAAGTAAAAATAAGAAAATGACAGGGAAAACCAATGATATGGAAATACGTTTCTTTGAAAAATAATTATTAGAACTGATAAACCTCTAATAAGACTGAAGAAAAAATAAATCACATAAATAATTAGTACCACAAACTAAAATAGCGACTAGCACTGTATATTGCAATCAACTAAAAGGTAATAAGGGAACAGTATCAACAACTAGGCACATATACATATCATAGGTTTTTCAGTTTAGATGAAGTAGACAATTATTTTGAAAGAAACAAGCTACCACAAACCATACCATATGAAACAACACCATATAAATGGCCTCATAAATATGAAGGATTTGCACTTAGAGTTTTACAAAATTCCCAAGAAACAAATGTCCCAATTGGGGAGTTCTACTAAATGTTTAAGATAAAATTAGTAGTAAATCTAAAGTCTTTTCTGGAAAATTGAAGAGGCAGAACTACTTCCCAATTCTTTTTATAAAATTAGTTATATTTTAAAAAGGAACAAATTTATAAATCAATGTCTTTTAGGAATTTACATGTAAAAATTTTCAGAAAATGTTCTAAGAAAGAATCTTTGAATATATTTATTTTATTTTAAAGAGAATAAAACCAAACAAACTAAAACAGAACAAAGCCAATCAAAACAAAACAATGAAAGTGATATAGGATTTCACAAAAACATAATGGGAAATAAACAATATCTGTCATAATATATCTTATCTTCAAAATAGCTGCCCATACCATAATAGAATCCAACAAAACAAAACAGAATAAAACCAAACAAAAGAAAACAATAAAAGTGATAAAAGGACTTCAAAACAAGATAGTAGGAAATTAACAATGGGTACCATAATGCCTCTTATTATTTCCTTTGAACACATTTTGGATGGACATCATCTTCTCAGATAAAATATCCTGGATGCTTCTAAGATTCAAGTTTTAAGAATTATGTATGTATCCCATATCACTACCTCTTTATAATACTGTGTTCCTCTAAAAATATTTAAGTCTGAAAAATACTTCCTCTTGGTCAATACTTGGATGATTAACAAATGTCTAAGGACAAATATCAAACTCAGGCATTGGCATTACCAGATAAACTCAATTATTTTAGAACATTTTCTTGCAAATATATATGTACTCTTCTTCTCAGTCACATTTTGTAGGTAGCCCTCTTCATCTATTGCTTCTCCTTTCTTCATGGGAGAAGTTGCTGTCCCATTGGTCCTTCGCCTTCTACAACTTAGGAAATGCAAGGCATTTTTGTCCTTTCCATTTCTTACAACCAGTGTTAGTGTGGGTTAGTATTGTGCAGCATTTGCAAAGAAATAGACAGTAACAAAGAACATGAGTTAGGGCCAGAGAGTATTAAAGCACTGAAGAAACAATAAGGGCATTCTGTAGCAGAGAGTAACATTTCTAGATTGACTTTCTGAATTTTAAGCACTCAGGACTCGTTTTTGATGGCCTGACTAAACTATAATGCAATTAAAGTATAATTAATCCCATGAAATATGACTTTTTGTTTGGGAATTTGTTTTCTAAATTAACACGTATTCTATAGAGTATTTCTTTTATTATTTTTAGATCTTACCTGCAGAATATAGCGAATTTGCTGTTTTGTAAATTCTGACAATCCTTTAGGAATCAGTGATTCAATGTCTTCTGACTGTAAGGAAAGAGATGCATATCCATTGAACACATTATTTTTTTTAATCTTAGTTCATCCATTCACAGAACTTTACACAATGAGACATATTTATAAGGATATTTAAAATATAGTTGCTAGAAACTTCATTGCTCTTATTTTTAAGAAATTGATTGTATTGTATATGCATAGAAAGAGCAGTAAATTCCAGTCATGTTTTGGAAAAAAATTCAGGTAACCAATAAAATGTTTCATTTTTATTTTATAAAAGCAATTTAAGGTTAGGGGGAGGGTTATAGATGAATTATAGAATGCTTTCTTGCCTAGCATGCACAAGGCATGAGTTTAGTCCCCAAAACTGAAAAAAAGGCAATTTTTGAAATCGCCTATTAAATTCCATTAAACACATCGTTAATTGTATATCTCAATAACTAGAAGTTGTTTTATGTGATATATATGATATTTTTGAAGTTAAAATTTTAAATAATGCAGACATTGGGGAAAATTAAGATACTACAGGGCTTCTTAATAATTTACAAAGAACTGTCATGGCTTTTGAAGGATTATATTATATCAATGTTGGTAAACTTCAAGTAATTTTAAATGAGAAGTTGAAATAAGTACTTTTCAAAAATTTTCTGGATTTACTGAATTATTTTAGTAATGCAGTGCATTAACACACATTGGAATTAAGATTAAAAATTAACTAAAAGGTGATTGTGCTTTTTCTTGAATTGGAATCAGTTTTCTCTACTTAATTAGTTATCCCATTAAAATAAATTTTTTAAAATGGCACACGTAAAAAGCATTTAAAGTGCTGGCACAAGAATTTGAAGCATATTTTTTTTTTTTTGTATTTTTCGTTTTTATCGGTACCAGGGATCGAACTCACAACTGCCTGCTTGCAAGGCAGGTGCTTATGCCGTTGAGCTAAATCCCCAGCCCCGAATTTGAAGCATATTAAAACTAAATTTGCTGTTTGTTTAGTAGATTGTGTAGATTTCAGCTTTCTAAAGCAGAGAATATGTAATCAAAGAATATTTAAATCTTGTGCTAAAATTGAATCCTAAAGTGCTAGATGATAAATCAAATTTTTGAATGACTTTTTATAGCCACTAGAAAAAATTAAATGATGGTTATATTATTCTAAAGGCAAAATAATAATTACTTCTTTCATCAACTTGTGTTTTCAGTCAAATAAATGTACTAAATTAAAATATTAGCTAGCTATCAAAATCTATATTTGACTTTAAATATTTTTATACTTACTGTATCAGTAGACTCAAATTCCTGTTTGCTGTAAGAATAACAAAAGAGACAGTCTTAGGAAAACTTACTCACTGATCACACCTACATACAATGCTGTTAATTTTATATTTTCACTATATCACAATAGTACTGATTACATTTATAATTGCAAAGAAAAATAATGCTATCTAAAATGGCACTTTTAGTTAATGTGATTTTAAAAGTTTCCTGCACTAGTTGATTTACTAAAAAGGAACAATATTTAAGTAAAATAATAAACTATACAGAATTGCTTATTATACCTATTACCAAAGGCTGATTTGAGGCTAAATGTAGAAGTCCTCAGTGCTTGGCAATAAATACTACTTGGATGAAATGAAATAAAAACAATCTTTTTCACTAATTCTACCTCATTTATTCTCCTGTGTTACTCTCATTTGATATCAATTCCAGCTTTTCTTTACTATCTTTTCAAGTTATTTATACTCTATGAAAAAATCTAAATTTCTGTACTACTAACTCATTCAATGTACACTATGACAGTAAAAAAGCCTGAAGGGTATTTAAAAATTTATATAAGGCCAAACTTTAATCAAAACAACCAAAATTCTAGTTGGATAATATAATTTCTGATATCAAGAAAAGTGCTTAGATATACGGATTTAGAGGCCATGCTACATTTTTGCTAAATGTAGCCAAATGCTTTAAAATGGTTAGTGGTCATAACAGACGGGAAGCTACTTCTTCTGGAATGGTGAAAATGAGAAAAGATTTTGTCTTTTCTAATTTGTCGGGCAACAGAGACTCTTTTATTTTAATCTATTTTCTGTCTCCACACTTAGTGGAAAAATTTGTCTAATATATATATATATATATATATATATATATATATATATATATATGGTTAGTAGGTTTCTCAGATAAATAAGAAAAACCCTGTACATTACTAACAAAAACAGACTAAGACTTTTTTTGTTGTTTTATTTTATTTTTTGAGACAGGATTGCACATTATAATCCTGACAGGAATACTCACTATGTATTCCAGACTAGTCAATTTTATGGTTGTCTTCCTGCTTCAGGCTCCTGAGTACTGGGATTGCAGAAAAGCACCAGGTAGAATAAGACAACTTCAGTACATTAGCACTTAAATTTACTTTTAAATAATTGTTTATGAGTACTAAATTTTTTACAGAGATAAGTGGATCACTATTGCACAAAGCCTCTTATATATTTATAAAAGTATGCAGGTTAGTGTATAAAAACGTGTTGACATTTCCATTTGTCAAAAGCATGACTATATATATATATATATATATATATATATATATATGCAATTGCTTACATGTATGCATGTAATATGTTTTCTGTCAATCAAAATAGAAATTTTGGGGAGGTTTAGCAAAAAATACTTCCTATTTTTTATGCTTTATTGAAGTAACAGCATGTATATATTTGAAGCTAAAGCAAGTTAAAAGCACAAAACACAATGCAGCTTCAAAGTAGCTATGCATCAATATTAACAGAATTTAAGATAATATCAATAATTTCGTGTGTAAAAATACTAATCTTTCTCCTAATTTCAATGTTAGTTCAGTGTATATGTTCCTAGTCACTTGCTTCTTTGTGTAAATAGGGATATAAAATAATAAATAAAACAAGGAGCGATAAATAATTGTTTAATACTAGAATTTTAACTGTTAATCAAAATTGTTCCATACGGAATCATCCTTAATTCTGACCTTGCAGCCCATTTATTTTTGAACTGCACTGGGAAATAGATGAGTGGCAACCAAAGCAAGGAAAAAAGTGGAAACAAAGAGAGCAGATCAGGAAAACAGAAACTTTAGTGGCTATTGTATCTCCATTTAGCACTGGGAGATGTTGGCAAGGAAATCATTGGGCAAAAAAGCCAGAGTCACTCACACTATATGTTACTTCTTGGAAAGGAAGAACTTAAATGAGGAAAAAACAAGAAAAGAAAGAGACTGAAGGGTGGGAGATCAATAAAGAGAAAGAAATTTACAGCCTTCTGACAAATGAGAATTCTTGAGCACCAAAGTTTTATGAGTTTACCCTGGAGTGTTTACTAAATATGGCATAATTTAAACTCCTTCCTAAGTTATTCTTTCTTCTAATAAGAACAAGACAAAAAAACCATATTTAAGTCTAATTATATAAAGCTTATTGAGCAGCTGCTTTAACAAGATTGTATATTCTAAACTCTTGGGCAATGCAAAATACAAATAGTATCGCACTCTATACTTTGTACAAACATTAAGTATTCTGAGGCAAACTTTAAACACTATAAAATCAGTCCTAACCCTGTATCCTTTTCAAATTTAATGATGTAAATAATTAGTAGTTCTTTAAACTTGTGTTCAGTATCTTAAACTATTTGTCTGACATTAAATATTATTGACAATTTAAGTGATTTGTGTAAAGAATAAAGGCTACCAGAGTGTAGGTTCTAGTTCCATCTATACGTATTATATATGTATACATAATTAGATAGTCTTTATGATATTATGTAACATTTGTATGCATATTTTAAAATGCTTATTAATAATTCATATGCAATAAAATGTATAGTACATGAAATTAACATAATATACAAAGTTTATACATAATGTATAACATATTAAGTATATATTAAACACCAGCTTCCATATATTAAGCATATATAAGTAGAAGATAAACAGTGGGGAATTGGCAGTGGGACTGTATCTTACATCATAAACGTAGTATCTTAAAACAAGTCCCATTATACCATGTGTGTTTTTAATTAATGCTCAAAAAATTGCGCATGTTTAGGGATATAATGCCATATTTTGATGCATGTATCTGTTCATTAAATACTGCATAATATTTAAGTAAGAGTAAACATTTACTTCCTTGAACACTTACTTTGTGCTAAAAACTTCCAAAATACTTTGTTACAGTTTTTTGAAATACACAGGATATTGCTGTCTATGGTTATCTCACTGTGCAATAATACACTAGAATTTCTTGTTCCCATCTAACTGCATCTTAGTGCCCATTGACTAACATTTTTCTATCCCAACTCTCCTAGTACCCTTGTCCTCTGTAACTACTATTCTCCTCTCAATTTCTATCAAATGAGCATTTTTAAATTCCACATACAAGCAAGACCTTGTTGTATTTGTCTTTCTATGTTTGTCTTATTTCACTTAGCATAATGATCTCCTGTTCAATCCATGTTGCTGCAAATGGCCAGATGTCATTTTTTGCCTGAATAGTATTTCATTTTGCTTATGACCCTATTTTTACATATTCATTAGTTAATAGACACCTAGAATGTTTTCATTTTTGGCTATGGTAAATATGCCTGCAATAAAAATAAGTACATATGTTTTGATACACTAATTTCATTTCTTTTAGATATATATCCAAGATTGAGTTGTATCATGTGTTTGTTCTATTTTTATTTTTTGAGAAACCTCTATTCTGTTTTCATAATGGCTCTAGTAATCTTCATTCTCATCAACAATGTGTAAGAGTTATATTTTGCCTTTTTGACATATTCATGCATTTCTCAGTTCTTTGTTCAAGGAGCCTGATTCTGCTTCCCACTACTTATAAAAAAGATGCACAAAATTATCTGCTGATCAGCTTTACTTATGTGGCTGCACCATTAAAAGTACTGGATTTCTTCTGCAAACCTAAAAATTATCTTTAAAAAAATCATAAAAGTATAATAATGTAGTAAAATATTTTGTATCTACAACATTGAGGGAAAACACATATTACAATACCTTCCTCCAATTCTCTGCAAATGTTCCAATAAGCAGTGATACAGATCATTATTCTTACGACTTAGGTCAGCAAGCAACTCTCCAAAATACTTGGGGTCCAATTTTTCAGGGCCATCATCCTGAATTATAATCTAAAGCAAATATCAATCATAATTATTAAGAATTTTATTTTTTCTAAATTCTCAGATATTTTTATTTAAAATGAGAAATGTAAAGTTACCTATTAAAATCATCATATGAACCAAGCCACTAAACTTTCTTTGTGTATAATATATTTTTCAAAGTGTCAAGAATTTAAAGGAATAGCATTATAATATTTTCAGTTTCATTAAATTCTATTTAATGTAGTGATTGAAAAACTTTATTAACAAAAATCTTAAGGATACGTTTTTAAATAAATCCATAAAATAAATAAATAAAAAATTCTGACTTTCCTATTATCATGGATGGCTGTCTCACCTGCCTCCTGTGGAAAAAGAAAATGTGAATTATTTTAATCATATCAACTATAAAAGAAAAACTTTCATTTGACTTGCATATTCTCATGACAGCAAGAATAATTTCTCAGTTCGTCTTTAAGTTAGAAATATAAACACACCCAATTCAATGTGTTTTATGTATTTCTTATTGATTGCTTCCATTTATTATTTGGACAAATATCTAGTCAGTCCATCTTGGAAAGTAATAGCTCAACATTGTCTCTTATTTAGTATATTTTGACTACACTATATTGTCTTTCTAGTGGGGATACCACTTTTGCTTTCTCAGTGTAAAAATATTCAAATTATGTCTGAAATTAAAGTAATATATTTCACTTATCTAGAGAAAAGTTAAATGAAAAGAGAATGAGTTTCTTTTGATAGTTGTCAGTTAGAAAAGCCAGAAAGAAATATCCACATTATATGTGTATAGATCTTTAGATTTTTATTTACAGCCTGCAACTTATAATAATAGTGCCAGAGAACCAGGGACTAGGCCGAACAAGCAACAACTTCTTGTCTCAAAAAAATTGAAGAGGTATGATCTTCCAACAGACTCAAAACCCAAAAATCACCTACACCTGAAAGATACTTCAGAGAAGTACTCAAAACCCAAAAGTCCTAAATTCTACCAGTAAAACAACCCACCATAGACAATTTTAAAGCATCATCCTAGGAATTAAACTTAAAAAAGAGAGAAAATAAAAGGAGAAGACACTTAAGCAAAATAAAACCCCAGACACCCAATTCATCAAAGACAAATCCATTGGGCAATGAGGTGGGAAAATCCAAAACTTCCCCCCACCAGGTCTCTCTAGAGTGGTACCAATAATGTAATTAAATGAGGTTCTGGAAAAATGGAAACCTGAAATTTTCTTTCAGATAATTATAGAGATTACCAAAATATACACCATGCTTAGTGTTGCTAGTGCAGATACAGAGAAAAAACAAATGAGTTTTAAAAAATTATGGAAGATCAACATTGGAAAGAAATGGAAATGAAATCCATCAAGCAGATCCAAGCGGATATCCAGGAGAGTAAACACTCCAATGAAAGTATTTGAAGCAAATTAGGCCAATGTGAGGACAGAACCTCAGATATTTAAGACAGGCTGGCAGCTAATGAACAGAAAAAGAAAGATTTCCCCCCAATAACAAGAGACCATGAGAGACCAATCCATCAGCTGCTAGATGAGATAAAGGAAAATAACTTAAGATTAATTGGAGTCCATGAACAAGCAGGAGATAGCACAAATGACATTAAAGAAAGGCTCACAGATATCATGACAGAAAATTTGCCTGGTAGAGAAAAAGAATTTAACATGAAGATAAATGAGGCATATATCACACCAATTAGCAATGAGAAAAAATTTACAGCCAGGCATATCATAGTCAACATTCCAGAAATTCAACACAAGAATAGAATCCTAGAGTGAAGGGGCTAAGTGGGTCTGAAGTGCCTACATCCACCTCTCCATTCTGGCTGCACTGTGGAGAACTGTGGAGTTTCAAGCAAGCAGGCGGGTGCACACTATCCCTGGAGTCCAGCCTATTTGGGACCCTCGCACCATCTCGGTGCAGAGTAAGGGCTGAGAGGGTCTGGGGCGCCTGCATCCACTTCCCCATGTGTCTGGACGACTGTGGACTTCTAAGCAAGCAGGTGAGCATCACCAGTTCCAGAGGCCCCGTGGCCTGCGATAAGAGCCCAGTGCTCTCTCCCCCAAGCCCAGCCTGTTTGGGACCCTCGAGCCTTCTGGGTGCAGTGAAGTAGATAGGCAGGTCAGAGACACCTACATCTGCCTCCCCATTCCGGCTGGGCTTTGAGAACTGTGGAGTTCCAAGCAAGCAGGAGGCACACACTGTCCCTGGAGCCCAGCCTATCAGGAACTGTGGAGTTCTAAGCAGGCAGAAGAGGGCACCTGGTTCCAGAGGCCCAGCAGCCTGGGGGAACTGGGTGCCAGAGTCCCAGGAGCTGAGAACATAGAAGTGGATTTCCAGCAGAACCTGAGGAAGCTTTCAAATAACACTTGAAACACAGAAATATAGGAAAATGACAAAACAAAAGACCAAATTACAACCTCAAACCTCCAGCCCATCTCAAGAAACCCTAGAAGCGATGTATATTGAAGAAAATATATGCCACACACCTCAAATATTGGACATAATAGATACTGAAATAAACAAGCAACTCTGGGAAGCTTTAAAGGAATTCAAACTCGAAATCATCTCCCAGGTAAAAGAAGAAATGATAAAAGAAATGAAAGAGATACTGAATATATCTAAAGAAAACACAGTTAAAAAATTGGAGGAACTAAACAAAAAGGTAGAATCCCTAGAGGAGCAATATAAGGAATAAACAGAATACATAAAGCAGATGCATAGAGATATACAGGAAATCAAAAACTCTCCTGAAAGCTGTAAAAACTGCCTCAATGAAAGTGAAGATAGAATTTCAGACCTTGAAGACAGGATTGCAGCTAGTGAACAGAAAAGGAAAGGTCTTTTAAAAATAACAAGGAATCAGGAAATAATAATTCAGCAACTGCAAGATGATGCAAAGAAAACAACATAAGATTGATAGGGATTAATGAAAAAGAAGGGGAAAACATAAAGGATTTCAAGAGGATGTTTAGAGAAGTAATAGCTGAAATTTCCCAAACATGAGATCAGAAAGCGACATCAGGTTCAGTGAAGCCTATAGAACTCCAAATAGTCATTAACAAAATAAAACTACACCCAGACATATAATAATCACCATCCCAGAAATCCAACACAAGAATAGATTATTAAAAGCTGTCAGAGAGAAAAGACAGATCACATATAAAGGAAAACCTATCAGAATCACAGCAGACTTCTCAGCACAAACACTAAAGCCAAGAAGAGCATGGAGTGAAGTATTCCAGAAGCTAAAGCAAAATGATTTCCAAGCTAGACTGATGTACCCTGCAAAACTATCATTCAAAATTGATGGGGAAATACGATGCTTCCATGACAAAGAACAGCTGAAGAACTTCATGAACACCAAGACAACCTTACAAAAATATTGAGAGACAGTTTAAATACACAAAGGAAAAGCCACTAAGCAAAGCACACAAGGAAACAGAATGGAAAGATACAGATGCAACAGCAGAAAGATAACATGTGAACAAAAAACCAACATATAACAGTTATAACCATTAATGTAAATGGTCTCAATGCACCAATCAAAAGAAACAGACTGGCAGAATGGATCAAGAAACAAAATCCAACCAAATGTTGTTTACAGGAAATGCATCTAACCCAGAAGGATACTCACAGACTGAAAGTCAAAGGATGGAAAACAATACTTCATGCAACAGGAATCCAAAAAAAGCAGGAGGAGCCATTATGTTTGCAGACAACGTGAACTTTTAAACAACAATGATCCATTGTTGATCACCTTGTATTATGTTTTTACATTTTCTATTATGTCCACCCTTTTGACTTGACCGATTCTGTTCTGTTATGTCACATTTGGTTTTACTCTCTTCCAAAAAAGTAATAAGAACCGTGGGAGCAATGAAACCCAAAATGTGTAATAGTCATGGTACAAAAGAGAGGAAAAGAAAGTGCTCCAAACTATATAACTGCATGCATATTTAAGTGTATAAGATAGAAAATGATATCACAGAGTTTTATTGGATCAATGAACAGAACTGTTTGCAGTATCATTGATGGAATGTCCACTTTACAAGCTTTAATTTTGTGTCTTGAACAATTATTTCTAAGATGACAATATGTAATCCATTAACTAGTGATTTCCTACTGTTCATTTTTTTCTGTAAATCTGTATAACTTGTACCCTTTCCCTGCTTTTTTTTCTTTTCTCCTTAAATAAAATTTAAAAAAAAACAATGATCAGAAAGGACAAAGAAGGTCACTACTAACTCATTAGAGGCAAACTCCAAGAGGAAGAGATAACTATCTTAAATATATATATATATATATATATATATATATACCAAATTCCAGAGCACACAGTTATATAAAACAACTATTACCAGAAATGAAAAATCAAATTATCAGTAACAAAATTGTAACAGGAGACCTTAACACACCATTGACACCAAGGGACAGATTGACCAGACAGAAAATGAGCAAAGAAATAACAGAACTGAATCACACCTCTGAACAAATGGGCTTGATAGACATATACAGAATGTTCCACACAACAACATCAGAATACACATTCTTCTCAGCAGTACATGGGTCATTCTCTAAAATAGACCATATATTATCTCACAGAACATATTTCCCTTGCATGTTATTGGATGATAGCGCTTTAAAATTAGAAATTAGTGATAAAAGATACTGCAAAAATCCCACAAACACATGGAAACTGAATAACACACTTGAGTAATCAGTGATCATAGAGGAAATTAAAGAAGAAATTAAAC
This sequence comes from Cavia porcellus, assembly GCF_034190915.1. Lineage (NCBI taxonomy): Eukaryota > Metazoa > Chordata > Mammalia > Rodentia > Caviidae > Cavia > Cavia porcellus. The sequence continues at coordinate 50,126,507 of NW_026947486.1, forward strand.
AATACCTACAAGAAAATGAAAATACAGATACAACTTACTGGAATCTTTGGGATGCAATGAAAGCCGTCCCCAGAGTAAAATTTATTGCAACCAGTTCCCACATAGGAAAACAGAAGAAATACAAATAAATAACCTGATGCTACACTTCAAACAGCTAGAAAGAGAAGAGGAATTCAAGGCCAAAGCCAAAAGAAGAGAGGAAATTATAAAAATCAGGGCAGAAATCAACGGAATAGAGACTGAGAAAACAATCCAAAGAATCAACGAATCAAAGAGCTGGTTCTTTGAAAGAATAAATAAAATCGATAAGCCCCTAGCCCACCTTATGAAAAAAAGGGAAGAAAAAGCTCAAATCCATGCCATAAGAAATGAAAAAGGTGAAATCACTACAGACTCTACATAAATACAGAAGATCATCAACACCTATTTTAAAAACCTCTACTCTCAAAGGTTTGATAACACAGAAGAAGTAGACAGATTCCTAGAAACATATGAAGTACCAAAGCTGGATCAAGAGGATGTAAAACTGCTGAATAACCCAATCTCTATTAATGAAATTGACAATGTAATTAAGTCCTTACCTACAAAGAAGAGCCCAGGCCTAGATGGATTCACTGCAGAATTCTACAAGAAATACAAAGAAGACCTAATGCCGACACTCCTCAAACTATTCAATGAAATTGAAAGGGAAGTAATCCTACCTAAGTCGTTCCTGGAAGCAAATATTACTCTTGTACCAAAACCTGAGAAAGATCCAACTAAAAAAGAAAACTATAGACCAATCTCCCTAATGAACACAGATGCAAAAATCCTCAATAAAATATTGGCAAATAGGATGCAGCAAATCATCAAGAAGATTATACACCATGACCAAGTGGGATTAATCCCAGGCATGCAGGGATGGTTTAACATATGTTAATCAATAAATGTAATCGACCATATCAATAAAGACAAAAGAAAGAATCACATGGTCATTTCTATAGATGTGGAAAAAGCCTTTGATAAGGTCCAACATTCATTCATGATAAGAACTTTACAGAAAATTGGAATAGATGGTCTTTACCTCAATATAATAAAGGCCATCTATGACACCCAACAGCCAGTATCATACTAAATGGCCATAAATTGAAAGCCTTTACTTTAAAATCAGGCATAAGACAAGGATGTGCTTTATCACCACTCCTATTTAATATAGTACTGGAAGTACCAGCCAGAGCAATTAATCAAGAGAGAGAAATAAAAGGGGTAAAGATAGGAAAAGAAGAAGTTAACTTACCATTGTTTGCAGATGACATGATACTCTACATAGAAGACCCCCTAAACTCCATTAAAAGACTCTTAGATATAATAAAAAAATTCAGTAATGTAGCTGGATACAAAATCAATACTTGGAAATCAATAGCATTCTTATACACTAACAACAAAATCACAGAGAGAGAAATAAGGGAAGCCACACTCTTTACATTAGCAAGCAAAAAAATGAAATATTTAGGAATTGCTCTTACGAAAGAAGTGAAAGACCTATACAGGGAATATTATAATACACTGAAAAAATTTGAGAATGATCTCAGAAAATGAAAAGACATCCCTTGCTCATGGATAGGAAGAACAAACATTGTGAAAATGGCCATACCCCCAAAACTGTTATACAGATTCAATGCAATCCCAATAAAAATACCATCAACATACCTAATAGGTCTAGAGAAATCACTCCTAAAATTCACCTGGAACCAGAAGAGACCTAGAATAGCAAAGGGAATTCTAAGTAGCAAAGGCAAGGCAGGAAGCATCACAATCTCTGACCTGAAATTATACTACAAAACAACAGTAGTAAAATCAACATGGTAGTGGAATCAAAACAGAGCCAAAGATTAATGGAAGAGATTAAAAGATACAACCACAACTACAAACACACTCAACACCTTATCTTTGATAAAGGAGCCAAGCAGGTTCACTGGAAGTATGACAGTCTCATTAATAAATGTTGCCAAAAACTAAAATTACACCCATGCCTATCACCATGTACTAAATTAAAATCTAAATGGATCAAAGATCTGAATATTAAAAAAGAAACACTAAGTCTATTGGAAGACAAATTGGGTAGAAACCTTGAAGACATAGGGGTAGGTAGAGAATTCATGAACAGGACTCAAGCCACATGGGAAATACTTCCCAGAATCAGTAAAGGGGGTGATCTCTTATTAAAAAGTTTCTGCATGTCAAAAGAAATCTCCAGGGTAGTGAAAAAAAACCCACAAACTGGGAAAAGATGTTAGTGAACTCCCCCTCAGACAAGGGCCTTTTGTCTAAAACATATAAAGAATTAAAAAAAAAAACTCAGACCCGCAAAATTCAAAGATCCAATCCAAAAAAGGGCATCTGAGATGAAAACACACTTCTCAGATGAAGAAATACAAATGGAAAATAAATACATGAAAAAATGTTCATCATCATTGGTCATTAGAGAAATGCAAATTAAAACCACACTGAGATTCACTCTCACTCCTGATAGAATGGCCAAGATCAAGAAAACCAACAACAACAAATGCTGTAGAGGCTGTGGGGAAAAAGGAACTCTCCTACACTGTTGGTGGGAGTATAGACTGGTACAGCTTTTGTGGATGTCAGTCTGGAGATTTCTCAAAAAACTGGGATTGGAAGTCCCTTTTGTTCCAGCTATTCCACTTCTAGGCATATTCCCAGAAGAACTGAAAGCATCACACCACAGTTATATATATGCACCTATGTTTATAGCAGCACAAATTGTAATCGCCCGATCTTGGAAACAACCCACGTGTCCATGAACTGAGGAATGGATAAAAATGTTGTGGTATTTCCGAATAGTTTCCCTAGTGTAAGAAATGATAAGAACACATAGAAGTATGTGGTAATCATGATTCCTAGTCAAATTGGTTTGAAGCCATATAATGTTTTCACTAATTAACTGCAATGGTTTTAACATGCGTTCCTCAATTTTAGTATCTATGATAGCATGAATAGCTATTTTGAAGAAAGAAACACAACATAAAAGCTAGTGCTGATTTAATATTGTCTTGTTTTGAAGCCCCATCAAGCTGTAGTACATCTGTTTCCACTTGTCAGTGTAACATGTTGTAACGGTTTTAACATGTTGTATCTTACTATATTTCACTATATGCTATAGTATAAACAAAATTCTTTATAGGCAAAGAGATAATATAGAAACCATTGTTCATTTTCTATTAGCAGGTTCTAAATACTCTGTAATTCTTGCATTCTCTTGAAAGGCTTCACACTGTCTCGATATGCTTGATATTATAGCATGTGAAGTTACACTCAAATAATTTAAGGAAAGAGGCACTATGGCGACTATTGTTATGTTGGATTATCTGGTGGTGAAACACAATGATGCTTGAATTGCTCGGTTCTGCCCTGTGTTGTTCTATTACAATGTCCCCTCTTATCTCAATCTCCCCCTTTTTAAAAATTAATCTGTTTTCTCTCATTTTTTTTTAATTAAGGGAAAACTAAATTAAAAATAGTGGGACGTATTATAGTAACATTTTTGGTGTTCTATTAACCTGACTTGAACCCCAGTATTGCTTTCCCCATCTTGTTCTGTCTGATTATTATATATTCTATTTTGTTTGATAGTATCAAGTGTGAGGGTATAGGCAATCACTTTGAAGGCAATAAGATATACTAGGATGCCAAATATGGATTGACTATCATCTCTTTTTTTTTGAAGTCCTGTAAGGTCCTCAGTGTAGGTTTTATTGGTTTTGTTCTGTACTGTTTTGATCAATTCTATTATACCTGATGATCTAGACAACTCAATTTAAAAATACCAAGAGGCACAAGGGTAACCACTTTTGATCACCTGGTATTCTATTTTTGCATCATGTGCTATGCCCACCCTTCTGTTCTAACTGACTCTGTTTTGCTTAGTCACACTTGGTTTTATTCTCTTCAAAAAAGTAATAAGAGCTGGGAGAGTAATAAACCCTAACAGTCTAATTGTTACTGTAAAAAAGAGAGGAAAGTAAGGTGGACTAAGGGATATAACCACAGGTATGTTTGAGTGTGTAGGATGGAAAACCATATAACTGAGCTTTTGTTGGATCATTGAACAGAACTGTCTCCAATTTCACTGTATGAATGTCCACTTTATATGCTTTAATTTAGTGATATGGACAACTGTTTCTGGAAACATAATATGTAACCTATTAACTGATGATTTCTCACTGTATACATTTTTTCTTGAAATATTGTATTAGAGATGGACAAAATGGCGGCTTGCTAGGGGATCGGGCTGAGAGTCTCTCCGGAGAAATCATATTAGAAGCTAGAATATGAAAACCTGGAGAGGGCCAGACAAATGGATAACGATTCTTATTAACCAAAACAGTGCAGCTGGAGGATTTAAAGTCGTGCTGAGACTGTGAAGGCTGATAACGGGAGGCTGCAAATCCCGCACCTTTAAATCAATAAACTGACCCGTGGCCCCAACAGGAAAAGCTGTGTTGGCTTTGGGTGACTGCTGGAAACTGAGACCTGGGACCCCGAGAAGCAGCCAGGACTGCCCCGCTGCACCAGAGGAGATCGTGAAGGGCTCTGGAGCTCCAAAGCTGAACGCTGAGCAGATTTCTGACCATTCCATGCTGTGCCGGGAGTGCACACTGTGCAGATTTCTGACCGTTCTGCGCTGTGCCAGGAGCGCGGAAAAGGTGGGCAGCGTGGTGTGCAGTGGACCAGGGAAGAGGACCTGCGCTGGACCCTGGTGAGTACCGGGGACCCCACGGCTGCTGAGGTTGGACAGAGAACATCTTGGAACTGGGCAGTGCCCGCCACCATGGGGACATCAATAACACAGAGTCTGGTGGCAGCCATCTTAGAGTTCGGCAGAACTTACAGCTTGGTGGCATCACTGAGTCCCCCTGTAGGGAGGGCTGGTGGAAGACATCTTGAAATTGGCAGAGCCTGAGTATGTGCTGGCTTCAGCGTCATACAGAGAACTAGTGGGAGACATCTTGGATTTGGGCAGATCTGCTGTTCTGGTGCTCCTGTCACAGAGAGGTCTGGAAGAGAACAGCTGGGATTTGGGCAGAATCCTGTGCCATAGTGACATTAGTCAGCTGCTTCTGGTACAAAGAGAACCGGCAGGAGCTACTGGGGCTAAACCAAACCTCTGTTTGGGGCCCAATAAGCAGATACAAAATAGTCACAACTCAGTGACATCCAGAAAGTACAGCCTAATTTATGGATTGACTGGCGCAGAGGCTGGAGACTAGCCTGTACTGCCCCTGCATCCCAGCCTACCCCAGATAACAGCAAACTGGGGAGAACAGCAAAAACTCAAGTCAGCACGCTTCTGAAAGGTCCTAAGCAATTCGGAGAGGGCCAGAGAACCCCAGGACAGTCTGAAAGAAACCAGAAACATGACAAGAGATAAAAAAAAAAATCTCCAGCTGCCCAACATGAGAAAATAAGCCCAGGAGAAGTAAACACTGAAGAGAACAAGCACAGTAACCATCCATTGCTCAACACAGCATCAGCCAAAATTAAAAACTACCTTCATGATCTCATAGATGAATTTAAAGCTGTACTCCTGGTCCAAGTGAGGCAAGATATAAAGAGATTAATTAAAAAATGACAAGCCCCGCCCAAGAGAACACAGATGGAAGAACTGAGGAAATCAGAAAAGAAAGAAAAACTTCTGAAGAAGAATTTAAACATAATTTAGAATACATGAAAGAGATCCAAAGAGAATACCAGGAAACTAAAAACTCCATTGAACACTGGCAAAATGCCTTGACAGAAACTAAAGACAGCCTTCTGAAACTTGAAGAGAGATTTATGGCATATGATCATGAAAGAAAAAGCCTCTTAAAAATAACAAGGAACCAGGAAGAAGCAATTCAAAAACTAGAAGATGACAAAAAGATACATAACTTAAGAATAAAGAATGTGAGTGAGGAAGCAGGAGCAACCAAAAATGAAATACAAAGAATATTCACAGATATATTAAAGCAAAATTTCCCAAGTATAGCAAAAAGAAATGATATCCAGATAAAAGAGGCATACAGAACACCAGCTACCTACAACCAAAACAGATCTACACCTAGACATATAATAATCAAGATTCCAGAAATCCACCAAAAGAACAGAATATTAAAAGCAGCCAGAGAAAAGACGCAGATTACCTACAATGGGAAAACTATCAAAATAACAGCAGACTTATCAACACAAACTCTTAAGTCAAGAAGGGAGTGGGGAGAAATATTCCAAGTCCTGAAAGAAAATAATATGCAACCGAAGCTCATATACCCGTCAAAACTCTCTCTCAAAATTAATGGAGAAATAAGATACTTTCCAGACAAGGATGAACTGTGGGAGTTCATGGACACCAATCCAACCCTACAGAGAGTGCTGAAGGACATTACAGAGAAAGAGAGGAAGAGATACCAGGATTCCAGCAACAGTGGCAGAGAGGCCTCAGTGAACGGGGCAGACAGTGGAATGAGGGAATAAGGTGGACAAATTATAGCAGAAAAGTGGAGTAGCAGACATGAGGCAGAGACGGTAAGCTATAGTCTTTAGTATAGACAGCTCTGAAACTCTATAAAAAAAAGGCAGAGGTCATTGTTAATGGTGTATAAGTATTTAAAATACATAGTAGTCTTATTGCCATATTTAGTTTGAATTTAATTTGTACTGGTCTTTCCACTCATGTCAGATTTGAGGGTACAGACATCTTGACCCAAAAATAGCAGGTTATACCATGGTAACTATCCTTACTTTCCTATTAACTTAAACTGAAATCCTGCAGTACTTACATTGTCTTACTATGACTGATCTTAATTGAATCTGAATCATAAGACTATAGGTTGGCCTTGGCTGATTTTATTTGAAATTGGTATGCTTGTTAGTATCAACCCTAAAAGTAGAGGCAACTACTCTGAGGATGACAAGATGTAAAGGATATCCATACTGGTATTAATTAGTAACAGCTCTCAAATCCTACAATGCTGTCAAAGTTAAGTTTTTATAAAAATAGGTGATACTATATTTAACTATAATAAGCCAGTGTTGTGGTCAAATCTATTGAAAATAACAAGAGAAAACATAGTAACTACGGAAGATCATCTATATTGTGGTCTTATATGTCTTATTCATTGCATGTTTTTCTAGGAAATTGTTTTGCTGTCTTGTTATGACTTGGTATTCCCTATAATACAGAGAGGATAGATATATATGTAGAAATTCACACATGTGTTTTTTTTTTTTAATTATTTATGGGAACAGATTATATAATGCAAGATGTAATGAACAGATACTCTGAGGAAGAGATGCTAAGAAACCCGAGGCTAATTTGTAGCACTATGATATAAATTCTAGCAATACTATTGTTCACTGATTAGAATGACATTGGACTGTTTTCTTGAGTTCAAATTCAGCATATGTAGAGATGGGGACAGCTATCACAAAGAGAATGAGAGATGCGATGGTAGTTACTATTGTCTTCCCTAATTTGGAACTGGAGGACCTAAAAAGCCTCCAATGATTTGATTAGTTCTATAATATGCAATAAGTATATAAAGTGGGTGAAGATGGGGACAACTATTTGTAAGAAACTAGAGACAGTTAGATAGACAATGAAGATCTCCAGTGGACTTGCTTCGAAATCTGTATTTCTTTAAACTGTTTTTAACTGCTTTGTTCTGTTTTGATATGTTTAATCTTACCCTCTTTGAGATGTAAAACAAATGTGTAGGACTGATAACCATATTACTGAGCTTTTGTTCAATCATAGAGCAGAACGGTTTGTAGTGTCACTTTTTGAATGTCATTCTAAATACTTTAATTCTATAACATGAACAGCTATTTCTAAGATGACAATATGTAACTTATCAACCAGCAATTTCTTACTGTTTGTTTTTCTGTAAGTTTGTATTATTTCTACCCTTTTTTTTTATCTCCATGTATTTTTTTGTTTCCTTTTGTTTAAATAAAAAAAAAGAAATATTGTATTATTTGTACCCTTTACTGCATTGTTTTTTATGCCCTTTCTTTTTGTTTTCTTCTCTCTTTAAAAAAAAAAAAAGCGGTGGTATTTCTATACAATGGAGTATTATTCAGCTATAAAGAATGATCACATTGAGATATTTATCAATAAATGGGCGCAGCTTGAGACCATACTCATAAGTGAAATAAATCAATCTCGCATGTGTGAATACCGAATAGTTTCCCTAATGTAAGAAATGATTCAAATATGTAAAAGTATATGGTAATCGTGATTTCCCTACTATGTGGCCTTGAACCCTTATAAAGTTTTCACTTATTAGTTGGAATGGATTTATTCTGGGCTACTTGATATTATTGCCTGTGATGAAATGAATAGTTATTTTGAAGAAAACAATACATCATAATAGCTTGTGCTGATTTAATATCATCTTCTTTTGAACCCTCACCAGACTGTTGCTCTTCTGTCACCATTGGTTTTATCATGTTGTCTCTTACTGGATTTTATTATATGTAATAGTATAAACAATTTTTATAGGCAAAGAGATAATATAGAAACCATTGTTCATTTTCTGTTAGTTAGTTCTAAATACCCTACAATGCTTTCATCCACTTGAAGGGTTTTACACTGTCTTGATATGTTTGATGCTATAGTATATGAAGGTATATGCAAATATTTCAAGGAAAAAGACACTATGGTAATTACTATTAAGTCTGGTTATTTGGTGGTGAAGCACTAGGTTGCTGAAACTGTCATGCTTTGACCTGTATTGTTATGTTGTTATATCCTCTTTTATCTCAATCTCTCCCTTATTCATTAAAAAATTATTTAGTTATTTTTTATGATTTTTTTAATTAAGGGGAAAAATAAAAAAACTAGCAAGATATATTATAGTAACTTTTATGATTTCCTATTAACAGGACTCCCTAAGTAGGAGTCCTGTAATACTCCCACTATCTTGTTTTGACTGATTAGACTCTGTTGCGTTCTGTATGACAGTATCAAGTTTGAGGGTATAGGCAACTACTTTGAAGGCAATAAGATTCACTATGACGCCCATTCTGGTTTGACTATTATCTTCTTTGGGAGTCCTCTAATGATTACAATGTTTAGGTTTTATTGGTCTTGTTCTCTACTGTTTTGTTCAACTTTATACCTAATGAGATAGACAATTATTTTTAAGGAAGCAAGAGGCATTATGGTAACCATTGTTGATAACCTTGCACTCTGCTTTTACGTCATGTGCTATGTCTATCCTCGGTTTTGACTGACAGCTTTGTTTTGTCATATTTGACTTTATTCTCTTCCAAAAAAAGTAATAAGAACTATGGAAGTGATAAAACCCGAAATGTGTAAATTTTGTTGTAAAAAAGAGAGGAAAAAGAGTGCTCTAAAGGATACCACTGCAAGTGTGTTTAGGTGTGTTAAATAGATGACCATATTAAAGTTTTTGCTTGGATCATTGAACACAACTTTTGCAGTCTCACTGTTTGAATGTCCTCTTTGTATGCTTTGATCCTGTAACTTGAGCAACTATCTCTAAAATGATAATATGTAATCTATTAACTGGTGATTTCTTACTGATTTTTTTTGCAGTTCTGTATTACTTGTACCCTTACACTGTTTTGTTTTGTTTTGTTTTTTCTCTTTTTCCTTTTAAATGAAAAAAAAAGAATAGAATCCTAAAAGCTGTTAGACAAAAGAAACAAATCACCTACAGAGGAAAGTCCATCAGAATTACAGCTATCTTTTTAGCACTGACTCTCAAGTCAAGGAGAGCTAGTAGTGAAGTATTCTAGGTTCTACAGGAAAATAACTTTCAACCAATATTAATGTACTCTGCAAAACTATCTTTCAAAATAAATGGAGAAAAAAGATATTTCCATTACAAAGAACATCTGAGGAAATTTATGACCACCAACCAGCATTCAAAAATGTTCTAAAGGGCATTTAGAAAGAGACAATAAAAAGAGCTCCATGAAGCCCAAAAGAAGGAATCCACCAGGGAAGGCAAACAATTAGAGGAAGAGGTAAAAAAGAGGAGAGCCAACCATAGGACAATAACATGACAAGAATAAGTCAATATATTTCAGTTATAACCATTAATGTCAATGGTTTTAATTTACCAGTCCAAAAAAACCCCCACAGATTGACAGAAAGGATCAAGAAGCAAGATCCAACAGAATGCTGCATAAAAGAAACATATTCAATTCAAAGAAGAATTCATAGAATGAAAGTAAAAGGATGGAAAATGGTATTCTGTGCAACAGGAACCCCCCCCTCCAAGCAGGAAGAGCTATTCTATTTGCAGGCAAAGTGAATTCAAGCCAAGGCTGATTAAAGCAGATAAAGGAGTCCTACATAATTGTAAAGGGAACAATGCAAGAAGAAGAGATAACAATCATAAATATGTATGTAACAAATATTAGTGTACCCAACTATATAAAACATATTAATAGACATAAAAAATAAGCCCTAATACAAATGTATTAGGAGATCTCAGTACCCCACTGTCACAAAAGGACAGATCAACTAGACAAAACATAATAATGAAATATTAGAATTAAATCAAACTTTTGAACAAATGGACTTAGTACATATCTATAGAGTGCTCTATTTCACAACATCAGAACACATATTCTTCTCAGCTGCACATGAGACATTCTCCAAAATACTCCATATAATGGATTCACCATATACTGTATTCTCCACATACTGATTCATAGAATATGTTAGAGAAATTCAAAAGAATTGCAGTCATCCTATGCATACTCAGAACACAGTTCATTGAAACTGAAAATTCATGGCAAGGGAAGAAATTATCCCTAACTCATTCCTGGAGGTAAGTATTATCCTGATAACAAAATCAGAAAAAGATACAACCAAAAGAGCGAACTACAGGCCAATCTCCCTGATGAACATAGATGTAAAAATCCACAATAAAATACTAGCAAACAGAATGCATCAAATCATTGTAAACCATTACAAAGTCAGATCAATCCCAAGAATGTAGAGATTGTTATATACACAAAAAACTATAATATACCACATTAACAGAGACAAAATAAAAAATCACATGATCATCTTAACAGATGCAGAAAAAGGATTGTGACAAAGTCCAGCATGCTTTCATGATAAAAACCCTACAGGAAATTGGAATGGATGGTCTTTATCTCAATCTGATAAAAACCATCTATGACAGATCAACATCATACTAAATGGACAAAACCTGAATCTTTTCACTCTAAAATCAAGAACAAGACAAGGATGTTTTCTGTCTCCACTCTTATACAACATAGTCCTGGAAACATTAGGTGGAGCAATTAGTAGAAAGAAATAAAATGAATAAAGATAATAAAGGAAGAAATTAAACTATCATTATTTGCAGATGGCATGATATTCTACTCAGAAGACCACTGAAGCTCCACCAAAAGAATACTAGATTTCATAAGCCAATTCAGTAATGTTGCTGGATACAAAAATCAACATTCAGGATCAATAGCCTTCCCATACATGAATAACAAACAGAGAGAGAAATTAGTGAAATAATACCTTTTAAAATACACCCCAAAAAATGAATTATCTAGGAATCAATCTGATGATGATGTTAAAGACCTCTCTATTGAAAACTACAGTACTCTGAAAACAGATTTAAAATGATATTAGAAAATGGAGAGATATCTCATGGTGTTGGGTAAGAAAAACCAATACAGTGAAAATGGCCATATTTCCAAAACTGTAATATAATGTGAATGCAATCCCAATCAAAATTCTAATAGCATATCTCACAGAATTAGAAAAAACAGTAGTAAAATTCGTCTAGACTTATAAGAGACATAGACTAGCAAAGGCAATCCTGGGCAACAAAGACAAGAAAGGGGGCATCACAATCCCTGACTTGAAATTATACTATAAAGCCACTGCAATAAAAAGTGTGGTACTGGAAAAATTTAGACCTGAAGATTAATGGAATAGATTAGAAGAGGCAGAAACAACTGCAGATGCAATAAGCCACCTTATCTGTGACAAAGGTGACAAACACATTCACTATAAGAAAGATAGCCTCTTTAATAAATAATTCTGGAAAAACTGGCTCAACACATGCCAAAGATTGAAACTGGACCCAAATCTTTTACCGCACACCAAGCTAAAATCAGAATGGATCAAAGATCTTAACATTAAAACAGAAACATAAAATCTGCTGGAAGACAGAATAGTTAACTCTTGAAGACACTGGTAAAGGCAAAGACTTTTTGAACAAATCCTCAATTTAACAGGAAATATCACAAAGGATCAACAAATGGGATTTCACTCTATTGAAAAGCTTTTGCGTAGCAGAAGAAACCAGCAATAGAGTAAAGAGACAACCTGCAGTTTGGGAGAAACTATTTGCCTGCTATACCTCAGACAAAAGATTACTATTGAGAACATCTAAAAGCTCAAAAAATCAGTTCTCCTAGATTTAAATATACAATCTAAAAAGGGGCATCTGAGATGATTATAAAATGAAGAAATAAAAATAGAAAATGAACACATAAAAAATGTTCATCCTCACTGGTCATTCTAGAGATGCAAATTAAAATATTTCTATGATTCCACCTCACCTCAAAAAATGGCTATTATCATGAAATCAAGCAATAACAAATTAGAGAGGCTATGGGGAAAAAAGAACCCTTCTCTACTGTTGGTGGGAATGCAGACTGATGCAATCATTATGGAAAGCAATGTGGAGATTCTTGAAAAACTAAGACTAGAGTTCCCATTCAAACCAGCTATTCCCCTTCTGGTTACCTTCCCAAAAGAATCGAAAACATCATACCATATTGATATATGTGCACTGATGTCTTTAGTAGCAGAATTTGTAATAGCCAGATCTTAGAAACAACCTAAATGACCACTGATTCAGAAATGTATAAAAATATTTGATATTTTTATACATTGGAATACTAATTGGCCATAAACACGGATAAACTGCAGACTTTTTAAAGTTTGTTTTGATTTTTTTTTGTTTTTGATCTGTAGACTTTTATAGGTAAATGGATGCAACCTGAGACTATACTCACTAGTGAAAAAAATAAGACACACATGTGTAAACATCATATTGTCTCATTGGTATGAGAAGCTGAAAGAAACAACATATGTATATGTGTATGTATGCATATAAAATAATTAAGATAGTTATAAAAACATTATTTTACTTTGACAAGGAATCAACTGATCTTACCTGCTCATGTATCTGGCTTGATCCCTCATGGCAAGTTTCATTTCCAACATTTGTAGAAGTTGAGTCACTTGCTGTAATGCTTTTGATTTGCTGGTTACAATGGAATTGTTGACAGTGTGAAGAGTGGGTGATCGGGGGATGTTGGATAATGTGATGAAGACAATGAACCTGAGGACAGCATTCCTGAAACACATACACATGTCATAAATAACCACTGTGAATAAGTAATGCTAGTCAAGAAAAACAACCAAATACATTATTAAAAATTCCTTGTGTTTTTTGTACAATAATTCAAATCCTGGAGCTTATATTTTTGATTAGTGCTGTTATTTTTCATATTATTTCATTAGTAAAATTTGCACTGAATTCTATTTTACTTTGACCAGAAATCTGTGACCACCCAAATATTTACTTATACATGCTAGGGTAGTACATATTCTGATTAATTCACCCTTCTAGTTAATCTTAACACTACAGCTACAATGAATATTAAGTGTCATTCAACATGTACTTTAGTGTCTAAATATATAATAATATTATACTACTGAAGGTATACGCAGATATAAAATTAGAAAACAATATAATGTAGTGAATTTACATACCAGATTATATATTAGAGACATGGGGAGGGACAGAGTTCTTATGCTTATGAGAACAGATCATGAATTTAACAAAAAGTTTGTAAACCAACAACTTGTGCAACAGATCTAGAAAACATGGATTCTATATTCTAAAGGTAATTATACCACTTATCCTATGAACCTGAGAAAACTGTATTTGTGCTTGTTTACGTGAGTGTGTATATAAAAACTTTTATGAGCCTCATTTCCATTTTGTAAAATGAGACACAGTACAAGTGTTATTGGTTTGTTGTGAAGAGCAAATGCAATAATATCTGTAAATTACATAGTGCAAAGTAGATTGATAATAGACCTTTATTACTACTATTATTATACAATCATTATCACCATCAACTTTAACATTGACCCAGTAATTTCAAAGGTAGAAAACAAAAAAGATGTTTAGAAAAACATGATTTATTTTTATCTCACAGCTAACAAATTGCAGAATTGTAACGAGCTCATAATTTTTAACCTAGAGGGTTTTTTTGGACATTAGATTGAATCTATAAGACCTTAGACTAATCTGGATTTGTTGTTTTTAAACTATAACTTTGCTACTTACTTGTTAGGTGTTAATTTCTTTTTCTCTATTAAATCTGCACAGAAACTAACAAAAGACAACTGTTATTTCAGTTTTGAGGGTTCTGCTTTACTTGAATAGTATGTTATTTCTCTACATTGAAAAGAGGAATCTATAAGCTGATTTTCACAGAGAAAACAGTCATAATGCTATATTCATACATATATCATCAACTTTGAAAGTATAAATTCAGTTTTTTGTTTCCTTTGGATTGTAAAAATTTGACCAATATTAAAATAGTAAAGTACTTTACATTTTAAATTGTAAAATGAATCAATTTTAAGGATATATTAAATAGAAAAACCAAAGCGCAGCAGAATGAATATAGTATTCTTTCTCTGGTATATCTTGTAAAAGAATATACACAAATATTTACAAATATACAGAAGTGCTTTTATATGTATAGACCAATAAACTTCAATGAGTGGCTATCTCTGGCAAGAGAAAATAGAGGTAAGGAGTCCAAATAAATAAATAAATTTATTTTGGCAGCTAGTGATATGCTTAGCAGCACAGTGCCTGCCTGGTAAGCACAAGGTCCTGAGTTCAATTGCAAGTACCTAAATATATAATTTTTAAAAGAAAGAGGCTTATTTTTCATTGTTTACATTTTAATTTTTTTGATATTCTCTTTATATGCGAAAAATACTTACTCTATATAAATTACCTTTTCATGTATAGGAACATATTTTGAAATAAATAAAATATATAAAGAAGTATATTCTACAAATAGAAATTACCTTGGTAAACATCTAAACGTGGTAGAATCAATTTTTACACATATTACTTCTAGAGTCTTGAGATATAATTAACTTTCCAAGTGATTTTGCATTATTTACAATTTTAGAAACCAACCATATGATATCAGCAATTTTTGTACAGTTTGGGGGAAAATGATGCATTACCTCTTTTTTGTTACAAAATAAATTCATTAATGAGAAAAAAGTGTATATGATCAGGTGAATATTAAAATAAGAGCAAGGAGTAGCAGTGCTCTATTAAAAGAGATTTGGGGCAGGGGATATATAGCTCAGTGGCACAGCACCTCCCTGGCAACTGCAAGTTTCTAAGTTCAATTCCTGACACCAAAAAAATAAAATAAAATAAATAAGTAAAACTGGATTTTTGTTGTTATACATGCTTATAAATAATATAATGTGCAGAATATTTAATTTTTTAACTGGAGAATATGAATTACCAAAGATCTTTCTGTCTGGCAATCTCCATATGAGCTAGACAAACCAAACAAAGCACTGTTTCCAGAGGAAAGAAAGTGAGTTCACTGGTCAGCCTAGACACCCCTACCCCCAGGCAAAGTCTCTCCATTTGTGAAAGTAAGTAGAAGAGCCTGCTGGCTGAATTTTGACTGAAATAGTATAAGACTGAGAGCACTCTTCGTTTGTGTTTTTATATGTGTTTTTCTTTTCTTTTTTATCAACATAGTAATTGATTTTGAACTTCGCACAACTTTCCTCAATCTTCAATTACACTTTGTTCTCTCATTATTGTTTTTCACACCCTGGAAAATATTCCCTCAGACCTCCTCTCTATCAGATATAAAAATAATATAATGAAGTCCCACCTCTTTTCTTTCAATTGGTTCTATCAGCTTTGTCTGCTTTTCATCTTTCTAACTTTTCCTTCCTTTCACCTTCCCTCATCCTGCATCCTGACAACAGAATTTCTGAGTTATTTTAAAAAGGGTATAATTATTCCTAAAAAAAGCTTTAAATTACATAATTGATATATGCTTCACACTGAAAATGTTAATGTAACTGGTAGTGGTATTCTCCTCAATGCATAGATTAAAACTGATCCTATCACGTTGAGCCAAAATTACATCACAGAGAAATATACACTAACTACAGAGAACTTCACACTAACAACACAGTTTGTCTTTCATAAGGTCCTCAAACCTCCACATAAAAACAATAGAAACATGAGAAAGCAAGGGAATAAGATGCTTACAAAATTTTTAACTCCCCCCAAATTGATCTTCTAGGCACTGAAATGGAGAAAGTTAAAAACCAAATAGTTAAAATATTTGATGTTATCAAGAGAAGAAAGAAATAGATTCATAAGATGTTCATCAAGGTCAACAGGATATAAATGGATAAATGAGTTATATATACAGTGATTAATTGATAAAATTATCTATAGGCTTAAGAAGAAATAAAAAATATTGAGGATATTACATAAGGTATTATAACATACACATAATGAGTTACTAAATAATTGTATATAAAAATAAATTGAACTTAATTCTAAGATATAAAAGTTATCTTTAAATTATGGGCTGTAAAAATCACCAAAGAGAGGACAGACTGTCAGGGCTAAAAGATAAGACTGATATAGTGGCAGGTCCATATTCATTAACAAAATGCAATGGATAGTAGATTCAACAGATACTAATTGATTTAAAACCCAACTGAAGAATTATAGGAGTCAAGAGAAGTTTAGAAGAGAAAATATAAAGTATAAAAAGTTACTTATCAATTTACAGCAAAAAAAAAAAAAGCATTTCCTAGTCTTGTGAATGAATGTAATTTCCAGGTAAATGAGTTCAATGTAACCCTTAAACACATCAACAGAGAAGCACATCATCACAACACATTATAGTTAAAATTTTACAAGTCTAGCACAAAGAGACAATACTGAAAGCTATTAGAAAATAAATCAAAATAAATTATGAAGATAAGCTTATAGAAAATTTCTCAATGGAAACCTTAATGGCTAGGAGAGCCTGGAGTACAGTTTTTAAGGCCTAAAATAAAACAGTGTTCAATTTAGAATAACACAATTTGCACCGTCATATTTTAAAATAGAGAAATAAATATTTTCCATGACACACAGCACCTTAATAAATTCATAACAACTAAACAAGCATTAAAGAAAGTACTAAAAGTAATCCTAGACAGAGAAAATGAGTTTAAAAACACCAAGGAGCCAAAATGAAAGAAAATATCTAAGAAAGTGAGTAGGTAAGCAAAAGGGAAGTTAAGCAAAATAAAGAAATTGGGAATAGAAAAATAATTCAATGACATGATTCAATAACTCACTGCAGTTTTAGTAAACACTCTAAATGTAAGCAGTCTTATTTATCTACTCAAAAGACAAAGATTGACATATTAGATCAAAATCAAAACCCAACTATATGTACCTATAACATTATTAAAGAAATGCATAGATTGAAAATTAAAGAATGGAAAATGATACTTCATGCAACTGGAAACCATTAGCAAGTAGGAATAGCTGTCCTGCACTCAAAAAAGTGGGCTTTGAGCCAAAACTGGTGAGAGGAGACAAAAGTATCACTATTTATGGTTAAAGTGAACAATGTAAAGGAAGAGATAAAAATTAATAATATATAAATGCCAAATGCTGACACATCATATTTTCTAAAACAATACCTGACCTAAAAGATGAGAAAATCATCAATACAGTCATGGTGGGAGACTTCAGTACCCCATTTACACAAATAATTTTACCAGGTAAAATATCAACAAAGAAATATCAGAGTTGAATCATATCATCAAACAAACAAATATAACAGATATGTACAGAGTATTTCATACAACCACAGCAGAATAAATATTTTTCCCAGCAATACCAAAACAGATCACATTTTGGACCATAAAGCATGTGCAACTAAATATAAAAGAACTGAACTACCTTATTGCTTAATATCAGATCATAGTATCACAAAACCAGAATCAACAGAAGAAATCACACAAAATATGAAAACATATGGAAAATAATATCCCCTGGAATAAACAATGGGGAACAGAAATCATTAAGGAAGAAATTACAATATTTGTAGAACCAAATGACAATTGCATTGCAAAATACTAAATCCTATAGCACATGGAACCAGTTCTAAAAGAAATACTTACACTAGAAAAATACAATAATCCCAAGTATATAAACTAATGATACATCTTGAAGTCCTTGAAAACAAGAACAATTCAAATTTAACACTTGTAAAAGGAAGGAATTATAAACACCAAACATTAATTATGAAATTGAGACTAAAAATAACAATACAAAACATTAAAAATCTAGGATTTACTTCTTCAAAAAGATAAATTGATAAATCCTTTAGTAAACTTCCTAAAAGAAAGAAAAGGCAGCAATCTGGGGAGCTGAGATCATGCAGATGAGTCCCAACTCCACAGCACTGGCCCAGGGAGAATTTAAGACCATTCCTCCCAGTCGTTAAGTGCCTGCCCAGCTTCCGGAAAAACTGGAGTAGGCTCAGGAGGTTTCCCAGGACTTATAAGACCATTCCCAGAAGCCTTCTTTGAACCCAGTGAGCTGAGGCCACACAAGGTGAGTCCCAGTGCACCAGTGCAGGCTCAGAGAGAGCTTTGGACCATCAGCCCCAGCAGATAGGAGTCCATGCACCTACCTGGAACACCAGAGTTGGCACAGGAGGTCCTGCGGGCCTGACTGGGCCACGCTCAGCAACCTCAATTTAGCCCAAGGAGCCAAGGGTGCAGGAGGTGATTACCAACATGCGTGGGGGAAGCTATGCAACATTGCTCAAAACATGGAAATACAGGAAAATGACAAGATGAAAAACAACAATGCAATCTCAAACCTCCAACCCATCCCAAGAAAGCATAGGAGCCATGTTAATAGAAGAAAATATAAGCTATACACCTGAAATGCCTGAAATGATAGCAACTGAAATAAAGCAACTCTGGGAAGCTATAAGGGATCTCAAATCAGAAATAATTTCCCAAGTAAAAGAAGAAATGATAAAAGTAATGAAAGAAATGCTCAACACATCTAAAGAAGACACAGTTAAAAAATTAGAGGAACAATGCAAAAAGATAGAATCCTTGGATGAACATATAAGAAACAAACAGAATACATGAAGCAGATTCAAAGAGATATATAGAAAATAAAAAATTCCATTGATAGATGCCAAAACTGCCTCAACGAAAGTGAAGATAAAATTTCAGACTGCAAAGACAAGGTTGCAGCTAGTGAACAGGAAAGGAAAGATCTTTTAAAAATAATAAGGAATCAGGAAATAACAAATCAACAGCTGCAAGATGATGCAAAGAAAAACAACATAAGATTGATAGGGACAAATGAAAAAGAAGGGGATAACACAAATTATATCAGGAGGCTAAGAGATATCAGGAGGCTAAGAGATATCTGAAAAGTTCCCAAACAAGAGATAGCTGAAAAGTTCCCAAACAAGAGAATGGAAACTGACATAAGGATTAGTGAAACATATAGAACTTCAAATAGTCATAACCAAAATAAAACTACACCCAAACATATAATAATCCAACATCCCAGAAATGCAACACAAGAACAGAATATTAAAAGCTGTTTGGGAGAGAAGATAGATCACCTATAAAGGAAAACCTATCAGAATCACAGCAGACTTCTCAACAACAACAACAAAAATGAAGTCAAGAAGAGCTAGGAGTGAAGTATTTAGATCCTAAAAGAAAATGACTTCCAACCCAGACTGATGTACCTGCAAAACAGTCCTTCAAAATGGATGGAGAAATAAGATACTTTCATGACAAAAACAGCTGAAGATCTTCATGATCACCAAACCAACTGTGCAAAGAATACTGAAAGACATTCTAGATACACATAGGAAAAACCTACTAAGTAAGGCAGACAATTAAACAGAATGGAAAGGTAAAGGTACAACAGAAGAAAGATAGCATGTCAACAATAAACTAATATATAACAGTTATAACCATTAATGTAAATGGCCTCAACTGACCAATTAAAAGAAAGACACTGCCAAAAGGGATCAAGCAACAACATCCAACCATATGATGTTTAAAAGAAACAAAACTAACCCAAAAGGAAACTCATAGACTGAAAGTGAAAGGATGGTAAATAATACTTCATGCAACAAGAAGTCATCCCACCCCCAAAGCGGGAGAACCTATTCTGTTTGCAGATAATGTGAACTTCAAACCTAGAAGGATCAGAAGAGATAAAGAAGGTCACTACATACTAGTTAGGGCAAAATTTCAAGAGGAAGAGATAACAATCTTAAATATATGTGCACCAAATTTCAGAGTACACAGCTATACAAAGCAAGAATTAACAGAAATGAAAAATCAAATAAGCAATAACACAATTATAACAGGAGACCTTAACACACCATTGACACAAAGGGACAGAAAATCAGACAGAAAATCAGCAAAAAAATAACAAAACTCAGTTACACCTGTTAGCAAATGTACTTAATATGTGCACATAGTGTTCCACCCAACAACATCAGAATATACATTCTTCTCGGCAGTACATGGGACATTCTCTAAAAGAGACCATATATTAGACCACAAAACATATTTAAGTAAATGCAAGATTTGAAATTATCCCATGCATGTTTTTGTATCATAGCACCATGAAAATAGTAATTAATGATAAAAGAAACTGAAAAATCACCATAAACACATGAAAATTGGAATAATATACTTTTGAGCAATCACTGGGTTGCAGAAGAAATTAAAAAAGAAATTAAAAAATATCTGCAAGCAAATGAAAATACAATACAACTTAGTGGAATCTGTGGGATGCAATGAAAGCACTCCTCAAAGGAAAATTTACTGCATTGAGTTCCCACATCAGGAAAAAAAAATGAAGACAAATAAAACCCAAATGCTAAACCTCAAACAACTAGAAAAGAAGAGCAAGTGAAGCCCAAAGCAAAACTAAGGAATGAAATTGTAAAAATCAGAGCAGAAATTAATGTAGTAGAGACTAAGAAAACAGTACAAAGAATCAATGAATCAAAGAGTTGGTTCTTTGAAAGAATAAATAAAATTGATAAGCCCCTAGCCAACTTCACATGCTTGATACTATCGTATATGAAGCTATGCTCAACTATTTCAAGGAAAGAGACACTATGATACTTACTTTTAATTATGGGTTGTCTTGTGGTAAAATACTGTGTTACTTGCATCGTTCTGATCTGACCAGCTTTGTTATGTCCTCTTTTGTCTTAATTTCTTTAAAATAAAAACAAATTAAAAAGGAAAGAAAAAACTCAAATACATGCAATAAGGAATTAAAAAGGTGAAATCAATACAGACTCTGTGGAAATACAGAAGATCATCAACATCTGTTTCAAAAACCTCTACTCTCATAAGCTCGATAACACAGAAGAAATGGGCAGCTTCCTAGAAACATATGAACACCAAAGCTTGGCAAGAAGATGTAAAACTGCTGAATAACCCAATTTCTATTAATGAAATTGGAACTGTAACTAAGTCCTTACCAACAAAGAAGAGCCTAGGACCAGACAGATTCACTGCAGAATTCTACAAGAAATACAAAGAAGACTTAATGCCGACATACCTCTAACTTTTCAATGAAACTGAAAGGGAAGCAACACTTCCTAAGTCATTCCTGGAAGCAGATATTACTCTAGTATCAAAACATGAGAAACACCTAACTGAAAAAGAGAACTACAGGCCAATCTCCCTAATGAACATAGATGAAAAAATTCTCAATAAAATATTGGCAAACAGGATGTAGCAAATCATCAAGATTATACACCACAATCAAATTAGATTCATCCCAGGCATGCAGGAATGGTTCAACATACATAAGTCAATAAACTTAATCCACCATATCAATAGAGCCAAAAGTAAGAATCACATAATCATTTCTATAGATGCAGCTTTTGATAAGGTCCAACACCAATTTATAGGAATTGTACAGAAAATTGGAATAGAAGGTCTTTAACTCAATATGATAAAGTCCATCTAAAACAAACCAATAGCCAGTATCATATTAAATGGCCCAAAACTGAAAGCCTTTACCTTAAAATCAGGCACAATACAAGGGTGTCCATTATCTCCGCTACTATTCAACATAGTACTGGAAATTCTAGCCAGAGTAATTAGACAAGAGATAGAAATAAAAGGAGTAAAAGCAGGAAAAGAGCAAGTTAAATTATAATTATTTTCAGATGATATGATATTCTACCTAAAAGACCCCCAAAACTGCATTGAAAGACTCCTAGGTATAATAAATAAATTCAGCAATGTAGCTGGATACAAGCTCAATACTCAAAAATCAATACCATTCCTATACACTAACAATAAAATCACTGATGAAGAAATAAGGGAAGCCACACCCTTCACACTAGCATCCAAAAAATGAAATACTTAGGAAATAATCTATTGAAAGAAGTAAAGATCTATACAGGGAAAATTATAATACCCTGAAAAGAAATTCAAGAGGACTTCAGAAAATGGTAAATCATCCCTTGTTCATGGATAGGATGAATAAATCTTGTGAAAAACACCATTCCTCAAAAACTGTTATACTGATTCAATGCAATCCCAATGAAAATATCACTAACATACCTCATAGATCTAGAGAAATCATTTCTAAAATTCAACCGGATCAAGAAGAGACCTAGAATAACAAAGGCAATTTGCAAGGTAGGAGGCATCACAATCTCAGATTTGAAGTAATACTACAAAGCTGCTGTAGTTAAATCAACATGGTACTGGAATAAAAACAGATCTGAAGATCAATGGAAAAGATTAGAGAATAAAACCACAACTATAAACACACTCAACCACCTTATCTTTGATAAAGGGGCCAAACATTTTTATTGGAAGAGTGATAGTCTCTTTAATAAATGGTGCTGGAAAAACTGCCTCTTCATATGCTGAAAATTAAAGTTAGACCCCTGCCTATCACCATGTACTAAACTAAAATCTAAATGGATCAAAGTTCTAAATATTAAAACAGAAACACTACATATGTTGGAAGACAAAGTAGGTATAAATCTTGAAAACATAGGGGTAGATACAGAATTCATGAAGAAAAATCAAACCACATGGGAAATGCTTCCCAGAATCAATAACTGGGATCACATCTTATTAAAGTATTTCTGTACATTGAAAGAAATAGCCAGCATAGTGAAAAGAAAACCCACAAACTGGGAAAAATCTTAGTTAACTGTCCCTCTGACAAAGATCTTCTGTCTAAAACATATAAAGAATTAAAAAAACTCAGACCCTAAAATTCCAAGACCCAATCCAAAAATGGGCATCCAAGATGAATAAACAGTTCTCAGATGAAGAAATTCAAATGGCAAATAAATATATGAAAAAATGTTCATTATCATTAGTCATTAGAGAAATGCAAATTAAAATCACCCTGAGAATCCATCTCAATCCAGAAACAATGGCTAGGATAAAGAAAACTACCAACAACAAATGCTGCAGAGGCTGTGGGGAAAAGGGAACTCGCCTGCACTATTGGTGGGAGTGTAGACTGGTGCAGCCATTGTGGAGGTCAGTCTGGAGATTTCTCAAAAAGCTGGGATTGGAAGTTCCAGTTAACCCAGCTATTCTACTCCTAGGCATATTCCTAGAAGAACTGAAAACATCATATCACCCATGATACATATGCACCAATGTTTACAGCAGCACACTTTGTAATAGCCAGATCTTGGAAACAATCTAAGTGTCCATCAACTGAGGAATAAATAAAAAAGTTGTGGCATTTTTATACAATGGAATACTAATCAGCTATAAAGAATGATCATATTGAGATATTTATAAATAAGTTGATGCAACTTGAGACATGAGAAGCATGAAATCACAATGGACATCACCAAAATCCAGAGAATTATAAGAAATTACATCAAAAATTTATATTCCAATAATGTGTCCTAGAGTGTCAGATAAATTATCATATCATGTGAATTACCAAAATAGAACGAAGAAGATGCAAAACCCTGAGTAAAACAGTATCTGTCAATGAAACAGACAGAAATAAAAATCTTAAAAGCTAAGGACCTTAAGAATTCACCATAGAATTTTACCAAAACTTCAGAACAGAACTAATGCCAGTACTCCCCAAAGTCTTCCATGAAATTGAACAAAAAGGAAAACCACAAAACTCATTCATGAAAGGCAGCACTATCCTGATACGAAAACTAGGCAAGGACTCAGCAACAACACAACATATAGGCCAAGTTCCTTAGTGAATACAGATGCAAAACTTCTCAACAAAATACTTGCTAAGAGAGTACAACAAGTCATTAAATAGTTCATACATTATAGCCAACTTGGTTTCATCTCAAGGATGTAAGAATGGTTTAACACATGTACCAATTAATGTAGTATATATATATATAAGGACAAATACTCATATGATCATCTCAATAAATGCAGAAATACCTTTGAAAAATTAAGCATACATTCATGATAAAAATCCTCAATGAAAATATACACAAATAGGCTTGTTATAAGCTGATAAAAGCCATTTATGAAAAACCCACTGCCAAATTCATACTAACTATGAAAACAAAGTATTTCCTCCAAAATGAAGAATAAATAAGAATTCTACTCTCACCATTCCTTTTAAATATGGTGCTCAAAATTTTAGCTAATTAGCCAAGAGAAAGAAAATAAAGAGTTCAAATAAGAAAAGATGGAGTCAAACTATTATTATCTGCATATTATATAATCCTTTACATAGGAAATCCAAAAATTTTCATCAGAAACTTTTATAAATAATAATTAAATTCAGCAAAGTGGTATGATACAACATACAGAAATAAAATTCAATAGTGTTTCTGTACAAAAAGAGTGAATTCATTGATAAAGTGAAGAAAACAATTCTATTCATAGTAGTTTCAAAAAAGCATTAAATAGGAATTAATATAATCCCAAAAGTAAAATACTTGTATAATAAAAACTATATTTCCCTGGAAAAAAAAAAGGAATTTAGCAAGACATTAGAAAACGAAAAGACATACATTGTTCTTGGATAGGGAGAAAAATGTTGTCTAAATGGCCATGTTACCAAAAATTATATATAATTAGTAATGTAATTCCATTCAAAATGCTATTGGCATTTTTCAATGAAGTAGGAAAAACATTTTAAAATTTATATGGAATTTGAAAAGAACTAGAATAGCCAAAGCAGTCTTGAATGGAAACAAAGCAGGAGTCATTACAATCCTAGACTTCAATTATAATACAGAATAACAGTAGTAAAACAGCATGGTACTGACACAAAAACAGAAATGTTAAAGAGTGGCATAGAATAGAGAATGCAAAAATAACCGAATTACCTTTAGCCATCTTGTGACCAAAAGGCTAATAAAATGTGTTGAAGAAAAGATAGCCTCTTTAACAAATGTTGTTGGAAAAATTGGTATTCAAGTGGAGAAGAATGAATTCTGATCCATATGTCTCACCCTGTACTAAAATCAAATGGAAATGGATCAAAGACCTATACAGAAAAACAGAAAAATTCCATTTTCTGTAAGAAAAATTAGTAAAACTCTTGAAGACAGCAACATAGCTAAAGGCTTCTTGAACAGAACCTCAGTTGCACTAGATATACCAAGAAGTAACAAATGGGATTTTACCACATGAAAAAGATTCTGTGCAGCAAAGTAAATAACACTTATAATAAAGGTAGAACCTAAGGAATAGGAAAAAACTTGCCAGCTATGCCACGGACAGACAACTAATATGTAAATCATATTAAAAAATAAAAATTAGACCCCTCCAAATTGAAAATCCAATAAAAATAGGCAATTGAAATTAATAGCCACATCACAAAAAGAACTAGCCAAAGTGATCAATGAGCACAAAAAAGATTTTTCAGGACATCTGACCATTTGATAAATGCAAATGAAAGCAACATGGAGATTATAATTCACTACAATAAAAATGGCTGTTATTTGGGACTCAGTAAACAAGTGCTGGGGAAAAAGGAACCCTCCTACATTATGTGGTAAATGTAAACTAGCATGAACAATGTGGAAAATAGTATGAAGATTCCCCCTAAAATGAAAAAATAATAGAAATTCCATTTGATTCAGCTATACCTCTTCTGCATATCTTTACCACAGAGCTAAGGTCATCATATAGGGATACTTGCATATTTGTGCATAGTAACACAACTCATAAAGCTAAATAATAGAAGCAGGCTATATGTCCATCAACAGATGAATGAATAAATATGGTGCATATATATAATGGAAAACTATTCAGTCATAAAAAGGGATAAATTTGAGTCATTTAGACAAAAATGGATAGAATTTTAGACCATAATACTAAGTAAAAAATTGCAGACACTGAAAGTTAAATATTATGTGGTTTCTCTAATATGAGACTAGATATATAAATAAGTTAGGAACAAAATAAAAGAGACATGTTAAGTAATAAAGAGATAGACTCTATGAAGATGGGAAGTGGATCTAGGTAAGAAAAGATAAGGGTGGCCTGGGGGGCATAGAGAGCAAAGATGATCATAATGAACTATTTATGTTTAACAACCTACCAGGATGAATGTAATTATGGTATTTCTCAAATATGTACTTATAAAAATATTAAAAAGAAAAAAGTAAAGCTCCTTATTATCTTTCAAACAAGACATCTGATGCATCATGAAATAATAACGTATTTCAAACATTCCTTACTATGTAAAATGTATAAAACTTATTATCTTAGGAAGTCAGTTGGATAAATGTAAACTATTTTAGTTCAATAGTCTGAGGAAAATGCCCCTTGAATAAGGAGACATATTTGATAAAATTTTCTAATTTGTACAATAAAGTCCAGAAATATTTTGCTGTTTTTCTTACAAGATATATATTCAAAATATAGCATAGCAACTCCTTCAGAGTACATTCAGTTTCCCAAGAAAATCTCAATCTTTAAGATTTGAATATTTATAATTATTAAAATTTAAATTACTTTTATTTTACTGTGGTCAAGTAAGTAATAATGTGTTCCTACAAATCTAGTACACCTATCCCTAATTGCTTATAAAAGTAAAATACATTTTCATGTTAAGAAGTTTAAAAACAGAAACTATAATACATTTCTGTTAGTTTTATTTGTACATGAGAAACTGATTTTGTTAGTCAAATTGATTTGATGTTATTTATCTCTTTATAGGTTGAACTGTTGCCTACCTTCAAGATAATGTATATATTCTAAACCCCAGTAACTTAGAATGTGCCCTTAAATGGAAATTGGGTCTTTAGAGTTGTAGTCAAGTCAAAATGAGGTCTTTAGGGTGGGCCCTAATCAAGATGGCTAGCATCTTTATAAAAATGGAAAATCAGTACACAGGTAGCCACACACAGAGGGAAGTCAATATGAAGGTGCATATAAAAGATTCTATGTGAAGGCAGAAAATTGTAGTGGTTATGTATGAGACAAGGAATACTTGCTATCAGAACTTAGGAGCCAGGCATAGAAGAATATTCCCTGGGAACATTAGAAGGGTCATAGCCCTGCCCACACAGTGATTTCATATTTCTGGCTTCCAGAACTATGAGGTAATAAATTTTGTTACTTTAAACTACCCAGTTTGTGATACATTGTTGTAAAAATCCTGTGAAACTGACACATTACCATAATTCAAAAATGTCTAAGAAACAATTCCATAATTTAACTGGGCTTGAAATGATTCCATGCATCAAGTAGAACAATGTAAACCCTCTGCTGGTTCCAAAAACAATTGCATAGAAGATTTTGGCCTTTAGATGTTATGTAATTACCATAGCCCTACTGTGATTTTGTACTCTGTACTTGTTTTCTCCATCAAGCTTAATAGAATTTTTGGAATGTGATTTGAAGCTCTACTTTTCTAGACCTTTTAGAATACACATTGGTTTATATATCTTTCCATTTATATGGTTCTTTTAAAATTCATTTTATAATGAATGAACCAAGATAAAAATTATGTTTTAAATTATTATTTCTGAGATATCATAAAATATACAATATATTGAGATATTTACACAAAGTACATATTCTATTGTTATATTTTTGGGTTTTTTAAATATGAGCTTCCTGTGTAGTTCATTTTGGCCTTGAACTTACTGTGTAGTCAAGACTGGCCTCAAACTCACAGCGATTTTACTGCCTCAGACTCTCAAGTGCTGGGGGTATAGGGATGTACCATCACACCCGATTGACTTCACATATCTATTTGTTGGTCTGCTTTTTGTTTTGCACCATTGTTTATTTTATTTAAAAAAGAAAAAAATAACAAAATTTCAAAACACAATAATTAGAGGATAACAATGGTTAATACAGTGCATATTATTATCTTTAAATTAATCAGAGCACATGATACCTGCATTTCACTGTCCAAACAATATTAGCATAAATCTTTCTTTTCAATGAATTAAGAGAAATTAGTAGTATCACTAGCTTAACTATTATATATATAACTAGATATATTATATATTAAATACATATAATATACATTATATATATATATATATATATTATTTCTTTCAGATTCTAATACTAGGGAAAAATACAATTTTTACACATGCATGACTTCACATATCTTAACATCAGTTTCCCTTTCAGTAAAATAGAGAAAATAATATTTTACATGACAAAATGAGTATGAAAGTATTAATGATGGAATGAAGAGCTGTAGCCATAATGACATACTATATAACTCATGGTGATCTTGCCTGGTACTTGAAAATTGAATGGTATTTCAACCCTACAAAAGAATCATAGTTCAAAATTTTATACTTCTGAAATAAGTTTTTAAAGTATTTGTCTGATTAATATTTGGCTTTTCCAATTTTTATAACTATGTTAATATATTCATAATTCAAAATTTTATAATTTTATGTTTTAAAACAAATACTACTTACTTGATCTGTGTTTAGCTTTTCCACTTTTCTTATTGTTTTTTCATAAATAACATTATTTCCTGGGAAGAAATGGTTTCCTCTCATAAATGGAGACAGAGGTTCCTATAAAAACAGTAATGACCATGTTTTTTAAAATTATATTTTCCAATGAACCTTAAATTAAGCAAATATCAAAGCTTTTATAGCATTTGAGGTAATATCAGATTTCAGGAGGAGAATGGAATGACCTGAATAATGTTCTAATAGATATAAGGAACAGTAATAATTATAATCTACTTTAACAAACAGAACAATATGAATCTCTCCTTCCATTCACTGGGTCCTTTGGGGAGATTGAAAGGGGATAGAAAAGTTTTTTTTCTCTGCTCTAAGGTAAGATATAATTTTTTCTCTAAGGCAGAAAAATCTGGGGTCAATCTCATTTAGATTAGGTTCACTAATAATTTTCTATGAAAAATTATCTGAGAAATACAAAATAAATATGATTCTAGAGCTACTAAGCCATATATCAAGTAGCACTGTAAACAATATTTTCTTTACAGTACTCAGTTTTGGTACCCTTAAAAGTATACAATTCTTGTGATTTTTTATTAAGGTTGAGACTCTCAGTATAACATATACGGAATAGAAGGTGTAGGAGGCAGTGTATCTCTAAGTAATCAACTAAAACATTGTAGGTTTATTCAATTGTTTAGAAGGTATCAGGCAATTAAATAAAGGCTGGTGACATGTCCAAAGTCTGACTGAAACCAGAGATAGATTAATAAGAATCTGGTCAGGAGTCTAAAAATAAATGTGACATATGCTAAAAGCTTTTCCTTTCCTTTGGTTTTCATTTAAGTCTTGCATTATGAGAGCTGGATTTGTTTTGTTCATTTATTTGTTATAAAATAAGAATTGTAATCATTTATTTTGCAATGTAATAGAATTATATAGAAGTGGTTATAGCCAAGGCCATTACCAATCATGTGCTTAGCAACATTTTAAAATAAACAAAATTTACTAACATATTTGAAATATACTATTGTAAATATTCTTAGAATAATTGCAATAAAACACTGCTTGTTTCAAAGGGAAGATACTGTTGAACCAAAGTTCTATGCTTCTGGCATCCAAATTTGAATAAATGGTGTTTTGAGTTAATGTTCCTTAGATACTGTGGTAAAACAAATGTATAAGTGACTAAATTTTGCTAGTTGTTGAATTATTAAACCTAAAGATGGATTATTTATACAAAGATTCTTGTAAAATCCATTTTTTGTTTGTTAGTTATTTTTAAAGAGTCTCTTTGCAATCATTTAACACCTGTTTTAGTGCCTTATAAGCATCTGTACTTTGCTAAGTGTTATGAAGCATTCAAATGTGAATCAGGCATCATCAAGAACATTTGATATTGATCAGATTTCATAATGCTTGGCCAACAGCTCTCTTGTTTTGAGATGTCCTCGAGGTAAAAATGGTAGTTAGATATTTGTTTATTTATTTATTTATTTATTTATTTGCTTTTGGTATGGAGAATCAAACTCAGGACCTTGTGCTTGCCAGACAGACACTTATGCCTCTGAGCTATGTGCCCAGCTCTAGATTCTTAAAGGATGATAAATAAAAAGATACAAGACCCTATGAGTCTTGCAACCGTAAAATTTTACCATCTGAGTCTTTACAAGAAATTTTATAAATCATTGATCTAGATAACATATGATGGCAAACATTGTCACACAAAGGAGAAAGTGACAAGTGCCAGTAAAGGTGCATGAAAGAACTTGTAGGATGGTATTCAGAGGATAAAAAACTGGGCTCAGTCTAGTAGTGCTCAGTTGGATACTAGGATCATATGTCTTGTGAAAGAAAGTTAAGGTCATTTTTTGATGTAACAGATATGGAGATGAAAGAAAAAGTTATTCCAAGCAAATGAAACAAAAAGAATTCATGGTGCCAAGTTTAGAAAAATGTAGGTTCTATATAGGGTATACCTTTAGCAGATAGAGATTAGTTTTGTAAGCTGCAAAAATATTAAGTATTTAAAAAGTGTGAAAGGGTATGAGCTTGACAAAAGTCTATTTCAGGAGGATTAAGTAAAGAAAAAAAGTGAAGAGACCAATTATGAGATTATCCTAAAAATCAAGGACAACATTTTTCAAAGATGATTCTGAGATCCTGAACCTGAGGAATTGACTACATGGGCAATGGTTCCAAAAACAAAAACACCAAGACACTAAGTTTTAAGTGTTTCTTCTAGGAATCTAACTAAGATCTAGTTCTACAATTTCAAGGCCAGCTCTGAGTCTCTGATTCATATTTGTATTCCTTATAACACATATAAACCCCTTTAATTGTGTTAAATAATTGCAAGAAACTATCAAAGAGTTTCTAAAAAATTGTAGCATTTAGAGCAATGGCTAGCATGTGCAACATCCTGGATTACATTTCCAATACCAGATAAAGGCACACAACAGTATGGATGACCAATCAGATGTACCCATCTAGCATAGACCAAAGCACAGTTTTGGAACTAAGTGGGGAATTTAATGCTGCATAACTAGTTTTCAGGACCACTTACTTAAAAGTGTTACTAAATTGTTGTCCCCTAATTTACAAGTTTGAAATTTAGTTTTAGTTTTCTTTTCTTCTTTTTTTTTCCTTGAAATAAAATGGATTTTCAAAATAGTATTAGGTAAAACCATGTAGTATGTAAAAAGGCAAATAAAGACCAAAGACAGAACTAGACAGCAGTTAAGAAACTGAGAATCAAAAGACAAAAATATTATAGAAATTAAGAGGAGAAATTTTCAGGAAGGGATAAGGAGTTGAATATATAAATGTTTCAGAGTTATTAATTGGTGAGAACTACCATGTTGACTGGATTTTAGATTATTATAAACAAGTTGAGTTTGATTACTAACACCAGTGGGACCAGGTCCAATGGGAAAAATGTTATTTCTGCTCTTTCTCCACAGTCCACATGCTTGAGAAACTTAGGTAAATCATTAACCTTTTATGAAGTTCATTTTGCTTATCCTAGGGATAGTAATGTAGTGTATCGTATGTCAAGCAAAAAAATGTACTTTAAGGTATCCTTAATCAGTATGTTTAATGTTGAAATGTCACGGTTTTTAATAATGTAGTCAAAATAGTTAAGATATGTACTGTATTTAAAATAATTTTTAAGAGCCAAGAGTTTAGCTTAGTGGTATAAGTGTCTGCCTGGCAAGTACAAGGTCGAGTTTGATCCCTGGTACCAGAAATAAATAAATAAATTTAAATATCTTTAAAAATCTTATTATAACATTTCTAGGTTATTAAGTTTAAAATGTACAAAAGTAGGCTTACTGAAGAAAAGGATTTTATAGATTTTTGAATGTCATATAATAAATCAATAGGTGCTTGTATGATAATAAATGATATGAATTTTTGTCTTAAGCTGATGTTATTTTAATTGTCTCTTTTATAACTGTAGGCAGGAGTTATCACATCTAACAAAGTATATAATCCTAAACATTTATTTTACTATTCCTGGGCCACAAAGCTGAGCTAGAGAAAAATTTCCAAAGAATTGTTCATTAGAAGTTCAAGTTGTAGGGGCTGGGAATTTAGCTCAGCGGCATAAGTACCTGCCTTGCAAGTGTGCGGTTGTGAGTTTGATCCCTGGTACCAAAAAAAAAAAAAAAAAAAAAAAAAAAAAAAAAATGAAAAAGACAAAAAAAAAGAAGTTTAAGTTATAAAGTTATCTAACTTCAAGTGAGCCTCCCAATCTTTGTAACCATGCTATATGGATCAAATTCCATATGTTTTTTTTTCCATTTTTCTGAATCCTCTGTTATTATGCTCCTTCATTCTGTTTATGAAGAGGACCAAGACAACTACTCTCATCATCTCTCCATGTTTCCCTACACTTTAAAAACTCTCTTCAGTTTCTATTACTTATATCTCATTGAAGAGAAAGCCATATGGTTGTTTTCCTGAAGTCACTTCTATGAACCTGCAATCCAATCCTTTTAGCTTTTCTTTCTATTTTTGCTTTGCCTCCATATACCATTCTCCTACGGTCTCTAAGATTCTGTTTTCTCCTCTTTAGATACCACCACATCTAGTTTCTTTGTCCAGTATCTTTTTCAAAACACTCATTTCCTCTTTTTTTCAATTATTTTTGCAGTACACCATTAATACATTCATTGTGGGTTCTCAGTCTTGATAGGCCTCCACAAATACTGTATACTAAAATTAATTTCTCCAATATCACCTTTTATTTCTTAATGACAATGTGATTCTCAAACCTCATCCTCTGCTGCCTTTTGGTTATTTGAGATGGTTGACCAATTCCTTTATATTTGTGATAGTTGCTGAGATTACATTTTTTTCTGACATTAATACTTCCTGTGAAACTAGCTCCTTATATTGCATTAAAGTAGGCACTTCTCATGATCTTTTCTTTAAATATTTTAAATTTTTATTTGTACACATTTGCAAGGCATAATAATTGCAATCATACAGGGAAGTTGACACATATACATGTCTTAATTTTTTTTCACTTCTGTTTCCTCTCCCTTCTTTTCACCTCCTCTGGTCCCTTTCATTTTTGGAGAAGAAAAGCTTCTGCACAGCAAAGAAAAACATTAACAGAATGAAGAGACAAACTAAAGGATGGAAAACATTTCCCTCCTTCTACCTAGACAGAGAACTAATACCTAGAGTATATAAATAACTCAAAAGTATATGCTCCCAAATTTAAAACCCTATAAAAATGGACATCTGAAATTACTAGATTTGACAGAGTAATACTCCACTGCAAATAAATACTACATTTCCTTCCATTCATCTGTCAATGGACATATAGACTACCTCCAATATTTAACATTTGTTATTTGATTTCTTGATGATAGTCATACTCTCTATAATATGTTGTAGACTCTGTTGTTTTCATTTGCATTTCTTTAATGGCCTCGGGTACTGAATATTTTTCATGTATTTATCAGCCATTTGTACTTCTTTTTCTGTCAATTATCTATGCATTCGTGTTGCCCATTATTAACTGAATCTAATTTATCTGAGTTCTTCATATAATCTAGTTATTACTCCTCTGACAGAGGAATAGCTGGCATTTTTTCCACATTATGAGGTTGTCTCCTGAATTTATTTTTTCTTTTGCTGTGCACATGCCTTTCAATTAAATATAATCCCTTTTCTATGTCATTTTAAATGTCTTTACATCTTTTCTTCATGTACCACAAACTTTATTATTTCAAATAGATCACGCAATCTAGCACTTTTTTCCCTCTTTTCTTTTTTTCGGTTGGATGACCATATTCTTAGTGTCATGAGTTGAGAAATTTAACTTTTAACTTTTAATTTTTCCTCTTTTTAAGTTTCCATTTTAATATATCATGAAATTTTGTTAAAGCTACCCTTAGAATTGATACCAAAAAAGATTTCAATAGTTTCAGAAATCCATAGTAAGTCAAATTATTTAAAGCTTTATTTCTTTATAATAAATTGATCATAAAAGTAATATTAATCATATACTTTAAATACAGCAATAAATCCTGCCCTAATTTTCCCCAGTAAATGTGTCACCATATATTTTTATGCAATTATTTGTGGATATGTCTGGAAAAGAATTTTAAGCTCTTTGGTTTGAAAAACATATCTCATTTCTTAATTCTATTCAAAGAGTCTGATCTTCTTGTCATAGAAGGACTTCACAACTGGAAAACTAATGAAGCTGATAAATATGTTTGATTTTATCCACTGGTGAATAAAATATTTTCTTCATTTCTGACCAAGTAATAAACTAAGATGTGTAAATCCTTTAACTAAAATGATGACAAACAGAGAACAAAGAATAACAGAAGAAAAAGAAAGTTAAAATGTTGAACAGAAATAGAAGAAAATCATAAGGAGAGTAGTAACTTACGACCTATTTAATTCCATAGAGTAGAATAAAATAGAGAAGCTAAGAGGTAACAGGAAAAAATTTATTTGTCAGAGGTCCAATTTATTGTAAACATTGTAATTAAACTAGCATCTT
This sequence comes from Cavia porcellus, assembly GCF_034190915.1. Taxonomy (NCBI): domain Eukaryota; kingdom Metazoa; phylum Chordata; class Mammalia; order Rodentia; family Caviidae; genus Cavia; species Cavia porcellus. The sequence goes on from NW_026947486.1 coordinate 50,161,623, forward strand.
TCCCTAAGTAGATTTAAAAGAAAAAAAAATAAAACAAGCAAACATGCAAAGAAAGAACTTACTTACAAATGAAATAAATGTAGACAGAATTTTCAAACTACATTGGTAAATCAGTTGTATTATTTTTGTTAAACCATAAGGCTTGAGATTTGTCTTATTCCTCAATGAAATTATCAAAAGCTGTGAAATGTATAATTTTTCCTCAATATTCTGCTGGATTTTCCTGAGAAATTCTTTTATTTGTAGTGGAACACAGCTCACAATAATGAGTTCTTACAGAGGCAAGCCCAGCGTTTCAAATATGTCATTTACTTTCAAATACACTTATAATTTCCCTGCCTTTGTAATTGTACTGTGGAAAAAAAGGTTATGTAGACAATTGGTAACTAATTTACATCTGTCATCAATTATCTTTAATTTATAATTTTTTCTCCCAGCTGTGTTCAATTCAGTACCAATTCTGTCACTTTGAAACTGAACTTTGTCACCAGTTAATAATGTAAATTTTGAGAATCTGGGGACCTTAAATTTGTTCACTGCTCTTTCCTTTGTTCTTATGGAAAATTCTGGTACATAGCAGCCATTATGACTTAAATATTAAGTATCCCCCAGAAATTCATGAATTGAGGCCTTGATCCCTAATGTAGCAATGTTCAGAGGTGGAGACATAGGTGAATGGATTACGAGAGTGCTAGCATCATATTTTTAGCTGAATGGACTATTAGTATACACAGCCTTTTTGGAGAAAGTGGGTTACTGGAGGCATGCCTTTGAAGAGTGAATCTCTTCTTGGTCTTTACCTCTTTTACATTGTTTCCAGGATGCCATGACTGGAGCAACTAATTTCTATGTCATTTCTACCTTGAAGCCAGTGAACTACGGTTGGAAACTTCTGATATTCAAATAAGTATTTCTCCTTTAAGTTATATATGTAAGGTATTTGGTCCAACCAATAAAAATTTGACTACTACAGTAGGCAGATGATAAATATTCATTGGATATGTGACTAAATGTCTCTGTAATTTTGTTTTCCCACTTTTTAAAAAGGATTATATGGAATTCAATACTTAAATTGCTTATCATGGGATATATATCTAATATATTTTATTTTTTTTATTACCTAAAGAATAAAAATACTTCCAAAGTCACAAGACTTGCTGGAAAAGTGGACTGAAATCCAATTAATTTCATATTTAATATTTTGTAATGTATCCTAGGCAGGCACAGCAATTTTTACATTATGAAAAATGTGCTTTATTATAATTAATTCTGTGATGGTGATAGGAAGTGGATTACACACCTTGGCATGCATATACCCTAATTTGTATGTGAAAGAAAAAAAAATAAGAGGACAAAGATGATGAGGAAAACAAAGCAATTGGTCAAGTAATACAAAAAGATACACTATGATCTCAGAGGCCTTTCTTGTCTCCACATATACCCCTCCACTTTAATAATTGTTGCTTAAATATTTTGTTCTGCACCAAAAGAATCACTTATCAATCTTTATATGGTATAAACTTCATGAGATCATAGGTGTGACCTTCAGACAATGATTGGGTTGTAGGAGCACCCTAGGTGACTTGCTGCTAGGAAGTGGGACTTGGTCAAAAGAAGTAGGTCACAGCAGAGAAGGTTATATCTGCCTTCTCAACTCCTCTATTCCTTCCTACTCTCTGCTTTTTTTACACCGTGCAATGAGCAGCTATCCTTTTCTGTGTGCCTGTGCCTTTTCAAACTACCATGGAGCCAGATGATTGAACTGAAATGTGATCAAAAATAAATTTTCCTTTAAGTTGTCAGTGTCAGGTATAGTGTCTCAACAATGAGAAAGTGACTAAGATTTTGGTACCACAGAAGTGAGGTCATTGCTGTGATGCTCTCTGACCAAGTGGTTCAGAAATCTTTGTTAGTGGGAAAAATTTGGATAGGTGTGGAGATACTGGGGAAAAAAATGTCCTAGAATGTTGTAGGCTAAGGTTGATGGGAAATTTTGGTCAAAGTTCAAGAAGATCAGAATGCTGTTAGAAACGCACATGGTGAAGACCAGGCTAAGGAGGTTTCAGTTAGGAATAATCACACTGGGAACTGGACTCCAACTCATGTGTGTTATTCTCTGGCACAAATTTGTCTATATTATTTTCATTTTCTGAGACTTTGTATAAGATTGAGATAAAAGGCAATAAACTAATTGATCTACCAGAGGAAATTTCAAGGCAGCTCAACCTTAAGGTGGAAGCATGGTTACTGTTTGCTGCTTTCAGTAAATTATACCATAGGGAATAGCAGTAAATTGCCCATTTCAAAAGTTTTCAGTTTTGGCAGAAAGTGATGAAATGGCAATGATGAAAAAGAAGAAATCTTGTTTTCTGGAAGTATTATAAATCGAAAGAAGCCAAATACTTTACAAAAGATTAATAGGAAATATGCCTTCAGGGCCTGTAATGAATTAGTAAGGCTGTACCCTTTGAAGTTAAAACTTAGGAAAGTGCAAAACTTTGCTTTTGGAAGAGAGCCCCCAAGCACTGTGCTTAAAGAGGACCACATAGGAAATTTGAGATTCAGGTCACATTCCTCAGCCATCCAGACACTTGAAGATCCCTGAAGCCATGATACAAGAGACCCTAGCTTCTGATTAAGTTGGCAATAGAGAGTTTTGGGATCAGGAAAGCTTTCACCTAGATTTTATAAGAAGGCCTGGGGCCAGCCAGTGTGCCCTTGAGAAAGTAGTCCATGAAGTTGTGACAGTGAAGCCAAAGTGCCATGGAGACCTCAAGACGTTGGATGAAACAGAAGCATGGATTGTTACAAGGAGTATGCAAATCCAGCCTAAAAGAGAAGTCATGAAGTGTACAGCCACCAGCTATGCCACTTGGGCACAGCCACTCAAACCCTTTGTAGGTCCCATCTCATGGCTACAACTTGCCTTAGTCTGCAGACAAAAAGCAGCAGAATGTAGTATTTGCTCAGCTGGGTTTTGGTCTTGCTTTGATCTGATTTCCCTGCTCCTCCCTTTTGGAATGGGACTTTCTATCCTGTGTCATTGTATGTAGGCAGTATTCAACTTTCCTTTTGATTTTTACAGGGACTCCCAGGTAAGAGTTTGTCTTAAGTCTCAGAAGATGATTTGGACTTGGACTTTTCATAACCCTGGAACTATTAGAACTTTGGCAACTTCTAGAGACAGAATAAATAAAATTTGCATAAAGAGATGTACATAAGCCTTTAGAGCCTGGGGCACAATGTTATAGTTTATAAATACATGTCATGCTAAAAGCCTCATGAGTTTATAGATGGCACCTTTGGAAGGTGATGGAAATATAGGCATACTATAGCTGACTTGCTGTTAGGAGCTGACTTCCTGATTGGAAGAGATAGATCACTGTGGGCATGACCTAAAAGGTTACATAACCCTTTCTGGATCATTCCTTGAAGCTCTCTGCTTCCCGTATACCATGCCATGAGCAGCTCTTTTCTGCCATTATCATCCTGCTTTAGAACCAGTCAACATTGACCAAAATTAGAGAAAAATAAGTCATTTTTCTTTTAATTTGTGGTATTAGGTATTTTTTCATAGCAAACAGAAAACTAAGACACATGTGTTTATGAAAACTGACAAAAATATCCAAAACAATCATCTCCTAACTCAAACCCTGTGTACACATAGGTTCACTCAGATACCCACGTACAACTGATAGCCTCCCCTAGTTAAGGAGACATTAAAAATTTTATTTTTTATAAAGGGGGATAGGACAATATATATTAGTAGTACACTGGTATATCCTAAACACACTCCTAGGTTGGTAGCTGACAGGGTACTAACCTAATTTAACCATTTGTTTCCATAATACAAACAAATTATTTTATGTTGAAGTGAAGTGAATAATTACCACAATAATGGAAAAATAAAATAAAGAAAAAAGCAAAGAATTAAATTCCTATATGAATTGCTTTTGTTAATTTTGAAACTGATAAACTGATAATCTTTCTACTCTTAGTGAACTTCCTATTGTAAATTAAATTAAGAGAGACAGACAGAGAGAGAAAGAGAAATTATGAGTTAATATGTACACTAAGGAGGTCTTATTACTGTAGACAAGAAGAGTTTTCTCAATTTTCTTTTCACAATGAGATAGCAATTTTCTGTTTTTGTGTAATAGAATACTGTATACCTTGCAAGAAAGACAATAATGTAATTTTCTAATCACCTTGTTGCAAGGAATATGTGTTTACAATAGGCAACAAAAGCATGAAAAGAGTTTTCATGTATGACTATTGCTTTTCTTTTTCCTAATGAATATCTCAAAGGCTAAAATAAACAGACTAAAACTGCAACCTTTCACATAACTGTTGATAGAATTTTTATGGAAATTCTGTGAAAATTCTTTGTCACTTTTGTTTTGGTCGAGGTGTGTAAAAGTCCTCTGTAGTATGAGGGGTGGGGGTCTAAAAAAAGAAAACCTTTATAACATGCAAATGTCCTAGTTGCTTGGAGCTATAGATATCTCTGAGTCAAAATGGATGAATGCATGGTTGTATGAAATTAAACATAATGGGTTTTTTGTTTTGGTACCTGGGAATTGAACTCACGATCTCACACTTGCCAAGCAGGCACTTATGCCGCTGAGCTAAATCCCCAGACCAAACATGATGTTTTTGACACTAGTGATTAGAAATCTACTTTATAACTAGAAGAAAAGTTCAATAATCTGATTTTAATAATCTAATAACTCACTCTTCCAGTTTAGGTTACTGATTTCTAAGAAATTATATGTTGGAAAGAGTTCATGTAATGTCTTACCTGCTCAGCATTTTGTACTATGTATCTCCTAATATTGGTTTGTGGATATGTAATGACTTTCACCATTGGAGAATGGAGTTCCTATAAAAAAGATAAAAGATACTTATAATCATAACTAGTTAGCAACATTGGAGCTATCAATAATAATAATTAGGAACAATTTTTAGAGTGAAAGGAAACATTTATAGAAAGGTTAATGTACAATTTTATAATTTTGTTAATTTGATTCTTGAAAACATTTGAAAAAACATGTGATATGTTCTGAGCACTGTGCTTGTGATTTTCTATTATACTAATTTCATAGAAATTCACCATACTTTCTGATAAGAGTGTTTCATACTTAGTTTGGAAAGAATATGCTACATTTTTAAAATGGAGAATACTAAGGAAAAAGTGTGTGTGTGTATATGTATACGTGTGTATGCACACTTAAACATTTAAATCCTTAGTGTGTTGGAAAAGGAGGGCCATAAGTACATTAAAATGTATATAAAACATGAAAACTAAGTCACTTATAAAGTTTTAATGGAAAAATAGATATCGTTAGTAGATAAATAGTTCTTATACATCAATGAGAAAAATATTTACATTAATTAAAAATTAGCATATGGCATGCACAACTTTTAAAGAAGAAAAACATATGGTTAATAAACTTACAAAGTGTTCAACCAAATTAGAAATCAGAGCTAGTAAAAAAAATATTTACTGAAAAGTTGATATAATAATGCTCACAAATGTGCATAAGATGAAAAATTACGAGGTATAAACAGAAACACATAGCTGTTAAATAATGATCATGAGTAACTGACTTTTTTACTTATTTTTTATTATTATTTAAAGAGAGAGAAACAAAAAAACATGGAGAAAAAAGGGTAGAAATAATACAGAATTACAGAAAAGTAAACAGTAAGAAATCACTAGTTGATAAGTTACATATTGTCATCTTAGAAATAGTTGTTCAGGTTACAAAATTAAAGCATACAGAGTAACTAAAATTTATGTGAAATAGCTTATAATATTATTTAAGGTTAAATGAAAAAATGAAGATATAAAACTTCATATATAATATGAACTTGATTTTGTTTCTGAATGGAAGAAAACACAATAAAATATTTCTTATTATCTCAGTGAAGAAAGGAATTATGAGTGACTTATTATTGCTTCTTGATATTCTCTTATAGATCTAAATTTTCTGAAAATAAACATTTTATCAAAAATTAAATGTATAGGAAATCCAAATTAAAAAACTTTTCTTTTAAAAACAACATAGTTAATACAAATTTCTGATTAAATTTGAGTGTAATTAAATGTATTTTAACTGGACTTCGTTTCCTGAGGAAATCCTGCCTTGGTGATCTTACAAAGCTTCATTGGTAAGACAACAGTAATTTTAAATTCACTGTTATATGGTTTACCAATGTAAGCAACCTGTGATAATCTGTGAACTACTTGAAAATAGTTAATGGACCTAATTCACTTTTGTGTAATACTGGCATGAAGTTAGTATTCAGTAAATGTTTATATACTTCTAATTTGCCCAGATATAGTAGAGGCTAAATTGAAAATGGATAGGAAAATTTTCTCTGATAATTATTATACTCATTCTGTGTAATTTTACCTTTCCTTTGTGGTGCTCAAGGTCTAAAGACCAGCTTTTGTTCATTTGTTTCTGCACTGGCCAAGTTCACACCCTGGCACCTTATCTGGGAGACACTGCTTTCTTAAAAGAGAACATTTTCTCCTTCCTAACCTCTAAATTCTAAACACCCTATATTATCCTCCAACAAATCTTAGAATGTTTCAAGTATAGTTTTCCTAAAATTTACTTTTCAATACATGGAAACTAGCTAATTAAACATGTGTTCTTTGGCACACTATTTCATTACCATTGTAGTTACTTTTTGGACATGCTGCCTAAAATTGAGAAGACTCTAAAAGTGGAATTATTAAGCTATGAAGATCTTTGTGTGTCTTTTAAGTCATAAATCTATAAGAAGTGCTGTTAGTGACCTTAAAAATTATTGTCTCCAAATAAAAACATAAAATACTATCACTCACATACATAGTCATCGCCTCAATCCATGCAAGATTTTATTTCTCTTCAAATCAACGAAAAAATATTACAATTTACTAACAACTTCTTGGCTAAACTCAAGCTACACATTAAAGCAATTAGGTTGAGTAGAAATAAAACTGAAAATTCTGATTCATAGCACTTATTTCACATTCCTTTTGTAGACTCGGCCTCATTTTATATGTGAGCATTCTCTTTTTTGTTCCAAAGTCCTGACATTTCACAACTATGTAGTTACATGGCAGCCTAAATATTGTTCAAACATATAAGTAAGGCTTACATAAAAAGAAGAAAATCTAAAGTAAACCATAGTTTCTTTTACCTGGTCAGTATTTTGTGTTATATATAAGTTGTTTGGGACACAAGTTGATATTTTCAGAGTTGGAGAATGGAGTTCCTGTAGACAGAAAACAAGGTTCAAAAATTATTACTGAGCAATGTCCTTTGAAAGTATTAAGTTCCCACGATACGATTTCCTTTACTTTTTATAATACTATTAGGCATAAGAGTACTACATAAGACTTTCTTAAGTGACATACACCTTTCCAAAGAACATGTTTTTGGATTCCTTTGTCCCCTTGCAAGTAATCCAGTGATAAAATACTTTCTAGGACACTTCCATAGCAATATATCTTACTTGTACTGTTAGATTTTTCCTTTTTCCTTGAGAACTAACCTAACTACACCCCAATGTTATGACATGCCTATGATTAAGAAAATGAATGCAAGTTTTATGAAATAAAAACACTTACTGTAAAACTTCTCAGACCAATATAAGAAACTACTTTTGAAAACTTGACTAGAATAGTCACCCTTAGACTATCTTAAGCTGCATTTTAATTTACTACTTTTCTCATCTGATATTAGTTTAATTCCAAACAGTAGACTCCGATGTTTAAAAATTGATCCATAAAAGTGAAAGAATTAAATTTCTAATAATTACTCGATAAAACGGTCATTGTGTTGATTACTTTGGCATTGTTCACATCTTTTACCAGATCATCAAACCTGCAGTTTTCCTAGGTGCAGAGTTGATAGCATTACTCAGTCTCTTCATATTTTATTATAATTTACAGTTGATTCAAATTAATCTAAGAAATTTCCTTACAAAGATAAAAATATTTTATTTAGAAGAGAATTATTAAAATCAAAATCTGAGATTCATGAGTGAAACTTTGGCAGACTAATACAGGACCATAGCTAAAATATAAATTAAATGTTTTCTTAAAACAAGGTGTTGCATTTATTCTGTCAAATATTCTGCATGCTACTTATTTTGTTTTGTTTGATTTCCATCCGCCTGCTCCTCTGAGATCAATAACAATACTGTAGGTTCAGTATTCCTGGGAAATTTTAAATATGTCTATTTTCTGCTTGCAACCAAGGAGAATTTCCCAGATAGATGCAGACAATTAAAGATTGTAAAAAAAATAGGTACATGTTCTTCCATTTAGGAAAGTGGTCATAAATAGTATCATGAGTTTGTTCTGCAGATCCAAGAAGTACAGGTTCAGGGAGACAGTAAAGAAAAGAGTGCCCTTTGCATATGTAACAGATTGGTACATTCTTAAAATAAATCTTTACATTGGCAAAGTAAAAGCCTTCTGTTAACTATTCTCCCTCCACTCAAATCACTTAGAAATAACTGTCAGCTTTATAAAAATATATGTACAGGTACTGATATTTATTGATTTTATTATGCAAGTTAATATCTCTGTATTATATACTAAGTGTATGTCTTAGATATTTTAAAACAGTAGTGCTCCATTTTTGTTTGATAGCTTGTTTATTTACTTCAATACTAATCAAGGTTTAAATTATTTCCAGATTTTTGACTATGCTACAATGAACATCCTTGTGCAATGTTTCTTTAGAATTCCATAAAAGTAAGATTCCTAGATCATAGATTCAAACATTATTCATTTTAATAGACAATAACCAACTGAGTTCCCAAATGGTTGTGTCAATATGTTATGGTTTCTATCAGATGTCCCCCTCCAAGGCTTCCTGCACTCATAAGTATTTAGTCATTTTGGGGAAGTGACTGAATTATAAGGAATAATGGGATCATGTCTGCCTTGCCGTGAGGGAGCCTCCACCATATTCCTCTGCCATGCCACTCTACCATTCTACCTTGCATTGGAGCCAGACCAGGATGGACTGAAACCACTACAGACTGTTAGTTAAAATGAACCTTTCCTTCTTTGTAAGCTGTGGGTTTGGGGTATTGTGTTTCGGTGAAGAGAAAGTAACTAAGACATAATTATATATCCACCAGAAAATGTATTAAATTACTCACCACTGAATGTTACTTTAAATTGTTTGGCATGTTTAGGATGGAGCTAATATTAGTAACATTCTAAGAAGACGGTTTATATTCTTAACTGTACCTAGTAGGTGCCTATAAATAGTAGGTTTTTTTTTCTGTTTCCTTTGACCAATTCACATCTGATAGCACCAGCAAACAAAACATGACGAAACTTATTAGCCATATAGAGTAGTTTTTATGATAAAAGATTTTACTAAACTTTATAAACTTTCAGATATTAACACAAATAGTCACATGCACACACATTTGTGTGTGGGAAAACTAGCTTGGTTCTAAAATGAAGGAATTCCTTAACTTTACATTTGGGAAAATGGTATATTAACTCCAGAGATTGTTATATACTTGTTTCTAGTTATTCCTGAGCTTTTAATATTAGAATTTATCATCTAGACAAATCAGGTTTTCTCTCACACAATCCTAGGTATTATAGAATATATGAAGTAGCTTTAAAAATTAAAAAATTAAGACAGTGGCCTAGAGATAAAGATGCTTGACCAGTATAAATTTAAGTTTCAACATTATGGATTTAGGTAGGTCATAATGGTATAAAACTACTATTTTGTATAATTGATATGCACTAATAATAAACAAATGAAAATGAACAAAATCCTTATATAAAGGGCAAGAGTTCTCATTTAAAATAAGGGGAATGGATGATTTTCTGAACATGAGGTTTAGTGATTGTGGAAACTTGCTAAAAAAAGACCCCTACAATTCTACAGAATTAGATAATGTGGGCTAATGACCCAAATGAATAATATACTGATGATAGAAGGTACTTTCAGTGGCATTTGTTTTAGGCAAGATTGCAATTAAGTCATTCTGCAAAAAGACATTGTCTGTTTCATAGGTAATGACAAAATTGTTCAAGAATGAATAAAGAAGATACTTTAATTTTACAGGTACTCCAGGAAAAGATTTCAAACCTACCTTACAATAACCTATGTATTTACTTTTTACCACCATTATGTTTATGTAACATCTAAATCTTTCATGTTGAAATAAGTAAATTCAATGAAGAGCAACATGTTTTATTCTTGTGTCTTCTGTATCACAAACCCACATTCCTGAAAACCAAATAATTTGAAGCAGGGATCAAATACTTTGAGGCAGAGATTAGTTAGTGTGGCTATAATGACATGGTAGAGAGACTCCTGAGCTTGGAGTCAGAATTTGGGGATTTGCTTCTAGCTAGCGGTATGGTATTGGACAATTCATCATTTTTATGATCTTCACTTTCCTCATGCAAATAAATGAGAAGAGGATGTGAATATCTTTAAACTCCTTTCTATTTCTGACATTCAGTGAACATGGGAGAAAATTTCTATGTTATGTTTCTATAATGGCAAAACAATTTAAAGCCTTTAAGTTTTTAGTCTTTCTTTCCTTCAATATTGATGATGACCACAAAGTGACAACTAACAGCTATGTTACATGGATGGTCTTATTCAGTGATCATAACAACATCATAAGGCAGGTACCACTATAACCCCATTATTCTTGTGAATCATATTAGAAAAAATAGGTTAATTAGGTAAAAATCACACAGCTAATACTAATTTCTAACTTATGGAACTCTGAATAAGATCTCATGACTCCAGAACTCTAGAGTTTGCTTCATTATATTTTCTGTTTTTCAAGTTGTATAACCTAATTATATGGTTAAGTTAAACTATTCTTTATAATAGCTAGATATTTGTGGTTTTGTTATTTACTGTAAAGGAAATTTTTGGATGTCTCAAATAAGAAACTTGTCCACAAGTGACTGTGTGTGAGAGCAGCCTTGATTACATAAATTTAAGCTTGTATAAATTCACTAGGGTTTTTTGATAGAGTACATGATATATTTACAGAATATAGTCACAGGGCTCTCAGTTCAATAAAAAATTAATTTTTGTAGTAGTTATATAACATAAGCCATTCAATTTTCCTGGATGCCTATTTTTTTCTGATAATATATGCAGCATATAACTGAGTCACTTATCCCTCTGGCTCATACCTGCTAAATACATAAATGTTAACTTGTTGGAAATTTTATTTAGGTAAAGTTCTGTGAAAAGAGTTTTCTTACAATTATGTGAGTTTAGGATTGGTATAAAATTCCTCTCCTGCCTCAGGTAATGGTTTTCAATGCTGGGAAAGATGTAACTTCGACATTTATTTTATGCCAACTGTACCTAGTTACCAATTTTAAAGTCTGAGTGGGTTAAAATCAGTCTGATTTTTCAGATAAGTTAATGACATCACTTGAAATGATTACCCATAACTTATTACATCTTAAATCAGAACTGCAAAACTAATTACCCTAGAAAATTTACCATTAAAAATATAGCTTATTTCCAACTGTTTTTCAGATTTGAATAAGTTGAAATATGGATGGCTCATATTTTTTTAGTTACTTACCATACTGAGGGTGATTTTGAGCAAGCAAAGTGCCAGGGAGAAAGAAGGAAAATTAGAAGTCAGAGAGATAAAATTAACCTCAAGAGATAAGAAATACCTTTAAAAAGCTAAAGCTGATATATTCTGAATTCCAGGATTTTTTCAAGGCAAGATCTTGAAAATCAGAATGGAAATATTTTTGTCCATATATATATATATATATATATATATATATATATTCTAGAATGCAAAAAGTACAGCATGGATACTTATAAAATTATTTAATGATATAAAATATGAATCTTGTGAACTGAAAAACACTTAGTTTCTAAATAAGGTCAATGGAGAAAACTGATGTAGTACAAATAAGAGAGCTCATTTCTAGACTCAGCACATTCATTAACTAGCTCTGCTATCTAGGCAAGTTGTTTTGTACTGTTTTAGACTTTGTTTCTTTATTTGTATAATACATATATAACACCTAATATAGGTCACTTTTATTTGTACCCTGTGCAATTTGTAAAATGCACATGATGATGCTTTTATGCTTAATTTTTGAATTTCTACAGAATAAACATATTAAAAAGTTTCTTGAAGAACAAAAATATTAATTAAAGGCATTTTTGCTGATTGGTTGTATATACATGTTGAAGTTATTAACTGGAACTTTGTAATGTAATGGTATAGAGAGATATAAAGAATAAATAAAATAGAATGTCTACTCTCACCAAGATTACAATCAAGTAGTAGATAAAAACTATTACAAGTAAGAGTTAAATAAACTATATAAAAGCCATTAAAAAGTTTAGTATGGGAACATAGACACAATAGTAACCTGGGAAAATCAGAGATTTTAGTAGAATGTTACATTTGAAAAAGACATTGATAAATTGACATAATTTCAGCATTTATAGTTTGATGAGGTGGGGCATAAGGACAGTTCAGATTAGAAGTTAATGGGTGTACCTGGTGTGGTGGCACACACCTATAATCCCAGAAATCAGGAGTCTGAGGCATGAGGATTGCTGCTAAGTTTGAAGCCAGCCTGAGCTACATGGTGAAACTCTGTCTCAAAAAAAAAAAAAAGCAATGAGAGTTGTGAAAAGTTTAGGGCTATATTTAAAGAACAATAATTCATATTTTGCTTGACATATAGGACAACAGATGGAGTGGTTTAGAAAAATAGGGCCCAAAGGAGTCAGATCATGGAGGCCTGAATGTCAGACTAAGGAATTTGTAGATATTGAGTGTCATTGAATTTGGGGGGAAGGAGCAAAGCAGTGATATGAGACGTTTGCAGGAAATTTAGGCAAGTTTTTTAGTTTATTTATTTATCTATGTATTTCTTTGAGGTAGGCTCCCACTGTGTAGTGCATTGTAGACCTAAAACTTGCCATTTTTTGCTTCAGCCTCTCAAGTGCTGAAATAGGGTTGTGCCACTATGACTGATTATTAAGCAAAGTTTCTAGAGAATAATGTTTAGTTAAAATTAAGTTTGCAAATACCTTTAATTTTTGTTGGAATTTGGGTTCTGAAAGTGAAGTTTGCATTAAGCAGATAACTGAGTAAATATTATGCTAGATATAAAAATCTTTCCACACAATTTCTAATTGTGTTTTGCTGTATAGATGAGCACTACACAGTAGTATTAGCTTTTATGAGGCAATCTCCAGACAAGTACATTGTATGTTAAGCCACTGAAGGGAATCTGAATGAAATTTTCAAAAATGAAAGCACATCACCTAGACAGAATATCAGCACAAGGGGAGGTAGAGGGACTACATCTATAAGCAAATTAGCAGCTTTGAGATAATTTGCTTAAAAGAAGTATTGTAGCAAGAACCTTGGGAAATGATGTGAAATTTGATTAGAGTAGGTATCTTTTTAACAATATTTGCCATAATACATAATGATGCATATTTGTCAATGGAGAAAAAAGGACAAAACAAATATACACAAGTTAAGTCTAAATGTTTAATGGGGTCTAAGAATTAGAATAGAAAATAATCTCATTTATTATAAATATATTTCTTGTGTTGATTTTATGTGTGGTTCACTTTTTTTTATCAGTATCAGGGATTAAACTCACGACCCTGTACTTGCAAAGCAGGTGCTTATGCTGCTGAGCTAAATCCCCAGCCATTTTGTTCACTTTTTAAAAAAGAATCTATGTATTCCGTGTTGAATTCAAAGAGATTTTATAGAAGAGTTAAAGACAGAAATAGACCCACTTAATTCATATAACTTTATTAAAGCCACTGATGGCAGGCACAGTCAGGCATTTTTGGAGGTCAGAAAAGGAGAAAAAATGTGAAAGGGAAAAGGGAAGAGAGAAAACTTACATACAACTTTTAAGTTCCATTCTATTTTTTAAAATGTTGAAACTAAGTCAAATCAAAATAAATCTTTTGGAAATCAACTTTCAGCTGTAAAGAATAGTGGGGAAGAAAGACCAAAGAAGTATTACATTACTGAATACTCTAGGCATCTATGTCTTCTTGTGGTAAATAATGCATTAATTATAAAGGGGTACTTTATCTACGATGGACATGAGAGTAAAATACTACACTGAGGAAAGGGGAAGAAGAGTTAAGCCTGACAAAACTCTGGAAATGGTTTTCCAGACCTGTTCTAAGTGATGGGTGAGATTTGTATAGTAATATGAGATAAGAGTAGACATCACCAGACCCTGAGTAAAATTTACAAAGGTTAGAGTGGAAGGGAAGCAAAATCCTCAGTCTGTTCCAGAAAAAGTAGTCTAGTGTATCTGAAACAAAAAGTGATAAGAGGTGGGTAATGAGACAGACTGTAGAAGTAGTATCAGCTTGTCCTAAGAGATCCTGCAACATCATCAAGTTCGGGCATTTGAACTCACAGTTGGAATCTGCTTCTGAATTTTATTTTTTGAGACAGTGTTTCACTAAGTAGTTCAGGCTGGGTTTGAGCTCACTACGTAGCCCAGGCTGGCTTTGAACTTGAAGCAATCCTCCTATCATAGCCTCTGGAGTGCTGGGATTATAGGCCTGAACCTGTCTCTTGATTCTACATTATTAATTAAATGTCATTTTAGTTTTAAAATAATGTATTACACAGAAAGGTACAAGATAATTTTATTTATTTATAATATTTCTATCAGTGGTCTTCCAAATGCTTTGGATTCTTCAAATAACTGAAAATTTATGAATATTGTTTTATAGCATTTTATATTTTGGTGTAGAATCAGTTAAATTTATGAAAAAAATACAAAATAATTGTCAATAACAAGAATCCCTTCTTATTGGTCAATCATATAATATTTTAAATGCCATGTTCAATTACACTATTTATTTATGTTCATCTGCATTATTTGTTTATATCTTAACATATTCTGAGGGACTTTATACATTCATATATGGAACACATATAAATATTTACCATGAAATCTAATAAACAATCATATATCAGAGATTTTACTGGGTCTAAACTCCATTTGTAACATATTCTGGCAGGATGAATTTGAGCAAATTATATAACATTTCTGTGTCTCAGTTATCTTACCGCAAAAGTAGTAATGATAATAAACGTTATTTTCTAAAAATGAAATGTAAAGAATGTAAAAGATACTTTAGAGAGGGTGTAAAACTCAAATCATGTACTCCTCCATCCTCAAGAAAGTGGGCGTTGTAGCACATGCTTTTAGTCTCAGGTACTCAGGAGGCTGAGGCAAGAGGATTGCGTTCAGCAGTTCAAGATAAGAATGGGGAACATGCCCAAAAATAAGACATTCTGATTAAGAGGAACTACTTTTCATTTTTTGTCTCTTCCCAGCCATCTTCTGTGAATAACTGGGCTTCTGGCAAAAATTATTTAGATGGAAGAATATATACATGAAATATGCATAAATCCTTCATTCAGTTCTATTAAAATGTGAGTTTAACTCTTCTACTGAATTACTCTCACTTATATTTCAAGAAGTTATGGCTTCCTTTATGCCCATTGTTGCTGATCATATAACAACAAATATGTGCAACTACAGATTTTTAAAAGTAAATTATATATGGCTTGAATGTATAGTGCCACATTGCTCAGTAGTACAGTCTACAATGTTGGCAGTGTTCTATGCTACTATCAAATACAGTAGTCACCAGTTACACATTTTTGTTGAGTACTCTAAATGAGGCAAGTGTCACTGGGAAGCTAAATTTGATTTTAACTAATTTATAAATAGCCACATGTGGCCAGCATCTATCATATTGAGTATGAATCCCTAGTGGGAGACATTAGGTGAGAGGTAGACTTGTGAACATATTTTATGTTTGATATCATTTTACATTTAAATAATAAAAATCCAATTTTAAATTTCATCTTAATTAAGATTAAAGTTCAAAGATGCTAGGAACAAGAGAACTTCCAAATTAGTCTTTCTAAATGATATTTACATCAGTAAATATTATAAATACATTCTTGCTGTTCCAATATTTTGACCATATATCATGCACCTTGAAAAATTGTTTTAATGTTTTTCCTACTTATTTTCCTAGCTGGTGGCCCCAATAAGCATTTTAAGCATGTAAGTTTACCTTATCATTCTAGTGTCAAAGTAACTCTTACTTTACAGAGTGTTCATTTAGTTTATCATGTTGTTTGTCTAACAAGGGGATTTTGTTGGATATATTATTAAAGTTCAGATATAAAAAATAAAAGGAACAAAATTATTAAATATTAAATCCTTGTTAAACATTGCACTATTGGATACTTTCACATGTTAGCTCTTTCAATACTCACTACAATCCTGATGAAAGGTATTATTTTCTTTGCTTTACAAATCAGAAAACTGAATTCCTAAGAGATTAAGGATTTATTCAAGATAATACATTATACAAGGTAATACATAACACTTACTGTATGTCAGGCACACTGCTATATATTCATCACCATACATAATCATATTCAACTGCAACAATAATCCTCTGAGTTATACGTTATTATTGTCCCATTTTACAACTGAGGCAAATGGTGCATACAACTAACAAATATTTGAATTGAAATTAAACACAAGAATTTTAAAATCTACACCTACATTCCTAGGCACTACTTCTAGAATTTTGTGATTCTGTCCAAGTTCACCTGATCATTATGTATTTATTATTTGCACCATTTCCTGAGATATTTCATGTAAATTTCACTTAAAACCCATTTTACAGGAATTTTTTCTTTGACTGTTCTTTAGACTAAAAAATCTGAACCTCATCAAGTGCTATATATTCACTCTCATTTTCTCATTGATAGCTTTGCTCAAAGAGCTTAATACTTTAGTTCAATAGATCCAGGAAAAACTCTTGGAAATAAGAATTAGAAAATAGAAATCATTATATAAAAAGGACAGGATTTTGTTTTCTAAAGTTTGCAGAAGTGAACATGGCACCCTTTCATGTTGTGCAATTTGAAAATTGAATCCTTGCTTAAAGACTAATATATCACAATATTCTAAGAAGGAAAGCCATGGGGGCCTGTAGATGTTCTTATCAGGCTTGATAGATATACAATTTTGGAAACAAATAATACTGGCTTAGAAACAATGTAGTCCAACAGATTGCAAAGAGGTGAGATATTTTAAAACTACCTGACATTTGTGCTGACAGAATTAACCATTTGAATGGATAGTAACATAGTTAAATCCATGCATTAAGTTACTGCTGAAATATTACTCTGAACTTTATACAACAATATCCTGTAAAGTATAATCATCTCTCTGTTGATGAAACAAACTTCATTCATTTAGTATAAAGTTTTGTTACTCTATTATCATGTATAGAAAGCAAGTGGCTGTATCAAAATTAAAAAAAAAAAAAGAAAAAGGTCTTGGGGTATAGTTCAACAATAGACTCGGTGGGTTCTATTCCCAGTAAAATAAAAAAAGTAAACAACAAAAAACAATATAAAGTACTAATGATAGGACTACTTCCCTTCATTCGTTTTTGTCAACTGAAATCTGTTATTTGAGCGACTCATTCCTGGGTCATGTTTCTTCTTTTTTTGAAGAAAACTAGTAGATACAGAAGAAATAAAATATGCAGGTGTATCGCAGTGCAGGCTTTTGCTTTAAATGGTTTAAGTATTTATCAGAATAGCTCCTGGTGTGAAAAGATTTGAATGAAGTATATTTGCTTAGAAAGTTTAACTTTTAAAAGGAGTTTAAGATAACAATAAATCTCTATTTTTACCATGAATCATCAAACAAAGAAATTTGGACAAAGACAAATAAAATTTCCCGTCTTCCTGTTCCTCTTGCTGTTATCTCTACACAATGTCACCCCACAATGACAATTTATGAGTGCCCTTCACTGAAAACAGGTCCAGATCTACTTTAAACAAAAGGCAATTGCCACGGGCATCTTTGTCAGCAATTTGTTGCACTCAAAATTTCTACAGCTTCATTTAATTGTAAGTACAAAAGGAGTAACCAAACCTGAAAACAAGAGTTGGTTTATTCTGACGTTATTCTTTTTTTCAGGCCACGTACTTCCCTGAACGTATTTACTTTAGGGACTACACCCTTGGTCAACAATTTATCAAAGCAACATTCTACCTCCCACAGAACAGGAAAATTTTCTGGAACAGAAATCGTAACAAAGTTGGGGAGCAATTGTAATTTTGAGAAGCAAAGACAAAGGGAAAAATCATGTAAAAGAAGGTAAACCCAAATTGAGTAATTAGGGATAGCAGCTATCTTTTTTAAGTGCACATTTCCCATAGGCTGTTGCCTAGAGTTAGATTCAATTATAAGTTTCAAATTCAAAAGTGGGACAATCTTTGTAATACTCACATTATATTGGTGACCACAATACAAAATAATCTTTTAAAATGAAATGTAGTTAGGCATACTAGATAGCTATAGACCATGTTTATTTTCAAAGTATACTTTCCCTGCACAAACAAATGGTATTTCCCCAGAAAAATCAGTGTTTTCCTTAAAATATAGCATGTGTTAAGTGAGTGACTCAGATTAAAAATGTGTTCATCCATTTTTTCTCAAAAACAGAGTTCCTTTCTGAAAATATCTTGAACTTCATGAAAATTAGCAGGAGGAAAGATGTTAGTTCAATAACTAATTGCTATAAATCCTGTTCATTTAAGGCAGTATTTCATTTTAAATTAATGATCGTTGGTTAATATTTAAGTTCTAAAGTTGAGCTCTAAGTTTTTGTTTTTGTCTTCTTTTCTTTTAATTAGATTCTAAAAATCCATTTACTTATAATACTCTATTCAGTTCTAAAAATGCATCAATGTCCTTACTTGTATAGTTAAAGATAGTAATTTTATTTTTATCATGAATTCAAGTAACTTATTTTTTATACATCACCATTTTACCAGTTATATCATAAAACAAAGTGTTTAGCATCCAAATATTAAGTTACACAGCTCAAAGGCGTATAAAATATTAGCTGTCTGCTCAATTCATTAACATATATTCACTTCTTTTTTTTTTTTTTTTTTTTTGCAAGAGTTTGGGAAGAGAAGGAAAAACAAAATCACGTCTCAAACAAAAGATAAGATAGTAAATAATTTCTGGTAAGTAAGGAAAAGAATTAAAACATTTTTCAGAAATTTTATAATTAACAATTGTTTTAGCTACAATAATAAAGCATCTATATTTTAAAAAAATATTTACTAAATGAAAGAATATATTCTACATTTTCTACACAGACAAATGCAACAGTTTGCTAAAAATATTGAATTTTACCCCCTCCCAGTCTGTTTTCAGGCCCTCCCTATTTACTGGTTTCTATGTTTTTTTTTTAACAAATATCTTACTTATCACACAAAATAATAACAATTTAAAAATATATCTGATCAATTATAGACATGAAACAAAGCAACATTATGTATTCAGAGAAATTTAAATGTGTTTTTATCTGTAAACTATTTTAGTGTACAGATTATAATAGGGGAAAATATTGTCTAATATACTAGAAATAGAAAATAATAAAATTCTGCATTTGGTTAAAATCTAAATGTACTACTTTAGTTAAAATTAAGATTCAGGAAAGAAAACAGATTGATCTCACTTTCAGTTTCTCAAAGGGAATATATTTTACTACTGGCACATATATTTTGAAATCTCATGAGTTCTTTGAAAGTTATCTAAACACTAAAATGTTAAAAGCAAAGTAAAAGTTTAATTGATTTCACTGTGAGCAAGAATTGAATGTAATACTCATTTCCCTTGCTGCACCAGTCATACATTCTGGCACCAGAATAACTGCTACATACAAACTCATTTAAAGCATAGCATATTAAAGACATAGTTTATTAAAACCTACAACTAACAAAAAAGTTTTGGAGTAACATGTGTTGTTTATTCCTGCTTGTCCTGGTATATAACAAACCTGCCTACATATCTTTTCCATTTGGTTGCTGTGCAGGTAATTTCAGATCAAATCTAGGTACACTTTATATAATACCACAATGCCATCCTAAAAATAAACAGGAAGAAAGGAAATAACACAAAACAGATGAGTTTTCTTGTCAGATTCTTTATGTCAGCTATCTAAAAGTTTTCCTGCCATTTTCTCTTATCATAAAATCCAACAAAATTTAAATTGTGTAGTTAGGTTTTTTCTTGTACCAACAAGGGAATGATGGAAGTAAGTCTTTTTGTTTTGTTTTATTTTTGTTTTACCATATAGCATTGATCCCATCTTCTTCATCTCTACCTACATCTTACTTTTCTTTAATTTTCAATCATAAATAACTTCAAGTTTTAAAATGACATTGAATCCAATCTCTTGTTCCAGTTTTTGTGGTCAAACTTTCTGTTCCTAAAGTTTTTACATACATTTTTATGGGGGCCTATGTTTCAGGATGGAAATACTTTTGTGTGGGGATCACTCTGGAAAATATTAGGTAAAAAAGGAACATACTGTAAAAAGCTCAACGGGCTTGGGCCTCGTACCATTAAAAGAGAAAGTTGAACCAAGGAACAAACAATAAAGCAAGGCCTCAAAATCTTTTCTGTACTCAGTGTCTATAATTTTCCAGTTTTCAGCTTTTAAATGCATATATATTTTCTTTCACTAACAAATTTACATGAAAAGATGCTAATGGAATAAAGTAACTCTGACAAATAGGATATGAAACAAAGATCAAACCCACTTTGTTTTGCATTAGCAACACCCTGCTGAGTATTTGAATGTCCATTTGCATTATTGTTAACACTAGTAGGAACTAGTATTTTCAGACTTTATATTTGTTTTCCCCTTGATCTCAGTACAGAGGGAGTTTTTCTCAACAAGCAAATTACTGAGACTTAATCTTAGATCTTTTTTTTTGGTACTTTTCCCTGAAATCATACTAAGTGTTCAATGTAACAGCAAAATTGCAGCATTCGGGGTTTAGCGATATCTATTTGAAAAATTCTTTAAATGTAGTTATTTTAGAAATTTTTCATATTCGACTTAAATTTTAAAATTTTGGAAAAGTAATTCATACTATTTTAAACTGGTATAATAATTAAACATAGGATAACATACCAGTGACTGCTTTGTGAGAGCATCACAATACAAATTATATCTTGAAAACACTATTTCAGATTGGACAGAAGCTTTCACAAGGCTTAATACATTCACATTTTCTGTAAAGGACATCAGAATGAAACAAAGGTATAAAACTTCTGAATTTATACAGACTTGCAATGTCATTTTTCATTTATTGCCAAGAGTATTAACAAACTCTTGGAAACGAATTCATGTCACTTTCATAGGTATCTTAGAGTTCCATCTTTTGTAGCTTTCATATAACAATTACTTACATCTTCCTTTATACAATCTTGTTTCCACTATTTTGGTATCCTTATATCAATATTTCATAAAAAATTCATCTAGTCTGTGCAATCAATGTGTCTTGTCAAGAAGTGAGGCACATATAACAATTCAGGGTGACATTTGCACCAGCCTGTTATTCTGAAGCACTTCATACTATTAGCTGGAAACAAATAATTATCAGTCCAACATATCATTATCCCTGAATCACTGTAATTGGTATTAAAAAAATACCTTTCTGTATCCTATATGCACTGAGTTCATAAGAATCCTAAAGAAACTATTGTATGCAAGTTAATGTTTGTTTTTCATTAGAGGCAAAAAATACATTGCTTAGATCAGATCTTCCACTTAAATTCAACAGAAAAATGAGCTCTCTTATCCTCTGATTAGATTACAAAAATCATTGGAACTGTTAAACAAACAGCCACAAGCACTAGTAAATGAGAAACAGCCAAGAATTGGAACTTGGGAGATTGTCCAATGCACACATAATTGCAATCCATCAAGAGATCCCCTGTAAAGTAAGTAAAAGCAGAAAGAAAGAGGAAATATGAGGTTCAAGGTTTCCTTTCTCTATTATTCTGGTATAGCTATATTCGTTGTACCTGGGAATGGTTGCTCCAAGCCAAGTTTTGGTAGGAAGAGGCAGTTTTGATGGGGGAGAGCACTTCCTGTGAGCTGATGGGGTCCAAGGCTTGCACTACCTTGTTCATGGGCCCACTGTAGGTCCTCACGCGTTCATAGACTACATTTTTTTCTAGAGGCTGTTCGGCTTGGCTTGACTGATGGTGGCAATGGTAATGCTGGGGCTGGTACTGTAACACCTCAGAGGCCTGTTGGTTTCCACAGCTGCTGCTGGTTTCGTTCAAATAGCTTGAGCTCATCATCTTGTCAGTCTTTCCCTAAGGAATAAAAACAAAAAGACAATGAAAAAAAAGTGCAGGCTCATATACAGAAGTCCTTTATCAACCAGCTCTTCTTGTGGTGTTTGAGAGAAACTGAGTTACCTGGGCAAGAGCAGGAGCAGGTCTGGCAGCTGCAGAGGAGGTAGCAAAGTATTTGAGTTTAAATGAAAAGTGGAACCACCCTGTGAAATTGCTCCAGGAAATAGAACTGACACGCCCCTGAAGGGTGGATTCGCCTGGCAGGTTTGTGTGCCAAGAGAGGCCCTGCCTTGCCAGAAAACAGGTATGAAGTTTCTCAGTAGGCAAAGGAGTCTAGATAAAGCGAAAATGCAGACTTTTGGGACTGAAGCCAGATTTTCGAAGCCAATGAGATCAGAAATTTGAAGGCAAAGACATACTAAAGGCCAAGTTTGCTAGAGAAAAAAAAAATTCATAAAAATCACATGAAAGTGCCTTAGATTCCTACATTTAGCCAAGGTGGCTAAAAGTTTAAGCACTGTTGCTTCAGAATCTCAGAACAAATTAAGAGATATTTGCCTAGGGACATACCAATTTTCAGACATAAAAGCTGCATTCTTTACAATACCAAGTTACAGATAAAGATTTCTGTGAGGTTTTCTTTTAGCAACTCTTTTCTAACATACCTTGAAAGATATTTGCCCAAATGATTGGATTTTTTTGTCCAGAAACGGAGGTTAAGATGTGGTCAGAATGGGCTAGGAAAACCTAGCCCTTCCACAAATGTTTTGCATTTTGGCACTTATGTCTATTGCTTAGCAGTTTTACAAGGAAATTTGAATTCATTTGTACTCTAGGAAACACTGAATTTGATTGTTTACTATCTAGTTACTAAGGCAGATGTTTCAAGAGGTGCTTTACCTGACATGATGAGATTTTGATACGTTCAACATCTATTTATTACCACTTGAAATTTTAATTTGGAATGTCCATTTAATCACTAGATTTTGTCTTGCAAGGGACTTCAGTACCACTGAACTCCAGAATATTCACTTAAGGGTGCCTTCAGAAAGGGGTATCTTCCTGTGTGTATATGTATGATAGGGCCCAATATACTACACACTATTCTGGAGAGCAAGAGAATGTCATCCAGTTAACTAGTCATCTATTTTTTTTCCTGATGAATGAAAGAATGATTTCTGTTCATGAAGATTTAAATGAATTATCTCACTATTGCAACAACCTCATAAGGATGTTTAAGTGAGAAAATGAGTCACAGATATGGAAAAGTAAAAAAAAAAAATGCCCAATATAAAATAACTAGTAAATGATGGATCTCAAATTTGAGCATAATTGAATTCAATTTAGAGTCTAAAATCTTACATATTGTATTACTAGTAATTGTTATGCATCTGACTAACAAATCTAGGTAGAAAAGTAAAAATGAAACAATTCAAAAATGCCATCTTGTATGTAATTTTAAAAGGAATCTTTGAATTATTATGGCAGAAGGGAATGTAAAATGCTCAAAATCAACTTAAAAGTTTTTAAATCACTGACTATATATTTTCATTTATTTAAAAAAATTTTATTTAAAGGATAAAAGAAAAAACCAAAACAGTAAAAGAGTATAAGTAATACAAAATTACAAAAAATGGTAAGAAATCACTAGTTAATAGATTACATATTGTCATCTTAGAAATAGTTGTTCAAGTTATAGGATTAATGCATACAAAGTAGACATTCAAACAGTGAGACTGCAAACAGTTGTGTTCAATGATCCAACAAAAACTCAGTAATATGGTTATCTATCATAACACACCTAACCACACTTACAGTTGTATCCTTTAGAGCACTTTTTTTTCCTCTTTTTTACAACAAAGTTTACACATTTTGGGTTTTATTACGCCCATAGTTCCTATTACTTTTTTTTTGAGGAGAATAAAACCAAATATGACAAAACAAAGCAGTCAGTCAAAACAAAGGATAGACATAGCACATGTTGTAAAAACAGAATACAAGGTTATCAACAATGGTTACCATAATGCCTCTTACATCCTTAAAAAGAATTGCCTACATCATTAGGTATAATAAAATTGAACAAAACAGTATAGAACAAGACCAATAAAACCTAAACCTTGGAAAATTTGCAGGACTTCAAAAGAGGATAATAAGTCAAACCAGAATGGACATCATAGTGAATCTTATTGCCTTCAAAGTAGTTGCCTGTATCCTCAAACTTGATACTATCATACAGAATGGAACAGAGTCTAATCTGTCAAAACAAGATAGTGGTTGTAATACAGGGCTTCAAATCAAGTTAATAGGAAATCAAAAAGGTTGCTATAATATATACTGCTATTTTTTTAATTTTTTCCCTTAATTAAAAATAAATAATTTTTTTTAATAAATAAGGGAGAGATTGAGATAAAAAAGGACATAACAACATAACAATACAGGTCAAAGTATGACATTTTCAGCAACCTAGTGCTTCACCACCAAATAACCCAACTTAATATTAGTTACCATAGTGTTTTTTCTTGAACTATTTGAATATAAATTCTTATACAACAGCATCAAACATATCAAGACAGCGTGAAACCATTCAAGTGGATGGAAGTATTACAGGGTATTTAGAACCAGCTAATGGAAAACGAACAATGGTTTCTACATTATCTCTTTGCCTATAACAATTTTTGTTTTTACTATCACATATAATAAAATCCAGTAAGATACAACATGATAAAACCAATGTAGTCAGAAGAACAACAATTTGGTGGGACTTCAAAACAAGATATTATTAAATCAGTACTAGCTATTATGATGTCTTGTTTTCTTTAAAATAGCTGTTGATTTCATCACAGGCAATAATATCAAGCAGCCCAGAATAAAGCCATTATAATTAATGAGTGAAAACTTTATAAGGCTTCAAAGCCACATAATGGGCAATCATGATTACCACATATTTTTATATATTTGAATCATTTTTTACACTAGGGAAACTATTCGATATTCATGCTTGTGAGTTTGATTTATTTCACTTATGAGTATGGTCTCAAGCTGCACCAATTTATTTATAAATATCTCAATGTGATCCTTCTTTATAGCCAAGTAGTACTCGATTGTATAAAAATACCACAACTTTTTTTATCCATTCCTCAGTTGATGGATACTTGAGTTGTTTCCAAGATCTGATGATCACAAATTGTGCTGCTATAAACATAGGTGCACATATATCACAATGATACGATGCTTTCAGTTCTTCTGGAAATATGCCTAGAAGTAGAATAGCTTGAACAAATGGGTATATTTATTTTTGTGTGCTATGTGCAGAGCTTTGAAATCTAATGTTTGTTCATTCTGATGCTGTTTCACAGGAATCAATGAAAATTTAATTAGAAATATGTGATCTACCAAACAACCCAGTAAAATATCAGATCACTAATTCACTAATATAATTAACATCATTTTGGATAAACTTTATGTGTGAACAGGGAATGGATTTTAAATGGTTTCATCTACTAACCTATGGTTGTTAAAGTTTAATTTAAAACACACACACACACACACACACACACACACACACACACACAGTGCAGTTAGTATCTGCTGCCAGCAAAGATGTGATCTAGCTAATAAAGTGTGAAAATTTGGCGAAGAACAAAATCTTGGCCATAAAATGGTTATGATAACTTTTTTTTCACCTTTCTTGGATACATGTTAATTTGAGGCAACCACCTTAACACAATTGGGCCAAAATTGATTTATAAAATTGATACCTGCCTCCAAACCTTGAGGCTCTTTCTTCACTGCTGCTCACCCTGAGTATGGAGAGAAAGCTTGAGATTCATGGATAAAGAAATGTTATGCAATACTAACTATCAAACAAGCTACATCTAACTACAAAGCAGATGTTGCTTCCCTTGTTCATATCAGAGAGGCTTATCAGTCATTCTCAAGAACATTTCTACTCCTCTGAGAATACACTGTGCTTTCATCACCTGTATCTCCAAATGTTTTAGTTTTCCTTTATAAAAATGATCCTAGTACTAATTTATTTTGTTAAAAAATAAATATGTATGTATTTATCTGCTTAATAGCAACATTTAACCTGTTTTACATCTGAAATGCAAAGGCTTATACTCTATTCTTCAAGCTTTATGATTAGGATTTACTAACATTGGTAAATAAAGTAGTACAAATTAATTTCTTATGAGCTCTAGACTGGCTCAAGGAATCATAAATTTTGTTTGTTTGTTTGTTTCATTGAGGATTATAGATATTTTGTGTAATACTAAAACCACTCACTTATAATGATTGGTTTGGGGGAGAGAGTGGATATCTTCTTAGAAGTTAATTCAGTTCTAACAGATAAAAAAGTATTTATTGTTTCTAATTATTTAAAAAAAACTCATTTTTTCAGTACTGAGAAGTTAATCCAGAACCTTCACACTGAAAACTCACCCATTCCTTTATATTTTATATTTTTCTCTGAAGAAACAGGGTCTCAATAATTTTACACTCTGCTCAATCTGGGCTTGAATTATGACCCTTCTGCCTTAGCTCTCCAAATGCTGGGATTACAGGTGTGTTCCAAGTAATTGATTCTTTAAAAATTCAAATAAGTCAAAACAAATAAAATGGAAAATGAAACTTCCCATATTAATGATCATAAAGGGTAGAATAAAGCAAAGAATGTTTGCTGCACATATTAATGATAATAAAAACAATGATTTCTATTTTGTTTTAGCTGTTTTCAAAGTCATCTAAAAATGTCCTGATTTACCCTACTGAGAAAAGTATAAAAACAGAATCAGTTTTTCCTATTTTTATAACATAGAACACTTATATAACAAGATAATGTGTTTTATTTCCTCCTGTCCATCAGATAATCAATTACTACAGTGGTCATTAGACGGATGTCCTTTAATTTGATTCACTTCTTGGATAATTTACCTGAAGATCCTACAGATTGGGGGCTCAGTCTCTTAAAATAAGCCACAATTTCAGATGTAATCACAAGTCCCAGATTGGTGTCCTACCTCTGCTTCTCTTTGCTGATCTCTTATAAATCAGACTTTTCTCATGTTCAATTAATTTTCTAGATCTGCTCACAGAAATGAAGGGGACACTTACATTTACTAGTTTGTTAAATGATATTGCAAAGGATAATAATGAATACCAGATGGAAAAGATGAATATGGACCCACATGTGAGAAGGGTTGTGGTGCCTCTCAGTCTTCCCTGTAGGTATACCATCTTACAGGAACCTCCATGTGTTCCAACTACCCAAAACTCTCAGCACCTAGTTCTTTTGGATGTTTATGGAGCTCTATTATGTAGGCAATTTTGATTGCATCTTGGGCCATTGGTGATCAATCTAAACTTTACCCCTCTTTTCTCGAGGTTACAAGTGGTGCTGAATTATGCTTTTGTCTTTTCAGTAATCAGGTGTCATTCTAAACCTACTTAAGAGCTGCCAGATATCCAGTTATTAACACACAAAAAGAAATTGTTTTGTAAGTTGAATGCCAGGAAAACGAAAGAAAGAGGAAGTATATGTTTAAATATATTTAACAATACTGCAGCTATCTAATACAAATTTTATTAGGAAGAAATCTGTAATTACCTGCTAATTGTAATACACTATCCGAGTGTAATATGTTAAGATATTATATCTGCATTTAGTGCAGTATAATTTTTGTTAAGCAATAGGTTTTGAAAAGCAAACTGATTATCCTAAGAATCTTTGGTCCTGAACTTTTTAAAAAATTTAGTCATCTGAAACCATTAGTTAAAACACAGCAGTAATTCATTTACCAAAATTGATATACAAAACTTAGAATATTAAAAAACCAAAAGTAATTATAAATTTACCACAAAATGTATTTCATCAGCATGAGCAGTTTTTATGTGTATAACCAATTCTATATACCACCTATTGTTTTATGAGGCTGATGCTCAAATCTGTCTGTAACACAGGCTTATAGCTTGCAGTAATGATATAATGTCAAGTGTTGAAGTGAAGATAGCTGAAGCTTTGTTCCTCTGAATTATGTGTGATCAAGAAAATAATATTCATACTGGAAAGAGTGAACAAATATTCATCCGAAGAAACTGAAGAACTGAAGAAATCCAAGATAGATCAGATGATTGTATGAAAGCTTCCATGTGTCATTAAATTAGTCCAACACATTTAATCCTATATAATTCCATTCCAGCTTCATGATATAAGAGATTTAGCTTATTTAATTGCTGTTGCAAAATTTTAGACTGGCCAATATTTCAGAATACCAAATATGAAAAATTACTTTGAATTGAAAAGACTGGCAGAATTCACAAATTGGGAGGTTTAATCTCATACCCACTAAGAATTATCAAGTGTCTGGTGATACATATATCTAAAGTAGAGAGAGAAAATCTTTCTAAGACATTTGGTATCACTGTATCATGGTTTCTGATATGATGTCCTTAAGTAAATTATGCCTGCATCATATTTTTATCCTGGATTAACTAATCTCAATGTTCTGAGAATCATAGTAGAGAAAATCAAAATTGATTCTAGACAGGATAGATAATTTAGTCAGGCAAAAGCCCTTTTGATTGTGTAGACTTTAAGGAATGTGTGATCTTTCCTTTAAGAATTTTTTTTTTGATACTATCATACAGAATGGAACAGAGTCTAATCAGTCAAAACAAGATCATGGGAGTATTACAGGATTTCAAAACAAGTTCATAGGAAATCAAAAAGAGTTACTATTTATATATCCTAATTTTTTAAATTTTTTCTTTAATTAAGACAAACATAAGAAATGACTAAATACTTTTTTTTTAAAAAGAATAAGGGGGAGATTGAGATAAAACAGGACATAACAATATAACAATAGAGGTCAAAGCATGACTGTTTCAGCAACCTAGTACTTCACCACCATATAACCCGACTTAATAGTAGTTACCATAGTGTCTGTCTTTTTCCTTGAAATATTTGGATAAAACTTCATATACTCTAGCTTCAAATATTTCCATATCAAGAAGCCCAGAATAAAGCCTTTCTAATTAATGAGTGAAAACTTTATAAGGCTTCAAGGCCACCTAATGGGGAATCATGATTACCACATATTTTTATATATTTGAATCGTTACTTACATTAGGGAAACTATTCGGTATTCACACATGTGAGATTGATTTATTTCACTTATGAGTATGGTCTCAAGCTGTGCCCATTTATTGATAAATATCTCAATGTGATCCTTCTTTATAGCTGAATAATACTCCATTGTATAGAAATACCATAACTTTTTTATCCATTCCTCAGTTGATGGACACTTGGGTTATTTCCAAGATCTGGCGATTACAAATTGTGCTGTTATAAACATAGGTGCACATATATCACTGTGGTATGATGCTTTCAGTTCTGGGAAAAGATTTTAGTGAACTCTCTCTCAGACAAGGGCCTCTTGTCTAAAACATATAAAGAATTAAAGAAACTCAAACCTCTAAAATTCAAAGCTCCAATCCAAAAATGGGCATCTGAGATGAATATGCAATTCTCAGATGAAGAAATGCAAATGGCAAATAAATACATGAAAAAATGCTCATCATCATTGGTCATTAGAGAAATGCAAATTAAAACCACACTGAGATACCATCTCACTCCTGAAAGAATGGCCAGGATCAAGAAAACCAACAACAAATGCTGGAGAGGCTGTGGGGAAAAAGGAACTCTCCTGCACTGCTGGTGGGAGTGTAGACTGGTACAGCCTTTGTGGAGATCTGTCTGGAGATTTCTCAAAAAGTTGGGACTGGAAATCCCATTTATTCCAGCTATTCCACTTCTAGGCAACTACTTTGAAGGCAATAAGATTCACTAAGATACCCATTCTGGTTTGACTATTGTCTTCTTTGGAAGTCCTGTAATGTTTTCAATGCCTAAGTTTTATTGGTCTTGTTCTCTACTGTGTTGTCCAACTTTATAATATCTAATGAGATAGACAATTCTTTTTAAGGAAACAAGAGACAACGTTGATAACCATTGTTGATAACCTTGTACTCTGTTCTACACCATGTGCTATGTCTATCCTTGGTTTTGACTGACAGCTTTGTTTTGCCATATTTGACTGTATTCTCTCTCCCCCAAAAAAGTAATAAGCACTAAGGAGTAATAAAATCCAAAATGTGTAAATTTTGTTGTAAAAAAGAGAGGGGAAAAAAAAGAAAAGAAAAAAAAAAAAGAAAAAGAGCTCTAACGGATATAACAGCAAGTGTGTTTAGGGGTGTTAAATAGCTGACTATATCAATGTTTTTGGATCATTGAACACAGCTGTTTGCAGTCTCCCTGTTTGAATGTCCACCTTGTATTCTTTGATACTGTGATTTGAGCAACTATTTTCAAGATGATAATATGTAATCTATTAACAGGTGATTTCTTACTGTTATGTTTTTTTTTTTTTTGTAGTTCTGTATTACGTGTACCCTTACACTGCTTTGTTTTGTTTTGTGTTTTTCTCTTTTTCCTCTTAAATTAAATTTTTTTTTTGTGGAAAAGGGGTAAAACAGGGCATACTCTCTTTTTATGTACCAGGGATTGAACTCATGACCTTGTGTTTGTCAAGCAGGCACTTCTGCCACTGAGCTAAACCCCTGGCTTGACAGGGCATACTGTTCCCATGTGATGGCTCAAAGGACCACCACATCCACCTGGTTTGGCCCGCTGCCTTTGGCTACCCTCCCTGTCCCATAGACCAAGCATCACTGTGAATGTTTTGCTCCCACTGTCCCTCCTAGAACCTTGAACTGCAGTGGATTGGCTGTGCTGGTTTGATGGGAGACTTGGTAGGCCCTTGCCAATATGGAGGACCTCAGCAGGTTCTAGTCACTATGTACCCAACAATTGGATGGACATCAATCAAACACTAGGACTCTAGGAGACACACTGACAACAGATGTGACTATTGGGATTGATGAATCAGATATTGGCCCAGAGGATGAAAACGAAAAAACAAAAAAGCAAAATGCAAACTCAAACACCTAGTCCATCAGGAGCAAGAACAGGTGACAGTGAAACAGAGGACTTCAAAAGTCATACACTAGAAATCTCTGAAAAGATAGCAAATGAAATTAATGAAGAAATTCATGAGGTTATAAGGGAAATCAAATTAGAAATAATTTTTTGTTTAAAGACAGAAATTACAACCTTAGTAAACTAGTTGCTCAGCATAGGTAGAGAAGAAATAAGTAAAAAAAAATACAGGAGAATGAGAAATTGATTGCAACTTTGTAAGAGAATGGGAAATTTATTGCAACAATGTAGAAAACAAGCAGAATTCATTTAAAAATTCCAAGAGATATCCAAGAAACAAAAATTCTATTGAAAGCTGATAAAACCCACTTAAATGAAGCTGAGGATAGAATTTCAGACGTTGAGGACAGGATTGCAGATAGTGTTCATGAAAGGGTAGAACTTATAAAAAACAACAAAGCAGCATGAAATGACAATTCAGCAGCTGGATTGATATCAAGATAACATTGAGAAACAATATAAGACTCATAGGCATCAGTGAAAATAATGAGTCAACATAAATGACATAGCTAAACTATTCACAGAATAGCAGAAAATTTCCCAAGCATGAGAAAAAGAATCTGATATACAAATAAGTGATGCATATAGAATGTCCAACAGTCAGAACCAACATAACTCTACACCCAGGCATATAATAACTAAGATATGAGACATGCAACATAAAAGCAGAATGCTAAAAGCTTTTAGAGAAAAGATACAACTCACCTATCAAGGAAAACCTATTAGAATCACAGGAAACTTTTCAGCATAAACCTCCAAGTTAAGCCGAGCTTGGAGTGAAGTATTTAAAGCCCTAAAAGAAAACAACTTTCAAGTCAGACTGATGTACCCAGCAAAACTGTCTGTCAAATTTAATGGAAAAACAAGATACTTCCATGACAAAGAACAAGTGAATAAATTCATGTCCAACAAACAACCCTAGAAAGAGTACTGAAAGACATGCTAGACTGAGACAAAAATGACCACAATCTCCAGAACAACAACACAAGCCATCAGACTGGGCCAGAAATTGAACAAGAGATAAAAGTAGGAAACCGGCAACAGGAACACAACATGGCAAAGTCAAGCCAGTGCATATCAATGATATCCATAAATGTAAATTGCCTCAATTCACTTACCAAAAGAAACAGGTTGACAGAATGGATCAAGAAACAGGATCCCACAAGATGCTGTATACAAGAAACACATGTGACTCAAAAAGAAACTCATAGATTAAAAGTCAAAAGATGGAAAACAGTATTCCATGCAACAAAAACCCAGAAAAAGGCAATGGTGGCTATTCTGTTTGCAGACAGGGTGAACTTCAATCCTAACATCTTTAAAAGAGATAAAGAAGGCCACTACATACTTGTAAGTGGAAAGCTACAAGAGAAAGAACTAACAATTATAAATATATATGCACCAAATACAGGAGCACCCAACTATATAAGACAAATACTAATGGACATGAAAAACTGAATACAAAAGAACACAATGGAAATAGGAGACCTTAACACCCCACTGTCACAAAGATATAGATCAAATAGACAAACAGTCAGCAAAGAAATAAAAAGACTGTATCAAACCTGTGAGTGAATGGACTTTAGTGGATGTTTACAGAATGTTACACCCAACCACATCAGAATATACATTCTTCTCAGCTGCCTATGGGACATTCTCCAAAAAAGTCCATAAAACATTCTCATAAAACATTCTTAAGTAAATACAAATGGAGCAAAATTATCCCATGCATAATATTTGACCATAGACCATAAAACTGGAAAATAATGGCAAAATAAACTGCATAAATGCATGGAAATTAAATAACAACCTTCTGTATAACCAGTAGGTCACAGACGAAATCAAAGAAGAAACAAAACAATAGCTACAATACAATAAAAATGCAAAAACAGCATACCATAACCTATGGGACAGAATGAACGCAGTCTTAAGAGGGAAAAATGTAGCAATAAATAGTCACATCAAGAAAATGAAATGAGCACTAATAAATAATCCAATGCTACATCTCAGGCTTCTAGAAAAGGAAGAGAATGTCTAATCCAATGCACATAGAAGAGAGGGAACTGTAAACTAGAGCATAAATTAATGCAATTTAAACTTTAAAAAACAACACAAAGAGTTAATGAATTGAAGAGCTGGTTTTTTGAGAGAATAAAGAAAATTGATAAGCCTCTAGCCAATCTAACCAAGAAAAAGAAAGAATAAAGTCAAATCCATGCACTGAAAATAGGGAAATTACAATAGATCTCCTGCAAATTAAAAAGATCATGAACTCCTACTTTGAAAAATGCTACCCACATAGGGTTGAAAGCACAAAGGAAATGGAAAGATTTCTAGAAACATATGAACTACCAAAGCTCAATCAAAAAGATACAACAATTTTGAATAACCCAATATAAGCTACTGAAATAAAAAAATGTGATTAAAAATTTACCAACCAAGAAAAGTCCTGGTCCTGGTGAATTCATGGCTGAATTCAATGAGAAATTAAGAGAAGATTTAGTGCCAATACTCCTTAAAATCTTCAATGAAACTGAATGAGAAGCAGTCCTCCCTAATTCTTTCTTGGAGGAAAGTATCACTCTGATACCAAAGCCAGAGAAAGACTCAACCAAAAAAGAGAACTATAGGCCAATCTCACTAATGAACACTCATGCAAAGATTCTCAGTAAAATATTGGCAATTAGAACACACCAAATCATCAAGAAGATTATACATCCCAACTGAATGGGATTCATTCCAGGAGTGCAGGGATGGTTTAACATATGCAAATCACTAAATGTAATACACCACATAAAGAGAGCCATAAAGAAAACCACATGATCATCTCAATAGATGAAGAAAAAGCTTTTGATAAAGTACCACACCCATTCATGATAAAAACTCCACAGAAACTTGGAATAGACAGTATATAATTCAATTTTATACAGGCCGTTGATGACAAACCGATGGCCAACCTTATACTAAATGGACAAAAAAATGAAAGCCTTCACTCTAAAATCAGGAACAAAACTAGGATGTTCACTATCACCACTCCTAGTCAATATAGTTCTAGAAATAATAGCCAGAGCAATTAGACAAGAGGGAGTAATAAAAGGAATAAAAGTAGGAAAAGAAGAAGTTAAATTATTATTAGCAGATGACATGATATTCTACATAGAAGATCCCAAAAACTCCATTAAAAGACTACTAGAGGTAATAAACAAATTCAGCAACATAGCTGGATACGAAGTCAGAACTCAAAAATCAATAACATTCCTGCACACAAACAAAAAAACTCCTTGAGAGAGAAATTATGGAAATATCACCTTTCACAATTACATCTTAAAAAATGAAACACTTAGGAATCAACCTAACCAAGAATGTAAATACCTATATGCTGATAAAGTGATAAAACCAGCATGTTACTGGCAAATAAATAGACCTGAGTATCAATGGAGGAGATTAGAAGATGCAAACACTACTACTACAAAGTCACTCAGCCACCTTAGATTTGACAAAGGGGTAAACATGTTCACTGGAAAAAAGAGTCGCTTTAATAAATGATGTTGGAAAAAGTGACTTTTCACATGCCAAAGACTGAAAATAGAACCATGCCTATCACCATACACTAAAGTCAAAATGGATCAAGGATCTAAATATTAAAACAGAAACACTATAAAAAATTTTGTTTATAAAAATTTTGTAGGCAAAATTTTTTATAGGCAAAGAGATAATATAGAAACCATTGTTTGTTTTCTGTTAACTGGTTCTAAATACCCTGTAATTTCTTCATTCTCTTGAATAGCTTCAGACTGACTTGATATGCTTGATGCTATAGTATATGAAGTTATACTCAAATAATTCAAGGAAGGAGGCATTATGGTGACTACTATTATGTTAGATTATCTGGGGGTGAAACACAATGATGCTTAAATTGTTCAGTTCTGACTTGTGTTGTTCTAATACAATGTTCTCTTTTACCTCAATCCCACTCTTTTTTAAAATTAATCTATCTCTTCTTACATTTTTTTCAATTAAGGGAAAACTAAATTAAGAAATAGCGGGATATATTATAGTAACTTTTTTGTTTACCTGTTAACCTGATATGATCTCCAGTATTGCTCTTCCCATCTTGTTCTGTCAGATTTTACTATATTTTATTTTGTTTGATAGTATCAAGTTTGAGGGTATAGGCGACCACTTTGAAGGCAGTAAGATTCACTAAGATGCCCGTTATGGTTTGACTATTATTTTCTTTTGAAATCCTGTAACATCTCCAGGGTAGGTTTTATTGGTCTTGTTCTGTACTGTTTTGATCAATTCTATTATACGTGATGATATAGGCAACTTTTTAAAAAGTAACAAGAGGCACAATGGTAACCATTTTAGATCACCTGATATTCTATTTTTATATCATGTACTATGCCCATTCTTTTGTTCTAACTGACTCTGTTTTGTTTAGCCATGTTAGGTTTTATTCTCTCCAAAAAATTAATAAGAATTGTGGGAGTAAAAAAAACCCCAAAAGTGTAATTGTTATTAAAAAGAGAGGAAAGGAAGGTGGTCTAAGGGATATAACTGCATGTATGTTTGAGTGTGTAGGATGGAAATCCATATTACTGAACTTTCGTTGGGTCATTGATCAGCACTGTCTGCAATCTCATTGTATGAATGTTCACTTTACATGCTTTAATTTTATAATTTGGACAACTGTTTCTAAGATGATAATATGTAACCTATTAACTAGTGATATCTTACTGTATTTTTTCCTTGAAATTCTGTATTATTTGTACCCTTTTATTGCTTTGTCTTTTTTATTTCCTTTCTTTTTTTCTCTTTAAATAAAAAAATGAAAAAAAAAACAGAAACACTAAATCTACTGGAGAAAAAGGTAGGTAAAAATCTTGGAGACAGGGTTAGGCAGATAATTCATGAATAAAATGCAAACCACATGGGAAATATTTGAAAGAATCAACAACTGGCATCTCATATTACTAAAAAGTTTTACACTCAAAAGAAATCACCAAAGAAGTGAAAAGAAAATGCACAGAATGGGAAAGAATTGTAGCCAACAATCCCTCAAACAAAGGACTTATATAAAGAACATATAAAGAACTGAAAAACATCAAGCCCCCCAAATTCAAAAACCCTCTACAAAAACAGGCATTGGAGATGAGCATACAGCTCTCAGATGAAGATACACAAATGGCAAGTAAACATATGAAGAAATGTTCCCCATCACTGGTCATTTGAGAAATGCAAATTAAAACAGCATTAAGATTTCATCTAACCATCGAAAGAATGGCCTCCATCAAGAAATCAACTGATAACAAATGTTGGTGAGGGTGTGGGGAAAAGGAACACTTCTCCACTCTTGGTGGGAGTGCAGACTGGTGCAAACATTGTGGAAATCATTATGGAGATTCTTCAAAAAACTAGGATTGGAAGTTCCATTCAATCCAGCTATTCCCCTCCTGGGTATTTTCCCAGAAAAATTGAATAGATCATTTCACAGTGATATATGTACACCCATGTTCATAGCAGCATAATTTGTGATAGCTAAATCTTGTAAACAACCAAAATGCGCATCAACCGCACAGTCGATGAAAAAATGTGGAATTTTTATATAATGGAATAATATTCAGCTATAAAAAGGATGATACTATGGCCTTTACAGGTTAATGGATGCAACTTGAGAATATCCTCATTAGTGAAATAAACAAAGAGTCATATTAGGAAATATCACATTGTCTCTCTAGCATAAAAAATAATAAAAACTGACAGAATAATAACATCTAAAATTATAATAGATATTGTAAAAGTGAAAGGGAAGGAAAGTGCTCTAAAGGACATAACAGTATGTGTAGTGTGCAAGATAGATAACAATATTATCAAATTTCTGTTATATCCTTGAACAGAATGGTTTATACTCTCAGTGTTTGAGTGTCTAGCCACTTTTTATGCTTTAATGTTTTAACTTTAACAACTATTTTATAATGACAGCATGAAATGTATCAACTGGCAATTTTATGATATTAATTTTTTTGAATTCTATATTATTCTACTTTTTTATTTTTTCTATTTTGTTTTTTTAATTTTCTCTCTTTAAAAAATTTAAAAAAGAAAAAAATGGTAAAACAAAATTTCATAGCAAAAAATAGGAGAGTAACAATAGTTAATACACTACATGTTGTTATATTTAAAGTAGTTGCTCAGGGAGCAAGACATGAGCATATAAAGCTTCTCCAATAGATATTATCACAAAGCTTCCTTTCTAATGAACTAAGAGACAGTAATATTATAACTGACTTGTATTTTAGAAGTGCACTTCTTAAAATGTGTCTTCAATAACAGTTACAAAGGTGTTACGCCTAGAAAAGTGCCTTGAATAAAATGAATTCAATAAATGCTACTCAATCATAATTTGAGAGTTAACTTTTACCATAGTTTGTACAGCCTAAGTGATTGTACACCGTGTTTTTCTAAATGGATTGGTGATGTGTAGTTCTTCAAAGCTTTGCAGGCCATCAAATACATTTTGTGTAGAATATGTGTTAATTATATTATGTGTAGAATATTTTTTCATTCTTATGACTTTTTCTTTATTATTTTTCTTCCATATGTTTAAGACTGTAATTACATAATGAAAATTCATATCTGATTTTTATTTCTACCTATACTGAGAAAACATACCAAAGATCATTTGATTAGCTAAAACACTATATCAATAATGTCCAAAGTGAAGTCTATCAGACAGAAACATCAAACTCATCTAGGAAATTTTTAGAAATGCAAATTCTCATGTTATCCTACCTTCCCTCATCAGGCTTAGTGGATCAGAAACTCTGGGGGTGGAGTCTTAACGAGCTTTCCTCATAATTGTGATAAACATTGAGATTGAAAAATCCCTGAATTGTGTATATTGGGGGTTAGGCTTGCATAAAAGAAGATAGTAATTGTGAGAAGATGAAATTTCTTAATTTCTAAGATATTGCTTGATTCTGCAAGTAGAAATGAGCTATGTCCTGGATAAAGTCAAATTGTTCCATGTGTATGGAGACTTAAGATTGAAACCAGCAGATAGGGAAAGGTAGGCAGATAAGGCACAAGTCCTGAGTAGTTAACCTGGAGTTAAGTCAGGGGTTGAGTTAACATGCTAAAGCTTCCCAATAATTAACTTAAGCAAACTGATCATCAGGGCCTAGTGGACTCTAAGAGAAAAAGAACAGGTGCTTACCTGAATGGGAAAGACCTCTGAAGAATTGAAATGCAAATGAAGCAGCTTTAATTTCAGACTTCAAAGGCCTACCAACAACCAGGAGCTTCCCTGAATCCTGACACTTCCCAATATACATGACAATGAATTTAAGCATCTATGGTGTTTGCATTATGCAGCACCCTTCTCTAACAGAGAGCATTTTCTTTATTCTTCTTAAAAAACACATTTTGCCATTCTCCACTGCTTGCTTCTTGTTATTTTGACAGCTTCAACCTTCCTTGTCCCAAAACAAGAACCCTAGAGCTGGAGGGATCCAATTATAGGAAGATAATGAACTATAATGTAGTACTTATTTATCGTTATCTAAGAAATT
The DNA here is from genome assembly GCF_034190915.1 of Cavia porcellus. Classification (NCBI taxonomy): domain Eukaryota; kingdom Metazoa; phylum Chordata; class Mammalia; order Rodentia; family Caviidae; genus Cavia; species Cavia porcellus. Next base: position 50,200,528 of record NW_026947486.1, read on the forward strand.
CTAATAAAAGAGGAAAATATCAGAGTATCCCAGAAGATTGTGTAGCAGAGCATTGATGAGAGTAGAATTCTAGTCATATGGAGCTAAATTTAAATTCTGGCTCTACAACATATTAGCTCTATGTTCTGATGAACCATGATAATTTTCCATGTTCTTGTTGTTTCTCAATGAAATGTATAAAAGCCCTCATAGGTAGTTTGGAGTGTAGAGGAGATAATATTATATAAATAGCTAAGTAAGTTAGAAATATTATAGGCATTCAGAAAGGGCTAGGCCCTCAAAGGAGTCATTGCTGAATATACACTACAACTGTGGGTAGGGGTGTGTTCTTTTAAGGACAGGCCTCAAAACAAAAGATGAAATGACTACACCTATGTACTTCCCCTAGGAATAAATAATAATGGTTGATATTCCAAATAGGCATCAATCACCTAGGTGGGGAGCCAGGAAAAGTCCCTGACTCACCTCTTCCAGGCAAGGTCCTTCTTCTTTCCATGCACACTGGCTATATTACTTCCTTCTCTATTGGACCAATATTATCTAAGAAACTATAGTTGTAACCTTATTGTTGATCATAGCTTTGTCCCACCTTTTGCTTACCTCATGATTTTATGCTATAAAACTCCATTTGAGAGGCGAATGCATGGGCAACCCACTTTATGGATCCCCTTCGGTATCTCTTAGAGAGCCACTTTCTTTCCCTCAATAAATATTTCCTGTTCTATTTCGCCATCTTAGTATTCATTCTTCAGTTTTGGAGAACATGAACTCAGTGTATTGGGCATCTAGTAGGTTAGGAGTTGTAATATTTCCCTTATATTTGAATTTTTTGGAGATCCTATATCATCCTTGTATTGTTTTTGGAGGCCCCACCAAGATAATTGCATGGTGGTAAGAGTTTGCTTATGTTTCATAGGTCCTGGACTGTGACTCATTTAAGTAACCAAAAATCTTCATCTTTATCTTTGTCAAATGCCTATACTTTGAATTTTATGCCTTGTTTTTGTCAATTTGATATGCCTTGTCTGTTTTGTTCATTGCCCTTTCTTTAAAATGATGATAGAGTTAAGCTGAGAATGTGGGAAAAATTAGCATTTGTTTTATGGGCATGATCTTGTATCTAAGGTTTTGTATATGTTACATTTAGAGTTGCTGTTGAATTTACTAAGTTATTTCTGTGGTTTGTTATTTTATTTTAGCCAACAGCACTAGTGGAAAGTAGTATTGGAGTACCCCCAAGTGGAGTTTGGTATGAAATGCTGTAAAAATGAGTCTTTATGAAATCCAGTCTATATTTAGCTCAGAATTTTATCTGTCCCTTACAGAACTCCTACAAATAGTGATCACTCTGTCAAGTAGTCACACAGTCTTAGAGCAGCTTCTACCCTTGAAGCAGAGGACAGGTTTCCCCAGCACCTTCTGTGTCAATCCCCATTGAAGCCAATCATCAAAAGAATGTTGACCAAACAGCCAGCTGGATTCCTTTCCAGAGACAAATATTTGGTTTAATGGTACCAATGAAATCTTAGAGGACAACTGAGAGGATTATGGCCAGTGTGACTCAGTGGATACTCAAAGGTTTCTCATTGTAAGCTGGGTACAAAGAGCCAAACTGGGTAACCAGCAGAAAAATCTCCACTGATATATTGTAATGTTTTCTCTTCTAGTAAATTAAAAACTCCCCATAACTTTCTCCAACTGTCTGGGAGTTAACTTCAAGCTATCTTGTAGTTAGCCATCCCTCCCTCCAGAAGATCAAACAGAAGCAGCTTGCAACAACTATTTCCCTTTGCAGAGAAAAAAACTGCTACTAGAGAAGTGGTTTATATTTGTGCCTTATATATGCTAGATAAAAATAAAAATGTTTTAGTCAACCTTTCTTTTATTTCATTTACACATAGAAAGCTGATAAATATACTTTTACTAACATGTAAATTGTAGTTGCTAGATGATAGCTATAAGTTTAACCTGTGATTTAGCTTTGATTTTGTAACTTGAACAACTATTTCTAAGATGACAATATGTAATGTATCAACTAGCAATTTCCTAGTGTTAATTTTTTGAATTCTATATTATTCTAACTTTTTCTATTTTGTTTTATTTTTCTTTCTTTTTTAAATTAAAAAAACACACATAGAATATTGGTGCTATGTGGTGATCCAATGTTTTAAAAAATGTTTAACCTGTGAGCTTCAGAGAAAGAATTTCAGAGTTTTTGTGTCAAACTTAGCTTTGTCTTTATGTTAATGAAGATTGCCTAGTTAATCAAGTAGATAACTTGATTCTATCTATCTTTATAGGTGATCTTTTTTGTAGGCTGGAAGGGGCTCTAATCACTTTTAATAGTGACTAGTATTTTAATAATTTTCAAAGAATTAGAAAGTAATGGTTTAGCTATTGACTTTGCTATCAATTCTTCCTTCTTGAAACATGACTCTTATAGTTGAAATCAATTGTAAATTGAATTTTAAGAAAGACTTGCTAGCTAGGTGTAGTTGTGTACTCAAGAGGCTAAAGCTGGAGGTTGGTGTGAGTTCAAGACCAGCCTGGGTATAAAAGTGAGCTGAAGGTCAGCCTAAACTAAATAGGGAGACGCTATCTCAAAAAGAAAGAAAGAAAGAAAAAAAAGAAAGAGAGAGAGAGAGAGAGAGAGAGAGAGAGAGAGAGAGAGAGAGAGAGAGAGAAAGAAAGAAAGAAAGAAAGAAAGAAAGAAAGAAAGAAAGAAAAAAGAAAGAAAGAAAGAGAAAGAAAGACTTACTGGAATTCGGAATATGAGTTACTGAGAAAGATATGATTTTGAGCCAAAAAGCATGACTAGGTCTGATCCAACCTATCATCTACTCTCCAGATAGCAGCCACCTGTTTTGGAATGGGTAACTTCAGAGTTTGCCTTGAGGACATGAAAATCAAGTAAAAATTAAAGTGACACCAATTCTTTCTCTTTGTTTTTCAGATGAGAAACTCAATGTCAAAACCTCTTACTCCCTTGAAATGTGTTTTTAAACATTGGAAAAATTTTGACCCTTATGTATTGAGAAAAAACAGCTTAGTATTTTTCTACAGCCATGCATGGCTTGCCTACACACTAGAGCCAAAATGGAATGCAGAGGGAAATACTGATTATGGTGCTGTTTCACAACTACAATTGTGTTGTTAGAAAGAGGAAAAATGGTCAGAATTGCCTAACCTTCAAACTAACTTTCTGTTGAGAAATAATCTTTGTGTTCAAAATGTAAATGAAACCACAGAAAACCAGACATCTTTGGTCCTTAACGCCTCTACTATCATTGAGTCTGGGACTATTTTTTCTTGCCCTTTTGACCTCAAGAATATGATTTCCAAGGAAACCTTAATCAAAGCCTCATTTATTGTTAATGAACCTTAGGATGAGTTTTCCAAAGCAACTTTAATCAAAGCTTCATCCTTTATTACTGAGTCTGAGGGTTCCCCTACTTGCATTTTGAGTCTACAGGTGAGATTTCTAAGCCAGGCATAATTGAATCCTCCATGGGCTATTTTCATCTTTTGTTCAAACTCCCCAAGCACAGTAATCCTTAGGAAGTAAAGGCAAATACATGTCTGCCTGTATTTTTGTGTTCTTTTCTCTCCCTGACCTAAAAAATCAAATGAGATGTAGGAAAGTTTTCAGATGACATTAATAAGTATACTGAGTTTCTTGGTGGACTTAGACCTACGAACTAGACTGGAAAGATGTAATGTTACTCTTAAATTAAACATTGACTTCTAATGAAAAACAAGCAATATTACAAGCTGCTATTACGTTTGGAGAAAAATATTATAATAATTTTAGAAGGTCAGAATACAGACAACCAGGGGAATAGCCAATTCCTACTGGAACCCAAGCAGTCCCTTTATGAGACCCCTGCTGGCCTACCAACTAGATGGAAGATTGGAATAAGAGATATTTTCAGACACATATTCTTAAATGTCTAAGAAGAAAAAGAACTAATTACATCATTTATATTAAATTAATTTTCCTTTAGGAGAAAAGTGAGAATCTCTTTGACTTCTTAGTTCATTTATAAGAAACATTGATAAAACATATCTCCCTGACTTCTAATTCAATAGAAGACAGGTTGTTCTTTTATTTATTTATTTATTTTAAAGAGAGTAAAACAAAACAGAACAAAGCAGATCAGAAGAAAACAATGTAAGTGACACAGATTTCAAAGCAAAACAACAGATCAATAGTGGATTACATAATGTCTGTTTTCTTCTAAATAGTTGTCTATATCAACACGCAATGAATTTATATAAAACAAAATAGTATAAAACTGATCAAAACAGAATGATGAAGGTATTACAGGTAATAGGAAAACCAGAAAATAGGAAAATCAACAATGGCTATCATAATGTCTCTTCCTCTTTTCAAAATAGCTGCCCATACCTTCATGGATGTTGAACTTAAATAATACAAGACAGACTAAAACCACTCTAAACAAAGAATAAAAACATTAGTGGATTTCATAGCATGATGATAGGAAATCAGTAATGGATACCATAATGTGTCTTTTACTTCAAAGTAGCTGTTCATCGCATCACTCATAATACAATCAGTTCTTGTAAAGTGTGTAAGAGAAGTGCTAGCATGAATAAGCCTCTACATGTACACCTATCTTTTCTGAATTAGAGGGGAAAACACAACAAAAATCCCAAATAAACAAACACAAACAACTAGAAAAACAAAAAAGACAAATAAATAATAGCAAAGAGCCCAAAACAATAATGATATAGACTCCCAAACAAGGTGGTAGGAATATAACTAAGGTTGTTATTTTACATAGTGATCTTCATATGAGTTCCTCAGATCACCAGACACAAACATGCAAAATTATGCCAATCTTATGAATGTTAAATGCTTTGTTCCAAGAACTAATAGAATTTGTAGCACAATCATCTTACCTATCTTAAGTGTGCATAAGCAAATTTAGATATTATTTCTTTTCCCTTCTTTTTTCTTTTTCCTCATTTTCCCTGAGATATTTTATACCCTTTGAGGTGATTCTTACCCTTTCAGAGTATGCACTGAGGGTTTTGTATATATGTACTCTTACCATTTCTAACACTAGGGAGAGAATATGGTATTTACACATGTGAGTTTGATTTATTTTACTTATGAGTATGGTCTCAAGTTGCATCCATTTACTTATAAAAATCTCAATGTGATCGATCACTCTTTATAGTACTCCACTGCATAAAAGTACCACAACTTTTTTATCCGTTCCTCAGTTGGTGGGCATTCAGGTTGTTTCCAAGATCTGGCTATTACAAATAGAGCTGCTAGAAAAATGGGTGCACATATGATGTTTTCATTTTTTCTGGGAATATGTCCAGAAATGGAATAGCTGGGTCAAATGGGACTTCAATCCCAGCTTTTTGAGCAACCTCCAGACTAACTTCCACAGTGGCTGCACCAGTCTACACTACCACCAACAGTGCAGAGAACTTCCTTTTTCTCCCGCAGCCACTCCAGCATTTATTTATTTTTATTTTATTATTTTATTTATTTATTTATTTATTTATTTATTTATTGTCTTTTTCCTTTTTATCGGTACCAGGGATCGAACTCATGACTGCCTGCTTGCCAGGCAGGCACTTATGCCGCTGAGCTAAATCTCCAGCCCCCCACTCCAGCATTTATTGTTGGGAGTTTTATTTATCCTAGTCTGGAGTGAGATGGGATCTCAGTGTGGTTTTTAATTTGCATTTCTCTAATGACCAATGATGCTGAACATTTTTTCGTGTATTTATTTGCCATTTGTACTTCTTCATCTAAGATATGGGTCTACATCTCAGATGTTCATTTTTGGATTGTGTCTTTGAATTTTAGGGGGTCTGATTTTTATAATTCTTTCTTTTTTATATTGTTGGGGATTCCTTTTGACATGTAAATTTTTTTAATAAGACAAGATCCCAATTATTGATTCAGAGAAATATTTCCCATGTGGTTTGATTTTTGTTCATGAATTTTCTGCTTACCCCTGTTTCTTCAAGATTTCTACCTGCTTTTTCTTCCAGCAGATTTAGTGTTTGTGTTTTAATATTTAGATATTTCATCCATTTTTACTTTAGTTGAGTACATGGTGATAGGCATGGATCTAGTTTTAGTTTTTGGCATATGAAGAATCAGTTTTTCCAGCACCACTTATTAAAAAAACTTTCGTCCAGTGAATGTGTTTGACCCTTTTGTCAAAGGTGGCTAGATGTGTTTGTAGTTGTAGCTGTATCTTCTATCTGTTCCATTGATCTTCAGATCTGTTTTTATTCCAGTACCATGCTGATTTTATTACAGTAGCTTTGTAGTATAACTTGAAGTCAAGGATTGTAATGCCTCCTGCCTTGCCTTTATTGTCCAGAATTGCCTTTGCTATTCTAGGTCTTTTCTGGTTCCAGATGAATTTTAGGAATTATTTCTGTAGATCTGTGAGCTATACTAGTGATATTTTGACTGGAATTGCATTATATCTGTATAACAATTTTGGGAGAGTGGCCATTTTCACAATATTTGTTCTTCCTATCCTTGAACAAGGAATATCTTTCCATTTTCTGAGAGCCTTTTCAATTTCTTTTTACAGGGTATTACTTCTTTTGTTAGATTGATTACTAAGTATTTCATTTTTTTGGATGCTATGTGAATGGTGTCATGTCTCTTATTTCTCCCTCAGTGAGTTTGTTGTTGGTGTGTGGGAATGCTACTGATTTTTGAGTGTTGAATTTGTATCCAGCTACATTACTGAATTTAGTTATTGTACCTAGCAGTCTTTCAATGGAGTTTTGAAATTCTTCTATGTAGAGAATCATGTTGCCTGCAAGTAATGATAATTTAACTTCTTCTTTTCCTGTTCTTAATTCTTTTATTTCTCTCTCTTGTGTAATTTTTCTGGGAAGTATTTCCAGCATTTTGTAGAATAGGAGTGGTGATAAATATGTCTTGTCGTTCCTGATTTTAGAGTAAAAGCTTTCAGTTTTTGCCCTTTAATGTGATGCTGCTTGTTAATTTGTCATAGATGACTTTCATCATATTAAGGTAAAGAACATCTATTCTTATTTTCTGTAGGGTTCTTATAATGAATGAGTTTTGGACCTTTTCAAAAGCTTTTGTGCATCTATAGTAGTGATCACGTGATTGTTATTTTTGGCTCTGTTCACATGATAGGTTACATTTATTCATTTGTGTGTGTTGAACCATCCCTGAATTCCTGGGGTGAACCCCATTTGGTCATGGTGTGTAATCCTCTTGATGATCTGCTTAATTGTTTTCCTGTATTTTATTGTTAATTTTTGAATCTATGTTCATTAGGAAAATTGACCTATAGTTCTCTTTTTTGGTTGGGCCTTTTTCTGGTTTTGGTATCAGAATGTTACTTCCATGAATGAGTTAGGGACAATTGCTTCCCTTTCAATTTCACTCAAGAGTTTGAGAAGTGTGGGCATTAAGGATGACAGATTATTCTTAAAGACAAGTTTATTATATAGTCAGCTGCAGATATTAGAAAAAAGTGATAAAAGATGGATTTTTCTCCAAATAACTCACTGGATACTTAGGTTACATTTATCTCCTCAGTATTTCATAATGGAGACCAGGAGAAGGCCAAGGAAAGAAGACAAAAAGATCAAGAGAAAACAGCTGCCTTGTTGTGGCTTTAGAAAGACTAGACCCTAAGTCTGAATCTCTGGTTTCCGAGAAACTCTTGAATGATGAAACTCACCTGTTATTGCTATGCAAAACCAGGCAGCCTTAAGAAAGACTGTGATAACTGTTATGACACGACAACCCAAGAACCATGCCTTGATTGCAAAGTTGAACACTGGAAGTCTGACTGCCCTCTGTTGCAAAAGCCTCACAGTTCAGGCACATATACTCAGTTTGTCCAGCTAGTCTGGAGAACTCTGGGGTGCTCTCTGCTTTCTCTCTCTGGTCATATTGTCATCACCGTGGAGGAGCCATGGGTAACAATAACAATAGAGGGAAAAATGAGTCAATTTCTGGACACTAGCTTATGTCTCTTGGTTCTTGTTTTCATCTGTGGCCTTCCAACCATCATATCTCAGTGAAAAGAGTCACCAGAGTGGAGGTAACTTTGCTGTTTCTCACAGCATTGGCTGTAACTGGCTTGGGATTTTTCCCCAATTCTTTTTAAATTATGGTTGAAATTCCAGTTTCCTTCCTGGGGAGAATATTTTGCATTTTTTGAATACTGTAATATATATGCATACAGGTCAGGTATACTGCCTCTCCCTCATGAAGACAAATCCTGAGCAAGAGAAGCTAAAACTTGAATAGGTAGAATAATATGAGTTGTTCCAGTGCAAATACATCTGAAAGATTCTACTATTTTTTTCTCACCCGATGCAATACTTTCTAAGACTTGAAGTTAAAGAGGATTATTGCCTAAAACTGATAATTTGAGAACACAAGTTTCACTTAAAGCCTGTAACACTCCAATCTTAGGAATCCAAAAAATCCAATGGGGAAGTAGAGGCTGGTAAAGGACATTAGATTGATAAATAAAGCAATAGGGTCAATCTACCTAACCCACATGCTCTCCTTTCTCAGATCCCTCAAGATATCAGTTGGTTTTCAATGTTAACTTGAAAAGACATCTTCTTTTGTATTCCTTTACATACAGATTTCCTGTTTCTTTTTGGCTTTGAAAATCTTCAGCATCAGACTTATGAAGTGTGATTTCCCAAGGATTCGGGACAGTCCACCTTTTTTAGGCAAGTGCTTTCCCACAACTTGGTGTATTTTGAATTTCTCCAGGTCATGGGCATGCAATATGTAGATGACATACTGCTATATGCTGTCTCAGGAGAGCTCTCTAGACAAGGCACACATGCTCTGCTGAATTTCCTAGCAGACAGGAGCCAACACGGGTTATAAAATTTCTAGGTCTAAGGCAAAATTTCACAGCCTAGAGGTAATATGCTTGAGACTTTCCATATCTAAGGGAACCAAAAGGCTGAAGGAAGACAGAATTAATACATTCCTTCCTTCAGCTCAAATCTCTGAAATATTTAAGATGATTCTTAGGAAGTACAAGATTTTGTTGTCTTTGAATATCATGAGATGATGAGATTATGTGGCCTTCATTATCTTACAAAATAACCCCACATAGCAGATCCTCATATTTTCATTTGGGAACCTAATTTCATAATTGCATTCCAGAAGCTTAAATAAATAATTGTAAATAACTCAGCACTGAGCCTTCTGACATCACACTATTTCAATCTCTATGCTGATGAAAGGTGGAGAATGGCTTTGGGAGTGATTACAAAGGATTAGGGGCCTGCGTAACAGCCTGTAGGGTATCTGAGTCATAAATAGGCATTGTAGTGAAGGGATGCCATGCATACTTAGAGCCGTGGCTGCAGTGCCACCTTACAATGTGGTAGGACTTCTTTTTCCCAAAGGCATCCTATGGCTATTAGACAATCAACTTCTTAAATATTATGCTCTTTTTCTAGAAAGACATATTACCCTTGGATGTTGCGATCTTTCTGCTAGAAAAGGAGAAAATTGAGGCTGACAGACATGACTGAAAACAGATATTTCTTCATACATATGCATCCAGAGAAGACTTGTTAGACACATCCTGGCTTGAACCTCTTCTGTGATGGGAAATGTGACAGAAAGGCAGGGTATGCGTAGTAATTATACATCAGACATTTAAAAGTTCCTCACTTCCCCTGGGACTAATGCTCAGCTAATAGAACTCATAGCTCTGACTAGGTTATTACAACTCAGTGAAGCACAAAAAGTCAATATTTATACTCATGATGATTATATGTAATTAATTCCAGCTATAGGAAAACTTACTAAAAAATTCCTTCATGTAGAGAACAAAAAGAATTACTCTTATTCTTATTTCTCTAACTCTACTAAATATGTGGGATTGATATCACTTAGAGGATTGTGTATACTCCATAACTTCATAGGTTGAAGGCTGATTTGCAGCAAACTGTTTTAATTACCCTGGAATTAGATGACAAGCCCCCCAGTGGCACTCTTTTATCCTGTGCAACAAATTTTTCTCCCTGGTTAACCCTTGGATGGAGAGGGACTTGGATGGACAAATGGACTTGAGGGATTATAAAAGTATCAATGGACCTAAAATTTATCCAGTCTATACCTTCAATGATCTAGAAATATGTTTCATTTGTATAAACATTTGGCTTGTATCTTTATTCATTCTATAAGATTAGATAATGTCATACAAAATATATCAAGGCCTTGATTAACTACAACCAATGGACCTTAAACAACACCACAGTTGTTTCTGTCTCCTGAACAAAGAAGTAAAATTAATGGGGCAAACCATCTTCTAAAATTGGATGGTATTAAACATCCCAACAGCAGTGCCACTGGGAGCTTGCTATCTAATTCCAGGGTGATTAAACCAGTCTGTTGTAAACTAGCCCTTAACCTGTAAAGTTATGGTGTAAAAAGTATCTAGCATGGTGTGTAGCATCCAGTAGATTCACAATTAATGGTAGATTTTGTGATCTGTATATGGCTCAGGATACAGGAAAAAGGGACTTTCTGTGTTTTTGCTAATAGAAATCTCCCTACAATACACAGTGTAATACAAGGTAGGTCTAAATTGTAAAAGAATAAAACAAGAAAAATGATAAAATTTAGATGACATAGTCAACAGAAAAGACTTATTCAACTTATCAAAGTGAAGGAAGCAGAATAAAGTTTGAATGAAAGGATGTCATTTAAACCTTTAAAATGTTTGCTATATGAAAGACCTCAACTGAGTGTAAATATCTGTGATATTTGTTCTAGGTATTGGTGTTGTAATCTTAAAAAAGAAAGACTGTAAGAAGACATTTAAATGTAGTATAAAAGAAACAAGAGAAAAATAATAAATATAACTAAAATCAATGAGATTTATATTAACAAAAATAAGAAAATCAATACAATCAAGAGATGTTTCACTGAGAAAAATTAGTAAGAAAAAAGAGAAAACATAAATAACTAACAGAATGAAGCATTAAAAGTGTAATACAGTATCTTATGAAAAACTCTTCATGTACATTCTACAGTTTAGATGAAATTGACTAATTCCTTCAAAATCACAAATTAGTGCAAGCCATTCTAGATTCTAAAATACTCATAGCTATTAAAGAGTTTGAATTCATAGTTATAAATCCACCAAAAAGCCTGAATTTCACCAAACATTCAAAGGAAAATTAACTTTTTTGTTTATAGTGAGGAAAACCAAACCCAATTCATCTCTAATGCTAGGAAATGCTAGCTACCATTGAGCTATACTCTTAGTCTTTATATTTTAATATAATTTATTTTAGAAAATAATGTGAAATATTTCCTTATGTATTATATAATATCAATATTACACTGTCAGTAGAGCCAGACAGATCATAAAATAAAACTGTAGGGGGCTGGGGATTTAGCTCAGCGGCATAAGCGCCTGCCTTGCAAGCAGGCAGTCATGGGTTTGATCCCCAGTACCGATAAAAAAAGAAAAAGACAAAAAAATTTTTTTAAAAACTGTAGAACAATAACTCTCATAAACATGAACAAGTAAATCCCCAAGTATTAATAAGCAAATCCCAACAATAAATAGAAAGCTTTACAAATTATTCCAAGCCAAATTTATCTCAGGAATGCAACCCTGATTTAATATTCCAGAATCAATCAATATAATATATTATATTAACAAACTTAAAATCTAAGAGTATATCGTTATCTCAATAGATACAGAATCCTACATACATGTCTAATAAAAAATCCAGTAAATAAGGGCATAATTGTCTATGTAGAAAATTCAAAGGAATCTACAAAAATTTCTTGGAAGTAGTAGATTGGAAGATGGTAGGGTACTGGGTAAACTTACAACTCAATATTATTTCTATACACCACTGTCCGACATTATGAGGTGTGTGTATATGTGTGTGAGGGGGGTTGTGAATAAGGGTGTGTGGGTATGTATGTGTGTGGTTTTTGACCAGAGTTCCTACATTACATGGCAGGTCTTAGGAACTCTTATCTTACCAACTTTATGGAGCTTTATGGCCATAAAGTAATTCTCTTATCAAACCTTTTTTATTTTTATTTTTTAAATTTTATTTATTTATTTTTTTTATCTAGCCTTGACAGTAGCTCCTAAGATCCTCTTCATTCCACAAAGTTCCTGTCCCATTACCTGGAATGAAGAGTGATACACATGCCAAGAAAAATCTAAATAGACAGACATTGTTATGTTTCTCCATCCTGTCTCATAAAAATCATGCCTATGCAATGACGTTTCTATAAAAGCTTCAAAAGGACAAAGTTCAGAGAGCATCTTGATATCTGAATACACTGGAGGTTCCTGAAGATGACACACCCAGAGAGGATATGGAAACTATAATCTTTCTGCAGACTTTGCCCCCTGCATTTCTTCAACTATATGCTTTGTAGTATTCTTTATAATAAACTAGCAAACATATTTCCCTCATTATATAAGATGATCTGGCAAATTAACTGAACCCAAGAAGTGACTTTTAGGATCCTTGACTTATAGGTGATCTATTAGAAGCACAGTTTTAAAAAATACTTGTGCTTGAAACAATCATTTAAAATGGAAGGCTGCAGTTTTGGGGACTGATTTCTCCACCTATGGATGGTGTCAGAACTAAATTGGATTAGAGAATGCCCAACAAGTATCTGCTACAGAATTTATTGTTTGCTTTCTGATATTGAGAAACCCTATGCCTTTTACGGTCACATAAGTTATTTATGTTGAGTGTAGTATGAAGACAGAAGAAAAACAAGAAAACAAAATTTTTGAAGAATATTACTCTGGAATTGTAAAATGAGAGGAAATTCTGAAAAGGTGTAAGTAAATAGAAAGACATCTCATATTTGTGGATTGGAAGATTCAATATACTCAATGCCAAATATCCGTAAATTAGTTTATAATTTAAAACAATCCAGAACATATCCCAACAAGATGAAATATAGATCACAATGGTAGATTCTAAAATTTATGTCAAGAGAGAATAGTCATATACATTTTGAAAAATAAAGAAACAAAGGTATAAGACAAGAGATCTATGCAAGTAGCTCAGTAATAGAATGTGTATTTCATGAGTCCCACATTCAAATCTCAACAAACTTCCCAAAAGGTGAATGACATATGTCATTCAACATTGAAACTCTCTCATAAAGATAGTAAGACAATGTGGAAGTGGCAAAAACACACATCAATAAAAACTGAGGAGCATGGGGTAATCTGATTGTTTTTATTTCTTTGTATATTTTAGTCTTTTGAGGAACAGACGGCAAAAATTTTTCCCCCAGCCATGGGGATGTCTCTTGTTCAAATGACATAGTTTTCCAATAAACCTAAGCTCCAGCCCTCAGTTTTTTTCATAGCATTGTATCTGCTTTTCAAATTTTACTTTTGATCTTCCTCAACCATAATATTTAACGTATTGTATTACTTTTGTGAACAATATACTTTTAGATTATAAAAAATCAATCTTCTTTTATAACTGAAATGTTTGAAACACACCATTTGATTATCACTATATTTTGTGTTGAAATTCACCTTTCATTATATGTATTTCACATATCATAGATATTTAATTTTTTGTCACTTCATTTCCTTCTTTGGATTAATATTATTTTTAACACCAGTTTTCCCTGAACTAGCTTGTTTTTTCCTTTATTATTATGTTTATTTTCACTTTGTAGTTATTCTTTTCTTTCACAGATGAAAGATATTTTTATTGTGACTTTTTAAAAGTTTTCATTGAGACTTTTTATATTATGTTGTAATATTTTTATTGGTACATTTTAGATATACATAATGATAACATACATTGCAGGAATTTAGTCCTTTATCTAGTACATAACATATCTAGTTTCTTTTTTGTTCCTATTTTCCTCCTCTCCCTTTCACCCCTCTTCAGCTCCTTATTTACAAAAGCTTTGTTTTTCCCTTCTATTCTATTTTCTTGTCCCTTATTTCATTTCCCCCTCTCACTCCCTTGTTCTCATTTGAATATTTTCTTCCCACTTCCCAATATCTATTGTACATTTCATTCCTTATTTATCCTTTCAGTTTCTCATACTAGAGAAACCATGTGATATTTGTACATTTGTGTCCGATTTATTTCATGTAAGAGTAAGGTATATCCATTTAGCCAGAAGTGTCTCAGATGTATCCCTCTTTATGTCAAAGTAGTATTCCATTGTTTTAAAAACATCTTCATTATCAACTCATTCAGTGATGGACATTTGAACTGTTCCCAAGATTTAACTATTACAAATTGTACTGCCATCAACATGGGTATGCATATATTGCTTTTAATGATGCTTTTAATTCTTTCAGGAAGGCACCAAGAAGGGGAGTAACCGGTTTCAATAGATCTTGTAGTTTTAATTTTTTGAAGAAACTGCACTTATTTCCACAGTGATTACAGAAGTCTACCCTCCCACCAACAGTGTAGAAGAGTCCAGTTTTTCCCCCATATTTGTTATTGGTTAATTTTTTGATGATAGCCATTATTTTTGGACTGAGATGAAATCTCAGCATTGTTTTAATTTGCAACATTAACTTGCTTCTAGTGGCCAGTGACATTGAACATTTTTTCATATGTTTACTTGCCATTTCTACTTCTTCATCTGAGAAGCGACCATTCATTTCAGATGCTCATTTTTAGATTGAGTTTATAAATGGTGAGTACCTGATTTTTTTTGAGTTCTTTGTATATTCTAGAGTCATTTGAGGAACAGATGGCAAAAGTTTTCCCCACACACAATGGGGTGTCCCTTCATTTTATTTGTGCTTTCTTTTGCAGAGAAAAAGGCTTTTTAATAAGATGACATCCACTTTGTTCGTTATGATATTTCCTGTGCTATTGGCGTTTTGTTCATCAAGTCTTTGCCTGCACCAAAGTTTTCAAGAGTTCTCCCTATTATATCTTTCAGCAGATTTAGCATTTCTGTTTCAATGCTCATATCTTTGATTGATTTCAATTTTAGTTTGATGCATGGTGAGAAATACAGATCTAGTTTTAATCTTCAGCATGTGGAAAGCTAGTTTTTTCCAAAACCATTTATTAAAGAGGCTACCTTTCTTCCAGTAAAAATATTTGGCTCCTATGTCAAATATAAAGTGACTAAGTGTGTTTGGAGTTGTTTATGCATCTTCTAATCTGTTCCATTTAGCCTTGAGTCTGGTCCTCCCCAATACCAAGAATTTTTTTTTTATCACAGTAGCTTTGTATTATAGTTTTAATTTAGGGGTTGTGGTCCTCCTTGCCTTGCCTTTGGTGACAGCACTTCTTTTACTATTACACATCTCTTCTGGTTCTAAATGAATTTTAAAATTATTTTCTCTAATTATGTGAGATATGCTGTTAGAATTTTGATTGAGATTGCCTTGAATCTGTATAACAATTTTGAAAGTATGGCCATTTTACTATACTAGTTCTTCCTACCCAAGAGCTAAGTATATCATTTTGTTTTCTTGTATCATTTTCCATCTCCTTTTTCAGAATACTGTAGTTTACAATATAAAGATTTTTTACTTCTTTCATTAGATTCATTCCTAGGTATTTCAATTTTTTGGATGCTACCTTGAATGATATTATGTTTCTAATTTCGCTCTCAGTGAGTTTTCTACTTGTATACAGAAAAGCTATTGATCTTTGATTGATGACTTTGTATAAAGCTATATTCTGAATTTGTTAAACCTGTGAGTCTTTTGTTGGAGTTTTTGGGATCTTCTATGTAAAGTATCATGTCATCTGCAAACAATGAAAATTTAACTTCATCCTTTCCTATCCTTAATTTTTCTATGTGCTTCTCTTTTCTAATTTCTCTGCTAATGTTTCCATAACTATATTTAATAAGTGGTGACAATGGACATTCTCACATGGCTCCTGATTTTAAAGTGAAAAATTTCAGTGTTTCTGCATTTGTGATGTTGGCTTTTGGTTTGTTGTAGATGGCTTTTACCATATTGAGATAAAGACTGTGTATTCCAATTTTCTGTAGAATTTTTATCATAAATTGGTGTTGTATTTGGTCAATACTTTTTCTGCATCTCTTGAGATGATCATATGATTTTGTTTTTGAATCTCTTAATATGCTATATAACATTTGTTGATTTACATATGTTAAATCATTCTTGCATCTCAGGAATGAATTCTAAGTCATGGCATATAACCTTTTCAGTGCTTTGCTGCATTCTGTTTGCCAGTATCTTAATAACCATTTTTGTGTCTATGTTTTTTAATTAGATTTGCCTGTTCTCATCTATGATGGGATTTTTTGGGGGGGTTGGTATCGGGTTAATGCTTGCTTCCAGGAATAAATTTGGGAGTGCTGTTTCCCTTTCAATTTCATTACAGAGTTTGAGAAGGAACAGCATTAAGTTTATTCTATACTTTTTGTATAATTCAGCAGTGAATCCACCAGGGATTGGGCTTCTCTTTGTTCATGGTTTTTAAATTACATCTTTAACTTCATTGACTGATATCCATTTCTTTAAAATTTTTATATTATCTTTACTCAGCTTTGGTAATTCATATATATCTAGGAATATGTACATTTCTTCTGTACTTATCATCTAGCTTCTGAGTTAACTATTATTGATCTCTTGAATTTCTACAGGTTCCATAATGAATGCACAATTTTCATTCCTAATTGCATGGATCTGATTCTCATCTTTCCTTATTTTGATAACTTTGACCACAGGTTTGTCAATTTTACTTAACATTTTAAATAATAAGCTTTCTTTCATTGATTCTTTGTATTTATTTATTTATTTGGTACTGGGAATCAAACTCAGGACCTTGATCTTACCAGGTAGGCACTGTGACACTGAGCTATATCCTTGGCCCTATATTTTTTTCTTATTCTCCATTGTGTTGTATTGTTTTCCTACTTTTCACTCTTTTAATTTATACCTTCCTGTCTCATATGAGCTTTGGGTTTGACTTGCTTTTCTTTTTCTAGATTTCCGAGATTCAGCATTAGCTTGTTTATTTCAGTTCACTCTGTTTTTCTGATAGGGGAATTCACTACTATAAATTCTACTGTTAGGACTACTTTCACTGCATTGCATGAATTCCATTATGTTATATTGGCATTATCATTTTATTGTAGAAACTATCTAATTTCTTTTTAATTTCATATGGAACATGGATTGCTTAGGAGACTATTACTTTATTTTTATATGTTTATGAGTTTTTGCGGTTTCTTTTGCCATTGCTTTTGAATTCCATTGCACTATGATCTGATAATAGGCATTGGATCATTTTAACTCTGCATTTACTTAAGCATGTTCTATGAGATAATATGTGGTGTATTTCGGAGTATTCCCAATATATAGCTGATAATAATGTATATTCTGATGTTGTGAGGTAGAGCACTATGTAAGTATCTTATTACTATGTTTATTTGTTCAAAATTTTTTTTCAGTTACGCTATTTCATTCTTGATTGTTCTATGCAGGTGACCTGTTTTGACATGGGTTATTGAAATTGTCCATTACAATTATATTAATATTTATTTGGTTTTTAAAAAATGTCCATTAGAATTTCTTTTATATAGTTTGGGGAACTAGTAATTGGCACATATATATTTGTGTGTTATCTCTTCTTTTTGGATTGTTCCCTTAAAAAGTTGTAGTAAACTTAACGTCACTTAATCAGTGTTGGCTTAAAATGTATTAATATATTTTGTTTCCAATTAGAATAGCTATCCTTGATTTTTTCTGAGTTTCTGTGGAATGGAATACTGTTTTTCATCTTTGAACTTTCAATTAATGATTTTTATGCAAATTATATGTTAATTTATGTACTATTTTGTTGAATCTTCCTTCTTGATATATTCTGCCAAATTATTTCCTTTGATTGGTGAATGAAGGTTATAAATGTTGATGGTATATCTGATATGTATTGATTTATCCTTGTTGTGTTATTTTCCTGTTGTCAGTTCTCCTTTTCCCCCTCTTTAATTGCTTGTGTTTCTAGGTGGATTCATTCTCTTGGGGTTCATGGAGATGTAGTTATTATCTCTTCCGAGAATGTCCTTCAAAACATTTCAGAGCACTGGTTTGTTGGTCATATATTTCTTCAGATATTCATTATCGTGGTAGAATGTCATTTCTCCAACAGTGAAAGATTTTTGTGCAATTCATCAATCTGTGTTGGAGGTTGTTTTCTTCTAGATAAAGAAATGCTTCACTCCAAGCTCTCCTTTACATAATTGTTGGTGTTGAGAAGTATGCTTACAGACTTTCCTTACAGATTTACAGTCTGAAATTCTTACAGACTTTCCTTACAGATTTCTTTCTTTTCTCTAACAGATTTTAATTTCTTTTCTGTGTTCAATTTATTGAATCTTAAGTGTTTTATGTCTTGGTGTAGAGTTATTTTCATCATGGCCATTTGGTATTCTATATACCTCAATTATCTCTACATCAAATTCTTTTTCCCTGATTGGGAAGGTTTCTGCCATTGTTTCTGGGAATGGTTTTTTAATGTAGTTTGTACTATCTCCTGGTTTTTCATTGACTCTGATCAATTTTACATTATTTTTCTTTGCATCATCTAACAGCTGTGGATTTATTTTCCATGACCTCCTTCTACTTTTAAGAAAGGTTTCTTTGTGTGATTGATAAGCTCAGTGCTGTCTTCTATGTCTGACATTCTGTTCTCACATTGGCTCTTTGTGCTGTGTATAATTGCAATGGGTATTTTAATCTTTTTGATATCTGTTTGAATATATTTAATGGATTCCATTTCATTTCTATGTTTGGCCTTCAAGGTTTTCATCATTTTCCTAACCTTCACTATTTTTCTAATATATGTATTTGCTCTAGACCACTAAGCATGTCTTACATTGTGGTCTCCATCTCTATAGCTATCTGAGAAATTATTTCTGATTTGACTTTTTTCTAGAGCCTCATTCGTATGATTTGTTACTTCTAGTGTTACAAATGCAGACAATCCAGGAGGTTGTACTTCAAATTATTTCACCTGATTGTCCCCTATGTTTGCTTTCAGTGAGCTGAAAGTCAGGGATTATGTTTGCCTAAGTGTTCTCTCATTTTCTTTATTTTTTTAGTTTAACTCCTTTGTTGATGCTTATAAATTTGTTAATAGTTTTATTGCTAATGTTTAGAACCCTTAGGAAATGACTACTTCTCAGAGATATATGCCAAATATAGGAAATTTTTGGTTTGAGTCTGTTGCAAGATCCCACATTTTCAATTAATTGGAGATGAGAAGCTGGTGCCTATTTGTCCTATTCCCTAGTTCTTTGGCACTGGCATATAGAATTTTTTGTGGCCCTTAGGGAATCTCAGTCTTGTCATACAAGAAAGAACTGATTGTAACAAGCCACCTCCGCTAAAGTAGTACAATCATCAGTAAAAATAGCATCAAACACAGCATACAATATGATACAACTATCTATTAATTTGCTGCTTTTAACCATATGAACTGGATTTGTGGTTATATAAGAACTTATTTTTTTTTTTTTTTGGAGTTTTTCCTTTTTATCGGTACCGGGGATCGAACTGAAAAAGACAAAAAAAAAAATTATTGTAGCTTTTAAATGTAACTTGGAATTGCAAATTGTGATGCCTCCTGCCTTTGATCTTGTTGCTCAATTTCTGTTGCTACTCTGGATTGCTTCTGGTTTCATTTAAATTTTACAATATTTTTTCCTACTCTTGAGAGGAATACCGTAGTAATTTTCATTGAGATTTTATTTAATTTATCTATCATTTTGAAAGCATGATCACTTTGACAATATTGATTCTTCCTGTCCAGGAATGGGATATCATCCAATTTTTTGATGTTCTAGTCAGTTTTCTTTTTTAGAGCCATGTAGATTTCATTGTAGACATATTTCTCTTCCTTGATTAGATTGTCCTAAAAATTTCTTTTTTCTGAATAGTATTATGAATGATATTGTTTCTTACTCTTTGCCCTGTGAGTTTATTATTGATGTACAGAGATGCTGTTCATTTTTTATTTATTTTGAATCCTTCTACACTAGTTAATTTCATTACAATATTTGGAGTCTTTTTGTGAAATGTTTAGGTCTTCTATGAAGACAATCATGTCATATGAAAACAATGATAATTTGAATTCTTCCTTTCTTGTACATATTTCTTGTATTTCTTTCTCTTCCTTACATGTTCTGGATAATGTTTTGAGAGCTATACTGAACAAGAGTGGCAGTACTGGATACCTTTGTCTTGTTTCTGATTTTATATGGAAAACTTTTAGCTTTTTCTCACTTAATATGATGTTGATAGTAAGTTTACCATAAGTAGATTTTATGAGATTGAGCTGGCATTCTTATGTACCCGTTTTCTTCAGGTTTTTTTTTTTTTTATCATGAAAGAATTTCAGATTTTGCAAGGGTGTTCTTTATGTTTATTAAAGTGATCATGAAATTTTTGTTTTTGCTTATGTTATATATTATAGATATTAAATTGTATGTACTAAATCATGCTTTCATCTATGATATAAAGCCTATGTGCTCATGTTATGTAATCTTTTGATGATTTGTTACGTTTTAGTTGGCAGTATCTCTTTAGAATTTTTGTGTCTGTGTTCATTAAAATGTTTATCCTGTAATGTTTTTTTTTTTTTTTGGAAGTTTTTGTTTTTGCTTGGGAAATTGTCTGTTTTTGGAATCAGGGTAATGCTAGTTTCCAGGAGCCAATTTAGGCATATACCTTACCTTGGAATTTTATTAAAGAATGTGAGAAATATTAGGGTTGGATCTTTTCTGAAGGGCATATGGGATCAGCAGTGAATCTGTTGGGACTTGAGGTTCAATGGTCACTATGTTCCTTTTTACTACCACTTCAATTTTGTTACATGTTATTGGATTATTGAGGACTTTATATCTTACTGGTTCTGTTTTGTTTTTTTTTTTAACTCATATGTATATAGGGACCTACACATTTCTTCTTATATCTCCAATTTATTAGCATACAGGTTTTTAAAGTAGTTGCTAATAATTTTCTAGGTTTCAATGGTGTCCATTGTGATTTTGCCTTTTTGATTTCTAATTGTATTAGATTGTCTACTTTCCTTTTTTGTTAGGATTTATTAAAGAGTTTGTCCATTTTGTTAATTTATTTAGAAGAACCATCGCTTTGATGTGTTGACTTTTCCTATTGTTTGTTAGTCTCTATTTCATTAATTTTTTTCTCCAAATCTTTAAAGTTTTCTTCTTGGTGCTAACTCTGGAGTTTGATTATTCTTATTCTTGTTTTTCTTATTTGTGAGGGCTCCCTTTGGCTTTCTAATGTGGGCATTCACAGTAATAATTATCCCTTCCAGGACTAATTTCATTGTGTTCCATAAGTTCTGATATGTTACACTGCTAATAACATTTGATTCTAGGAATTGTCTAATTTCTTCCTTGATTTTTATGTGACCCATTGATTATGTAAGAGTGTATTGTTAATGTCCATAATTTCTTTTGCATAATTTCTTTGGTTTCTTTTGCTGTTGTTTTCCAGTTGTATTGAGCTCTGATTTGATGATATCCATGACATGATTTTGATTCTTTTGCATTCATTTAAGAATGTTTTATAGGTTAGTGTGTGATCTATTTTGGAGAAAATTTCCCACGCTGTTGAGAAGAATGTGCATTATTTTGTTGCTGGGTGGAACTCTGTGGATGTCTATTAAGTCAATTCATTTGAAGGTGTGGTTCAAATTTGGTATTTCTTCATTGATGTTTTGTCTAATTGATCTGTCCTTCTGTGACAGTGTGGTACTGCAGTGCCCCACTGTAATTGTGCTGATATTTATCTGATACATTATGTCCAGTGGTGTTGATAAAAGAGTGTACTGTCATCTAGAGCATACATGTTTATAATTGTTATGTTTTGCTCTTAAATTTTCTCCTTAATCAATATGTAATTTATTTCTTTGCCGGTTCTATTCAATTTTAAATTTAAGTTCCCTTTGCCTGAAAATCTACACCTATTTGTTTTTCAACTATCATTACACGGAATGAATTCTTTGATTTTCAGTCTATAAGTGTATTTGCATTACATGTTTTTATTGTATACAGAATACCATCAGGTTTTGTCTTTTGATCCTATCTGCCCATCTGTGTCTTGATTGGGGAGTTGAACCCCTTCACTTTGAGAATTATTACTAAATTATTGATTTATTCCTGTCATTGTATTAATTTTTGCTGCTGAATTCCTTTCATTTCTTTCTACTTAATTGCTCAACATAGTGTTATATTCATTCCGTTAATGATTTTGTCCTTGATGGCTTTGCCCCTTTCTCAGTTATCCTTGAGAACTTTTCAGAGTTCTGCTTTGGAGGTCATGAATGTTTTGAGTTATTCTTGTCATAAAAACACTTTATTTCTCTATCAATTTTGAAGGATATATCAGTCTCTATCGTAAGTTTTTTTTTTTTTTTAGGGCTCAAAACACTTTTTTTCAAGGTTCCTGTTCTTTAAAGTTTGTGGTAGAATTCTGCTGCAATTGTAATGGATCTATTTTTGTAAGTAAACTGTTGCTTTTATTTAACAGCTTCTAAGACTTGCTCTTTGTGTTGGAATTTTGGAATTTGGCTGTGATGCATCATAGAAATTCTTTTCTGAATGTAGCTATTGGGGTTGTATATGCCTCATTTATCTGTATGTATTAAATACTTTTGTTTGTTAAATTTTCTGCCATTATCTCTGTAAACATGTTTTTTTGACATTTATGTTGCCTTCTGGTTTTTTACTAATTCCAATTAAACTTAGATTAGTTTTCTTTGAATCAACTAGCAGATGTTAGGTCTTAGATGTTAGATCTTAGATGTTAGAACATAGGTGTTCAAAATCTACCATTGTTTTTAAGGTTTCTATAAGTAATTGGTCACCAACATCAGTCCTATTTTCTAGTACTGATTCTCTCTCACATTGGTAACTTCTGTTGCCCATAATTTCAGTAGTCTGTTTGATCTTCTGATTTATTTAATTAGGAGTGGTACTTTTTCATAGACCATAGTTCTTTGTTAAACTCATCATTCATGACTTTTTAAGTTCAGATGCCTTTTAAATTTACTAGCACATGTTTGTGACATATAATTAATATTGCCATTGTTGGTTTTTGCTACCATATATATGGCTTACCTGAATTCTTTTTCATGTTTCTTTACATTCTTGCTCTTCCCCTCATCCTATCTCTTTTTTAACCTTCCATTTGCAGCAGGCCTATCTACAAGTCTCTTTTTATATATTTTTTGTTACTCTTTATTTTTAATTTGCCTCATATATTTGTATGTTACTCTTTATACTTTTGATTTTTCACATTAGAGAAATCATACAACATTTATGCTTGTGTGTATGATTCAATTCACTTAAAATTATATTCTCAAGTTACATCAATTTTCTTACAAGTGACTCAATTTTATCTTTATTGTTGTCTTCAGTAAAATTGCTGATCATTTATTTATTAAATCATCTTAGTTATATCTTCTTTGAGCTTACCAAACAACTTGCTAATATTTTTTATCTCCTCTTTTTATCATTTCAAATGACTCAGCTGTGTGATTTTGATTTTATCCTCTTCAACATCCCAGTGATCAGTTTTCAGGAAGTGTTTGGAGGCATTTTGCTGCCTTTCTTCTCATGTTTCTTTTTGTGTGTATGTGTGCATTGATGTTTGTAGGTTGATTATAGTTGAAATACTTTGTAGGTTGATTATAGTTGAAATACTTTGTTATGTTTTATCTCATCTTTAAACATGCTTTCATTATCTTTGTAATAATGCTTCAGCTTCATGTTTTTTCTCTTCTAGAAATCAAAGTACACATTGGTAAAACTTCTCATCTTCACCACTATATGTCACTTTTCAGTATCTGAGACAAATTTCTTGATGGCCACATTTAAGGAAGGAGATATTTATTTTGGCTTACAATTGTAGTGGGACTAATCTGTGGTCTTCATGCTCCAAGGCAGAAACTGCATGGTAGAACAGCATGGTGGAGAAAATATGCTCTTGCTACATTGGCTAAGCAAAAGAAAAAGGGAGGAGCCAGGGATAAGAACCTATCATGTATTTCACACCATCAGTGACTTACCTCTTCCAAATAGTCCCTACATCCTAACAGCACATTCACTGCCCCAATGAGCCAATCCCCTCTTAAAAGCTTCACCTCTAAATGTGAGACTACTGGGGTTCACTTTAGATCTAAACCATAACTTTCAACTGCTAGCCCCCAAAAGGCTCATATCTATCTCATAATACAAAATGCATTTAGTCTACATTTAAGAACCACAAAAGTCTTAACAATTTCAGTACTGTTAAAAGTTCCAACTACAAATCTTCTTTGATACTGAAGGAAAACTTAGCTGTAAGCTTCTATAAAAATAAAAAAGAAAGTCAAATACTTCCAACATATAATGGAAGAGGATAATCCCATTAGAAAAGGGAAAAATAGGGGATAAAAATAAATGGAAGTAACATAAAACAAAAAGAACAAACAAAACAATAGGCAAATATAATATTTCATAATTCTGTATCTGTCTGACACCTGGAGCAGATTGGGGTGAGACATGAACATCAAGAGCAGTCCTGCCCTTATGTCATTGCTGGTTTTAGACACTGATACCTCTTTCTTGGGCTAACTCCTCATTGCCTGTGGCTTCACTTAGCAGGTAGTTCACATTCTTGGCATTAGTAACCAGACATACATGACAGATTCTTATCCTTGCATAGCCTCTGAGTGCCTGGATGGCTAAGCAAACTAAAATGAATCACAGGCAATCAATATTTAAGAGATTCTTCTTGAGCAAAGATCTCTTGTTGCTGAGACAAAACACCTGACACCCAAAATAAAGAAAGGAAAGGTTTACTTAGCTCACTGTGAAGGTTTCAATCCATAGGCTAGCTCCAAAGCAGGATGGCATGGCACAAGGGCAACACTTCAAGGTAGCAGCCAGAGCAAAAGCAGAAAACAAGCTTTCTCTCCTCCCTGTATTTTACACAGGTCACCACCCCTTCCCACTTCAGAATGGTTGTAGCACTCACAAAATCGCCTCATCCTCATTTGCACAGGTTGAGGATATTTACAAAGTAAGAACTCTGGCTCCCTGCTGAGTCTCTCAGTTAAAATCCTCAACTGCTCAAGTTGACACAATTTATCAACCTTAACACCTGGCATGTTTAAAATTCTGGTGTCTCCACTATATTTTCAGCTTCACACTTATAGATTTGTGCACTGCATTTTTCAAGACCACACTTCTTGGCTCCTTAGGCCTTCCACTGAAATAGAGGTGGAAGCTTCCATTACTTTAAAACTTGCTTTTGGGCATGACAATAATAACCCTATAATTCTTGCATTTTGTATGTCTGAAAAGTCAGCACCACATGAATGGCACCCAAGATCTGGTATTAGATCAAGCAGTGGCCTCGTCCCTTTGGACAAGCCCTGAGTGACCTTTGAATGCCTGGTTGGCTGAGCAAAATAATATTCAAAAGATCCTTCTTGATCAAGGACACCTAGCACTATCTTTTCAGACGAAATGTTTATAGCTTTTTATTCTTTAATTGTCACTGGGTAGGGTTTGTCCAATTTAAAAGAGATCTTAAAACCTTCTTTCCTATTCTCCTTATAAAAAGTACTTGACTCATTTTTAAACCTGATATTTTCAGCAACTGTCCTGTCTCTCATGCTAACTTTGTGCTTTTCTTTCTGATGAGAATTTGGGGAATATATTTTATCTAAACTATAACAATCACATTATTTCTTTCTTTCTTGGACTCTGTCCAATCTACAGTTAAAATCATCCAGTGAACTTTTAAGTTTTGTTATTTATTTTTGTATTTCTAAAGTTTTATTTGATTCATATTCATCTTCTGTATTACTTTTTAGTTTCTTTTTCCTAAATATAGTTTCAAGCTTGTTATCTACTTCTTAACATAATTATCCTAAGTATATTATATTATATGTGTATGATGATTCTAATATTGGCAGTCTATCAGAATTTGATTTGGTAGCTTATTAGTTTTGCTCATTGTATCACTTGAACCTCAAGTGGTTGCTTACATTGTGATGGTCATTATGCCTAGCAATATTTTTTCAGGAAATTCTCACAGGCCTAAATCTCAAACCCCTAATTCTGAGTAATAAGCACTATTAGCCTAGAGCTACTTTAAACTTTACTGAGTGAAATTGCTTATACTTCTACTAAGGAATAAATTTGTGTTGCAATTCTAAATTCAAAATTAATTTTCTTTTCCTGTTGTTGCTATACTCAGCATGAAATCAATTCTCTAGCAATGTTTTTGAAGTGGAAAAGGACAAAAGGTATTTCTGTCTCACTCATTCACTTGAGAAAAGACCCTTTGTAGACCTCAGTTTAATATGTGTAGAGCCTCCATTGATACTTGTCTCCTTTTTCCTGTGAGGTTATTCTTATAGCTAGAAGAAAATGCACACTGCTATGAGGGGAAATAATTAGAAAAGAGGACTTAATAAACTTCATGGGTTTTAATTTCTCCAAATTTTCAGTTAGTGAAAATATCTGAAAATTTAGTTTCCCTTGACCTCTATAAAACATGTCTGGAAACAAAAACAAAGCAAAATAAAACAAAAACCATGTAGCAATACCACTGAAAATGCATTATTACATATTGAAAAGTTTGCAGATTATAGGATGCACTATTTTTGTAAATAAAGTCTTAATGGAATAAAACCATACTCATTCATCTATATTTATTTTATGGTTGTTTTAATGCAACAAGTCAAAATTGATAACAAAGCTCTGGAAACATCCTAGATGCACATAAATGGAAAAATGAATGAAGAAATCATGATGTATATATAAACAATGGAATTCCACTTATCTATAAAGAAGAATGAATTCATGTCATTTGCTGGCAGATATATAGATCTGGGGACCATAATGTCAAACTAAATAAGTCAGCCACAGAAAATTAAATATTACATGATTTATTTTGTATAAGAAAACTAATATATAAACAAGGAGTGCAATAAAGAGATGGTAGGACACAGGGAGATAGGGAAAGGGAGATGGGAAAAGGGATCAGGGAAAGGAGGTAGCAGAAATAACCTGGAAAAGGAAAATCTGATCAAGATGGAGTTTGTATCTATAATTTCACAAAACAAATGTAAATGTGTAGCACAAGCATAATCCAATAAAGACAGATAATATATGGCTTACAAATCCTAACTGTTTTACTGTGTGAACCTTTACAGAAAAAGTTTCTCAGTTCCTGGGGTACATTCTTGACCCTATTTAAGGAAATACCTTAAAATTTTATCTATGTTAACTATACATAGCTGATAGAAGAGTTTAATATTGCTTGCGTCATGCTAAAGTATGGGGCTGGATTATTTGAGATGCTCAGGGAGTACCAGTTTTAGAGAGTTTTAATAATTCCAATAAATAGATTCACAGGAAATGTTAGTGTTCCAAATAATCTCTACATTTAACATTGCCAGAAATCCAGGTGTGGTGGCACAAGCCAGTAATCCCAGCACTCAAGAAACTAAGGAAGGAGGATTGTTGTGAGTTTAAGGACAGCCTGGGCTACACAGTGAGTTCAAGGAGAGCCAGAACAA
The DNA here is from genome assembly GCF_034190915.1 of Cavia porcellus. Taxonomy (NCBI): domain Eukaryota; kingdom Metazoa; phylum Chordata; class Mammalia; order Rodentia; family Caviidae; genus Cavia; species Cavia porcellus. The sequence goes on from NW_026947486.1 coordinate 50,228,149, forward strand.
CATAGGGAAACTTTGTCTCAATAGAACAAAAACAAACAAACAAAAAAATTGCCAGATAATAAAAGTTAACATTTTCTTAATTTATACTTTACTTTAATGTATAAAAATATTCTATAAATGAATTGTAAAAGCTTTAATATGGAAATATAGTCATTTTTTAATTGATATGAAGTTACTTATTCAGAAACTTACAGTAGTGATTGATTTGTTTTAAAAATTGATTTAAAAGCAGAAAATAGAAATGTGATTATGATTACCTGATTTCAAGTAAGTAATATCTCCAAAAATGACACTGATAAACAAGCTATTTATATAGCTACACATACACAAATGTATATTTTGTGAGACTAGAGGGAAGATCAGGAGAAGGCAGAAAACCAAAGCAAATGGCCCTCCAAAAACTTTTCTCTGTTCCTGAGAGTAAGAGGTACTATACTAAAAATAGCCATAGTTTTTATTATATAGGGCATTTTGATAATTCATAGGCTGGTACTCAGTGGTAATTTTCCCCATTAAAAGTGCCCTAAGAGGGCTAGGGGATAGCTCAGTGGCATAAGCATTTGCCTAGCAAATGCAAGGTCTTCAATTCAATTCCCAATACAAAAAAAAATATGCATTGCATATTTAAATTACATTAACCATATTATCTTCTGAAACATTTGTTCTTTATGGTGGAAACTTCCAAAATATTTTCTAGTTTTTAGAAACATACAGTATACAACTGTCATCCATAGTCACTTCACTGTATAATAGTATTGCAGAGTTCCTTGTTCTTCACTATAATTTAATATAGATTGGTACTTAGCCCTCAACATCCTTGGCTTCCTGTAACCACAATTTTACTCTACATGTTAGTGAGATCAATTTTTTACATTCTATAATTCAGTGAGATACTGCAGTACTTGTTTTTCTGTGCTTGATTTATTTCACCTAATGTAATAATCTTCAGCATCATCCATGTTAACAAAAATTATAGAGTTTCATTAAATTTATATCTAAATAGTTTTACACTGTGTACATGTATATTTCTTTATTATCCATCCATCTGGTGATGGATAGATTGTTCTCATTTCTTGGGTTCTCTAAGTAATGATACAGTATACATTTGAATATATATGACTATTCAAAATATTGATTTCATTTCCCTTGTATGTGTATCCACTGGACAAATGGCTAGCTTATGTGGTAGTTCTTCATTTAATTTTTTGAGGACCACCCATATGGTGTTCAGTAATTGCCACTAAATTTACATTTACATATGATGTATAATGGCTCCCTTTTCTACACATCTTTGCCAGAAATTTTCATTTGTAGTCTTTGCTAACATTCATTTCTACTGGAGTGAGGTGATAACTCACTGTGTTTTGATTTGACTTTCAGTGATAAGAAATGATGTTGAGTATTTTTCTCATACCTGTTGCTAATTTTTATGTTTTCTTTTAGGAAATATCTGATTAAATCTATTGCCCATTTTCAATCAAGTAATTGTTTTTGTTATTAAGCTTTCAGAATTGCTTATGAATTCTGAATTTGAACACACACACTGTGTGTGTGTGTGTGTGTGTGTGTGTGTGTGTGTGTGTATGCATATAAAATACTATCTCCCACTTTGTAGGTTGTCTCTGGATTTTGTTATGTATATCGATCATTGTGCAAAATTTAACTTTGATATGCTCCCATTTGCCTACTTTTCCTGTTGTTTTCTGTGGTTTTCTTATCTTGTCCAAAATATGCTTGCCCATTCCAACATCCTGAAATATTTTCCTTTTATTTTTCCTCTAGTAGTTTCATGGATTCAGGTTCTATATTTAAATTTTCATCCCTCTTTGAGTTTATTTTGATACCTGGTGAAAGATAAGATTCTAGCTTCATTCTGAATGTACAAATTCAATTTTTCCAACAGCATTTATTAAAAGCAATTTCCTTTCTCCAGTCATATTCTTAAGAACTTCATTGATTATCATTTGGTCATACATACATGGATTTTCTGTTATTCTTAGTATTCTGTTTCATTGATATATGTCTGTTTTTACTCCAGTACCATGCTGTGTTTACTACTACAGCTTTATTAGTAAGCTTTGAAAATAGATAATTTAATGCCACTTACTTTGTTCTTTTTATTCCAAATTGTTTATGATATTCAAGGATTTTTTCACTCAATGTAAATTGAAGAATTACTTTTCCTAGTTCTATTAATAAGGTCATTATTGTTTGTTACAGGTTGCAAAGAATCTAAATTTCTTTGTAGTGAATCTAAATTCTTTAGTACAGACACTTAAAAATTATTGAATATTCCACTACATGAGGACAATAGGATTCCTTTCAACTCCTTTGTGTGCTCTTTAATTTCTTTTATGAATTTTTTTTGGTCTTTTTCTTTTTTATCGGTACCAGGGATCGAACTCATGACCACACACTTGCAAGTCAGGCGCTTATGCCGCTGAGCTAAATCCCCAGCCCCTATTTCTTTCATGAATGTTACATAATTTTCACTGCAGAGATACCTCATACCCTTGATTAAATTTGTACACTGTTCTATTATTTTTATAGTTATTTTACATGTGATTGCCTCTGGATTCAGACAGTTTGCTATTGGCAAATAATATTACCAACTTTGTAGCTTAATTTTGTATTCTGTAACTCCAATGATTTTATTTAGCTTTGGCAGAATTTTTTAAAAGATTTCTCTGTATAATATAACGTTATCTGAGAGGCGTGAAAACTTGAATTTTCCTATGCTTTTTATGCCATTTATTTTCTTGTGCTGTCCAATTGCACTAACTAGGTCACCATTATGGTAAATACAGAAGACCATATGATATGAAAATAATGGTAGAATGAAGTTCTTTCCTATACATATCTTTTTTATTTCTTTCTCCTGCCTGATTGATTTGGATATTTTGAGTACCATATTGAGCAGGAATGGTGATAGTGGACATCCTTGTCTTCATCTTGAGTTTAGAGGAAAAACTTTCAGCTTTTTCCTAGTTACTTTGTTGTCCATTGGTCTGTCAATATATTAGTCAGTGCTTATAGATTCAAACTTAGGACTGTTTTCATTGTGTCCCATAATTTCTTTTGTGTTACCCTGTCATCATTTGATTGCAGGGATTGTCTAATTTCTTCTGTGCCCTATTGATTATTCAAGTGTGTGTTGCATAATTTCCGTGCATTTGCATAATTTCTTTACCTTGTTTCACCACTGATCTCCAGTTCCATTGTGCTATGCACTGATAGTATGATTTTTATTCTTTTAAATTGATTTAAACATGTTTTATTGTTAGTATATGGTCTATTTGAAGAAAATTCTACATGTTGCTGAAATAATGTATATTTTATTGAATGGAACACTGTAGATATCCTTTAACTTTATTTGTTTGAATGTTTGGTTCAACTCTGATATTTCTGGTTTTTTTTTTTTTTGTCTAGTGATCTGTTTGTTTGTGACACTGTGGGGTCCTCTACTAAAACTATGCTAATATGTATCTAATATTTTATATTCATTAATGTTTGTTTTATAAAGGTGTATTGGTATTTGATACATACATGTTTATAATTGTTATCTCTTCCTGTTGAATTGAAACATTAACCAATAGGTAGTGATCTTACTTGCCTCTTCTAATCAGTTTTGTCTTAAAGTCCACTTTGTCTGCAAATAGAATAGCTACTTCTGCTATTTTTTATGTTCCCATTGCATGAAACACTGTTTTCATCCTTTGATATTTTAGTTCATGAATTTTATTTAGAATTAAATGTTTGTTGCATATAGCATAATACTGGGTTTTAAGTTATGGTCAATTTTGCCTATTTGTATACTGGACTGGAGTCTTGACACCATTCACATTGATAATTATTGCTGAAAAATATTGACTAATTTATGTTATTGCATTATTTTACTATTGCTGATTCCCTTTTCCCCCTTCTATTTAACTGTTTATCCTGATGATCTATTCATCCTTTAGACATTTTGACATTGTTTACATGTCTCTAGTATATCCTTGAGGAATTTTTTGAGTTGCGGTTTGATGATCATGAAATTCTTTAGACGTTCTTTCTCGTGGAAATACCTAATTTTTATGTGAATATTGAAATACAGCTTTTGAGGATATATCAGTCTCTTATGGGATGTTGTTTTCTTTTATGAATCCAAACGTTTTATGTTCAGTTCCTTGTGACATCTAACAGGTTAACAACTGCTTGATTTGAATTCAGGTGCAGAAGACTGCTGACCTTGAGCAATCAGAACATCTTGAAGAGGGAACATTCTGCCACTTCAGGCAGAGGCAAAACCTGCTGATGAAACAGGGAGGAACATCCTGAGAACAATTTAACAAATTCTGCAATTTAACATAATTATTGTTATTCTTTCTAATCTAAAATATATGCCCTTAATCAGCAGAACATACTGCTTTTTTCTGTTACTCAATAAAATAAATTTAAGACAATTCAGGACTCTATTCCAGTGGAAGTCCTCTGACAGCCCTACAAAGATATTTTATGTTGCTTGTGTCTTCACTCATCTCTCTCACTAGGTTTGTTGGCCCAAGTGTGGCAACTTTACCTTAATGTACCCTGGCCTTAAAGTTTATGTGAGAATTCTTTTGCTGCTCTGGTGGGTTTGCCCTTATACATGATTAGTTGCTTTCCTCTAACAACATTTAAGAATAAGTCCTTTTGTTGGACTTCTCTGGTTTTGACTATATGCCATACAGAAGCTCTTTTCCAAATGACTATACTTCATATAGAAGCCCTTTCCAAATGTGACTACTTGAGATTCTACATGCCTCACTTTTCTGGATGTTAAATTCTTTCCTAATATTTGGAAAGATTTTTGCTATTATTTCTGCAAACATGTTTTTTAAAAATGCCATTTAAGCTATCTTCTAAATTTTCACTAATTCCAAAGAATCTCAGATTAGCCTTTTTCGTGTCATCTGGCAGATCTCAGATCCACTTTTTGTGTTTTCTTGTTGCTTAAGAATATCTATGAATAACATCACTGACATCAGCCACATATTCTAGTTCTGACCCTCTGTCTTCACATTCTGCAGCCTACAAGATCAGTAGAAATTTTATTCTTCTGAGTTTCAATTTGGTATCTTTTCATGGACTCTGTTACACTTCAACATTTTCAACATCAACTGGTTTTTGGTATACAAAGTCTAAAAAAAGAGAATCAGAAATAAATTCCCATAAAATATCAGTAAAAATATCAATAGCACTCTACAAAAGAATCTTTAAATTTTTTCAATAGGCACACATGATAATGGCATGTTTTATATAAACATACCTCTTAAACTGACAGCACGTCTTGTGCTTTGCTGATCACAGACTAATTCTTTGGTAAAGTACTCATTCATGTTTTGTACAGCTTTGTCTAGTTCAGTTAGTTTTATATTAGTGTCTTCTATAAGGTCATTGATCACATTATTAGGTTTATTATTGGTTTAGTAATATCTTCTTTGAAATCATTGATCACTTTATTGATTTGTTTTTATTCTCTTTTCTATCCTTTCAAATAATTAGGCTGTGTGGCTTTAGATGTCTTTTTTCTTGATGCCCAAGCATCAGGTTTAGGGAAGTTGTGAGTTTTGGGAGGCATTTTGTTTCCTTGTCTTCTCATGTTTCGTGTTTCTATTGTTTTGTTTTGGTTCTCTCTCTCTCTCTCTCTCTCTCTCTCTCTCTCTCTCTCTCTCTCTCTCTGGGATGTTGAAGTTTGCTAGTTGATTATAGTGGATACAATTTTTTATATGGAGATCTATTTTCTTAGTGTCAGATTTTCTGGGGTGCATGCTTGGCATAGGTAATTATACCAATTTTCCTCTGTCCCAATGTGTAGCATTTGGCTCAGCACCTAGTTAACTGCATGAACCATATTTGTAATGACACTTTTGTGTCATTACCATTTGTTAATTATATAAAGGCAAGCCAGATATTGGTATATACAGAAATCAATTAATAGCAGCAACTGTGCCACATTGACAATAGCAATAAAATCAGCAGCAATAATAGGGCAAAGACAAACAGAATATTTTATATCTTAAGAATTAATAATGTAATGCTTCTCAGCCTTTCGGCTAAAACCAAGTGTAGTATCTGTTCTTATCAGTTTAATATCTGATACGTCCTCTAGCCAATGGAGTACTACTTAGCTATAAAGAATTATCACATTGACATATTTATAAGTAAATGGATGCAACTCAAAACTATACTCATACGTGAAATAAATCAAACTCATATGTGTAAATACTGTATAATCTCCTTAGTGTAAGAAATGGTAAGAGTACATAAGATACCAAAAATCAATAAATATAATGAAAGGATAAGAATTTGCTCAAAGGGAAAAATATTATTTCAGGGAAAATTAGGAAAAAGAAAAAGGAATGGAAAAGAAAAAAATATCTAAAAATTATATAAATACACTTAGGATAGTTAAGATGATTGTGCTATAAATTCTAGAAATTCTTAGAGCAAAATAGCTAACATTCATAGTATCATAAGAATCATTCATATTACTGTATGGTGACCTGAGGAACTGTTGAAGATCGTTATGTAAAATAACAACTCTAGTTATGCTCCTACCACCTTTCTTGAAGGCCTGTATTGTCAGTGTTTGAGGATCTTTGCAATTGTCATTTATTTGTCTTTTTTGTTTCATGTTTTTCTAGGAATTTGTTTTGTTTTGATTGTTTTTTCCTCTAATCAGAAAGTATACATATACATGTAGAGACTCATCCATGCATAGAACTTCTCCTAAACGGTTTGTGAGAATCAATTATATATTACACGAAGAAATCAGCTACTTTCAAGAAAAAGAGACACTATGGTACCCAGTGCTGATTCTGTAGTATCATGCTGTGAAATCCTATTATTCTTTGTTCAGAGTGATTTTAGTCTGTTTTGTATTGTTTAATTTCAACATACATGAAGGTATGGACAGCTATTTTGAAGAGAATGAGAGACATTATGGCAGCTTTTGTTGATTTCCCTACTGTCTGGTTTTGAAGGCTTAAATACCTTCATTCTTTTCTGATCAGTTTATTGCTATTTTGTTTTGTATGAATTCATTGTGTATGAAGATATTGACAACTATTTAGAAGAAAACAAGAGACAATATGATAGTGATGATATCTCTATTGTCTTGCTTTGAAATCTGTATCTCTTACATTGATTTCTTCTGATCTGGTTTGTTCTGTTTAGTTTTACCCTCTTTAAAATTAAAAAAAAATGTATCACCCTTAACCATAATAAAAAAGAGATCTATAATTACATTATAAATACCAAGACAAGACAAATACTGACATATGGCAAATATCTACTAAATGCTACTATTATACCTTCACTAACAAGAGAATATTATTCAATATTAATAGAGTTAACTATCTAAACTCATAAAGCTGGTTATTCTAGTAACAGCAGAAGTGGTGAAGAACTGGGGAAAGAAATAAGTAAAATATGGAAAATTAAATGATGAGAAGAGAAAAATAATGTTAAGGATCTTATGGAGAATTGAAAAGAAATTGATACTATATAAAAGTAATAAAAATCAAACAAGAAAAAGAAGGAAAAGAAAAATAAGGACAAAATAAATGAACAAAAGAAAGAAGAAAAAAGGTTAAAAGTACAAAAGCAACAAAAAACAACAAAAAGGAGAAAAATACCCAACCACTAAAAACCAATGAAGGAAAAAGAATAAATGAGTACCCCATCAAAATATGTTTTTGTATTTTTTATGACTAGATTATTTCCCTGTTATGCAATCTTAGAACACTTTAATTCATAGTTCTGTTTATCTTACCTTGTATTGCATGATTTTATAAACTGTTTTCCTTGCATTAGAGGCTCAGCTGCAACTAATGCTGTGGCAAGTCTCCAAGCCAAAGTATATTGCTCATGATTCTAAATGGAAAATCTTTTATCTATTCTGGATTTAGGTAGTTGTAGCGGGTAGGCCTCAGATAGTAGTAGTACTTAATGGTAACAGTTTTAGATCAAGCTACTTTTGAAAGTTATACTTGCCTGACATGGTGTCTCAACATGGATAATATTGCCCATGTCCTTTCCAGCCAGAGTTTGAATTTCTCAAAGTCTATCTATCCCATAGCATCTCAGTGACTGTTCCCTACTGTGTCTCTCACACAGTCACTGTGAGTAATAACACTGGAAACCTGGAGGTGAAGTTTTTCTGGAGTTGTTCTGTGACTCACTCTTAAAAAATTAATACCTTCTCATGATGGTGCCTGATTAAATACTCTTTGGCAATACTGTGAGCACTGTATTGAATTTCTTCTCCAACTCTAGCACATCATGAACAAGTCAATTTTGAAGTAAAACTAGATGCTGTTTTAGTTTAAAATAACTGTAGGATTTTTATAGGGGTAGCAATACTAATCAGGTCCATCATTTCTCCCTAATCTTCAGATCCTCCAGGCTTAAAATTCAATCATTATTGGTTATGTCTATGATCAGGTCATCTATTTGGTTGGCCTCTCTGCTGCTCTAGGCTATGGGGAAACAAAATAAAGTGCTTTCTTGGAGTTGGTGGGTGGCCAAGTGCATAGCATGGAATCCACAAAAACAGAGTTTGTCAAGGACTACCATGTGACTTTATTTGGTCCACAGGATAGTAGCTGTCTACCTGTGGCATAGTTTGTAATATCATTTTGCAACAGAGAAGTCATACAAGCAAGAAGACAGTGAAATGAAGTTCAGTTGTGTGCCAAACAATAATATTTTGTCCAACAACTGAACACATAAGTAACAATAGACCAGTAAGATTATGACAGAAGTGAAAAATTCCTTTTCCTTATACTTTTAATACTCTGTTTCCATGTTCAAATATATTTAGCTACACAAATACTTGCCATCATGTTATCATTGTTTGTGAAATTTAGTAAAGTGACACGTGCAGGTGTGCAGACCAGGAGCAAAATACTGCATCACATTGCTTAGAAATGTAATTAGCTGTACCATCTAACATTGTGTGAAGTACACACTCCAGTATTTACACTACAGTGAAATTGATTGACGATACATTTCTGAGAATGTATCTCTATTAAGAGCTCCGTAACTCTATTTAAAATGTTGAGAAGACCAACACTAACCTAGAATTGTGTACCAAGCAAGACTATTATTCAGAAGTAAAGAAGAGCAGGGTTGGTGGTGCAGGACTTCAATTTCAGGACTTTGATAGGCTGGAGCAGAAAGACTACAAGTTCAAGACTAGCCTGGGCTACATAGAGTGACCTTATCTTAAATTGGTTCCAACCTCAGTACCAATAAACAAAGAAGAATGATCTAGTGATTTGACTGCCTAGAAGCAACCTGTCCTCACAGGTAACTCTGAGATCCTCATCCAAAATCAATTGGTAGATGGCTCTGTGATGAGATTAGAATAAACTAAAAACTACAAGTCTATATATTGGAATAACTAGTAACCAGGAGAAATCTAAAAATACTTTTAACTAAAAAAGTAAGTAAATTAACAATTCATTCCAGTGCTGATTGTGCATATCTCAGATGGAGCAGCTCAGTGGAATCATCTAGACCTGGGCAGCAATAAAAAGAAAGATACAGCAGTCTCTTATGATCATATGATCTATCTCAGGAGGAGATAAATATTGTGAATACAAAAGATCAGACAAGTGAATGGGAATGGAAGTGATAAGTCCCATCTTGTCCCTCGAGATCTAGACAAGGTTGGACTGAGAAGACATTGTTGGAGCTTCTTTCTCATTCCTTCTTCAATAGAGCAAAACGGAAACAAGTAGAACTGCGGTAGAATATATCTTGACTGACTGTCCCCAACTGGATGCAGAAAATTGTCACAGGTCCTATAACCCTAAATTGTAACTATCACTGAGTGACTGGGAGGAACCGCCTACAATTGTTAGGGAGGAACCCTAACAATTACATCAAGTCTGAAAAACATTGACTGTGATACAGTGAAAATAAATAATGACAGCAGAAGAGAGACCTCCCCGAACAAACTCATAGACTGAAATCTGGGCTGGTATAATGCCCATACCACTGCCAAATAAATAAATAAATAAATAAATAAATAAAACAGCAACAGACAATGAATATAGCAGAGCAAATGTTGGAGTGAGGAGTCTAAATCTAGTGCAGCTCCCATATGGTCCATATAACATTGGTCACTAGATGTATCTAATGTATAATCCCAGGTCACCTTCCCTCCATCTATTTAGAGCCATATCTAGTGAAGATAATGGCATAGTCACTAGCTAGCCACAGCTCCATAATCATACACTGGAATTTTGCAGGTTGTTGGCCTACCCTTTAGACTTCCTTGCATAGAACAATAGAAATATATTTGGCATTCCACTTGGATTCTTCAACACAGGTATGAAATAGTTTGTCAGCTTTGTGGAATTAATCAACAACTGGTTGACCTGTTAAAGTTCTCAGCTATAAACACAGAAGCTAGAATTTCAGGTCCCACCGCTGAATTCTCTATAAAAACCTCTCATTTGAATTGAAATTAAGGAATAATCTTGCCTGATATAAACTCCAACATAACAACAAGTACAAGGGGAATACAGGACTGGGATATTTATTCTAGTTTTTTTGTGTTGCTTGTTTAAAAGAGCTAGAGTGCATGTATGCTTGAAAAAACTAATGAATGTTAGTAGCCATTTATACTCCTATAGTATCATACTATGTCACATTAGGTTCTCCCACATCAAAAGCTGTTTCATAGGGTAGGCAAAGTTAATGTTTCTGTTGGATCATTAATTGGACAAATTTGCTCTGTTTCTTGTCTCACTGTCCATTTAAATTGCTTCCCTTCTCTTTTTTTTTTACTTTTTCTTTCACATCCTCTGAAATAGTCTCTCTATTCCCCTTCTTTTGTTGCACACAAACACTATTATTAACACTTTTTGTTATATTTCTTTCTTATTTAGTGCATGTATGTGGCACATGTGTATATTCAATGGGTATGAGTGTTAATTATTGTTTTTGTTCCTGTAGTGTCTTACATTAATCTATTTGGTTTTTCTCACCAGATGTTATTTTTTGAGTCTCTTCACACTGGGTTTAAGACAGTTTATTTATTGGATCTAATCTTCAGAGAGCCTTATGCACTTCCTATTTATATATTCGTTTCTTTGTTTCTTTCTTTTCATCCCCACACATAAGTTCTCATATCTAACCCTGTTTTCTGGAGATATAGATGATATCATATAAACTCAATTTTATTTCCTTCATTCAATTTCTTCTTCTCCCCTCCCCTTTGTCTTATTACTCTCCTATTTTCTAGTGTATTCTTCATCGTTACCATTGCTTCATGTTCCTTGGATGATGAAGGGGTTCAGAACTTTTAAACAAGTTTTAAGTCACGTATTGATAAAAATTTGGATGTTGATATTACTAGTAGTTATGCTTTTCTTGCAATGCAATACAAGGACCTGATCCTAGAACATCAAATAGTTTGAAGAGTTGCCTGCACACATTATATGCAAGGCCAAAGGCACATTTCAGAGTGTAATCCACTTATTAAAGTAATTGAGCTTTCTAATCCAAATGTTCTAAAAACCTCAACATAAGAGCACAAAAATAGTGAATGAAACAACAACAAAAAAGATTTCTCCAATTCATAATTCCCTGTATTAATCATTTTTCTGTCACTGGTACAAAATATACAACACCAAACACTTAAAGAAAGAGAGGTTTATTTTGATTCATAGTTTCAGACCATGGTTGGATGAATTCATTGCAAAAACAGAATGGTGGAAGAGTAATGGCAAAGGACATCTACTCAGACTTATGCAATGAAGAAGGACAGAGAGAAGGGAGTAGCTGAGGACAATATACCCATCGAGGTCACACCACTAATGACCATATCCAACAGGGTAACAACTCATAACAGCAAACAGCATACTTAGTTAATTAACTCTTAAATGTATAAATCTGTCAAGTGTAAATTTTTCATAATGTAATCACCTTCTAGATGCATGAAAAATTTGAGGAACACTTAAATTTAAGCCATTACACACTCTAAATTTGATAGCACAAACATTGAAGTGAATGAAATTCAAAAGGATTAAAATAGAATTAGTGCAGCCCATAGACTCTCTACCACTGCAGGAACCCAGGTAAGCTGTGCTGGAGGAGACAGACCCCTCTCATCATCTGTCTTCAACCATGGGAACTAAAGTGAACTGTGCCAGAGGAGGATGGTCCTTCCCCTTGCTACTGCCACAACTGAGGTGAACTGGTTGGGAAGGTGCAGAGACAAGAAGAAACATCAACAATATAGCAAGGTCTCAACTAAGATGCACAGGATGGACAGGCAAGACTAGTGGTGTAAAAAGTCTGAGATAGCAATAGCAACATGAATCAGCAGGCCATCAGGTTGGGAAGAATTCAGGATGTGATAAATGGCTCATTTTTCGTATTTTTCCTCTTTTTTTTCCTTACTATTTCTTCTTCATCATTTTCTATCTTTTCTTCTTTCACTGTTTCTTTCTTCTCCTCTTTTTTCTTTTTTCTAAATGGCTAGGGAAAACTCAAACCAGAAAAAACTAATCACATTCGTGAAATGCAGAGACAAAGTTCAGAAAATCCCTCAACTATTCCATCAGTATTTCTTTTCTATTGCCTTATGTAGTTTCCCAAACCTTGCATGAACTTCTTTTGTCCATTAGCCTTGCTTCTAATTTCTTGCCAGTTATTTTTGTTTTACAGATTATCCTCCTTATATTTCCCCACCATAGGTTAAAGCCACTCTACCAAGGGGAAATACTTTGTGTATGAACTCAAATTTACAATTGGTTCAGTTATTTAACTATAGACTCTACTCCTATGGTCTAAAGTACAAAATGAATAGCTACCACAGTTTGTCAGTTTCTAAATTGTACTTCAGGCTACTGTTATTTTTAATTGTACTATAACAACCAGGGTATCATATGTTTTCTAATCAATTGTTCTCACTTCTGTAGCAAACTGCAAACCTCTGGGGTAATAACCTTACCAAAATCCTACACTAAAGGACCAGGGACTGATCCAAACAGATGGCAACATCCTACTCTTAATTAATTGAGGAGGAAGCATTTTGGAACAGACAGAAACAAAGAAACTCCTACACAGAAGACATCCCTGAAACAGACATTTCCTAGAAAGCTTTAATATAGTGATAAAACTACCTAAGACAGAATTGCACAAGGATTATCACAGAGAATAAAATAAATTATTTTGAAATGTAAAATGAGAGGATAAAAATTCAAAATGCAACATCAAAACTCCAGCATAAAAAACAATTCCAGGAGACATTAATATAGAAGAATTGGGAAAGACAAACATATGAATTTTCTGAAATGATAGCAAACATAGTAAAGAAAAAAAAATCCATGGGGCTATAGAGGAAATCAGATCAGAAATAATCTCTGTAAGTAAGAAAGTCAAATTTTATAAAAGTAAGAAGTCAAAATTTATAAAAGAAGTCCACAGCAAATCTATAATAGATGTAGATAAAAATATAGATGATGAAAAGAAGAAAATTGAAACAGTGAATGATCAATATATATAAGAAATGGACAGCATGGAATGCAAACCGATATCAAGGAAATTAAAAATGCTATTGAGAATAGGCAAAACTACTTGAACAAAATTGAAGATAGACTTTCAGACTTTGAAGACAGAATTGTAGCTTGAGTTCATTAAAAGAAAGATATCTTGAAAACCACAAAAGATTAGTATGTAAAAATTCAGAAGCTGCAAGATCATGCAATGAAAAATCATATAAGAATAATTATTGTCAATGAAAAAGCAGGAGTTAACACAATTGTCATAAAAACTATTTGCAGAAGTGATAGCAGAAAATTTTCCAACAATGAGAAAAGAATCTGACAGACATATAAGTGAGCCATGTAGACCTCCAGTTAACCATAACCAAAAAAAAATCTACAACCAGACATCTAATCATAAAGATTACAGAAGTTTTGCACAATAACATAATATTTAAAGCTTGTAGAGAAAAAACAGATTGTCCCTAAGAGAAATCAGGCCAGAGTCATGGCAGACATTTTAATACAAAACTTCAAGTCAAAAAGAGCTTGAAGTATTTAAAGTCATGAAAAAAAATTCTTCTGACCAAGATTTATGTACCCTCAAAATTTTTCTTTCAAAATTATTGGAGAAATAAGATGCTTGCATGATGAACAGCAACTGAAGAAACTCGTGACAAACAAACCAACCTACAAAGGGTAATGCAAGACTTTCTAGACAGAAACAAAAATGACCATAATTCCAAATACAGCAACAGAAAGAAACCTGCAAGCAGGATAAGTAATTACATGGAGAGGAAATCCAGGGATCCAATAGCAAGAAAATAATATGACAAAGCAAACCAATACATATTAGTTATTACCGTTAGTGTAAACAGTCTCAATTGACCAATCAAAAGAAACAGATGGTACAGTGGATCAAGAAAAAAGATCCAATAGTATGCTGTATACAGCATATACAAGCAAAACATCTAACTCAAAAAGAAATTCACAGAACGAATGTAAAATGATGATAAACAATACTGCATGCACTAGGAATCCAGAAAAAGTCAGGAGTACCTATTGTTTGCAGGTGTTGTGAACATCGAACTAAAAATGACCAAAAGAAATAAAGACAGTAACTGTATACTTATTAAGGTAAAACATGAAAAGGAAGATATAGCAATCAAACTACACATGTACCTAATACAAGAGCACTCAACTATATAAGGCAAATAGATAGGACAAATCAAATAAACAATAATACTGTGATAATGGGGAACATTATTACCCCATTGTCACAAACAGATAGATCAACTAGACAAAAAAATCAGCAAAGAAATAACAGAACAAATGGACTTAGCAGACATGTAGGGAGTGTTCTACCCAACACCAGACTATACATTCTTCTCAGCTGCACATGAGATGTTCTCTAAAATGGACTTTATTCTAGGCAATAGAACAAGCATTAAGTAAATGCAAAGTAATTGAAATTATTCCATGCATATTATCTAAACACAATACAATAAAATTGGATATTAAAGGCAAAAAACTGAAAAAAACTTCATAAAACATGGAAATTCAATAACAACCACCTGAATAACCAATTGACCACACACAAAATGAAAGACGAAATTTGTAAAAATCTACAATCAAAGAAAAATGCAAATACAATTTTTAGAAACTTGTTTGATGCAACAAAAGCAGTCCTCAGAGGGCAATAAATAGCAGTGAATTCTCACATTAGGAAAACTGAGTGAGTTCAAATAAGCTAATGCTGTATCTCAAGCTTTTAGGAAAAAAGAGCAAATCAAGCCCAAGGACCATACAAGGGAGAAAATTACAAAGATCAGAGCATAAATTAATGCAATTGATTACAAGAAAACATAAAAAATTACTCAATTGAAAAGGAATTTTTATTTATCAAAAAAGAAAAGAGAAAGTACAAGTTCATGCATTAAGGAATGAAAAGAGTGAAGTCATTAAGATCCTGTGGAAATTCAAAGCCTGATAAATATCTACTTTGAAAATCTTTAGTCTCACTCCTGAGATACAGCCTTGGTGGAACTCAGGCAGCTTATTCACCTGCCCTCCTGCTAAGTGCCCACAGTGTGGGCCAGAAGGAGAACCAGAACTTCTGAGACCCGGCCATGGTGGGACTCAGGGAGCTTATTCACCCACCCTCTTGGTAAGCGCCCCAATGAGGGCCAGGAGGAGAACCAGAGCTCCCGAGATCCGTCCATGGTGGGACTCAGGCAGCTTATTCACCGGCCCTCTTGCTAAATGCCTGTGGCATGGGCCAGGAGGAGAACCAGAACTCCTGAGATCCAGCCATGGTGGAACTCAAGCAGCTTATTGTTCTGCCCTATTGGTAAGCACCTTCAGCATGGGCTAGAAAAAGAACCATTACCTGGCCTACTACCACATGGGCTGAAAATCGAGCACCCTTCCCCCTCTACCTCCCCCATGGCTACTGGGGATAGATGTCTCAGCATCTCTTGGGAGGGTGACCATATACAGTATAGCAAATATGAGGGATTTCCTTCTATCTTCCTTTCGAAGGCAAAGGTTGCTTTAACTGTCATGTTTTGTTATGTTTCTTTTGCTCTATTCAGTACTCTCAATTGGTTTTATAATGTTCTATTTTTGGTTTGATTTTGCTATACCTAATTGACTGGAAAAGTATTGTGAAGTTAAGGAGATCTACCATAGTACCTATTACTACTATCCCAGTATCCTACTGTGAAATCCTGTACCAATTTCACTGTATTGTCTAAATTGGCTTTGTTCTGTCTTGTGCTGTTGCATTTTTACTATTTTCAAAATAAAATTAAAAAAAGAAAATCTTTAGTCTCATAGGAAATACAGATTCCTAGAAATGTATGAATTATCAAAGGTAAGTAAAAGATATGAAAATTTGGAATAATCCAATCTCAATGAGTGAAAATGAAAATATAATTAAATGCCTACCAACAAGGAAAGCTTAGGTCCTGATAGATTCATGGCTGAATTCTATAAGAAATTTAGAAAAGATTTAATGCCAAAACTACTAGAATTCTTTAATGAAATTGAAAGGGAAGCAATTCTCCCTAATATGTTCCTGGATTCAAGTATCATTCTGATACTAAAATCAAAGAAAGAACAACAGAAATAGAACTACAGGCCAACCTTCTTAATGAACATAAATGCTTCTCTGTAACACAGTATCAAATAAATTGCAGTAAATCTTCAAGAAAATTATTCACCATGAACAAGTGGGATTCATCCCAGGAATGCAGCTATGGTTCAATATACGAAAATCAATAAACATAATACACCATATCAACAAAGCCAGATAAAAATCAGATGATAATCTCAATATATGCAGAAAAAGCTTTTTATAAACTCTAACACTCATTCATGATAAAAAACATACAGAATATCAGAATAGATGGTCTTTACCTCAACCTGATAAAAATCCTCTACAAGAAATGCACAGTCAACCTCATTGTAAATGGAAAAAATCTGAAAGCTTTCACTCTGAAATGAGGAACGAGAAAGGGATGCTCATTATCCCTACTAATATTCAATATAGTTCTGGAAACAGACAGAGCAATTAGACAAGACAGAGAAATAAAAAGAATAATGAGATGAAAGGAAGAAGTCACATAATCATTTTTTACAGACAACGTAATACTATACATATAAGATTCCAAAAATCCCACCAAAAGACTTCTAGGATTCATACGTAAATTCAAAACCATAGGTGGATCCAAAGTCAACACTCAAAAATCAGTAACATTCCTGTATGCAAACCACTCACTGAGAAAGACATTAGACAAATTACAACCTTCACGATAGCATCCAAAAAATTAAAGACTTGGATATCTATTGTAACAAAAGAAATAAAAGTTCTACACACAAAAAATTACAGCACTATGGAAAAAGAAATCAATAAATATATCAGAAAAGAGAAAGATCTTCCTTGCTCATGGATAGGAAGAACCAACATAGTGAAAATATCCATAGTCCCGTAACTGTTATACAGATTTAATGCAATCCTGGTGAAAATACCAGTAGCACACTTCACAAATCAGGGAAAGTCTTCATTTGGAAATAGGGGAAACCTAGAGTAGCAAAGATAATCCATTTCAATAAAGGCAAGGCAGAAATCATCACAGTCTCTGGATGAAATTACGTTACAAAGCTACTGTGATAAAATCATCATAGTACTGTTAAAAACAATCAGACCTGAGGAACAGTGGAACAGGTTAGTAAATACAGACACTAGCAAAGGATGCAAACATGCTCACCAGAAGAAATATAGCCTATTTAATAAATGGTGCTGGAAAAATTGATGTTTGGTTCTCCACATGTCAAGAACATGCCAAAGACCAAAACAATACCCATATTTTATAATTCTCTACCATTGTTTGTATTGTTTTTTCTGCTTCAAAAATAAATACAAATAGTTCAAATGATTGAAGAGATAAAAAGTAACATCAAGTAAATAGATGAATTAAACAATTACTAAATTACTAAATTGTTCAAAAGCTTAAGGAAGATTCAAATAAGCAGCTGACTGTCAATATAAAGTAAGAAAGATCAATAAAAATGTAGAGATGATGAAAATCCAAGAAGAAATACATGAAATAAAAATTATCTTGAATGTTTTCATGTTAATCAAGATTGATAAGACAATAGAATATCAAAACTTGAGAAAAATGTTGATATAGTAGAACATTAACTTAGTAATAATAAAAATACTAAAGACAATCAAACACAATTCAGTATCTTCTAGATTAATGAAAATTTAACAATCATTGAATTTGAGGAAGGAGTAGAGATGGAGATTAATGATGTAAATGTGTTCACCTAAAGTATTGCAGAAAATTTTGCAAATATAGGGAATGAGATGCTTATTTAGGTAAAGAAGGCATGTCAAACCCCAAGCAGGCACAAGTAGAAAATGTCTCTGTAATACATCAGAGTTCAAATTCTAGAAACACAGGAGAAAGAGATAGCAACTAATGTTGTTAGAGAAAAGAGACAAATACCTTATGAATTCAAATCCATTAGAATAACAGCAGATTTCTTTATTAAAATTTTAAAGACAAGGACTTCTGGGAATATTTCAAAGTAGTGATCAGCAACAAATCAGTCTCTCTGAAGTTTGGAGCTCAGATGCTTGTCAGTGTTGGCAAAAGCAGGAGAGAAGTGTATTCCCAGGACCCAGCAAGGACCTGAAGCAAGAATTGGAGCCCACAAAGAGAGAAAATGGAAGGATTATAATGCAGAAGAGGGAAGTAGTGAATAGTATTTCACCCTGAATCACAGTTTATGACACTAAAGAGGCAGATAGAACCTGCAAAGGCATGTTGACTGTGAGCAACTCTGAATATCTTCATGGAGAAGCACAGCAGTGGAGTAGAGCACCAGAAGATGTGGGCTGCAGTGGCTGATGAGGGATTCTAATTCAAATAGTCCCAGGAGATAATGACTGACTGGTCATCATTTTCGGAAGGTCCCAGTTGAACCTGGAACTTAGAAACTCTCTCTTGGCTCCAACTTGGGGTTCCCAGCGGGGGGTGTGGTGCAATAGTGGGAGACACCCTGTGTCAGGAAGTTGATTTTAAACTGACAAGAGGCACCCAGGGTGCTGTGGACTGGGATATTTATGTCTCAGGCTCATAAGTAGAAAAAAGGATTATCCTGAACTTTGGTGGAGTTGAAAGCAAAGTTTTGCTTGGATTATCCATGACCCCATCATAATTCTACTACAGAATTCTGGGATCAAGGAAAAAGGACCTGGTGTCTTTCTGAACCTCATTGTCTACCAGTGACAGCGGAGAAACATCCTGAAGTGGACTTTTTTCTTTTTTCCCTTTCTTTGATTTTTTTCCTTTTTCTTGATGGCTTGCTTTAACTTTTAGATAAATGCCAACATGTTTTTCTATTTCTTTTGTTGTGTTATGGTTTCAGTATATTATACTCCTGTATTTTTCATCGGTTTCCTCAAATGTGTTTAATCTTCCATTGCACTTCAGTCTTGCTTCCAATCTTTCTTTTCTTCTATTTATTTACTCCTCTTACTCCTTTTAAATTTTTTCTCTTGAGAGTAAAATTATTCAATCAAGGAGATATTTACTGTATGCAATTTTCAGAGTGTTTTAGATTTATAACTACAAATCTTGTTTATAGGTTTAAAGGTAGCAAATTAATAGCAACCACAGTTTTTCATTCTGCAGGCTATTCTTGATGCTGTTGTTAATAATGATTATATTATTTTACCCAAGGTAATATAGTAGCTCTAAACAGTTTTTCCTGTATGTGAAGACAGAATCTGCTAAAGTGTCATAAACAATACTATAAGTACCAAAGAAACAGGCTCTAGATCAGATAGTCAGTAACTTCTCATTCCAGATAAATTGAAGAGGTAGAATCTTGCAGTAGACTCAAAAGTCAAATGATAGCTACACCCAAAATCTGTCTCTGAAAATTAATTATTTCCTAAAGAGCTCTTTATACTAGCAATAAAACTACTGGAAATTAGCAATTTATAAGCATCAATGCAGAAAGTAAAATCAAAACAAAATAGAAAATGAAAACACTCAGAGGCAAGATGCAACACTAGACTTTCACCTTAACTAAAACAAAGTAGAACCACTCAAAGGTCACCCCATGAACTCCTTGAAATTGAGGCAGGAGAAGTAACAAAACAGATAAATAAGGTTCTAGACAAAAATCAAGTTAGAAATAATTTTCCCGATATCTAAATAGGAGATGATCATAATGAAAACCATTGTTAGTGAATTCAGAGAAGGTACACATTAAAAAATAGAGGAGCTTAGGAAAATGATGTAAATCATGAATACTCAACACAGGAAAGAGATGGAATACATGAAATGGATTCAAACAGATTCAGGAGATTAAAAATATTTTGAAAGTATACACAGCATAATCAACTTGGATAAGGACAGGATATCAGATCTAGAAGATACGTTTATTATTAATGATAACGAAAAGAATATCTTAAAAAAAAAAGCAAAGGAACACCAAAAGTGAATCTAACAACTGCTATGTGATGCAAAGAACATAAGAATGATTAGGGTCAATTAAAAAGCAGGGCATAATGAAACAAAATTAAAAATAAAAACCTATTCAAAAAAGTTATGACAGAAAACAGCTCAAGCACGGAAAAGGAATTTGACTTACAGATAAGTGAAGCATGTAGAACTCCAATTAGCCATGATCAGAAAACAGCTATACAAAGGCATATAATACAAAAATTCAAAACAACAGTATTAAAAGCTGATAGAGAACAGAAATAAATCACCTATAAAGGAAAGCACATTACCATAGCACACTTCTCAACAGAAACCCTTAAGTCAAAGAGGGCTTGAAGTTAAATTTCAAGTGCTAAAAGAAAACAACCTCTAAGTCAGATTGAAGTACCCTACAAAATTTTCCTTCAAGATTTATTGAGAAATATGATACTTCCATGAAGAATAATACATGAAGAACTTCATGACCACCAAATAGTACCCCCAAACATTCTAAAGGATATACTAGAAATAGAGAATGTAGACTAAAATTCTATGAAACTCTATAAAATTAATCCACCAGGCATGACATACAATTAAGTAGAAGGGCAGAAAGGGAACCAGTAATATGAAAATTATATGACAAAGATAAGTCAATATCTATAAGTTATAACCATCAATGTGAGTAGTTTCAATTCACCAACTGAAAGAAACAGACTAGGATAGTGAACCAAGAAACAAGGTCCAATAATATTCTGCACACAAAAAACACATTTAAAAAAGAAATTCATAGACTGAAAGTCAAAGAATGAAAAAATACTCCATATGAAATGAAGCCAGAAAAAAAGCAGAGGTTCCTATTTTATTGGCAAACAAATTGAATTTAAAGCCAACATTATCAACAGAGACAAATGTCACTACGTACTTTTTAAAAGACCAATTCGAGAAGAGGTAACAACTATAAATATATATTCTTCACATATTAGTGCACCAAACTAAAAATAAAAAAAGTATTAATAGGCAAGAAAAACCAAATAGGCACCAAAACAATTACAGTGGAGAATTTCAATAACCTACTATTAAAATAGATAAATAAACCAGACAAAAATCAGCATAGAAATATCAGAACTGAAATAAACTTTTGAATAAATGGAATTAGTAGTTGTTTACAGAGTGTACAAGATCAAAACATCAGAATACATTCTTCTCAGATGCATGCAGAACTTCTCCAATATATAAACATACTACCTTAAAAACATGCTTAAACAAATGAAAAGGAATTAAATTTATGCCATACATATTATCAAATCATAGTGCAATTAAATTGGAATCAATGACAAAAAAACTATAAAAAATTCATACAGACACGGAAATAAATTAATTCCCTTCTTAACCAATGGTCCACAGATGAAAAATTTAAAAAGAAATTAGACAGTTTCTTCAATTAAACAATTGTGACAATACAACATGACAACTTATATGCTGCCATTAAAACAGCCTAATAAGAGAAATTTATACCAGTGAATTTCCATATCAATAAATCACAATGAGTGCAAGTAACCAATTTAATATTGAACCTCAATCTCCTAAAAAAAGTGTTAAGTTGGGGCTGGGGGTTTAGCTCAGCGGCATAAGCGCTTGCCTTGCAAGCAGGCAGTCATGAGTTCGATCCCAGGTACAGATAAAAAGGAAAAACACACAAAAAAAGAGTAAGTCAAGCCAAAGTTCATATAAAGGAGCTAATTAGAAAGATCAGAACATAAATTAATGCAAATGAGACTAAGAAAACCATGAAATCAACAAATGTAAGACTTCTTCTTTGAAAAATTAAATAAAACTGGAAAATCTCTGCCAGCTTCATCAAACCAAGAAGGGGCAAACACTCAAATCTATGCAATTAGGAATGTGAAATCACAACAGATCTTGCAGAAATCCAGAAAAATCATCAATATCTACTTTGAGAACCTGGATTCTAATAAGATGGAAGTCAGAGAAGAAGTGGACATATTCCTAAATACATATGAAATGTCAAAATTTAATAAAGAATATGTAAAAATTCTACATAAATCAATATAAGCCAATTTAATTGAAGATGTAAATAAAAACCTACTAATGAAGAGAAGCACAAGTTCTGACAGTCACTGATGAATTCTAAAAGAAATTTAGAGAAGATCTAATATCACTATTACTCAAATTCTTTAATAAAAATGAAATGGATGAAAAACTCCCAAAACCATTCCTGAAAGAAAAAAATATCTTGATAGCAAATCCAGAAAATAATTCACAAGAAACTATAGGTCAATGACTTTACTGAACATAGATGAAAAAGTCCTCAATAAGATGGCAAACAGAATGCAGAAAATCATGAAGTCTTGCTGTATAAATACAGCAAGACCAAGTAGGATTCATCACAAGGATACAGGAATGGTTCAATATGTGCAAATAAGTAACTGTAATAGAGCATATTAAGGGAACAAAGAACAAAGCCATATGATAGCCTCAGTGCAGAAAAAGTATTTCACAATCTACAATACTCATTCATGATTAAAATCCTACAGAAAGCTGCAATACATGGCCATTATCTCAATCTAATAAAAGACATATATGACAAATAGCCAACATCATATGAAAAAGTGGTAAACTGAAAACTTTTGCCTTAAAATCAGGAACAAGACAAGGATGTGCACTATCACAACTCCTCTTCAATATAGTTCTGACAACACTCAAATCTATGCAAAAAGAAATAAATTCAAAAAAGAAGAAATTAAATTAATAAAGACAAGAAAGTTTATTACCATTATTTGTGTATGGCATGACACTGTATATAAAATGCCTCCAAAACACCTCCAAAAGAAATCTACAGTTAATAACCAAGTTCAGTAACATATCTGGATAGAAAGATAACATGTGAAAATCAATAGCATTCGTTGACACAACTAACACGATTATTGAGTAATTAGGGAAACCACACCTTTCATAACAGCATAAAAATGAAATACTTAGAAATTAATCTAATGACTAAAGCAAAACACTTTTATATTATAAATTACAGTACTCTGAAAAAAGAGATTGAAGAAGATATCAGAAAATGGATAAATATCCCTTGCTCTTGAATATAAAGAACTAATTGTAGTAAAAATGTGTATACTTCCAAAATCATTATGCAGATTCAATACAACACCAATTAACATACTAATAACATACCTCACAGAATTAGAGAAAAACAATGTAAAATTTACTTGGAAGAAGACAACATTTGTGGTAGCAAAAGCAATTCTAGGCAATAAAGGTAAGGCAGAGGGGGCCTCACAGTTCTTCACTTGAAAATACACTGCAAACCTAACTTGATAAAAACAGCATACTACTGGAAAAAAATAATAGATTAATACACTACAGAATAGATTAGAAGATACATAAACAACTCCAAACACATTCACTTATTTTTCACAAGGGAGCCAAGCACCTTCAAGGGAATAAAGATAGCCCCTTTAATAAATGGTACTTGGAATACTGGCTTTCCTCATACTAAACATTAAAACTAGATGTATAATAATACATTAAATAAAATTCAAAATGGATGAAAGATCTAAATACTAGAACAGAAACACCAAATTTTCTGGAAAAGATACTAAGTAGAAACCATCAATATAGACAAAGACTTTATGAACAAACCCTGATCATACAGGAAATACTATGAAGAATAAACAATTAGAATCTCATCATATTAGAATCATTTGCACAGCAAAGGAAACTATCAGTAGAGCGAAGAGAAAATCCACAACATTGGAAAAATATTTGGCAAGCTTTTCCTCAGACAAAAGATTAATCCAGAATATATAAAGAAGTCAAAAAATCTTATCACAAAATTGAAATACTCAGTCCATAAATGGACCTATGAAATGAATAAGACACTTCTCAGATGCAGAAGTAAGATTGGCAAACAAATACATAGAAAATATCCGACTTGGTTGATCATTTGGAGCATGCAAAGTAAAACAATGCTGAGATTCTCTCTCACCCCAGAAAGACTGAGTATAATCAGGAAATCAAGAAATTATGACAAATGCTGGCAGGACTGTAGGAAAAAAAGGAAAAATTTATAAATTTTTTTGGGACTGTAGACTGATACAACTACTGCAGAAATCAATGTTGAGATTCATCAGAAAACTAAAACTTGAGGTTTCATTTCACTTTGCTATTTCCCTTCTTGGTGTCTTCCTAAAAGAATTGAAAGCATCATACCACAGTGATATATGCATAATTATGCTTATTGCAAGACAATTTGTAATAGATAAATACCTCTGATTCCCATCAATGCTAAAATGGGGAAAGAAGATGTGGGGAAAGAATATTTTTTACACAACTTTGTACTACTCTACCATAACAAAAGAGAAACTTGGGACAATTCTAGATAAATGGATACATCTTGAGACCATACTCTTAAGTCAAATAAATCAGACACACATTCCAGTATCACATGGTATTCACATGGCATGAGACACCAAAAGTGTCACTAAGGACCAAAATATGTAATGGATATTGTGAAATAGAAAGAACATATTCAAAAAGAAGGGGAATTAGCAAGGGGAGAGGTAGAAAAAAGTAATAGAAAATTAAAATAAAAAAAGAACAGATAGAGAAAATGGAAACAAGTCCTTTGTAATTATGAAAGGAAATCCTGTTTGAAAGGAGTTTATGGAAAGGGGTGCAAGATAAATCAATATATATCATGTATAGGTACAAATTCCATATCTTGAATGTTATAATTTTGTATATTTAATATGTACCTATAAAATTAATTAAAACTTAAAAATAAAACCCAATCAAATATAAAAGATAGTTGTCAGGAGAACCTCAAGTGAAGGCTTTCAAACTCTGAAGAAATCACAGCAAATCCAAGTTATGGTGCAAAATTATTCTTTAAAATTCATAGAGAAATAAAACCTTTCCATGGTAAAGAAATACTAAAGAAATTTCTACGCTCCAAACTAGCACCCCAGAAAATATTTAAGGAAAAGTTAAAGAGAATAAAGAACAGCAACATCCAAGATTCCAAGATAAAGAAAAAATCTTCTTAGATGAGTAGTGAAACAAGAGGAAAACAGGAGAGACTCAAGCACTGGAAAACCACAATAACAGAAATTAGTACATACCTTTAAATAATAACATTCAGCATAAAATGATCTGAAAATTCTAATTAAATGAAGCAAGTGGTAGACTTTTAACAAAGAACTAGATTCAATGCTACTGTGAGAAATACATCTCATTCACAATGATACACACAGGCTAGAAGTGAAAGGATGGATAATGATACTCCAACATGCTGGAGCCTGAAAGCAAGCAGATGTGGCTACTCTAACTTCTGATAAAGTAAACTTTAAATAAAGAAACTTGATCAAAAATAAAAAAGAGGCAAGGCCTTAAAACAATATTCTAGGAGTGCATCTTTGCTAGCTGAGTGGAGGATCTGAGCTTTTCCCAGTCCAACATCCCAGCACAGTCCATCACAGAAATGCCAGGCCACCCTCACAGATCACAGACATACCAAGCGCAGCCCAGATCCCCAGAGCTGCCCTTCAGGGAGCGACTAGCCTAGCCAATTCATATTGGAAAATTTGAGCACTGCCCATCAGAACACAAGGCCCCAGATACATAGTTCTGGGATGTGGCCCAGCTAGCCACATGATGTGTCCCAGAGGTTCTGAAATCTGCCCAGATAAGAGAGAGGCCCCAGCACCATAAGCTTCTGGGTGTGCACTCCAGCTAGCCATGTGGTCCAAAGGCTTTAAACTCAGTCAGATGCAATGCCTTGGCAGTGCCATACTTTGGGATCACATTCTGCCTAGATGCCTGGGTCCAAGAGATTCTAAACTCCACCCAGTCAGTCATGAAGCCCTGGTGCAGAACTCTGGGGTTGCATCCCTGCTAGCCACCTGAGTCTTAGAAATTCGAATTCTAGTCAACCAAGTTCTGGTGAAACACTCTGGGGGAGTGCCCCTCCTACCCATATGGAAGATCCAAGCTCTGACCAACCCAGCATCCCAGAGCAACCCAGTGACGTACATCAGGGGAACAGGTCACAAAGCACAAGGCTCTGGTGCATAGTTCAGAGATGTGCCTTGGCTAGCCTCACGGATATCAGAGGATTGAAGTTATGTCCACTGAAGCATTTCAGTACAATCCATTAAGAGGGTTCCTGGCTAGCTACATGGGTCCTAGAGGAAAATAACATGAAAGAATGAGATGCAATCTCAGGCCTCCAGCCCATGAAAAACAAACCCAAGAGACACTTAGATGGAAGACCCTGGAAATTACACAACTGAACTTTCTGAAATGATAGCAACTGAAGTAAAGAAACAATTAAATGAAGCTATAGAGAAAATCAGAACAGAAATAATCTCTCAGGTAAAATAAGTAATGACAAACATTAAAGAACTGCTGAGTTTATCTAAAGAATATCTAAGCACAACAACCAGAGGAACATAAGAAAATGTTGTAAACCTCGAATGAACAATATAAGACAGAATTAGAATGTATGAAACAGATTCAAAAGCTATTGAGGAAACTAAAAATTCCATTGAAAGCTGTCAAAAACCAATGAATGAAGCTGAAGATAGGCCATCTGACCATGAAAATAGAATGAAAGCATATGATCATGAAAGAAAAGATGTCTTAAAAATAACAAGGAATCAGAAAACAATTCAACAGCTGCAAGATGATGCAAAGAGAAACAATATAAGACTCATGGGTGTTAACAAAAGAGCAGTGGTCAACACAAATGACATACGAAGACTATTTACAGAAATAATAGCAGTAAATTTTCCAAACATGGGAAGAGAATCTGATATGCATATAAATGAGGCATACAGAACCCCAATTAACCATAAACAAAATAAATCTTCACTCAGAAACATATTAATTAGGATATCAAGAATTCAGCACAAGAAAAGAATACTGAAAACTGTCACTGTAGAGAGACAGGTCACCTATGGAGGAAAGCCTATCAGAATCATGGCTGACTTAACACATACCTTCAATCCCAGAAGAACTTGGAGTGAAATATTTCAGGACCTGAAGGAAAACTTTCAACCCAGAATTATGTACCCTGAAAAGCTATCTTTGAAAGTTGATGGAGAAATAAAATATTTCCATGACAAAGTAGAACTGAAGACATTTATAACTTCCAAAGAAACACTACAAAGTATACTGAAAGACACTCTAGAAAGAGACAAAGATAACTACAGTCCCAAGAAAAACATCAGAAGGAAACTACTAAATAGGACAAAAAATTGAACAGAAAAAGGAGAAAACCAACAAAAGAAAGATAACATGAGAGTGATAAGTCAGGTCATATCAGTTATATTAGTTGACTTAAATGGCCTCAACTCAAAAATAAAAAGAAACAGACTGGCAGAGTGGATTAAGAAACAAAATCCAAGAGTATACTGTGCATAAGAAACACATTTATCTCATAAGGAAGTACATAGACTAAAACTCAAAAAATGCAAAAAAATACTCCATGAAACAGAAACCCATAAAAGAAAGGATAGCTATTCTGTTTGCAGATGACAAGAACTTCAAACCAACAATGATCCAAACAGATAAAGAAGGACACAAAATACTGGTTAGGGAAAAATTGAAGAGGAAGTGATTACTGTCATAAATATATATGCACTAAATATGGGAGCACCCAGCTATATAAAACGAATATTAGTAGAAATGAAAAAAAATAAATAATAACACAATTATAATGGGAGACCATAACATCCCACTAACACAAAGAGATAGATCAACTAGACAAAAAATCAGCATAGAAATAACAGAACTTAATCAAACTTGTGAACAAATGGATTTGGTAGATGTATACAGAGTGTTCCAACCAACAAAATCAGAATATACATACTTTGAGCTTCACATGGGGCATAATCTATAATAAGCCACATATTAACCCATAGAAAATGTTTAAGTAAATGCAAAAAAACCCAAAATTATCCCATACATATTATCTGATCATAGTGATATAAAACTGGAAATTGATGTAAAGAGAAACTGCAAAATCTCCATAAACACATGGAAATTAAATAATACACTCTTGAGCAATCAATGAATCACAGAGAAAATTAAAGAAGAAATTAAAAATATTTACAAGCAAACAAAAAGGTAAGTACAACTTACTAGAACCTGTGAGATGCAATGATAGTACGCAGAGTGAAATTTATTTTGGTGGATTTCCATATCAGGCAAACAGAACAAACACAAAGAAATACTCTGATGCCATACCTCAAACTTCTACATAAAGAAGAGCAAGTCAAGTCCAAAGCCAAAAGCAGCGAGGAAATTATAAAGATCAGAGCAAAATGCAAATGGAACTAAGAAAACAAAAAAATAATTAATGAATTGAGTTGATTCTTTTAAAGAATAAATAAAATTGATAAATCCCTAGCCAACCTTATCAAAAAGAGGCAAAAAATCCTCAAATCCATGACAATAAGAAATGAAATGCTGAAATCACTGCAGAACCTGTGAAAATGCAGATGATTATCAATGTCTACTTTGAAAACCTTTACTCTCATAGGTGCAATAATACAGAAGAAATGGAGATTCCTAGAAATGTATGAATTTTGAAAGCTGAATTAAGAAGATAAAAACCTTTCTAAATAACCAATTTCCAGCTAACAAAATTGAAAATGTAATTAGAACTTTACCAGCAACAAAAAAAGCCCAGGTCCTGATGGACTTACTGCTGAATTCTAAAGAAATTTAGTGAAGACTTAATGTCAATGCTCCTCAAACTATTTAATGAAATTGAAACAGAAGCAAGTCTCCCTAACTCATACTTGGAAGCAAACAAGAAAAAGAAATATCCACAAAAGAAAATTAGAGGCCAATTTCTCTAATGAACATAGATGCAAAAATCCTCAATAAAATACTGGCAAATACAATTGAAACAGTCATGTAAAAGATTATACTTCATGATACAGTGGGATTCATTCCAGGAATGCAGGAGTGGTTCAATATATGAAAATAAATAAATGTAATACACCATATCAATAGAGCCAAGTGTAAGAGTCACATGATCATCTCAATAAATGCAGAAAAAGCTTTCAACAAAATCCCAGGCTAATTCATGTTAAAAACCCTACAGAACACTAGAATAGATGGCCTTTATTTCTATCTGATAAAACCCTTATATGATAAACCATCATACAACATCTTACTAAATGGACAAATTGAAAAGTTTCAACCTAAAATAAGGAAAAAGAAAAGGATATCCATTATTACCTCTCCTGATCAAAATAACTTTGGAAACAGTCTGAGAAATTAGACAAGAGAGAAAAATATAAGGAATAAAGAAAGGAAGAAGTTGAATTATCATTATTTGTATATGATATGCTTTGATATATGATACACTACATAAGAGACCACAAAATCTCCAAAATCTCCAAGACTTCTGGATCTAATAACCATGTAGAATAATGTAGCTTGATACAAGATTAACATTTAAAATCAATAGCATTCTTATATACAAACAAAAAGCTCACAGAGCAAAAAAACAGTGGAACCCACACCCTTCACTATAGCATTGAAAAAAGGAAATACTTAGAAACCAATCTAGCAAAGGAAGTAAAAGATCTATACAGTGAAAATTACAGCACTCTGATAAAAGTAATGGAAGAGGATCTCAAAAAATGGAAAGATATTTCTTGTTCATTGATAAGAATAACAGACATTTTGAAAATGGTCATTCTCCTAAAATTGTTATACAGATTTAATGCAATTCTAATCGAGATACCATTAGCAAACCTCACAGATCTAGAGAAATCATTCCTAAAATTCATTGGGAACCAGAGGAGACCTAGAACAGCAAAAGCAATTGGCGGAAACAATGGCAAGGCAGGAGGCATCACAATACTCAACTTGAAATTATATTGCAAAGCTACTGTGATAAAATCAGCATGATATTGGAATAAAAACAGACCTAAAGATAAATGGAATAGATTAGAAGATACAATCACAACTACAAACACACTCAGCCATCTTCTCTTTGACAAAAGGGTCAAACATGTTCACTGGAAGAAAGACAGCCTCTTTAATAAGTTGTGCTGGAAAAACTGGTTTCTTTATCCTCAACATTAAAACTAGACCCATGCCTATCACCATGCTCTAAAGTCAAAATGGACCAAACGATCTAAGTATTAAAACAGAAACACTAAATCTGCTGGAGGACAAAATAGGTAAAAACCTGGAAGACATACGAGCAGGCAGAAAATTCGTGAACAAAAATCTAACTAACTGTATGGGAAATACTTCTCAGAATCAACAATTGGGATCTTATTAAAAAGTCTTTGCATGTCAAAAGAAATCTCCAACAGAGTAGAAATATAAACCATGAATTGGGAAAAAAATCTTTGGCAACTGTTCCACAAAGTACTTTTTATCTACAACATATAATATTTTTTTAAAAAATAAGAGCCACTAAATTCAAAGACCCAATATAAAAATGTGCATCTGAAGTGAATACACAATTCTCAGATGAAGAAATAAAAATTGCAAATAACTATGAAAAAATGTTAAACATCATTGGTCATTACAAAATGCAAAGTAAAACGACACGGAGTTTCCATTTCACTCCAGAAAGAATGACTAAGATAAAGAAATCAACCAGTAACAAATGCTGGAGTGGCTATGGGGAAAAAGGATTTCTTCTCCACTGTTGGTGGGAGTGTAGACTGGTGAAACCACTGTGGAAATCAGTCTAGAGGTTCCTCAAAAGGCTGGCATTGGAGATCCCTTTTAAGCTAGCTGTCTCACTTCTAGACATATTCCCAGAAGAACTGAAAACATCATACCACAGTAATATATGTGCACCCATGTTTATAGCAGGACAATTTTTAATATTCAAAACCTGGAAACAATGCAAATGCCCATCACGTAAAGAATGAATAAAAAGTTGTATCTTTATACAATGGAGTACTACTCAGCTATAAAGAAAGATCACATTGAAGCTTTCATAGGTCAATGGATGAGATTTGAGACTTTATTCATAAGTGAAATAAATGAAACTCACTCAATACCATATTGTCTCCCTAGTGCAAGTAACTGAAAAAGTATGAATGATTGAAAATCTACAATAAATACTGTGTGAGGGTAAGAAACTGCTGAAAGAGGAAAAGTAACTAGAATAGAGGAAAAGAGAAAGGAAGAAAGGGAAGAGTAAAATAACATAAATTTGTGTGTACATGTGTGTATGTGTGTGTGTACACACGTAAGATAGCAAAAATTACTATACTACTAACTGTATTAGTTTTTGGAAAGGAACAGTTAATACTCATATGATTAGATCAATTTTACATGTTAATCTCAGCAATACTTTGAAGATAACAATATGCAATATTACAACCATTGTCAAATTGCATTGTCAAAATTATCATCTTGTTTTGTAATCCTATGCTATTTTTGTATTGGGTTTGTTGTTTGTTTGTGACATTTGTTTTTGTTTTTCCTTTCTATGTCTTTTTTATCTTAAATAAAAAAAGAATAAAAAAAGAATATCACTACATATTGACAAAGGAAAACATTCATCATGAAGAGATAACTATTGGTGCAGAAAATTCATTTAAAAACTACTTCATAAGGAAGGACAAATAGATAACAGTAAAATCATAGTGGGGAACTGTAATACCCCACTATCACAAATAGAGTGGTGAACCAGAAAAAACTACTAAAAAAGAAATATCAGAGTCCAATGACACCAGAGATCAAATGGATTTAACAGATATCTACAGTTTCAAACAATATCAGAATATGCTCTTTTTTGCTGTCCACGGTATAATATATCTTAAAATACAGAAGTCTTAAAGTAATGTCTGGTGTTATACCAGATCATAATGGAAGGAAATTAGAAATTAACAATTGGAAGAACCACAGAAACTGCACAAATGCATCAAGATTGTGCTCTGAAGGACAAATTGTTAGACCGGTGTCGCAAGGAAGACTCCAAGGGCCTCACTCTCATGTAAAAACAAAGGGGTTTTTATTATTCCGTGTACATGGGGTCCTCCAAACAGGTGGAAATGGAGAACCCTGAGTTGGGGCAGGGCTGGTGTTTTTAAGGGGGAAAAACTGCAATGTAAGCATTTATTACAGAAGCCAATCATTACAGTTAGTGCGGAGCGGTGGGCATCTTATCTATCTGGTATTGGTCAGTTTATAAGGGGTGACCAGCAGGTCAGAGTTAATTAACTGTCTTTGTTCTGCACAACTTGTCTTTAAGACACCTGGTTTCTGTAGACTTGAGTCTGACATATTTTACAACCCTGATTAGCATAGTGGCAGGCTCTATCTCTGAGTTCCCTGGCACAGCACATCCCCAGCATATCACAGCCACAGAGGTTGTTTTTATTTCTGCAGGGCTGAGTTAGGACTGAGTCACTAGGCCCAGTGCTGTTTCTAGCTGAGAAACAGCATCTTGTTTTTAACCTTTAAATTTCTGGTTCTACAAAATGGATTATAGCAGAAATTAAGGAATGATTTTAAGTATATCTTAAATCAAACTGCAATATTTACATGTCAGAATCTGTGAGACACAATGAAAGTAATTCTAAGAAATAAATTTATAGCTATTTTGGTCTGCATCATAAAAAATGCACAACCTGAAGTAAATAAACTTGTGATACATAATCAAATCCTAGAGAAACAAGATCAATCACTACTCCAGTGTTGTAGAAGGTAATAAATTTCACAGATCTCAACAGGAATCAATGAAATTGAGACCAAAATATATTAAAGGATTGGTGAATCTAAGAACTTGTTCTTTGAAAGAACAAATAATATCAATAAACATTTAATGAAATTTCTAAAAGAATGACAAACTCACAATAATAAAATTAATTGTGAAAGAGACAAAATTGTGGCATCATTGAAATCCAAATGATTATTATAAATTTCTCTGAAAGCTTACATTTTAATAAATTGGAGAATCTGGAAGGAGTAAATAAATTCTAAGACACATATGACTTACGAAATTTTAATGAAGCAGATATAACAACATTGGACAGATGAATAACAATTAGTTAAATTGATGTAGTAATAAAATTAAGAAATCAGTGTATTCACCATTAAATGTTTTCAGAAATTTAGAAAAGAACTAACATCAAAACTTTTTATGCTTTTTGATGTAGTTTAAAGAAATCAATACTTTCATGCTCATTCCAGGAAGTCAGCATCACCATGATAAGAAAGCCAGATAATGATTCGACAACAGCAGTAACTACAACAACAACACACACTATACTTCAATATCTCTGGTGAGCATAGATGAAAATATACTCAATGAAATACTTACATACAGAATTCAAGAAATCATTAAAACATCATACTGATCAAGTCAGCTTCACCCAAAAGATTCAATGATGGCTCAACATGATACAAATCAATTACTATAGTGCATAACATAAATAAATAAATGTTAAAAATCATATTAACACATAAATAGACACAAAAAGCCTTTGATAAAATCCACATTCCTTCATGATAAAAAGCACAGATAAAAATAAGTGTAGAAAGACTTACCTCAAACTGACAAAAGTCTTGTATGAGAAACCCTCAGCCAACAACATATTTCATGAGGAAAAAGTAAAAGCATTCCTTCTAAAATCAAGCATGAGAGAAAATTTTCCACTTTCACCACTCTGCTCAACATAATACTCAAAATTATTTTGACAAAGCAATAATCCAAGGGGAAAGAAAACAATGCATACAAATTTGAAAGACAGAAATCAAGTTATCTGTATTTGCAGATGATATTTTCACTTCCAAAATCCCCCACAAAAAAACTGCATCAGAAAATTCTTAGAGCTGATAATTTCAACAAAATGGCACTGTATAAAATCAACATACAGAGATTAATGACTTTTCTATACAACAATAATGAATGCACTCAGAAGGAAATTTGGAAAACAAATACTATTCATTATAGTTTCAAATCTTAAATAGCTTGAATCCAGTCAAATCAAGGAAGTGAATGACCTTTACAGTGAAAACTATGGAATTCTGACAATAGAAATTTAAGAGAACATTAGATATTGCAAAATGATCCCCTGTTCCTCCAGATGCAGAATTAACATCAATAAACAGGCCATATTAATAAAAATGATCAGTAGATTTAATGCAGTTCTATTAAAATGCACACACTATTATTTAACATCAATAAACAGGCCATATTAATAAAAATGATCAGTAGATTTAATGCAGTTCTATTAAAATGCACACACTATTATTTATGTAAATAGAAAAAAAATTAAAATTTACAAAGAACCAGAGTAAATACAGAATATCCAAGACAATTGTGAGCAAAAAGAACAAAGCACAAAACATCACAATTCTGGATTTCAAGTTGTAATATAAAGTTATAGTAACCAAAACTGCATGGCATTGGCACAACAAAGATATACACAAAATGAATAGAACAGAAGACCTAAAAAGAAGTCTATGCACCTTCTGTCAGCAGAATTTTGACATATGGGCCAGAAATGTACATTGGAGAAAAGATTGTATTTTTAACAAACAGGGCTGAGAAATCTGAATGTCTACTGACAATAGTTTGAAACTAGATCAATATCTATCACCCTTTACTAGAATAAAATCAAAATACTGTATTTTGAAGACAAATATAAAAACAGAAACATTGAAATTGCATGAAGATGATATACAGAAAATTTTTTACGTCATAGGCATAAAAATACTTACTGGAAAAAACTCCAATACAGGAAATAATATCAAGAAACAATGATTATTTCGAATTTAAAAGCTTGTGCACAGCAAAGAAAATAACAAATAAAAGAAACAACCTATAGAATAGGAAAACAGTTTGCTAGCTACTCTACAGATAGAGGACTAGTATCTAGAATATGTAAAGGATTAAAGGAACCAACCTTTTAAAAATGGTTTTTATGGGCTAGGGATTTAGCTCAGTGACATAAGCACCT
Organism: Cavia porcellus; assembly: GCF_034190915.1. Lineage (NCBI taxonomy): Eukaryota > Metazoa > Chordata > Mammalia > Rodentia > Caviidae > Cavia > Cavia porcellus. The sequence goes on from NW_026947486.1 coordinate 50,263,663, forward strand.
GCCTGGCAAGCATGAGGTCATGAGTTCGATCCCTGGTACTGCAAAAAAATAATGGCTTTTATGAAATTTATTGGTACAGTTTAGATATCTATAATGATCATATTCATCATAGGGAATTTGTACCTGGATATGATACGTCTTGATTACACCTAAAATATTAACTTTTAATAAACAAATGAGCAATTACAAATGTGTAAATGAGTTGAATAGACCCTTCTCAAAGGAAAAACAAGTTGCCAATAAGTATATTTGAATATGCTCATTATCTTTAGTAATTAGGGAATGCAAATCAAAAACACTTCAACATTCCATTTACCTTAATCAAAATGACGCTCAGAGGATATACAAATACACACATACACACACAAGCACACACACACATATACATACAGCAAATGCTGACAAAGATTTGTGGGGGAAATAAACAATTCTCTTTTTTAATGAAAATGTAAATTAGTACAAATAACATGGAAATCAGTGTGAAGATCCTCAAGAAACTGAAATGTGAAATTCCTTTGAACTCAACTATATCTTAGCTGGATTTATTTGAAAAAGAGCTACAGACATTATACTGTAGTAGTATGTGAAAACCCACTTATACTTATGGCAGACTGACAATAATTAAGTTCAGAAAAGAGTCTAGATGCCAATCAATAGATGAACAAATGGAAAATATATGTACAGACAAAGAAATATTATTAAATCTTGTCACTTATAGTAAAATGGCTGGGACTTGAGGCCGTAATATTAGCTGAAATATAGACACAGAAAGTTAAATACTGCATGAAATCTCTTGTATGATAAAATTAAAATAGCTTTAAAAAGTAAAATAAAAGATGGAACAAATTATGACAGATATTTTGGAGATGAGGAATGAGTTTAGGGAAGGGTAGCAAGATAAAAGAATCAAAACTGACCTACATACATGGATGAAGTGGATGAGAGATACAGAGGAGAGAGAAAAGGGGATAAAAAAGAACTAATAGATGTGTTTATGCACCAACTGTCCATGAAAAATGTAATCATTATGTGTTACACAGAAGTACCAATAAAAATAAATAAAGGAAATAAGTGTGACTTACACAGAGAAAATATTATATTAAAAGTCACCTAAAAAGAGATGTATTCAGTAATTAGATTATATTGTATTTATGGATTGAAAGTCTCAATATTTACAAAGTTCAATCATTCCAAGCAAATGTGATAAAACAAATTCCAGGCTAAGAGAGAACAAGGTCACCTCAGCAAACAAGTCCAGTCTGGGAACAAGCACTATGGGTGGACCCCTGCTGGACTGGAACAGCCAGACCCAACCTCTCCCTGTAAGTCAGTACAATTCATGGGCCGGAGGTAGAGGAAAAACAGGCCATACCAACAATCAAGCCCGGTCTTGGAAAGAGCACCATGCATGTTCCTCCACAAGACTGGAACAGCCAAACTTCATCTTCTCCCCATGAGTCAGCACCAATTGTGGACTAGGGATAGAGAGAACAAAGACATACCAGCACACAAGTCTAGTCTGGGAACCAGAGCTATACTGGGCCCCTGCTAGACCGGAACAGACACACCCCAAGCCCAGATGGCAAACCAGAAGTACCAACTCCCTGCCTTCACCCACCGTAAGTGACCAACTTGTCTGAAGAAACACATGCTATGATGATATGGAGGTTAAATGCAACTGGATGTCTGTGGTGCTTTGTTGTTTCACTAACATTGCAGGTCTAGGACCAATAATCTGAACATAGATTCAGAGGATAGAGGTATGCAGTGTGACATCTGGGGGAATCTCATTCTGAGGGCTGCAGCCACTGTTGATTCTCTATGGTCTTGTTCTGGAAGTCCTATATCATTTTCACTGTTTTTTGGGGTTTTAATTTTTAAATGTTTTGGGTTTTAATCTCTTTTGTTTTGTTTGATTATGTCAAATCCAATGGCAGGAGCAGCTATTTCAAAGATAGCAAGATGTATTATGGTAGCAATTTTGGATTTCTTATTGGGTTACTTTGAAATATTTTATTGTATTCATTGTTTTGTTTATGTTGTTTCTATCATATTCTGTTCTATTTGGTTTTTACTATGTTCAAAGTTATCTGTAGCTATTTGCACGACAACAAAAGGCATTATGGTAGCTATTGTTGAGTTTGTAATGTTTTGAAATCCTGTGTCACATACACTAGTTTGTTTTATTCTGTTTAATCCTCTTTAAAATAAAAAAAATTAAAATTCCAGGGCATTTTTTGATTGTCAAATTGATTACAAAATTTGTGGAAACTGGGTAAGAAGTCCCAAGATTGTAGTCCCTGTTCTTGGAAAGCTGATAGGAGGGGTCACTGGAGCTCATGATTTTAAGACCAGCTTGGCTGACATTGTAAGCTCTCATCTCAAAATAGAAAAACAAGTGTGGAAAAAGAAATCATTAAGAATACTTAAAACATTATTGAAGAAGGACAAGGTAGAGAAACTTGCTCAATCAAGTATTTAGAGTTATGACAAAGTCACTTGTAGCTGTTAGGGTGGAGTTGACTTTGGGATCCACCCAGGAGTTTTGTGGAGCACATGTCTGGGTGTGTCTGAATGGATCATGAATGTCTAGCCTTCTGGTCTGTCTGGTCCCTCATGACTTCCTCTCTGGCACTGCTTCCTTGTTTACTTTCCTGTCACCATGAACTAGGCAGCTTTGTTTTGCCATGCCCTTCCACTGTGATTTTTCTTACTTGAAAACTACTGACCGTATACTGAATTTCCTGAAGCCATGAACCAAACTGAACTTTTCCTCCATTAAATTGTAGGTGTTAGGTATTGTATGGCTAGGGCTGTAGCTCAGTGGCAATGATTGCTTAGAATGTACTAATGTCTGAGTTCAATCCCCATCATTTCAAAATCTAAAAATATGATTCAGAAGCAGTATCATATATACATAAACAGAAATTCAAATGATAAAGGAAAAGGATTGACTTTTTGATACATGATTTTGACATAATTAGTTATCCATAAACTGTACCTTGATTTCACACAGAAAACACTCTCTTCTATCTCCTTTCCCCTTGCCTCCTCTCTTTTGATGAATTTTAAAAAGTGCCAGGTAAGATATAAAATATTATGTGATGACCAAGATCTAAGCAATCACACCCCTGGAGCTCCTAGAAGGAAATACTATGTAAGTGAATCATCTAGAAAAATATTTGATGTGTAGTGTGTAACAAACATCAAACATCAATAACTTCTTTCAATTAAAAGAACACTGTTGACAATTTGGATGTCTCCTTTTGAAAAAATGTTGCATTAGTTAGATTTTTACTATTGTAATAAAAATTGGCTTCTTGTTTCTCTTCCTGGTCCTGCATGTCTGCTGCTGGCTCACAAGAACGGCAGACTGGCTTCTCATTTCTCTTCCTAGCCCCACACAGGTAGGGCTGGCTCACCAGAAGTGTACACTAGCCTCTTGCTCCTTATCCCAGCCCTGCATGGCTGTTGCTGGCTCATGGGAAGGGTGAACTGGTTTCTTCTTTCTCTTCCTAACCTTTCATAAAGGGCTTAACAGAAATCATATTTGATCAAATTTTTAGAATTTTAAATTCAAGAATATGGAGAAAATAAATTTGTACTGTTTAAGCCTCCTACTCTGTGGCAGTTTGTTTTGGCAGTTCTAGTGTTATAGGATTTCCAAATGATATAAAAGAAATGTAATTCTAATATATTAGATGTCAGGTACACTGAGTTCATGTTTTCCAAAATAGAAGAATGAATTCTAAGAAACAATGGAGGCCAAGAGTAGGAAATTTTATTGAGGGAGAGACAGTGCTTGAGAGAGACAGGAAGGGACCCAGAAAATTGGTTGCTATGAGCTCCAATTTACAGATGAGGTTTTATAGATCAATACCGCAAAGTGGCTACAAAATCACAAGGTAGGTGAAATGTTGGACATAGTTATGATCAGCCAATAAGATTATAGGTATAAATGTTTATGTAATATTGATCTAGTGATGAAGCAATTCATGTAGCAAGTGTACACTGAAAGAAAAAGGACCCTCTTTGGAAGAGATGAGCAGCAAGTTTTAGTCATCAACCCAGGTGACTCATGTCTATCTAGATAAAATTGATCATAGTATATTGTTTATCCCTTGGGGAGGTATGCAGAGATGAAGTCATTCCATCTTTATCTTGAGGCCTGGCTTTCAACAAATGCACCTCCAGCCACAGTTGTAATATTTGCTGCACTGACACCTTCAAGAACCTAGCCCTATCTAATTGCCTATAATATTTCTCCCTACCAGCCGTCTGTGGTGGATTAAAAACTGGTTGTCAACTTAACATCACCTGGGCTGGGGATTTAGCTCAGTGGCATAAGCACCTGCCTTGCAAGCAGGCGGTCGTGAGTTCGATCCTCGGTACCGATTTAGAAAAAAAAAAAAAAAAAAAAAAAAACCACACAAAAAAAAAACTTAACACCAGCTGAATTGAATCAGTTTGGTGCTGAATTTAGGTGGCCTACCTGAGGAAATTTTCCAGTATAAAAAAGAACTGGAGAGGAAGAGTAGCACTGTGAGTTCTCCAAGTGTTCTTGTGTTTCCTAAGTGGCTCTGGAGAGGAAGATGTGTGCTGCTCAATCTCTAGGAGAAACTTGTCTCTCTGGTTTCCTGATATGAATTCTGTTATTATGATAGTCAGGTGAACTCAGGACTTCATTGTCACTGAGGATAGATGTGGTACTTTTCAGTAGAGTCCTGTGGCTTATTTTAAGTGTCACTTCTCGGCCCCAGTGCACAACCCTCAACATACTAGCACAGATCCTTCATTCCACTGGCACAGACTTTCTAGCTTCCACCACTGATCTTTGGGCCTTCCTAGAGCAGATCCATAAAAGATCTGCATGAGTCATTGTTGTAGCCTCTAAGGGTCCAGCTGAACTTGTGGGGAGCATTGTCATGGGCTCTAGGTTTTCAGCTGGACTCACGTAAGACATTGCTGTGGGATCCAGACCCTCAGCTGGATTCTTTAAATCTTTAGTGTGTGAAAAGTTCTCTTTTATTTATTGTACTTAACTCTTGAGTGGGTATTACAAAATAATACTATAAATCATGTGTACTGTATATAATTGTTTTCCTTGTAAGCCCTGCCTACAACACCACCTACAATAGAAACAAACTAAAACATTGCCTATAGGTTTGCTGTTGCTGATTATATAAACCCAGCATCTTAAAGTAGCATATATTTATTAACTTCTGAATCTGTAGATCAGAAATCGAGTATTCTCTGACTAAATTCTCTGTCCTTGGTATGAACCAAAAAATTAAGTCTGGCTGTTGATTGGAGTGAGTTTTAGTTTACCTTTAAGGCACTGAGGAAAATTAGTGGTCCCTTGCTTCGTGAAGTTAATCTTTTCCACAATTCTGTATGAGAACCAAACCAAGTTCAATGATTAGGTTCAATGCTGACCTTATGGAGAAATTTTATGTATTTTCGAGCTTAAGCTTATTTGTATAATTGCCATAGTTGAGTTCCTTATGGTTGTAAGACAGAGGTCCTCATTTCCTTGCTAATTGTTAGCTAGGTCCTTCTCAGGCACTTAAAGCCACCTCAATTTTTGCCTTGTGTCTTCTCCATCTATAGGCCATCAATGGGGCATAATCTACTCTGCTCCAATACTGTACTTTACATTTCTTCCTCTTTTGCTTTAAATTGTTCACCTAATTAGACCAGCCCATTCCTGATATAATCTTCTTATTTTAAGGGCAGCAGATTTGCAACATTAATACATGTGTAAGACACTTCTACATTACCTAGATTCATATTTTATTGAGTAACTGAGTTAAGGTGCATCTACACCAAAGACTAGCAATTTTAGAAGTCCATCTTGCAATTCTGTCTGGCACATTCTGCTTTTTTCTTGTACTTTTCTCATCATTTCATAAATGAGTCCTTTAAGAGATCTTTCAAAAATATAAATTAGATATCACTCTCTTGCTTAAACCATTCTAAGAATTTCTTATTTCTTTAGAAATAAAATTGATCTCTAAATGCCTCATTCCTTCAAATGTAGACTAGGTATATAGATTTTTATCACTTTATCAACAAGAATGCTGTGCCATGTTCTGAATTTATGGAAACTACTGATGGAAATAATGTATAGAATCTTCCACTGTCACACCCTTGATCTCCCAGAATGAATCTCATTTTCATTTATAATTTTATATTAATGACACATAAATTTGTATCTAAAGCCCTAATCTCACTTCTGTGTTTTTAACTCATATGTTTTTCATGTGTACTTAGATGTCTACCAGGCACATTACCTTAAAAATATTCAAAATATAGCTCTTTTTATAAAAATAACTTGTACTACTTATAAAAGAACTTGTACTCCCCCATCACTGTAAATATTTCTGTTTAATACAATAATACAGGGTAAAAATTCCAGTTATTATTTATTCCTCTTCCCTTTAGCACACATACAATCCATCATCAAGTTTTGTCAGGGATAATGTTTACAAAATATGTTACAAATATATCCACTTCCATTTATCTCTGCTTACACCATCCCAGTGTTAGGCATCATCTTTTCTTGTTCATATTATTGCAATGTTTTGTAACTGGACTCCTTCCATCCTAACTCCCTTAAAAATCATCATGCAATAGCAAAACCTTTTCAAAATGTGTAAATAAAATCATTCCATCTTCACTTTAAAATTTCCAATGACTTCCCATTATACTCTTGATAAAATCTACACTACTTACTTTTGTTTGCTAAACCACAAGTGTTCCATATTCCTTCCTGTCTTAGGTACTTTTTACTCATCATTGAGACAAAATACCTGATGCCCAAAGTTGGGAAAGGAAAGGTTTATTTCTTACAGTTTTTGGAGGTTTCAGTCCATACTCAGTTGGTTCCAAGGCAGGGTGGCATAGTGGGGCCACAGTTCATGGTAGCTGCAAGCAGCAAGGTGGAAACTGGCAAGAGATAGATAGATAGAGAGAGACAGAGAGAGAAAGAGACAGAGACAGAGACAGAGAGACAGAGAGAGCCAGAGACAGAGAGACAGAGAGACAGAGACAGAGAGAGAGACCTTTTTACTGCCATTATGGTGTATGTTGGCTCCACCCCTATGTGGTGTAGCACTGACATCATCAATCCAAGTACTAGACAATGAGCCAATCACAAATACATAATGCAAATGCATAAGGCCAGGGGCCAACTGACATAAACCATGACATTCCACCCCTGGCCCCCAGGAATCACGCACATCTTTTATACATTTAGTCCCTCTCTAAGAGTTGCCTAATAGTTTCATCATTGCTGAAAAGTCCAGGTCCCAAGTCTCCAAGATCTATGGACATTTAGTCCATCTCCAAGAGTTGCCTAATAGCTTCAGCATTGCTGAAAAGCCCAAGTCCCAAGTCTCATCCAAAATCTATGGCAAACTTAACTGTAACCCCCTGTACAAAGGAAACAAGGTTAAACAGTTCTGAAATGCAAAAGCACTAGATAAATATTACCATTCCAAAAGTTAAAAATGAGAATATAAAGCATTGGAAACAAAGCAAGTCCAACATCCATCAGGGTGAACATTAAGTACTAGAGTTCCATGCTCAACATTTGAAGCAATCTGGTTGCAAGCTCCAAAAGGTTTGGGTGATTCTACCCCCAGAGCACTTCAAGGGATATCAGCTCCCACAGCTTCTCTCTTAAACTTTTTGTAGCTTTCCTTGGATGATCCACATTTCTGGTTTTTCCAAACTTCTGGAGTCTCCACTGCACCTTTGGCTTCACCCTTACATCTTTACAAATTGCCCTCTATGGGGCACACTGCATAACTTCCAAACCCTTTGCAAACAAGGTGGAAGCTGTCTTACCCTGAGAATTTGTGCATTTTCCTTGCACCTAAAGTCAACACCATGTGGATGCCACCAAGGACTGCTGCCAGCTGGAGCAGTTAGCCAGGCTTTTCTCTCTCTTGGCTGTAGGAGTCAATTGCATGGATTCCTGAGCTCTGTTTACTTGATTGTGAGGAAAAGTCTTTCTATGTTACCAACATTCTGGGATTTCATGTAGCCTCCATTGCTGTTCTGGAGCATGGTGCTCTGAATTTCTTCTCTGAGAAAATTCTTCTGCTTTTGCAGTTTTGAGGCTGCAAAGGGTAGAGACCCACTGCTTCCTGGGATGCACTGTGGCCATCTTTCTTATCTCTCTGTTTCTTCTCAGCAATCAAAATTTCAGCTCTCTGTTTACAATCCACAGCTTTCTTGGGGTTTTCCTTCTGGCCAAACTCACAGCATTTTAAATTATCCTGCTGGGCTTTTTGCTCTTGATTTACAACATAAATCTGGCTAAAAGCCCCCAACAGTAGCCATGCTACAGCCTCAACATTCAACTGGCTTGATATTTCCTTTGCCAAATTAATCAGTCCATTGCCCTTAGTCTCAGTCTCATGCAAAGTCTCTGGGCATGAGCAAAATGCAGACAAACTTTCTGCTAAGCCATAACACACATTGTGGGGAGCCCAACAACTAATGTAGTCCTTATTTCCAACAGAAATCTCCCAAGCCTGGTCTTTGCCATCTCCAAAGCTCAGATCTCCTGAGCTACCAATCTTCCAAGCTCAGGTCTCCTGAGCTCTGACCAGAATCTCCTCTACAGAACAGCCTGAGCTGTTCCAGGTGACATGTCTGAATCTTTCCAAACTCTGCCCACAAGCCATTTCCAAAGCTTCTGGATAAATATGATCAGATATTGTCACAGCAAACAACCCAACTTTGTTTCCAATGCTTCCAATGGGACTCTTCCTGGTCCCACATGGCTGGTACCAAATTCTGTCTTACGTTTTACTCATCGCTGAGACAACATATGTGATGCCAAGAGTTGAGAAAGGAAAGTTTATTTCTTACGGTTTTTGGAGGTTTCAGTCCATACTCAGTTGGCCCCACGGCAGGTTGACATGGAGGGGCTGCAGTTCATGGTGGCTGCAAACAACAATGCGGAAACTGGCAAGATAAAGAGAGAGAGACATGGCTTCTTCCTGCCATTACATTGTATGCAGGGTCTACCCCTATGTGGGTGTAGCACTGACACCATCAATCCAAGTGCTAGACAATGAACCAATGACAAATGCATAAAACAAACACATGAGGCCTGGGGGCCACTGACATAAACCATGGCACTTCCCATTTCTATAATGCTTTAGATACATTTTCCAAATTTGTTCTCATTTCAGAGTTGCTGCATATCTTGTTCCTTTCATCTGGATTTTCTGATATTTTGTTCCTTATCACATTTTACATCCTGTTTTCTTCATCTTCACATGTAAAATAGCCTTCTAAATCAACTCCTCATTCCTATCTTCAATCACTATCATATTACTGTTATTTCTTTGACACTACTTATTATGCTTTGAAATGATCTGATTTAGCTATTCACCCATTGATGGACATATAGGTCATTTCTAAGATTTTTTTTATCATGAATTGTGCTACTATAAATGTGAGTATGCATGTATCACTGTAATATAATGTCTTTTACTCCTTGGTGAAGATTCCTAGAAGGGGAATAATTGGGTTATGTGTTATTTCTAGTTTTAGATTTTGATGAAACTTCATAACAATTTCCATATTGATTGTATCAGTTTACCTTCCAACCAACATTGCAGAAGGATGATTTTTGCCCTGCAAGCACTCCAGCATTGATTAATGTTTGGTTTATTTTTTAAATGTTAATTTAAAGACAATAAAATCAAACAAAATATAACATAATAAATCCAATTAAAACAAAACAGTGAACATAATACAAGACTTCAAAACCTAACAGAGTGTCAACAATGGTTACCATAATGCCTCCTGTTATCTTCAAAATTGTTGTCCATACTGTCAGACGTAATAAAATTAAACAAAACAGAATAAAAACAAATCAAAATAACATTGAAAAAAATCAAAATGAAATGAAACAAAACAGTGCAAGCAACATTGTATTTCAAAAGCAAGACAAAAGGATATCCTTATAGTTGATACACCACATATTGTTAACCTCTAAATCGGTGCTCATACTACTAGTTTCAGGCCTGCAAAGTCAGTCAATACAAGCATTAAATTATTTTCCTATCTCAGTTGCTGTCAAATCAGCTGGTTGCTTATGGGGGAGTGCTCTTTTTGCCTCCCAGGTGATGCACTGGTGGCTCACAGGAAGAGCGAATTGGCTTCTTGTTTTTCTTCTCTTCCCCATGTGCCAGTTATTGGCTCATGGGAAGGGAAAATTGGATTTGTTTCTCTTCCTTGTCCTGCATGTGTGCTTCTGGCTCACAGGAATGGCAGACTGGCTTCTTGTTTCTCTTCCTGGTCCCACATGGCTGGTACTTGCTTTCAATAAGGGTGAAATGGCTTTTTGTTTCTCTTCTTGGCTCTGCTTGGGGGCTTCTGATTCTTGGGAAGGTTAGACTGGCTTCTTGTTTCTCTTTCTGGCCCTATATGCTGTTGCTGGCTCATGAGAAGGGTGAACTGGCTTCTTCTTTCTGTAACAGCCCCACATAGCCACCAATGGCTCACAAGAAGGGTGGACCATTTTGATTTCTTGAAGATGGATGGTCTTCTGAAGTAAGATGCCATCTCAGTGTTTGTTTAATTTCCATTTATGTTCTGTTAAAAGATGTTGAACATTTTTTCATATATTTATTGGTCATTTGCTCTCCTTCTGACAAGTATATAGGCATTACACTTGTCCAGTTTTTGATTGGGTCATTTATTTTGGGGAGGTCTCATGGGTTTTTTTTTTCATATTTTCTAGATATTAGTCATCTTTCCAAGGAATAGTTTTTCAACCTTGATGATTTCCTTTCTGATAAAAAATAGATACCCAGAGACAATGAGATCATTGTTACTTTAAAATCACAAATTTCTAGTTATGAGAAGTTATTTCCCATAGTCTTCTCAGGAGAATAATTAATAACCATGTTGTTTAACACCCTTGTGATTTTTAGAAAGAGAATAAACACTCAGTTAAGAGCAATGCATGTAGGGCTTTTCCACTCCCTACTGACAAATACAGGTTTCCAGTTAATTCTCTCCATTTTAACAACCTCCATTTTAGTGAATGGAATCATGCCAAATTGCATGCATTAATTCTAAACATGTATTAAAATATAAAATTTTGCTTTATAGAGGTGACACAGATGATTATTTAAATGTAAGCACAACAATTAGTGTGTAACAGTTTTCTAAAACATTGTTAATATCTCAAAGACTATGCAGTTTATTATTATTAGAAGGAAATAATAATAGTGAATTCATGACATTGTAATTTGTAAATTGATTGTCAAAATTTATCTGTCTAATACTTTTCAGGTTTGGGGATATTTTAACTTTCTAATGGATACTAATAATATGAAAACCATACAAGTAGCATGCTATGGCACTTAATCTTTTCCATTATCATACAATGAATTTGATATTGTTTTCATATGTACAGTCTATGAATTTTTGCACACGTGTGCATTTGTGTAACAAACACAAAATTCAGGATACAAAACCTTTCTATCACACTTAAAATCTGTATTTTGTTGCCTCTGCATCACCACACTGTGCCTCCACTCTTAAACCTTGGAAATTGTGATTTTATTGTTTTAGAAATCTCATATATAGAATCATACAATATATCACCTTTTTACACTAGTTTATTTCACCAAGTATAGTTATTTTAAGATCTAAATTATGCTTTGATTTTTATAGTTAATCATTTCTATTTTCTGGGTGGATCATAGTCTGTATAGTCATTTACCCATATAAGTAAATCAGAGCTACTTTCTAGATTCTAATGATTATAAATAGACTTTCTAGAAATATTCTCATGCAGAAATTTATATGAACATGAGTTTTCATTTCTCTATAATAAATATTCAGGAATATTTGGGTTTAGGTCGACCACTTTATTTTTAATTCTTGGTATAAATCATTAATTTTTATCTGTTTCCTATTATTGCTTTCTTTCTTTCTTGTTATGAACATTTCTAAAATTTCAATTTTGTTTTTGCTATTAATATTTTGACCATATATCTATGCATATATTCTAGTAGTTGACTTAAGAATTATGAAATGCACTTATTTCCCAATCTACTTCAACCCAGTACTCTACTATTTTAGTGAAATGTAGAGAACTTACTACTGCCTTTGTACTCCCTTTTCTATGTTGTGGTTGTTGAACATGTAATATATGTTATATGTACACACCAACAACTTCATCAGACAATGTTATATCTTTTTGTTTTAACAGTAAAACGTATAGTCAGAGAGAAAAATCTGTTATTTACACATATTTTTACTCCTATAATTATTCTTTTTCTGTGCAAGTTTATACTTGTTCTTTGGCCCAACCAAAATGAAATGAGCAATCGTTACAGTGTGTCTCACTAGATATATCCATAAAGACAACGAACCAGGCCTCTAAAAGGAGACAACCACCAGATCTTTTTAAAATGATAATCATAACTTTTATATGGACTACCTATCCAGATTTCTTAATAATTCAGAAAAGTTATGTTGCTGAAATCCAACCATATTATATTTCAACAATAGCATTTGATCTAAGCTCAGCCTGCTATACTCAAGTAGATTTAACTATATTTTAAGACTATAAGTGTTAATTAATGTAACTGTTTAATGACAAAAATGAAAAGATCTAAAGAATAACAAATGGAAGAGTCAGCCAGTTCTTAAGAAAGGATAATTTCAGGACTTAAACCATCTGCATCAATTAGCCATAATTTACAAGAGCTGTCATAGCTTCAATGTTAGCAAGTAAGTTATTCAAAGGACAGCAAATTTTTAATAGCTAAAACTAGAAAGTTTTTTCTCATTACTTAAATCTATATCCAAATGTTTTATCCTATTTAATTAGCTTTGGGGGCATAAAAATAAAGTAATACAAAATTATTCATCTATAAATCAATAATTTAACAAATCAACCTACAGTTTCAGATGTAGTTGCATCCTCAGTGAGTTTTCTGGAGTCTGTTAGAGTCATTCATGCTTCACTTGAATTTCCATAGTGCTTGCCTTTCTTATTAGCTATAAGAATCTCAGCCCAAATTAGCGTAGAAGTTATGATTTGAAGCTATATATTGAGACTAAATGGGTTAAATGTTTGGATTTACACTCTTACAACTGTACTTGAAATGTGTAGCACTGCAAAAGATTCTTAAACACATGAAGTCAAAAAATTAATCTTCAGAGTAACGAGTGACTTATAGTTAACTATTAATAAATACTTTTCACTCTTTCCTATCCTCCATTACTCATATTTTTCTTTTAAGATAAGCTTAATATGTAATCTCTGCTATAAGAACTTCTATAAGAAAATCAGAAAAACTTGGTGTTTGACACTGCATTTTGTGGATGGTAAATACATATGCATTTTGTGTATGGTAATACATATTCAATTGAATATATATTTAATTACTTGACTATGAGATTTTAATAGAGTCTAAATGATCTACTTGCCCATTTTCTGAGCATGTAGATGTAACATTATATCAGATATAATCATATCACATTAGACAGCAATTTTTGGTCTAGATTTAGTCCCAAAATTGCTATCACCATGTACTAAATTAAAACAAATTGGATCAAAGATCTGAATATTAAAATAGAAACACTAAAGCTATTGGAAGACAAATTGGGTAGAAACCTTGAAGACATAGGGGTAGGTAGAGAATTCATGAACAGGACTCAAACCACATGGGAAATACTTCCCAGAATTAATAAATGGGATCACTTCTTATTAAAAAGTTTCTGCATGTCAAAAGAAATAATGAAAAGAAAACCCACAAACTGGGAAAAAATTCGAAGACCTAATCCAAAAATGGGCATCTGAGATGAATACACAGTTCTCAGATGAAGAAATACAAATGGCAAATAAATACATGAAAAAATGTTCATCACCATTACTCATTAGAGAAATGCAAATTAAAACCACCCTGAAATTCCATCTCACTCCTGAAAGAATGGCCAGGATCAAGAAAATTACCAACAACAAATGCTGAAGAGGCTGTGGGGAAAAAGGAACTCTCCTGCACTGTTGGGGGGAGTGTAGACTGGTGCAACCATTGTGGAGGTCAGTCTGGAGATTTCTCAAAAGACTGGAATGGGAAGTCCCATTTGTTCCAGCTAACCCAGTTCTAGGCATATTCCAAAAAGAACTGAAAGCATCATACCACAGTGATATACGTGCACCCATGTTTATAGAAGCACAGTTTGTAATTGCCAGATCTTGGAAGCAACCCAAGTGTCCATCAACTGAAGAATGGATTAAAAAGTTGTGGTATTTTTATACAATGGAGTACTACTCAGCTATAAAGAAGGATCACAGTGAGATATTTATAAATAAATAGACACTGCATGAGACCATACTCATAAGTGAAATAAATCAAACTCACATGTATGAATACTGAATAGTTTCCCTATTGTAAGAAATGACTCAAATACGTAAGTATGTGGTAATCATGATTCCCCATTATGTGGCTTTGAAGCTTTATAAAGTTTTCACTCATTTATTGGATGGTTCTATTCTGGGCTGTTTGATATTATTGTCTGTGATGATATGAACAGCTATTTTGAAGAAAACAAGATATCATAATAGGTAGTGCTGACTTAATATCATCTTGTTTTGAAGTCCCACCAAACTGTTGTTCTACTGTCTCCATTGTTTTTATCATGTTCTATCTTCTATTTTATTATATGTGATAGCATAAACAAAAACTTTTATAGGCAAAGAGATAATATAGAAACCATTGTTCATTTTCTGTTAGCTGCTTCTAAATACCCTGTATTACTTTCATCCTCTTGAATGGTTTCACACTGTCTTGATATGTTTGATGGTATACTATACGAAGTTATACTCAAATATTTCAAGGAAAGAGACACTATGGTAACTGCTATTAAGTCGGGTTATCTTGTGGTGAAACATTATGTTGCGGAAATTGTTCTGCTTTGACCTGTATTGTTATATTGTTATGCCTTCTTTTATCTCAATCTTCCCCCCTTTTTAAAAAAAAATGTATTTTTTATTATCATTTTTAATTATGGGAAAAAGCCAAACAAATTATCAGGATTTATTATAATAACTTTTTTTGATTTCCTATTAACTTGATTTGAAGCCCTGTATTTCTCCCATCATCTTGTTTTGACTGATTTTACTCTGTTCTGTTCTGTTTGATAGTATCAAGTTTGAGGGTATAGGAAACTACTTTGAAGGCAATAAGTCACTATGACACCCATTCTCATTTGACTATTATCTTCTCTTGAAGTCCTGTAATGTCTCCAATGTTTAGGTCTTATTGGTCTTGTTCTGTACTGTTTTGTATAATTTATTTTATACCTAATAATATAGGCAATTCTTTTTAAGGTAGCAAGAGGCATTACGGTAACCATTGTTGATTACCTTGTATCCTGTTTTTACATAATGTACTATGTCCATCCTTTGTTTTGAATGACTGCTTTGTTTTGTCATATTTGGTTTTTGTTCTCTTCCAAAAATATAATAAGAACTATGGGAATAATAAAACCCAAAATGTGTAAATATTATTGTAAAAAATAGAGGAAAAGAATGTGCTCTAAAGGATACAACTGCAAGTGTGTTTAGGTGTGTAAGATAGATGACTATATTACTAAGTTTTTGTTGGATCATTTAACACAACTGTTTTCAGTCTCACTGTTTGAATGTCCACTTTGTATGCTTTAGGTTTGTGACTTGAACAACTATTTCTAAGATGTAATCTATTAACTAGTGATTTCTTACTGTTTATTTTTTTGAAATTCTGTATTACTTGTACCCTTTTACTGTTTTGTTTAGTTTTTTTAAAATAAAATTTAAAAAGTAGCAATTTTGGTTAGCACTTCTTTTTTAATGAAATATACTTTGTTTCATCAGCAGCTGTATCAAAACTTGACACATAATACATATTCCATAAATGTCTGTTGAATGCATGAATGAATACTACAAAAAGTAGCAAGCAGAGTGAGATGAAGATGTAGTACTAGTGAAGGGGTCATGTGTTTTATTTACCATGATTAGCTATGGCTTAGGATAATTCTTCATGTTATAATCACCTGAGGGAATCATTTTTATTATAAAGCTCAATATCCACAATATTATTTTTATGGTTTCTGGTGTTTTGTTTTGATTACAGTGTCTCAAATGTTTCCTAGAATAGTCTAAAATACTCAAGCCAAAGTGATGCTCTTACTGTAGCCTCTCAAGTTTCTGACATTACAGGAACACATTATTTCACAGAGCCAGGGAGTGTTTAGAAAACATTGGTCAGAAAATATCCTGCATACTTAATCTATGAAGTGATCAGATATTTTCATCAATTGTAAAATCTTTTTTATTGAGGATAATTTTAGATCTCATAAAATTCATAGATTCAATGAATATTCAGAAGTATTTATTTTTGCTTTTGTTAATTTAAAGAAATTTATTAGTAAATGTTTGCAGTTCATGTGGTTTACAATCATCTTGGGGAGTTGTTGCATATACTTATTACAGGTTTATACCAAAAAAATCCTTCCCATTTTCTCCTCCTCCAGACTCCTCCTTGGATTCCCCTATCCACATTTTAATACTCATTGATATTATTTGAATTAGTTCATGTGATAGTGTTTACATTAACCAAGGTTATTATGTTCCTATACATGGAACATCTTTATTCTTCTCATTTCTCTTCCTTTCCCCCTCAGCCCTTGCTCTTATTCACTTAGACCACTTTCCTAGTGCAGGAGATACACCCTCATGACACTTTCTGTCTTTCACCATTTTCCCTGTTTGTACATTGTCTCATTCAAATGAGAAATATCATAGTGTATTTAAGTTTGTGTTTTTTATTTATTACAGTCAACATGATATTTTTCATGTTAATTCATTTTCTTATATGTGTCTCAAATGTGTCATTCTTTATGCCCAATTGGTACTCTATTAAATACAAACACCACTTTTTTATTTATCCAATTATATGTCACTTCATATACAGGATGCTTCCAGGATTTAGTTATTATAAATTCTATAAACATTGGTATGTGCCATGACTCATGCAGCTCCTGAAGTTCTTGGGGTGAAGGACCATTAGAGGATGACAAAAATAAAAGACAAAGCTGGGGGCAGGTGGAGCCTTTATTCTCCTGATGGGAGGAGAGGTAGTGCTCAACCAACGCAGCATGTTTATTTATATACTGGGAAGGATAATGTCAATTTCAGCATCTCTGCCTAGCAACCCATTGCTTGGATTGTCTAGGAGCTTGGAGTTTTTCTGTGCTGTAGCAACTTCACGTGGTTGACCCAGGCACTCTTTGTTTTCTGGTAGGGTCACGTCAGGGTCATGCCCCAGGTCAATTTCCAGCTTCAACAGATCCTAACATATCCATCTCTTTTGTTTTGTTTTTGCACAGGATGGGTGGTCAGTTGAAGGTGGAGGTGCTGTGTTGGAGAGCTCTGTGGAAGATCTTTTTATTTTAAGTGCAGTCCCAAAATTTTAAGTCCCCGCATTCTGCAATTGAAACCCTGTGCATTCAATTAATCTGTAATAGTAGTCTGCTACCAGTGTAGCTGGAAATTGTCAAGAGGTATTGGTGATTAGAGCTTCTTTTATGACTTATGACTTTAGCATTGTTTTGTATACCTCTAATAGTTTTACGTTTTTTGCAGGTTTTTCAAGACCAAGTTAAGGTGAAACCTGTTTAAAAACACACTTAGTTTTTTGGTTATTTATCAAGGTCAGTTAAGTCTCCTCAAGAAATGCCTTGGAACCATGCATAGCATCTCTTAGTTCTTGTCAGTGTCAGCCATTCTGATGAGTCATGGCCATTGCTTGACCAAGTTGTTTTCTGTGAAAGCCTGGGAGACTTTTTCTCCTGGTGACTCTCCTTAGGCACACCACACACTGATGGCCACTTTCATCTGTGGGCACATAGTCTCCTTGATCAGAATACCAGGAACTCACTGAGTATTGGATCTCACAGCAGAGGTTCTCTAATGTCCTGGGTCCTCACTGACCTTAGAGGGCTAGGGCCAATATATTGGCTATCCTCTTAGCATATCTATCTCTATAATTGTTGATCTCTAAACCTCAGTTGTTGAACATCCAGAAGAAAAGGTTGATAACAGTACAATGTAGTGGAGGCATTATCATCTTATCTAAACATCAAACATTTTAGAACATAAAATTGAACTTTTTTAGCAACTATGGATGTTTTAACATTTGAATATCTGTAGAATGTTACAGTTACACATTTCACAAAGAAAGTTAGAATTCAAACCATATAAAACATTGTAACATAAAAAACATGATGACATCCTGTAACATACTTTAATTTTCATTTTGATATCAAATATCTCCTTTTGGTCAATCATCCTTATCAAATACATAAAATCTTCTACCTAACTTGTTGACTTTTGTGCAATGTACATCTCATAAGTTTTTTTTATAGGCAGAGTTCTGAATCTGAAACAAATTTTGAACCATAAATAATCTCTATTTTACATTTTGGAAAACATATACATCTGGAAGCATGAATACATTGAAATAACATGATGTTTATAACAATCTGTCACAGCCATATGAAAATCTTTGTATGAATATCTTTAAATCAAAAAACTTTTTGTATTATTTCAACAGTGAACAATGTGAACATATTGCAAAAACATATCTTTATAACTTTATCTGGGTGGTCTCCCATAAGGTTATGCAGATCATTGAGCCCTCCAATCAATGAGCACAAGCTGGTTAAATATTATCAGGTGGCCACTTTCTTACAAATCAGTTGAAGTCCTGTCCAATAACCTCCCTCCACCCTAAGTAATTTTGTTTAATAATCTTCATAATAACTGTTTGACTAAAGAAAACTCCAATTATAACATTTAACATATTATTTTTGAACAATGAGAGACTCTTAAGTTGTGATAAACAATAATGTATATTACATTTATGTAACTGGTTTTAGCATCATTTAGACTAACTGGGAAACCAGGGAGAAGCATGCTTTTTAAGTCTATTACCCACATTAAACTTTGATTAAATGATCCAAGAATATGAAAAAGAGAGAAATTTGTTGAGCTCAAAATGAAAAGGAACAGGTATTTACAGAAAGGACAAGTGGACAAACATGGACAGATGATCTGTACAGATTCCTACAGGCATAGAAACAAACAGAGTTGTTGGTATCCACAGGAAGTCTCTAAGTTGCCAGGGGCTATTTATAAACATGTATCATGCCCCTTTGCTGAACTACCTTGCTTCTTACACCTTGTGTCCTTGGGATTAGAATACCTGTCACTGCCAGCACCCCATGCCCTAAGGGCATTGCTTAAGTACTCAGTGCCACCTGCTCACTCCTGTATGGTCATTTGTAGTTTCAAGTCCACATATGTGAACAATCACTAGCTCAGCAACTTCCAACAATAGCTTAACAGACTAGACAAACAGAAAAACAGATACACAGGCAAGCTGCAAACAGCTTACACAATCAGAGCGTACTCAAATATATAATTAGCCAATATATTAGCTAATATATTAGCCAATTGAATTACACTAATTTTTTCCAATTATAGAATTTATTATTATAAATAGACTAGTCAGATTTGTTGTAGATCAATTAGCAAAGGTGTCATAAAAGATTTTGGAAAACAACAAAATCTTATCTATAAATAACATACATGTATTTTTCTCTTACGAATACTAGTAACTTGTCTGTCCCTTTCTTTCATTAAACTTTCAGTCTGGCTGTCTCTACCTACTCATCTCCTATTTAGACTTGATTTTGTTTTTGATTACCATCTTTTCTTAGGCACCCTGCATCAGTTCCTTCAATTGGCTCCAGATCTGGTCTAAATTGATCCTCATCAGTTGTGGTGTGGTCTTCTGAGGCAACACTGTCATGGGACTGATCATCAGCTTCTTGAGAAGTGGAATAAACTTGTTTTCTGGATTTGGGCCTATGAGACAGCCAGAAAGCGCACATTGGCACCCAGATAGGACCTTTAGCTTTTCTTGAGAAAATACAAGCCTACTATCAACCCCACATTAGCACTGGACTGAGTGCCTTCATTTTCCAATATGAGGATCTTTCCAATGAACTGTTTTTAGCCTTTATTTGATTGTATTATCTTTTTGCTGTGGTAGTTACATCTATATTAGAATTTAAATATCTTAAATAGTATATACTGTCATGTGAAATCTATTATAAGGTGAACTTTCCTTTGTTTTTTGAAATTCAAATTGTGAACAAATTTAACTAATTTTGAATTTGAAGATTACAAATACTTTTTGTGGTAAGGTATAGAGAAAAAAGAAAACTGCATTTTGTATTTCAGCACCTTAGGCTCACTCAAAACATGCAAGTTTTGCTCCTGATCTGGCTTGGAGGCCCCACTGTTGTTGGGGATCTGAGTGTCAGTGCAGTGTAAACTTTTGATTCATAAAACATGCACTCAGGTCATGGGGAAAACCAGTGTGGCTCGGGCAGGCCACAGCAGTGTCCTACCTCTCTGTAACCTCATCCTGCCTTCCCAGCCCTAGGCAAAATGCTGCAGTGCTGCCAGTGCACCAGCCATCAAGAGGCTTGGTAGGCCACAACAGAGTTTACTCCTCAGAATGTGGGAGGCAGAGCTTCAAACACCAATTCCACAGAGCAGGTCCCACCTCACAAGCCAGCCCCAGGGACAGTTCTCAGTGCCTTACACCATTCACATGTACTTTTTTAAAAGAAAAATTTATTTAAACAGAAAAGAACAGAAAAAATGGTAGAAATAATACAAAATTTCAGCAAAAACATGTACTTTTTTTCTTTATTTAAGGAGAAAAAGAAAAAAAACAGAAAAATGGTACAAGTAACACAAAATTTAAAAAATAAACAGTAAGAAATCACTAGTTAATAGATTACATATTCTCATCTTAGAAATAGTTGTTCAAGTTACAAAATTGAAGCATATAAAGTGGACTTTTAAACAGTGAGAGCGCAAACAGTTTTGTTCAACGATCCAAAAAAACTCAGTAATATGGTTATCTATCTTATACACTTAAACATAGACACAGTTATAACCTTTAGAGCACTTTCTTTTCTTTTCTTTTGTACAATGACAATTACACATTTTGGGTTTTATTACTCCCACAGTTTTTATTACCTTTTTTGAAGAGAGTAAAACCAAATGCGACATCAGAACAGAGTCAGTCAAATCAAAAGGATGGACATAATAGATAATGTAAAAACAAAATATAAGGTGATCAACAATGGTTACCATACTGCCTCTTGCTATTTTAAGAATTTCCAGTTATAATAAAATTGAACAAAACAGAAAAGAATAAAACCAAAGCATTGGAGACATTACAAGACTTTAGGTGTTGATTGTACAACCCTGTGACTGATATAATTAATCCTGATATATCAACTTCATCGAATTAAGAAACTCCAAGCAGATTACAAAGAACACATAATGTAGCAACATGCTGGTTTGAAGGAACACAGGAAAGTGTAGAATATTTTTAACATCCATGCAAACCAACCTCTTACTAATTAATGGTACCTTCACTTAGTCTTCTTAACTCATACCAATTACTAATCTACTTTCTTTATCTATAGATTTGCCTATCCTTGTCATTTTATATCAAGGAAATCTTACAAGTCTTGTGTTTGGCTTCTTTCATTGATCATGTTTTCAAAGTTCACCACAATATAGTGTTTATCAATGTGTCATTATTTTTAATAGTTGAATAATATTCTATGCATACCTATAATGACATTTTGTTTTTATATTCATTAATTAATGGGCAATTGGTTTTTTGATCTTTGAAATTTCATGAATAATGCTACTATAAAGATTTGGATTTCAATTTTTGTGTGAACATGCACTTTGTTATGACTTTTGTCTAGATGTCCCCACAGAGCTTCATGCAGTCATAGAACTTTCTCGGAGGTGGCTGCATCTAGGGTATGTGATTGGTGGTACAATGCTGGGATTAATGGTGAGTGATTGCTGAATCATTGCACTGATGGAATTGTCACCACCCTAATCCTGGCAGATAGGATATAATATAAGGCACAGAAAAAAGCTTATATGTATTTCCCTTGTTGCTGCTTTGCTATGTTTCCTCAACATGAACTGATCTCCTCTGCTCAGGCATCTTGCAGCCAGCTGATTGTGAACTGAAACATTTACAAACTGAGCTAAATAAAGTTTTTCTTCCTTAACTTGGAAATTGAGTATTTTGTTTTAGCAAAGTGAGAAAAGCAACTAAGACAACTCCAGAAGTAAAATTCCAGAGTTATATGATAAATCTAATTTTAAATTTTTGAGAAATCACCAAACTGTCTTCCAAAGTGGATGTGTGATTTTATATTCTAGCTATCAATGTATAAGAACTTCTGTTTCTTCTTTTACTCAGTTTTCATTATTTGTCAGTACACTTTTGCAGTACAGAATGGTCAAAATTCCATGGTGGAATTTGTTACATGTGCAGACCAAATCCAAATTCTTTTTTCATCCCTTATCTTTCCCTCCTCCTCCATCTCTTGATGGCCTTTCTATTTCAAAAAATGTCTGTGTGAGGAAGCCCACTTGGGACCATTTCTGTCTCTCTCACAGACAGAAGCTTACTTTCTCTCAACAAATACATTCTACTTTTAACCTCTGATATTCTTAAAATTCAGTCTTTGATTTTAGAGAACACAAACTTGTACCAGACACATAGTACTTTGGGAGTTTCATTTCCCTATATCATTTGGAATTCTTAAACTCAGATCATTGGATGGAGATAAGATTTCACCTTTGTTTCATAGACTTTGGACTAGGACTCATTTAGGTAATAACTTTTATGCTTCAAATTTTGTTTTGTCTTTGCCAGTTGCTTATAATTATTTGTGATAATCACTTGTGATTCATTTTCCCCCATTGTTTGTAATTGCCTTGTCTCTTATATAGTTTGGTTAAAATAATGGTAAATCTAAGTTAAAATATGGGGAATTTATAAGGTTATGTTAATTTTTTAGTGGGACAATTTTGTGATTTTGTTCTCGTACATGTTGATTTAAACTAATTGCTAAATTTACTAGTATTCCTTGCTTGACTTTATTTAGACAGTATCACTAGAGAGAATAATATTAGGGCACCCATAAAGACTTTAATATAAGCTTATAGTGAGTGGTTCTTCTTAAATGAAATATAGCTCAGACTTAGAAAATATACATGCCTGCAATAAAACCAGGGCTACTTCCACCATTTAATTAGCACTAGGCTTGTGGCCAGTCTCAAGACTTGGAGACAAGTTTTCACTGAGACAAACTTCCTCTGATCCTCTTCTACACTTCAAAGAAAATGTCAAGCCTCTTCTGCTTCAGTTTCCCTTCTTTGGTCTTACTTTTACTCATTTCCTGATATTTTACTTTTCTTATAGATGCATGTGAAATTAGAAAGAACTTTAGACTGCTCTAACTTTTTCCTCCAAAGAAAAGACCATAGAAAATGAGCGTTTGCTAATGCTAAAAACAGGGAAGAAATCTTAGATGAAGGACACATACCCTGTCTCTGTATCAGATGAGACATCAGAATTTTACTCATCCAGGAGAAGAAACATGAAAACCATGCCCTGGCTTAGTGTTGTGGGCAATAGTATCCTTGAGAGATTGAATTTGAGATGCAGTATTTCAGGTTTTGGCACCAATGATGTACTGGAACCCATGAGAGACTAGAACAGATATTTTGCTGTGATAAGCTTTATTGGGCAGGGTTGGACTGTCTTGCTGACCAAGACAGCTGTCATTTGGCTTGAGGAAAGGATTTTTAAGGGTTGTTCTCTGAGTTGGGGGGTGGGGGCTCTGTTGGTGAGATGGTATGAGCAGCAGATTGTGGCAGTCTGCTTAAGAGGATCCTCAAGCTGATTCCTGTACATTAGCACATGTCCTTCTCAGCTCTGGTCTTCCTTCCTAGCACTGTATCTCAATAAAATCAACAAAATATATGTTGGTTAAACTGTAATTAGAATAATTTTCTCTTCACTCATTCCTCTTAGTTATGCCTAAAAGCCTGACTCTAAACTGGGAGAGATTTTTATCATGTCTAAATGCTGTAATATATATTCAAGTTGTCAAATAATTAAAATGATGTTGAAACTGGTTTTTACAAATATAATACATATTGTTGTTCATATGTAAAAAATTAAGGTGGGAGTTTTTATTTGTCAAAATCATGTATTAATCTGGTCTTTCTATGTTATCAAAATTTAGAAATAATTATAACTAATGCTAGAGGGATTTATGACAAAATATCAGACTCTATCGACAAGAGGACTTATGAGCCAATGGATTAAAATTTCTATAATTTTGGGGCTTGGGATTTAGCTCAGTGGCATAAGCACCTGCTTTGCAAGCAGGTGGTCATGAGTTCAATTCCTGGTACTGATAAAAAAAAATTTCCATAATTTAGAAACAGTTTCTATACTTATCTATTAGCTCTACTTCTCATGATTTGATTATACATGCCTTTGAATATATACTTTGCTTATGTATGCTTTGATTAAAATTTACTCTTGCCCAGAATGTGCCAAACCCCAATATATCATACAGGCAGAACCAATAACAAATATGCTAGATTCCAGTTAGATTCTTTTTACTGGGATCCACCAGAACTTGTCCAGGGAGGGTTAGGTGATTCATATCAAGGCCTTAACTATACTCAATGAGCTGTGACAGCGGGGATCCCTCCTAAATGAAAAAATAATAAAATTAATAAGATGGGCAATCTTCCAAACTTGGATGACATTAGGTACTCTAACAGCACAGGAGTTACTTATGCAATTGTAATAACTAAATCTTGATCCTTCTGATAATATCTCAATTAACTGTTCAAGATATTAGATGATAAATCAATGACATGTCAGTTTCTGAAGTTTCTTGGATATTATCCTTACCCCTCTTATGAGAAGCCATTACTAGTCCCTCTTAGTGGAAATCTTTGTTAACTGTACTCATAATAATCCTGTTGATTCTATTGTTTGGCTCATGCATACTTAATTATTTATTTGGGTTTGTCTCCTTCAGACTTAAAGCTGTATGCCTACCCAAGATTAAAATGCCCGGTATCTACTGAGGATCACTCATTAGAACCTCTGAAGAGTATCCCTGATTGCAGTTCAACAAGTGTGACTCCCTTCCACCTAAAGAAATGAGAATGGTCATCACCTATTAGTCCTTCATGGCAGTTTGGGTTACTTCTGTTAGAGTATTCTGGCGCAACAAAGAATCAAAAGCTACAAAACAAAAAGAAAATGTTTACTGGGGATGTGAAAGGGAGCATATAGCTCATGGTGATGGGGCTATCTCCTTCAACTGGATATAGAAAGGCAGAGATTTATATGACCTTTGATCGGATGTGGCACAAGGGGTAGATATTGATGTGTAAGGGACTGATGGGAATTCTCTTTGCATGCAAACAGGAAAGGGAGTTGAAATTAGGGCTGGAGAAGAAAGGGGAAGTATCAAGCTTTACTTTGTCCTTCCACCAAATTAGATCACTGCCATAATTGTACAGGAATTTACACTAGGGCAGAAACTTTCAACTTTTCAGATGGGGGAAATATTACAGTAACTGAGTTAGTTAGAAATATTATAGGTAGTCAGACAAGGCTGGGCCCCCAAGGGAGTCAGCACAGAGGACCTGATGTCTTGTGACCTTGGAAGAGACAGACACCTCACAATGTGGGCCAGATCCCAAGACAAAAGGAAGAATGAGTACAACCACAACCTAAGTATAAACATAAGAATTGATACTCTAAATAGGTATCGATCACCCTGAGGAAGCAAGGAACCACCCTAACCCCCTACAGGAAGAGTGACTGCTGCATAAGAATGCCCACTTACTGACTCACTTTCCCATTTGTCCGTGATTCCATCAAGTTTACCTTAACAATTATTCTTATTGGTTGACCATAATTCTGTCCCACTTCCTTCTTGTCTGCCTTACATGTTCCCATGCTTTTCCCTTCTTGAACTCATGCTACTTCATGGTTTTACTCACCATAAAAAGGGAATTTTTCACAACCCACTTGGAACCCCTTCTTTCTCTCTCTCAAATAGAAGCTTTTTTTCTCTCAATAGATATATTCTGTTCTTAATTCTTAAAAAAATTTAAAAGGTTTTTCCCTCTACTTCTTATCATGAATTTATATTGATTTTGTTTACATTTTGGCTTTCTCATATAAGAGAAACTCTACAACATTTAAACAGATGTGCCTAGTTTATGTCACTTCATATTATACTCGCAAGTTATATCCATTTTCCTACAGATGATTCATGTTTATCTTTCTCTGTGAGAATTTGATTTTCTCTATCTGTAAAATTATTTACACAGATACACTGGTGAGTCTGAAGTGGTATCTCATTGTAGGTTTCATATACATTTTTCTGGAGTCTAATGATGTTAAGTATTTTTTCTCATAGCTTTCAATATCTGTAATCTGTCTTCTCTACTGTCAGATGTCAAAAATCATCATTTTAGAAACACTAATTCTAAGATCTCAAGACAATCCCTATAGTCTACTTTGTCTCCCAATGCAAGCTTATGTGGAGCAGAGTCTAGTTTCTTTATGTGTGACAACAACTGAAAAACTGAGGAAATAAATTATTCATGGGAATGACTCATTGACTTATACCCTTTCAGAGTTTGGCTTCATGCTGAAGGCATTGCCTTACTTTGAGGAAAATCAGAATTAAAATACTCAAACTTAAGCCTAGTGGAGATAACTGACAAAGAATGAGTGCCAACAATGAACAAGTAATGGTTATAACTTCTGTATCCATCTCAGCAAACTGACATAACCCTAGAACCAGGTGGCCTGTAACTGGCTGAAGAGAGGAATGATATAGAAGAGCAACAGCCATGATTTTAAGATGTCCTAAGACAGAAAGCCCGAGATGCTTCTGCATTGTGGCTTTGGAACAGAGTAGATGATGGGTAGGGTATAGAATAGAAAGTTTTCCCCTCACTTTGGTATTATAAAATTGAATTCAATTTCTGGCCCTTCAAATAGATGAGGCACTAAGAAACAGTGTAAGCCACTGGCAGTTAGGAGAGAACATTCTATGGGGGCATTATGTATCCACGTAGCCAAGAATCCAAAGTATGAATGGAAAATAGAGCAGGAGGAACTAGCTCTGGAAGTGGGCATTTGTGATCTGTGAGTCCAAATAAAACACTTGAGTGTTCCTTAAATCAGGACAAAAATACTGTCATGACTACAACTTTATTCAATTAATTAAAAGCTATTCTGTTACAATGTACAGTGTATGCAAATTTATTTCAAAGTTGATGCCACTTGAAGCAATAATGATTGCTATCATATTGCAATTAGTTCAGAAAAGAAATAGCTTGATATTTAGTCTGCCAATCAAAAAAAAACCTATTAGCCTTACCTTTTGTTTCTTCATCATTCCATTCTTCCCTTTATCATATGCAATGTATTCTTATTTTTTATTCATTTCTGAGATGGGGTCTTGCCCAATCTGGTCTAAAACTTCTGGGACTAAGAGATTCTCCCCGCTCTTCCTCTAGCATAAATAAGGCTACAACATGTGCCACCACATTGAACACAAGATGTATTTAAATTTGTCTGATGGCTTTTATTTTCCTGGAGCATATACAGTAACTCATAACTATCAACAATACTCTAGATTACCTTCCTCATCAGATACTGGTTTTAACTGAAAGTATTTCTGGTTTTGACTGAAATTTTCAGAACCATTCTTCAAGAGTATTCTCTATTACAATTTTAAGTAATATATGATAATTCACTTTAGCCTCATAGTAAATTAAATTAGCTATTATGTATTAAAATCTGGCAATCTAGTGAACACCAATGCCTTTCTTCTTAAGGGGTATGCTGTCGATGTCCGCTCCCGGCCGGCAGGAAGGACACACGACAAAGTCTGGTAGTGGACAACCTTTTCTTTTTATTTTCCTTCTCCGTACAGCCTGCCCTGGGTTCTCCCAGCTGAAGCCTCCTCTGGTCCGCTCCCCGCGGCTCCTTTTGTGCTTCAGTCTGCCCCAAAGCCTCTACCGGTCCGCTCTCCGCGGCTCCTTTTGGGCTTTTACTTCTGGGCTTCTACCTGGCTTCTTCTTCCGCCCAGGGGTGGCACCGGTATATATACGGGTACAGTGTCCAATCATGTTAAAGTAAGCAAGGCAAGCTGATTGGCTAACATCATCAGTTGCCAGGCAGACTATATTGTTGAGCGGGTTGTTTACGCGGTAAGCAGGAAACTAACATATTCGATGGGAGGGGTAATCTACCTCAGGCTTTGCTCTTTACCACAGGCCGCACGTCCGCCGCGCAAGGCGAGCTATCACAGACGCGGCTCCCAACAGTATGCACTACTAATTCTATAAACTGATTAATAAGAAATGTTTTGGAATACTATTCTTGTGCAGTTTTCTAACATGAGAAATATAAAAAGCAACAATAAAAACAAGAAAAATGTAAACTGTATTGATGATTATGTGTTCACTCAACACAAAAGAATCATCAGCAAAATTTTCACCTATAAAGAATAATATGACAAGTAAAGCTTTTCCTTTTTTAGAGATTTGTCAAGTTCTATAAAGTTTTCAGAGTACATTTATTTTATATAGTTTTGGACATATTTAATTATTTTCATTCATTTGTTCATATTCATGTTAAAGTAAATCATGAGGGTAAGTGAATTCAAGCAAATATTTGAACTCTTGTTCCTTATTTTTCTCTTTTATTTTGATTAAGTTTATGAATTTTTGTTGAGTTACACTTTATTTTGCAGCCAAAGTTATGCAATAAGCCTTAATTTTAACATATTAAAGAGACTAAGAATTTAAGACGATTCAGGAGATGGAAGCAGTGTTTAATAATCTAATAAATAATATGGAAGAGGAATTCATGATGAAATATTTAATGGAGAAAAATAGAGCACTCAGATTATTTCTTCAGTGTCATGTGATAATGGCAGATCCATGGCTAAGAACTATCAAATTTTTACAAAGACTTCTACAATATATGTACTATGGTATTGAAATATAGCTCAGTGCCAACGTGCTTGTGTACTATTCATGTAGACCTGGAATTGATCCCTATCATATATGTGGATGTACGTGCACACTCAAATGTGTGTGTGTGTGTGTGTGTGTGTGTGTGTGTGTGTGTGATCAATCATTCTATCCACTCTATATCAGGAAAAATAATAAAAATGCTCAGAAAAAGTTATGAGGAATATAAAATAAAATAATCATACAGACTAATATGAAAAACATTTCCAATTTAGAAAAATACAGAATGAGAGGAAAGAGCATAAATATTTGCTAAATGTTATAAGTTTAAATGAAAACAACCTAGTAAAACTAAGAAGTTGAAACTTGTAGTTTTAAGATTCTTTTGCCAGAGATTTAACTCATTGAAGAATTATTTGTTGGTTTTATATTCATTGATCTTTTCAGTCTTATTAGTAGTCTTGACACATGCATTGTGAGCTTTGAAAGCAAGCAAATAAAGCTGCATCCTAAAAATGATTCTCTCTTAGCCTCCTAACAATCTTCTCTTGAGAAAATTCAAGGCTGTCTAAAAAGCTTACTATTTGTTGTAACCAATTCTTGATGGTAATGCCTCTATCTCCAAGATTCTGTGAGTAGCTAGAATCCTAACTTTCATAATGGATAGCAAAAATACATACCTGTCCTAATCATATTTACACTAATTACTTGCAGAGGATAGCTTGATGTGGTACAGATAAGGCAATAATTAATATTAATAAACTGGCACAAAAATAGAGAATGTCCTAGGCCTACATGTCTTGTGGCAAGACCCAAGACTGGTTTAAAGAAAGATTAATCTCTAGGCCAACAGTTAGAGTTGATATTAGCAAAGAGTCTATGAAAATCTATTGCCTCAAAACAAGGTGAAATGACATTTGAAAACTTCACTTTTACAAATCCTGTTAGTTCAGTAGTCACAGTAAGCAGACAATCAGGTTACTAGCTAACCATGATCTGTTCTGTTGCTTTTTCCAAAAATGCATTCCTCTTCAATTCTCGAGTCTTGACCTTGACATAAGCTGTTCATACCCAATGCTTCCTGTAGCCCACCAGCATATTCCCCAATCAAATTGTGCAGCTAATAAAGGCCAAGGACACCACTCATTGTGGTCTTAGAACTTATTGGGCTTTGATGATCCTGTTGTCCCTCATAAGTAAAGCATATATATCTTGTATATGTTTTATTGTGTTATTGTATCCTTGAGCAGGAAATTGGTGATCCTATGCCTGGACCCTAATAATAACTCATTTGTAACTTCTCTTTTACCTTGCTCTACCAAGCACTTAGTCATACCACATTCTTATTGCTTCATTCTACCTTTATAAAACTCAGTCACTCCTGGACAAGTGAAAGTTGAGTTCAGTTCACACTGGGATTCCAACCCTCTCCCACTGCAATAGTTATTACTGATGAAAATTTGTCTTTATTTCTTTCAGTACCATTATGGATCTAATATGTACTCCAAAAGTCTCATAGGTTCAAGGATGGAGCCTTATGAATGTGATTAAAACATGAGGGCTCTAACTTTTTCAGTGGAACAATCTATCAATGAGATAATAATTGAAGATGATGGAAGCAGAAGATTGGGACTTATTGAAAAGAGTAGATCATTGGAACCTAGATGTAAGAACTGTATCTTGTCCCTGGGCCTTTCTTTTCTGTCTCTTTTTTACCTCTCTTTCTTCTTCCTGACTGCCATGAGATGACCAGGTTTTTTAAGTCAAGCCCTGTCATCATGATTTTTCATCCTTTTACAGAACTACAGAAGTTGAACCAAATAATCCTGTACTGAAGCCATGAAACAAAATAAGTCTTTCCTTCTCCTTAAACTGTTTTTGTCAGGTACTTTGTTTGTCAACAGCAATGAAAATTTGACTAACTCAAGTAATATAATTCTTTATTTAACTTTGACATTACACAGATCCTAAAGTGTTCATATTTTATTTTCTATCTTACTTAAAATGTAGGTTTTGCATTGTCAAATAAGAAATACAAGTTTTTACATTAATTATTCTGTCTCATGTATTTTGATAGTCATCACTTTTTCAATGAACACAAAATTTTACCCTAGGAAGGTTGACATATTTGTGTGAAATATACTCATCTTCTTTCTGTTTATGTTAAAACCAGAAAACACTATAAATGAATTAAATTTAATGGAGAAATTTATATTAAGTATTTGATTTGTTATCATATACACAATCTAGATAAATATTTCTGTAAGAATTCTGAGTGTTTTCATAATTATGTTCTTAGAATAAAGTAATTGAAGTGGATCTTGTTATACTGTAGCCCAATAAGTGCTGTCATCCTGTTCTATTCTTGCCTATGCCCTGGTTATTTGACCTAATTACTTTGTAAATCCTTCTGCAAGCACAGCTGTTTTTCACAGCTGACCACCCCAGAGCACTGACCACAGTGCTTTTAATTAACCTAAATGCTGTCATACTGTTCTATATGCACCGTCACCCTGGTAATCTGTTTGCTGTGTTAACCTTTGTTCCACTTTGCGAACGACAATTGTTCCTAGAATCAGTTGACTTCCTATATTCCTCTCAACCTTTGTTCCCCTTTTGTGAGACATAGTCGTCCCAGGAATTAGCTGACCACAAGTTGCCAAATTCCTGTAGAGAAGGAACGGGCTGACCACCAACTGCAAAACTTCCCATAAAATCTCTGTCCTCAAGCATAAAGGGAACAAAGGTCTTTCACATTTTTGTCATCCCCCTCCCATCATTTGCTTTGTGTTTTTCTCCTGTAAAGTCTGACAAAATTTTAACCCAGTTGCACAGCTTCACAAACTCCAAATGCACTGTGTCACTGGTGCCAGCTTAAATAAAGTGCTCCTTTTTCTTTTAAAAGATGACTCGCCCCTCTTTGGACAACATCTTGGGGTCTCGTTTTTGGGGCACAACAGATCTGTTTATATATATATTATTAGTTTTGCAACATTTGTATGAAGTGTGATCAAAATAAATGGTAAATATTTAAATTTTAAAACATTTGCTACAGTAAAAACACATTGCTATTAACTGCACTCAAAACACATCCTTTTGCTTTTAACACATTTATCCTATCGATCTTCGCACTTTTTGAAGCAGTTCTGGAAGTTCTCTTTCTTGCCTATATGAGATGTAGTTTTAAAAATGTAATGAATGCTTTTGCCAAATTCTATCCAATGGAAAGACAGGCTCATAAAAATATTTTGTTGTACCCTCACCCATGTTATTCAATGGACTTGGCACTGTGGAACATCTAGGTTCAAATGAGCATAAAGATGAAAATTTTAAATTGATTCAGAATATTGGAGAAGCAATAACAGCAGAAGGACACTAATAAATAATGACTCACAGGACTGTTTTGGAAAGTGGCAAGAAAAAGATAATCATGATAAGTCAAGGAGGAGTGTTTGACAGGCATTAATAGTAATGTTTCTTTTCTTTTCTTTCTTTTTTTTTTTCTTTTCTTTTTTTTTTTTTTTTTTTTTTTTTTTTTTTTTTTTTTTTTGGTACTTGGGTTCAAACTTGTGACCTTGCACTTGCCAGGCAGGTGCTTGTGCCACTGAACTAAATCCCTGGCTGGCAATTTGTCTTTTACTCTAATATTTTTTTTAAAAAAATAAATATTCACTGTATTTTTTG
Organism: Cavia porcellus; assembly: GCF_034190915.1. Classification (NCBI taxonomy): domain Eukaryota; kingdom Metazoa; phylum Chordata; class Mammalia; order Rodentia; family Caviidae; genus Cavia; species Cavia porcellus. Next base: position 50,296,376 of record NW_026947486.1, read on the forward strand.
TAATCACACCTTATATGAGTTCTTGGTACTGTACAAAGTTATACATCTACAACAGTGCATCAGATGCCTGCCTCACCACAGCTTCATCAAAAAAGAAGACATAGACTTTGTTTTTTGAGGAGGAAATAGATTGAAATGGACACTACTCTGTCAAGCATAGATGTCACTAAGAATAGCTACTACTTATTGAAAATATTTTATGTAAAGCATATCCCTCTCATTTTTCATAATAATATACTAGTTTGTGCAGATGTGTTGAGAAAAAGGTATATTCAATAATCTCTGCTTATTCATAGGTTTGCTAGAAGTGGCCTAAAATGAAAGTTTGATACTGCAGAGAAAGCTTCCTGCATAAGTAATAGTTGACTTTATTTTTATCTTTACCTAAGTGGCCACCAGGTACATGCCATAGAATTAAGTAATTCATGTGTTATGGTTTGTGTCTAGATATCCCCCCCAATGACTCATGCAGTCTTAGATGGAAGTTTTTCAGAAGTGGACAAATCTAGCATATCATGCTGTTATTAAAGGTGTGTCATTACTAAATCAGTCCACTGACTCGTTTGGCACTACCCTAATCTCAGTAGTCTAGATACACTATAAAAGGGGCAGAAAGATGCTTTCAAAGAACCTTGTTGCTTTTGATGTCTTCTGCTGCCATGAACAGTTGGCCCTCTGTCATGTGCCTGTACTGAAATCTCTACAAACTGTAAGCTAAATATATCTTTCTCCCTCTAACTTTGAGTGTTGAATATTTTGTCTCAGTAACAAGAGAAAAGTAACTTAGCCACCATGTATTTTACTTAATGAGAAAATAAATATATACCTATTAATTGTTATTTAATGTGACAATTTCTTTTTTAGGTGTGGCTGAAAGAAGTCAATTCTTACCTCTGCATACAGGCATCTTAATAATTTAGGGTGTGTCTGCCTAAAAACTGGAAATACAAGGCTGATTAACCTTGCATTTGTATAACCTATCTCATCCCTATTCAAGTCTGAGAATGTCAAGATTAGGGATTTATGGCAATATTCAACTATCAATGGATTATCAAAACTATCCAGTCATTGCTCTAAAACTCTAGTCATCCTGGGTTCTAGTAGAGCTTCTGAAAAACATACTCTCCCAAGCAGAATTAACCATTTCATGGAAACCAGGCTGCCTTCTCAAATGATATGAACTACTCTGTCAAACAGAAGTAATCATTTCATGGAAGCCAAGTTGCCCTCTCAAATTATGAGGACTTCTCTAGAACCACCTTGCAAAATTAGAACTGAGACAAAGATCAAGCATACCTTAGCCCACCTCAGAAATCACATAAAAACACTGGTCTTGCTCCTTTATTAACAGGTAGTCTGATATCCATTAGAGCTGTGCCCCTTCAGCTCCTCAAGCTGAAATTCATTCTCCATTTTCTCTTCCTTTTCCTAATAATTTTGCTTATACTTAAAAAATAAAGATAAAAAATAAAAATAGTACTATATTTGCCTAGCATTTCACTTTTTCCTAGTGCCAATTTTTGACATGGTCTCATTAGCTTCTAAAAATCAGTGTAGAGTCAGTTATTTTGAAAGAAATAAAGACATTTTGATCCATTTCAGCACTGATACATAAAATTACAAATAAAATCAAATGTTTTTGATCAGAAAAACTTGAAATAAACCCATTCTAAAGAGTAATGTTAAACCTGATAAAATGAGAAAGACGTTTCAATTTTAATTGGTGCTTCTATTCATCTTGACAAAGGAAGCTGGCTTGAGTTTAGTTTGCAATAATTTTGTTTTATGCTAGTATGGATTGAAAGAATGGTTGTCCATAAGGATATTGAAAATTGCATAATGAGAAGATACCTTTTACTCTGTTGCCACTGAAGTAAACTCTCCAATTTCTTCTGTACATCTAGGCATTTCTCATCTTCCTAAATTTTAAACTAAAACACAATTTGCCTTCAGTGCTCCAAATAGCTTCTGAAGCATGATTCAATAAATTTCAAGAAATTTCAAGTACATTATTTTATTACTCAAAAGTTTTTTAACTAACACATACCTTGCATACAAAATAGCAAGTATACCCTTTAGTAAGAAAGTAACTAACACCTTCAGAGTGATTTCTTAAATGTAAAAATTGGCTTCTTGCTAACACACTTGCCATTTGAAATTTGTTTTCAGCCAGAAGCCAATGTTTCACCACATTAAAGGAGATCTGCAGACAAAGCTTCAGTAATTAGATGATGATGTGCCACACCAAGGTATGTTCTTACCTCATTTTCTCTAGTTTCCTGCATACATAAATGTGTAATCTTTTATTTTATGAAGGGAGATGCCAGGTTTCTTTTTAAACATTATCAGATCTCAGAGCTCAGCAAAGAAATCTTGTGAAAGTGGAGTCCTATATGGGTGGAGACAAAGTTGAGTTTGTATTTGAGCTCTCATTCATCTAGTACATAGATTGCAAAAAATAGAAGGTTTTCCTTGCGGTGAATAACTTGGGGTAAGAAAATTTTGAAAAACTAGCAAGGAAGGTAAATATCTGTCCATTTGATGTTTGGTCCTGCATTTTAGACCAAAAATTGATGAAGTACCTGGAAGTCAAGGAAAAATTGTGTGTGCCTTTGTGTGTGTGTGTGTGTGTGTGTGTGTGTGTGTGTGTGTGTGTGTTAAAAGGATTAAGACACCAAGGTTTGGATTTTCACTGACAGTTTGGGGTCAAGAATTAAAACTGTTCAGTATTTAATTTTGGGACTAGTTTCTTAGTACAAATCTTAATCCTCATAGTACTTTTACTAATCCTACAACATTCTGTTTCATTGAAAATCTTTTGGAGATGAATTAAGTACAAAATAAACACAATTACGTGCAAACATAGGACATTATATTCTAGAATGACATATTTTAGAAACTGGAGAGGATGACAATGGGAAGAAGAGATAGAATGTTACCGCTAAAGAAATTGCATACCCAAGAAGTTGTTTCTCCCTCACTGTAAAATTCCACCATTTTTCTCAAATATGTTATTTTGATTATAAAATATATAGTGCTTCACTTAATGTTTACTGTGAATTAATGAGTTACTCATAATTCTAAGCCCGCTCTAGTCTTCACTCATCAACTGTAAGGCCTTGTTGTTTCAACCTTTTTCTTGCTTGCTTTGGAGACTTACTGTATTTTTTTTTTTATTGAGTTTACTTATCATTTTGGTTGCTTTCTTTTTACTTTGGTGACTGTCCCTTTCTCTAGTAGTTTTGCCTCCTATGAACAGAGGATATTTCTATTTACCATCATATGCAAAACCTAATTTGTTTAACATGTTTATATGATTCAGTGTTATGAATTTATGTTATCTTGCTTGTGAACAAAAGTGAGAGAGGATGATAGTATACATAACCACAAATGCTACATCTTGAGAATATTGTTATTTAGGATCTATTTTTGTTTGATAAATTCTATTGATATATTTATATATAATATCCATACAAATAGTACATATTATACTTCATCATATGTTATAATATTAAGAATATATTATATATAATATTATATTATGACATATTTTATTATAATATTGTACATTACTTAATATATAATATACTGTACCAATATATATATATATATATATATATATATATATATATATATTTCCCTGTGAGAAACAAGGAAGGACAGTAAGAAACTAGGGATTAATAAAAATTAAGCTATGTCATTGAAGGGGAAGAAGTGAAGCAGAATATAGGGAAACAGCAGCAAAATATTGCTTATTTTTCTTCTATAGACACATATCTCAAATTAACACAAATATAAACTAAGAAAATGTATGGAATTTACTGATTGGATTGCTGAGCCATCAGTGCATTTGAGCAAATCATGAAATCCTGTAAAGATGCCATAAGAATGAATATCTGGATTAGTATCCCATATTTCCTTTAATATGTGAAATCTAGAAAAGATCAGATGGATTCTGGAATACGTATACAGGTAAGATTAAACTTCAGTGTTTGGAAAATTCAAGAACATAATATTCCAGATAATTCTTGCATGATTAAAATGTCCAGGAAGTAATAAAGTTCTACTGGAGTAAAATTTTTCCAAATGAATCCCATTTTCTTTCTTTTTCCTCTTTATTATTATTGCCTATTGATTTTATAAGGTATTAAGTTTCATCACATATATTTGTCTGTATTTATCCTTCTCACCATTTTCCTTTGGTTCACCTCCACCCCTTAAGCATATTCCCTCTCTTTTGTCTAATTGTAGTCCCTTTTAAAATTTCATGTGATCTTTTCTAGATTTCACATATTAGGAGAATATGGGATACTTACATGCGTATGGCTTTTTTGCTCAATATGATGATCTCCAAGTCCATCCAGCTTTCCATAAATGACAAAATTTCATTTTTATTTGTGGCTGAATAATGCTCTATCATGTATATGTGTTATATTTTCTTTCCCTATTCATCTATCGGTGGGTTCTCAGCTGTTTCTATATCTTGGATATTGTAAATTGCATCACAATAAATGTGGGTATTCAGGTATCCCTGTAGTATTCTTACTTGAACTTCTGTGAAATGTACTGAAGTGGAAGCGGTGGTATACCTAGATCAACTGGTAGCTATAATTTTAGTGTTCTCAGGACCCTCCATGATAATTTCCATAGTAGGTGTACTTATATCTCCCTAAATAATGTAAAAAGCTTCCATTTCCCCACATTCTTACCAAAAAATAATGTTTCTTTAATGGTAAACATTCTCAAATAAGTGGAATAGGATTTAATATATCTTTTATTTCATGTTATCTGATGGCTAAAGGCATTAGACATTTTTCACATACCTACTGGACATTTGTACTTTGGAGAAGTGCCTGTTCCATTTATTTGCCTGTTTATTGGTTGGAGCATGATTTTTTTGGTGTTTTGTTTTTCTTCTGAGACAAGGTCTTACTGTTCAGCTCAGACTGGCCTCAAACTGCAAGTGATTCCCCCACCCCAGCTTCCTGAGTGCTGGGATGGCAGGCAGGCACCAACATAACTAACTGCCATGGTTTATGTCTGGGGCCCCCAGGCCTCATGCATTTGCATTGTGCATTTGTGATGGGTTCATTGTCTAGTGCTTGGATTGATGGTGTCAGTGCTGCACCCGCATAGGGGTGGAGCCAGGCAGGAAGAAGGTGTGTCTTGCTCTTTTGCTGGTTTCTGCCTTGCTGTTTGCAGCCACCATGACTTGTGGCCCCACCATGCCACCCTGTCTTGGAGCCAACTGAGTGTGGACTGAAACATCCAAAAACTGTAAGAAATAAACCTTTCCTTTCCAAACTTGGTGCATCAGGTATTTTGTCTCATTCACCAGTAAAAAGTAATTAAGACACCAGCTGATATTTTTTGAGTTATTTTTATATTCTTGATATTAGTTCATTGTCAGAAGTGCAGCTGGCAAAGATGTTCTACCATTATGTAGCCTGTCTCTTTTTTCTGTTAATTATTTCTCTTGCTGTGCAGAAATTTTCAATTTGATATAATCCCATTTTTTCATTGTTATAAATGCTTCCTGTGGTGTTGGATTCTTCTGATTAAAGCCTTGTGCATATGAGTTCAATTGTTTCCTTTTTGTGGTCCTTTAGGAGTTTCAAAATTAAAGGTTTTACACTAGGTCTTTAACATAATTTGAATTCATTTTTATACATATGAGAGACAGGGTTATAGTTTCAGTCTTTACCAAGTGAATATCCAGGTGGCCCAGAACCCCTTGTTAAGGAAGCTGTTTTTCTCCAATGCATATTTTTTATTCATTTGTCCAGAATCAGATGAATATAGTTCTATGTATTTGTTTCAGTGTCCTCTAGTCTGTTCCACTGATCTATTTATCTCTTTTTTCTGAGGGTCATGTTTTTATTAATGTGGTTTTGTAGTATAATATGAAATTGAGTATTTTTATGTCTCCATCTTGCTCTTTTTATTGAAGATCTTTTAGCTATTCCAGATTATTTGTATTTCCTGATGATTTTTTTCCTTTTTTTTCTCTCTCTCTCTCTTTTTGGAACCAGTTATTGAACTCATGACCTTGTGTTTGCCAGGCAGACACTTATGCCACTGAGCTGAATCTCTAGCCCTTCCATATGATTTTTCAATTACTATTTTCTAGTTCTGTGAAGAATGTCATGGGCATTTTGATGAGAATTGCATCAAAACTTTAGATTGCTTTTGGTAATATGGTCATTTTAACATTATCAAATCTGCTAATCCATGAATATTGGAGATGTTTCTATCATCTAGCATCTTCTTCATTTTTTGTCTTCAGTGTTCTGAAATTTTCACTTGAGAGATCTATCACTTCCTTGGTTACATTGATACTCTAGGTTTTTTTTAAACTATTATGAATGAAAACTTTTTCCTGATTTCTTTTTCATCTAACTCATTTACAGTGTACAGGGAAAGTATTTATTTTCAATATTAATTTGATATCTTGCTGCTTTGATGAATTTCTTTATAAGCTCTATGGGTCTTTTGTTGGAGTATTCAAAGTATGAGATCATATTGTCTGGAAATGAGCAATTTTGCCTCTCCTTTTCCTATTCATATCCATTTTATTTCTTTATCTCGATCAACTGTTCTAGCTAAATATCTAGAACTAAATTCTATACAGATGGTAAGAGTTTATATCCAAGTGTTGTCCTGATTTATTTGTTTTTGTTTCTTTTTGTTTTTGTTTTTTATTGATACCAGGGATCAAACTCACAACCGCACACTTCCAAGGCAGGTGTTTATGCCACTGAGCTAAATCCCCAGCCCAGTTGTCCTGATTTTAGAGGAAATACTTGAGTTTTTCCCAATTCATAATAATATTGGCTGAGAGATTTTCATATATAGCCTTTGATGTGGTAAATAGACATGTAGAAAAGACAGTATCCAGTTATTAAATTTATTAATCCTAACATGTTGCTTGACATTGTCTCATAAAATACTGATCAGTAAGATGAAATAATGAGAACTGATTAGTAGAGTTGAATGAACTGAATAACTGATCCCAAGCAATGTAAATTAATGGTACTCTACAAAGAATTATTTATTGACTATTTTGCTGCAGAGTTCTGGCAATAACTCTGCTCTCTGTTGCATTTTTATTATTATTTGGATGAAAATGTAGAAGACAAGTTTATTATATATGTAAAAGAAATAATGCTGGAAAAGACCATTAAAATTCTGAAAAATATACTCAAGATTACAAAATATATTGAAAAATTATTAAGAGTAAGATAGAATTTTATGAAAATTATCAGAATTTTTAAGGAGTAAGGATAAAAGCATAATGTAGACATTGTAACAGAATAAAAGGAAATAAAAAGGACATAAAAATTATGACCATTAAATTTAATTGCTACACATATGTTTCTGTATTTATTTTAAAAATCAGAGATTTGAGGGAAACTTGGCAGTAGTTCCTAGAAAAAAATCTAGAAATGTTATTGATCAAAAGCAGTACTTGAACTAATACATGTAACATAATGAAGCAAAACAAAAAGCTATCACACTCTTTTTTTTCTTATCGGTACCAGCGATCCAACTCATGACCTGCAAGGCAGGTGCTTATGCTGCTGAGCTAAATCCCCAGCCTCCAAGCTATTACACTCTTAAATTGCCTTAGTAAAATTACAGTGGCCAGATTTATAACTTCACGGTAATAATAATAATTTCTCCCTCATAGAGTTGTTACAAAAATTCATTAAGAAAATGCACCTAAACATTTGGTGCTGTATAATGTGTAAGCATTCAATGCATTAGTTGTTATTACCTGTAAAAAACATGGTAGTCTTGCTTTGCGTTAAGCCACATCTGAAAGAGGATTTCCATTGGGGGGACACTGAGGAAGACAGAAATATTGGGATCAGTATGTAGAATTAAGAAAACTTACAGTAAATGATAATGAGATAATGGAAGTTTTCCAAAATATTAGGGGGTAGTAGAGAAAAATTAAATCTTCCCTTTATGAATTCCAGTGTTACCTAAAGGAGAAATAGTTGAAAGCTACAAAGAGACTTATTTTAGCTGTACTATAACAAATTTTTAATATGCAGAGGTATGCAAAATTGAAATGTATTACTCAAGAGGGGGTAAGATTTTGTCACTTAAGATATTCAACTTAACTCTGCATGATAATCTGGCAGTAAATTCTGTAGAAGATATGCATGGGATATAGTTACACATTTATTCATTCATTATGACCATCATGAAACAAATTTTTAAGACACTACTGTAGATAAACTTTATGATAAAACTTAGGAGACATATAAGATTCTTTCTAAAACAATGATTCCATTATTTTGAAGAAACTAGTATTTTAAACTTTTACAGAAGATTACAAAACTCCAAATAGGGACTATTTTTGTTAGAGTTTGCCTTTGTTCCCCATGCTCAGTAGCCTTAATATTGCTTGGTGTTGAAGTAAATACTTGGTCTTGTATTCCATATTAGAATTTAGATATCAATAATTCATGAATTACACAAACTTGTGTCACATGCCTATTTTTTCAGAAATAATCACTTTTTATAAAAATAAAAACAAAAACAGAAAACCCAAACCAAAAGGCAAATGCTGCTGTTCAATCATCAAGTGGATATATAGAGGCAAAAACTTAAACACACTTTCAATTTACAAGTAAAGTGAAGTGGGAAGGGTATGATGAACTTCGTATATTTTTTCTAACTCAGCTACAACTGCAGAGTGGTCCATGGTTTGATCTTCCAGCTTTATAGCTGTTGCGGTATACTTTGTGTTGAAATGACATTTTCTTTTCAATATAATGCAGTGAGAAGATTGTGGTGTAGCAAATGTAACAAAATAGTGATTCCCAGTCATACTTGTTGGAAACAATGTTTGAACAAAGAAATTTATTTCCTGTAAAAGGGACCTAGCTAGGAAATCATACACACTCTGTTCACACCTTGAGCTCCAGATGATGGACATATTTTCCCTTCTGCAGTCAACAACATTCGCTGCCAAATCCTCTAACTACTTTAGGATGACCTTGAATGGATAAACAATAGAATCTTCCGTTCCACAACTCACCAGGCCCTACTAGTCAAGAAAAGCATGCTTGCTGTATAATTGCATGACTAAAGCAACTTGCTCTACTAGAACAGCAGGATACTGTAGTTGAATTAACAAACACTCTTGTTCAAGACTTCCTAGAGAAGAATACAAAAAACAAATAAACAAACAAAAAAAAAACCCAAATACTGGAGAAAAACAAGACGCTTGACAATCAGCATGAACACAGCTCTAAAAATGCCTTAGTAACAAAAATACAGCACAGAGTTGAGACAACTGATAAATGTAGTCAAAAGTAGTCATGAAAATAGTTTCATTCTAAAGAGGAACAAAGGCTTGGAAATAGACACAGTGTCTGAATGTTCTTATCTAATGCTGAAGATATTTTCAAATAAAGACATTTTATCAAAATTAAGTGCAAAACATTAAAATAAAAATGTCAGACTGTGACCAGTTTACACATTCCCTTCTCACTCCACCCCCAACATAATCTATACAATCCCTAAATAGATAACAAAATAGTAATATAGTTATTCTTCTCATAGGTTTGGAGTAAGTTATCCCCTGCCTAGTTGAAAGTTTACAAGTCTTTCTAATACATTTTTGACTAGGAATGTATTCAAATTCATTTTAGTTATACTTGTAATGTAACTATTCTTAAAATAGGCAGAAGTTGAAAATGTATCAATTTGGATGATTTTAAATAAGGTAAAATTAAAAATTTTAATATAACACCAAAGTATATAACTTAATCCTTCTTATTTTGTTTCCTGTAGGAAAGTCTGAATGTTGCCATCTTTTTATTTTAGAACGAATATTAAAATGATAAAAAGGCACTTGCTTTGGTTGGGGGTGGCATGACTAGCATAACTTTGTCTTCTTAGGTGAATGTAGCCGAACAGAAAGAAGTATAACCAGTAACAACCTAACAGTTTCATGGCCAACAGAGATGAGAAAGATTAATATTTAAAAGGTCATTAAATGGCATATAACAGGGAAATCAGTAATATATATTCTTCCATGATAGAAATAGTAAGATTAGCTGATGTTTTGAAATGTTGCTCCATGAAATTTTTTTTCAAATGAACTTTGAAAAGAGCAAAGTAAATGGAAATACTAACTTAAAACAAATAAAATACTTGAAAAAATTATTCACAGAAAAGCCTAGTACATATCTAAAAAGTTATTCTCATGAGAAGTTACAAGTAAAAATAAATCAATAATGGAACTATTTTCTAGGTATTAAATTTAAAAAATGAATAGCGATTTTTTTTTTCCAAATGAACATTCTAATACTGTTAGTATATACAATTCCAGGGAAACTAATTGACATTTAACACATGAGCCTATTGTGTTCATCTTAGTTTGAATGTTAGAATATTAAGTCACAGCATACTTTTCTTCTTTAAATTTTTATAATCTCCAAATATTTTATACTAAGGCTATTTCATAACTTGATAGAAAGATAGTAACAAAACCTGTTTTAAAAGAATGAATTCTGTAAATGAAAAACATCCCTCTATATTGCAGCCTTTTGCCAATGTTTTTTGACCTCAAAAAGTTAAGTATTTACCTTATGATTCTCCATATTGTTTTAAGTATTATTTACTCAGATTAAAAACTTTGGGGGAATAATGTTGCCTCTGTACCATTCATATTCTTGGACAAATCACCTGGCCTAATTAACTGGACCATCAATGAACATTAATTATACATTAAAACAAAATTTATCTTCTTTTCCCCAAGGTACTTTACCAACGCTATCAATATAATTGGTTCCGCTATCATCATTTTACCTACTTCGATATAAAATTTGGGGGTTTTACCGAATTATCTCACTCCCTTATTTTCAAAATCTAACCTTCGATCTGTTTAAGTGTTTTTGCAGATGTTCATTATCCTTTTAATTGGCACAGTAACCAATTTATTCAGAAGCCTAGCACATTTCTTGTAAACTACTGCAATTCCTGATTGCTCTGCATCTAAATCTCTTCTGTCCAGCACACTCACAACAATTTCCTAAAGCAAAAGTGATTCTGATTTAATAGTATTTTAATTAGCAATATAATGTCAGAGAAAAGACTTACTTCACTGGAAGTTAAACACAGTCAAAATATTTTGAACTGAATCCTGAGGACAGAAAACATGGGAAGAATTCAAAAGTCCTACTTAATTTTAGTTCTAGAATTCAAATTATTCAAAAGTTTACATATTAGCACACAGAAAACAAAAATTAAGTTAATATTTAAAAGAAGTTAAAATTTTCAGTATTAGACGAAGAAGACACAAGTTAAAACAGTGAAGCACACAATCTGTTATTTAATAGAATTAGAAATATAATCTAATAATTCAATTTTACTTTAGTAAAATATAAATATTTCCTTTTTATTACTATAATTTTAATAACAACAAATCAGTGTAATTTGCTTTGATATATTGGTAAATACTCCTTTTCTCACCTGTATCTTCTAGGTTCCTTCCATCTTTACTTATCAAAGATTGCTCATATAAGAGAAAATATGCGGTATTTAAATTTCTGAGTTTAGATTACTTTGCTAAATTAATATTTTGTATGAAACATTTTCCTACAAAGAAGGCTTCAAATAACTCCCATAAACTAGAGAATAACTAAAAATTCCAAACTACCCACTCCAACATTTATAGTAATATATAATTTGGCTCCAACTTATATTTCCTTATCTGTCTTAATTAAAAAAAAACAGAAAAGAGTATTTCGTGCTTCCTCTGGGTCACACACTGGTATGCTTAATTTTGTATGGTTTTATCTGGTTGTCACAGTTAGTTTAGTCTAGCCTTGACTTGAAACAGTAATTCACTAAATACAAAAGAGTTTTCCAGTAGGGATATGCAGCCTATAGAATGAAGCTAGACTACACACAAAAATATTAATACACATTCTTGAAATTCAACTGGATTAAATGTAGGACATGTAGAGAGAAATAGAGAAATAAAATTTAGAAATATGAGAGTCTCATTATCAAGAGCCTTGTATGATGCACAAGGAAGTATAATGTTTATTCTATAACTGAACACTAAAGATTATCCATTAAGTTTATCACTTAGAATATCCACTGTGAGCCTACTTTAAGAAGTTTTAGTGAAATGATAAATTGGTAGTCAAATCAAAGGTAACTAAAATGTTGATGAACAGGGAGAAGCAACAATGAATTTAAACCACTCTTTACATACAACAACTATAAGGAAGATGAGAGGTTATCTGATAAATAGAGATGATAGAGGAACTTTTTGGGAAATTGAAAGAGGATATATGTGTGCTATGGTTTAGATAAGTGTCTTCCAAAGGCTCTTGTGTTAAAACTCTAGATGCCTAACCTGTGATTTGTTAGGGTATAGCAAAATCCTTGGGAGGTGGGGACTAGTAGGAAGTCTTATTTTTTAACAATTTTTAAAATTTCATTTTGAAGAGGGAAAAACAAAACAAGACAAATATGAGACAAAAAAAGTAACAACAGAGACAAATAAACAACAATAACAAAATGCCCAAACAATGACAATTAGGCTTTTAAACAGGTGTTAGGAACTTCAGAAAAGTTGTTTTTTTGCAGTTATCTTCAAAAGAGTTACTTCAGTTTCCAGAGACAGACATGCAAAATTGATCTAATCATATGAGAGTTATCTGTTTTGTTCCAAGAACTAATAGAATCAATAGTATAATTATATTAACCATCTTAAGTGTATATTTTTCCACTTTGAGTAGTTTCTTATCCTTTCACAATATTTATTGAAGGCTTTGGATCTTATTTACTCTTTCAGGTTCTTACACTAGTGAGAAAATATGGTATTTACATATGTGAGTTTCATTTATTTCACTTATGAGTAAATAGTCTCAAGTCACATCCATTTACCTACCTCAATGGGATCCTTCTTTATAGCTGAGTAGAACTCCATTGTATAAAAACATCATACGTTTTTTATCCATTCCTCAGTTGGTGGCATTTGGGTTGTTTCCAAGATTTGGCTATTACAAATTGTGCTGCTATAAACATGGGCGCACATATATCACTGTGGTATAATGTTTTCATTTCTTCTGGGAATATACCTAGAAGCCACACAGCTAGGCCAAATGAAACCTCCAATCCAAGTTTTTGAGGAACTTCCAGACTGATTTCCACAGTGGTTGCACCATTCTACATTCCCATCAACAGTGGAGAGGAAATCCTTTTCCCCACAGTCTCTTCAGCATTTGTTATTTGTTGTTTGCTTGATCTTAGTCATCTTTTATGGAGTGATACAAAATCACAGTGCCATTGTAATTTGCGTTTATCAAATGACCAATGATGCTGAACATTCCTCACATAGTTATTTGCCATTTGTATATCTTCACCTAAGAAGTATATATTCACCTCAGATGCCCATTTTTGTGTTGAGTTTTGAATTTGGGGAGACTGATATTTTTTTTTAAAATTTATGTGTTGTAGATAGATGTTCTTTGACCAAGGCACAGATAACAAAAGTCTTTTCCCAATTTGTAGGTTATCTTTTCACTCTGTTAGAGATTTCTTTTGGCATGCAAAAACTTTTTAATAAGATGAGATCCCAGTTGATGATTCTGGAAGACATTTCACATGCAGTTTGACTGTTGTTCATGAATTCTCTGCCTGCTCATATGTATTCAAGGTATCTACTTACCTACCAACAGATTTAGTGTTTCTGTTTTAATATTTAGATCTTTGATCCATTTTGATTTTAGTTTAGAACATGGTGATAGGCATGTGTCTAGTGTTACTGCTCAGCATAAGGAAAGCCAGTTTTTCCAGCACCACTTATTAAAGAGGCTGTGTTTCTTCCAGTGAACATGTTTGCTCCTTTTGTCAATGAGAAAGTGGCTAAGTGTGTAGTTGTGGTTGTATCATCTTATCTATTTAATTTATTGTTAGGTCTGTTTTTATTCCAGTATCATGCTGATTTTATCACAGTAGCTTTGTAGGATAATTTCAAGTTGGGGATTGTGATACCTCCTACCTTACCTTTTTTGTTCCAAACTGCTTTGGTATTCTAGTTCTCATCTGGTTCCCAATGAATTTTAGGAATGATTTCTCTAGATCTGTGAGGAATGCTAATGGTATCTTGATTGGAATTGCATTAAATCTGTATAACAATTTTGGGAGAAGGGTCATTTTCAAAGTGTTTGTTCTTCCTATCAATGAACAAGAAATGTCTTTCCATTTTCTGAGATCCACTTCCATTACTTTTTTCAGTGTTGTAATTTTCACAGTATAGACCTTTTACTTCCTTATTTAGATTGATTCCCAATTATCTCATTTTTAGATGCTATTGTGAAGTGTGTGGTTTCTCTTATTTCTCTCTCAGTGAGGTTGTGGTTTGTATAAAGGAGGCTATTGATTTTTTTGAGTGTTGACTTTATATTCAGCTGCATTACTGAATTTGGTTATTACACCTAGAAAAATTTCACTGGAGTTTTAAGAGTCTTCTATGTAGAGTATAATGTCATCTGTAAATAGTAAGTTAAGTTCTTCCTTTTGTATCTTTATTCCATTTATTTCTCTCTCTTGTCTAATTGCTTGGACTGATGTTACTAATATTATTTTGGGTAGGAGTTATGATAGTGGACAGTCTTGTGTTGTTTCTGATTTTAGGGTGAAAACCTTCAGATTTTGATCATTTAATATGCTGCTGGCTATTGGTTTGTCATAGATGGGTTTTATCAGATTGAGGTAAAGGCCATCTGTTCCAATTTTCCATAGGGTTCTTATCATGAATAAGTGTTGAACATTATCAAAAGCTTGTTCTACAGCTGTTGAGATGAACGTGTGATTCTTGTCTTTGTCTTTATTTATATGGTGTATTACATTTATTAATTTGCATATGTTGAAACATCATTGCATTCCTGGAATAAATCCCACTTGGTTGTTAAAAGGATTTTGCCCTAGATACAATATTACAACAGTGGGACATGGGACCAAGGGATGTTTACCTTGAAGTCACTTCCCCCCTCCCCATGACAATTTCCTTTTCCTTCTACCAGTGGTGTGAAAAAGTCCCAATCAGCTGCTCACGCATCACCAATGCCAGCCCTAAAAGCAAACCCCGGTCCGAGGTTATATATATGTCCCCGTACCCCAAATCCTGATCAGAAGAGGCCTGGCCATCTTTGGCCATTGGGTGCTTCTCTGTGTCCTTAAAAATAAAGGCTACTGTTTCTTTATGTTCTTTTTTCTCTTTCCTCACACCGAAAATCTTATTGTTTGGTTCCCTGACCAGGAAGGCAGCGTGAGTGGCTCCTGGGAATCCCTCCCAGTTTGAGTTCCCCTGACTAAGGACCACCTTTTTTTCCTCCAGAACTGTTTACTTGCCATTCTAATCCACATGCAACAGCGACCTTCCTCACTCCATGCAGGTGAGCTACTGTCTGTCCGGGGTTTTCTGTTTCAGTTCCTTAGCAAGCTTGCGACAGAAAACCCAACTCAGCCATCCCCAAACAGGGATTCCAGTTTTCATGCTCCTTAGGTCTTAAGGCTTGAGGCAAGACACATTTTTGTTTGCTGGGACCCTGTCCCACACTCTTCCATGACCTGGCTGAAGAGAATGGGTGTTGGGACTTCCTGCATCACACTTTCAAAATAGGTGACAATCTCTTTTGTTAAGTGTGACCCAGCACAGCTTCCATGTTCCTTGGGGGGAGCTAAAGCTCTTACATCCCAAGGCAATTTGTTCTCTCAGCCCACTTATAATTCTGTCAGAGGGACCACTTCCTGTTCCTCAAAAAACACACCTCTGTTATGTGTTCCTGAGGAGAGGTTTTACTATAGAGATAACAGGTGTGAGTTGTTGAGACTTCAGATTGTCTGGGTTTGTCTGCATAAACACAGGAATAAATAGGCATTTTTAAGATCTATTACTGTAAAGTGAGCAGTGGAGGGAAGGATATGAGAAAGCACGGTATAAGGGTTTGGCATCATTGGGTGGACTGGGGTAATGGCTTTATTGATTGCCCCAAGGTCTTGCATTAGATGATAAGACACATCAGGCTTTAGTACCAGGAGAATGGGAGTGCTGTAGGTTGAATGGCTAGGTTTAAGAAAACCATTGTCTAAAAGGTGTTTAACTACAGGTTAAAGTCCCTGTAAATGTTTGGGAGCTATGGAATATTGGAAAATATAAGGAAAAATTGAAGGATACGTGAGACAAATTAAAATAGGCATGGCATGAGTAGCACGGGTGGGATTGGAGGTACCTCAAACTATGGGATCAACCAGAGAAGGAACACATTAACACCCCCTTCCTTTCCTATTCATCAATTTCAAGGACACAACCCTGGTCAGGACTGACAGGTAGATTTTACATACATGCCCTGCCACAAATGTCTCAAATATCTTTTCACCTTTGTTTGTACTTTTTCAAGATAGATAAAAAGCCTTTCCTACAACCAGGTATATTGCTGATGTACTTACTAAAGTCCTGTTACAGGAAGTCATCACCAACAGTGATCAAAATTGCTGGACTGCCATCCTGGTTCCATACCACTCAAGTGGTACCCTCCCCACTGTAAATCTAACCATCCTATCACCCACTCATCTCCATCTCACAAAGCCTCACAGCCATAACTCTCAGGCTAAGTTATTTTGTTACCCAGTTTGGTTTGTAATTCCTTATATTCTATTAATTAATTATCTTTTTTACAGCAGGACTCTTAACAATCTTCCCTAAAGACTTCCACATCATGCATAAGATCATCTTCATGTTGTTCTATGTGGCAACTGTCTTAGTTTCTCTCTACTCTCAGCTGTTTAGTCAAATGTGAGATCTCTGTGGGTCTAGGCTCTTATCTCCCATATAGTCACATAGCCACAGCCCTCCCTACCCCTCTTATTCTTTCCAGCTCTACTACTGTACCAGAGACAACTTCTACATACCTACACTTTTAGCTTTTACCCTTTAAGATGCGGAAATAATCACCTCTCATAACTTCACTCCTTCTAACTCCATACTTATTTTTCAGAATTCTACCTCACTATAGACTGGCATATTTAAATCAAAGACATCTTTCTTTATCTTTCCATGTCTCCTAGGCTTTTTTATTATGAATTGGAGCTGTGAAATTGCACTTTGCTCTTTTCTTTTGTCCTTTTCATGTATTCCTGTGGGACAGCTGAATGCAAAGGCTCAATTGTTTCCTGGGTTGAGAATGGCTTTCTATACTAGATGTGGTTTCCCCAGCTAGGTGGGAGTCATTAGGAAGGCCTAATGATGCCCTGAGAAGCATGCAGAGGTGTTGGGAGCCACAGCCCGGAGCCCGGTCGCCTCACTTGGCGGACGTGAGGCCTGTAGTAAAGAGTAAAGCCTGAGGTAGATTACCCCTCCCATCGAGCACGTTAGTTTCCTGCTTACCGCGTAAGCAACCCGCTCAACAATATAGTCTGCCTGGCAACTGATGATGTTAGCCAATCAGCTTGCCTTGCTCACTTTAACATGATTGGACACTGTATCTGTATATATACTGGTGCCACCCCTGGGGGGGAAGAAGAAGCCCGGAAGTAGAAGCCCAGAAGGAGCCGCGGGGAGCGGACCAAAGGAGGCTTCGGCTGGGAGCGATCCCAGGGCAGGCTGTACGGAGAAGAAAAATAAAAGAAAAGGTTGTCCACTGCCAGACTTTGTCGTGTGTCCTTCCTGCCGGCCGGGAGCGACATCAACACAGAGGTTCTCCAAATGGATGGAGTATGCTGTGCAGTCATTCAGCATGTCCCACATGGCACACTGAGGCTTCCCTTCAGATTGAGGTTACTGGGTTGGGCCCTACCACATCCCATGTGACCACCAAGGCTGCACAACTAGGTGAAGTATGCTGGGCAGGGCTTTAGCTTGCACCACACATCACAGAAATGCTCTCTAGTTGCTTGGAGTCACTGGGAAGTGCCCCACCAGGTCTGGCGGGATACATTAAGTCTCCCCAGCTGCTTTAGGTCACTGAGAACAGCCTTCCAGGACCAGAGTAGTGCACTGAATCTCCTCAGTTGCTTAAGATTTCTGGGTGGCTCCCTACTAGGTTCTGAGTGTTTCACCAAGGCAGCATGGCTAGATGGAGCATGCTGTACAGGCCTTCAGCTTGTGCCATTTGGTGCACTGAATCTCCCCAGTGGCATGGAGTCACTGGGTGGGAACCTACAAGGACCTAAACAGTGCACCAAGGCTCCCTGGCTGCTTGGGGTTGATGGGAAGTGCCCCATAAGATTCCAAGTGGTGCATCAAAGTTACAAGGCTAGGTGGAGTACACAGTTCAGGCCTTCAGCTCATGCCACATGGCACATTGAAGCTCTCCTAGTAGGAAGTCTTCAGGTCATACATCTTATGCTTTTTTCACTTTTTCTATTTGCCTTTCAGGCCAGGAAACAAGTAGTTTTTCTCTGTAATGTGTTCCAGTCTTGATGTGCTGCCTCACCACAAACCAATATGTACAACTGATCATGGAACAGAATTGCTAAAACTGTGACCAAAATAAATCTTTTTTATTTTTTAAATTCATCTCTGAGACATTCATTCTATGGACAAAAAGCTAATGAAAACAACATGGTGGAATTAGGATGCTAAAGACATTGGACAGTATAACATACAAAGCACAGAAAAGAGATTTAAGAATAGACTAGGAAGAGGGGCTGAAAGAATTAAATCAAAATAAATGGGTAGAGATATAGGTTAGCTTATAAGTATGGAGTGACATGCTGAGGCATTCCATCCTTTTTTTTTTTATTTAAGAGGAAAAAGAGAAAAACACAAAACAAACCAAAGCGGCGTAAGGGTACACGCAATACAGAACTACAAAACAAAACAAAACAAAACAAAACACCATAACAGTAAGAAATTACCTGCTAGTAGATTACACACTATTTTCTTGAAAATAGTTCCTCAAATCACAGTATCAAAGAACACAAGGTGGACATTCAAACAGGGAGACTGCAAACAGCTGTGTTCAATGTTCCAAAAACATTGATAAAGTCAGCTATTTAACACCCCCAAACACACTTGCTGTTATATCCGTTAGAGCTCTTTTTCTTTTGAGGCATTCCATCCTAATGACCTACAAGGTAGGATGTGAGATACTGCAGAGTTTGAAAGCATATGATTTTGAAAGTGAGTTAAAAGGAGAAGTAAATGTGAAGGAGTAGTACATGATGCTAATGGGTGATACAGTCTGGGATGATTGATGGAGCAAAGAAAGACAAAGATAACTAATGATTTGATAGAAAAGTCAAGGCAAGTGATAGACATGGGTCTAGTTTTAGTTTTTGGCATTTGGAGAGCCAGTTTTTCCAGCACCGTTTATTAAAGAGATTGTCATTCTTCCAGTGAAGATGTTTCGTCCCTTTATCAAAGATAAGGTGGTTGACTGTGTTGGTAGTTGTGGTTGTATCTTCTAATCTATTCCATTGATCTTTGGCTCTGTTTTTATTCCAGTACCATATTGATTTTACTACAGTAGCTACTTGTAGAATAACTTCAAGTCAGGAATTGTGATGCCTCCTCCCTGGCCTTTGCTGCTTAGAATTGCTTTTGCTATTCTAGGTCTCTTCTGATTCCAGATGAATTTTAGGGGTAATTTCTCTAGATCTATGAGGTATGTTATGGTATTTTTAATGGGATTGCATTGACTCTGTATAAGTTTTGGGAGAATGGCCATTTTTACCGTATTTATTCTTCCTATCCATGAGCAAGGGATGTCTTTCCACTTTCTGAGATCCTCTTCAATTTCTTTTTTCAGGGTATTATAATTTTCCCTATATAGATCTTTTACTACTTTTGTGAGATTAATTCATAATTATTTCATTTTTTTTGGATGTTAGTGTGAAGGGTATAGCTTCTTTTATTTCTTTCTCAATGATTTTGTTGTTAATGTATAGAAAATACTTTTGATTTTTGTATTGCTTTTGTATCCAGCTACATTGCTGAATTTATTATATTTAGGAGTCTTTCAGTGGAGTTCTGTGGGTCTTCTATGTAGACTATCATGTCATCTGCAAATAATGATAATTTAACTTCCTCTTTTCCTATCTTTACCCCTTTCATTTTCTCTCTTGTCTTATTTCTCTGGCTAGTATTTCCAGTACTATGTTAAATGGCACAGCATTTTGCCACAAGACAACTCATAATTAACAGTAACCACCATAGTGTTTCTTTCTTTGAAATAGTCCAGCATAGCTTCATATATGATAGTATCAAGCATAACAAAACAGTATAAAACCATTCAAGAGAATGAATGCATTACAGGGCTTTCAGAACCAAATAGCAGAGAATGAACAATGGCTATTATATTATCTCATTTTCCACAGAAAATTTGTTTATATTATCACACATTGATAATATCCAATAAGATATAACAGGATAGAACCAAAGGCAATGGAAAAACAAAAGCATAGTAGGACTTCAGTGTAAGACGATACTAAATTAGCTCTGGCTATTCTAATGTCCTTTTTTCTTTAAAATAGCTGTTTATGCTATCACAGACAATAAAATCAAACAAACTAGGATAAAGCCATTCCAACTAATGAGGTCAGACATTATAATGCTTCAGAGCAATGTAATGAGGAATCATGGTTACTATAAACTCTTATATACTCTTACCATTTATTACACTAGGGAGACTATTTGGTATTTATGCATGTGAGTTTGATTTATTTTACTAATGAGTATGGTCTCAAGTTGTGTCCATTTATTTATAAATATCTCAATGTGATCATTGTTTATAGCTGAGTAGTAGTAATCCATTGTATGAAAATTCCACAACTTTTTTTATCCATTCCTCAGTTGATGGACACTAAGGTTGTTTCCAAGATCTGGCTATTATAAATTGTGATGCTATAAACATGGGTACACATATATCAATGTGGTGTGATGTTTTCAGTTCTTCTGGGAATATGACTAGAAGTGGAATAACTGGAACAAATGGGACTTCCAATCCCAGCTCTTTGAGAGATTTCCAGACTGACCTCCACAATGGCTGCACCAGTCTACACTCCCACCAACAGTGCAGGAGAGTTCCTTTTTCCCCACAGCCTCTCTAGCATTTGTTGTTGGTAGTTTTCTTGATCCTGGACATTTTTTGAAGAGAGATATGGAATCTCAGGGTGGTTTTAATTTGCATTTCTCTAATGAATAATGATGATGAACATTTTTTCATTTATTTATTTGCCATTTGTATTTCTTAATCTGAGAACTATGTATTCATCTCAGATGCCCATTTTTGGATTGGGTCTTTGAATTTCAGGGGTCTGATTTTTTAAAATTCTTTATATATTTACACAGAATTCTTTTGTCTTAGGGATAGTTCACTAAGATTTTTTCCCCAGTTTGTAGGTTTTCTTTTCACTGTGCTGGAGATTTCTTTTGACACGCAGAAGCTTTTTAATAAGAGGTGGTCCCAGTTATTGATTCTGGGAAGTATTTCCCATTTGGTTTGATTCCTGTTCATGAACTCTTTACCTACCCCTATGTTTTCAAGATTTTTATCTAATTTACCTTCCAACAGATTTAGTGTTTCTGTTTTAATATTCAGATCTCTGATCCATTTAGATTTTAGTTTAGCTTTGTTATGTCCTCTTTTGTATTAACCTCGTTAAAATAAAAAAAAATTTAAATAAAAAAAGAAAAGTCATGGTAGGCGGTCAGACCAGCAATATTAATAAGGTAGAATATGAGCAATGCAGAAGAAAGGAAAGAAAAAAATGCTAAAAGGACAGAGATTATTTACTGAGAGAATGAGAATTTAAATCTTAATGTTTCAAGAATCCATCATTCTTAAACACAAATGAGTCCATAGTTTGGTAAGCATATTGGAGACAATGAGAATTGGGAAATATGACATAAGGAATATAAGTAGATACTAGACAACTGTCAAATCTATCTTCAAAATACATCTGAAATCTGATAATTCTCAATAGTTAGAGAACCACTTTATCTAAGCAATCATCAGCTTTTCCACTAGCTTTCTATTTGTCATCTCAGATTCCACTCACGCCTCTGCTAACCCAAGACATTTGTTTGCAAATTGAGCAGAGTGCATATTTCATATCATTCTCCCTCTCTCCCTCACTGAAACTCCTCTGCTTCTTACCTAACTTATAAGTACTCTAATGACCTTACCCTAACTTTCACAATTGTGTCACTTAGTACACATCCTGTTTTTATTGTGTTTTACCTACCCTGGGCCTTTTGCATTCTAAGAACACATCAAGTGTATCTTATGATTTAAGTTCTTTGAACTTCTTGTTGGCTCTGCATTTAAGACTACCACTAGATCTGCAAATCTCTTCATAACGTCCCCAATTTCATTCAAATCAACGCTAAATTTTCTCCTTCAAAGGCTTTTCCTTAAGGTTCTCAATTAAAAAAGTATGTTTTGAGCTACAGATTCTGCTTCTTGTAGATATATCACTTACCTAGCATATCCTAACCCCTGCATTAGGCTCACCATTGAAAACAAACAAACAAAACACAGGACTTTTCTTTCTCTACAACCAGTGTCCTGTATTACTTTTCTTATGCAAATTTGAGTGATTGAGATAGTCCATATTTACTACTTACATGTTCATTTTGTTTCTTCTTCCTGTTCCAGCCTCCAGGAAGAATTCAAATTCTGCATATGTAGTGTGCAGGGATGGGGGATAGTGTTTTAAGTCTTGACCTCTATTTATCTCATACAAATTCCTGAATAAAATGAAACTCAAGAAAAGTACTATTACATTTGCTCAAAGAAGGGCTCTGAGCAAAGTGCTGGCTCTTCAAAACAAGCTGTTGTCTCTGCAATAAGCAGCAGCAATTGGCAGACTAAGGAAAGAAGAGGAGCCCAGAGCCAAGTACAGTGCTTGAGAAATGGTAGAACACAATAGAGAGAGAAATTTTAACTTTTCATTTCTTTTTCTGCTTTGCCAGGATATGAAGCTGGGATCCTGGTTTCTGAAAGGCTAACCTAGGTAAGTTGAACATGTGTAAAATCTGGACCATAGATTGAGCAGTTACTTTGCCACTCAACAATGTCATTAACCAGAGACAACATAGGTAAGGAATTGGTATAGGGCAATGAAACTCCCAACCTACTATAAGTCTGGCAATGAGTTCATGTTCTTTAAAATTGAAGAATGAATTTTAGAAACAATGGAGGTTAAGATCAGAAATATTTATTGGGAGAAGGAAAGCTTCTGTCTGAGAGATAAAAGGGGTCCTGAGTGAATTGCCAAAGATTCTGTATTTTCTTGGGATTTTTATAGAGTAAAATCATGAGGTAAGGTGTGTCTAAAACTCAGGAAAACTGGGAACTTGGGAGGTAGATGGGCATAAGATGGGACAGAGCTATGTTTAGCTAATAAGATTAATAGCTCAGGTAAAATTGATTAAACTGGGAACAAATGGAGAAGCCAATCATGTAGAAAATGGGCATTCATAGAAAGCAGTGACTCCTTCTAGGGATTGGAATGGTGACTCCTGATTTCTCAAAGTGATCCACATTTAATACATAAGGATTATACTTAAGGGTGTGGTTGCATGTTTTTCCCTCTGTTTTGAGATCTAGCCCACAGCAAGAGGTGTGTGTGTCCTCCAGTCACCAGAAATCTGGTCCTCTATGCCAGCTTCTTTGAGGGCCTAGCCTTGACTGACTGACTATAATATTTCTAACTAGCTCAGCTTCCTGTAAAAGAATCAGATGACAAAAGTAGTTAAAAATAATAACAAGGAGTGATGGAATTTTTTCTTTATTTAAATATCACCATTTCTTAGAGTTAAATGTACAAAAATACCCTTCAAATTTACATAATCTTTTTATAGAATTTATTTAATTTTCACAATAGAATGGTAGAGCCTTGTCAACAATATTGCTCAAAGGAGTATATCTATATTCTTAGTGTTCTTTTATCTGCACTCATTTTAAAAGATAAAAAGGCTTAGAATTAATCACACATGTTTTCAGTCATCCAAAAAGTTTTCTATTTTAATCTGTTATAACCTAGTTTTAAACATTGTGCCTCATTTTCTATTCTGTATGCATCTTACTGCCTCCCCCTCCCCTTTCCCCTTCCTATCTATCTAGGTTAAGTTTCAATTTCCTGAGAAAGCTGTAAAAGCCTTAGGTATCAGTTTCTTGTAACCCCCTCCCCTACCCCTCATCCGACTATCTGTAATAAAATGTGCTGTTCTTTAAGTAATGCTTAACTTCAAGGAAATTACAGGAAGTTCTGTAAGGCCCAGATGCTATCTAACTGTGTCAGGAATTACAACATTCCTGTGGTTTTTGGCTTTAAAACCCAACCTTTCTAGCTGTAAGGTGCACAGTCTCCAAATTGGCTCCTGGAGACTGTGACACCAGGCCTGGCCTCAAATAAAGCCTTTGCTCCCCAAATTTTAATTTCTTGCTTCCTTGAGTTTTATTCTGGGGTCTGAGCTATCACATTTGGGGGCTTGTCTAGGATGGGAGCAAGATCTCAGACTCATTTCTGAACATTTAAAAGTAAGTACTCTGGAGGGTTTGTTTGGGCCGTGCTCAGTTTGTACTCTTCAGGAGGGGACACCCTCAATTTGGGAAGTGGGGACCTCCTGAGGACAGAGTGAATTGGTTTTTGGGATAGTTTTTGGGATGAACTTCGCTCATTTCTGACTCTGCCCCGAGTGGGGAACCGCTTTGTTGGTTAATTTGTTTATTCCTCCAGATCTCAAAAATTTGACCAATTTTTGAGCAAAGGCCATTTTGCTGCAGCTTGTCTTGTATGTCTGTTTGTGTGTCCATTTGTTCTAATTGTTCTCCTTTTGGTTACCCCAAATCTACCAGAACATTCTCTACTAGGAACCCCTTCTATGAGCCCAAAACAGACAAAGGGATTTAGATATTTATGTTCAGTGTTTTTGTACTTTAGAATTGTCTGCCTATTCAAATTTGTTACTAACTTAGGGTCTCGGTGCCCATTTCTATTGTAGGATCCATATGGCTTATTAGACTCAAGGTTCATAGTAAAAAATTACTTCCTTTAGCTCAACAAACTGTGCATGAAGCAACCTTTGTTTGTGTCTTTAATGTTGTGGTGCCTTGTTTAATGTTTTAGTCCTCAATTGATTACTTGCAACCTCAGCATGCCTTTTAAAAAAGAGTATTTTTCTTTCTGGTTAAAATGTAAACATATGTGTACATATAAATGTATATTTATGGCTTATAAGAACCATATCAACTTTACCAAGTAAAAACCAGGTCATGCTATATTTAAGCCAAATAAAAGGTTACAGTTTTTTTTTAATATAGCATTTTAATGTGGCAAAAAGACATAAAATAATTAAATGTGTTTTGGACTACTAAAAGGTGACTTCAAGGGTTTTGTTGAGAGTTTTAATGTTGTCTGAGAAGCGAGAGGAAAGGTAATTGACTGGTAATAGTAAGAAAAAGAGGGACAAAGAAAGTGGTTTTGTCTTCAAGTAAAAATGTCTGGCTGTACCAGAATGTAGAAAAAGATAAAAGCTCAACTTGGGGGGTATATTGTAAGTTGTAGAAAGCTCAAGAGGATGTGAATTTTATTTGTCTTGGTTTATAGTACTGCAAATAACAGGTTTGACAAGAAGTAAATACGTTCAGAATTTGACAGTATTAGATCAGTTTTGGTAGAGGTATTCATAAGATTGGTAAACTGTGCTGCAAAATGTTTCCATTAAAATGAGATTATAGGTGATACTAGAGATAAGATACAAGTTCTTGCATGTGCTGTGAACATCTGGGAGATTATGCAGCACAATTTTGTTACCTATGAAAAAAGCCCTTTTTTGTTACCAATGTAATTTCAGTAAAATGATGGCCTGCCACGTGACACCCTGGGACAAAAAGCAGTGTGCCATCCAGATAAAGCCTGCTCTCTGATCAGGAATGCCAAAACCATGTTCTCCTTTTGTCCCACCCGATTGAACAACCAGAGGTAAGGAGGTTCCCCCCAGTATCGCCAGTTGTTCTCTTTGCAACTCAGTCGGCGCCACATGTTAGATAAAAATTGCAAAGGTTTGAGAGATTTGAGAAAATGCCCCTCAGCCAGTTAATAGAGATAGCACAAAAGGTCTTTGAGAACTGAGATAATTTAAAAAGAAGCTACAAGCAAAAAGATACCAAGGTGTTAGAATTGCTCTATGAGAAAAAAATTTTTAAAAAACAGACGAGAGTTTCTGGGGACAATTGGATACTGTAGGTTAAATTTTACTGAAAAGCTCGCCTCTATATGACTCCTGTAAGGGAGAAACTCAAAGCTCACTGAACTGGACTGATAAATGTGAATGGGCCTTCCAGCAGCTCAAGTGGGCCTTGACAGAGGCCCCAGCCCTGGGACTCCCTGATGTTACCAAGCCGTTCACCTTGTTCATAGATAAACTCAAGGGCATTGTCGAAGGAGTCCTAACCCAGGACATTGGCCCTTAAAAGAGTCCCATAGCCTACTTCTCCAAAAGACTTGATTCGGTGACAGGAGAATGCCCCCCCCCCCCGCCTGAGAATCCTAGCTGCTGTTGCAATGTTACTTAAAGAGGCTAAAAAAAACCTCACTTTTGGACAGAAGATTTCTGTGGTGACCTCCCACAGTTTAGAGACTCTTATCAAAACCCCTGCTGAAAAGTGGCTCTCGAATGCAAGAATTTTACACTGTCAGGCCCTGCTTCTAGACCTAGAGTCAGTGATATTCAAGACTTCTTCAGCTTTAAACCCAGCCACCCTTAAGTCTGATGATGACCTGGAGGAACAAAGGACACCTCTCCATGAGTGTGCTGACATCCTCAAACTGCAGCAGAACCTATGGGCTGATCTTACTGACCAGCCTTTGGGAAATGCCGACAACTATTTCATCAATGGGAGCAGCTTCATCCAGAATGGCAAACATGTGGCTGGGGCAGCAGTGACCACCAAAAAGGAGGTACTCTGGGTTAAGCGGCTAGAGCCTGGCACCTCTGCCCAAAAGACAGAGCTTGTTGCTTTGACTGAGGCTAAAACTAGCCATGGGAAAGAGGGTAAACATTTTTACTGACAGTAGATATGCTTTTGCTACTGTACATGTACATGGAGCCATCTATCAGGAGCGAGGTCTCTTAACCTCGGCCAGGACTAAGATAAAAAAATGCTCCACAGATCCTAGACTTGCTGACAGCAGTCTGGCTGCCTCAGCAGGTTGCTGTTATTCACCCTAGGAAACAATTTGGCAGATCAGGCCGCTCAAAAAATAGCCACTACATCAGAGGGGCCAACCAAGGAAGTAACTGCTCTGATGCTAGTCCCTCTGAACTTGTCAGAACCAGTCTACCCAAAGAAAGACATACAGTTAACATCTCAACTTGGAGTAATGTCCCCCACCCCAGGGGGCTGGTACCAGTTACCTGATAAATGAGTACTGTTACCAGAGGCACTAGGGCGGGAGCTGTTACACCAGGCTGACCAGACTACCCATTTAGGGGGAACTAAACTTGTGGGATTGTTCAGAACTCATTTTTTTATTCCAAAACTTCTTTGAGCTCCAGATGCCCATAGTGCCCATTAGTCAAATCAGCTGAGAGCTCTATGCTGGATACCACTCAACATCGAGGAATTGTTCCAGGAGAACACTGGGAAGTAGACTTCACAGACATGGTAAAGCCTGGTTTACAGGGGCACTGCTATCTCTTGGTATTAGCAGACATCTTCACTGGCTGGGTAGAGGCTTCCCCTACTAATTCCGAGTCAGCCTTAGTGGTAGTTAAAAAACTATTGCATGAGATCATACCTCGATTTGGCCTCCCACTATCAATGGGATCCGATAATGGCCCGGCTTTCACAGCCCAAGTCACCCAAAAGTTAGCCCAGGCATTAAAAATTAATTAGAAAACTTCACTGTGCTTATTGGCCACAAAGTTCAGGGCAAATAGTGTGCATGAACCAGACTATTAAGGATGCTTTAGCTAAATTGTCCTTGGAAACTGGTGATAATTGGGTGAGCCTTCTTCCCTTTGCACTGTTAAGAGCTAGATGTACCCCATATGTTTCTGGAATTTCCCCCTTTAAAGCCATGTTTGGGAGGCCCCCACCATTGGTTCCAAGATTGTCAGAAGATAAACTAGCTGAAATAACTAATCAAGATCGCATTGAGTCCCTACAGACTTTCCAACCCATGTTGACTTCAATCCACCAGCTGTTTAGACAAAAACTCCCAGATCTGCCTTCAGAAATGCCTCTCAAGGCACTGATTGAGCCGGGGACTCCAGTCTTGGTGCTATGCCACCACTATGACTCCCTAGAACCCTGTTGGGAAGGACCCTTCACCGTGGTGCTCAGCATCCCCATGCCATCAAGATAGCAGGAAAAATTGCATGGATTCACCATACTCACGTAAAGCCACTGGAAACAGCAGACAATGAGGGACATACCCAGTGGACTATACAGCAGACTGGTAACCCCTTAAAGTTAAAATTGACTAAAGCATAGTTAGATTATGCCGGTCATGAACTGTTTTAGCTTGCTTGCTTTGATTTTAATAGCATTGATGCTGACCTTGCATGGCGGCTTTGGTCCCCCTGTAAGCAAAGAACAATTGTTAAGACCTTTGTATGGGAACCCCTGTGATTTCAGAGAGCGCTATATTGCTAAAGGTAAAGACACCCACTGGGGGGGGGATTATACATACAATAGGAAACAAGGATCGAGAACCTTCCCACACAGATGATAAATTGTATACATACAGTCTTCAGACAGATTGTGGGAACAAGTTAACACTCCTTGTTGCTATACCCTCAGTTACAGGGGGCTTGACTCAAAGGTGGATGTGTATGTTAAAGCCCCACGTGATACCTAACAAAGGCAGCCGCCAGGGCCATGCCCTCAGAATTGTTC
Source organism: Cavia porcellus (assembly GCF_034190915.1). NCBI lineage: Eukaryota > Metazoa > Chordata > Mammalia > Rodentia > Caviidae > Cavia > Cavia porcellus. The sequence goes on from NW_026947486.1 coordinate 50,325,268, forward strand.
TTAGTATTCAGAAATGCATTTCTCCTGCTATGACTCTGTACAAGATTGTATAGGCATAGACAGCAAAACTTACTTCACTGTTGAGCATATGAGGACAAGGGCTGAAAGTGTTAGAGGTGATCGGTCCACCAATCTGACAGTAATAGGAAGTTCAAATTATGCCCAAGCCTCATGTCTTGGCACGGTTGGTAAATCAGTGTGCTGGAGCAGGGTGGCCCCTATACATGTGTCTGGTGGGAGTGGCCTGCAAGATAAGATCAGAAAACTCATGGTTGAGGAATGAGTCAAGCAGCTAATAAAAATAATGTTTCCCCAGATACATTACCACCCCTTGATGCTGCCTAAATCGCAGGGAGTTGATCTGGATGCTCAAACTTCTGATATTCTAGAGGCCACTCATAAAGCCTCAAATGCTTCAAATCTAACTTTGGCTGAAGAATTGCTGGTTATGCATGGCACAGGGCTCCCCCATGCCCCTTGTGATCCCCACCAATGTTTCTCTGACTACACTGGAGAAACAAGATTACTTAAAGTACAGTGCTATCCCCCCCCCTTTAGAGTACAACCAGTAGGCTTCAAGGACTCTCTCTGCCTCCAAGGAGGTTTTTATAATGATACCTCCAACATTGATGTGGGGTTCTTTGCATTTACTAATTGTAGTTCCATAGTTAACCGGACTACCTCCCTTTATCCCACCAAAGGACAAGTATTTATTTGTGGGGGAAATATGGCCTATACTTTCCTCCCAACTAACTGGACAGGGATATGTGTAACAGTGGTCCTATTGCCTGATATAGAGATCCTACCCGGGGATGAGCCTGTCCCCATTCCTAGTTTAGATTACATTACAGACTGCTCAAAGAGGGCAATTCAATTTATCCCTTTATTGGTAGGCCTAGAAATATCAAGAGCCTTAGGTATGAGGGCAGCAGGAGTAGAGGTTTCTGTCCAACTTTCCAACCAGATGGTTAGTGATGTGCAGGCATTATCTAGTACCATTCAGGGCATTCAAGACCAAATAGACTCGTTGGCCGAAGTAGTTCTCCAAACAGAAGGGGACTAGACCTCCTAACAGCAGAACAAGTAGGGATCTGTGTGGCATTGCAGGAACGATGCTGCTTTTATGTAAATAAGCCTGGCATTATCCAAGATAAAATCAAGAGACTACAGGAAGACCTAGTTAAAAGGAGGAGAGAGCTATTTAAAAACCCTTTATGGAGTTTCTAAAATGAAATTCTGCCCTATCTCCTGCCCTTACTTGGACCATTGTTAGGAGTACTGTTCCTGGTCACAGTAGGTCCTTGTATACTCAATAAAATAACTACATATGTCAGACAACAAATGCAAGGCATAAAGTTGATGATGTTATGCCAGCACGCCTATGAGCCCATACCTCAAAATCCTTAAAAATTAGGTCAAAGATTTGACCTCAGTCACAACATCAGAGGGGAATGTTGTAACCTAGTTTTAAACATTGTGCCTCATTTTCTGTTCTGTATGCGTCTTACTGCCTCCCCCTCCCCTTTCCCCTTCCTATCTATCTAGGTTAAGTTTCAATTTCCTGACAAAGCTGTAAAAGCCTTAGGTATCAGTTTCCTGTACCCCTTCCTCTACCCCTCATCAGGCTATCTGTAATAAAATGTGCTGTTCTTTAAGTAAAGCTTAACTTCAAGGAAATTACAGAAAGTTCTATAAGGCCCAGGATTACAACATTCCTGTGGTTTTCGGCTTTAAAACCCAATCTTTCTAGCTGTAAGGCTTGCAGTCTCCAAATTGGCTCCTGGAGACTGTGACACCAGGCATGGTCTAAAATAAAGCCTTTGCTCCCCAAATTTTAATTTCTTGCTTCCTTGGGTTTTATTCCGGGGTCTGAGATATCACAAATCAATTTACATTTTTTTCTCCAACAATTGGTTTAAAACTTCTGAATTTTGTGGGCTGAGGATTTAGCTTAGTGGTATAAGTGCCTGCCTTGCAAATGCATGGTTATGAGTTTGATCCCTGGTAAGCAAAAAATAAAATAAAACTTCTGAATCTTTCTGTTTAAGATGGAAATGAAAGACCAACACATGACTACTGAATTATAATGGTCACAGAAACAGATTAATGATGCCTAGTGTTTTCTCATATAGTTTCTCAAACATTTAGTCATAATACCCCTTACTACTCCCTTCTGAAAGACAAAAAACCTCAGCATATCTCAATCCTGTGAAATACTTCCAAATCTTGATTTATTTAGACATGCATGCTATGCTTTATATATGAAGTACCCAAACTAAAACTCATATTTTGAGGGTTTGAATTGTAGTTCATTAATGTTCAGAAGTAGTGCAAAGAGAGTGATTAGATCATGAAGATGCTGACTCTTGGAGAACATAGGATGCAGAAGATATGTATTTGAATGTATATCTTGTCCCTGGTCTTTATTTTTTCTGGTTGCTTCTATCTCTGCTTCCAGGCTGCCATGAGATAAGCAACTTTCCCTTCTTCTCTGATATTTCTGCCTTATCTCAGGCCCACAGCAATAGAATCAACCATGAACTGAAAGCTCTGAAACCATAAACAAAAATAAACCCTTCCTCCTTTAAATTGTTTTTCCCTGGAATTTGGTCACAGTAATGAGCAAGTGAATAATAAAATGTGTTATCCTAGGAGACTGTAGATAAATCACAGGGTGTTGCATATTTTCATTTCAGCACATTAAAGCTCTTAGGCACTTTCTGGTGAATTTTAATTTTTAATGTTTGTCATATATGTGCTAGTAAAATTTTTGTGCATGTCTAGATTTGCTGCACTATGACATTGATGAGGAAAAATAAAAGCCAAGTTAGAGTAATAAATTTTCTTTCCATTTAAAACTGCTTAGATAAGTTGCATAGGTAAGTTGAAGAAATAAAAAAATCATGGAAAAGTGCATAAAGAATGTTCTTTCTAATTGATTAATTTCTCAAACTCTTGTTCAAGTTGTGTTTTATTTTTCTTCCTTCCTTCTTTTCTTCACTCCTTTCTTATACAAATTTTAATTTTTCCTTAAGTTTTGTATTAGTACGTGGTTACAGTACATAATTATCACATTATTCATGGAAAGTTAAAACATGTACACATCTGAATTCCTTGTTTCATCCCCTTTCCCATAATTCCTCCACCCCTGCCCCTCCCTCAGTCTTTTTGTCCTCTTTCCTTTTGCAAAAGCTTTGTCTCTTTATTTCCTGGTATCTATGTTTTATTTTACTTTATATTTTTGATTTCTCATATAAGAAAACTATGCAATATTTAGGTTCTTTCTTTCTTTCTTTCTTTCTTTCTTTTTCTTTTTCTTTTTCTTTTTTGCTCCATGGTCTCATGCACTTGATTGAATAAGTAACAAGTTTCATTCTTCCATTTTCCTGGGTTAGTTTATTGTGAATCTGGATAATTGTATTAGGGCTATATGAGCTACCTGGTTTATAATTATTTAATCTCATTCGCCTCCCCGTTTGTCTGGAGGACTGTGGATATCTCAGCAAGCAGGTGACCATCACCAGTTTCAGAGACCCCGCAGCCTGCAGTAAGTGCCCAGTGCACTCTGTCCCAAGCCCAGACTGTTCGGGACCCTCCAGGCTTCTGGGTGCAGTGAAGTGGATAAATGGGTTTGAGGCATCTACATTCACCTCCCCATTCCAGCTGTGTTTGGAGTACTGTGAAGCTTCCAGCAAGCAGACGGGTACACAGTGCCCCTGGATCCCAGCTTAATTGAAACTATGGAGTTCTAAATAGGCAGAAGAGGGCCATTGGTTCTAGAGGCCCAGTGGCTTGGGGAACTGGGTGCTAGAGTGCCAGGAGCTGTGAACATAGTAATAGATTTCCAACAGACCCTGAGGAAGCTTTCAAATAACACTTGAAACACAGAAATATAGGAAAATGACAAAATGAAGGACCAAATTACAACCTCAAACCTCCAGCCCATCTCAAGAAACCCTAGGAGCAATGTATATAGAAGAAAATATATGCCATTCACCTCAAATATTGGACATAATAGCTACTGAAATTAACAAGCAACTCCAGGAAGATTTAAAGGAATTCAAACTCGAAATAATCTCCCAGGTAAAAGAAGAAATGATAAAAGAAATGAAAGAGATTCTGAATATATCTAAAGAAAACACAGTTTAAAAATGGAGGAACTAAACAAAAAGATAGAATCCCTAGATGAGCAATATAAGAAACAAACAGAATACATAATGAAGATGCACAGAGATACACAGGAAATAAAAAAATTCCACTGAAAGATGTAAAAACTGCCTCAATGAAAGTGAAGATAGAATTTCAGACCTTGAAGACAGGATTGCAGCTAGTGAACAGAAAAGGAAAAGTCTTTTAAAAATAACAAGGAATCAGGAAATAATAATTCAGCAACTGCAAGATGATGCAAAGAAAACAACATAAGATTGATAGGGATTAATGAAAAAGAAGGGGAAAACATAAAGGATTTCAAGAGGATGTTTAGAGAAGTAATAGCTGAAATTTCCCAAACATGAGATCAGAAACCGACATCAGGATCAGTAAAGCCTATAGAACTCCAAATAGTCATAACCAAAATAAAACTACACCCAGACATATAATAATCACCATCCTAGAAATCCAACACAAGAACAGATTATTGAAAGCTGTCAGAGAGAAAAGACAGATCACTTATAAAGGAAAACCTATTGGAAACACAGCAGACTTCTCAGCACAAAAAATAAAGTCAAGAAGAGCATGGAGTGAAGTATTCCAGATCCTAAAGCAAAATGACTTCCAACCTAGACTGATGTACCCTGAAAAACTATCATTCAAAATTGATGGTGAAATACAATACTTCCATGACAAAGAACAGCTGAAAAACTTCATGAACACCAAGCCAACCCTGCAAAAAATATTGAGAGACATTTAGATACATAAAGGAAAAAACCACTAAGTAAAGCAGATAATTAAACAAAACAGAAAGATAAAGATGCAACAGCAGAGAGATAACATGTCAACAATAAACCAGCATATAACAGTTATAACTATTAATGCAAATGGTCTCAATGCACCAATCAAAAGAAACAGACTAGCAGAATGAATCAAGAAACAAAATCCAACCATATGCTGTTTACAGGAAATCCGTCTAACCCAGAAGGATACTCACAGACTGAAAGTCAAAGGATGGAAAACAATCCTTCATGCAGCAGGGATCCAAAAAAAAAAAAAAAAAAAAAAAAGCAGGAGTAGCCATTCAGTTTGCAGACAACGTGAACTTTAAACCAACAATGACCATAAAGGACAAAGAAGGTCACTACATACTCGTTAGGGGAAAACTCCAAGAGGAAGAGATAACTATATTAAATATATATACACCAAACTCTAGAGCACCCAGTTATATAAAACAACTATTAACAGAAATGAAAACTCAAATTACCACTAACACAATTGTAACAGGAGGCCTTAATATGCCATTGACACCAAGGAACAGATCAAACAGACAGAAAATGAGCAAAGAAATAACAGAACTGAATCACACCTGCAAACAAATGGACTTAATAGACATATACAGAACGTTCCACCCAACAACATCAGAATACACATTCTTCTCAGCAGTACATGGGTCATTCTCTAAAATAGACCATATATTAGCTCATAGAACATATTTAAACTAATGCAAAAGAGTTGAAATCATCCCTTGCATGTTATCAGATAATAGCGCTCTGAAATTAGAAATTAATGAAAAAAGATACTGCAAAAATCCCACAAACACCAGGAAACTGAATAACACACTCTTGAGTAATCAGTGGGTCACAGAAGAAATTAAAGAAGAAATTAAACAATACCTACACGAAAATGAAAATGCAGATACAACTTATCGGAATCTGTGGGATGCAATGAAAGCCATCCTCAGAGGAAAATTTCTTGCACTGAGTTCCCACATCAGGAAAACAGAACGAATAACAAATAAATAACCTGATGCTACACCTCAAACAGTTAGGAAAACAAGAGCAAGTCAAGCCCAAAGCCAAAAGAAGAAAGGAAATTATAAAAAATCAGAGCAGAAATCAGTGTAATAGAGACTAAGAAAACAATCCAAAGAATCAACAAATCAAACAGTTGGTTCTTTGAAAGAATAAATAAAGTTGATAAGACCCTAGCCAGCCTTATTAAAAAAGGGTTAGAAAAAGCTCAAATTCATGCAATAAGAAAAGAAAAAGGTGAAATCACTACAGACTCTACAGAAATACAGATCATCAACACCTATTTCGAAAACCTCTATTTTCAAAGGTTTGATAACACAGAAGAAATAGACAGATTCTTAGAAACATATGAAGAATCAAAGCTAGATCAAGAGGATGTAAAACTGCTGAATAACCCAATCTCTGTTAATTAAATTGAAAATGTAATTAAGTCCTTACCTACAATGAAAGCCCAGGCTCAGATGGATTAACTGCAGAATTCTACATGAAATACAAAGAAGACCTAATGCCGACACTCCTCAAACTCTTCAGTGAAATTGAAAGGGAAGCAATCCTTCCTATTCATTCCTGGAAGCAAATGTTACTCTGGTACCAAAACCTGAGAAAGACCTAACTAAAAAACAGAACTATAGACCAATCTCCCTAATGAACACAGATGCAAAAATCCTCAATAAAATATTGGCAAATAGGATGCAGCAAATCATCAAGAAGATTATACACCATGACCAAGTGGAATTCATCGCAGGAATGCAGGGGTAAATCAATAAATGTAATCCACCATATCAATAAAGCCAAAGGTAAGAATCACATGATCATTTCTATAGATGCAGAAAAAGCCTTGGATAAGGTCCAACATTCGTTCATGATAAGAACTTTACAGAAAATTGCAATAGATGGTCTTTACCTCAATATAATAAAGGCCATTTATGACAAACCAATAGCCAGCATCATACTAAATGGCAAAAAATTGAAAGCCTTTACTTTAAAATCAGGCACCAGACAAAGATGTCCTTTAGCACCACTCCTATTTAGTATAGTACTGGAAGTACTACCCAGAGCAATTAGACAAGAGAGAGAAATAAAGGGGTACAGATAGGAAAAGAAGAAGTTAAATTATCATTGTTTGCAGATGACATGATACTCTACATAGAAGACCCCCTAACCTCTTTTGACTTTTAGATATAATAAATAAATTCAGTAATGTAGCTGGATACAAAAGCAATAATCAGAAATCAATAGCATTCTTATACACTAACAACAAAATCACAGAGAGAGAAATAAGAGAAGCCACATTCCTTACATTAGCAAGGAAAAAAATGAAATATTTAGGAATTGCTCCTACGAAAGAACTGAAAGACCTATACAGGGAATATTATAATACACTGAAAAAATTGAGAATGATCTCCGAAAATGGAAAGACATCCCTTGCTTATGGATAGGAAGAACAAACATTGTGAAAATGGCCATACTCCCAAAACTGTTATACATATTCAATGCAATCCCAATAAAAATACCATCAACATACCTTATAAATCTAGAGAAATCACTTCTAAAATTCATCTGGAACCAGAACAGACCTAGAATAGCAAAGGAAATTCTAAGCAGCAAAGGCAAGGCAGGAGGCATCATAATCCCTGATTTGAAGTTATGCTACAAAGCAACAGTAGTAAAATCAACATGGTACTGAAATCAAAACAGAGACGAAGAACAATGGAATAGATTAGAAGATACAACCACAACTGCAAACACACTAAACAACCTTATCTTTGATAAAGGAGCCAAGCAGGTTCACTGGAAGAATGACAGTGTCTTTCATAAACGGTGCTGGAAAAATTGGCTCTCCATTTGCCGAAAACTAAAGCTAGACCCATGCCTATCACCATATACTAAATTAAAATCTAAATGGGTCAAAGATCTGAATATTAAAACAGAAAAACTAAATCTATTGGAAGACAAATTGGGTAAAAACCTTGAAGACATAGAGGTAGGTAGAGAATTAATGAATAGGACTCAAACTGCATGGAAATACTTCCCAGAATCAATAACTGGGACCACCTCTTATTAAAAAGTTTCTGCATGTCAAAAGAAATCTCCAGCATAGTGCAAAGAAAACCCACAAACTGGGAAAGATCTTATTGAACTCCCCTCAGACAAGGGACTTTTGTCTAAAACATATAAAGAATAAAAAAAAAAAAACTCAGACCCCCAAAATTCAAAGATTCAATCCAAAAATGGGCATCTGAGATGAATACACACTTCTCAGATGAAGAAATACAAATAGCAAATAAATACATGAAAAAATGTTCAGCATCATTGGTCATTAGAGAATTGCAAATTAAAACTACACCGAGATTCCATGTCACTCCTGAAAGAATGGCCAGGATCAAGAAAACCAACAGCAAATGCTGGAGAGGCTTTGGGGAAAAAGGAAGTCTCCTACACTGTTGGTGGGAATGTAGACTGGTACAACCTTTGTGGAGGTCAGGCTGGAGATTTCTCGAAAAGCTGGGATTGGAATTCCCATTTATTTGTTCCAGCTATTCCACTTCTAGGTATATTCCCAGAAGAACTGAAAGCATCACATCACAGTGATATATGTGCACCTATGTTTATAGCAGCTCAATTTGTAATAGCCAGATCTTGGAAACAACCAAAGTGTCTATCAACTGAGGAATGGATAAAAAAGTTGTATTATTTCTAACAATGGAGTATTACTCAGCAATAAAAAGTATCACATTGAGATATTTTTCAATAAATGGGTGCAGCTTGAGACCATATTCATAAGTAAAATAAATCAATGTCGCATGTGTGAATACCGAATAGTTTTCCTAAAGTAAGCAATGATTCAAATATATAAAAGTATGTGGAATCATGATTACCCATTATGTGGCCTTGAAGCCTTATAAAGTTTCACTTATTATTATGGTAACTTTTTTGATTTCCTATTAACTTGATTTGAAGTCCTGTAATACTCCCACTATCTTGTTTTGACTGATTGGACTTTGTTCCGTTCTGTATAATAGTATCAAGTTTGAGGGTAAAGGCAACTACTTTGAAGGCAATAAGATTCACTAAGGTGCCCATTCTGGTTTGACTATTATCTCCTTTGGAAGTCCTGTAATGTTTACAATGTTTAGGTTTTATTGGTCTTGTTCTCTACTGTTTTGTTCAACTTTATAATTCCTAATGAGATAGACAATTCTTTTTAAGGAAGCAAGAGGCATTATGGTAACCATTGTTGATAACCTTGTTCTCTGTTTTTACATCATGTACTATGTCTATCCTTGGTTTTGACTGACAGCTTTGTTTTGCCATATTTGACTTTATTCTCTTCCAAAAAAAAGTAATAAGAACTAAGGAGTAATAAAACCCAAAATGTGTAAATTTTGTTTTAAAAAAGAGAGGGAAAAAAAGTGCTCTAAAGGATACAACTGCAAGTGTTTTTAGGGGTGTTAAATAGATGATCATCTCAATGTTTTTGGTTGGATCATTGAACACAACTGTTTACAGTCTCACTGTTTGAATGTCAACTTTGTATGCTTTGATACTGTGACTTCAGCAACTATCTCTAAGATGGTAATGTGTAATCTATTAACCGGTGATTTCTTACTGTTTTTTTTTTTTTTTTTTTTTTGTAGTTCTGTATTACTTGTACCCTTACACCACTTTGTTTTGTTTAATTTTTTCTCTTTTTCTTTTTAAATAAAATTAAAAAATAATAATTACTTAATCTGCCACCAATGACAATAAAACCAAAAGGAAAGTAACAAAAATAAAAGTAAACATAAAAATAAAATAGAAAACACTAAATTTACCAGTAACTTCCATTTTGTGATCTTAGCAACATGAGATGAGGAAATTCAAATTAAATCTATGTAGTACAATCTTAGTTATAAGGTCTTTATAAGGAAAAAATAGACTAAAACCCTTTCTATTAATACTAGTTTTTTAGCACTTTCAAAAACTTCTACATTATTCCCACCTTTTCCTCAGTTAAATCTTAATTCATATTGGGACTTCATTACAGTTCCAGAAATGAAAGTTCTACAGTGAAAATACTATTTCTAAGATCTGAAAGATGCAAAATTGAAACCATGGTAGGATTGCTCTATGATATCTTTATTATAAGAAAGTACTCAAAATGGAAATCCTACAGAGATGTTCATACACAAATATCAACTTATTTTTAAATAACCATTTTAAAATAAATTTTATCATTTGTAGCTTTACTTACACAAATTGTGTATTCCATTATAGACAAAATGAAAAATGCAAGTAAAAAATATGCCTCACTTTCTAACAGACTTTTCTTGTTTTTGTCACTCTCCCCATATGTGTGCGTGTGTGTGTGTGTGTGTGTGTGTGTGTGTGTGTGTGTGTGTGTATTTCAAAAGATGAAATTTTTGCAAATACTGTTTTATGGGGGGTTTTTGATTTGGAGCCAGGAATTGAAATCACAACGTTGTACTTGCCAGGTAGGCATTTGTGTCACTGAGCTAAATCCCAGGCCCTACAATATTATTCTTAAGAAAACACCTTTATTTAGCCTGCTCTTGATATTGGAGATTTAGTTTACTTGTCCATTTCTATCCTTATAGATTATTTTTCCATTAACATTTTTATGTAAATCTGTAAAAATCTTCTTAAATTATATGCTGGCAAATTTATTTTATAAAGGACCAATTAATATGTATTTAAGGCTTTGAGGCAATACATCTCTGTCGCAATTACTAAACTCTACTGTTCTAGTATGAAAGTAGACACAAAAATATGTAAAATAATTAATATGACTCTTCATTAAATTTTATTTGCAAAACAGGCAGTGAACCTGGGTCATAGTTTGCTGACTATGACTGTATAATGAATTATGAGAAATGGAATTTATGAGTGTAAGGTATATGTGTGTTCATTGCTCGATAGGTGTTTAGATAGGTAGTATCAACTTATACTATTTCTGTGAGTGAATATGATCCCTTGTTTTCCTACACTATCAATATTTTTTAAAAAGTGATCCAAGTAGTCATGTTAATAGAGTGAAAGTGATAAGCCTGAAACCAACCATATAATCTAAGAGAGACAATTCCCAAATTTATATTCTCATTTCAGAATCTCATAATATTATTTCCTTATGGATACACAAAATTGTCAATCTCTAAATGCAGTAACAGCATCATGTACTAATTAGTAGTATTTGTGATATCTCACAGGTCTTTGCCAAGCATAAAACAACCTAAATAACTTTTTAGAACTGTCTCTGTGAGGTTTGCCTGTGTTTTCTATGAAAGCATTTTTGAAAGTGGCAGAGAAGTGGTAAATATAAATGCCTCCTCTCTGCCAATAAATACACATATATGTTCAAATAAAACCATGGCAAAACCACAACAAAAAACAGAGTTGGCACTGCAGAATATGAAAATGTATCCTGCTTTAGGGCTTTAACCAGCCAAAGGAAAGCATGCAACACACAGGTTTAAGATCAGAACTTTCCTATTGTGTTAAGAGGCTCCTTTGTGTTGGATTTTAAGTATTTTGTGTTTTCAGACTAATTACTTCAGTTGTTCTCCCTCATTCAAGAAAAATCTGGAGTTGGGGAGGAATATTAAGAGAGGCCTGGAGACATATAGGGACAGAAGTGTACCAAGGGTGAGACAAAGACACAGAAAGAGAAAAAGACATTAGCAGGGTGTCTGGAGACTTTCATGTGGAAACTTTCAAGAAAAGGAATGGACATTGTAATATTAAAGATTCAATAGAGGGCTGGGAATTTAGCTCAGCAGTACAGCACCTGCCGGGCAAGAGCAAGGTCTTAAGTTCAATTCCTTAAAAAAAAAATTTGAGAGAGAAAAATTAAGGGCATACAGAAGTTTTCTGAGGAAAATTTATTTTTGCATCCTTCACTTTGAGTCTCTAATACAGATAATATAAGCACATTACTGCATATTACCTTTCCCTTAGAACTGAAATAGTAACAGAACCACTTACTAGTTTCATAATTTCAGTAAGTTTACTTGATCTTATGACCATCAATTTCCTTATCTGAAAAATATAGATATTACCAGCTAGCCACTAAATTAGCACATTGCCTACTACATACTGGCACAGCAAAAGGTAGCCAATATCACTGATCCAGGTTACCTAGAACATTCCTTTTGTATTTATGATGATAGCCACCCTGTCTTTATACACACAATTCCTCTACAAAAATAAGCAAAATTATACTAGATAAATGTTATCCTTGGTTACTCTCATGTAACCAAAGCTACACATATATATGTTGTTCCCTAAAATATCTTTCCTCTTCATTTATTTATCATTGTAATTGATATTTGTGAATATGGATGTAATTGTATTTGTGAAGTTTTTAATCAGGATTCTCTATGAATAAAAGGTCATTATTACAGTTTATGAAGGTGCTGGTATTATTTTACTCAGCACAGCCAATATCTGTTATGGAAATTTATTTATGCAGAATATACGATCTACTTACCTTAGGATTAAGCAACTCAGTCAGCTTCCTTTTATGACTGTGTATCACATTCCTCTATATTTGCAATTCTTGGTATTCCATCTATTAACATTACCATTTGTAAAGAGAGAAAATTGGAAATCAAATCCCAGTAAGCAAATGAAACCAATACATATTTGCAGATCAGGGAATGTTAGGGTAGGCTTAGCGATTATTTAAAAACTAGTCAAAAAGATTGAGGTTAATATATTGATAGAGAATAATTTTTAAAATCAAAATATGACCAGGCATGGTGGCAAATATCTGTAACCTCAGTACTCAGAAGATTGAGGCAGGAGGACAGCCATGAGTTTGAGGACATCCTGGGCTACATAAATGAGTTTAAGTACAGCCTGCACTACATAGTGAGACCCTGACTCAAAAAGAAATTAAACTGTATTTCAAATCCAGGGATTTTGGTGTATAATATAAATCTCTTCCTTTAACTGACTACCTTTCTGAAGGCATGAAACAGAAATAAAGGGAGCTATGCAAATGAGCTACTCATTGAGAGCACTTAGGCCTATATCACTCTGGAAAATAAATGCATAAAGGCATATATTATGGGACACGAGACGTGGGAAAATGAAAGTGGAGGTAGAGTACATTCATATTCTGTGTTTTCAAAAAATGGCTTTGATTTATTTTAACTTAAGAACTAGAGAATAAACAGCAGCTTCTTTCTCTATGATGTACCCAAAACTTAAATACTGGAGTTGGAGAAATATATAGTAATTATCAATTTAAAAGATTTTTCCCCTCTCAATTAGACTGGACTATAGAGTAGTACTATAATTGCTAAATGTGTGTGTGTGTGTGTGTGTGTGTGTGTGTGTGTAAGAGAGAGAAAGAGAGAGAGAGAGAGAGAGAGAGAGAGAAGAGAATTTGCAAGCAAAATGTAATTCCTGACATAGTCTGAAAGTAGCTTCATTTGTTCTTAATCAACACTGAATATTTTATCTAGAGATGCTGACAAAATCTTACAGAAGATTGCCTTTGATTTTCCTTCTTTTCCCATATAATAAACTTTACAGGTTTACTAAGTAACTGAAAAATAGTAATGATATTTAAATTACTATTTAAATTGTGAGAGAGAAATTAGAAAATTTAAGAGAAATTCTGTGGATATGATGTGGAAGAAAATGTCATTTTAATGTATCACAGTTTTTTTTTTTTTTGTCTTTTTCCTTTTTATCGGTACCGGGGATCGAACTCACGACTGCCTGCTTGCAAAGCAGGCGCTTATGCCGCTGAGCTAAACCCCCAGCCCCTGTATCACAGTTTTGCTACTTGTGATATGACAGTATTACTGTGAAATTAAGGCAGAGATAAAACATTATTTTCCAGAATTTTTTCTTATTTTCTCTTGATTATTATCTCAGTTTCCTTCACTCAAAAGTCTGAATACTACATAACTGATTTCTAGGTTCAAGGTCTGACATAGATGAAATTAGAGTGTCGGCCCTAGTTGTGGCCACATCTCAGCATTGTTCTTCCTAATTTATGCAGGTGTTTGCTGGAATTAAATTCTTGACAATCTTAAGACTGAGGTTTGTATTTTCCTGTTGGTGTCAGTCAAAATGTGCTTTCAGCTTCCAAACCCAGCCCATCCCCTGTTCCAACCATGTGGTGTTTCCATAGGTAGTTTTACAACATGACTATTTGTTTGCATATAGCCTTGCTGCTGCTTCATATTTCTTTTAAAGAACTGCCTTGGTTAGGCCATACCCACTCTGCACAATTAACTCAGAGTGGACAGATTGAAACGTTCATTACATTCAAGTGATTCTTCCACTTTTGCAATTTGGCTTTGGTAGGAAGCAAATCCCAGCTTTCAAAAGAGATTATGTAAAAGGTTCACCAAACGAAACATATTTTATTGTTCCACTATCTCCAAATTCCATACCTCTTTCCATGTACCAGAGTTGCCTTTCTCTGCTCTAAATACAAATATTAAATATAATATGGTTTCAAAAATCTATTTTTATGTATGAATATAAACTAAACCATATCATTTTTCAGGTTTATGTGGAAATAGTCTGAAAAATAACTGGACCTCTCATTTTCATGATATAACTCTATTTCACTGTGAATGTGGGGTTTTTTCGAAGCCTCACTTTCTAGTCATTGCTAATTTTATTTACTGCTATGGTAATTTACTAGCCTGGTCTATAGTTTTACTACATACGATTTTCAAGATAAATTTTATTCTATATATTTAAAATACAGAATTTTATTACATATATTTAAATTATGTAACAGAAAGTTACAGTATACATGCAGATTATAAAGTTATGAAGTGAAGCAGATTATTTGATATATTTTTCACAGACCCCTGTATTTTTAAAGATAAATCATTAGAAAACCTACAAAACTTGTTGAAGTTCAATAGTGAAATCATTTCATCCACAGTCAGATTTAATCCATCAGAAGGTTACTCATTCAATGATTCATACCTTGAACATCTTTATTATTACTGCTGCATAGCTTTATAGCTATTTACATTTATTAGTGGCATAAAAGGAGCAATGAATTTTGAATTCTTAGTGTACTTATTATGCTCAGTGAACAATTTTTAAGTTAAGTTTATACTTTATGCTCTGAGTCCTATTTTACTTATTGAGTCAATTTTTTATACAGTTACTGAAATGTAACTGTAACAGAATAGTACTCAATGTATTGACAGATTCTGAATCAATATTAGCACCATTTAAAACAAACTCTTAAATCAGAAGTGGGATTTCTTGGTGTTGGTTTTTTCTAGATGTTGTGATATTTGAGGAGTCATGATAACATAAGGAACTTATGGAAATGAAGTGACATGAAAAATTTCCAAACTGAAATTAAGATCCAACTGATTGTTATGTTATAATTTAATTGCTTTAAATTAGATTTTTTATTGAAAGTGTTTAGGAAAATCATTTAGGTTGATTATTGAAATTTGTATTCCACTGGGAAAAATAAAAATAATTATGTTGTTTGTTCTCATCTGTAACCAAAGTTTTGGCAATTAAGAGAAGCATAAAATTAGAACAATTTTAAATGTCATCAGAATGAAACATTTTTATCCTTAAGTATTTCAGTTTTGTCCTTAAATGAAAAGAATAGCAATGAATCCAGTACATTTACTACAGGATTTAAGTCATGAATTTATACTTACAAGAGGTGAAATATCACATTCAATTTAGTCTAGTTTCTAGGTAAGAAGTTTGATTTAGGCTTAAATCCTATAAAGTATGTGCTATTGATCAGATATAAGAGATATCTTTCCTTCATTCTATCACTGATCCATTGGCAAAGTGACCTATCCTATTTCAACTTGCATTTCTCTCATCAGAACAATTAAGATAGTGTAATTTAGCCCATAGTAATTATTGCCTGGGAGAGAGGACTTCAACAAACACAGAAAGTTAATTAATATAGCAACAATTTTTGTGACATCTGTACCACACATAGGGAGGATTCTTAATTTTATGTGTGAGATTTCTGGTAGAATTAAAGGAACACAGAGAACAAATATGGACAGTTTAGTACTTAAATCTTCTCGAAAATGGTATCAGTGCTTAAGTATTTCCTGATTGATAAAGGACAATTGAAGAATGATAAACTAAAAGTTTGAATTGTTCCAAAAGGGTGAAGAGAACTCAGGGACTATCTGTAATAAGAGCCATAAATGATTCAAGGAATGTTATTACATTGACATTTGCACTTAGAATATACATCCTTGTAGCAGCTTGCCACCACATAAGAATTGTTTCTTTGCTTTATAGCATTACTTTACCTAGAAAGCTTCTGTGGCATGTCATTATTTCAGTTTGTATTCACAAGAGTTCCCAAACAGAATTATACACTAAAAATATTTGGAAAATTGTTTTAAATACAGACTTTCAGACTTTGCTCTTAGAGTTTGGGGTTCAGTTATGTATCCCATAAGGCCACTGAATATGTATATTTGTCTAGCTACCAGGTAATTTGCTGCTGCCAACTAATATTTGAGAACCATCAGTAAACAGTGATGACTGATTTGGGTTTTTTTTTCCATCTACTAAGATTCTAGTTTAATAAGAGCGATAAAAAAGAAATTTTTTCTTTTGATAGGAAGAGCTTCATTAATGAGAGTTAGGTTAGGGAGAAAATATGAAGTTCAGTCAAATGAAAACCAAAGGTTGCAAGAGGACATTGACTAAGTTAAATTTTTCAAAAAGTAGAGAGACGGCTAAAAATTCTAACAATGAGTTACCTGTATTACAGTTTCATCCAGCTAGACCTCAAATACCCACCAATGGAACTTCACTTGTAGATTTTCCTGCCTGAATCTCATTAACAAATCAGATACAGAGGAGAAATCAAGGACATTAAGAGTGTGTCTGCATCAGAGCATTATGAAACAAATGATTATTGTTTCTTCTGTGATCATTAGAATTCCAGTTGACTCTCTTTAAAGTCTAATAAAACTCTTGTTGCAAGTTACAGAATATCTGAACTATCACTTATTCCCTAGAGACATTGTCTCAACTTTCCCCAGAATACCAAAAACTAAAATACAAAGACCTTAACATTTTCTTTCAGATGCAGTATCCATTAGATGCTTTTTCCTCACCATGGATTTATCATATTGAAATATAAGCCTAGTCCAATTGCCAAAAATATTTAATGGCAAGAATATCTGAAAAATACTGAGGGGAAACAACAATTGGAAGCATTGGAAATGTATCATAATTTTAACACTGTGTTGTGAATCCACATACAAACTATGAGAAAACCTCAAACCTCTTTTTCTGTATTAAGTTGCTACATTTTAAGTCTTGTTTTATTTTAAATGAAGTCTCTTTTTGTAGAGAAAGAAAAATGACTGACTGAAGCTGGGTTTCTCATTTCTCTTAGAAATCTTTACAGCCTGAAAAGGGAAACTGCAGAAATTTCAGAGGTGAGGGTGACATAAAAGGTAAGTTTAAGATTAGTCTTGGTAAATACATTTTAGTGACACCTGTGTGAAATTAGAAAAAGAAAAAAGAAAAAAAAACAGCTTAGTGCAAATTTCTGGTTTTAATCTCCAGTACTGCTAAATAAATGGATCAAAGAATGAATAGAAACATGTTAAATAAATGATTAGCCAATATGAGTTGGGTGTTAATATGTTCTAAGCTCTGTACTATGACCTTGACGTATTGTGTCATTTAATTTTTAAAGGAATTATGTAAAACATGTAATATAATTATTTGCATTTTACAAATACAGATTTGTTTTGATTGTCTTTATTGTTTTATTTTGTTGGGTTTATTCTCTTAAAAAAACTCTTGAGGTGTAACTAGGCATGGTGGCATATATCTGTACTAGTTAATCCCAGCTACATTGAAGGGTGAGATAATAAGTTTGCTCAGGTCTACAAGTTTAAAACTAGCCTGGAGACCCTAGTGAGACCCCATTTATCATTCCATCCACTCAAAAAATAATTGGGGAGCAAAACCAAAGAATCTTTTAATCAAGTTGAGACTATATCTATACTTCTTTTAATACATTATTTAAAATAATCTATTTATATTATACCAGCAATTCTAGCTATTAATTGATACTTAGTCTTCTTTATTTCCTTAGGAACAGTAGTATTTGTCAAGAAATTAGTCATTTTTAAAATTTTCATGCAGAGATAATTTAATTATTTTCATTTCTTATGTTATAACAGAGTGGAATAATTAAGATATGATGCATTTGTGTTAATAAATGATTAACCAGAACAATACATCAACAAATAGTAAACTGCAGTGAAAATTACTAAAAATACTTTTTATTTGTTCATTTTCACTCTAACAATATGCACCCTAACTAATATAGATAAACTTATGCCAAATAGCTGATTATGAATATGTTTTTAGACTTGATTAACATTATGATTCTGTGTCATACTTTTTTTTTTGTCTTTTTTATTTTTATCGGCAGCGGGGATCGAACTCATGACTGCCTGCTTGCAAGGCAGGCGCTTACACCGCTGTGTCATACTTTTAATGTTAAATCATCATCATCATCATGATTGTATAGAACTGTCCCAAGAAACTTGTTGATCATTAGTGTTTCATCAATTTAGATAAATTCATTAAATATCCTCTTGTTCCTTACCTGAAGGCTGCAATTATTAGAGCCATAAGCAATCTGATACAATGCTGAAGAAAAGATAGGTTTCAGCATTTTTACTTTTGATACTTGGACTCACTCAAATTTTGTCTTTCATATACAATTGTGTTATGGTCTCTCTAAAAACAGTGTGGTTTAAACCATTTTTGTGTTTTCTTTCTTTTTACTAATTTTTATAAAAGATTTTGGTTGAAACATTTGATTTGTCTACTAAAAAAAGATTATTTGGTGCTTGCCAAGTACTGAACTTTCATTGAAGTTGAACATGTATCCTTATGGTAGATCTTGGTTCCAATTTTTTCAGTGCCCAAAAATTCTGTCATGATGTCAGCAAGAATACATTTTGCACTTGTCTTTACATAGTACATAGCAGATGACTGATATATCTTTATTTGCAGTAATAGATAAATAACCTAATAAATGTTTAGGTGAGAATATGTATATGTTTAGAAGCAACACTCCCTACTATAGGCTAGTCAATTAGTTGGGTCCATGTTGGTGCCCTGGTATTTTCTTACTAAACACATTTTCATATATGCTCATGCTTCTAATAACTATCTCTACTGATGGCTCTAAAATTTCTATTATTACCTCAGATATTTCTTCTAGAACCCATATTAAATATTCATTTACTTACTGAACTTTTACACCTTAATCAATCTCAGACATTTGAACTATATCCTTTTTTGAGTTCTATCGCATCCTCAGTTTTCGTTCTGTTGTTCTGTGTTCCATGTCCTAGTAAATGTTACAATCATTTACCAAATTGCCTAATTTATAATGTTAGCTTCACCATTGGTTCTTTACCCCTCTTGTCTCCTACATTGAATCAGTTGTTTAATCAGGTTGATTATATCTTCTTTATAAGTTTTTAACTTTTTAATTTCTTTTTATATCAAATATCATCATCACTGATTACATTACCATTATTTCCTACATTTCTTATGACTATTTCAACAGTATCTTAACAGGTTGTCTTTATACATACATTTTGTCCCTCCTAAAATTTACTTCAGTTAGTAAAACAGCAAAGTGTTTTAACATTCATTAATACATTCCCTTAACATTTTAATCATACATCAATTCATAGATCAACTCATACTTATCCTCCAATTTTTAGTTTTATATATATTTTTTTATTTCAGGGAATTACAGTGGGCATGCATACATAGTACCACCCCATAATTTGCTGTATTGATACTTACAACATTGTATCATAACTATACGTGAACTTGTCCAGAAATTCAAATAGATTGTGAGATTCTGAATTGCAGGAACCGGGTCTGTTTAATAACCCTGATAATTAGACAGAAGTAGACACAGTACTAATAAAAAATATCATGCATTAATGTAAGATCTGTCATGTTGTTAGATTTCAGGGCTCAATAGTTCTTTGCCAGATGAATGGGCAAAAGGGAGAAATGGAGAAAGAGAGGAGGAAAGAGAAGTAAGTTACAAAAAACAGTTAAATTCATTGCCTCGAGTTATTACAGTTTTACTAGAATTTTAGATGTAAATTAATAGAGTTTTTATGTTGTAGTCAGGGTTTACAGGGAAAGGATTTAAAGCAGGACAAATAATTTATAGGATTATTTTATAATATTCATCCAAAGAGTCAAATGAAAAAGAAATGCACAAGATCTTTCCACACAACAGAGATCTAAAGAATCCAGCTGAGGGCCTGCATCCCATGGTAATGTCCTGCATGAGTTCAGCTGAATACCTGGACCCCATAGCAAGGTTCTCCATGAGTCCAACTAAAGGCATGGAGCCTACAACAATGTCTCATGCAAATCTGTATCAAGGACCTACAATGAAAAAGCTCAAAGGTCAGTGGTGGAAGCTAAAAAGTCTCTACCAGTGAGATGAAGTATCTTTGTTGGCAGGCTGAAAGATTTGCCCTAGAGCCAGGAAGTGACACTCAAGGCAAGAAGGAGAGCTCTCACAAAAATCCGGCAGCCATCCTCAGTAACAGTGAGGACCTGAGCTCCTTCAGTGATAACAGCTGAGCTCATATCAGGAAAGCTGTTGTGACAAGCTTCTCCAGAAAGATCAACAGCACACCATCTTCCCCTCCAGTTCTGTTTTTATGCTGTTTGCTCCAATCATGAGGTGGGCCTTCCACACCCAGCACCATGCTGATTCAGTTCAGCTGGGTGTTACAAGTTCACCATTAGTTAATCCTCCACACCTTATACGGTATGAAATCCAGAAGACTTTGGTTAAATTTTGCACTTTACTTGAATTAATACATCAGAAAGGAAGTTGACAAATTGACAATGCCTTCAGGATAGTCATATGTATGTGCTTTATGTTAAAAGCTTATGGATGAAACAAACAAAATTCTGGAGAAAAGAACAGCTTTAAATGTGAGCTCAAATTTTACTCATTATTGTTCTGTTTGTTGTGTTTTGTTTTTAATTTAGTATTGTTCCAGGTCAGATAATAGCTGCAAGGTCTTAGAATATTGCAAAAAAACATGCTTTAGTGAGTTACACAAAAACAGTTATACTTCTTGTCTAGGCAGATGAGTGTTCCTGCTCTTTTTCTCCCTCCAGCAACAGCTAAGAAATCTTAGTTGACTGCCTCACTTTCCTAATCCAAGATATCATTACTCATGCCAGCTCCGTGGTGTGTGTGTGTGTGTGTGTGTGTGTGTGTGTGTGTGTGTGTCTTCTCCATCATTTTACATGACTATTCTGTGATTGGAACTTGTATTTTACACTTACCAAAACTACTAAAGTTACATTTCTAAGCTAGGCTCCCTGAAGTTATTACTAAACACAAATAAAATGACATCTAATACCATGACAAAGACTATATTAAAGGATACTTTTGTGAGAAGATCATAGACAATTGAGGGTAGGTAGGGGGAAGAAATGGCTTTCTTAACTCCTTTTTACCCAGAAAGAAAATATACAGAGCTGTTCTCATTTAAGAAAATGTTCTGTTCTCATTTAAGAAAAATGAAGTTAGAATCCTGCAGATTTGCTGCAATAAGAATGATATTGAGGTTTTATTTTGTTTTCTTGTTTCTCCAGGCCACATGATGTTCCTTAAAAGGAGCATATAAAAATAATCACCTTGGAGCTCCAAGTTGGCTTTGTGTCTCAATCAAGTAGGCCTTGATGTGAGGACTACTTTTAAAACTGTATAGAGGACTGGGTGAGGCAGCACATGCCTGTAACCTCAACACTGAAGAGGCTGAGGCAAGAGGAGTGTCTCAAATTCAAAGGCATACTGGACAATATAGTGAGTACATGGCCAGCCTGAACTACATTACAAGAACCTGTCTCAAAAAAAAAAAAAAAAAGAAAAAGAAAAAAAAAAAAAAAAGAAAAATCCCACAAAAATACAAAACATAAGCTGCAAAGTGTATAGAAAGCACTCAACAAACTAGAAAATAGCAAATACTAGGCTGGGTATGGTGGTTTATGATTGTAATCCCAGCATGTGGGAAGTTTGCATTGTTGTGAGTTCAAGACAAGGCACTATCTCAAAAATTAAAAAAAATAAAAAATGAAAAAATATGGAAGACATTATTTACCTGTGCAAACAACAAAAACAAAATTTAAAGAAGCAAATATCAATCATTATAAATAAACATATTCAAAAAATAAAACCAATGGGAAAATGGCATCTCATGAATTCTGGTGACACAGATCCCTTAACCTCCCTAAATGTCATACCAAGAAAGTCTCTTTCTTAAGTTTTTATTTGATTTATAATCTTGCTGTTTGTCATCAAATAAAGAATTATTTATAAACCATTTGTTAAGCTCAAAAATACATAAACTATGGAAAAATATTCATTGCTAAATTTTCTATTACCTGAAAAAGCTAAGCTAAGCAATTTAGTCAACAAGATTCTTGCCTTGCAAACTTTTTTCAGTTCTTTTCATTTTGTAAACTATGGACAATTATGAGTAGGGATAGAGTTGAAAAGAAGAAAGGATATTCAGTGAAAAATATGTGAGAGAGTGGAAAAAGTAAAGTGGAAGGGAGGGAAGGAGCAAAATGATGAGAGAGAGAGAAAGAGAGAGATTGGTAAAGGAGTTTGGTTTCTCCTCACTTTTCCTTAATAATGCCTATTAAAACTACTTCTATGTTAGAAAACTTTTTAAAGTTGCACAAATGTCTATGAACATGATGCAAAAGATTTTGTAAATATTTTGCACAACTATGCAATAAAAACAAAGAGGTCGACTAGACAGGCCAATTTACATCATATTATACCCCTCATAATTAGCTATATCTAGTAGTTCAATGTTAATGTCTTTTTATTTTTACACAAAAAGTTGTACAATGCAACATCATTGTATTATTTTTCCTTGCAGAGAAATTTTGCATAAGACAAGTTCATCTTAGTTTCACAGCTAATGAAGTACCAAAAGGACCTTGTGAAGGCTTTAAAATTATTAAATCACCTCAGGTGGACCTAGAAAAACAGGATATTAAAGTATTCAGCACATATAATTCTGCACATATAGAAATGAGCATATATATTGATTAACTTACAGATTATCTCTTCCTTTGGCCATAGAGCAACATACGATTTTTGGGTATGTCAAATTTTCATACATATATTCATGTTAAAATATATCAATTGACAACTGTACAATTATAGAGTACAATGTGATAGCTTGAACAAAATACATTTTACATAAAGATGTGACAGTGCATGTCTGTAATCCCAGCACTTGGTAGGCTGAGGGAGGACGATCGTTCCTAGTTCAAGAGCAGTCTTGTTTACAAAGTGAGCTTAAGACCAGGCTAAACTGTATAGTGATACCTTGTCTCATTGCACAGAGTGACCCTGTCTCAAAAAAAAAAATAAGGATGACAGCAACAACAAAAACCATATTTATCACTTCATTAATTTATCTATCAGTGGGTCACAGATGAAATTAAAGAAGAAACTGAACAATACCTACAAGCAAATGAAAATAAAATACAACTTACTGGAATCTGTGGGATGCAATGAAAGCAGTCCTCAGAGAAAAATTTATTGCACTGAGTTCCCACATCAGGAAAACAGAATGAATACAAATAAACAACCTCATGCTACACCTCAAACATCTAGAAAAAGAAGAACAAGTCAAGCTCAAATCCAAAAGGGAGGAAATTATAAAGATCAGAGCAGAAATTAATGCAGTAGAGACAAAGAAAGCAACCAAAGAATCAATGAATCAAAGAGTTAGTTCTTTGAAAGAAAAATAAAATTAATAAGTCCCTAGCCAACCTTATTCAATAAAGGAAGGAAAAACTCAAATTCATGCTTAAAAAGGTGAAATCACTACACACTCTGGAGAAATACAGAATATCATCAACATCTATTACAAAAACCTCTACTCTCCTAAGTTTGATAACACATAAGAAATGGACAGATTCCTAGAAACACATGAAGTATCAAAGCTGGGTCAAGAAGATGTAAAACTGCTGAATAACCCAATTTCTATTAAGGAAATTGAAAATTTAATTGAGTCCTTATATACAAAGAAGAAACCAGGCCCAGATGGAGTCACTGTGGAATTCGACAAGAAATACAAAGAAGACTTAATGCCAACACTCCTCAAACTCTTCAATGAAATAGAAAGGGAAGATATCTTCTTAAGTCATTCCTGGAAGCAAATATTACTATAGTACCAAAACCTGAGAAAGACTCAACTAAAGAAGAGAACTACAGGCCAGTCTCCCTAATGAATACAGATGCAATAATCCTTAATAAAATATTGGCAAACAAGATGAAGCAAATCATCAAGAAGACTATACAACATGACCAAGAGGGATTCATCTCTGGCATGCAGGGATATTTCAACATGCATAAATCAATAAATATAATCCACCATTTCAATAGAGCCAAAAGTAAGAATCCCATGATCATTTCTACAGATGCAGAGAAACATTTTTATAAGGTTCCACACTCACTGATGATAAGAAACTAACAGAAAATTGGAATATATGGATTTTACCTCAATATAGTAAAGGCAATCTACAACAAACTGACATCCAGCACCATATTAAATGGTCAAAAACTGAAGGCCTTTACCTTAAAATCAGGCACAAGACAAGGATGTCCCTTATCACTGCTCCTATTCAACATAGTACTGGAACTACTAGACAGAGCAATTACACAAGGAAGAGAAATAAAAGCGGCAAGGATAGGAAAACAAGAAGTTAAATTATCATTATTTGCAGATGACATCATAGTCTACATAGAAGACTTTCAAAACTTCATTGCAAGACTCCTAGATATAATAAATAAATTCAGCAATGTAGCTGGATACAAAATCAATACTCAAAAATCAATAGCATTCTTAAACACTAACAACAAAATCACTGAGAGGCAAATAAGAGAAGCCACATACTTCACACAAGCATCCAAAAAAATGAAATACTTAGGAATTAATCTCATGAAAGAAGTAAAGAATCTATACAGGGAAAATTATAGTACCCGGAAATTGAAATGGAAGAGGACTTAAGAAAATAGAAAGACATCCTTTATTCATGGGTAGGAAGAATAAATATTTGTGAAAATTGCCATTCTCCCAAAACTGTTTTACAGAGTCAATGCAATCCCATGAGAATACTTCATAGATCTAGAGAAATCACTCCTAAAATTCATCTGGAACCAGAAGAGATCTAGAATAGCAAAGGCAATTCTAAGCAGTAAAGGCAAGGCAGGAGGAATCAAAATCCCTGACTTGAAGTTATACTACAAACTACTGCAATAAAATCAACATGGTACTGGAATAAAAATAGATCTGAAGATCAATGGAATAGATAAGAAGATTCAACCACAACTACCAACACACTCAACCACCTTATCTTTGATAAAGGGACCAAATGTGTTCGCTGGAAGGACAGCAGTCTCTTTAACAAATGGTGCTAGAAAAACTGGCTCTCCATATGCCGAAAACAAAAACTAGACCCATGCCTATTACCATATACTAAGCTAAAATCTAAATGTATCAAAGATCTGAATATCAACACAGAAACACTAAATCTGTTGGAAGACAAAGTAAGTAAAAATCTTGAAGACATAGGGGTAGGTAGAGAATTCATGAACAGAAATCAAACCACATAGGAAGTACTTCCCAGAATCAATAGCTGGAAGCACATCTTATTAAAAAGTTTCTGCATGTCAAAAGAAATCTCCAAAATAGTGAAAAGAAAACCCACAAACTGGGAAAAAAATCTTAGTGAACTCTCCCTCAGACAAAGGACTTCTGTCTAAAACATATAAAGATTTTTTTAAAAAAAATCAGATCCCCGAAATTCAAAGACCCAATCCAAAAATGGGCATCTGAGATGAATACATAGTTCTTAGATGAAGAAATATAAATGGCAAATAAATACATGAAAAAATATTCATCATCACTCATCACTGGAGAAATGCAAATAAAAACAACACTGAATTTCCATCTCTCTTCAGAAAGAATGGCCAGAATCAAGGAAACGACCAACAACAAATGCTGGAGAGGCTGTGGGGAAAAAGGAAGCCTCCTGCACTATTGGTGGGAGTGTAGACTGGTGCAACCACTGTGGAGGTCAGTCAGGAGATTCTTCAAAAAACTGGGCTTGAAATTCCCATTTGTTCCAGCTATTCTAATTCTAGGCATATTCCTAAAAGAACTGAAAACATCACACCACAGTGATATATGTGCACCCATGTTTATAGCAGCACAATTTGTAATAGCAAGATCTTGAAAGCAACCTAAGGGTCCATCAACTGAGGAATGGATAAAAAAAATTTGTGGTATTTTTATACTATGGAGTAGTACTCAGCTATAAATAATGATTACACTGAGATATTTATAAATAAATGGACACAAGACCATAGTCATAAGCAAAATAAATCAAATTCACATGTATAAATGTCATATAGTCTCCCTAGTGTAAGAAATGGTAACAGTATGTAAGAATTTATGGTAATCATGATTCTCCATTACATGGCTTTGAAGTCTTATGTCTTCATTTATTAGTTGGAATGGTTTTATTCTGGTTTGTTTGATTTTATGATCTGTGATTGTATGAACAGCTACTTTGAAGATAACAAGACATTATAATAGCCATTGCTGATTTAATATCATCTTGCTTTACAGTCCCTACCATGCTTTTGTTCTTCTGTTTCCACTTTTTGTCTCATGGTGTACATTATTGGATTTTATTATGTGTGATAGTATAAACACATTTTTATGGAAAATGAGACAATATAATAGCCATTTTCATTTTCTGTTATTTGGTTCTGAATGCCCTATAATACTTTCATTCTCTTGAAAGGTTTTATACTGTTTTTTTTATGTTTGATACTATTGTTTGGGAATGTATGCTCAACTATTTCAAAGAAAGAGACATTATGGTAGCTACTGTTAGTATTGTGTTGTCTTGTGATGAAGTACTGTGTTTCTTACATTGTTATGTTCTGATCTGCTTTGTTCTGTTCTCTTTGTCTTAATCTCCTTAAAATTAAAAAAATATCTTTTCTCATAATAAAAGTGTTAGAAACCTATATACATAATTAACTGTGATCTCACACAATGTGAAAGACAACTGAAATTTATTTATTTATGCTAATTAAAACCTTTTGTTCTTTGGTCTGCATCTTCATTTTTGTTCCTTCCTCCTCCTCCCTGTCAATGGCTACTAACCACATTTCTATTCTCTATAAATTTTTAAAAGATTTATGTATGAGACACCATGCAACATTTTTTCTGTATCTGGTTTATTGCATTTAGCATAACGTCCTCCAGTTCCATCAGTGTTGACAAAAAAGAAAGGATTTTTAAAGCTGTGTAGTATTCTAAAGTGTGTATATACTAAATTTAAATTATATGTAAATCCACTGATGGACACTTAGGTTGCCTAAAGATATTGGCTGTTGTGAATAATGCTAAAGTGAACACAGACATGAAAATACTTCTTTGTTATATTTATCTAATCCTATGGATGCATATTTAGATTCAGAATTGCTGATCATATCGAAGACTTAATTTTATTTTTTTAAGAAACCTTCATACTATTTTCCAAAATGGTCATACTAATCTATATTGCAACCAACAGTGTGTAATAGTACTCTTTTCTATAAATCTTTACCAGAACATGTTATCTTTAGTCTTTTTGATAATAGCTTTTCTAAAAGGTGTGAGATAATGTCTCTTTGTGATTTTGACATTTATTTCCCCAATGATTAGAGATATTGACCATTTTCACATACAGTTTAGTTGTTTGAATATCATCTTTTGAAAAATTCTGTTGAAATCCCTTGCCCATTTTTTAATTAAGTTCCTTATAATAATGCTTTTACTGCTACCAAATATATATTCTCAGTATGTGTACTCAGAAAAAATGCATAAGGACAATTATTTAATGAGTTTAATTATAAATGTTGCTCTTCAAATTATATTTTAATCCTTCAATTTCTGAATTTTAGGTGTGATAAATGTGCAAAGCTGCCTTTAGTCTTTAACTTACTATTTTTGTATAGGTAGTTTATGTGTTCATGATAGTGAGTTTTCTGAAAAGCTGTTTAGTAAACATATATGCATGTTGTGGATTGGATCATGAGTTAAGCATGTGAGATATAGAAAAGAATGACTTATTTACCTACTATCTTCAATAAATTTAGTTGGTAAGAAGGCAGTTATAAAATAAAGTAAATCAAAATTGTCTGGTACTACATGTCAGTGTGAAAGTTTTAGAAAAAAGGGAATCTAGAAATAGCTTCACAGAAGTAGTGGCACATGAGCTATGTCTTTAGACAGAAATGGCTTATTAAAATTTTTAAGAGCAGACCTCCTGCAAATCAAAGTATTTATATTACTAATAGTGGTTTCAAATCTTATTAGTCATGTGACCTGATATGTTACTTCATATATTTGCCTCATTTGGCATATCATAAAATTGAGATGTCAATAATACTTACTTTAAAAACTTACCAGAACAAAAATTGAGATAGAATTTTAGAGACAGATACTTAGAAAGTATGAGTTATATAGTGTATGATCAATGTATTACTTATTTAGATGGTATTTAACCTTTTATTATTTAGCAGCTGTGCTTAAAACACTTCTATTTTGCTTACCACTGTGATAAAAAGAAATTTTAAAGTGACTAATTTCTGTGTAGCAAAGAATGATGTAAAAATATTTTATGTTTCTTTTTAAGAACCTCATTTAATACAAATGCTTCATTAATCTTAAATAATGCCTTTTTAGGTTTACACTGCACTCTCTATATAATTTGAATTTTTTGATCATTATTCAACCCATTCTATATAGATTCATGGGCATAGTTTTCTTACCATAAACCTGCCTGCCTTCAGCATATGATTTAATGATCACAACCCAACTGTATAATGTTTTTGTCACTTCAAAAAAAAAAAAACTCTAGGGGGGGAGGAGCAATGATGGTGGATAGATAACAACTGGCTACAGAGGCTCCCTGAAATAGTCAACTTAGAATTCAACAAAATACAGAGTGGGGAGTCCCAAATCAAGGGAGATGAATTCTGTCATGCCAAGAAAAAATTAAGGTGACTTGCTGACCATCAGAGATTCCGCCATGACTGGCTGATGTCACTATTGGCCGGGTCCCGCCACAACTGGCCGGGGTGCCACCGCGACTTGCTGAGCTATCCAAAGTACCATTGCTTTGATTCACTGGAGGTGCAGTTACATTGAGTTTGAGGGTCAGTGAGCCGAATGAAGAGCTGAGTTGGCGGGGAAACTACATCAACCTGTGGTGAGTGATGGGACTGGAGCCATTTCATAAATAGGGGGGCTCTGGCGAATGACATTCTGGGACCAGGGAGGACTGGCAAGTACCAGGGGCAGCAGTGACTTCAGTCAATTTTTTCCTTCTTGAACGGGATTGGTGGAGTGAGCTAGACCTGGGTCATGTGATCCAACTAAGACCCAATAGATTATCTGAGATTAAGTCCCTGTAGTGGTGGTGCACACTAACCATAGTGGCCCAGTGGGGCCTTGGAGGTTTGGCTGGTGTGGAGGGGAGGCAGTGCAAAGTAATACAGCAGTGCAGGCCACAGCAGCTTGACTGATCTGGAGGGGATGGGCGAGCATATGCTGTCCCTGTCTGCAGCTCACTAGCACACTGCAGTGTGAAGGGTCATCAAGCCAGCACACTTCAGAAGAATTATAACCAACAAAGAAAGAAACTGGGACCTCGTGGAAGAATCAGAAAAGATGGGAAGGAGAAGCAACAACAAAAAGTCCCCAGGCCCCAACCCTGAGAACTTTGACCCAGGACAGGTAAATACAAAGGAGAATGAGAACAACAAACATGCAATATCAGACACAGTGCCAGTGGACATAAAGAGATATATTCAGGACCTCAAAATGAGTTCAAAAGCGAAATTTTTAGCCAAGTAAAACAATATATAAGAAGATTAATAAAAGAGATACTAAGCACCCTTCAAGCAGACACAGACGGATGAAGGGGGGAACTCAAACACAGGAGAGAACCATTTGGTGAAGAATATTAAAAAATATAGAATACATGAAGCAGATTCAAAGAGATCATCAGGAAATTAAAAACTATATGGAAAGATTGCAAATCAGCTTGAAAGAAACTAAGGACAGATTATCCAAACTGAAGGACACTTTTGCAATGTGGTAGTATGAAAGGGAAAACTTTTTAAAAAATAACAAGGAAACAAGAAGTAACAATACAAAGGCTAGAAGATGACAAAAGGATCTATAACTTGAGAATAAAGAATGTGAATGAAGAAGCTGGGATACAAACAATGGAATTACAAAGGTTATTCACAGAAATAATTAAGGAAAACTTCCCAAACATAGGAAAAGGAAATGATATTCTGATATATGAGGCATACAGAACTCCAGCCACCTACAACCAAAACAGAGCTACACCCAGGCATATAATAATCAAGATGCAACAAAGTCAATATAAGAACATAATATTAAAAGCTGTTAGAGACAAGAAATAGATAACCTACCGGGGGAGGCCCATGAGAATAACAGCAGACTTCTCGACACAAACCATCAAGCCAAGAAGAGTCTGGAGTGAAATATTCCAAGCCCTGAAAGAAAATAAACTCCATCCCAGATTGATATACCCTGATAAACTGTCTCTAGAAATGAATAGAGAAATAAGATGCTTCCAAGACAAAGAGGAACTGGGGAAATTTGCAACTACCATTCCAGCTCTATAGAGAATAGTCTAGGGCATTCTAGAGAGAGAGAAAAGTACTAGGACTCCAGAAACAGTGGCAGAGAGGCCTCAATGAATGGAGCAGAAAAAAGAATGAAGAAGACAAGCAGACAACTGATGGCAAAAAAAGAGCATAACAGAAATGAGGCTGAGAAGATTTTATTCAAAACTGATATGATTGATAGTATCAAGTCTGAGAGTATAGGCAACTATACTGAAGATGAAAAGACTCTATGATACACATTTCTGGTTTGATAACTGCCAGTTTTTGAAGTTCTATATTATATACAAAGTTGTGTTTTTATTAATACTGTTATGTACTGAAATATTCAATTGTACTATGTCTGATGATATAGCCAATTCTATTGGAGATAACACGAGACAACACAGGAACTATGGTAGAACGATTTGTACAACAGTCTTATATGTTTATTTCATTTCATGTGTTTATAGGAATATGTTTTGTTTTGCCTTGCTTTGTTTTGTTTCTCCCTCTAATATAGAAAGGATAGAAATACATAATAAAACTCATGCATGTGTAGAATCTATAAACAGTTTATGAGAACTGATCATATGATACATGATGAAATGAACAGACACTTTGAAGAAAAAGAGACACTAATATACCCAGTGCTGATCCTGGAGTGTCATAATGTGAAAACCCGCAATAGTATTATTCTTTGTTCAGAGTGATATTAGCCTGCTTGGATTTATTCAATCTCAACATAATTGAACAAATGGATAACTGCATGTATGTTTAAGTGTATAGGATTGATAACCATATTTCTAAGATTTTGTTGGATAGTTGAATAGAACTGGTTGCAATCTCACTGTTTGAATCTCCACTTTATAAGCTCCACTTTAGTATCTTGAATAACTATTTGTAAGAAGACAATCTGTAAACATCAACTAGTAATTTCTTATTGTTTATTTTGTCTTTGAAATTATGTTCTATTTCTACCCATCTTTTGTTTTGTTTAGTCTTTCTTTAAATTAAATTTTTTAAAAAAGGCACTACAGTACACAGTGCTGATCATGGAGTGCCATGATGTGAACTCCAGCAATACTGTTATTCTTTGTTCGGAATGATTTTAACCTGCTTTAGTTGGTTTAATCTAAACATAAATTAAGATATGGATAACTGCATGTATGCTTAAGTTTATAGGATTGACAACCATGTTACTAAGTTTTTGTTGGACAGCTGAACAGAACTGTTTGCAGTCTCGCTGTTTGAATTCCCACTTTACATGTTCCATTTTTGTATCTTGAACAAGTATTTGTAAAAATGACAATATGTAAACATCAACTAGCGATTTCTTACTGTTTATTTTTTTCTCTGAACGTATGTATTATTTTTAGCTGTTTTCTGCTTTGTTTAATCTTTCTTTAAATAAAATTAAGAAAAAAGAAACTCCTAACCATTTGCTATAGGTTTGGATTTTATGTGAATATTATATTTATATTTAACTTTTAAAGTATCAATTAAATAGAACAATATGAAAGAAAAATCCAACAGCAAACCTGGAAGTCAAAGAACAGGCTACAATTATTACCCACTCCACCCCCAAAATCACAACACCATCATTAACAATAACATTTTAGGACTTATTGCCCTGCATCAGCTTTTATCTTTTTCTTATTGCATTTGTCCTTGTTTTTAAATAATACTAGCACAGATAAAGCAATCATGTTTTTCTAGTTTAAAAATATATCTGAATAAGTTGTGTTAAAATATTTTCAGTACTTTGGTCCCTTTGACGGGATAGATTTCATTGACCACCCCAGTAGTCCCTGACAGTATTTTTCAGAAAAATTTAAACAAATCCTTCCAAATTAAAGAAGTTTGATAAAATACTGATGAGGTTATATACGTGTTTTGATTAAAAAATTAAATTATGAATGCATGATAACAGCTAAAGAATAGATCTTATTATATTGCTCTTGTTAATGGCATACAATAGATTGTGGGCCACATAAAGGATCCATGTAGACAATAACTTGTGAACCAAAGTTGTGTATCAGCATTATCACTAAAGTGTGACATAGTAAATTATCAAATGTGCATGGATTCAGGCAAATTCAGGCTTGAACTCTAAGTGAGACAATTAGTGGCTACAATGCCTTAGGCTAACAAGCTTTCAGTTTCCTCTTCTCAAAATAAAGGAATAAGAGATACATTGTTGAGGTATCCTGAGCATTTAAAAGGCTAACATGTAGTAGAAAATGAATACTTACTTTCCTCAACCTCTCTCTTTTTATTTCATTTTCCTTCCCTATCTTCTTTATTTCATTTTCATTTTTTCATTCTTTTCTTATTTTTTCTCTTTTTTTTGGCTCTAGCATTTGCATTAATTGTCAACTGAAGATATTTTATAAAACATTCCTTTCAAGTGATATATACTCACTGAATCCATTTTTGAACACAAAGAGTTTTAAAAATGCAATAATATTTGAGCTGGCTCATCTCCCATTTGAATCTTTTTCAACATCCTTTGGCACCACACCCCAACCCCTTAAATACAGCTAAGTTTGGATGATTGAAATTAATCTTGTGCACACAGATTTTTCAAAGTATTTTTACATATGTTCTTGAGTTTTTCCAAGAAACTGACTCTAAATTCCTCTTTATTTTACACTGAATTATATGTCGGTGATCTGTTTTTTGGAAGGTACTCTGTGCAATCGCTTTTTGGGGAGGTATGTCTAATTTGATATTTGATTAATGGGAAATTCTCTGAGATAAGGGTTCTAAACTTGAAAAATGACCAAAATCTTTATTTCACCATAATACTTGAAAGGAGGAAAAAGGTTAATGAAAAAATTCCCTGTGAGGTTTTTGTTTCTTGCATTTCATGGTGTAGTAGTAAACAAAACTTAATATGAACTTGCATTGCTACTGGACCTGTGCCTACAGAAACTGCCCTAATAATGTGTTTGCACAGTGCACAATTAAGTGCATGTTGTAACTTGTGTCTATTATACAATTCAGTTTGAGCAGCATGCCATATCCAAACATAAAATTAGAGTGTGTGCTACTCATTATTTTTCTGTCCAATTCCCTGATTTTAAGAGTAGTGATTCTTCTTAAGTCATAAAATAATAACAGTTAACGTAAAAGAAATATTAATTTAAAAATACTTGAGACTGGTTAATTTTATCACTACTTTGTTTCCTGGGAAGTCATACTCATTCCTTTTTAAACTACTTTAAACATAGCTTTTCTTATCAATGGTAGTGCTGTGCCCTGAGATTTCAGATTAGTGTTGGATGGGCCATTAGGAAGTGCCTTCACTTGTTCAAAACAATACTACAGTTTGTTGCAGGATAACCAAGGGGGAACCAACAGCAAAGAAATACTTCTCTTTTGGAACTTTTATGTATGTGTGCACTTCTAGGGATTAGTTACAGCAGACATAGCTGAAGTGAAGGAACCAACTGAAGGAGCAGACTAATAGAGGAGAGGTGGATCAGGAAAGACAAATTATGTAGGGAATATGAAAGACTTCAATTTCAACTTTAGATCATGAGAAGTCAATGGAGAGTTGTGAGAAAGAGGATGACATGATTGGATTTGTGTTTAAAAGAAATTGTTCTGGCTGCTGTGTTACAAATATAGTATCATGGGAGCAAAGGCAGAAGCAGGCAACCCAGTGAAGAAAATACTATAATATTAAGGTAAGAAATTTTGGAAGATACAACCAGAAGAAATGATGAGAACTGAGATTATTTTTGGGACATACTTCAAACAAGTATAGTAAGGCTAATTATAATAATAAGCCTAACACTAATATGCTAACCTCAACATATCCTATGCACAATTCAGAATCATAAGATAATAAAATAATAATTATTGATAATGATATATCTCTTCTGAAATCACTATTCTCTTAAATTTCCCCAGCTGACCCTTTCTGATTTCTTTCTTTCTTATTTCTTTTTTTTTGAGATATAATCTTGATATATAGTTCAGGATGACCTTGATCTCTATATGTATCTCAGGCTAGCCTTGAACTCACAGCTGTCCTCCAGGCTCAGCCTACCTCCGAAGTGCTATTATTACAGGTGCTCACTTTAATTAATTTCTTAAATTAATATATTCCACAACACTTGTACAATGGTTCAATTATCACACTGTAAATTAGATAAAAAATAATCAGACTTATTATGTCCTAAAGACTGAATATGGCTGACTTTGAATGATAATTTAAATTTTTAAGATCAAAAATGCTTTTTGAGATTATGTAATTTAGAGATTACCAACCTTTTTAAGTACAGAGATCCTTCTTACAATTTTAAAATATAATTCTCTCAAGATAATACTGGTACTTTCTAATAGCTGTTGATTGAAAAAAAGCACAAAAAACTGCAATGAGATTAGTAATACTTTAAATTAACATATATTTTATTAATGTCAACAGAAGTTACATACACATGTGTAATACATGTGCTATGGTTTGTATTTGGATGCCCCTCCCAAGTCTCATTCAGTCATAGAGGTAGCTGAATCTAGAGTTTATTATTGCTTTGTTGTCTAGCACTTGGATTGGCAGTGTGAGTGCTGCACTTGTTCACAGGGGTGGATAGCTGGCATATAATATAAGGGAGGGAAGGAAATGTGTTTTTCCTCCTCCCTTTTTGGTCTTGTGGCTTGTGTTCAACATGAATGGCCTCCCCTTAGCCATGCCACTCTGTGTTAGAGCCAGCTGAGTATGGACTGAAACCTCCAAAAATGGTAAGTTAAATAGACCTTGCTTTCCTGTATTTTAGGTGTCATGTATTTTGTCTCAACAAGAGAAAAGTAACCAAGACAACATGTTACTTAACATTCTACACAATATG
This sequence comes from Cavia porcellus, assembly GCF_034190915.1. Taxonomy (NCBI): domain Eukaryota; kingdom Metazoa; phylum Chordata; class Mammalia; order Rodentia; family Caviidae; genus Cavia; species Cavia porcellus. Next base: position 50,360,895 of record NW_026947486.1, read on the forward strand.
TTCAATGAATAAAGTTCAATCATTATTTTTCACATCTTAGAACACTTTTGTAGGCACAGAAAATATTATTCAAATAGGCTAGGTAATTGGGCAAGTTAGTATCAGCACTGGGGCAGGAAATCAGAGGTGTGGGATAAGAAATAAAGTCTTAGATTTGGGTTAGAAGACCTGAGCTTGACACATAGACCTTAAGTTAGTTCCTTATTCTCTTTGAACCTTTATTTTTTGAACCTTTATTTTTATATCTACAAAGGAAACATGATAGGACAAATGTTATAGAATTGTACAAAAATTAAGAGAAAATACACACATTTTTTTTCATTTTATTGTATTGTTCTAGACAATGGAAAGGTTTTACTATTATTAGAACATGATTACCACATGCGTACCCTATGAATTATTTTCATTCTTATGAAACAGCCTGGCCATACTATGTCATGATTCTGATGCAGAAACCAGAGGAAGTATGTAACACCAATTTTGTGAACATGAGATAAGAATAATCCAAACAACTATTCAAAGTGAAAAAGATTGCATGTGTGTCATAATGTAGACATTCGTTCTATTAATAATCAACAATTTACATTCTATTATTTCATCTGCTTTGCTGTGCCTGTTTATGAATTCAAGAAACTTAAGTATTTCTCTCATAATCACAATGATTCTTCTCCCTGGGTGCTTTGGTAGTTTCTGCTGCAAATTAGATGTTAGACTATATGGATCTTTGAGTGCTACAATGATATCCTCAAAAATCCAGCATTGCAGAAATCTCTCATAGATCATTTAGTGTAGAAATAACTTCAAGAGAGTTCTTTTCCTATGATGACCAGATGACATGATACTATGTTAGAAGTCATTGTTATATTAGTTAGCATATCTAAGCCAAACTACCTGAGTTTTTCATGCATTTTTCTAACATGATTTTAAAACAGCATATTCATACTTGTTATCAGATAATATGCAATCTTAGAAGCTTTGTTTTAGTCTTGCACACAGAACAGTTACATTGTCTTCCAACTATTGTACTCAATTATGCAAATAAGTATTTCAAATGCATGGATGCAAAATATAATAACTGCTTAGGATGTGTAAATATTTGATGTATTTACTAATGAGAACTAATGGAGCAATCATTTAAATTATCCTTTCAAAGTACTTATAGCCTGTGACACACACACACACTTGCAGGATTTTGTAACAAGTGAATTGAATCATTAGATAACACCATAGCATGCCAAATGTGTTTCTCTTCACTATGGACAAGAAGCTTGAGGGGGGATCAGATGATGATAAACTGAAGAACATTAAGTGAGTGCAAGAACAGACAAGAGTTGCTAAGGAAGTCATAGGATTAATTTTCCATTGTTTGCATCCTGACTGTATTGCAATTTCCTTTCTGACAGAGGATGAAAACTATGTATATTTTCTTTTTATGCTAATGTAATACAAATAGATATTAATAAAATATTTAAAAGTACTCTTCTTACTTCTGTAAAAAAAACAGAATTTTAAAAAATAGAGAATAACAATAGTTAAAATAGTGTGTTAAAAAAGTGGCCAGAATGTTACCCAGAGTTCCAATGAGGTTTTAGCTAAACCTAAGGTTAATTCATGTGGGGAGCCAAATTCCTTGAAATATGTCTTCTTATTAGACAAAAATCTTACTTTAAATTTACCTTAATGTGAATTATTAATCAATCAAAACTTTTACATCTCGTGTGTGTGTGTGTGTGTGTGTGTGTGTGTGTGTGTGTGTGTGTTTTACAAAATCCATAACTGGAATTTTTAAAGTGGCTTAACACAAATATTTATTGTACATTGTACATGTTTGGCATGGATTAGAAGGGATATTCATTGTAAAATGGGCTCATGCAGAGACATAGGATCATGGAGGATGTGCTCTCTGGAACTTAATTACAACAATGTGGACAAAACATGGAGAATACACATTGGTTCTTAACTTCTGTCTTAAGTAACTGCCACCTTTATGAATCCCTGGATGAGTATAGCACTCCATGATCCAATCACCCTCCAAAAGCATGAAGATTTTTAGGAAATTTTTATCTAAACCATAACAGAGATCATGAAATAAAAATGAAAGCTTTAGTTGGAAAGCAATGATAGATTGTGAAGGATCTAATAATTGGAAATTATCAGCTAACTGCACCGCCTTCAGTTGGATGGTAAGTTCCATTTGCAAGAGGGATTTGAAAGGTAAATCTCATAGCTAGGGTTTAGCTCAGTGGCACAAGGACCTGCCAGGCAAGTGGGAGGCCATGAGTTTGACCCCCGGCACCCTCCTCAGTAAAAGGTATATCTCTATATGTGACATGCCATCATATCTTAATCATCATTTCTTACTTGAATAATTTCAATAGCCTCTTATCTAATTTATCTTTCTTGTTCCTTGTCTTCCACTCCTGAATCTATACTCCTCACAACAGCCAGATAACTTTGTTAAAGTATGTTAAATTCTCTAATCTGTTTACAGTGTCCAATGCTTCTCCATTCTGTTCAGATTATAAAGTTACTACAATGACCATAAATTGTACATGATCATGAATGTATGTGCTCTTTTTGTTGGATTTAAACGTATTTACCGGCAAAATCTAGACCTTAAAAACAAAGTGGAAAAAAACAGCCAGGAAGAATAAATCTTCCATTTGTGTAACCCAAGGTAGTGCCTTTTTACAATGTATGGTATTTCATATTGATTGTTTACGAATGACAGGCTTGATTCTGATAACTTGGCTATCACATTCATGGCACACGGTGAAATCCAAACTTACGTGTGAACAAGAGTTACGAAAACTCATGAATCTCCTATTGAACTGTTGGGACTAATGGCAGTGTGCACCATTATTTCTGGGATTACTCAGCTCTACAGTTTCTTTTACTGTGCTCATCAATAAAATGCTTATTATGGTCTCAGTATTTCTAGTTCTTGGATTAGAAAATGTTACCTATTAGCTTCCTCCTTTACTGGTGGTTTGTTTAATATGTTAGGAAATGAAAATATAGGATGTGAGGTTATCCTCACAAAGTAGTTTTAATTTGGGTGAACACATGTTAGTGCTGCTGCAGTGCTAGATAATCATTAATACTACTGAATGGCTTATTTGTTTAAGTTCAAATAAAAAGTTTTTAACTCTTTGAAGTTAAATATTTGTAAAAGTTCTTTCACTCTAGTGCTATTACCATTATGCTTTTTTAAGTGAATAAAAAGATAGCTTAAATATATCCACCGTGTTTGCTGCTGCCATAGAAATGACATGCTACCCTAGTGAATCTTAAACGCTGAAAGATTTCATGAAAAGTTCTGGCTTCCCCCTCAACATCCCAGAATTACAAACTTTGACTCCTACATGTTTAGTGAGATAAATGATTCAAACAGCAGTAAAATTCCCAAGTCAATTTGAATGGTTTGTGACTCAAGTAAGTCTGTTAGGTAGTGTCTGCTTAACATACTGTTGAAAGAATTGACAGGCATGTGGACAATTTCTTTGACAGAAAAAGGGATACACAGAGCTTTTGTAAGCCACTAATCATGGCTCAAGTTTCTGTCTGTGTCACTGAAGTATCTATCCATTTTCTGCAATTTTCCAGACCTTGAAAAAGATTCAGTAGTGGGTTCTCATATAGGTGGCTATATGTAGGAAGTGTAGGTATGACATACATGATGAAATAGCAGTTCTTGAAAACCATATTCGTACCTATGATCCATGTGACAGAATGCTGGGAGGCACTGAAGCTGGAAAAAAGGCTGGCCCATGACCATTCCAGGAACAAAGAATGCCTCGGCAAGCCACATGATGAAGCTTCTACAACCCAGAGACTACTAGCCCCAAGACAATTTGAACAGTGGATTTCCAGGACAATAGTGTATTATGTAACATTAAGCTGCTAAAAGGTAGAAATAAATGCCCTGTAGTGAAGGGCTAGTTCCTTTCCTTTCATCAGGAGAATAAGGGCTTCAACTGACCCCAGTTTTGTTTCTTCTTTTTTTTTTTTCTCATCCTCTCACAAGCCTTCACCTCAAGAATCTCAAGAGCCACATGGGCCACCCCAAGACAGTATACTGGGTTGTGGACAAATGCCATCAACAGCCCCTGATAAATCATGGAGAAGATTTTTAAGGTTATTAATATAACCTATAGCATCTTCACTACACATGGAATAAGAAGAACTACACATGATGATAGATATGTTATTGTGACTCAAATTTAACATAAATCCAGAATCAGAATCTGGTTCTTCTAAAGCTTGAGAAGCTTCCACTGGATCAAAAACATCCTCCATGACCAAAGATATTAAGTTTATCCCATCAAATAAGTTGGCATCATGGCCATACAGCAGATCTTTGCTTGTTAGTTTCCTTATCTGAATATCAACAAGTGGATGAAATCTTGCCAAATTAGTACTAAGAAGGGCTTGAGAATTCAGCTGCAGAAATGGTTTGCATCTGTAAAGTCCTTGCTATTGGATCTCTTCTGAATTTTTTGACACAGTAACATGGCTTCATGAAGACTCCCATCACGACCTATGGCCTGGATAAAGTTTACATTCATACTTTACATATACTACTTGGAAAAGATGAAGTATCTTCCAATGAAATTCCCTCCAGAGAATATTCAGGCTATGATGAAAAGAAGCAGAAATAAGTCTTCCAGAGAGAAAGATGTATGTCTCACATTTCAAAATTCAGTGCTCTTTTCTACCTCTCAGTCAGGTTTACCTGCTGTTGGGTTTACATTCTCATTATGCTGCTGCTGTAGTGATTTCTCCTGAGCTGATTTCTTCATTCTTCTCCTGCAGAGAACTGTGAGCCACTCACTTCTCTCTTAGTACCTAATTTTCCTGACTCAGGTGTCCACTGGCTACCTGTACCCATGCCATGAACCCCGTGTCTACCTTCTTCTCTTCCTGGGCTGCTAAAGAGCTGCTGCGCGCAGCCCAAGACTGCAGTCCACACTGATGCCAACACCCCAGGTGGCACGATGCCGCGGCGCCCAACAGCCCATGGGTCCCCACCACGCCATGCACCAGCCACGTGTTCACTGGAGTGCCAGGGAATGAAGGGGACCCTAAGTGCGCGCACCTCCTGGAGCAGGTGGCCCTAGTGCAGCGCCACGAGATCCAACTCCTGGGTCTTGGGGTGCAGGGGGCTGGTGGGCCTGCCCACCAGAGGCAGGGTTGTAACTGAAATTTGAAATTGTTTGAGCCACTTTGGAGCTGGAGAGGGGGTGAACAGAGAGAGGAAGTGAGAGAGAAAGAGAGAGACAGGGAGAAAGAGAGACAGGGTGAGAGAGAGCAAGCGAAGAGGCATGAGAAGAAAAGAAAGGAGAGAGAATTTCTATGCAAAATACTGGATACTTCTTATACGATAGAATTTCTTATTTGCCTATATTTCCTGTTATCTATCACAATACTCACCCTATGTGATATTAAAAATATTATCTTTAGAGTGTCAGTTCTTTAGTTTATGGTTTATTCCATTGAAAATGAAAATTCCCTAGGATAAGGAGACATCTCAGTGGGTTGAGCACTATTTATACTTCAGTACTTCAGGTAGTAAAGCCTCGAGAGATGTTCATATCTAGAAGGAAGAAAGCAAAAATCACCCAAGATAGAAAATATCCTTGTTCTCAGTTTCACTCTGGGACATATTGCAGTTTGGAACTATTTCGTGTTGCCTATTGCCATAGACCTATAATTAAATACACATCTCTTAGTTTATCGTGGGAATAAGTGAGATAATGTATGCAAAATGCCAAACACAGAGATTGGCAATGAGTAAGGTCTCAGTAAAGAGTAACTATTAAATTTTCTTTTGCATTTACCAACAAATAGAAATTGAGAATTAACTGTCTGCCTTATCGGCTTGAGAGGAAAAATAATATAATAGGGTACTTTCACAAAGATCTTTGCAACACTTCTATTTAATTATTGAGGTGTTGTGTGTGCTAAAATAAATTTCACTTTTAAGCTTATAAAAACACCTAGGCCATTTTTAGGTAATTAAAACACACACAGTGAATATAACCATTTAAGTCTAATAATTTGTATTTCAATATTCTATTACCTGTGCTAACTTGTATTCTGAGGTCCAAATCTTGAAAGTAGATAAACTCCAACTTGATGTCAATTTTCTTAAAAATCAGGTAAATAACTTTATTCATAAAGCTATTTGAAAAGTTATAGCAATAAGAATTTAAATGTTTTTTTTTAAATCAGATATAAGGAATAGATTTTTAAAACAGTAAAAATAAAAATAATATGTAGCCTTTGATATGATCAGGTTTAAAGTGGGGAATGCTGTGTAGGAAAGAAAAATAGATGCTAATGACATGGATAACTATAACTGTCATGAAAAATGAATTAGCCTGAGCATGGTGGTATATGCTTGTAATCCCTGCTCTCGGAAGGCTGAGGCAGGAGGAACACTGATAGTTTGAGGCCAGCCTGAGCTACACTTCAAGACCTTGTCTCAAAAAATAAATGAAAGAATGTTTAATTTTCCTTATATTTTTATCTTTATAGTGCATAAAGATTGTATAGGCTGTTTTAGTGAAGTGGTCTCAGAAGCATGCCTTCCAGTTTCTCACCAATAATTATTTTTTTTTTTACCATCAATGAGCTGTACATAATGCCAAATTGCTCTCAGAATAGTAGTATAAGATGCTTTTAGGATTGGAAATATTTACAAAGTCTAACCACTGTATGAAGAGAGGATATTTCAAGAGATGAGTAAACTTTGAAAAATTTGCTACTCCAATTTTAGGTTTAGAGGACTATAGGTCATTAGGGTGAAAATTGTAGTAATGCTTTTCAAAGGTAAAATGTTCTAAATAACACCTTTAATGTTCAGATATAGATTTTAGACACTAGCTGTTATAAATTTAGTGCTATAACAGTAGCATTGATCCAACAATTGATTAATGGTCCATAACATATGCCAATGATTACTACTTGCTAAAAGACTATTTACTAGGCAAAGAACTATGAAATAAAGTACTTTCTATGCAGTGAAACCCAAGATATGTTAATATATTTGCTTACATTTTTATTACTTTTCAAAAGATCTTAAACATTAAAAGCCACTCTAAGCTCAGTATTAGCCAAGTACTATATTTTCCATAAATATTTAAATTAAATTTACTGTTTTACTATACTATTTCAATAAGTACTGTCATTTTTCTCGCAATAACCTTTTTTTTGTGAGACAACAAAGGCAAAAACTCTAATGTGAGTGAAAATGAATAAAGAGCTGAATTTGGTGGTGTAATCCCTGCACTTGGGAGACTGAAGCAAGAGGATCTCTGTGAGTTCAAGGCAAGCTTAGGCTACAAAGTGAATGCAAAGCCATCCTGAACTGCATATCAGAAGTCTGTCTCAAAAAGACAAAAAAATACTAAATAACTTCCTTCTTTTTGCTCTACTCAATGAATAAACTGCATCACACACACACATATACACACGAGAGTTGTAACACAGATACTGTACATACCTGTATGTCTGAAAATAAAACTCAAGTATCTGTTGTAAAGCAAACATCATTTCGAGTTTCAGCTAATTTTATCTGAATGTTATTCAGATATTGAGATGGAGAAACCGTTTCTCTATGTGCTTAAAGTTTGATGCAAAATAAAATTTACATCAAATAAAATAAATGAAGAGTACTTCAGAAAGTAACATTTATTTTGCTAAGTATCATTTTCTTTGTTAATGGAATATTCAGATCCCTTTTGAAAGTGACAGCCTAGTAGACTATGAGCATTTTGTTAAGAGAAATAGGCACCTTACTTTTTGCTTTTAGTTAAAGCTGTTTAGTGTTCACAGTGTAGCAGAAATAGTCCTAAATACTTTTATATTTATCTCATTCTTAAGATTCAAAACAGTTCTACCAAGTAACTTGTCAAGATCCTTATTTTTACTTAAAGAAGTTTGAAGTTAAGCAACAAACTGACTAAAAGCTTCAGAAGTCTGACCTTGGTCCCCAACTTTTATGCAAGTTTCTTTGACTTGGTATAGAACTTATTTAAGTTTATTATTGACGTAAAAATGAATCCCCTCATCAAACCAGCATTTGTAGCAGGTGACATAAAGGTGTACACCAATTTTTCAGCTTTATTGTTTACATTTATAGTTTAAGAGAAAGATGTTTTTCTGGCAACAAGTGTATTCCCTCTCCTCTTCCTCTCTCTCACACTCCCTCTCTTTCTCATTCTCTCTCTCTCTCTCTCTCTCTCTCTCTCTCTCTCTCTCCCATCTCACTCTCTCTCATTGTTTTCCTTTCTCCTTCTCTCTCTCTGTTTAAGAAATTCTCACTATAAGGTATTTATCATTATAATTACATAGTTTCATTAGTGGGTTCTTTTGTAGCAAGGCTTTTCATAAATTCCCATAATTAAAACATATAACTATTAATTATGTTACTCTGCTTTTAAAACATACACATAGAAAAATATTCTTATCTTCTACATAAGAATTTTGATGTATGAACTTAAGCATAAATCCATAAATCTTGGCAAGTCACTTTATTCTGTGGACCAGAGCTTCCTCATTTGTAAAATGAGAAAATTTGAGCTACTCTAGACTCTTTTTCCAACTTCTAAGCTTATAAAATTTAAAGATTTTAGCAACTGACACAGATCTGTAAGCCTACTTCATGCAAGGCACTGTTTCCGCTCTTATAGATACATTTTTCAAGGTTATGTATCAATATTTTGCGCAAAATTTGGAAAATTTGTTTTCTTTAGCAAACCTCTGTTTAAAAAACCTCATTACAATATATATCAAAATATTTTCTGAAATTTAATATATAATTGTACTCATTCTCTCACCCACTGGGCAGTCAACATGAATTCAGACTTAAATAAAGAGAAAGCTTCCTCAAATTCTATCAGACTTGATTATTTTCAATGGAACCAGTCTGTTATTTTGATGTATTTGTGTGAAGGTAATTAGTTTTTTTCAATTTGTACTATTTTGATCCAAATTTGATGAACAAGTCTTGAATTTTGTTTTCTATCATTTACCAGCTGCTACCAAATTTGACAGCTTTTGTTTCTAAAGACACTTCTACTACCAGGTTATAAACATACTTAACAGCACCCTCAAATCAGATAACTGAGTGTCTAATCCCAGGACATGGCTTCCCTGTTGCTTCATTTTAAAACTATTTCAGTAGGGCTTTACTCTTTTAACATTGTCATTAAATCTAGTATGGTCCTGTGAAAATGAAAAAAAAAATCTATTCAAATCTGAGTATCAAAGTATGCATAAAAGTATCAAAGTATGTGTATGCATAAATAAATTTGGAGCTACTCCAAGTCTTTCCTAGTGGTGGCTGGGGGAAGGAATTAGAGCTAATATTAGCTAACAAATAGGAATAAGGTTTCCTTCACCATTAATCTTATCACATTTAGAATATAAAAGGATTTAAATAAACCAAACTAGGTTGTCATTTTGCATAGAATTATATGCAACATTTTTTCTTCATATAAATTACCTCAATGTTTATTCTCAGGAAAGAAATATTTGCTGATGCTTTATAAAATACTCTAGCAAAAATTTTCTAGCAGACAGAGGCTATAAGCTTCTTAAATCTAAAGCATGAACTTTGTAATCTTGAGGTTAAATATTCAGGCCTCATCTTATCCAACGTAACCTAAAGACTAGGGAAAGAAATAATTAAACCAATTCTTTCCTTTCCACAGATGAATATTCTAAAATGGCTAAGGAAATTGCTAGATATTGTAGGCTTTTGTTGCCTTTGGATACCAGGATACGGGGAGATTGCTTGATCTCAAAAGAGGCCCAACGGACAGATATTTTAACCTGGGAACCTGCATCCCAAACTGCATTTCAGAAGCTTGAACACGTGCTTCTAAATGCCCCAGTTCTGAGCCTCCCCACAGGATACTATTGCAATTTATATGTTGATGAGAGGCACGGCACAACTTTGAGAGGGCTTACACAGGATCAGGGACCTGCTCAACAGTCTATAAGGTATCTGAGCCATGAATTAGACATTGTAGCAAAAGGATGGCCTGTTTGCCTTAGAGCTATGGCAGTTGTAACTCTCTTAGTGCCAGAAGCATCCAGATTGACTTTAGGCAAATATCTCATCATATATGTACCTCAAATGTGGCAGGGTTTCTTTCTTTCAAAAAGAGTCTATGGCTGTCAGACAACTGACTTCTTAAATACCAGGATCTGCTTCTATAAGGACCAATCATTCAAATAAACACACATTTCTCCTTAAACCTTGCCACCTTTTTGCCAGAAAATGAGGAAATTGATGCTGAAAGATGTGACTGTGAACAGGTAATTCTCCAAAAATATGCAGTTAGATAAGACTTATTTGATAGGCCCCTTACTGACCCCTATTTGATGCTCTTCTATGATAGAAGTTGCTTCATGGAAGATGGAACCATAAAGGCAGGATATGAAGTGGCAACTTTACACCAGACTATTGAAAGTTCCTCACTTGGACCTGGGATTAGTGCTCAGCTAGCAGAACTCATAGCCCTCACCAGGGCCCTAAAACTAAAGTCAACATTCACACTGATTTGAGATATGCTTTCCTAGTAACACATACCCACTTTGTCATATGGAAAGAAAGAAATCATCCAAGAGCCAATAGCTCTCCCATAAAGTATCATAAGGAGTCAGATGATCTTTTATTATCCATCTATATGCCCTTCAAAGTTGCAGTAATTCATTGTTAAGGGCACCGAAAGAGAACTGACAAAGTATTTCACAGGAATCAACTGGCTGATGCAGGTGATTACTGCAAATAGCTTGCCTGAAGGCCCCCTCATCAGGCTTCCCTAATCTGGGAAGGATCCCTTGGTCAGGGATCCCTGATACTTGACGCAAATATTCTTAGTCAGAAATCAAAATGGGCTCTCTTAGATTGATGCCAGGATGGTTACAATCAGATGATGGTAAATTGTAACTTCCTGATGCTAGCCAAAGGAAAATTATTAAGTCTTTACTCCAAACATTTCATTTTGGGAGAGGCAATAACCAGAAGATGGCTTCGATGTTATTCATAGGAAAAAGACTTACCCAGAGAATATGACAGATAATTAAAACATTTGAGCTTTGCCAAAAAAAAAAAAAGTCCTATTAACTGAACCGTAGTTCCTCCAGCTATGCAAAAACATGGTAAATACCCTGGAGGAGACTAGTAGCTTGATTTTACATCAAAATCAGAGAAGGACCCAACTAAGACAGAATTACAAGCCAATCTTCCTAATGAACATTGATGCAATCCTCAATAAGACACTGTCAAACAGACTGGAGCAAATCAAAAAGATTATACAGCATGTCCAACATATGCAAATTCATAAATGTAATGTATCATATTAACACAGCCAAGAACCAAAAATATATGCAGAAAAAACTTTTGACAAAGTCCAGTACCCATTCAAGGTAAAAAAAAAAAAAAAAAAAAAAAAAAAAAAAAAAAAAACTCTACAGAAAATTGGAATGGATGGTATGTATCTTAGTTTGATAAAATCCATCTACAAAAACCCAACAGTCAACATTACACTAAATCGACAATAACTGAAAGCCAGTTCTCTAAAATCAGGAACAATAAGAGGATGTTACTGTCTTCACTCTTATTCAACATAGTCCTGGCAACTTTAGCCCTAGCAATTAGACAAGAGAAAGAAATGAAAGGAATTAAGCTAGGAAAGGGAAAAGTTAAGCAATCATTATTTGCCGATGACATGATACTCTACATAGAAGACCCCCAAAACTCTACCAGAGACTATTAGATTTAATAAGCAATTTCAGTAGTGTACATGGTTACAAAGTGAACACTCAAATATCAATAGCCTTTCTGTACACAAATAAATTCACTAAGAGAAAAATTAGGGAAATACCTTTTAAAATAACATGACCCCCCTAAATGAAACACCAAGAATAAATCTAACAAAGGATGGTAAAAATCTCTACTCAAAAACTACAATGTTCTGAAAAAGGAGTTTGAAGAGGATATTAGAAGATGGAGCAATAGCCAATGCTCTTTATATAAAGAAGTAATATGGTGAAAATGGCCATAGTTCCAAAACTGTTATACAGATTCAATACAATCCCATTCAAAATTTCAACAGCGTATCTCACAGAATTAGAGAAAATAATCCTAAAATTTATCTGGAACCAGAGAAGACCTAGAATAACAAAGGCAATCCTGGGAAACAAAGATAAGACAAGGGGACATCACAATTCCTGACTTCAAATTATAAAGCTACTATGATTTTAAAAAAAAGTTTGGTATTGCCAAAAAACAGACTCAAAGACCAATGGAACAGATTGGAAGACACAGAAACAACTCCAGACACAGTAAGCCATCTTATCCTTGACAAAAGTGTCAAACATATTCACTGTAAGAAAGATAGCCTCTTTGATAAATGGTGCTGTGTCGATGTCGCTCCCGGCCGGCAGGAAAGACACACGACAAAGTCTGGCGGTGTGCAATCTTGCCTTTATTTATCTCCGCGTGGGCCCCGCGAGGCCTCCGCTCTGTCACCAGCCCTTTCTCGCCGGTGGACTTTCTCTATCTCTCTCTGTGCTTCCTGTCTCGTGGCGGGAGAGGCATTCACTTTTATAGGGTGACAGTGGCCAATCAGTTCAAAGCGTGCGATGCGGGCTGATTGGCTAACATCAGTTGTTGCTAGGCAGACTATCTTACAGAGCGGGTTGTTTAAGTCGCCAGCGCAATCAGGGGGCAGGAAGCAGGCGCCAACTTGACTCACTCGATGGGAGGGGCAATCTAGCTCAGGCTCCGCTCCCACCCACAGGCCCTACGTCCGCCAAGTAAGGCGACCGGTGTCGGCGGCTCCCAACAGTGCTGGAAAAACTTGCTCTACACATCCTAAGGATTAAAACTAGACTCGTATCTTTTACCATGCACTAAGCTAAATTTGGAATCAATCAAAGATATTAATATTAAAACAGAAATATTAAACCCATTGGAAGATAAAGTAGGTAAAACTCTTGAAGACTTTGGTGTAGGCAAAGACTTTATAAACAAAACCTCTAGTGCACAGAAACTATCACAAAGAAGCAGCTGTGATCTCACTCTATTGAAAAGCTTTTGCACAGCAAGAGAAACCACCAACAGAGTGAAGAGACAGCTCACAAGAGAAAAAATGTTTGCTAGCTGTACCTCAGATAAAGGATTACTTTTGAGAACACACAAAGAACTTAAAGAAATGAGTCCTCTCAGATTTAAAGACCCAATCCAAAAAAGAGCATCTGCGATTAATACATGTGTCTCAGATGAAGAAATACAAACAGGAAATAAACACATGAAAAATTGTTCAACTTCACTGGTTATTCAAGAGATGCAAATTAAAACAACACTGAGATTCCACTCACCCCAGAAAGAATGGCCATTATCAAGAATCAAGCAATAACAAATGCTAGAGAGGCTGTGGGAAAAAAGTGACCCTTCTCTACTGTTCATGGGAATGAACAGTAGAGAACAATGTTGGAAAAACTTGCTCTACACATGCTAAGGATTAAAACTAGACCCGTATCTTTTACCATGCACTAAGCTACGGTGCATGATACATCAGACTCTAAATTTTCCTGGACTTTATTCTTGCCTTCCTCATGGGAAGCTGTTACTAGCTCCTCAGGAATCTTTGTTAACTGTACTCATAATTATCCTATTGATAATATTGTTTACATTATGCATACTTAAAGTGTTTCTTTGGCTTTGTCTCCCACAGACATAAAGCTGTACGCCTACCAAAGATGAAAATGCTTAGTGTCTATCAAGGGCCTCTAGGTAGACCCTCTGAAGAATTTCTCTGACTGCCAATCCACAACTATGATCTCTTTCAGCCCAAAGAAGCCAGATTGCTCATCACCCAGTATTCCCTCATGGCAGTTCAGTGTATTTCTTCAGAGATGAGAATGTTATAGTCAGCTGAGTTAAGTACAAATATTATAATTAGTCAGACAGGGCTAGACCTTTGAAAGAGCTAGTCATATATCTTGCAACCTGGGAGGTGACAAACACCTCCTCTGTGCATCAGACTTCAAGACAAAAAACAAAACAAATGGAACCACATCCTAAGCACAAACATCAGGGATGATATTCTAAACAATTATGGATCACATTGAGGAAGCCAAAAGGAGCCATAACCCAATGCTCTACTGAAAAAAAGCCTTATTCTGTATTTATCCATGCTTGCTACATAACTCACATTCCTACTGGATCCAAATTTATTCTATTTTACCTGAGCAGTTACACTTGTAATCTTACTGATTGACTATAGTTCTGTTTGACCTCATGTCTACCTGTCTTGTAAGTTCCCATTCTTCCCAACCATGGACATGCCTCATGTCCTGGATTTGCACCATATTAATCTCTAGAGAAGCTGGGGTCCTCAGCAACCCAATCAGGAATGCTGCTTTCTCTCTCTCTCTCTCTCTCTCTCTCTCTCTCTCTCTCTCTCTCTCTCTCCCTCTATGACAGAAGTTTTTTTTTCCTCTTAATAAGTATATTGCTCTTGAAAAGTGCAATCAAATAAAATAAGCTAGTAAAAAGTCCTCTTAATTTGATATTTGAAGATGACTTAGAACAAATCAAGCACTCAGGAAAGGTAATGGATTCATCAGAGTTGTTAGATCTGGAAGAGCCTAGAGAAATCAGAAATTCCAACATTTTACAAATTAACAGAGATCAACCAAAGTTCAGTGCACTTAGCTGATTTATATCAATGCCAGTAACTGAAACTAACTTCATTATTTCTCACTTGGTGCGTTTTCTTTACTAAGAGTTTGTTGCCTTGTAACCATTAAATTTTGAGACTTGAAATGTCTCCAAAATTTGTGTTCGTAGATTTTTTTTAAACTCTCCTTTCTAAAGTCAGCTTTATGGAAGCTGCACAGATAGTTATTTTGATCATTAAATTGTGTTTACAGCATCCACACAATTTTCAAATTTTAAATTAGTTAATGTTAGTAAAGTTTTAGTGTTTAGGAAAATGGCTCATATAACTATGGTAAAAGGTATTATTATAATAATTTGCAGAGAAGCTACAACATTATTACTTGTTCATGTTATTAAGTTCATCAAAGTTCTATTAAATCCCTTGACTGATTAATAGATAAGATTGGTTTTAATTAAATTCATCTTCTCCTAACAATCCCTCTAAAATACAAGCATAATCTCTTTTTTTTCAACAGGACTCAGCATTTACTATGAGCTTAAAACTGCTTGAGGAATGTGAAGGCCAAATTAACTCCACATGTCCACAATACAAATACAAAACTAGAAAACAAAATGTTAAATAACTCACATAAATCTTGGTTTTCATAGAGCAACTTCACAATAACTAAAAATTCTCTCTTAATGATCCCATTTAGTGACAAAAATTCCATTTTAAATATCTGATTTCCTACATAGATATTTCAAACTGTTCAAATTAAGCTTTTTCTGACTGTAAGTAAATGAATCAGTTAGTATTTTATTACTGAACAAGTAGATGATTTGTGAGAAGATTTTTGAAGGATAAATGGTTAATTTGTGACAATAGATCCATTGGTGCAACTTCCATGTTAGGCATTCAGAGTTGTAGAAACTATGCAACAGGCAGAAGGATTCAAGGTATAAGAGTGAATTTAGTCAGTCTAAAGCTGGATCTCCAACTCACACTATCATTTACTTAGTACAATTTATATAAAAACATATTATATTTTTATCAGAGAGGGCATATAGAGCAATATTTCATTTTACAATACAAAACACCTATATTTATTTTAATAGATACACCTTAGAGAGTGACTCAAACAGAGATTTAATGGATTTGTGCCAGATGTTTTCTAAGTTCTTTTTCTCCTCTGTCACCTCTCTGAAGCTAATTAACACTCAATATAGCTGAAAATGCAAATCCTTGGGTGTTTAGAAACCAAAGAGGGGGCATCGTGTTACTTGAAATTTATTTGAAGAAGTACTAGAAAATGCAATCAAGAACATTAAAAACTATCCATTTGATATTCATCCTAAACAATCACCTCTGATTTGACCAACTGTTCTCACACTTAGACTCCTGTGTAAGTGATATTATTTCTATGAAGTAACAAGCATTTCAAATTTCTGATTTCCTCTCATAAACTGTACTGTTTCTGTATTTTGTATTTACAAGAATTTCATTGCAATTACAGTTTCATCTTAAATTTTAAAAATATTTATGCAGCTAAACTCTGCCATGAGAAAAGGAGGACAGTAACAGGGGAAAAAGAAGCATATACCTGCAATACCAGCACTGAGGAGGCTGGGGCAGGAAGATCACTTTGAGTTAGATGCCAGCTTGGGCTACATAGTGAAGTTGAGACCAGCTTGAACTGCATTGTGAAATCCTCTCTCAGAAAAACAAAAACAAATAAAGAAATGAAAAGAGAGAAAAAAAGAAAGAAGAAAGAAAGAAACTTAGAAAACAATAAATCCCAGTCTTCAAAATCATTTTCTAGTTCTTTGAACAAATTGCCTATCTGCTGTATTTGAACAATTTAACCAACTTCATTTCAATCTAAAGTTAAATATCACTTCAGTTAAAATGCCTTTACTAATTGGGTCATTTTCTTCTTGTGTACTTCTATAGTAGTCCATACTTACACTCCTGAAAACAATGATCACATTCCATTTTAATTGTACTTAATTTTCCTTACTATAATATTCCCAAAATCTAAAACAAGGATTCACACAGAGATGGAGAACATACTATATTGGCTGCATAAATATATAAATGAACAGATAGAGTATACCCAGGCCCTAAAGAGGATTTATCCATTTATCTTGTGCTTTTCCCATCACTAAAATTCAATGTGTCATCATTTGAATAATACACCTTAATCCGTTTTAGTTGCAAAACAAGTCTGTACAGAAAAGCTTGTGAATTACTCATATCAACTTCTCAAATATTCTTTGTTGATTCTGTGGAGTTAGCATACACTCATCACACTTTGTAGAACTAACACAAACTCACTGGTTTAAAGGATTAGAGCTTCAAAATTGACTGTTTTTAACTACGTAATGAAATATTTTTGTATATGTTACAGGTGATGGCTAAGTCTATCACTGAAATCAATTTTTCTATTAAGTGGTAAAACCACTTGTCTCTGTGGGAGACAAAAGCATTTTTCACAGGCCAACGTATCTGAGAAAGCATACCTGATAATAAAGATGGGATGTAATTTTAAGTAGTCTTACTCGTAAATGAATCAGTTACATTTCCATTCTAATTGTTATCAGTGTTGACAAGGTATATTACCAAAAGTATTTTTGAAAAAAAATAATGACTCATGAATGTTCTCAACACTATAGCATGCTGAGATTTGCCAATATGAGCAATGCAAGTGTTCACAAATTAAAACTGGTTTAGCTGGGTGTGTCTAACATTCATGAAAACTTAGTTTTATTCACATGCTAAGCAATGCAGTTAAAATCTTTGGTCCAAATACCCTATGCTAGAAACGCTACAAGAAATTGTTTTAATATGATATATTTATCACGAATAATTTGTCTTTTAGTCTTATTATATTTAAAATTGAATAGAAAAAGAATTATGTGTCTGTGGCTTCCAGTGAAATATAACAGAATTTACAAAAGTTCAACCTACATTATGTAAACAAAAAACAATATTGCAAGATCCACTATAATGTTTTGTGTAATTCACAACTTCCTACTCATGAAATTGTTAAATAGAACACTAGAGGGTAATTTGATCAGAGCATCATAAATCAAATGACCAAGTTAAAATATTGTGCTTTATCAATAGCACAGATTTAAAATCCTGTTTGAAAATAATGTATAATGCATCATATACACAAAATAGAATGATTAGTCTAAATGAACAATCTTATAGTATATGATATACTGGTGTACAATTGTGTAATACTTAATTAGACATATTAAACTATAATAGGGAAATGCAAATCTTTTCAGAGAATTTTGATGTCATCATGAAGGTGATTAAAACAATGATTTCTAAAATCATAAACTTTGTGCTTAGTGCTTTGTGCTTTGTGATTTCTAAAATCATATACTTTATGTTTCATATGTCTGGAGAATAATATGAAGAGGAGATCGAGATAATGATTAATGTACTCTCTAGTAGATTTAATATAACTGCAGACAGACAGACAGACAGAAAAACAGAGAGAAAGACAAAAAATGTAGTTATTTTAAATTTGTTTGTTTCTAATGTACATAGACATACACATATAGATATATCTTCACATTTCTAATAAGGCTGATATCAAAATGTAATATATGAGAAACCTAAAATATAAATGAAGAGTAAAGTAAAAGATAAATAATAGGAAATAGATATATCTGTTGCAAAAAGAAATGGGTCAAGAGATGGAGGGTGTGGGGAGTAAAGAAATGTGAAGAGGATTAGTGTTATTTACATGAATCAACTACCCTTGAAGAATGTAATCTTTATGTGCTGCAAACCTGCACTAATAAAAATATTTTTGAAAAGAAAGTGTAATATCATTATCTTTTCGTTCAATTCCAAAAAGATCTGTGTGGACCTAGAAAAATAACAAACTTTGATGAACCAATCTGAAGTATTTTCACTGATGGAGTTTATAGTTTTTGGTAATATTACTAGTTTAAGTTTTTTTTATAATTTTTCTTTTCACTGATAAGACTCTGTGCTTAGAATATTTCCATTTTGGTTCTAAGTGAAAGGGAATGCTTTGGCATTAAGTTTACCTATGGAAATGTTAAGAATGCTTTGTGGATCATTATGGCCTCAAAGAAATTGTTAAAATACTTTATCTGCTCACAGCAATCACTCCCTGAAAATAACTAACAATAGCCCCCGATTAGTACAATTTAATATTCTCCAAAATACATTTATGTTATACAAAAAGACAAGTTCCCTACCTTTAGAAATGCTAAATAAAAATATTTAAGGGAATGAAATAAGTGAGCCAATTAGAATAAGAAAAACTTATCTCCTCAAATAACATAGATGTCAGGAATAGATTATAAATTTGTGTTGCATATTTGGTAACATGTTCCATTTTAAGAATTAATTGTGTACACAAGGGGCTGGGGAGGTAGCTCAGTACTAGAGGACAAGGCCTTTGTTTGAGCTACAGTGGCACAAAAAAAGTTCACAATATATCTATGAAGTTCAAGAAGAATGTGAGACATGTATAAAATTAACATGAAATCCTGTTTTTTAGAAAATTCAGCAACCTAAATCTTTACCTCAAGTGACACTTCAAGAACTGTACAAAACAAATCTAGTTTTACATGTGATATTGTAAAGTGTGATGTAGTTATTGCATAAGCACAATAAAAATAATTACCAGTAATAACAACAGTGTAATAAAACCGGCTCCACCTTAGCCAAAACCAACCCTAACCAGTTGGGAAGGTTTAAAAAATGCCCCTTATTACAAAACTTTATTTTAGTGTTAATTCTGCTGCTACATTAAATGCTGGCTATAATCAGGGAAACTCCCTCTTTCTCAGTTTCATTCTAGTAATTCTTAATTGCAATTCAACTTCAAATATTTTTCTTTTCAATTCTTTTAAAAAGCTATGTTTTTAGACACAAGGATAAAGAAACAGCATGATTATTACCAATTTAAAGAAAAAATAAAGGCCTGGAAATCTTACAACATAGAATCCAAACATTTTAAAGCATGTTTCTAAGGTAGGATATTTGCTCTACACAAATTTCAGAGAAAAGATGAACTTTTTATGTCCAGTTATAAATATATAAGTCTCACACAACACATAACCAGGAACCCATAATTCCTAGGAGTTGAATGTCATCTTTTTAATAAAATTTTATTTTAGAGATTTAATTTAGTCTTATTCAATTGCTTAAGTGTTTGAAATTTACAGCTGTGTACTACACAATACAGGTGGAAACCACTAACTATACTCAGAAGTCATGAGTTACTGTAGTGATATACATTGCCAAGTACTTATCCTATCCACCCATCATTACAAGGAAGGATCATAATTGTTTTAGTGAGGAGTTATTTCAATGTTTTCTGAAATTGTTATTTGGAATGAAATAACTTTGAGACTGTAGGTCCTCACTGAACAGTAGGACAGTTTTAAAGTTCTTTAGCATTACCATTATTTTTGCATGAATGATATGAAAATAACTGGTAGTAGGGAGAAGAAAAGATTCATTCAGATATGTTGGTGTTTGTTAACAAATTCATGACTTCATTTGCAAAAAACATCTTAATTATTCCATTTGTGTTTGTGACTGATGGTGACACAGCCATAACAATGTATGCAATGTAATTTTGCCAGGATGATATCGGGGATTCCTGTTTTTGCTAGAAATCCTTGTTTTGTTCCTGATTTTAGATTGAAAGTTTTCAGTTGTTATCCATTTAGTATGATGTTGGCTGTTGGTTTGTCATAGATGGCTTTTATCAGAGTGAGATAAAGAACATCTATTCTGATTTTCTGTAGGGTTTTTATCATGAATGAATGTTGGACTACATTAAAAGCTTTTTCTGGATGTATTGAGATTATTATGTGATTTTTCTGTTTGGTTATGTTTATATGGTGTATGACTTTACTGTTTTGTATACATTGAGCCATTCCTACATTCCTGTAATGAATCGCACTTGTTCATGGCATATAATCATACTTATGATTTGCTGAATTATGTTTACTAGTATCTTATTGAGGATTATTGCATCTATGTTCATTAGAAGATTCACCTGTAGTTCTCTTTATGGTTTAGTTTTTTTCTTATTTTGCTATCAGAGTAGTACTTGCATCCAAGAAAATGTTCAGGAATATTGCTTCCCTTTCAACTTCATTAGAGAGTTCAAGGAGTTTTGGCACTAAATCTTCTCGAAATTTTCTATAGAATTCAGTAGTGCATCGATCAGGACCTGAGTTTTTCTTTGTTAGTAAGTTTCTAACTATATTTTTAATTTCATTTACTGATACAATAGTACTTGTAATTTTTATACCTTCTTGACTCACCTTTTCATATTTCATATATATCTAGGAATTCATTCATTTCTTCTGTTTTCCATCCTACAAGAGTAAAGTTTATTGAAGTAGGTATTTGTGACTTTCTGAATTTTCACAGGTTCTGTAGTGATTTCACCCTTTTCATTAATCACTACATGGGGCTGACTTGCTCCTGTTTTTCTAGAATCTTCCAGCACAAAATTAGGTTGTTTATTTGCACTTGTTCTGTTTTCTTAATATGAGAATTCATTGCTATAAATTTCCCTCTTAGTATGGTTTCATCACCTCCCACAAATTTTGGTATATTGTATCTGAATTTTTGTTTAATTGTATGTATGACTTAATTTCTTTAATTTAGTATGTGATCTATTGTTTTTACGAAGGTATTATTTAATTTCCATATGTTTATAATGTTTTTCTGGGAGTTTTACTATTAATTTCCAATTGTATTGCACTATAGTCAGATAATGTGCATGAGATAATTTCAATCCTTTGCATTTACTTAAGCATGTTCTATGGACTAGTATATGGTCTGTTTAGAGAAGTCATGAGCAAGTGAGAAAAATGTGTATTTTGATGTTGGGTGAAGCATTCTATACATATCTGCTAAGTTCATTTGTTCACAGGTCTGATCAGTTCTGGTTTTTGGTTTATTTTTTGATATTTTGTACTTAACTGATGTATCTCTTTGTGGCAATGGGATACTAAGGTTCCCCTCTGCCATTTTGGTATTGCTTTTACAATTTTCCTATGTATTAATATTTATCATACACAGTTAGATGATCCTTTATTTGTTGCATAATGATTTCAATGATTGTTATCTCTTCATCTTGAAGTTTTTATTTAGCAAGTATGTAGTAACATTCTTTATCTCTTTTGGTCATTGTTGGTTTTAAATTCACAGTGTCTGCAAACACAATAGCTACCCCTGATTTTTTTTTTCTTGGTTCGCACTGCATGGAGTACTATTTTCCAACCTTTGCCTTTTAGTCTATTAATTTCTCTTTGAATTAAATGTGTTTACTGTTTACAGGATATTGTTCAATCTTTTATCGTGATCCATTCTTCCATTCTATTTCTTTCAATTTATGAATTGGGGCCATTTACATTGATGGTTACAAATGGTATATATTGGTTTGTCTCTGTCATATTATATGCTTGCTGTTGCTTTCTTGTTTTTCTCTTCTGTTTATTAGCTTTCCCTGCCTGGTGGTTTATTTCTGTTGTCACTCTTATAATCATGATCATTTTTATCTCTGTGTAGAACATCTTTCTGTACTCTTTGTAGGGTTGGTGGTTCTGAACTTATTCTTTTGTTTTTGTCGTGGAAGTATCTTGTTTCTCCATTAATTTTGAAACATAGTTTTGTACGTTATATCAATCTAGGTTGGAAGTTGTTTTCTTTGGGACTTGAAATTCTTTACTCCAAGTCTTTTTGACTTGCTTATTTGCGTTGAGAAGTCAGCCATGATCCTGTTTGACTTACCTTTATAGACAATATGTTTCTTTTTGATAACAGCCTTTAATATTCTGTTGTGCTGAGTTCCTCAGTTCTTGATTGTTTATATCTAGATGTAGAATTATTGTTGTGGCTAATTGTATTTCTATATGCCTACTTTTTCTCTACACAATATTCTCTTCTCATTCTTAGGAAATTTCTGCTGTTATTTCTGCAAATACTCATGTCGATTTTGTTGGTGCCTTCTTTTGCACTAAAACCTATTGATCTTCTAATTTTTTCTTTGCATCATCTTGTAACTCTTGAATTGTTATTTTCTGACCTTTATTATTTTTAAGAGATCTTTCCTTTCATGATTGCTAGCTACAATCCTATGTTTCAGGTCTGAAAATCTATCTTCAGTTTCATTTCTACAGTTTTTCCATCTTTCAATGGAAGTTTTAATTTCCTGGATACTTATTTGAGTCTGTTTAATGCATTGTATTTCTTTCCTATGTTGACCATTCAAGTTTTCCATCATTTCCTATGATTCTGTATTTATTTAAATCTGTGTGTAATCTAGATTTGCTCAGCAATTTCTTCACTGTGGTTGTCATTTACTTTTTTACCTGAGAGACTACTTCTTATCTGATTTTCTCTACAGCCTCATATATTTCTTTATTTTAGTTGCTTTGATTTCATAAATTTCAGGTGTATATATTCCATTTTCCTCCATCTCTTTCTCTACTAGAATTGTTCTAGATGGACTGAATATGTACGATTTCCTTTTGCTTCTGCATTTTGTCATTTTGTACTTCAATTTCTTTTTATGTTCTCTGTTGATATTTATAAATTTTGTAGTAATAACTATATCACAAGTACCAAGGGCTTTGTATGAAAAGTCTATTCTTTATGGATGTCTTATATTGGTAGATTATTCTTTATTTATGTCTGTCCCAATATATTCAATTAATCTCAATAGTTAAGAGTGAGATGTTGGTATTTTTGGCTCATTTCTCTGTTCTGTAGTGCTCGGCTGTGCTAAGGTTAATAATCCAGAACTTCTCTGTATTTTTATATAAGGGAGAACCACTCACTATAGTAGATATGGCAACCTAGCTAAAGTAGTATAATTAGCAATAATAAGAGTATCAAGCTCAGTTTAGAAACTGAAAAACTGTGGTAATTATTCATTTTATACTGTAAACCATTGAAGCAAAAGTGACAGTTATGTAACAGTTCCAATCCTGTTCGGTGCTTGTATGCAAAGTGTTCCCCATTGGTAGAGTGGTTTTACCTGTAGTGGGGAATTTTATAAAGAAGAGTAGATAAAATAAAGATAACTGAAAATAAAATAGAAGCAGGTCTAGAGGACTTCTTCTAGAGGATCATGTAAGCTTTTGAAAACTAAAGGGAAGAAGATAAAGAATGAAGGAGTAAGCAAGAGATTATCTGTTCTTGATCTCTGGTCTTGGGGAATGTGATTAGTTTTCTTTGACTGAAGTTCAGCTCAGCCATTTAGAAAAGAGAAAAACAAGATAAGAAAAAGGAAAAACAAATAGAAAAAAAAAAAAAAACCAAAATCAAGAGACTGGTCCTGCCCATGTGCTTGTGTTCAATGTGTGTTTGTTCCCAAGCACAACACTGGATCACCTAACTTATCATCTGTTTCTCATATTGTTACTGTTGCTTACGATTTCCCAAGCTTCACCTGCTCATCCTGTGCAACTTACTTGAGGCCTTACTGTGTTCCTAGCATTACCGTTGATTGCCTCATTCCACTGATACATGGGGAAGATGTCAGTCACCTGGACTCTTCCCACCTGGATGAAAGCAAGGTCCCACTGCTCTAAGCATGACTTTTACAACAGAACCTTGAATTCTGTGAACTACTCTTTGCTATTCAAATAAACATTTTTTTTCTTTCTTTCCCTGCCAGGTAGTCTGAATCAAGCCAAAGAACATACCCTACCCTTATTAAAAATGAATTTAGTAATGTCATAGAATATAAAACCATATTAAAAGAGATAAATTCTTCTCTTCATTTTTTCAAGTGCTGAGTATGAAGTTAAGTGCCTTACATGTGTCAGGCAAGCATTATATCACAAAGCTATATCCCTAGGAGTTAGTTGTGCTTCTATAAACTAAAAATGAGCTATATAAAAAAGAAATGTATATGAAAAAGGTCATTTACAGTACAAAATAAAATACTAAAAATAAATGCAAAGAACTTGATGAATTCTACATCAAAATTAAAAGGTTAATGCAAGTAATCAAAGAAGACACACAGAAATAGAAAAACTATATTGTCTATGAATTGGCAGAATTATTATTGTTAAAATGTCCATATAACCTCAAGCAAAATACATCAAAAGTTGCAATGCAATCTCTGTCAAAATACCAATGACATTCTTCACAGATATAGAAGAAAATCTAAAATTTATATGCAAGTAGGATGCTGTCTCATTACCACAGCTTGGTAGCCTACTTTTTTATTGAACCATATAATCTGATGAAAGTACTACAAACTTGAGTACATTTAGTATGATGTTGGCTGTTGGTTTGTCATAGATGGCCTTTATGAGATTGAGGTAGATATCATCCTTTCCAAGTTTCTGTAGGGTTTTTATGATAAACAAGTGTTGGACCTCATAAAAAGCTTTTTCTGGGTCTATTAAGATGATCATGTGGTTTTCTTTTTGGCTCTTTTAATATGGTGTATTACATTTATTTATTTGTATATGTTAAACCATCCCTTCATTCCTGGAATAAATCCCACTTGGCTGGGATGTATAATCTTCTTGTTGATTTGCTGCATTGTACTTGACAGTATTTTTTTCAGAATCTTCACAATAATTTTCATTAGTGAGACTGGCCTATAGTTCTCTTTTTGATTGGGTCATTCTTTGGTTTTGGTATCAGTGATACTTGCCTCCAGGCATTTGTTATGGAGGATTATTTCCCTTTCAATTTAATAGAAGAGTTTAAGGAGTATTAGCATCAAATCTTTAAATTTCTTATACAATTCAGCTATGAATCCATCAGGACCTGGGCTTTTCTGTGTGGATAAGTTTTTAATCACATTTTGCTTTTAGTAGCTGGTATTGGATAATTCAAAATTGTTATATCTTTTTGGTTGAGCTTTGGTAGCTCATAGGCTTCTAGAAATATGTCCATTTTCTCTGCATTTTTGTTTCTGTGTAACAATTTTCAAAGTAGATATTCATGATCTTTGAAATTTCCATGGGATCTGTGGTAATTTCTCTCTTTTCAGCTCTTATTTTGTGAATTTTAGTTTTTTCTTTCTTTTTCTTGATAAAGTTTGCTAGAGGTTTATCAATTATGTATTTGCTCAAAGAAACAGCTCTCTGATTCATTAATTCTTTGTGTTGTTTTTATAGTCTCAATTGCATTAATTTCTGCTCTGATCTTTACAATTTCCTCTCTTCTATCGACTCTGGGTTTGATTTGCTCTTCTTTTTTTAGAAGCTTGAGATGAAGGATTAGATTGTTTATTTGTGCTTATTCTGTTTTCTTGGTATGACGTTATTACTAAATGCTTCTCTCTTAGGACTGCTTTCATTGTATACCTTAACTTGCAGAACGTTGTATCTGCATTTTCCTTGAGTTGTAAGTATTGCTTAATTTCTTCTTTGACTTCCACCAGTAACCCACTGATTGTTCTGATGGGTGTTATTTTATTTCCATGTTTATGCAGGTTTTGCAACTTCTTTTGTCATTAATTTCCAATTTCAGTGCTCTATGGTCAGATAATATGCATGGGATAATTTTAATTCTTTTCCATTTTCTTAAGAATGTTTTATGGGCTAATATACATGGTCTATTTTGGAGAATGTCCCATGCGCAGCTGAGAAGAGTGTGTATTCTGATGTGATTGGGTGGACCACTGTGTAAACATCTACTAAGTCCATTTGCTCACAGGTTTGATTAGGTCTTTTTTTTTATTTCTTGACTGACATTTTGTCTGGTTGATCTATCTATTTGGGACAATAGTGTACTAAGGTCTCCTATTATGATTGTGCTGTGTATTTGGTTTTTCATATCCATTACTCTTTGTCTTCTATAGTTGGGTGCTCCTGTATTTGGTTCATATATATTTATAATTGTTAGCTCTTCTTGCATTATTCCCTTGACACGTATGTAGTGACCTTCTTTATCTTATTTAATCATTTTAGGTTTGAAGTTCACATTGTCTGCAAACAGAATAGCTACTCCTACTTTTTTCTGGGTTCTTGTTGCGTGGAGTATTGTTTACCATCCTTTGACTTTGAGTGTATGAGTATTCTTTTGAGTCAGATGTGTTTCTCATATACAGCACATTTGGGAATCCTGTTTCTTGATCCATTTTGTAAAACTATTTCTTTTAATAGGTGAATTGAGGCCATTTACATTGGTGGATATAACTGTTATGTACTGTCTCAACTTTTCCATATTATGTCCCTACTGTTATGTCTCTGCTTTTTCCCCTCATTTAATTGCTTGTCCTGCCTTATGGTTTCTTTTTGTTCCTATGCTGAAAATTGTGGTCATTTTTATCTCTATCTAGTATGTCTTTCAGTACTCTTTTAAGCATTGGTTTAGTGTATGTGTATTTCTTCATTTGTTCTTTTTGATGAAAGTATCTTATTTTTCCATTAAATTTGAAAAGTTTTTCTGAGTATATCAGTCTAGGTTGAAAGTTGTCTTATTTCAAGGTTTGACCGACTTCACTCCAAGCTCATCTTTATGATTATATTTGTAGTGAAAAGTCTGCTGTGATTCTAATGGGCTTTCCTTGATAGGTGAGTTGTGTCTTTTCTCTAACAGCTTTTAGTATTCTGTTTTTATGCTGTATGTCTGGGATCTTAATTATTATATGTCAGGGTTTATATTATGCTCATTGTGACTATCTGGTGTGCTGTATGCCTCACTTATCTGAATATCAGATTTTCCCCCATGTTTGGGAAATTTAATGCTATTACTTCTGTGAATAGTTTACTGGTGTCATTTTCATTTACTCTTGCATTTTCATTGATGCCTATTAGTCTTATACTTTTTCTCTTGGAATCATCTTAAAGCTGCTGAATTGTCATTTCATGCTTCTTTGTTATTTTTAAAGTTCTATCCTTTCATGAGTTTAGCTGTGATCTTGTCCTCAAAGTCTGAAATTCTATCTTCAGTTTTATTTAAACAGTTTTGCCAGCTTTCAATTATATTTTTATTTCATAGTTTTCTCTTTCAGTTTTTCATAAATTCTGCTTGTTTTCTATATTGTTCATTCAAGGTTTCTGTCAGTTTCCCATGCTCCTGTACTTTTTTTTTTACCTATTTCTTTTCTAGATATGCTGAGCAACTCCTTTACTAAGTTTATCTTTTCTGTCTTCACTGAGAAACTCTTTCCAATTTGATTTCCTATAAAGCCTCATGGATTTGTTTCTTTATTTCACTTGCTATCATTTCAGAGATTTCCAATGTATGACTTTTAATGCCCTCTCTTTCAATGTCTCCTGTACTTGCTCCTGATGGACTAGATGTTTGGGATTACATTTGGTTTTTCTTTTTGTCATTTCCACCCTTAGGCTAATATTTGGTCTTTTAATCTCACTAGTCTCAACTGTCAGTAGTGTATATCTCATGGTCCTACTGTGTGATTGATATTTTTCCAGTTGTTGAGTACCACAATGAAGAGGAGGGACAGTCACGTGAATTCCTCCTGCAAGACCTTTTGGGTGAGTCCTATATTCTTCCTAAGCTGACTAGTCTAGGAGTATTGATGTAAGTCAACCCTTAGTTCCCACTGTTGATAGGTCTTCAGGTTGTTCCAGGTTACCTGATCTCCCTGCCTATAATGTCTGTGTTGTCTGGGACCCTACTGTGTTACCAGGTGTTACATAAGACCTTTTCATTTTCTCTAGATTGGGGGAGGCCTTATTGGCACACCTCTCAACCCACCTGATATTCTCTTTATGGAGGAAGGACTTACCCAAACTCTTGCCAAGCTCACCAGTGTTCTACAGCTGAAGGTAACCTCACCACTGCTCCTGTCTACCCACAGAAGATCTCTACTTTATAGGCAAACTCATTGCACTGATGGAAGCCTCCTAAGGTCCACTATCTGGATGAATGGCCACTGAGTCTCCCGTCAACCCAGCACAGCCAATGCACTGCAGTCTAAAGTTCTGAAAGGAGGAGTTGCAACCAAGGTTCAACATCAATACAAGGTCCAAGAGGTGGAGGTTTTCCCAAGGGCAGGACAGTGCCAGCAGGTGGGCAGGCATGGAAGTGTCCTGTCCTCTATGCTGGTGGTCTGGGTCCGAGGGTGGGATGGTGCTCTCAGGTGGGTGCAGGTGTGGACATGGAAGTGGCCTGCCTTTTGTCCCTCTTTGCTGGAGGTTTGGGTCTGAGGACAGGATGGCACCAGACACTTAACTCATGCTTTGTAAAGGCTTTAGTGTGTAATCAGCTGGCTCTAAGGCATGTGATGTAGCAAAGCAGCAACCATTTATTGTGGCAGAACTTGTTTTTTTTTTTTCAAAAATAGAAAGATGGGAGGCAGAACAAGCCTCTTTTCATCCCTTATACTGTATGCAGGCTACCTACCCAAGGGCAGGTGTGGCACTCATTTATTCCCATGAACCAATCTCAAACTCCAAATTCCTCCATCTCTATAAAGCCATCCTTCATAACTACGTGAGATTTTGAGGGGACATCCAAACACAAACAATAACATTCTTCCCCTGATCCTCAAAAGCTCATGTACATTACTTTACTCAAAATGTATTTAGGAACCAAGCTTTTATAAATAAAGAGGGGAAGATGACTTGAAAGGAAGTAAAGAATTTGAGAAAAAAGAAATATATATTATGCACAGTTTCAAATTCCCTATGATCTATATGATTATTTTGTGTATCTAGAGTGTACTGGTGAAATAAATTAAAAATACCAGTAAGTCACATTTGTGGCATACCAAACAATTATAAGGACAAAAGAAGCTCACCATAATATTTTCTTATTGAATTACCATATGTCCAGCAATAAAACAAAATTAAACAAAAAATATACAGACTGTTAAAAGCAGCCAGAAAAAAATAAAAAAATGGTAAATCAGTTAAAGTCATAACAGATTTCTTAAGGCAAACCCTAATGCCCAGGAGAGTTTGGAGTAAAGTAATACAAGACCTGAGGATAAACTTCAAACTCATATTAACATATCCAGCAATTCTATCTATCAAAACACATGTAAAATAATGGATTGCCATGAAAAAAATCTCAAAAGACACATGAGCACTAACCCACCTCTTAAAAAGACCTCAATATATTCTCAACAGAAAATGTGAAATAAACACAAGTAAGAACACAAAAGGATTAGTGGTTTCAATAGATAAACAACAACAAAAAACATCAGGAAAAGAAAACTAAGAGATTCACCAACTGATAAAGAGGGCAATAATAGTAAATAATAAACGTATCTCAGTAATATCTCTCAATGTTAATAGCTTAAACTTTCTAATTAAATGACACAGATTTTAAGACTGAGTTATAAAATAGTATTTAACAATCTGTTGCATTCACGAAATTTATCAAATCCAAAAAGATATTCCTAGGTTAATAATTAAAGAACAGAAAATGATATTTAATGCACCAGTACTCTCAAAACAATTTTAATATCAAACATGTCAAATTTCAAGTTAAGCGAATTAGAAGAGATAAAGAAGGTTTCCACATATGAGTTAAAAGGAAACCTAACATTTGTACATACAATGAATACTGAAGCACCTGTATTCCTAAAATAAAAAGTACTAAAGTGAATAGACCAAATGCCACTAACATAATCACCCTAGTTGATTTGACACTGAGCATTTACAGAGACAGTTCAACTAAACAATAAACTAATAAAAAATTATAGGACTACATTACATCCTTGAACAAATAGACATAATGGATATAAGCAGAATATTCCATATCTCTACAACAGAGTTTACATTCTTTTTAACAGCACATGGTACCTTTTCCAAAATAGATCACATTCCATTCTGGAAAAACAGCTAAAGTAAATAAAAAAAAGGATTGAAATTACTCCTACATGCTATCAAAACACTGCTCAATTTACATGGAAATCAACAACAGATAAAATTTCAAAAAGGACAAAAGTTCCTAAAAAATTAGCAACATATTTCTGAATAACCAATGTGTCACAGAACAAATCAAAAGAAATTTTAAAAATTTCCAGAAGATAATGGCAATGACTTCATGACTCACCAAAATCTCCTGGGACATAATGGAAGCAATTGTAAGAGGAGACTGCATCATTAACAATGCTTACATTAGGAAAGCAAAACAAGTTCAAATAAGTAACTTTATAAGAAATCTTAAGATACTTGTGAAACAGCAGCAAGCCTACCCCAAACCAAAATTAAGGAGTGAAATTATAAAGATGAGATAAGAAATCAATGAAGTTGAGATTAAATAAGCATGAAAAAATCAATGAATTGGAGATTTAGTTCTTTGAAGGAATACATAAAATAAATAAGCCCTTTGATAGACTCACCAAGACAAACAGAAAAAGACCCATATCAGTGCAGTTAAAAATCTGGTTGACTATTATCTTCTTTTAAAGTCCTGTAATGTCTCCAATGCTTTGGTTTTATTCTTTACTGTTTTGTTCAATTTTATTATAACTGACAGTTATTCTTAAAAGAGCAAGAGGCAGTATGATAACCATTGTTGATCACCTTGTGTTTTGTTTTTACATTATCTATTATGGTCATCATTTTGATTTGACTGACTCTGATCAGATATGTCGCATTTGGTTTTACTCCCTTCAAAAAAAGTAATAAGAACTGTGGGAGTAATAAAACCCAAAATGTGTAATTGTCATTGTACAAAAGAAAAGAAAAGGAAGTGCTCTAAATGTTATAACTGCATATATGTTTAAGTGTATAAGATAGATAACCATATTACTGAGTTTTTTTTTTTTTTTGATCATTGAACAAAACTGTTTGCACTCTCACTGTTTGGAAGTTTACTTTATATGCTTCAATTTTGTAACTTGAACAACTATTTCTAAGATGAGAATATGTAATCTATTAACTAGTGATTTCTTACCGTTTATTTTTTAAATTTTATATTACTTGTACCCCTTTTCTGTTTTTTTTTCTCCTTAAATAAAAAAAAGAAATGAAAAAGAGATGCTCAGACTGCTGCCAGAGTGGGCAAGCCAGACCTAAGCCTCATTCTGCAGTCCGAGTTATTTGCTGACTGTGGAGGGGAAAAGGGCATCACCAGGAAGTGATTCCTGCCTGGAAACCAGCACCATGCATGGTTCACTGCCAAAGTGGGGACAGCCAGACCCAAGCCTCTCTCCATGAGTCAGAGTCATTTGCTTACTGCAGAGGGAAAGAACAAGGCCTCACCACGAAGCAATTCCTGTCTGGAAAACATATAGTTTTCATTGTTTTGTTGAGTTCTATTTTATTTTTTTGTTTGATTATGTTAAAACTTATGGCATGAGCAGCTATTTAAAATATAGCAAGACATATTATGGTAGCCATTTTGGATTTACTATTGGCTTATTTTGAACTCCTTTATTCCACTCATTATTTCATTTTTATTGTTTCTATTTTATTCCATTTTGTTTCATTTTTACTATGTCCTAAGGTATCTGCAGCTATTTTGAAGGCAACAAAAGACATTATGGTATCTATTGTTGATTTCATAAGGTTTTGAAGTCCTGTATCACTTACACTGTTTTATTTTGATTGGTTTATTCTGTTTTATTTTCATTCATTTTTTCTTATTTAAAATAAAACAAAAAATTTAAAAAATAAAAAAGTGAAAAAGGTTAATCATAACACATCCTATAAAAACCCAGAAGATAGTAATTACTTCAAATTGACAGATTACTAGACACATAAAAGCTACAAACACTAACACAAGAAGACATGTGAAACATTAGCAACCCAGCATAAAGCAGAAAAATTGTTTCAGTAATAAAGAATCTACCTACTAAAAAAGCCCAGGAAAAGGTGGATTCATTGCTTAATATTACAAATTTTTTAAATGTTATGTCACCCAAACTGTTAAGTTCTTCAAAGAAACTGAAATGGATACAGTACTATGAAATTCATTTATGCAAGCCAGTGCTATCCTGATCCCAAAATGTGATAAAGACCCAGTGAAAAAAGAGAAATACTTACTCATCTTTCATGAACAAAGATGCAAAAAACTTCAACGAGTTGTTAGCTACTAGAATGCAGCACATTATCAAAAATCATACATCATAACAAAGTACATTTAATCCCAGACAAACAAGATAGTTCAAACATATGTTAGTCAATAAATGTAATGCTCATTTAAAGTGGCACAAGTTCAAAAACCACATGATTATACCAGTAGATGAAGAAAATGCTTTTGACAAATTCCAACACTGCTTTATGATGAGAAAACTGAGGAAAAGAGGTGTAGAAAAAACATGCTTGAATATAATAAATGTTATTGATAATATACCAATAGCCACCATTATACTAAATGGGGAAAATATAAAGTTCCCTCTAAAATCAGGAAATAGACAAGAATATCCATTCTATCCTTTTCTATTCAACATAATACTTGAAATATCATCCAGAGGAATTTGTCAGGAGAAATCAATAAAAGAGAAACATATAGGAAAGGAAGAATTCAAATGTTTGTTATTTTCCGATGACATGATATGCTTGCCACATGGCAGATCAAAGAACTCAGTCAAAAACACTTAGAATTAATAATCACCTTCATCAAAGTAGCAGGATATAAGATTGACACACAAAAGTCACTAGCCTTTCTGTACACAAAAAATGAACAGGATTATACAAAATTATGAAAGTAATACTATGCACAGTAACTTCAAGAAAAACAAAATACCTATGATTGAACCTAACGAGGAAGTGAAAGGCCTCTATTGAAAAACTATAGTAATGTGAGGAAGGAGATTTTAGGAGGACATCAGAAAATTAAATATCATTCCCTGCTCCTGGATAGGCAGAACCAATATTATTAACATGGCCATACTCTCAAAACTGCTATAAAGATTTAATGCAATTCCAGTCAAAATACAAACAGCACACTTTATAGATCTATAGAAACAATCCTAAAATTCACATGCAGCCACAAATCACCCAGAATAGCAAAATCCATTGTGTGCAATAAGTGTAAACCAAGAGGCATAGCAACATCTGACTTCAAACTATACTATAGAGCAACAGTAATAAATGCATCACAGCACTAGAACAAAAATAGATATATGAAGCCAGGCATGGTGACTGACATCTGTATTCCCAGTGCTTGGGAGACTGAGGCAGGAGGGTTGTTGTGAGTTTGAGACCAGCCTAAGCTACAAAGTGAGCTCATGGCCAGTCTGAACTGCATAGAAAGACCGTGTCTCAAAAAGACAAAAAATAAAAATACAGATATATGGATCAGTGGATCATAATTAAGAGTACAGCCTCCTCCCAGACATATCCAACTTTTTAACCTTTGACAAAGGAGCCAAAAGCATAGCATCATGCTGAGAAAACTAGCTATCTATTTGCAGAAGTTTGAAATTAGACTCTTTAGCTCCACACACACTAAGTTAAAATCAAAATAGATAAAGATATAAACAATAAAACAAAAACATTAATGTCACTGCAAGGCAAAAATAGTTAAAATACATAAATGCATAGGTATAACAAAGTATTTGCTAAATAGATCCTCACTCACACAAGAAAAAAGCAGAAAGGCTCAACAAATGATATTATATTACAATAAAAATCTGTACAGCAAAAAAAAAATCAATCAGCGCAGGCACAACCTTCAAAATAGTGAAAAAATTTGCCAGTTACTTCATAGACACAGGATAACATCTAAATATACAAATAACTCCAAAAAGCTAAATCCACTAAAACTAGCAACCCAATCAACAAAGAAAAATTAATAGACAATTTACCGAAGAAGAAATACAAATGGTCAATATTTCTGGTCACTACAGAAAAAATGAAAATTAAAACAATGGTAAGGTTTTGTTTTATTCAACAAAGAATGGTTATAATTAATAAGTCAAGGAATAACAAATGCTACTGTGAAAATTAACACTCCTTCATTGTTGATGGGAATGCAAACTAGTACAAATATTAAAGAAATCAGCATAGGCATTACTCAAAAATCTGAAATTAAGAATTCCACATGACTCAGATATCCTTTGAGTACATATTTTTCCCAAAGAGTTTAAGTCATCCTACTACAGTGATAAATACATAATCAACCAATATTTATATAAAAATTGTAATAGCTAAATCCTAGAAGCATCCTACATACCCATCAACACATGACTGGATAAAGAAAATGTGTAAATTCTATATAAAGGAGTGCTACTCAGCCACAAAGAATGCAAAATTTGAGACATTTGTAGGAAAAATGGATGCACCCAGAAAATATAATTTGTGTGAAATAAACCAGACACACAAGGTGAAATACCATATAGCATCTCTCTCCTGAGTGATGCAAAACACAAAGAAAATGGTTAAGAATGCATAGAAAGATACATGGCAATTTATCTCTTTCAAAGGGTAAGTGGTGCAAGGGAACAAGGGCAAGAGAAGAGGAGGTAAGATAGGGAAAATAAGATTAATGATATAAAATATACAGGAATCTAATAACTCTATTTTATATAAACATTTTATGTCATAACATGAGCTAAGAGAAATAATATTAATAAGACAGAAAATGTTTTATGG
Organism: Cavia porcellus; assembly: GCF_034190915.1. Classification (NCBI taxonomy): domain Eukaryota; kingdom Metazoa; phylum Chordata; class Mammalia; order Rodentia; family Caviidae; genus Cavia; species Cavia porcellus. Next base: position 50,396,089 of record NW_026947486.1, read on the forward strand.
AAGAGAGAAGATGTTGTAGTCAGGGGTTACAAGGAGAAAAATTAGAATCAGGACACAGAATATCTATTATTATTTTATGAGGTCACCCAGAGTTAACACAAGAAAGTGCAGGAAATCTATCCACAGCACTGAAGACTTAGAATATTCAGACAAGGCACTGGATCTCATAGCAATGTCCTGTATGAGTCCAGATAAAAACCAAGATCCCAGGACAATGCCGACCATGTGTCCAACTGGAGGTCTAGAGTCCACAAAAAGGACTCACAGCAGCCTGCTTCATGGATCCACACTGGGAAGGTCCAAAGAGCAGATGTGGAAACTCGAAAGTCTATGCCAGTGGGGTAAATGGGCTGTGCTGGTAGGTTGGGTGTTCGACCCTGGAGCACAGAAGTCATGCTCAAAACAAAGACCAGGGCTGTCCTGAAGAGCACCACAGCCATCCTCAGCAACATGGAGGTCCCGAGCTCCTCTGATTATAAACGCAGTTGAGTACATGCCAGAAAGCCAGCACGATGAATCTCTCCTGGTGACTGAAGGGCACATTTCTTCCTGTCCAGAGCCAGGAAATTATGCTTGATGTAAGGACCAGAGCTCCCCTAAAGTGAACCAATGGCAATGGTGAAACTCTCACTGGGGATGCATAGTCATCATGAACTCCTCCAGGAGAACCAATGGCTCAAACAGCAACACATAGAGAAACCCACAATGCCTTGCTTCTCCTTATCCATATGTCTAATTCTGTTGGCTACTTTCCTCAGGTGGAACATCTGTTCTCAGCACCATGCTGAAGCACCATGCTGGCATTAGTTTGACCATCAGGTTTTAATCCTTAGAAGAAGGAGAGAAGAAAGGGAAGGAGAAAAGCAGTTTTTAAAAGTAAGAAACATGGTGAAATATGTACACATAGCCATTGCCAAACATGATGTTAAAATACATGAACTGCAAACATGTATAAATGAACCATTTTTAAAATATTGTTATACAGATTTAATACAATCCCAATCAAAATACCACTAGCATCCCTGACAGGCCTAAAGTAAATCCTCATAAAATTAATGTGGAACCAAAGAGACCTAAAATAGCAAAAGCAATTATCTCTCTACCCAGGCAAGACAAGGAACATCAGAATCATACAGAGCTACTGTAATAAATACAGCATGATACTCACAAGCAATGGACCTAAAGATCAAAGGAACACACGAGAAGGTGAAGAAATAATTCCAAAAGAACTGAGCCACCTGATCTTTGAAAAAAAGAACAAATGTATTCACTGGAAGGAAAGAATAAATGATGTGACAAGAAAATGGACATTCTACAGGACAAACACAAAAACTAGACCCATGTTGATCACCATGCACTAAACTAAAATGAAAATAGATTAAAAAATCTAAACTTTACAACAGAAACACTAAATATGCTGGAAGGTAGAATATGTAGAACTCTGGAAAACACATGTGTAAGCAAAGACTTCATGATCACACAGGAACTATCACAAAGAATCAAAAACTGGGATCTCATTTTATTAAAAAACCCTTTAGTGTGCAAAATAAATCTCCATAAGAATGAAAAGAAAATCCACAAAATTTATGCCAGCTGTTCTTCAGTTAAAAGACTAACAGATACAACATACAAAGAACTAAAAATATCAAAACCTTGAAAGTTAATGATCAAATTCAAAAAAGGGCACTGTGATGAGTTGACATTTCTTGGAAGAAGAATTTAAAATAATAAAACATAAAAAGAATTTAAAAAATCAGACCCCTGAAATTCAAAGGCCCAATCCAAAAATGGGTATCTGAGATGAATACACAATTCTCAGGTGAAGAAACACAAACAGCAAATAAACAAATGAAAAAATGTTCATCATCATTGGTCATTAGAGAAATGCAAATTAAAACCACCCTGAGATTCCATCTCACTCCAGAAAGAATGGCAAGGATCAAGAAAATTGCCAACAACAAATGCTGGAGAGGCTGTGGGGAAAAAGAACTCTCTTGTAGTGTTGCTGGGAGTGTGGACTGGTGCAATCATTGTGGGTGTCAGTCTGGAGATTTCTCAAAAGGTGGGATTGGAAGTCCCATTCAATCCAGCTATTCTGCTTCTAGGCATATTCCCAGAAGAACTAAAAACATCATACCACAGTGATATATGTGCACCCATGTTTATAGCAGCACAATTTGTAATAGCCAGATCTTGGAACAACCTAAGTGTCCCTCAACTGAGGAATGGATAAAATGTTGTGGTATTTTTATATGATGGATTACTTATCAGCTATAAAGAATGATCAAATTGAGATATTTATAAATAAATGGGCACAATGTGAGACCATACTCATAAGTGAGATAAATTAAACTCATATGTATAAATACCATATAGTCTCCCTAGTGTAAGAAATGGTAAGAGTACATAACAGTTTATGGTAACCATGATTGTCTATTACATTGCTTTGAAACCATATAATGTTTACATTCATTAGTTGGGATAGTTTTATCCTGGTTTGTTTGATTTTATTATCTGTGATGGTATTAACAGCTATTTTGAAGAAAACAATACATTATAATAGCCAGTATTAATTTAATATCATCTTACTCTGAAGTTCTACTGTGCTTTTGTTCTTCTGTTTCCATTGGTTATATCATGTTGTATCTGATTGGATTTTATTATGTGTGATAGTATAAACAAATTTTCTATGGAAAATGAGATAATATAGTAGCCATTGTTCATTTTCTGTTATTTGGTTCTGAATGTCTTGTAATACTTTCATTCTCTTGAATGGTTTTATACTATTTTGTTATGTTTGATACTATTGTAAATGAAGTTATGCTCAACCATTTCAAAGAAAAAGACATTATGATAGCTACTGTTAATTACAGATTATCTTGTGGTGAAATACTGTGTTCTTACATTGTTCTGTTCTGATTTGCTTTGTTATGTCCTCTTTTGTCTTAATCTCTTCAAAATAAAAAATAGTAAATAAATGTCTAAAAATACTCAGTATGACTGGTAAATTGAGAAATACAAGTTACCAATAAAATATTTCATCTCATTCCTGAAAAAAAATGATTGTCATGAAGAAAATAGCTAAATAATAAGTGCTAGGACTGTGGGGAAAAAAAGATAATTTCTTGACATATATTCTGCCTGGCATGAAGGAAAAGTGCACGCAGCACTCCCCAGCCCACCAGGAAGCTTTGGCGATTTGATTGGAGCCTGGTAATACCCTGCCTCACCTCCTACATCACCGGAGGATGCATGGAGCCTTGGCCTATTGGAGCCTGCCCAGCAATTGCCGGGCTGCCTGCATTCTTGCTGCATTCTTACTGGAAAGTGCACATAGTGCTATCCAGCCCATAGAAGCTTTAGTGCTTTGCTGGGAGAATGTTCTGACCCTGCCCCTCCTCCCACATCTCTGGAGGATGCACCTGTAGGTTCCGCTTGGCCTACCGGGTGACTTCCAAGCTGACTTCAGCTGTCTGCCTTTGGACTGGCAAGCCAAAAGTGCACACAGTGGTCTCCAGCCTATGGGGAAGTTTTGGTGCTTTGCTGCTAAACTGGTGAAGCCTTGCCCAGCAATCCCAGTAAAGCCACCCAGTAAAGTCTGTCTAAGAATCTCCACTCAACTGAGGAAACTCCCTGCAAAAGGAATAGGTATCCTTAACATAAGAAATAATTGAGAACTTGCATTTGGCTTCCATAAGGGAATATACGACAATGACAAAATGAAAGAGCAAAAGGCAATCTCAGAACTCCACCCCATCCTGAGCAAACCTAGGTGACATGGACGTAGAACAAAATGTAGGCCATATACGTGGCCTACAGAAATGATAGCAACTGAAGTAAAGAAACAACACTGGGAAGCTATAAAGTAATCTCCCAGGAAAAAGAAGAAATGATAAATGTAGTGAAAGAAATGCTGAACACATTTAAAGAAGACATGGCTAAAAAATTAAAGGAACAACATAAAAATATGGAAACCTTCAATGAACAATATAAAAAACAAGCAGAATGCAGGAAACATTTTCAAAGAGATATACAGGAAATAAATTTTCATTGAAAATTGGCAAAACAGCCTCAATGAAAGTGAAGATGAAATTTCAGAACTTGAAGACAAGATTGCAGCTAGGGAACAGGAAAGAAAACATCTTTTAAAAATAACTAGGAATCAGGAAATAACAACTCAATAGCTGCAATATGATGGAAAGAAAAATAACATAAGATTGATAGGTGTAAACAAGAAAGAAAATGTCAGTACATATGATATCAAGAGACTATTTACAGAAGTAATAGGGGAAATTTTCCCAAACATGAGGATGGAAACTGACATAGAGATCAGTGAAGCATATAGAACTCCAAATAGCCATAACCAAAATAATACTACATTCATACATATAATAATCAACATGCCAGGTATCCAACATAAGAACAGAATATTAAAAGATGTTAGAGAGAAAAGACAGATCACCTATAAAGGGAAGCCAATCAAAATCACAGCTGACTTCTCAACACAAACAGTGAAGTCAAGAAAACCATGGAGTGAATTGTTTCAGATCCTAAAGGAAAATGATTTCCAACCTAGCCTGATGTACTGCAAAACTATCCTTCAAAATTGATGGAGAAATAAAATACTTCCATGACAAAGAATAGGTTAAAAATTTCATGACCAACAAACCAACCCTGCAAAGAATACTGAAAGATATTCTAGATAGATATAGGAAAAAATCACTAGGTTGAGATTCAACAGCAGAGGTTCTAAGCAAGTAGGCGGGCGCCCACTGTCCCTGGAACCCAGCCTGTTTGGGACCCTCACACAGTCTGGGTGCAGTGGAATGGCTAGGCGGGTCTGGGGTACCTGCATCTGCCTCTCTGTGTGCCTGAAGGACTGGATTTTTAAGCAAGCAGGCGAGTATCACCAGTTCCAGAGGCCCGGTGTCCTGGGGTAAGTGCCCTGAGACCAGCTTGTTCAGGCCCCTCGAGCCTTCTGGGTGCAGGGAAACAACTAGGAGGATCTGAGGCTCCTACCTCCATCTCCCCACTGTAGCTGCACTTGGAGAACTGTGGAGTTCTAAGCAAGCAGGCAGACGCCCACTGATCCCCGAGCCCAGCCTGTTTGGGACCCTCACACCATCTGAGTACAGTGCAAGAGCTAGGCGGGTCTGGGGTGCCTGCATCCACCTCCCTGTGTGTCTGGAGGACTGTGGATTTCTAAGCAAGCAGGAGAGCATCACCAGTTCCAGAGGCCCTATGTCCTGGGGTAGGTGCCCCGCACAGTCTCCCCTGAGCCCAGCCTTTTCGGGGCCCTCAAGCCTTCCACATACAGTGAAACAGCTAGGTGAATCTGAGGCACCTACATCCATCTCCCCTTTCCAACTGTGCTCAGAAACTGTGGAGTTCTAAGCAACCAGGCAGGCACCCTCTGTCACCAGAGCCCAGATTGTTTGGGACTGTGGAGTTCTAAGCAAGCAGGCAAGCACCACAGAATCCAGAGGCCTGGTGGCCTGGGGGAACTGGGTGCCAGAGTCCCAGAAGCTGTGAGCATAGAAGTGCATTTCCAAGAGACCCTGAAGAAACTTTTGAATAACACTTGAAACACAAAAACATAGGAAAATGACAAAACCAAAGACCAAATTACAATCTAAAACCTCCAGCCCATCTCAAGAAACCCTGGAAGTGATGTATATAGAAGAAAATATAAGCCATACACCTCAAATACTGGACATAATAGCAACTGAAATAAACAAGCAAAACTAGGAAGCTTTAAAGGAATTCAAACTAGAAATAATCTCCCAGGTAAAAGAAGAAATGATAAAAGAAATGAAAGAGATGCTGAACATACCGAAAGAAAACACAGCTTAAAAATTGGAGGAACTAAACAAAAAGATAGAATCCCTAGATGAGAAATATAAGAAACAAACAGAATATATAAAGCAGATGCACAGAGACATACAGAAAATCAAAAACTTCACTGAAAGCTGTAAAAAACAACTCAATGAAAGTGAAGATAGAATTTCAGACTTTGAAGACAGAATTGCAGCTAGTGAACAAGAAAGGAAAGATCTTTTAAAAATAACAAAGAATCAGGAAATAAGAATTCAACAACTACTACTATTAAGTCGGGTTATTTGGTGGTGAAGCACTAGGTTGCTGAAACAGACATGCTTTGACCTGTATTGTTATATTGTTACGTCCTGTTTTATCTCAATCTCTCCCTTATTCATTAAAAAATTATTTAGTTATTTCTTATGTTTGTTTTAATTAAGGGGAAAAATTTAAAAATTAGCAGAATATATAATAGCAACTTTTTTTGATTGCCTATTAACTTGTTTTGAAGTCCTGTAATACTCCCGCGATCTTGTTTTGACTGATCAGACTCTGTTCCATTCTGTATGATTCAAGTTTGAGGGTATAGGCAACTACTTTGCAGGCAATAAGAGTCACTAAGATGCCCATTCTGGTTTGACTATTGTCTCCTTTGGAAGTCCTGGAATGTTTACAATGCTTAAGTTTTATTGGTCTTGTTCTCTACTGTTTTGTTCAACTTTATAATATCTAATGAGATAGACAATTCTTTATAAGGAAACAAGAGACATTGTTGATAACCATTGTTGATAACCTTGTACTCTGTTTTACATCATGTGCTATGTCTATCCTTGGTTTTGACTGACAGCTTTGTTTTACCATATTTGACTTTATTCTCTCCCAAAAAAAGTAGTAAGAACTAAGGAGTAATAAAACCCAAAATGTGTAAATTTTGTTGTAAAAAAGAGGGGGAAAAAAGAGCTCTAAAGGATACAACAGCAAGTGTGTTTAGGGGTGTTAAATAGCTGACCATATTAATGTTTTTGGTTGGATCATTGAACACAACTGTTTTCAGTCTCACTGTTTGTATGTCCACTTTGTATGCTTTGATAATGTGATTTGAGCAACTATCTCTAAGATGATAATATGTAATCTATTAACTGGTGATTTCTTACTGGTTTTTTTTTTTTTTTTTTTTTTTTGTAGTTCTGTATTACTTGTACCCTTACACTGCTTTGTTTTGTTTTGTGTTTTTCTCTTTTTTCCTTTTAAATAAAAATTTAAAAATAAAGAATTCAACAACTACAAGATGGCACAAAGAAAAACAACATAAGATTGATACGGATTAATGAAAAAGAAGGGAACAACATAAAGGATGTCACGAGGATATTTAGAGAATTAATAGCTGAAATTTCCCAAGCATGAATCAGAAACCGAAATCAGGTTCAGTAAAGCATGTAGAACTCCAAATAGTCATAATCAAAATAAAACTACACACAGACATACAGTAATCACCATCCCAGAAATCTAACACAAGAATAGATTATTAAAAACTGTCAGAGAGGGACTTCTGGGAGAACATGGTGGATAGATAACAGCAGCTACATAGGCTCTCTGAGATACCCAGCTTAGAATCCAAGAATGGTGTGGTGTGAGGAGTCCTAAGCAAGGGGAGATGTACCCTGCTAATCCAGGAATGAACTAGGCTGAGAGAAACCAACTGAAAATGCAAACCCAGTGTTATAACCAGAAGAGATAAAATCTCAGCATGGAAGCTGGAACCCGCGCCTCTGGAAGCCATGATTTGAATTTCCTGCTGCCGCTGCCACGTCCATATCAGCACAACAGGGAGAGAGATGGGCAAAAGCCCTGAGAGTGGGAATCAGTGAACAGAGTTGAGAGCAGGACTGGCAGGGAACCCTGCATCAACCTGCAGGGGACCCTTCCATAGACTAGGAGGCTCCAAAAGAGGACATTCTGGGACTTGGCAGACTAGCCAGAACAAGACACTGCAGTGATTTTAGTCACATATTCCCCTCTCAAGTGAGATTGGTGTGGAGCACTTGGCCTGGGTGACTCTGCTGACTAAGACCCAGTAGGCTAGCCCAAACCAGGTCCCAGCAGGTTTGGCGGTGCCCCCTAGCAGCGAAGCCTTCAGTAGGTTGACTGACCTGAAGGGGCGGGCCCAGCAGAGGCTGCCCAGGTCTGTGTCTCCTTAGTACACTGCAGTGGGCAGGAACACCTAGCCAGCGCAATTCAAACAAACTGTAACCGACAAAGAAAAAAATTGAGCCTCCTGTATACGCTTGTATGGAAGGAACAAAAAGTATGGGAAAAGGGAGCAACAAGAAAGGGTCCTCAGTCCCCAATACTGAGAACACTGATCCAGGAAAGGTAAATGGAAAGGAAAATGAGGACAGAAAACATGCACTATCAGGCACGGCACCAACAGACATAAGGAAATATCTCCAGAGCCTCATAGATGAGTTCAAAGGTGAAGTATTTAGCGAAATAAAGCAAGAAATAAGTAGAACAGTTAGAGAAATGCTGAACACAGCCCAAGAAAAAACAGATGGTGGAATGGAAGAACATTTAAAAAAAGGGGAGAATTGTTTGATGGAGAAAATAGAGAAAATATAGAATACGTGAAGAAGGTTCAAAAAGATTACCAGGAAACTAAAAACTCTATCGAAAGCTGGCATAAGAGCTTGAAAGAAACTAAGGATAGATTATCCAAACTGGAGGACAGGGGGCTTGGGATTTAGCTCAGCGGCATAAGCACCTGCCTTGCAAGCAGGCGGTCGTGAGTTCAATCCCCGGTACCGATAAAAATGAAAAAAAGACAAAAAAAAAAAAACAAAAAAAAAAAAACTGGGGGACAGATTTGTAATGTGGATGCATGAAATGAAAAACTTCTTAAAATAACAAGAACACAAACAGCAATAATACAAAGGCTAGAAAATGATAAGAGTATCTATAACTTAAGAATTAAGAATGTAAAAGAAGATGTAGAGACACAAACAAATGAACTACAAAAGCTATTCACAGAAATAATCCAGGAGAATTTCCCTAATTTAGCAAAAGGTAAAGATACTCAGATATATGAGCATACAGGACTCTAGCCACCTACAACCCAAACAGAGCTACACTCAGGCATATAATAATCAAAATTCTAGAAATTCAATATAAGAACAGAATATTAAAAGCCATCAGAAACAAGAAACAGATCACTTACAAGGGAACACCCATCAGAATTACAGCAGACTACTCAGCACAAGCCATCAAATCATGAAGAGCATGGGGGAAATAATCCAAGCTTTGAAAGATAATAACCTCCAGCCAAGATTGATATATCCTGCACAACTGTCCCTAGAAATTGATGGAAAAACAAGGTGCTTCCAGGATAAAGAGGAATAGGGGAATTTGCAACCACCAATCCAACTCTACAGAGAATACTGCAGGATATTCTAAAAAAGAAAAATACCAAGATTCCAGAAACAATGGCAGAGAGGCCACAATGAATGGAGCAGAAAGCAAAGTTAAGAAGACAAACTGACAACTAATGACAGAAAAAGAGCTCAACAGAAATGAGCCAGAGAAGGTTGGATGGTAGGGACAGCTATTTTGGAGAAAACAAGACATTATAATGGCTAGTGCTGATTTATTATTATCTTGTTTTGAAGTCCCATCAAGCTGTTATTCTTCTGTCTCCATCCGTCTTAACAGGTTGTATCTTATTGGATTTTATTATATGTGATAATATCAATGAAAACTTTTATAGACAAGGAGACTATTCAGAAACCATTGTTCATTTTCTGATAGTTGCTTCTAAATGCTGTAAAACTGTCATTCTCTTGAATGGTTTTACATTGTCTTGATATGTTTGGTACTACGGTATACAAAATTATACTCAAAGATTTCAAGGAAAGAGACACTACAGTAACTACTTTTATGTCAGTGTATCTTGTGATGAAACACTATTTTGCTTGAATGGTTATGTTTTGACCTGCGCTGTTTTGTTGTTATGCCCTCTTTTATCTCAATCTCCTTTTTTGTTATATACTTTTTTTATTTTTATCCTTTTAATGAAGGGAAAAATAAATAAAAAATAGCAGGATATATTAGAGTAACCCACTTTGACTTCCTATTAACTTGATTTGAATTTCTGTATTGCTCTCACCATCTTGTTTTGACTGATTTTCCCCTATTCTGCTTTGCTTGGTAGTACCAAGTTCGAAAGTATAAGCAACAACTGTGAAAACAATAAGATTCATTATGACACCCATTCTGGTTAACTATCTTCTTTTGAAGTCCTGTAATGTCTCCAATGTTTTGGTTTTATTCTTTACTATTGGTTCAATTTTATTATAACATAATACACGCAATTCTTTTTAAGATAGCAAGACACAGTATGATAACTATCCTTGATCACCTTGTATTTTGTTTTTACATTATGTATTATGTCCATCCTTTTGATTTGACTGACTCTGTTCTGTTATGTCACATTTGGCTTTACTCTCTTCAAAAAAAAAGTAATAAGAACGGTGGGAGTAATAAAACCCAAAATGTGTATTTGTCATTGTACAAAAGAGAAGAAAAGAAAGTGCTCTGAAGAATATAACTGCATGTATATTTAAGTGTATAAGATAGATAACTATACTACTGAGTTTTGTTGGATCATTGAACAGAACTGTTTGCAGTCTCACTGTTTGAAAGTGCACTTTATATGCTTTAATTTTGTAATTTGAACAACTGTTTCTAAGGTGAAAATACGTAATCTATTAACTAGTGATTCCCTACTATTTATTTTTTCTGAAATTCTGTATAACTTGTACCCTTTTTCTGTTTTTTTTTTCTTTTTCTCCTTAAACAAAATTTTTTTAAAAAGCTGTCAGAGAGAAAAGACAGATCAGTTACAAAGGAAAACCTATCAGAAACACAGCAGACTTCTCAGCACAAACAAAGCCAAGAAGAACATGGAGTGAAGTATTCCAGATCCTAAAGGAAAATGATTTCTAACCTAGACTGATGTACCCAGAAAAACTATCATTCCAGATCGATGGTAAAATAAGATACTTCCATGACAATGAACAGCTGAAGAACTTCATGAATGCCAAGCCAACCCTGCAAAGAATACTGAAAGAGAGTTTAGACAAACTCAGGAAAAAACCACTAAGCAAAGCAGATAATTAAACAGAACAGAAAGATAAAAATGCAACAGCATAAAGATAACATGTCAACAATAAGCCAACATATAACAGTTATAACCATTAATGTAAATGGCCTCAATGCACCAATTAAAAGAAACAGACTGGCAGAATGGATCAAGAAACAAAATCCAACCATAGGCTGTTTACAGGAAACCCATCTAACCCAGAAGAATACTTCCAGACTGAAAGTCAAACGATGAAAAACAATACATCACACAACAGGAATCAAAAAAAAAAAAAAAAAAAAAAAAAAGCAGGAGTAGCCATTCTGTTTGCAGACAATGTGAACTTTAAGCCAACAATGATCAGAAAAGACAAAAAAGTTCACTACATCCTTGTTAGAGGAAAACTTCAAGAGGAAGAGATAACTATCTTAAATATATATGCACCAAATTCCAGAGTACCTAGTATATAAACCAAGTATTAACAGAAATGAAAAATCAAATTATCAGTCACACAATTGTAACAGGAGACCTTAACACACCATTGACACCAAGGGACAGATCAACCAGACAGAAAATCAACAAAGAAATAACAGAACTGAATCACACCTGTGAACAAATGGACTTGATAGACATATACAGAGTGTTTCATCCTACAACATCAGAATACACATTCTTCTTGGAAGTACAGGGGTCGTTCTCTAAAATAGACCATATATTAGCTCACAGAACATATTTAAATAAATGTGAAACAGTTGAAATTATTCCTTGCATGTTATCAGATCATAACGCTCTGAAATTAGAAATTAATAATAAACAAAAATCCACCTGAAATCTTGGGTGGTGTACACATTCTGGGATCAGGCTTGGACCTACCACAGAACTGTAGACACCAGAGGAATCTCACTAATTTTATTTTTCTCTGTCTGGTGGCTTTTCCTCTTGGTGATCCACTGGCTTAGTGTATTTTGTTCTACTGTTTAATTTTGTGTGTTCATTGTTGCTGTTTTTCCCTTTCGTTTTCTCTTTTGCTCTGTGTTCTCTTATGCTCTGTTTTGTTTTTCTTTCTGTACATTTGTTGTTTTTTTCCATGTATGTGCTTATTTTGTTTCCTGGATTTTTTTCTGTATTTTATTCTCTCTCTTTTTTCTTTTCCTTCTCTCTTTTATCTTCTTTTTCCTCTTGTTCGTGATTTAGATTGCTAAATTTTCTGTTTGTATTTTTCCAATTATCCTCTTCCTCTTTTTCATCAACTATCTTGCTTCATTTTATGAGACATTCATGTGAGTAAACTTTTCCTCTCCAGTTTACTTCAATATTCCTAGGTTTTCTCTTCCAACTCCTTCCTCTTGTATCCTATAATTACCTAAAACTTAGATGATCATCCATTGCACTCCAAATTTGCTCCTCTTCTATTTAACCCCATCCACCTTTCCATGTTACCCACTATACATCTTATCTTTCCACTACAACAAGGTAATCTCACTCTACTTGGAGGAAAAATGTTGCATACAAGTTCCTGGTATAAGTTCAGTTTTATCATGTGACTATAGAACTTTTTCCTATAGTTAAAGAGGTCAGACTAATAGTAACCACAGTTTGCCAGTACCCAGGCTGTGCTTGAATGTACTGTTATTGCCAACTGTACAACTTTAACCAGAAGGCCATCTCTGTTATAATCAGCTTTTCTCCACATATGACAACACTATGATTGTAAGGGGCCATACCCAAAATCATAATTCAATATCAAAGGAATGGGCCTTGAGTCAAAAAGGTACCAACTCCTTGACACTAAGGATGAAGTTACCTAACATAAGAAATCTTCAAACGTCAAGATAGTAAATAATATAATAGAAAATGGCATGAGGAAGAAGGAAAATGCAACCCCAAATTCCCAGCCCACTCAGGACAAGTCCAGAGCAGAAAGAGGCAGAAGAAATCAGAAGACAATCACTGGAACTCTTAGAAATGACAGCAGAAGTGAAAAAATGAAAGAGGATAAAGAAAATATGTAAGATACATAAAGAAATGACAATTAAAAATGGTAGAAATCAAAGTGGACACATAAAAAAATAGAGGATGATAGCAAAATGATGGAAACTGTGAATATCCAACATAAAAAAGAAATGGAATTGATGAAACAGATCCAAACAAAAATCTAGGAGACTAAAAACTCCATTGAAAGTATGCACAACAAATTGAATGAAGGCAAGGATAGACTAAAAGAAAACAAGAATGTGACTAGCTATCAGGAAAAGATAGCTTAAAATTAGTGAGGGACCAAAAAATCATCTAACAGTTATAAGATAAAGCAAAGACTAAGAATTTAAGATTGTTTTCAGTCAGTTAGAAAGCTGGAGACAGTACAAAATCCCTTAAAAACTCTTCACAGAGATAATGGAAGAAAACTTCCCAAATGTAGTTAAAATTTTTGACCTACAAGTAAATGAAACGCATAGAGTTCCAAACATCCATGACCAAAAGAAATGTACAACAAGGCATATAAAAATCAAGATTCCAGAAATTGAATACAAGAAAAGATATTAAAAACAGATAGAACAAAGCAACAAATCTCCTATAAAGGAAAGCCCATCAGAATCACAGCAGACTTTTCAACACATACACTCAAATCAAAGAGATGCTGGAGTGAGGTAGTCTAAGCCCTAAAAGCAAACAATATTCAACCCAAAATGATGGAACCTGCAAACTATCTTTCAAAGTCAGAGGAGAAATAACATACTTCAGTGACAAAGAACATCTGAAGAAATTCATGACCACTAAAAAAGCACTACAAAATGCTCTGAAAGATGTATTAGAAAGAGATAATGAAGACATAAACACATCAACACCAATAGAAAAAAAAAACCTCCAGGCAGGGCAAACAATTAAACAGAAGAGAAAGACAGAGAACTAACAACAGTAAAATAACATGAAAGAGATAAAGCAATACATATCAGTTATAATCATCACTGTAAATGGTCTCAACTCACCAATCAGAAGAAACAGACTGGCACAATGGATCAAGAAACAAGATCTATCAATATGCTATTGTAAGAAAGACATTTAACCCAAAAAATTTATAGACTGAAAATTAAATGAGAAAAAATAATTTTCCATGCCACAGGAACATAGAAAATAAGCAGGAGTAATAATTATATTTACAGAGAGTGTAAATTTAAGCCAAAACTGACCAAAACAGACAAGGAATGTCAGTAAATACTTGTTAAAGGAAAATTCCAAGAAGACATAGCAATCATAAACATACATTCAACAAAGACTGGTGTGCCTAACTACGTAAAACAATTATTAACAGACATGAAAAACAAAATGAGTACTAACGCAATTGTAGTGGGGGAATTTAATTCCCCACCCTCACAAATAGTTAGATCAAATAGACAAAATGTCAACAAAGAAATATCAGAATTAAACCAAGTCTGTGAACAAAGGGACTTGGTACATGTTACAGAGTGTTTCACTTTAAAATATCAAAATACAAATTATTGTCAAATGCACAAGGCACATTCTCCAAAATGTGGCACATACTTGCCCACAAAGATGTATTAAGTAAATATAGAGCAACTGAAATCACTCCTTCACACTATGTGACCACAGCACAATGAAAATGGAAATCAATAACAAATCACAAAAACTACACAAATACATGAAAATTTAATGACACATTTCTGAGCAACCAATGGATCACAGATGAAATTAAACATGAAAGTGCACAGTATATGCAAGTAAATGATAATGACAGTACTATATACAAAAAGTTATTGGATGCAATGAAAACAGTTTAACAGGGAACTTTATAGCAATAAGCAATTGCATAAGGAAAACAGAACAAGCTCAACTAAATAAACTAATGTTGAAATCAAACTTCTAGAAAAAGAACTCTAACCCAAGTTTCATACAAGTAAGGGATTTTTAAATATAAGAATAGAAATTAATGCAATTGAGATAAAAATTACAAAGAATCAACAAATCAAAAGTTGGTTCTTTGAAAGCATTAAGAAAATTAATAAACTATTGCAAACCTCACCAAGAATAAGGAAAAGCACAAAGTCAAGCAATTAGCAATGAAAAGGGGGAAATTTTAAGAAATCTTATAGAAATTCATCTTATAGATAATCAATGCCTACTATGAGTACCTATATTCTAGTAAGATGGAAAACACAGAAGAAAGGAATAGACTTCTAGACATAATCCAACTGCCAAAACTAAATCAAGAAGATATAAAAATACTAAATATTCTGATTATAATCAGCCAATAAACTTGAAAATGTGATTAAAATGTTATCAACATAGAAAAGCTCAAGCATTGACAGATTGAGAATTGAATTATATGATAAATTTAGAGAAGAATTAATGCCACTAATGCTGAAAATCCTTAAGGATATTGAAAGGGAAGTAATATTTCCAAAATCATTTCTGGAGGCAAGTATTACCCTGATTCCAAAACCACAGAGGAACCTAAACAACAAAGAAAACTACAGACTAGAAAACTATTCCAAAGGAATATAAATGCAAATATTCTCAATAAGATACTGGCAAACAGAATGCAGCAAAATATCAAGAAAAGTATACACCATGACCAAATAGCATTCATCTCAGGAATGCAGGAATGATTCCACATATGAAAATCAATAAGTGTAACACACAATATCAACAGAAAAAAGACAAAAATCAAATGATCATCTCAATAGGCTGTAGAAAAAACATTTGACAAAGTACAACACTGTTTCATTATAAAAACCCTACAGAAAATTGGAATAAATGGTCTTTACCTCAATCTGATAAAAGCCATCTGTGACAAACCAACGGCCAGCATCATAGTAAATGGACAAAAACTGAAAGCTTTTATTCCAAAATCAGGAATAAGATGAGGATGGCCACTATCACCATTCCTCTTCAATATAGTTCTGGAAACATTATCCAGAGTAATCAGACAAGTGAATGAAATACCATGGGTAAGGATAGGAAATATAGATGTTAAATTATCACTATTGTCAGATGACACTACATAGAAGACCCTCAACTACTCCATAAAAAAGACTTATAGATTTAACAACCAAACACAGTCCAATAGCTGATTACAACATCAATACTCAAAAACCAGTAACATTCCTGTACATAAGCAACAAAATCACTTAGACAGAAATTAGGGAAACCACATTTTATAATAGCATCCAAAAAAAGTGATTTGAAGCTCTGTACCAATTTTGCTGCATTGTTTATGATGGGTTTTATTTTGTCTTATTTTGTTGGATTTTCCTATATTTAAAATAAAATAAATAAATAAATAGAAATACTTAGGAATCAATCCAACAAAGGTAGTAAAAGGTCTATACATTGAAAACTACAGCACTCTGGAAAACAAAATCAAAGAAGATATTAGAAAATGGAAAGATAATACTTGCTCATAGATAGAAACAACATAGTGAAAATGGCCCTAATCCCAAAACTGCTACACAGAGTTAATGTGATTCCAATCAAAATACCTTTAGCATATCTCACAGAACTAGAAAAAACACTTCTAAAATTCATTTGGAACCAGAAAAATGTAGAATAGCAAAAGCAATTCTGGGCAACAAGGCAAGTCAGGGAGTAGCACAATCTCTCACCTGAAATTATACTACAAACTTACTATGATAAAATCAGCATGGTACTGGCAAAAAAAGCAGAGCTGAATATCAGTGAAGCAGAACTTCAGATGCACATGCAACTACAACCACACACAGCCTCCTTATTTTTGACAAAGGGGACAAATATTTTCACTGGAACAAAGATAATTTTCTTTAATAAATGATGTTAGAAAAACAGGCTTTCCACATGATAGGTACTAAAACTAGACCCATGTCTAAATTCACTAATCTAAAGTCAAATGATCAAAGATCTAAATATTAAAACAGAAACACTAAATGTACTGGAAGAGAAAATAGGTAGAAAACTTGAAGACATAGGTGTAGGCAAGGACTTCATGAACAAACTCTGATCACATGGGAATGAGATTTCATCTTATTGGAAAGCTTTTTCACTGCAAAAGAAATCACCAACAAAGTGAAACAACAAATCACAGAGTGGAAAAAATATTATATCCAGTTGACCCTCATACAAAAACCTTGTATCTAGAACATATAAAGAATTGAAAACATCAAGCCTCCAAAATTCAAAGACTCAATCCAAATATGAGCATCTGAGATAAATGGACACTTCTTAGAAGAAATACAAATTATAAATAAATATATTAAAAATATTCAATATCATTGGTCATTTGAGAGATGCAAATTAAAACAACATTAATATTCCATCTCTCTCCAGAAAGAATGGCTATTATCAAGAAAACAGCCAAGTGAAGTTGCTGGTAGGGCTGTGGAGAAAACAAAATCCTACTCCACTCATAGTAGGAGTGTAAACTTGTGCAACCGTTGTTGAAATCAATGGGGGGATTTTGAAAAAAAAAAACTAAGATTAGTGGTCCTATTTGATCTAGCTATTGTCCTTCCGGATGTTTTCCCAGAAGAATTAAAAACATCATAGCACAGCAATATATATGCACCTATGTTTATAGCAAAATGATTTGTAATAGCTAAACCTTGGAAACAAGCAAAATGCCAATCAACTAAAGAATGGATAAAAATGGTATGAATTGTTTTACATAATTGAATACTATTCTGCCATAAAAGGGTTAACTTGAGACTTTTATAGGTAAATGGATACAACTCAAGGAGTGAAATGAACCATACCCAAATGTGTAAACATCGTATTGTCTCACTAGTGTGAGAATCTGAAAGAGTGAAAAATACCAAGATGTACAATAGATACTGTCCGTAGAGAAGAAATTTTTTGAACGAAAACAAAAAGCTCTGCTGGAAGAAAGGGGGAAGGGAGGATAAAAGAAAAAAAAATATAAACCCAAGACAGTTAAGATAGTTACACAACTGGTTTCCTTTGTTCATTGAGGGCAAAGTTTTATGCTAGTGATTTTCTGAACAGTGTTTCATGCTTCTATGTTATATTCTGAACAACTACTGTGAGTATAACTATACAAGATGTGTTAACTATTGTAACACTTCTACTACTTGTTTTGAACCTCAGTTTTACTGTCATTTCTTACTTTTGTTGTTTAAAATTATCAAAAGGGGATGGGAAAGGAAAAAAGGGGGAGCTATGATGTATCATGTACAGATCCAAATTCTGTAAAACAAATTTGGTCGTTAGTATACCTAAAATAAACCAATACATAAAATGTTACAAATTTTTTAAAAATTAAAGCCACATAAGTTTTTTTTTTTAAATAAATGAATAGCGTACTACCTTGTAACTATTCTTTCCTTGTGATAACATTCACTTTTGCACTTAAGGTTTATCAAATTGTTAATATTGTCTTTAATTTTGTCAATTAAGGCAGACTTTTATTATTTTCTGATGTTAACATTCATACTACCTGCTGAAAAAGCACCATGTTTGATTACTACATTATCTAAACACTATGGCAAGTATTTTTGCCATAGTGGGACAGCTTCAAAACGGATTGATGTCTTGGAAAACTTGGTTTCAATTTGGTCTTTTTAATTCTACTGCTGATTGACCAGAGAGGAACTGGATTTATATCACTGATAGTTAAACATTTAAGGAGATTAAACAGAATCTATTATCTTGTAAATTGTACCACTTTCCTATGGTTTACTTCCCTATATAGTATAAAGAATAGTTTCTAGTACAATATCGTTGCTATGATATTCACTCTTTTTAAAGATAAATAAAATTGATACCTCTCTTTCAAGAGAGTGCTATATAGACTTTTGCTTCCCTAAAGTCTTTCTAAAAATTACCTTTATTCTGATCACCCACACTGAATTTGTTAAAACTAAGAAACTTTCTGTTTAGAGAGCTGCAATAAATATTTGGTTAGATTTTTGTAATGCCTGGTATTTTTTTCAGGCTGACTCTTAAAGGACAGAATCCTTGAATAACATCTAACTCCGAAATACTTAATACTCAGTTACTTTAATCATTAAATGGATTATCAACCATTCTTTCAAAGCTCATAATGGCCCAATCATGTCACATTGTGTTTTGGGTCATCTCAACACTTCAGTGTCAGGAATACTATCATCAACTTATATTTATTTCACATTTACTGGGTGCAGATTACTACGTTAGGCAAGATGGGGCTACAAACCACTAATTAGAAATGGCCCTGCCCTTGAGGAATATACAACTCACAAATCATCTAATGATACATGCCTCAGCTAGGTGGTTTTCATCTCCTATTGCTCTCTTACATCCTGGAACATCTTTTTGTTTTCCTTCTTACTACAGACCTGAGTCAAGAATTCATAAAAATAATTGGGAGTTACAAATGTTTATTTTGCAATACAATTTTCAGTCAAAGGCACTTGCAGTTACTCTTGATTTGAGTAGGACTAACACACACTCAGCCAGCACTGGCTTCCCTAATAAAATTTGTTTCCTTCCTTCAATGAACTATCACATTTATTCCATTGATCACTTGTTACTTTAACTCCAGATTAATAAGCCCTGTCCAGCATCAGCATTAGTGCAATAAACAATGCCCTTTGGACTTAATGACTTATGGTGAAGAAGGATGAGGTATAATTTTATAACTGCAGTGTTATCTAAGGAATAGAATTAATTTTTTTTTAAAAAATTAAAATAAAAAGAGTAACACCAAATATGAAGATTATTCCTTGTCATCTCCACTTATTTTTAACCACTTGCTCTAGTGTACATAAAAAGAATTGAGGCCAAAAAGACCTTTTGAAATGTGTGCTTTTGTACGTTAGTTAACCCCTTTGAACTATTTTAAATTGATGTCTTCATAAAATAATAGGCTTTCTGAAAATGTTTCCTTTGGAACAAAAAGAAAAAAATCACATATACCAATATTTACTTATTTCTTTCCACTTTCACAAGCTCAATAGCAGCTACGCTAAAGGAATTGTGCTATAATTCTACACAGCACCATTTTCTTTTTGTGTTCCAGAGAACTGAATGGATTCGGTAGACTGCATATTGCAGTGTTATCATCAATCCTATAACACTAGCAATCACAGACATTTTTTCCATAAAGAACAATTACTCATGGGCAAATAATTAACTTCCAAGAAGGTATTCCATATAATATAACAGGCCTAACTAAGTCTTCAAAGTCCTGGATAGACAGATTTTTTTATTATATTAACATACACATGAATAATTCACCACAGATGTTTTTCTTACTGTAAATTATTGCTATTTTAAATTCCTGATGAACTATTTTGATATCCCAGTATTTATGTGGATTTCATTTAACCTATATCCTTCTTGTTTAACAGTGGACATAAAAATAACAAATCTCAAATTCATTTAGAGAACTGTTTTCCACTAATAACATTCACATACATAATAGTTACAAAGAATATAGCAGTGAAACTGGTACAAAGTAGGTAGCCAAAAATATCCATTCCCTTCCCACCAAGAAAGGAACTCAAGTTTATTGTGATACATTTTAAAAATGGACTATCAAAATGAGTTCAAATAAAATGTCCTCTTTCTAATTCATTCTTCTCCTACCTCATTCAAAAAAATTTTACATTAATAATGGGATTATAGTATTAAAGATGAACTCCCTGTGTAGTGCTTATGGTAAAACAATGGCATGACAGTTGACTATTTTTTCCCCTGTGTAAAAATACATAGGAGTAGCGATATGCACTGGAGTGGGGATATACATGCTTAATATTATTATTTTAACATTTTAAGTAAATCATTTTATACTGAGGTCTGAAATTTTTCATGGTTCTTTCTTACCATTTAAAAAATAATAATGTGTATCTACAGCTCCACATATCAGCAATTGTACTAAATTTTATTCTACTTGGGTTACATTTTCAATGTGGGCTTTCAAAAATAAACGGATTGATAATGGTATGAAAGTAATGAGCCTTTAAAATATTAAAAAATATAATAAATTTTTCAATTTAAGAAAACATACTTTCTAGTAACAGTGTAAATTGTAAACAAAATTCACTCCCCAACAGATTACGATTTAGGGCAATTTCAAGTCTTATCTGAAAACAGAGCTTGAGATAAAGCAGTTAGACAATCACAAAGTGAAAATGAAAATCTGCTATTTAAATCACTGTAGCACTTTCTTTAACAGTGAGGATCAACTAAATGAACGAAATCTCAAAAGCACATGATACTTTCCATATGGGTGCAGTGGATTATTTGCAAATATGACTCAGTGTAGTGTTTACATTTTGAAAATAATGTAAAATGCTTAGGAAGAAAATATGATGTCCTCCAGAGTTTTATGAATTCATATGCTTCACTTTGCCAGTGTATGAACACTAATAATCTCATGGGTACTGACAAATTTTAGCTTTATGGTGTCTTTTATTACATGGAAAAAGCTTTAGTAACATTTAAAAGAAATAAAATGAGCTATAATATCTTGAGTATCCTCATTTAAGTTTTTGCTTAAAGTTTAGTATTCTATGAAATCAGTTGGTTTTGGCAGAAGACTAATCTTAATAAATGTGCGTAAATGCCTTATTTCCTTTTTTCCCAAATGAGAATGTGTTTATGTATAGGTACAAATAAACATAGTTTCCACGAAATGTAGTTATTTGAGACATGGATAGGATTTTAATGGACTGTGACCACTGTAAAATACTGGTCTTTTAAAACTTTTATTTTCTTAAGTTCCACTAGATTATTATTAATATGATCTGCATTCTATTACTTCCATGGAGGAATATTAGCTTTTCTTTTCCCCAAGGAAAAAATAAATAAATATTTAACTACTGACAAATAATGGGACAAAATAATTAGCTATATCATGTCCCTGCATTTCTTCTCACATCCTTGAATAGCTCAGACCTCCCAGGACCATGTGTATAATTGTAGAAATACTTTGGCAAATCTGTTTTCTAAGAATGAAAATAAAAATGCAATGGAAAGAGTGAGATTAGTCATAAATTGTGACCCTATACAATAATGTTTTTAAAGCACAAGCATCAAAGGATAATTTCACTTCAATTTTCATGCTATTGCACTAAATAAATTAATTCTAAATCCTAAAATGATGTTTTATTTATATAATTTTCATGTAAATCTTATCAGTTTTAAGCAATCTATTTGAGGCTAACAATGTATAAGGACCATTTTTGTTAACCATTTTATATGAAAAAGAATATTTTGCTTTTTCTTGTGGGTCATTGTAAACTGCAAATGCTGTATTTCATATGTATTATACTTTCTATTTAGGAATACTAATGATGTGAATGTACTGACAAAAGACCAGTTCGCAAGTCTTCTTAAAATAGACTAAGAGCTCTTTTCCTTATAGTGAGGGAGGAATTTAAATTTAGATCCACATATTGTCTCAAAGTATTTTACAGCATTTTGGGGTATAATATGCCACTGCAGTAAGAGAAGAGAAATTTAACAAGGTACTTTGTTGCCTTCCAGTTAATGAATGTTTTAATCAATTACACTGTTCGCAAATTTAATTTGTCCTATGATTTTGGAAAAGATGGTCACATTTGTGGATGTGTGAAAAGATAGCTGAAGTTGTGTTTGCCACCTAATGCTGAGTTTGTAAACAAAAGCAAAATTTTGCCAAACTGCTTGCAAAGAAAAGCATTCATAACCTGAGGCACCATTGTAATTTTTTATATTAACTATAACTCCTTTTAAGCAATACTTAAACAATGGAGACTTATTTTAATTAAAATTGTTACTTTTTCTTTTTTTTTTTCCATTTTATAGTGAGGAGTCAAAACTATCTTTTGAAGTCACTAGCACCATCTACTGTTGTTATTTGGAATTTCTTCAAAATATTTTAAATCAGTCTGCAGATATAAAGCCAGTTGAACAACGATTGCAAGGCATTTGGAATCATAGCCAAGGAAAATAAAACAATGTGAAATAATATAATGGTTAAAATTATGGGCTTTCCATGGAAATGTTCCAAGTGCAAGAGTATGAGTTGGTTTAAAAAAAACTATAGAAGAATATATTGGGACATAAGAAATTAGATACAAATAAATCACTGACAAAATGTTATCTTGTGGTTCAAAAGAAAGGAGCAGAATCACACTTTCCAAAACTCTATACGTTCAGGAGTATGCTTCAATGATAGAGCCATCTTCTACAATATATTCCCCATGTCACTAAACAAATTTAGCAACAAATAATAGCTAGTATTTTTTTAAATTGGGCTTTTTAAATTTTCTTAATGGCTACAGATTGTATTTTAAAGCAGGATGAATATTACTGAAGTGATATTTTGAAAAATATTAAGGGCTATAGAATTGCACATGCTAAGCAAGAACCCCATCACTGAGGTACATTCCTAGCACAGGTATCATATTGTCACATTCAACCACAACTGTAGGAAATTCTCAGGGTAAGGGATGGTAGAGGAAGAAGAAGTAAAGACAAGAGTCAGAATGCAGAAAGCTGAGGTCAGGTGGAGCATCCTCTCCTGAAGGTAGAATAGAACTACTCAATCACTCCAGCTTGCGTATATATATGCATTTCTTCTCATATATATATATATATATATATATATATATATATATGAAAGCTGGAGTGATATATATATATATATATATATATATATATATATATATATATGGCAGGTTGATGTTATGTACATTTGCCTAGCAACCTGTTTGCTTGCATTGCCTCATTAGCCTGGTGCTCTCTGAACTGGCAGAGTTTGTTCATGTGAGTGCTCTTTGTTCTCAGGATCGACCTTGTTCCAGTCCCACACATTTGATTGATCTTCAGCTTCAGACACTCCCCATATCATATTCTGAAAAAGTTTTGTTATTTTATAATCTTTGGCTCTATATAATGACATAAAAATTTAACAGCTCTCAAAGATTAAAGATATTAAACTCAAAGAGAATGATTAATGAATACTTTAGAGAAAAATAGTTATGAAGAAGACATAAAATGAAAGTAATTTGCAAGATAGTTACAAATGAAGTGACTTCTATTTTATGATATACCAAAGTAAGTTCTTATAATAAGTAATCTATTTTAAGTTAGGCATAAATAAATAATTTCTCTCGTTATGGTGATTAATAATCACTACATGCGCAATGGTTCCAAAATTAACTTTTCATAGATTAAATAAAATAAGTATACATTACTCAAAGGCAGCTAAGATGTAGCTTAGTATGAAAACACTAGTTTAAAATGCATGAGGCTAGCTTTGTAACCTCAACACTACAAAAATATAAATAAATAAATAAATAAGAAGAAAACAAAAGAACCAGTGGTTTGTAGAAAATAGTAGTTTCTAGTCCCAAGATGGTGGAGTACTGCGTATTACCATAATTACCTACTCAGCTTCTCCAAGACATAGTACTGAGAATCTGGAAAACAACAAACCAGAGAAAATCCAGAGGGAGAACAGTGAACATAGGAGCCTCAAGGGAACTGACTGTGAAGAAGTAATTATGATTCATTGCTATACAAGAAACAGCTCACTACTGCAGATCTGAGACGGTGTGAGGTAACTAAAACAGCTGTGTAGCCTCTCTGAAGGGTGGAAAAAGCAATTTTGTTCCTCCCTGGGGTACTGAGACCTGATCTGGACTGGGACACTCTTATACACTGGTGGCAGCAGTGAAAATATGAGATGCTCTTTCCTGAGCACGCACTCCCAAATCAGTTTTTGGTTAGGGAACTAAAATAGCACCCAGCACAAAGTAGAGTGGAGGAACATCAGTGGGTTGGTGGGACCACCATTTTATTTTTAAGGATTTGGAGTTTAAATTTCAGCAGCTCCAGGAGCACTTCACTGCCAGTGCCCTTGACTGAAAAGAGAAAGTGTCTTTCAGTCACAGTAGACAGCTCACAATTGAACAGCAGACTGGGGAATTCTGCCATGAAATAGGAGCTAGAACCACCAAGGACCCACTCTGAAAAGTACCAAAAGTCAGTCTTAGCCCTAGCTACAGGGGGAAAATAGCCCCATGCTCTGTGATCAGCAGCACAAACAGGCACCTGGCCTTTCTTGGTGATGGGAGAAGGCACACACAGGCAAGAAAACTTGACCAGTAGTGGTAAAAGGGCACTGCCAAACTGCCCTAGGACCAGCAGTGCAAGCAGGCAAGTAGACTTGGGTAGCAGAACTAGGGCATTAACCTGCACCATTACCAATGCATGAGAAGAGACAGTAGTGGGGTCAAGATCAGCCCTGCATCCAGAGGTAATCCTGCTGAAGACTTAGTGGAGTTAATTAGTACAAATTCCGGCTCTGATTAGGAAACTAACACAGAACCAGTGGCACTAGAGGAAAATTGTTTTGAGTGCTGATTGTTTAGGTTTTGCCTTTTATGGTTAGGTTTGTTTCTCTATCCTCTCTTTGCTCAATGACGTTTATTGATTTGATATTATTTATATGTAAGTGAACATTGTTTGTAGTCTTCTGATTCACCTTAATATTCTTTAGTTTTTCTTTCATTTTTTCTCTCTTGCCCTCTTTTCTGGTTTCACTAAGTTTGGGAGATTATCATTTGGCCTTCAATCTTGCTTCCCCTGTATTTCTCTTCAGTTATCACTCTCTTTTGTTCCTTATCCCTCTAAATTCTCCTTGCCCACAAAAAAATCACTCTACCAAGGGGAAAATCACTGCATACAAGTTCCTGGTTTATGTTGGATGCTATTACACAGTTAACTATAGATCTTGCTCCTTGGGTTAGTGATATCAATTTAGAAGTTATCACACCTTGTCAGTTTTTAGGCTGTGCTTGATGATATAGTTATTGCTAATTATATCACTTTAGCTGTAATATTGAATGTTGTAATCACACATTTGTATGAACACATTGTGATAATCTGAGGTAATAATTATCCCCATACTTCAATAACAAAGGACTAGGTGCTTAGCCAGATAGGTAGCAACTCCTCATCCCTAACAAAATGGAAAGATAGGATCCTGCAGTGAACATAAAGACAAACAGTCACTACACCAAGAAGACATTTCAGAGAAATCGAGATGCTCTAGAGAATCCTGGAAATAGTGATAAAGTTACCTAATAAGAAAAATACAAACAACAACAAAGAAAATAAATTAAATAAAATTAGAAAATTATAAGATACAGAAGCAAAATGGAATTCTAGACTTCCAGTCAATCTAGGACAAATCCAGAAGAAAATTAGATAAATGAAAAATCAGATATCATCTTCATGAGTCTTCTGGAATAACAGCAGAGAGAGAGAGAGAGAGAGAGAGAGAGAGAGAGAGAGAGAGAGAGAGAGAGAAAGAGAGAGAATAGAAACACTTTCCCAGTTTAGAAAAAATATGAATCTGGGAGTAGTGTTACATGCCTGTAATCCTAGCACTTGGGAGGCTGAGTCAGGAGAATTGTCACAAGTTTGAGGCCACTGTGGCCTACACAGTGAGCCCAACTTTAGGCTGAACTCTATAGTACGACCCTGTCTCAAAAACCAAAGCAAAACAAAAAAGAGATGAAAACCATAATGAAGGACTAGCTAACGCATATAGAGGAGAAAGAGATAAATAAAATAGAGGAGCTTAGAAAAATGATGAAAATCATAAATATTCAATGTAGAAAAAAGTGGAATTCATGAAATAGGTTCAAATAAACAGCCAGGAAATTAAAAATTACAGTGAAATTTTGCAAAACCATATGAAACAAGGTGAAGATAGAATATTAGACCTAGAAGACAGGATTTTGGTTAGTGACCATGAAAAAAGAAAGATCTGTTAAAAACAGCAGAAGCCTATGAAAAATACAATCCAACAACTTCAAAATTTTGCAAAGAACAACATAAGACTTATTAGAATCAATGAAAAAGAAGGAGTCAGCATAAATGAGATAAAAAATCATATTTATAGAAATAATAGCAAAAAACTCCCAAGTATGGGAAAATATTTGACATATAAATAAGTGAAGCATATAGATCTCCAACTAGTCAGAACAAAATTTGAGCTACATCAAGGCATGTAGCAGTCAAGATTTCAGAAATTCAGCATAAGAGAAAAATATTAAAAGCTGTTAGAAAAAGAAACAAATCACCTATAAACAAAAGCCCATCAGAATCACAGTAGATTTCTCATCACGAACTCTTAAGTCAAGAGGAACTTGGAGCAAGGTATTTCAGGTTCTAAAAGAAAGTGATTTGAAATGCTGATTGATATATCCTCCAAAATTATCTTTCAGAATTAATGGAGAAATAAAATACTTCCATGACAAAGAACTGAAGCAATTCATGACAACCAAACCAAATTCTCTACAGAGAATTTTGAAAGATACTCTAGAAAATGATAATAAGGACCAAAACTCTGAGTGTACCAATAGAAAGAATTAAAGAGTTGATTTTATGAAACAAATAAATTGAAAAACGCTTAACCAACTTTATCTAAAAAAGGAAAGATAAGAATGAAATTCATATAATTAAGAATTAAAATGGTGAAATTACAAAAGATCTTTCAGAAATCTAGAAGATCACCAACACTTACTTTGAGAAACTTTATTTTATAAAATGGAAAAGATAGAAGAAATGGGTTGATTCCTAGATACATATGAATTATCAAAAATGAATCAAGAAGAACAAAATTATAAATAACCAACATCTCTCTGTGAAACTGAAAATGTTATTAAAAGCTTACCTACAAGGAAAAGCACAGTTCATGATGGATTCACTGTTTATTTTTACATAAATTTAGAGATCTAATGGCATTACTCATCAAACATTTTAATGAAATGGAAAGAGAAATAATATTCTCAAATTCATTAATGGAAGCAAATATTACTTCAATGCTAAAACCAGAGAGGGATCCAACCAAAAAAGAGAACTACAGGCTTTTATCCCTAATGAACATAAATGCTATAATCCTCAATAAGGTACTGGCAAGCAGAACGCAGCAAACCATGAAGAAGATTATGCACCATGACAAAGTGGGATTCATGTTGGGAACTGTTGAAGCTGGAAATTGACCACATGTGCAGGGCCGCAGCATGATCAGTGCATGGCCTTCCTCAAAACAAGGGGTACCTGGGGCAAGCCACGTGAAGCAGCTACTTCAGCTCAGAAAAACACCAAGACCCTAGATAATCCAAGCAAAGGATTGCTAAGTAGTGGGATTGATATTGATATCATCCTTGTAAGTATATAAATAAGCACACTACATTAGTTAAGCAGTTCCTTTCCTCCCATCAGTAGGGCAATGGCTCCACCTGGCCAAAGCTTTTGTCTCTTCTTTATTTTCTCATCTTTGTGCCATCATTCACACCAAGAATTTCAAGTGTCATATAGGTCACACACAGCATATGGCACCTGAACATGGGTTGGATAAGAGATTGCGGGCAAGGGACACTTCTCATTTGTGTGCAACTAGAGGCCAAAGTGTACTGGTATAGATCAATGGTCATCATTGAACTGTATTGATATTGGCTTCATCAGGTATAAATATTGAAGTATTAAAATAAACCTTTATTCTCTAAGGCCAGTTAAAAAACAGGCTTGTGAGAAATCCTTTTCCCAGGGAAAAAGGGAGATGTATTTATTTCATTAACGGTATAATTATGGGAAAAACAACTTTTAAATAATCACAAATGTATAAAGAACTATTTGTTTTATGCTGGATTCTATGGTTTAATTTCTTTTGTGGAGTTTGATTAGGACATATCTTAATGATTATAAGCTTGTTGAAATAGCCACAGGGAAATTGGCTCAGAGTAATATTAGCCAGAGTAATTGACTCTGTTGAAACAGCCATAGGGAAATTGGTTCAGAGTAATATTAGTAATATTTTTAATATTAGTAATATTTAAAAAGATGATACAACAATAAAAATTCCTATACAGTTTTTTGGTTTATTCAATTAGATAAGGAGAGAGGGAAGATAATTGTTTCCCACAAGAGGAGAGCTTTGCTGTGAATTCTATTTTACAACAGACAATATTTTAATTGAGTCACAAACAGCTAGCTCCACATTTTCAGCTCAGAGAAATTTAGCTGTATTACAGATTAAAACGTTTGCTTCTAAAGGAGTAGTTTTCTCTGTCTCACTGCAACTGGCACTAAAAGAAGCCAGATGGGCTGGGGAATATATGGAAGGCTTTCAGCACATTAATTCTGTTACTGAACTTCAAATCCTTAATAGTCAGAGACAAAATGGTCATAATTTCATCACCTAAAGAAAAGAGAAAAAACAAGACTACTTGTTTCCATTGTGCAGAGATGAGGCATTTTGTTAAAAGTTGTGTTACTGTACTTGTGGGAGCAACATGACTACTATGTGGCCCTTCAACAAAATCTTCAACTATCTGTCCAAAATGTAGACAGCGATATCATTGGGCCCCTAGATGTAAATTCAAAACAGATGTGAGAGGCCTACCTGTTCCAGAAAAATGTCTGCAACAGCCCTACCAAAGAGTAGGAAAGATATGGCTCAGAAAGCTTATCTGAGAAGGCACAGCCCTGCTTGGCACAGCAGGCTTCTAGTAGTTAGGGAGGTAATGTGGTCCTGATTTGGTGTTTACTGAATTTTATTTACAAAATACTCTCACAAAAGAAAATTTCAAATAACCAGTACAACAACCAACCCGTAAAATTTATTAAAATTCAATATTTGACTTTCACATGCTGGTAATAGACTGGCTCCAGCACATCACTGTCTCACTATGGCTTTGTAGTAAATCATGATATCTGGTAATATAATTTCTCAAACTCTGTTGTTTTTCAAAATTGTTTACTTCAGGAGTACTTGCTTCAAATTTGAAATCATATAACTTTACATTTATTTAATTATTTTTTGCTTTTTTATATTAATTTTACTTTTCAACACATTGACACTGCACAGCTTGATAAATTTCTTGTTTATTTCCAGAAGAAAAAATTGCAAATTTATATACTTGGAAAGAAATGGGAAAACAGTTTACAGCACA
Source organism: Cavia porcellus (assembly GCF_034190915.1). NCBI lineage: Eukaryota > Metazoa > Chordata > Mammalia > Rodentia > Caviidae > Cavia > Cavia porcellus. The sequence continues at coordinate 50,425,984 of NW_026947486.1, forward strand.
ACTGGGAAAAAGAAAACCAATACAAATCTATCTGCACAACTATGGATTTTAAAGGGTTATTTAATGGAGAGAAACTGCTACTTTCTGCTCCTCTTACTACTTCTCATATGCTCCCAGGCAGGAAAGGGAACAAAAGAGCTCCCCCAAACCAACAGTTTGGCCCAGACAAGGGAGAAAAAGAATATTTCTTGTTTCAGCTGCATGGAGTAATCTAAGTTATGGCCCAATCTACTCAAAACACTGTATCTCCCCAGATTCTCATATTGCTCAATTGGTTATTCTTCCTTTGACAAAAAAAAATGGAAAATCAATAAATGAAAATAGGAAATTCAAGGGTTTTGGGTTTTCTGGTGCTTATTGGATTAACAGATTAAGCAGGATTAAACAGAGATAAATTGGTAAAAAGTATTTAAAGGGCCTTAAAACGCATTAGTCATTGTCCAACATCACTGGCCTATGACATGGCCTCTGAATATGGCAACTAAAGATCTACACTGTGCAGGTATTATTCTCACCCTAGTAAAAGGGCTAAATTGTTAGCCTGGAGAGATACAAATAATGCCTTTGCTGCCACATGTAATGATTTATGATCAATTTAGAATCGCAGTCACAAGGCATGGAAGAGATCTCCTTTAATAAATGAAATATCGCTTGATTTTGACTTCCAATCATCAAAATCAAAAATCATTTCATGCTTTTTTCCTTTAACGACACACAAATGATGTAAGGTGTGGAGAAACTTCCCTGGGATGGCCTGCCCTGCCTGGTTTGGTGAGGTGGGACCTTCACCATGTAATTGGGATTTGCAACCTTTCTTCCAGTGTGCTAAGGGGTGAACTCCACCAGGGCCTAACAAGTCTTCCAATGACCAGCCCTGCTGTGGCTCCTCATTCTGCCTGGGGCCAGGGTGGGATGTGCCTCCAGAGAGTGGGACATGGTTGCCTGAACATGGGATAGGACAGAGAGTGGGACATCAGTGCCTGAGCCACTCCAGTTTTTCTTCACTACCTGGGTGCACACTTCATATGTACAAAACTTTACAAAGTACTGGCACCAGCTATGCTTGGAACGTCAAGGAGAGTGGCACCTCCAGGAGTGCAACCTGTATGCTGTGATTGCAAGAGAGAGCTCTAGGTACCTAAGTACAAAATGCACCGTTATTTCTCTTGCCTTATCACACAAATTCCTTAAAATCCTCAGGTCTAAAAATTCTTAAACTTGCCCACAATTTGAACTTCACAAAAACAGTGAGTTCACCTCATAATAGATTTCACTTCGTGATATATACCACTTAAAAATTTTAACTCTAATAAAGGTAGAACTACCACAGCAGAAGACAATGCAATCAAATAAAAGCTAAAAAGAGTCCTTTGGAAAGATTTTCATACTGGACAATGAAAGCAAACAGTCAAGTGTTAATTTGTGGTCGAAAGTATATTTATGTTTTTTCAGGAAATGCTAAATGGCCTATCTGGGTGCCAGAACATTCTGTCCAGCTGGATCATCGGCTCAAACCTAGAGAGTGACTTGATTTCACCTCTCAACCTGTTGATACTCAGTCTTATAACCATGACACCTCAGAAATCACACCACAGCCAATAGACAGAATAGGGTTAGACAAGATCTGGAGCCAATTGAAGGAACTGATGCAGGATGCCCAGAAGATGGTAACCAAAAACAAAAACCAAAATTCTAAACAGATGATAAGAGTATATATAGAGAAACCCAAACTGAAAGTTTAATGAAATAAGGGGACCAAAAATTACGAGTAATCTTAAGATAGAATACAAAAATATATGTTAATTGTAAGTAAAACTTTGTATTTTTAAAAAACTTTATATTAGATCTCTGCTAATTGACCTACACAAATCTAACTAGCCTATTTACAGATATAAATTCTACATTTGTAAAAAAATAGTGAAAGTCAATTTGACTGAAATATATTTGAGTGCACTCTGATTTTCTAAGATGTTTGTGAGTCTTCCTATATATTTGTCTGTTTTCCCAATCTATTAAGTGGTGGTTAGGAGTCAACTGTGCTAGTTATCATTCACATGTGTGGAACTGTAAGAACAAGTGCCTGTACAATAGTGCCTACATGGCACAGAGCCCCTGAGAAATGTCCTGAGAGCTCAAGGTGCTGCAGGGGCATAAGAAGTGAGCTAGTTCAGCAAAGGGGCATGATACAAGTGCATAAATAGCTTTCCCAGAAACTTAGAGAGTTCTCATGAATAAGCTATGTGCTTGTTTCAAAGTCTGTTGAAATATGTACAGATCATCTGTCCATGTTTGCCCATTTGTCAGTTCTGTGAACAAATGTTCCTTTTTATTTGAAATCAACAATTTTTTCTCCTTTCTTGTTTCTTTTGCATTTTGGATCATTTAATCAAAGATTAATTTTGGTCACAGATTTAAAAAGCATGCTTCCACCTTGGTATTGCCAGCTGGTCAAAATGATGTTAAAATTGGTTATGTGAGTGTAATATATTCTGTTGTTTACTATTCACTTAAGGATCTTTCATTGTTCAAAAATAAAGTGTTGAAACTTATGACTCGGTTTTTTTTATAAGTCACCAAAACAGTATTAAGGTAACTAAACAAAATCTCTTGTGGTGGAAAAGGATAATTTGACAGGACTTCAACTGATGAATAAAAAAGCAGCTTTCTAGCAACATTTAATCAGTTCTTGGTCACTGAATATGTGTCCAATGGGAGACACCACAAACTAAAGTTATAAAAATATTGTAAAATGTTCACATTGTTCATCATCAAAAGAAAGAATAGTATAAAGTGTTTTTATTTAAAGATTCCCATACAAAGGTTTTCACATGGCTATGACAGATTGTTATTAACTTCATGATGTTTTCATGTACTCATTTCCAGGTGTACAGGTCTTCCAAAAATGTGAAACAGGGATTGTCTATGGTGAAAAACATTTATTTCACATTCAGACCTCTGTCTTCAACAAATGCTACTCAAAGATACATCCCACTAAAGGTCAACTAGTTAGTAAAATCTTTTATGTATTAGATACTGATGACTGACTAAAAGAAGATATTTAATTCAAAATGGAAATTCAGGGATATTACAAAATATCATTATGATAGCCATGTCATAATGTTGTACATATCTTTAATCTCTAAAATTCTGTGTAAAATATGTAACTGTTCATTAACATTCTACAGATATTCAAAAAAATAATCATTTTATTTTATTCTCCAAAGTCCCTGATATTTAGACAAAAATGTTAAGCTTACTGTCTGTACTACACTGTACTGTTATCAATATTTTCTTCTAAGTGTTCAGCAACTGAAATTAGAAAGCAATAATTGGAGATATAGATGGATTAAGAGGATAGCCAATATTTTGGCCCTAGCCTTCCAAGGTCAATTAAGACCCAGGACATAAGAGAAACTCTGCTGCATCATCCAATGCTCAGCAAATCCTTGATCTTTTGATTAAGAAGATTGTGAGACTACAGAAGAAACATTTATTGGTGGGTGATGTGCCTAGAACGAGTCACCAGGAGAAAGTCTCCTGAGCTTTCCTTGAAAGAAACTTGGTCAAGCAATGGTAGTGATTCATCCAAACTGTTTTCAGTGACAGAAGAGCTAAGAGGTGCTATGTATAGTTCCGGGTACTCCTGTAGAGTCTCAACATACCTTCATAGATAACAAGAATTGATTGTGTTTAAAACAGGTCTCAAATTAACTTGGTCTTGTACATGATGCAAAAAATGTAAAACTACTTGTGGTATATAAAACAATGACATAGAAAATGTTAGATATTTTTATATACCTCAAATCACTAAAATCTTCTGAACAACTACTGGCTTCATTAATAACTGTCTACTGTTATGGGTTAATGGATTGTAGATGGTTTAAATTGCAGTGTAAATGTGTCAAATGGTATTTGTATATTTAGTCTAAGAAATTTTCATATTAATTTTAATCATGATTGTTGTGCTACATTCCCATCAACAAGGTAGGGGACTTCCTGCTCTCCCTTAGCCTGCAGCCAGTATTCAATGTTTCATTTATTTTTATTTTTTAACAATGCTATTTATTATTCCAACTGGGATAAGATGGGAATCTGAATGTATTTTAAATTTGTGTTTCTCTGATGGGTTCAGTTGAGATGTGTGGCAACCCACTGGGGACCTGTTCTGTGTGTTTCAGACAAAAGCTTTCTTTCTCTCAATAAATATATGCTGCTCTCAACCAACACTATTCCTAAAATTCATTCTTCAATGTTAGGGGGCATGAACTCATACAAGACATCTAGTAGGTTGAGAGTTTCTTTCCTCCATAACATTGGGAGGTCTTGCACTGAAACCATTTGATAGAGGTAAGAGTTTGCTTTTGTTTCATTGACTCCAGACTGGGACTCCTTTAGGTAACAAATTTTTATGCTTCAAATGTTTTTTTGTGCTATTGTAAATGGTATAGTTTCTCTAATTTCTCTCAGTGATTTTTCTGTTTTTGTACAGAAATGGTATGAATTTTTGCATGTTTAATTTCTATTTAGTTACACGAATGAATCTGCTTATTAAATCTCAGAATCTTTTGATGAAGCTTTTGGAGTCTTCTATGTAGAATATCATGTCATCTCTAAATAATGATGATTTGATATCTTCTTTTACAGTCTTTACTCCCTTTATTTCTTTACTTGTCTAATTGCTCTGGCAGGAAAGTGTCTGTGTAATTAGATGAAAGACACAAGACTCACTGGAAACTCATTTGCACTGAGGATGAGAGTTGGTGAACCAAATGGAGAACTGAGCTGGCAGGGAACCTGCATTAACCTGCGGTGAGTGACAGGAATAAAACCTTTCCATAGGAAAAAAAGGGGCTCCAACAGATGACATTCTGGGACTGGGCAGACTGGCGAGAACAAGAAGCTGCAGTCACTTCAGTCAGTTGCTCCCTTCACAAGCAGGATTGGTGGGGAGCACTTGACCTGGATCATGCCCTGGACTGAGACCCAATAGGCTAGCCCAAAGCAAGTCCCTATGCCTGGAGGTGCACCCTAATGCCGTGAAGCCCTCAGCAGGTTGACTGACCTGGAGGTGAGGGCCCAGCATAGGTTGCCCCATTCAGTACCTCTATAATACATTGCAGTAGGCAGGAGCACCTATTCAGCACATTTCAGATGAACTGTAACCAACAAAGAAAGAAAATGGGGCCTCCTATATACAGCTGTATGGAAGGAACAAAAAATATGAGAAGAGGAAGCAACAAGAAATGGTGCCTAGCCCCCAACCTAGGGAACACTGATCCAGGAAATGTAAATGCAAAGGAGACTGAGAAATGCAAACATGCAATATCAGACATGGCACCAGTGGACATAAAGCGATATGTTCAGGACCTCAAAGACGAATTCAAGAGTGAAGTATTTAACCAAGTAAAGCAAGATATAGATAGAATAATAAAAGAAATGCTAAGCACCTCTCAAGAAAAAACAGATGGAAGAATGGAGGAACACAGAAAAAGGGGAGAATTGTTTGATGAATAAAACAGAGAAAACATAGAATACATTAATCAGGTTCAAAGAGATTACCAGGAAATTAAAAACTCCACTGAAAGCTGGCAAAACTGCTTGAAAGAAACTAAGGATAGATTATCTGAACTGGAGGACAGGTTTGCAATGTGGGACCATGAAAGGAAAAGTTTCTTAAAAGTAACAAGGAAACAAGCAGTAACAATACAAAGGCTACAAGACAAGAAGAAGATCTATAACTTAAGAATGTGGATGAAGAAGCAGGGGTACAAACAAAGAAACTACAAAGGCTATTCACAGAAATAAACAAGGAAAACTTCTCAAAAATAGGAAAGGAAAAAGATGCTCAGATATACGAGGCATACAGAACTCCAGCCACCTACAACCAAAACAGAACTACACCCAGGCATATAGTTAAGACCCCAGAAATCCAATATAAGAACAGATTATTAAAAGTGGTCAGACACTAAGCAAAGCAGATAATTAAACAGAACATAAAGATAAAAATGCAACAACAGAAAGATAACATGTCAACAATAAACCAACATATAACAGTTATAACCATTATTGTAAATGGTCCCAATGCACCAATTAAAAGAAAGAGACTGGCAAATGGATCAAGAAACAAAATCCAACTATATGCTGTTTAAAGGAAACCCATCTAAGACAAAAGAATACTCACAGACTGAAAGTCAAAGGATGGAAAACAATATTTCACAAACAGGACTCTTATAAAAAAAGCAGGAATAGCCATTATTTTTGCAGAAAAATGTGAACTTTAAAACAACAATGATCAGAAAGACAAAAAAGGTCACTACATACTCATTAGGGGAAAACTCCAAAAGGAAGAGATAACTATTTTAAGTACATATGCACCAAATTCCAGAGCAATAAGTTATACAAAACAAGTATTAACAGAAATGAAAAATCAAATTATCAGTCACACAATTGTAATAGGAGACCTTAACACACCATTGACACCAAGGGACAGATCAACCAGAAAGAAAATCCGCAAAGATATAACAGAACTGAATCATACCTGTGAACCAATGGACTTGATAGGCATATACAGAATGTTCCACCCAACAACGTCAGAATACACATTCCTCTCAGCAGTACATGGGTCATTCTCTAAAATAGACTATATATTAGCTCAGAGAACATATTTAAATAAATGCAAAAGAGTTGAAATTATCCTTTGCAGGTTATTGGATCATAGCACTTTGAAATTAGAAACTAATGATAAAAGATAGTGCAAAAATACCACAAACACATGGAACCTGAAAAACACACTCTTGAGTAATCAGTGAGTCACAGGGGAAATTAAAGAGGAAATTAAACAATACATAGAAGAAAATGAAAACCCAGATACAACTTTACAGAATCTGTGGGATGCAATGAAAGCCATCCTCAGAGGAAAACTTATTGCACTGAGTAGCCACATCAGGAAAACAGAATGAATAAAAATAAATAACCTGATGCAACACCTCAAACAGCTAGAAAAAGAAGAGCAAGTCAAGTCCAAAGCCAAAAGAAGAGAGGAACTTACAAAAATCAGAGCAGAAATCAATGCAATAGAGACTAAGAAAACAGTCCAAAGAATCAACAAATCCAACAGTTGGTTCTTTGAAAGAATAAATAAAATTGATAAGCCACTAGCCAACCTTATTTTAAAAAGGGAAGAAAAAGCTCAAATTCATGCAATAAGACAAAAACGGTGAAATCACTACAGACTCTATAGAAATAGAGAGGAACATCAACACCTATTTCGAAAACCTCTACTCTCAAAGGTTTGATAACACAGAAGAAATAGACAGATTCCTAGAAACATATGAAATACAAAAGCTAGATCAAGAGGATGTAAACTGCTGAATAACCCAATCTCTGTTAATGAAATTGAAAATGTAATTAAGTCCTTACCTACAAAGACGAGCCCAGGCACAGACGGATTCACTGCAGAATTCTACAAGAAATACAAAGAAGACCTAATGCCGACACTCCTCAAACTAATCAATGAAATTGAAAAGGAAGTAATCCTTCCTAAGTAATTCCTGGGAGCAAATATTGCTCTAGCACCAAAACCTGAAAAAGACCCAACTAAAAAAGAGAACTATAGACCAATCTCCCTAATGAACACAGATGCAAAAATCGTCAACACGGGGCTGGGGATTTAGCTCAGCGGCATAAGCGTCTTCCTTGCAAGCAGGCGGTCATGAGTTCGATCCCGATCCCTGGTACCGATAAAAAAAAAAAAAACGAAAAAAAAAAAAAAAAAAGACAAAAAATCGTCAACAAAATATTGGCAAATAGGATGCAGAAAATCATCAAGAAGATTATACACCACGACCAAGTGGAATTCATCCCAGGCATGCAGGGTTGGTTCAACATACGTAAATCAATAAATGTAATCCACTGTATCAAAAAAGCAAAAGGTAAGAATCACATGATCATTTCTATAGATGCAGAAAAAGCTTTCAGTAAGGTCCAACATTCATTCATGATAAGAACTTTACAGAAAATTGGAATAGATGGTCTTAGCCTCAATATAGTAAAGGCCATCTATGAAAAACCAACAGGCAGTATCATACTAAATGGCCAAAAATTGAAGGTCTTTACATTAAAATCAGGCACAAGACAAGAATGTCCTTTAACACCACTCCTATTTAATATATTACTGGAAATACTAGCCAGAGCAATTAGACAAGAGAGAGAAATAAAAGGGGTAAAGATAGGAAAAGAAGAAAAATTATCATTGAAGATGACATGATACTCTACATAGAAGACCCCATAAACTCCATTGAAAGGCTCATAGATATAATAAATGAATTCAGTAATGTAGCTAGATACAAAATCAATAATCAGAAATCAATAGTATTCCTATATACTAACAACAAAATCACAGAGGGAGAAATAAGCAAAGCCACACTCTTCAAACTAGCAACCAAAAAAAAAAAAAAAAGAAAGAAAGAAATATTTAGGAATTACTCTTATGAAAGAAGTGAAAGACCTATACAGGGAAAATTATAATACACTGAATAAAGAAATTGAAGATGATCTCAGCAAATGGAAAGACATCCCTTGTTCATGGATAGGAAGAATAAACATTGTGAAAATGGCCATTCTCCCAAAACTGTTATACAGATTCAATGCAATCCCAATAAAAAATAGCATCAACATACCATATGGATCTAGAGAAATCACTCCTAAAGTTCATCTGGAACCAGAAGAGACCTAGAATAGCAAAGGCAATTCTAAGCATTAAAGGCAAGGCAGGAGGCATCACAATCCCTGACTTGAAATTATACTACAAAGGAACAGTAGTAAAATCAACATGGTCCTGGAATCAAAACAGAGCCAAGAATCTATGGAGTAGATTAGAAGATACAACCACAACTACAAATACACTCAACCACCTTATCTTTGATAAAGGAGCCAAGCAGGTTCACTGGAAGAACAACAGTCTCTTTAATAAATAGTGTTGGAAAAACTGGCTCTCCATTTGCTGAAAACTAAAACTAGACCCATGCCTATCACTATGTACTAAATTAATATCTAAATGGGTCAAAGATCTGAATATTAAAACAGAAACACTAAATCTATTGGAAGACAAATTGGGTAGAAACCTTGAAGACATAGGGGGTAGGTAAAGAATTCATGAACAGAACTCAAACCACAGGGGAAATACTTCCCAGAATCAATAAATGGGACCACCTCTTATTAAAAAGTTTCTGCATGTCAAAAAAAATCTCCAGCATAGTGCAAAGAAATCCCACAAACTGGGAAAAGATGTTAGTGAACTCCCCCTCAGGCAAAGGACTTTTGTCTAAAACATTTAAAGAATTAAAAAAAAAAACTCAGACACCCAAAATTCAAAGATCCAAACCAAAAATGGGCATCTGAGATGAATAGGCCCTTCTCAGATGAAGAAATGCCAATGGAAAATAAATACATGAAAAAATGTTCATCATCATTGGTCATTAGAGAAACGCAAATTAAAACTACTCTGTAATTCCATCTCACTCCTAAAAGAATGGCCAGAATCAAGAAAATCAACAACAAATGCTGGAGAGGCTGTGGGGGAAAAGGAACTCTCCTGTCCTGTTGGTGGAGTGTAGACTGGTGCAGCCATTGTGGAGGTCATCCCGGAGATCTCTCAAATAGCTGGGATTGGAAGTCCCATTTGTTCCAGCTATTCCACTTCTAGGCATATTCCCAGAAGAACTGAAAGCATCATACCATAGTGATATATGTGCACCTAAGTTTATAACAGCATAATTTGTAACCACCAGATCTTGGAAACAACCTAATTGTCCATCAACTGAGAAATGGTTAGAAAAGTTGTGGTATTTTTATACAATGGAGTACTACTCAGCTATAAAGAAGTATTACATTGAGATATTATAAATAAATGGATACAGCTTGAGACCACATTCATAAGGGAAATAAATCAAACTCCAATGTATAAATACCGAATAGTTTCTCTTGTGAAATAAATGGTGAGAGTAGTAAAAAAAACCCACAAAGTGTAATTGTTATTAAAAAGAGAGGAAAGGAAGGTGGTCTAAGGTATATAACTGCATGTATGTTTGAGTGTGTAGAATGGAAATCCATATTACTGAGCTTTTGTTAGATCACTGAATGGCACTGTCTGCAATCTCATTGTATGAATGTACACTTTATATGCTTCAATTTTATAATTTGGACAACTGTTTCTAAGATGACAATATGTAATCTATTAACTAGTGATATCTTACTGTATTTTTTTCTTGAAATTCTGTATTATTTGTATTATTTTCTGCTATGTTTTTTTTATTTCCTTTCCTTTTTTTCTCTTTAAATAAATAAAAAAATGGTAAGAATACATAAAAGTATGTGGTATTCATGATTCCCCATTATACTGCTTTGAAGCTTTATAAAGTTTTCACTCATTAATTGAAATGGCTTTATTCAGAGGTGCTTGATATTATTGTCTGTGATGAAATGAACAGCTATTTTGAAGAAAACAAGACATCGTAATAGCTAGTGCTGATTTAATATCATCTTGTTTTGACCCTCACCAAACTGCTGCTCTTCTGTCTCCTTTGGTTTTATCATGTTGTATCTTACTGGATTTTATTATATGTAATAGTATAAATAAAAATTTTTATAGGCAAAGAGATAATATAGAAACCACTATTCATTTTCTGTTAGCTGGTTCTAAATACCCTACAATGCTTTCATCCACTTGAATGGTTTCACACTTTCTTGATATGTCTGATGCTATAGAATACAAAGTTATATTCAAATATTTCAAGGAAAAAGACACTATGGTAACAACTATTAAGTTGGGTTATTTTGTGGTGAAGCACTAGGTTGCTGAAATTGTCATGCTTTGACCTGTATTGTTATGTACTCTTTTACCTCAATCTCCCCCTTATTCATTAAAAATTATTTTTTATTTTTTTGTTTTTGTAATTAGGGGGAAAAATCAAAAAGTTTAGCGGGATATATTATAGTAACTTTTTTTGATTTTCTATTGACTTGATTTGAAGTCCTGTATTGCTCCCACTATCTTGTTTTGACTGATTAGACTCTGCTGTGTTCTGCTTGATAGTATCAAGTTTGAGGGTATGGGCAACTACTTTGAAGGAAATAGGGTTCACTATGATGCCCATTCTGGTTTGACTATTATCTTCTTTTGAAGTCCTGTAATGTTTACAATGTTTAGGTTTTTATGGTCTTGTTCTGTACTGTTTTGTTCAACTTTATTTTACCTAATGATATAGGCAATTCTTTTTAAGGAAGCAAGAGGCATTATGGTAAGCATTCCTGATGACCTTGTACTCTGTTTTTGCATCATGTACTATGTCTATCCTTTATTTTGAATGACTGCTTTGTTTTGTCATATTTGGTTTTAGTCTTTTCAAAAAAGTAATAAGAACTATGGGAGTAATAAAATGCAAAATGTGTAAATTTTATTGTAAAAAAGAGGAAAAAGGTGCTCTAAAGGATGCAACTGCAAGTGTGGTTAGGTGTGTTATGATAGATGACCATATTACTTAGTTTTTGTTGGATCATTGAACACAACTGTTTTCAGTCTCACTGTTTGAATGTCCACTTAGTATGCTTTAATCCTGAAAGTTGAACAACTATTTCTAAAATGACAGTATGTAAACTATTAACTAGTAATTTCTTACCATTTTTTTTGAATTCTGTGTTACTTCTACCCTTACACTGTTTTGTTTTGTTTTTCTTTTGTTCCTTTTAAATAAATTTTTTAAAAAGTGGTCAGAGACAAGAAATAGATTACTTACAAGGGAAAGCCCATCAGAATTACAGCAGACTTCTTAGCAAAAACCATCAAATCAAGAAGAGTGTGGAGTGAAGTATTCCAAGCTTTGAAAGAAAATAACCTCCAACTCAGTTTGACATTAACTGAAAAGTTGTCCCTAGAAATTAATGGAAAAACAAGATGCTTCCAAGAAAAAGAGGAACTGGCAGAATTCACAGCCACCAATCCAACTTTACAGAGAATGCTGCAGGACATTCTATAGAGAGAGAAAAGACCAGGATTCCAGGAACTGAAGCTGAGAGGCCCCAATGAATGGTGCAAAAAGCAAAATGTAGAATACAAACAGACAACTAATGACAGAAAGAGAGCACAACAGAAATGAGGCAGAGAAGGTGGGATACAATTTCTAATATAAATTGCCTAGATACACTAATTAAGGGAAAAAGAGAGATCCAGGCATGGTGGATCGAGAGGCACGGTCCACCAAGATGCTCTTATTAGGAAATATAATTAACCTGAAGAAAGGAATATGGACTGAAAATCAAAGATGAGAAAACAAAACTCTATGTGATAGGGAACCAGAGAGTAATAGGGGAAACTGGACCAGTATTTATGGATAGGTTGGAAAGACAGGCTTTAATAGGTAAAGAAATACAACTAGAGATCAAGTCCAGGAGTGAGAAAGTTCAGAACCACTTAGGTAAATAGCAGGTTCCTCTCCCCGTATAAAACCGAGGGTGTTGAGGAGACCCAAATATGCACATTACAACCTGGGGGAGTGAAAGGGGAAGAATAGTCTTTAAAAAACACAGCAGAAGATATTGCTAATAGTGTATCAGGAATTAAAACCCTTATTACTCACACCCCTCTACTTAGATAAAACTTATTCCATCCCAGTTTGTATATAAACACTAGATCTGAGGGCACAGACAACTATCCCAAAAATATCAAGATATAGCACAGCAATCAACTTTAATTTCCTATTCACTTAATCTGGAGCCCTGTGTAATTTATACTGCTTTATCATGACTGATCTTAGTTAAATCTGACTTGCTTAATTGCTGTTTGTTATCGACAGATTATTCAAAATTGTTAAGGTTGATAGTATCAAGCCAGAGAGTACAGACAACAATACTGAAAATGACAATGATTCACTATGATACCCATTCTGGTTTGATTACTATCCGTTTTTGTAGTTCTACACTACCTACAAAGTTGCATTTCTACTAATACTGTTATGCACTGATATATGCAGCTATACTTTATCAGATGATATAGCCAATTATATTGATGATAACAAGAGACAACTCAGTAACCATGGTAGAAATCCTTGTACAGCAGTCTTATATGTCTTTTTAATTTTATGTGTCTATAGGAATATGTTTTGCTCTGTCCTGCTTTGTTCTGTGCCTCCCTCTAATATAGAAAGGATAGAAATACATGTTAAGACTCATACTTGCATTAAACCTATAAACAGTTTACAAGAATTCATCTTATGACACATGATGAAATGAACAAATACTTTGAAGAAAAAAAAGGCACTACAGGACCCAAAGCTGATTCAGGAGTGTCATGATGTGAAATTCAGAAACACTGTTATTCTTTGTTCAGAGTGATTTTAGTCTGCTTTGGGTTGTTTAATCTCAACATTGATGAAGACATGGATAAATGTGTGAATGTTTAAGTGTATAGGATTGATAACCATATTACTAAGAGTTGATAGTTTAACAGAACTATTTGCAGTCTCCCTGTTTGAATTCCCATCTATATGTTACACTTTTGTATCTTGATAATTATTTGTAAGAGGACAATATGTAAACATCAATTAGTGATTAATTACTGTTTGTTTGTTTTCTTTGAAAGTATGTATTATTTCTACCCGTTTTCTGTTTGGTATTGTCTTTCTTTAAATAAAATTTTAAAAAAAGGTAAAAGACACAAATGCTTTGGAATTTGTTAGAGAGCCAACGGCAGAGTGCCTCGGTTTTATTTGTTGTATTTGTCTCCAGATGGAATCTGCTTCACAGCACCATCAGAGAAGTGCTCAAACTCAAACTTAAAATTTTTTTATTTTAAAAAGAAAAGCAGAAAAAAGGATAAAAACAATATAGAATTTTTTAAAAATAGTAAGAAATTAATACTAATTAATATATTGCATATTGGTATCTTAGAAGTAGTTGTTCACATTACAAGATTTAGGCATAAAATGATCAAACAATCAAACACCGAAAGCACAAGCTGTTCTTTAGCACATTTATCTATATCGTATGTATGTATATATATACATATATGCATACATATACATATGTATGTATATATACACACATATATGCATACATATATATGTATACCTAAGTACACGTAATATTTTGCCTTCTTTGTTTTGGTCCTTTCCCTTACCCCCATTGTCTAATTCACCTTTTTACAATTAAATAAGACAATAGTTTGTCATAAAGTAATGCTTCCTTCTTTAAACATTCCTGTCACAGTTAGGCTTAGAAAAGCAAATTTCATGAGGTACCTGGCAACATATGATTGCATGTTAGTTGCAGGTGATGGGAAGGTTGAATTTTTTTCTTATACTTTCTCCAGATGGCATCTACCTGCTGTGGAGAGGAATAAACATGAGGGACACCTTATGGAAATTATCAAATACAAATAAGAAAGGGGCAACCCATTTTTTGTTTTTGCATAGACATTTGACTCATTGTCAAAGTTTCATACTCTTTTGGAGTCTCTGAAAGATGGTCAACCCTTATACTTTGTACTTTTTACATTTCCAATGAAGGCGTTTCAGTGCCAAAATCTCTTACTCTTTTGGAATGCATTCTTAAGCACTAGAAGATTTTTAAATCCTTACATGCTAAAAAAGAGCTATCTGATAATTCTCTGTATGTGTGTGTGGTTTCCATACAACCCAGAGCCAAAATGGAATACAGAGGGAAGTATTATGATGTTCTTTTACAACTAAAATCATGCTGTAACAAAGAGGAAAATGGTCCGAATTGCTTTATGTTCTAGTACTTCTTACATTAAGAAATAATTCTTATTTATGCTCAAGCTACAATTATAATCCATGTAAGACTACCCCATTTATAGATCTCTTTTTCTCAGTGAATTAAAGCAAATTAAGCTAGAACTGGAAAAATTTTTGGATAATCTGATAAGTATATAGATATTTTTAGAGGATTTACTCAGACCTGTAAACTAGGCTAGCAAAATATAACGTTAACCTTAAATCAAAGATTGACTTCTAGTGAGAAACAAGCAACATTAGTAGCTGCTATTATATTTGGAGGTGAATTTCATATTGTTAATTTCAGACAGCCAGAAGGTCAAAAGCCAGGACAACTGCTAGTCCCCAAAAGGGAACAATTAATTCACACCCAAGACCCTACTGGCCTGACAGCAGAACAGGAGATTGGAGCAGGAGAGATTTTCAAGTGTGTATTCTTAAAGATCTAAGAAGGACAAAAACTAAGCCTCCTAGTTATTTTAGATGGTTGGCTATTTCTGAGGAGAAAGATAAAAAAACCCTCTGTCTTCTTAGATAGTTTATTAGAGGCAATTGTATTATTAAAGGATCTAGGGAAGCATATTTCCCTAAATCCTGATTCTATACGGGGACAAATTATCCTTAAAGGCATGTTTATTACCCAGTCAAAACCAGATATTAGAAAAAAAAATTTCAAAAGGTAGGCTTTACTCCAGACAGTTCACTTAATACTCTAATGAAAATTGCCTCCTTAGTATTCTATAATTAGGATTGGGAGAAAGTAAAAGAGAGAAAACAAAGAGATCAAAAAATGGCTTTGTTGCAGCATTAGAAGAAACAGACCCTAAGTCTGGTTCTTGGAATTCCAACAAGTGCTCAGTGATTGCACTCAAGTGGAAAGAAAGACCACCATAAGACAGTTTACCACAAGAGGCCTACAGAACTATGACCAGTATGTAAGGGCTGCCACTGGAAGTGAAAGTGAACTCAGGCATTGGTCTCACAGCTTAGATTCATCTTCACAGGCACTCCAGCAAGATCAAAGGGCCTTTGGGCACTTGCCTTCTTCCTCTGGCTAGACTGTCATCTCTACTTGTCATCCCCATGCAGGAGCACTGTGTAGTCACAACAAGAGGTAAAAACCAGCCTGTTTCTGGAAATTGGCAATTGTCTCCTTGTACTTCTCAACCCTGGTATTGCTTCCAGGCATTGTACCTGAATACACAGTTACCAAAATATATGTTGCATAAACTGTAACTGGGATACTTTCTCTTTACCCATTTCTTTTAGTCATGCCTAAAAGCTGAGCTCCTTTCTTTTGGAAGTTTTGTTCTGTGTGTATATATATATATATATATATATATATATATATATATATATCCAAGTTGTCAACTAATCAAAATCATACCGAGACTGGTTTTTACATGTAAAGTACATATTTTTTTTATCATGCACAAACATTTAAGGGAATATTTCATTGGTTAAAGTAATGTACTAATCTGGTTCCCATATGTTATCAAAAATTTAGAGATAATTGTAACTAAAGCTAGAGGGATTTATGACAAAAATATCAGACTCTATCAATAAAGGGACCTAAGAACCAATAAGTTACCATTGTTATCCTTTAGAGAAGTTTTTAAGCTTACCTGTCATCTCTAATGCTCAAATTTTTATTATGAATGCCTTTGTATACTTACTTTGATTATACATTATTTGATTAACATTTATTCTTGCCTAGAAGATGTCAAACCCCAAGATGTCCTGCATATAAAACCAATAATAAATATGCTAACTTACTTTTACTGGGATGTACTAGATCTTGTCCAGAGAAAAGGTTATATTACATATGTTGAGGTCTTAACTAACTATACTGAGTAGGCCTTAAGTGACATGACAATTCGTCTCTCTCTCTCTCTCTCTTTCTGTCTATCTCTCTCTCTGTCTCTCTCTCTCTCTGTCTTGTAAATAAAGAAGTAAAATGAGTGACATTAGACTTCCTAAGAGCAGCATAGTCAGATACTTGTGCAGTTATAAAAACTGTATGTTGTGTCACATTCCTGAGCTTCTGCTAATATCTAAATAGCTGTTCAAGATATTAGATGAGACATCAATGACATGTTAGACATTAAAATTACCTGAAATGGTAAAAACTGTGTGTTGTTTGTATATTCCTGATCCTCTTGCTAATATTTCAATAGCTGTTCAAGTTATTAGATGACAAGTCAATGGCATGTCAGACTCTAAAATTCCCTAGACCCTATTCTTATCCTCCTTATGGAAAACCATTTCTAACTCCTCTGTAGAAATCTTTGTTAACTGTACTCATAATTATCCCATTGATTCTATTATTTGGTCCATATGTACATAATTGTTTCTTTGCCTTACTCTCTCCAGACTTAAAGTTGTTTGCCTATCCACATTAAAAATGCCCAGTGTCTTTTGAGTAACTTTAGATAGATTCTATGCAGAGAATCCCTGACTGCTGATCAACAACTACAACCCCTTCTAGCCTATAGAAGTCAGATTGACCATTGCCCATTACTATCTCAAGGCAGTTTGGGTTATTTCTTCAAAGAGGAGACTGTTACAGGTAACTCAGTTACATAGAAACATTACAGGCAGTCAGACAGTGCAAAGCCCCTGAAAGAGCCAGTGCAAAAGATCAGATACATTTCAACTGTGGGAGAGAATACACCACATGCTGTAGGTCAGACCAGGAGACAAAAGATCAAACAAATACAACCACATCCAAAGTATAAACATCAGTGATTAATATAATAGTTCTTATCACCCTGAGAAAGCCAGGAGTTACCATTCCAACTCCCTACAGGAAGAATCAATGCTCTTTGAGCATGCTTGTCTGCTACAGAGACTGACTTCCCATTTGTCCCTGATTTTATCAATTTTATCTGAGGAATTAATCTTATTTATTGACAATAGATCTATCCCACCTCATGCCCACATTGTGAGTTCTCATTTCTTTTCCACCTGGAACTCGCCTTAATTTGTATTACTTTTTAAAAGTTCCTGGAAAAAGCAGAGTCTTTGATAACCCATTCAAAACCTCTTCTTTCTCTCTCTCAGACAGCAGCTTTTTTTCTGTCAATAAATTTGACAGGGAACCAGAGAGTAATAGGGCAACTAGGCCAGTATTTGTGGATAGGTTGGAAAGACAGTCTTTAATAGGTAAAGGAATACAACTAGAGACCAAGCCCAGGAAGGATAAGGTTCGGAACCACTTAGGTAAATACCAGGTTTCCCCACAATCTAAAACCTGAGGGTGTTGATGAGACCCAAAAATGCACAGTGCACCCTGGAGGAGTGAAAGGGGAGAAATAGTCTTAAAAATGATGACAGGAGAAATTGTTAATAGTATATCAAGAATTAAAAACCATATTACTCACACTGCTCTCTTTAGATAGATTTTATCATGTCCCAGTTTGTCTACTTGCACTAGATCTGATGGCACAGACAGGTATCCCAAAAATAACAGGATATAATACAGGAATCATCTTTAATTTCCTATTAACTTAATTTGGGTCCCTGTATAACTTATACTGTTTTATCATGACTCATCATAGTTAAATCTGGTTTGTTTTATTGCTGTTTGGTATCAACAGATTTTATTCAAAACTGTTATGATTGATAGTATCAAGTCTGAGAGTGTAGGCAGCTACACTGAAGATGACAAGATCCACTATGATACCCATGATTACTACCTGTTTTTGTAGTTTTTCACTATTTACACAGTTGTGTTTTTATCAATACTGTTATGTAGTGATATATTCAATTATACTTTATCTCATGATATAGTCAATTCTATTGATGATAACAAGAGTTAACACAGTAACCATGGTAGAAATCCTTGTACAGCAGTCTTATATGTCTTTTTAGTTTTATGTGTCTATAGGAATATGTTTTGTTCTGTCCTGCTTTGTTCTGTACCTCCCTCTAATATAGGAAGGATAGAAATACATGTTAAGACTCGTAATTGTGTAGAACCTATAAACATTTTATGAGAACAGACCTTATGACACATGATGAAATGAACAAATACTTGAAGAAAAAGAGACACTACAGTACCCAGTGCTGATCCCAGAGTGTCATGATGTGGAATCCAGCAATACTATTACTCTTTGTTCAGAGTGATTTTAGCCTGCTTGGGTTTGTTTAATCTCAACATAAATGAAGTTATGGATAGCTGCATGTATGTTTAAGTGTATAGGATTGCTAACCATATTATTAAGATTTTGTTGGATAGTTGACCAGAACTGTTTGCAGTCTTGCTGTTTGAATCCCCACTTTATATGTTCCACTTTTGTATCTTGAGCAACTATTTGTAAGCAATATGTAAACATCAACTAGTGATTTCTTACTGTTTTTTTTTCTATGAAAGTATTATTTCTACCCATATAAAATGAGGTTATATTGAACTATGATGAACACAATATAATATGGTTGGTGCTTGTATTGAAAAGACATAGAGAAAGAAACACTGGATATATCATTTAATTATAGAAGTAGAAATTGGACATTAAGCAAAGGAACAAAGTGGATAAACACCATTACTAGAAGCTATGAAGAGGCAAGGAAAGATTCACTCAGAATGTCCCACTGATGTTTTATGAACTTTTAGCCTCCAAACTGAGGAAAGGAAAATTTACATTGTTTTAAGCAACCTAGCTTGTGGAATTCTGTTATGGCATCATTGAGAAAACCATACACAAGGCTATCAAAAGCACCTATGTCTTGAGTTCAGTTGTTTAAATGAAGTGCAGTGTCCAATTGCAGCAGCTGTTTCTTCCTTGTAGACACACCAAACTGCAGAAATGGGTAGTGTGAGAACAGAGCAACACATTAACATCCACTGTATGTCTTCTCAGTGCTGCTTTTTGATGCCTATAAAACTGAGCTAGATCATTGTAACCACAAATGTATTGGATCCCTGATAATATTTCATTGTGAGGTTGGATGTGATAAATATTTTAGAGTATTTTTATATGGGGTCTTTTTGTTGTTCCTGAGCCCTTATATTCTCTGCCTTTCATTTTTCACTCAACCTTCATAAAATAATAATTATCTTGATTTCTCTAATTTCTGAAGTATGTGATTGTCATCATTTTTCCCTCCATAAAAGAGTACTTTAGGCCTATCTATTCCTGTTCTCTTCTGACATCATAATCCAATATCCCATTTCCTTTACAATTCTGCTCAGTTATGCAAGTAATGACTAAACTCAAATTAAGAATGTAGTAACTTATGATTATGATATCATGCATGCTTTATCAGATCCTAATATTTTTAACCCACATGTCTTTCAGATATGTGATTCTCAAATTTTGCCCTGTATTTAGCTTCCAATGTGTGAACCTGATTTTCATTCACATGATATCATTAAGCATCTTAAAATTATAATAAAAATGGAGCTAATAGTGACTAAACAGAGTCAGATAACATGAATTTGATTTAAGACATACCAGATACCAAATTTCAAGCACAAATTCATTATTAACAATATCTATCCTTTGAATTAACAGTGATGAGTAAGCCTCTATTGTGTATCTTACCACTTTTTGGTAAGATTGAATAATATCATTTAATATATCAGTTTACTTAAAGTGGGTTTGATTAATTATAATGTCTCTTGCACTTTCATAAAACCACAGAATGTGACAGTCTGTAGTGAACTTAATAATTGCCTAGTTTTCTTTTATTATTTTACATATGTTGAAACTGTGACTTAAAAAGAGAAAGCCCTCACAGTTACTAGGCTGGAACCTAAAATATTAGTGTCCTGACTCCCACATTTTGATATCATGCTTGGCCATACTGCTAAGGGGCCATCATCGGAAATAAAGTTCAGTATGATGAATACTCAATTTTCTACTTTCGTTAATAGTTCATTTCCCTATGATGCTCTAAGTAAACTAACCTGCAAATTTTACCTTCATTAGATTAATAATAAACAAATGTTTATTTATTTTACTCAGCATGATTCAAGCCAGCTGAATTTACTATAGGAAAAAAACCCACTATAAAATACCATTTTCCTTTATATAGCATCTCCTTTGGTTGCCCAAGAATGAAGTAGTGAAACATATTATAAAATCTATGTTCTTATTACCCAGTTACTACTCAGAGTGAATTTAAAGGAAGGAACACTGGGGAAAGTGAAGCTCACATATAGGCACTCATTTCTGATATGAAACCATGGACCAATAATACATCACTAAATAAATTTAGCTCCTGTTCAGAATCAGATATTTCCAGAAGATGGCAGTACAAAACAAGCTTAGATTGAAAAGGAATTGAAAATTGGAAAAAGGGAGGAAATATGCAAACTTGTTATTGCTTGGAAATAATTTTAAAAGACAATCATGTCATTAACTAATACCTACATAAAAACAATGCAATGACATAACATGCTCACATTGATTACTAGTGTGTGATTTACCAGGCAAAGTTGGTGTAACATTAAAAGAAATCATGAGATTAAACACACCCTGAAGACTATTTTAAAAATTTCTAAGGGAAATAACTTTTATTTTCAATGAAAATGTGAGTATCATGTGTAGGTGGATAGATTTTCACAGAGCTAATAATGATATTCATCTTTTATTGGTCTGACATGTTTTAGGCACTGTGTGCTGCAAACTTATGGACATAAAATTTTCATTTATTCTCCAGTCTCTAAAGAAACTGTTATTGTATCTCAATTTTATAAATGAGAAAATTAAGCCTCAGAGAATTTTTATTTTAAATAGCAAAAAAGGAGAGAAATGATATAGAATTTCAAAAAATAGGAAATTAACACTAATTGATATATTGCATATTGTTATCTTAGAAATAGTTGTTCAGGTTAAAAATTTAAGCATAAAAACGAACAAACAAATAATGAAAGCATAAACTGTTCTTTTGGGTGAACTAGGAGAGTTTAGTAGTATAGCTAGCTATCTTGTATATATATATATATATATATATATATATATATATAATATATTATATATAGTATTATATATATAGATATATATATGGTATTATATATATATGGTATTGTATATATATAATCTTTTCCCTTCTTCCTTGTATCTTTTCCCCTATCACAGTTGTCCTTTCCTTTTGGGCAGTTTTCTTTCTCTTTCATTATCACAATATCTATTGTATATTTTGGATCTTATTACTTTCAGGTTACTGTAGTGTAGGGAGACACTATAATGTTTACAAATGTGAGTTTGATTTATTTCACTTATGATTATGGTCTCAAGTTGCCTCAGTTTACCTTTTAAAAGCCTTTTAAAAGCTTCTTTATAGCTGAATATTATTCCATTGTTTCCTAACAGTTAGTATACAAGCATAAGAAACAAAATTTCATGTAACAAATATTTCTTTAGTGTTATAAACTTTCATCATTGGTTGTTTTTGTCTTTGATTTTTTAAGAGAGTTGAACTCACAACGTTGAACCTGCCAAGCAGGTGCTTCTGCCACTCAGATAAATCCCTAGCTGTGTTTGATTTTTGATTACTTGAAATTATGTTTGCTCAAGAAATTGCAAGAGAGAGGCGAACATCACCAGTTCCAGAGGCCCCATGGCTTGCAGTAAGTGCCCAGTGCACTCTGCCCCAAGCCCAGCCTGTTTGGGACCCTCTAGCCTTCCAGGTGCAGAGAAATGGCTAAGTGGGTCCAAGACATCTACATCCACCCTCCTGTGTGTCTGGAGGACTCTGGAATTCTAAGCAACCAGGTGAGCATCAGCAGTTCCAGAGACACTGTGGCCTGCAGTAAGTGCCCAGTGCACTCTGACCCAAGCCCATCCTGTTTGGGACCTTTGAGCCGTCTGGGTGCAGAGAAGTGGCTAATTGGGTCCAAGGTGCCTACATCCGCCTCCCCATTCTGGCTGTGTTCTGAGAACTGTGGAGGTTGAAGCAAGCAGGTGGGTGCACACTGTTCCTGGAGCCCAGCCTATCCGGAATTACAGAGTTCTAAGCAGGCAGGAGACCGCCACTGGTTCCAGAAGCCCAGCGGCCTGGGGAAACTGGGTGCCAGAGGCCCAGGAGCTGTGAACATGGAAGTGGATTTCCAACAGACCCTGAGGAAGCTTTCAAATAACACTTGAAACACAGAAATATAGGAAAATAAAAGACCAAATTACAACCTCACACCTCCAGCCCATCTCAAGAAACCCTAGGAGTGATGTATATAGAAGAAAATACATGCAATACACCTCAAATATCGGACATAATAGCTACTAAAATAAACAAACAACTCCAGGAAGCTTTAAAGGAATTCAAAATTGAAATAATCTCCCAGGTAAAAGAAGAAATGATAAAACAAATGAAAGAGAATCTGAATATATCTAAAGAAAACACAGTTAAAAAATTGGAGGAACTAAACAAAAAGATAGAATCCCTAGATTAGCAATATAAAAAACAAACAGAATACATAAAGCAGATGCATAGAGATATACAGGAAATCAAAAACTCCACTGAAAGCTGTAAAAACTACCTCAGTGAAAGTGAAGATAGAATTTCAGACCTTAAGGACAGGTTTGAAGCCAGTGAACAGGAAAGGAAAGATCTATTAAAAATAACAAGGAATCAAGAAATAACAATTCAACAACTGCAAAATGACGCAAAGAAAAACAACATAAGATTGATAGGGATTAATGAAAAAGAAGGGGACAACATAAAGGATGTCAAGAGGATATTTAGAGAAGTAATAGCTGAAAATTTCCCAAGCATGAGATCACAAACCAACATCAGGTTCAGTGAAGCCTATAGAACCCCAAATGGTCATAACCAAAATAAAACTAAACCCAGACATATAATAATCACCATCCCAGAAATCCAACACAAGAATAGATTATTAAAAGCTGTCAGAGAGAAAAGATAGATCACTTATAAAGGAAAACCTATCAAAATCACAGCAAACTTCTCAGCACAAACAATAAAGTCAAGAAGACCATGGTGTGAAGTATTCCAGATGCTAAAGGAAAATGATTTCCAACCTAGACTGATGTACCCTGCAAAACTATCATTCAAAAAAATCGATGGTGAAATATGATACTTCCATGACAAATAACAGCTGAAGAACTTCATGAATGCCAAGCCAATCCTGCAAAAAATATTGAGAGACAGTTTAGATACACAAAGGAAAAAACCACTAAGCAAAGCAGATAATTAAACAGAACAGAAAGATAAAAATGCAACAGCAGAAAAATAACATGTCAACAATAAACTAGCATATAACAGTTATAACAATTAATGTAAATGGCCTCAATGCACCAATCAAAAGAAACAGACTGGCAGAATGGATCAAGAAACAAAATCCAACCATATGCTGTTTACAGGAAACCCATCTAACCCAGAAGGATACTCGTAGACTGAAAGTCAAAGGATGGAAAACAGTACTTCATGCAACAGGAATCCAAAAAATGCATGAGTAGCCATTCTGTTTGCAGATATCATGAACTTTAAACTAACAGTGATCATAAAGGACAAAAAAGGTCACTACATACACATTAGGGGAAAACGCCAAGAGGAAAAGATAACTATCTTAAATGTATATGCACCAAACTCCAGAGCACCTAGTTATATAAAACAACTATTAACAGAAATGAAAAATCAAATTATCAGTAACACAATTGTAACAGGAGACCTTAACAAACCATTGACAGCAAAGGTACAGATCAACCACACAGATAATTAGCAAAGAAATAATAGAACCGAATCACACCTGTGAACAAATGGACTTGATAGACATATACAGAATGTTCCACCCAACAACATCAGAATACACATTCTTCTCAGTAGTACCTGGGTCATTCTCTAAAATAGACCATATATTATCTCACAGAACATATTTAAACAAATGCAAAGGAGTTGAAATCATCCCCTACATGTTATCAGATCATAGTGCTTAGAAATTAGAAGTTAATGATAAAAGATACTGCAAAATCCCACAAATGCAAAAAGATACTGCAAAAAATCCCCATGGAAACTGAATAACACACTCTTGCATAAGCAGTGGGTCACAGAAAACACTAAAGAAGAAATTAAACAATACCTACAAGAAAATGAAAACACAGATACAACTTAATGGAATCTGTGGGATGCAATGAAAGCTATCCTCAGAGGAAAATTTATTGCGCTGAGTTCCCACAACAGGAAAACAGAACGAATACAAATAAATAACCTGATGCAACACCTCAAATAGCTAGAAAAAGATGAGCAAGTCAAACCCAAAGCCAAAAGAAGAGAGGAAATTATAAAAATCACAGCAGAAATCAATGCAATAGAGAATAAGAAAACAATCCAAAGAATCAAAGAGTCAGTTCTTTGAAAGAATAAATAAAATAGATAAGCCCCTAGAGCAAACCTTATTTTTAAAAAGGAAGAAAAAGCTCAAATTCATGCAATAAGAAATGAAAAAGGTGAAATCACTACAAACTCTACAGAAATACAGAAGATCATCAACTCCTATTTCAAAAACCTCTACTCTCAAAGGTTTGATAACACAGAAGTAATAGACAGATTCCTAGAAACATATGCAATACCAAAGCTAGATCAAGAGGATGTAAACTGCTGAATAACCCAATCTCTGTTAATGAAATTGAAAATGTAATTAAGTCCTTACCTACAAAGACGAGCCCAGGCACAGACGGATTCACTGCAGAATTCTACAAGAAATACAAAGAAGACCTAATGCTGACACTCCTCAAACTATTCAATGAAATTGAAAGGGAAGTAATCCTTCCTAAGTCATTTCTGGAAGCAAATATTACTCTAGTACCAAAACCTGAGACAGACCCAACAAAAAAAAGAACTATAGACCAATCTCCCTAATGAATACAGATGCAAAAATCCTCAACAAAATATTGACAAATAGGATGCAGCAAATCATCAAGAAGTTTATACACCATGACCAAGTGGGATTCATCCCAGGCATGCAGGGTTGGTTCAACATACGTAAATCAATAAATGTAATCTACCATATCAATAAAGCCAAAAGTAAGAATCACATGATCATTTCTATAGATGCAGAAAAAGCCTTCAATAAGGTCCAACATTCGTTCATGATAAGAACTTTACAGAAAATTGGAATAGATGGTCTTAGCCTCAATATTATAAAGGCCATCTATGACAAACCAACAGCCAGCATAATACTAAATGGCCAAAAATATAGAAAGCCTTTACTTTAAAATCAGGCACAAGATAAGGATGTCCTTTATCACCTCTCCTATTTAATACAGTACTGGAAGTACTAGCGAGAGCAATTAGACAAAAGAAATAAAAGGGGTAATGATAGGAAAAGAAGAAGTTAAATTATCATTGTTTGCAGATGACATGATACTCTACATAGAAGACTCCCTAAACTCCATTGAAAGACTCTTAGATATAATAAACAAATTCAGTAATATAGCTGGATACAAAATCAATACGCAGAAATCAATAGCATTCCTATACACTAACAACAAAAACACACAGAGAGAAATAAGAGAAGCCACATTTCACACTAGCAAGCAAAAAAAATGAGATATTTAGTAATTACCCCTATGAAAGAAGTGAAAGACCTATACAGGGAAAATTATAATACACTGAAAAAAGAAATTGAAGATGATCTCAGCAAATGGAAAGACATCCCTTGCTCATGGACAGGAAGCACATTGTGAAAATGGCCATTCTCCCAAAACTGTTATACAGATTCAATGCAATCCCAATAAAAATA
This sequence comes from Cavia porcellus, assembly GCF_034190915.1. Taxonomy (NCBI): domain Eukaryota; kingdom Metazoa; phylum Chordata; class Mammalia; order Rodentia; family Caviidae; genus Cavia; species Cavia porcellus. Next base: position 50,452,474 of record NW_026947486.1, read on the forward strand.
CCATCAACATACCTTATAGATCTAGAGAAATCACTCCTAAAATTCACCTGGAACCAGAAGAGACCTAGAATAGCAAAGGCAATTCTAAGCATCAAAGGCAAGGCAGGAGGTATCACATTCCCTGACTTGAAGTTATACTACAAAGCAACAGTAGTAAAATCAACATGGTCCTGGAATCAAAACAGAGCCAAGAATCTATGGAGTAGATTAGAAGATACAACCACAACTACAAATACACTCAACCACCTTATCTTTGATAAAGGAGCCAAGCAGGTTCACTGGAAGAATGACAGTCTCTTTAATAAATGGTGTTGGAAAAACTGGCTCTCCATTTGCTGAAAACTAAAACTAGACACATGCCTATCACCATGTACTAAACTAAATTCTAAATGGGTCAAAGATCTGAATATTAAAACAGAAACACTAAATCTATTGGAAGGCAAATTGGGTAGAAACCTTGAAGACATAGGGGTAGGTAGAGAATTCATGAACAGGACTCAAACCACACGGGAAAAACTTCCCAGAATCAATAAATTGAACCACCACTTATTAAAAAGTTTCTGCACATAAAAAGAAATCTCCAGCATAGTGAAAAGAAAACTCACAAACTGGGAAAAGATCTTAGTGAACTACCCCTCAGACAAGGGACTTTTGTCTAAAACATACAAAGAATTAAAAAAAACTGAGACCCCCAAAATTCAAAGATCCAAACCAAAAATGGGCATCTGAGATGAATACGCACTTCTCAGATGAAGAAATACAAATGGAAAATAAATACATGAAAAAATGTTCATCATCATCAGTCATTAGAGAAATGCAAATTAAAACCACACTGATATTCCATCTCACTTCTGAAAGAATGTCCAGGATCAAGAAAACCAACAACAACAAATGCTGGAGAGGCTGTGGGGAAAAAGGAACTCTCCTACACTGTTGGTGGGAATGTAGACTGGTACAACCTTTGTGGAGGTCAGTCTGGAGATTTCTTAAAAATTTGGGATTGGAAGTCCCATTTGTTCCAGCTATTCCACCTCTAGGCATACTCCCAGAAGATCTGAAAGCATCATACCACAGTGATATATGTGCACCTATGTTTATAGCAGCACAATTTGTAATCGCCAGATCTTGGAAACAACCCAAGTGTCCATCAACTGAGGAATGGATAAAAAAGTTGTGGTATTTCTATACAATGGAGTACTACTCAACTATAAAGAAGGATCACATTGAGATATTTATCAATCAATGGGTGCACCCTGAGACCATACTCATAAGTGAAATAAATGAATCTCACATGTGTGAATACTGAATAGTTTCCCTAATATAAGAAGTGATTCAAATATATAAAAGTATATGGTAATCATGATTCCCCATTATGTGGCCTTGCAGCCTTGTAAAGATTTCACTTATAATTGGAATGGCTTTATTTGGGCTGCTTAATATTATGGCCTCTGATGAAGTGAACAGCTATTTTGAAGAAAACAAGTCATCATAATAGCTAGTGCTGATTTACTATCATCTTGTTTTGAAGCCCCACCAAACTATGGCTCTTCTGTCTCCATTGGTTTTATCATGATGTATCTTGCTGGATTTTATTATATGTGATAGTATAAACAAAAATTGTTATAGGCAAAGAGATAATATAGAAAACATTTTTCATTTTCTGTTAGCTGGTTCTAAATACCCTACAATGCTTTCATCCACTTGAATGGTTTTACACTGACTTGATATATTTGATGCTATAGTATATGAAGTTATTCTCAAATATTTCAAGGAAAAAGACACTATGGTAACTACTGTTACATCAGGTTACTTGGTGGTGAAGCACTAGGTTGCTGAAACAGACTTTGACCTGCATTGTAATGTTGTTATGTCCTCTTTATCTCAATCTCTCCCTTGTTCATTAAAAATATTTAGTTATTTTTTATGATTTTTTTAACTAAGGGGAACTATTTGAAAAATTAGCAGGATATATTATAGTAACTTTTTTGATTTCCTATTAACTTGAGTTGAAGTCCTGTAATACTCCCACTATCTTGTTCTGACTGATTAGAGACTGTTCTTTTCTGTATAATAGTATCAAGTTTGAGAGAATAGGCAGCTACTTTTTTTTATTTAAGGAGAAAAAGGAAAAAAACAGAAAAAGTATACAAGTAATATCAAATTTAAAGAATAAACAGTAAGAAATCACTAGTTAATAGATAACATATTCTCATCTTAGAAATAGTTGTTCAAGTTACAAAATTGAAGCATATAAAGTGGACTTTCAAACAGTGAGAGTGCAAACAGTTTTGTTCAATGATCCAAAAAACACCCAGTAATATGGTTATCTATCTTATACACTTAAACATATATGCAGTTATAACCTTTAGAGCACTTTCTTTTCTTTTCTTTTGTACAATGACAATTACACATTTTGGGTTTCATTACTCCCACAGTTCTTACTACTTTTTGGGGGGAGAGTAAAACCAAATGCGACATACCAGAACAGAGTCAGTCAAATCAAAAGGATGGACATAATAGATAATGTAAAAACAAAATATAAGGTGATCAGCAATGGTTACTATACTGCCTCTTGCTATTTTAAGAAGAATTGCCAGTTATAATAAAATTGAACTAAACAGTAAAGAATAGAACCAAAGCATTGGAGACATTACAGGATTTTAAAAGAAAATAATAATCAACCGGAATGGGCGTCATAATGATTCATATTGTTTTCACAGTTATGCCTATACTTTTGAACTTGGTACTATCAAGCAAAGCAGAATAGAGGAAAATCAGTCAAAACAAGATGGCGAGGGCAATACAGGATTTCAAATCAAGTTAATAGGAAATCAAAGTAGGTTACTATAATGTATCCTGCTATTTTTATTTATTTTTCCCTTAATTAAAAAAATAAAAAGAAAAAAGTAAATAATTTAAAAAAGGGGGGGATTGAGATAAAAGAGTGTGTCTTAGTTACTTTTTACTCGTTGCTGAGACAAAATACTTGCAGCCCAAAGTTGGGAAAGGAAAGGTTTATTTCTTACAGTTTTTGGAGGTTTCAGTCCACACTCAGTTGTCTCCAAGACAGGCAGGCATGGCTGGGCTGCAGTTCATGGCGGCCGCCAGCAGCAAACTCAAACCAGCAAAGAGAAAGACATACCTTCTTCCTGCCATTACATCACATCCTGGCTCCACCCCTATGTGGGTGGAGCACTGACACCATCAATCCAAGCACTATACAATGAACCATCACAAATGAACAATGCAAACTCATGAGGCCTGGGGGACACACACATAAACCATGACATTCCACCCCTGGCCCCTAGGACTCATGTACATCCTTTATACAAAAGATATTTAGTTCACCTACAAGAGTTGCCAAAGTCTGAACAGCTTCAACATTGCTGAAAAGTCCAAGTCCCAAGTCTCCTCAAAGATCTATGGCAAACTCTTAACTGTAAGTCCCTGTACAAAAGAAACAAGGTTAAACGTTTCTGAAATGCAAAGGCACAAGATAAGCATTACCATTCCAAAAGTTACAAACAGGAGAATAGAAAGCATTTGAAACAAAGCAATTCCAACATCCAGCAGGGCAAACATTAAGTCCTGGAGTTCTACACTCAGCATCTGAAGCAATCTGGTTGTAAGTTCCAAAAGCCTTGGGTGATTCCACCCCCAGGGCACTTCCAGTGATTTCAACTCCTGCAGCTTTTCTCTTAAATCTTCTCTGCTCGCTTTTTGCAGCTTTCCTTGGATCATCCACATTCCTGGCTTTTCCAAACTTCTGGGGTCTCCACTGCACCTTTGGCTTCACCCTTACATCTTCACAAATTGCCCTCTCAGGGGCACACTGCAGCTGGGCCCTTTGCAATCGAGGTGGAAGCCTTCTTACCCTCAGAATTTGTGCATTTTCCTTGCACCTAAAATCAGCACCTTGTAGATGTCGCCAAGGTTTGCTGCTAGCTGAAGCAGTAGCCAGGTTTTTCTCTCTCTTGGCTGTAGGGGTCAGTTGCCTGGATCGCAGGGCTCTGTTTACCTGATTGTGATGAAAAGCTTCTCTGTGTTGTCGCCATTGTGGAACCTCATGTGGCCTCTGTCGCCATTCTGGAACCTCACGTGGCTTCTGTCGCCATTCTGGAACCTCACGTGGCCTCTGTCGCCATTCTGGAGCTTGGCACTCTGTAGGTTTTTCCTCTGAGCAAATTTTTTTTATCTTTGCTGTGAGGCTGCACAGGATGGGGATCTGCTTCCTGGGATGCCCACAGCACACAGGGGCTGTCTCTTTGGCCAGTCTCTCAAATATTTTCAAATTAATTTCTAAGGCTCTCAAGTCACATGACCAGGCAACATAACAGCAATGACCACACTCCTCTGGTACCAATTTCTGTTGTAGTCAGGGGTTGTACACAGAGAACAACTCAGGTCAGGACATGGAGTTTATAATATTTTTTTTTATAATGGTCACCGGAAGTTAACACAGGAGAATGCAGGAAATCTATCCTCAACACCAAAGACATAGATTATTTAAGTCAAGAGCCTAAACCCCACGGCAATGTCCCACATGAGTCCAGATAAAAACCCAGAGCTCAGGACAATGCCTCCACGAGTCCAACTGGAAGTCCAGGGCCCACAAGGACTCACACCAGTCTCTTTTACGGATTCATGCCGGGAAGACCCAAGGGTCAACGATGGAAGCCAGAAAGTCTATGCCAGCAGGACGAAGGAGCTGTGCTAGTGGGATGAGGGTTCTACACTGGAGCTGAGAAGTCACACTCACAACAAAGAGCGGGGATGTCCTGAAAGGAACCACAGCTGTCCTCAGCGACACAGAGGCCCCGAGCTCCTCCGATGACAAGCACAGTCAGGTACGTGCCAGGAAGCAGTGTGACAAGTTCATCCTGGAGACCAGGCAGCACATGTCTTCCCCTCCAGAGCCAGGAAGCAATGCTCGATGTGAAAACCAAAACTTCTCCAGGAGAACCAACAGCTCAGACAGCAACTCGTAGGAGAACCAAAAATGCCTCCATAACACCTCAATCCCTCTCCCTCAATCCCTCTCCTCTCAACACCTCTCTTCTTCTCCACCTATTTATCCTGGCAACCCTCCTCAGGTGGAGCATCTTCTCTCAATACATGCTGATGTAATCCAGCTGGCATTAAGTTGACCACTAGTTATCGAACCATAACAGAGGGCATAACAACAGAACAGCGCAGGTTAAATCATAACCATTTAAGCAAAATGGTGTTTCACCACAAGATATCCTGACATAAAAACAGTTACCATAGTGTCTCTTTCCTTGAAATCTTTGAGTATAACTTCTTACACTATAGCACCAAACATTTCAAGACACTATAAAACCATTCAAGAGAATGACATTATTACAGGGTATTTAGAACCAATTGACAGAAAATGAACAATGGTTTCTATGTAAACTCCTTGTCTTTAAAAGTTTTTGCTTATATTATCATATATAATAAAAATTGTTGTTCCTACTTTCTGATCTTCTCGGCCTCATTTCTGTTGAGATCTTTCTCTGTCTTTTGTTGTCAGTTTGTCTTCTTCATTTTGTTTTCTGCTCCATTCATTGTTTCCTCTCTGCCACTGTTTCTGGAATCTTGGTATTTTCCTTTTTTAGGCAACTACTTTGAAGGCAATACGATTCACTATGATGCCCATTCTGGTTTGACTATTATCTTCTTTGAAGTCCTGTAATGTTTACAAGGTTTAGGTTTTACTGGCCTTGTTCTCTACTGTTTTGTTCAACTATATAATATCTAATGAGATAGACAATTCTTTTTAAGGAAGCAAGAGGCATTGTGGTAACTATTGTTGATAACCTTATACTCTGTTTTTACATCTTGTGTTATGTCTATCCTTGGTTTTGCCTGACATTTTTTGTCATATTTGACTTAATTCTCTTCCAAAAATAGTAATAAGAACTATGGAGGAATAAAACCCCAAATGTGTAAATTTTGTTGTAAATAAAGAGAGGGGAAAAAAGTGCTCTAAAGGATGCAACTGCAAGTGTGTTTAGGGGTGTTAAATAGATGACCACATTAGTGTTTTTGGTTGGATCATTGAACACAACTGTTTGTAGTCTCACTGTTTGAATGTCCACTTTGAGCAACTATCACTAAGATGACTTGAGCAACTATCTCTAAGATGATAATGTGTAATCTATTAACTGGTGATTTTTTACTTTTTTTTTTTTTTTTGTAGTTCTGTATTACTTATACCCTTACACTGTTTTGCTTTGTTTTTTCTCATTTTCCTTTTAAATTAAAAAAAAAAGAAATTGCAAGAAAAATGAAAGAATTTATAGCATGGCTAAAAGAAACAGACTGCTTTCTTTGATGAAAGAAAAAGTAGTACCTACCTCATCAACAATGGTACTGTTTTGAGTTTCAATCCCTTCCTGGTTTACCTTTCTTTGAGCTTTGTTTTTGGCTTTCCAATTATATTGGGATATTTTTTGACATCTGTAACACAGAAAATGCAACCTGCATAAATACTGGAATTCTACTTTTGTAAACATGTATCATTGGTTCTAAATACAGCATTTCCAGTAAAAAATTGTGTCAATTAGTTTTCTTTGCCAAACCAAAGGTTCAGTTCCTCTTTTTGTAGATCCTCGTGAGCAGAAACACTGCTTTCAGTGGGTCAACCATATGCATTTCATTGACTTTAACTTTTAAGTTATTTTTTGCATTACTTATACAGTTAGAAGTTCCAAACATATTAGATCTGACCTGAAGGATATTTTTGACTGTCCAGATACTTCTTTAGATAGCACTTAAACTGATAATTATTCACAATTTAGGATCTGACAAATTTTCAAAGCCAAGTGTTAATTTTCGTCTGTATTCTAAACAAATCCAAAGCAAAAAGTAAGAGAAATATAAGATAGATCACAGGAAATAGATATAGAACTTTTTCAAGGGGAAACAGGATCAACAGTTGGAGAGAGAGTGAGTAGGGAGAAGGAGAAATTGGGGCAATAAAAGACAATTAGGATGTGTTATTTACATGTACCACCTCCACACAAAGAATGTAAAGATTATGTACTAAAAACGTGTAAAAAAGTAAAAGAATCAAGGGATGAAAAGAGATGGAAGGACGGGAAACAGGAGGAAAAGAAGGAAATACATTATGTACACATACTAATTCCCACATAATGAGTGTAAACTTCTTTGAACTACAAACGCACACTAATAAATAATTAAAACTAAGACTAGAGATTATCCATAGAACTTACTCTCAAAAACTTATCCGAAGTCTTGCATTTGAACCAGAATGCTGCCTGATTATTATACAATAGTAGCTGCAGTTTTAAAAAGATTGTAGCAAACTATCTTTTGAACATACCATCTTCTCTCAGCAAAAAATCAAAATAAAACTAAAACTTGCTACATCACAACAGTCAGCTGCATAATTTTAATAATTAATAAAATGAAGACCCTTCTCTACTTACTAGTCTAGAACTTTGGGTAAGCTACCAAAGCTATTTTTCTTTATTTCCTTCTTCATAAAATGGAGGTAGCATTAGTTCTTACTACCACATGAGATTGATTTTAGGATTGTTTGTTAGCAAATATAAGACTGGGAACAGTGTCAGACATGAAACAAATGCTTTAAAATGTTATCTACCATAGTTTTTATTATATAATGTACCCATTTACACAAGAGAAATACCTCAAATTGATTCATTTATATCTCCAAAAGTCAGTTAAACATTGTTTCTTGTGTATATCTAAGTTATCTTAGCAACTTTCCTGGTTTTAACTAGTACAAGTGAAAGAATGAGGCCCAAATCTTCATTCTATTTCTGATGGCTCCTCTGTGTTTTGTATTTATAAATTCAGAAAGTAGCAAGACAGCATCACTCACGTTGGTGATTCTTAACATTTTTTCCTCTGGTATAGTATATATAGAAAATAAAAATAATTATATAATACTTCTGGGTAAATAGATGAGTCAGATATGTGCAGCATGAAGTGTGTAACCTAACAAGCTGCTGACAATTGCCCCAGAAAAATCTCAGGCATCATGAAGACTGGAAAAGATGAAGTCTCCTAAGATTATAATCATTTGAGTCAGAGAAATATGAGTTAATATATCTCCAGGCACATCACAACATGCTCACTTCTGCCAGATCTAATATAGCATTAAAAATATTTCTATATGTAGAAGTAGAACAAAATTTTTTGAAGATTTTCATGTTAAAATTTCATGCATAGTAGCAAGATCTTTTTTTTTTCATTCAAATTTCTGTGTTAAATTATGCCATTAAATTTATTTTCCTTCTTTTGTTGGCAATAGTTGGGAGAAACTGTCCAAACCCAGGAGAATTCCTGCTTTTGAGACATAAGCTACATTTTCACTGCTGAATCATAATAAGAATTCTGGCACATCTGTTGAAATGCAAATGAAAATTTCTGTGTCATATAATCAGCATAATCTTAAACAAATTAGATCTGAGAGTTGAAAGTAGGAGCATTAAGTAACTCAGAGGTATTTTAATTCGTGAAAGTCTTTGGAGAGTCAGGAATGGAGTCCTTATTTAGAACTCCATTCAAGAAGAAATTCCATATAAATTATAAATACTTGTGTTGTTTGCAAATACAGTCCATACTTATCATATATAATTCATGTTGTTTTCAAATAACACACACTAAATATAATGTCTTTCCAACTTTCCTTAGAGAATCTATAATAAGTATTCATGGTAATTCTGCAGAAATTCCAGGCAGTTGTGTTTTTTTCATATTCTCTGAATATCCTGCTTGGGATTGAAGGGTGTAGGTAGTATATCATACAAATTGTATTACCATTATCCTATGTACTATGAATGTGTTCAGATGTAAGTTATAGGGATAAAAGCAACACACAACTGGGTCCAAAATATTGGGCAAAATAAGACACACAAGTTTAAATATTAAATGTTGTCTCTTATATGAGAAACCCAAACTATAAATAAAACTCTAAATAAAAGATAGATGATAGGAGGTAAAGAGATACATTATTCTTGAATGGGAAAAGAATGAAGAGATAGAAGGAGGGACAAGGGGAGAAGAAAAAGTGATGAATAAATAATTAAGATGTGTTATGTATATATACCAAATCCACACAAGGAATGTAAACATTATGTACTATAAACATGTACTAATAAAAAGAGGTAAAAACAATAATTTTTTGTTGTACATGAACACAAGCCTAGCAGTAGATTGTTGTTAATTTTGAGTTATTGAACAACATTTTAAATCAAGGCAGTTCTGTTTTTTCTGTCTTCTTTTGTTTTGTTTTGTTTTTTGGCTTACCATTCTTACTATGTTGACCTGCACCTTTATGCTTGTTGATCTTATGCTATAATATGACCGCTGAAGCTCCAGACAACATATTTACATTCAAGACAGATAGAAAGAGGGTAAGTGTCAGTCCACTTCTGATTAATATCTCACTACCAGAACTGAGTCACATTGTTGCTCCTAACTAAAAGTATGGAAAAATGAGTTTTTTGTACTTCCAGATTCAATAATGGGAAATAGTGAGGGAAAGGAAAGTTTCAAATTGATTAAGGCAACTAAATAACAAGACTTCTCTATTTTAGGCCCACTGTGGTAATGCCTTTTTTTCACATTTGACACTGATATCCATCTCATCAAATAGGTTGATACCTACTAATTTTAGCACTATGAGTACATTATTTACCCTGAAATTCAGGAAGAAGCAAGTCTTAACCACTTTCTTATCATGAGGATAAAATACCCAACATTTACTATTTAAAAGAGGAGAGATATATTTTGGCTTAAAGTTTCAGTCCATGGTTGGATGGCTGCAAGTTAGAAATAGAATACCAGAAGAGCATGGTGGAGGAGAAAGTGCTTAATGCATGGCACCCAGGACTCATAGAGGAAAGTGAAAAACAGGAAAAAAGCATACAATTCCAGGTCATTCCTCCAGTGACCCACCTCCAGCCAGCCCCTACCTCCTAATAGCATATTCACCTACTGAACTTAACAATGAATGGCTCCACTAATGAATAAGGCACCCCCATGATCCAAAGGGCAAAATACATGTAGTCCATCTCCAAGAATCTCCAAATTTTCAAAAAGCATTGTTGAAAAATCCAAGTTCAAATTCTCCTGTGATATTAAATGCAATTCTTAGCTGTGAGACCTTTAAAAATCAATAAGTAAATTAAACATTTTCAACATAAAATGGCAGAAGATAAACATTTCCAATCCAAAATGGAGAAATAGGGACAAGAAAGAAAAGAACTTAAGCCAGAGTGAAATGAAACAGCACAAACATTAAATTTTATTCTTACATATCTAGCACCTGGAGCAAGTTCATATCCATATGAATTTTAGGAATGATTCTCTAGATCTGTGAAGTATGCTGATAGTATTTTGATTCAAATGCATTAAATATGCATAATAGTTTTGGAAATATGGCTATTTTCACAATGTTGGTCCTTCCTATCCATGAGCAAGGGATATCTTTCCATTTTTTCAATGCCTATTTGATTTCTCTTTTCAGTAATTTGCAATGTATAAATGTTTTACTTCCTTTATTAGATTGATTCTTATGTATTTCACTTTGTTTTTAAGTTATTGCACAGGGTGTGGTTTTCCTAATTTCCCACTCAGTGAGTTTGTTGCTTGTGTACAGGAATGTTATTGACTTTTGAATACTGATTTTTTGCCAAGCTACAATACTGAATTTGCTTATTAAATCTACAAGTCTGTTGGTAGAGTTTTTGGGTCTTCTAGGTAAAGTATCATGTCTTCTGTGAAAAATGATAATTTAACCTCATTTTTCCTATCTTTATTCTTTTTTATTTCTCTTCCTTGTCTAATTGCTCTAACATTTCCATAACTACATTCAGTAATAATGATGAGAGTGGGAATTATTGTCTTGTTGCTGAATTTAGAGTGAATGTTTTCAGTTTTTGTCTGTTTCATATGATGTTAGCTTTTGGTTTGTCATAAATGGCTTTTATCAGATTGAGATAAAGACAATGTATCCAATTTTCTCTAGGGTTTTCACCATGAATCAATGCTTGATTTTATCAAAAATTTTCTGCATCTATTGACATGATCATGTGATTTTTGTCTTTGGCTCTGTTAATGTCATATATGATGTATTTTTATTTGCATATGTTAAACAGTCCCTGAATTCCTGGGACTGATCCAACTTAGTAATGGTGCACAATCTTCTTGATTTGTTGCATTTTGTTTCATAGTATTTTATTGAGGATTTTCACATCAATGTTCATTAGAGAGATTATTCTGTAGTTCTCTTTTTTGATTGGGTCTTTTTCTGGATTTGTTATCAGTGTAATACTTCCAGGAATGATTTAGAGGAAATTGCTTCCCTTTCAATTTCATTAAAAGGTTTGAAGCATATTGGTGTGAAATCTCTAAATTTCTTGTAGAATTCAGCAGTGAATCCTTCTGGACCTGGGATTTTTTTTGTTGATAAGTTTTTATTTATGTTTTCAATATCTGTAACTGAAATTTGGTTGCACATGATTTCTATATTTTTTAATTCATTTTTGGTAATTTGTATGTTTCCAGGAACCTGTTCATTGCTTCTGTTTTCTATCCTATGAAAGAATAGATTTTCAAAATAAATAGTAATGATCTTCTGAATTTCCACAAAATCTTTAGTAATTTCAAACTTTTCATTTCTTATTATGTAGATTTCAGTGGTTTTTTTTTTTTCTTCTATTTGTTAAGGTTGGTCATGAGTTTACCAATTTTATTTAGTCTTTCAAAAAACCAATTATTCAATTCACTAATCTCTGTAATGCTTTGTTAATCTGAGTTGCATTAATTTATCCTCTAATCTTTAAAATGTTCTCCCTCTTTGACTTTGGACTTGACTTACTCTTTTTTCTATAAGTTTGATGTGCAGCATTAGGCTGTTTACTTGTGTTTGTTCCATTTTCCTGTTGTGAGAATTCACCACTATAAATTTCCTCTAAGAGATGCTGTCACTGTGTCCTACAGGTTTGGACAAGTTGTATTTTAATTGTTTTTTGATTATAGATATTGTATAATTTCTTCTGTAACCCAATGGTTGTCTAGAAGAGTATTAATTGCTTTCCATGTATTATGGATTTTTGTGATTTGTTTTGTCAATAATTTCCAATTTTATTGTACTATTGTCCAATAATCAGCAGATAATGTAATTCCTTTGTATTAGTTTAGGCATGTTTTGTGGATTAGTGGATGGCCTATTTTAGAAAATGTCCTCCATACAGCTGAGAAGAATGTGTATTCTATTGTTTTTTAGTGAACACTCTGTACATGTGTACTAATTTCATTTCTTCATAGGTTTAGTCTAGCTCTGTTATATCTTTGTTGATTTTTACCTAGTTGCTGTATCTTTTTTAACAATGGAGTGTTGAATTGTGTTATTGCTTGTTTTTTCATGCCTATTAATATTTGTCTGATATAGTTGTGTGCTCCCATATTTTGTGCACACATATTTATGATTGTTATTTCTGCCTTTTGGAGTTTCTCCCAATAAGTATTTAGTGACTTTCTTTATCTCTTTTGATCATTCTTGGTTTGTAGTTGACTGTCTGTAAATATAATAGATACCCCTGCATTTTTCTGGGTTTCTGTCACAAGAAGTATGGTTTCCATCATTTGACTTTCAGTCTATGAATTTACTTTTGAGTTTTGTGTTTCTTGTATACAGAATATTGTTGGATTTTCTTAATCCACTCTGCCAGTTTGTTTCTTTTGAGTGGTGAATTGAAAGCCATTTACATTGAGGCTATAACTGATATGTATTGACTTACCTTTGTTATGTTATCTTCCTGTTGTTGGTTCTCTGATTTTTCTCTCTGTTTAAATGCTTGTTTTGTTAGGTGGTTACTTTCTGTTGTTCTTAGAATTGTAGTCATCTTTATCTCTTTCTGGACTACCTTTCAGTACTCTTTGTAGGGTTAGTTTTGTGAACGTGAATTTCTTCAGTTGTTAATTTTGTCATGGAAGTATCTTATTTCCCCACTGATTTTGACAGATAGGTTTGCAGAGTACATTAGTCTGGGTTGAAAGTTGTTGTCTTTCGGGACTTAAAATGGTTTACCGCAAACTCTTCTTGACTTGAGGGTTTGTGTTGAGAAGATTGCTGTGACTTTTACAAGATTTCCTTCATAGTTGCTCAGTTTCTTTTCTCTGACAGCTTTCAATATTCTGCTCTTGCGCTGAATTTCTGGGATTTAATTAATATATGTTTTGACATAGATTAATTTTGTTTATGGACTATGGAATTCTGTATCCCTCACTTACCTGTGTGTCAGATTCTTTTCCCATGCTTGGAAAATTTTCTTCTGCAAATTGTCTTTTTAGGTCATTTTTTTCTACTCCTCCTTTTTCTTTGACAATTATCAATATTATATAGGTTTTTTATGCAACATTTTGCCGCTGTTGAATTTTTTTCCTGACTCCTTGTTATTTTTAAGAGATCTTTTCTTTCATGATTATAAGCTTCTATCCTGTTTTCAAGGTCTGAGAGTCTATCTTCAGCTTCATTCAATTGGCTTTGCCAACATTTAATGGAATATTCAATTTCTTGAATATCTCTTTAAATCTGTTTCATGTATTCTAATTGTTTCTTATATTGTTCATTTGAGATTTTTCATCATTTTCTTGAGTTCTTCTATTTTTTATATATGTCTTCTTTAGATATGCTCAACATTTCTTTCATAAGTTTGCCCTTTCCTTTTTTTACCTGAAAGATTATTTCTGATCTGATTTCCTCTGTACTCCAAAGATTTTCTTTACTTCAGTTGCTATCATTTCTGAAATTTCAGTTGTACAATTTCCAATTTATTTTATGCAAATAGTTATTGAGTTTATTCTTGGTGGGCTGGAGGTCTGAGTCTGCAATTTTTCCTTCATTTTGTTATTTTCTTTGGTTCCTCCAGATGAGCTGATTAAGTCAAAGACACTTATATCTTGCCTGAGTGTCCCATGATATAAAGAGGTAGGCCAGGCTCCTTGGTACCTCTGAATTGAGGTTACGGGGAAATGGAAAAGTAACAGGGTTTTTGCCCTCCCTCAGCTCATTGGGGTTACCCTTGATGGCAGAGGATCTCTTGACAGAGCTCTTTCCAGACACTTGTTTCTCCTTGGGGTGCCTCATCTGGGCAGGGCTCGGCTTTCCAAAACCTATAAAGTTGTCTGAGGCTCTCTCCTGATGGTTGGATCTGGGGTGATTCACTGGGTTGGGTTGGACTTTGATCCTCCAGAAGCCACATGCCTAGCCAAGGCGCATCTCCAAAGTGTGGCTCCAGGGCCTTGCACTGGGCTGAGTAGAGCTCAGAACCTCTGAGACCCATGCAACTGGCCAGGACACAGCCCCAAAGTATCATGCTGAGGTCTTGCATTGGGCTCCTGCACAGAGCTTGAAACCTCTAGGACCCATGCAGCTGGGGTGAATCCCTGAAGTATGATACTGGGGCCTTATCCTGGTCTGGGCAAAGCTCATAGCCTCTGGTGCCTGAGAGGCTAGCCAGGGCATTCCTCTATGGGTGGCTCTGGAGCTCTGGACTGGACTGGGTGGGACTCAGTACCTCTGGGACCCATGTGACTAGCTGGGTGCTCCCCAATGAATTGTATGGCACCCTGGGCTAAGCAGAGCTCAAAGTCTCCAGGACCCACTAAACTGGCTGGTGATTAACTGTAAATCTTACTCTTGAATTTTATTCAAACCACAGTAACTTCTGTTTCCCTTGTTTGGAACCATAAAGCCATAAACCTCCTGGTTCCCAAATACCACTAGTATAACTTTGTGATGGATGTCATAACTTCATGCAATAAATATATATTAAGAGTTAATGATGTTTTAAGCATAGTGTTTGGCATTGAACATACATTCATAAATTAAATATAAATTATTTCAGTTCTTGTAGAGTGAAAATCTACTGAGAAGCAAAGGTTACTTTATCAAGTCGTCCATATGAATAAGCATAAAATCACAAACTAAAAATATGTGAACCCCAAAATCCAAGCCTATGAAACCATAAAAAAGAGGAGATCATATGTCTTCTGGGAGTAAGTGTTGGGAAAAACTTGAAGGTGATGATCAAGTTGAGATCGATAGGTCAAATAATGATTGACTAGCAGAGGTAAGAAAATCATCTAAGGCAGAGAAAACATCATTAGAAAAAACTGTGAAGCAAAATAACTCAGGGTATAATTGAAGAATTTAAAAATGTAATTTGGATTGATTGCATAAAACAAGTTGGAGTGAGGGCCAAAGAATGTGGAGAGGAAAGGAGACAAAGGCAGTGAAGGAAGGGTCTGCCACTCTGGTGCAGAAAGTGATCAGTGTAAGCAAAATGGGAGCATGCTGAGTTTTATAAAATTCATTGGTTGTTGTTTGAAGACAGAAATTGTAGATGTACAGGTATAGTAGTGACTTCTAGTTGCCTCCTCCCAATCATTCCTTCTTCCCTTCTTTTTTAGTAACAAAGCCTTAATTTTCAGGTAGACACTGTCCTTTTCTGAATAGATTACATCTTAATGTCTATTTGCAAATTTGTATAGTTATGTGAATGAATTCTTTCCAGTTTGACTTAAGGAAGAATTTGTGGTATTTCCAGAATCACTCTTCAATTAGAAGACGTTTAAGTCTTCTTTCTTTTCTTTCTTTTTGTTTCCCACATAGTACATAGAGAAATAATGCTTGCCCCCTGGAGATTTGCAATAATTAAACCCTATTGAGATTAATGGAGCTGGCAAAGTTACTGGGAACCATTCATGTTGTAAGTCACATAACATGAAAACATATTACAAAAAGCATATGCTTTTGTTGATCATGTAGTCTTTCTATTAAATAAATAAGTTCATGAGGAACTATTACATAGGCCACTTATGTCAGGTATGATGGCAACAAATTTCCCTATGACAGTACATTAAACCAATTAAAAATACAATGGAATAAAATAATTCAATTTATAAAGGCAAACAAAAGGATAAAATACATAGAGAGTAAAATAAGGACTACAAAGGAATAATATGAGAGAAAAAATTAAAGCTCTTTTAAAATAAAAAGAAAATGTAATCATGAAAAATGGCATGACATTCTCAAGAAGACATAATTATTATTAAGTTAATAATTTCTTTTAAATTGATCTCTAAAGTTAAATACAACACAAGCTAAATATCTGTAGAATCTTGTTAGGACATGAAAGAGTAAAATAAAATGTCATCTGGAAAAATAAACACAGATAAAATTTTAAAATAAGAAAAATATGAGTAATAAGAAAAGAGTGAATCTTGCCAAATATTAAGCAATTATAATAATAAAAAGGGAATGATACTGGATGAGAAATAGAGCTATATAACAAAACAGAGGTGAGAAAAAACCCAGAAATATATGGAAATTTATTTTTAATAGAGTTGCATTCTCAATTAACAGAGGCAGAAATAAAAATGTAGCTTTGACTAAGCATTTGGCAAAATACATAAACAACTGAATTACTATGCTATTTTTGTATTTGTATATGTACGAGGGATTGAACTCAGGGCCTTGTTTGTGCTAGGCAACAGTTTACCTACTGACTACAAGCCATCCCTTAATAATAGTAAAGAAATTATTTTTTAATATAAGGCCTTGCTAAATTCTCCAAGTTAGTATCCAATGTATAATCCTACTCTTTCTGCTTCCTGTATAGCCAGTATTATTATAAATATTTGCAACTACTATAAATGCCTACTGACTGTGAACACTGAAACTCTGTATTAATCAAATGTTTAAATGTTAAAATATGTCAAGATAAAATGAGTTTACTTATACTAAAGAATGTGAAAGGCAATTCAAATTATATATATATTAATGTATATATATATATATATATATATATACACATACATATTCTTCCATTGAAAGTATTTTTTAATTTTAAAGAGAACAAAATCAAACAAAATAAAGTAGAATAAAGCTAATCAGAAGAGAACAATGAAAGGAATGCCCAACTTCAAAACCAGATCGTAGAAAATGACTACCATAATGTCTCTTGTTTTCTTCAAAATAGGTATCCATAACATCAGGCATAATAAAATGAACCAAAAAACCCCAAAGTAAAACCAATCAAACAAAAGAGTGAACGTGTATTTTAATTTTTTTTTAATTTAAAGAAGATAAAACCAAGGAAAATAAAACAATAAAGATAATCAAAATAAACTAATATAAGTACAGGACTTCAAAACCTTAAAAAATCAGCATATTTTAAATTTTTTTTAACTTTAAAGAGGATATATCCAAGAAAAATAAAACAGAATAAAAGCAATAAAAATAAACTAGTAGAAGTGATACAGGACTTCAAAACCTTAAAAAAAATCAGCAATAGTCTACTGTCTTTTGTTGTCTTCAAAATAGCTGCAGATACCTTAAGACAGTAAAAATTGGACACAACAGAATAGAGTAGAAACAATAAAAACAAAACAATGAATGCAGTAAAGAACTTCAATATAAGCTAATAGTAAATCCACATAATTCCCATAATATGTCTTGTTATATTTTGAACAGCAGCTCATGCCATTTAACATAATCAAACAAAACAAAAGAGAATAAAACCCAACCCAAGAAAACAATGAAAATGGTATAGTTTCCAGAGGGATCACCTCCTTGTGAGGACTAATTCTCTCTCTGCGCAGTTTGTGCATGGTCCTGACCCACAGAAAGAGATTTAGGCGTGGCTTTCTGCACTCCAGCAGTGGCCTGCATGTGGCTCCAGTTTCTAGGTGGGTTTTACCTCCTTATAAGACCTGGTTCTCTCCCTTCACAGTCCATGAATATCACTCACTCTGAAAGCATATTTTAAAGAGAATAAAATGAAGCAAATTAAAAAAAAGCCAATCAAAATAGTGAAAGTCATAAAGATTTCAAGATAGGCTAATAGGAAATCAACAATGGTTACTATAATACTTATTGTTATCTTCAAAATTGCTGCCCTTATCATCAGACATAATAAAATCAAAGAATATAGAACATAATGAAAACAGAACATTTAATAAAACAAAACAATCAAATGAAAAAAACAAAGCAATGAGAACAATTTTGGATTTCAAGAAAATGAAAGGAAATTCCCCAAATTTTCTATATTGTATATTGTTATATTCTTAATAGAAGCTCAGACTACTGGCCTTAGGACTGCCAAGTCAATCAAATAATACAAGAATTAGGTTGTTTTGATACTTCAGATGTTATTAATTCAGCCTGTCCTCTGAATCAGTTAGTTACTTATGGAGGGAGGTATTTTTGTCTCTGATTCCATGTGCTGGTGGACTCACAGGAAGGGTGAATTGGCTTCTTGTTCTTCTTGTTACTCCTCCCAAGCCCATCATGGCTTCTGCCACCTCATGAGAAGAGCGGGTTGACTTGTTTCTCCTTCCAGGGATGCAAATGGCTTCCACTTGCTCATGGAAAAGGTGAACTGGCTTCATGTTTTTCTTGTTACTGCCATCATGTCCAGCATGGCTTGCACATGGACAGGAAGTGCAAATTGGCTTGTTTCATCTCCCAGTTCCTAAATGGCTTGCACCAGATCATGGGAAGGATAAACTGGCTTCTTGTTCTTCTTATTACTCCTCCCAGGCCCAGAATGGCTTGTGCCTGCTGGAAGTATTCATGTGTTGGTCAACTGTAGTTACTTTTGCTACATTAATTATGTAGGAGATAGAGTTTTAATTTTTTATTTTGTATTCTTCTGTACTTTTAAAAATTTGAAACTTTGTTCATGTGTTCAGAAAATCTTGTCAACAGAGTTAACATTGCAGGAGGATTGGCGCCCACCCTATTTTGTTTTATTTGTTCTAGTTTTTGCTCTTTTACTTCTCTGAATTTTAACAATATTAATAAGATGTGTTGTTTTCAGTGCTCCAAAATATGTAAGAGACTTCTATCAAGAGACTACATGAAACCTTAACTTCAATTCATATAGAAAATACTAAAAAGGAGTATGAGTTACAATCTCAATTTTCACTTTCTAAATGACTTGAAGCACCACTGATCTTGCTATCACTTTAGTCCATAAGCAAGCAGCAAGGATTAACTGATGTTAGACAATTGGTAGAGAACGTCTGTATTTGAATTGTTTCAGTCTGTAATTATTCATATATCTCCTCAGCCAGATTCTGGCTCTTTATTAATCTTGGGTTCAAAACCAGTCTCTGGATCCGCCTTGATGTGTTATACTCCTTAACTCTTTTTTTATGCAATCTGGGCAGTACATTTCCTATATGAGTTCACCTTTAGCTTTTTTATATCCCAGCCAGCTTTCATTGTTTTGATTAGGCCCTTCTATCCCAGACCTCTTTCCACAGCAAACACAACCTCTGTTTTAAAGGGATGTCTGAAGAACTAGCCTCATCTTATCAACAAGGAAGAAAGACAATATAAACCATAGTTTAAAAGTAAGCCAAAATTCAGATTTTTCTTATCATATTTGTTATAAGGATGTGATGAACTGAATGAAATGCATTTTCAAGGGAAATAAGGTGTCTCTTAAGTAATGACCTAATGAACAGGGAAATAGCCATGAGTCCTTAACCCAGAATGCATCTTTAATCTTTAAAGGGAAATAAAAATTCTGAATATGACAGTTTTTCTAATTCTGATTTGTCTTCTAAAATGGCCTTTACAATACTCATATCTGGGACCATCAGGAAGCCAGAAGGAATGATATAAGTAACACTAAAAAGGCAATTTCAGTAGAACCCTGAAAACACCCTGGCAAAAGTACCATTGCCTCTTACTTTTGAAAGTAATGTATAATATAGAATAAGGAAGAATTACTCTTCATCCTATTGTGCTGAATATGTTTAAGTGACTATGCTTATGGGAGGCTGTAATGTAAGATAGAATAGCAGTTGCCCTTATCAGAGACTATTGCAATACTCAGCAACAGGTCAGTGGAACTGCTAATTAGTAGTAATATTAATAGGCAGCATGTGTTCATGAGCACTATGTATGACACTATCTAGAGATTCTAGAAATACTTGGAAGAAAATGTGGTATTAACATATTAGAGAGTACTACAACCATTGATGAGCATATGAAAACAAAAGCTAGTAGAATTCAAGGATTATTGCTAACATGAGTACTTCACATCCATAGTTTGGTGGAACTTGTGAAAATTCAAGGTACAACAGAAATTTATATCTCCAACTTCAAGTTCTTGTCTTTCGTATTCTTTAATTGCTTCCTTCTTTGTGATTTTACTCTTTGTCCTCATCAGGCACTTTATACTAATATCTACTCCTCAGTCTCCAAATATTCCAACTTTGTTTCCCTATCTAATATGGACAATATTGCTATCAATAAACAAAAATAATTCATTACAGATAATCAATGCTAGAGAAGTTATAGAGAAGGGAGAGTGTAAATTAGTACCACTATATGCATTGCATGTAGTTTCAACTAGAAGGAATAAAATAGAAGAAGAAGACATTATCTTTTCCCTTTAAGGACCTTTGTGTGAAAAATTGCTGCTTCCATTCATTAGTCAGAATAGAATTACAGAGCCAACTGTAACCAAAAGAAAAATAGAAAGTTTAATGTTATTCTGCATTGTCTTGTGTCCAGAAAACACCACTGATTGTACTACTAGAAAAGGGGGGAAAATGAATATTGAGTAATAACCAGCAGTCTTTCCTATATTTGCTAATTTTCAGCTGTGGTTGATATTTTGTATTTACTCATAGACACAGAACTTTACTAGAAAAGTTATGACACTGTGTTGAATATTTGATTTAACCTCATCTAAGTTTTCCTGTGCATATCTTTTCCTTAATTTTAAAGGGAATAAAACAAAACAATAAAATGGAACCAAACAAAACAGTGAAAGAATATTGGATTTTAAAAATAAGACAAAAGCAAATCTCCCACAGTTGCTGTATTACATATTGTTATTCTCTAAATAGATGTTCAGACTACTGGCTGTAGGCCTTTAATTTCAATCAAACAATCCAAGCATTGATTTTTTTGTTGTTGTTGTTTATTTCAGTAGCTATCATCTCAGCCTATGTTCCTCCAAATCAGCTGGGGGACACTCTTCTTATCTCCCAGCCTGCAGGCTCACTGGCTCATGGGAGAGGGTTGGCTTTTTGCTTCTCCACCCAGCCCACAAAGCTGCTTTTGACTCACAAGAAGGGGTTGGTTTCTTGTTCTCGCGGCCTACAACTGCCACTGGCTCATGCAGAAGAGTTGGCTTTTTGGTTTTTCTAATCAACCTGCATGGCTGCTTCTGGCTTACAGAAAGGGGTTAGTTTCTTGGCTCTTCTCCTAGTACATAACTGCATGAATATCTTTTTCTTTAAATACCTTTAATAATTTTGTATAGTCTCATTCTAATTGTTCCAAATTTTCTCCTTTTTATCAAAGAACTCAAACACCTCCTACTGCCTTATTTTTCTTGCCTCTTTTTAATGAAAATTAAATATTTTAATATGAAATTTCCTTTTAATACTGCCTTTCTTTTTTAAAACTATTCCTCATCTGATCCCCTTTATGTCATAGTTGATAAAATGTATTCTTTTTTGGCAAATTTTCCCTTGCATTCGTGTACGCATTTACTACTAACTGCATCCTGAGTGCATTGTTTCAACTATAAATTATAGATTCTAAAAATATAATGGTCAATCTTTTTTTCTGTTCTGCTTTCTAATATTTTCAGATTTCTGGTAATTTCAATATTTTCTTAGACCCAGGAGTATGTTTAAATTGTCATCATCTTCTTTTATTTCTTGCCAATTTTAAAAAATACTGTTTTTTCAGTTTTACTGTGGTATAATTGATAAAAACTTAGAATTTAAAATTTAAAACTCAATGCTTAGGTATATAAATACAATGTGAAATGAATGGCAAAATCACACTAATTAGCATTTATCATGTCATGTAATTATTTATTTAAATTATGTCTGGTAAGTATCCTTAATATATATGCTCTTAGTAAATTTTACTATCATTACTTTAGTCACCATGCTGGCCAATAAGTCCGCAGAATTTGTCAAACTTATCATTGAAAATTTGTACTATTTGATCTATATGTTATTCTTCTATATCCAGAAAACTATTAAATATTCATTTATTCTCTACTGCTATGAGGAAAGTGGATTAATTTTGATTTTGGACCCAATGTCCTTACCTATTAATGGTCTGTTTAGGTGCTCAGTCTACTCATAATATGTTCTGATAAGTTTTAATATTTTTAGGAATTCATTCATTTCTTCCATATTATCCAATTTTTGGACATGTAATCCATCACTGTACCTTTCCTTTTATAATGTTTTGTAGTTTTGTAGCATCAGTTGTAATGTCTCCTCTTTCATTTCTGACTTGATTTATGAGTGGGATAGTAAAATATTTTGTCATTTTAAGTAAGAGGTGCCCAACTGATTGTCTTAGCATACAGTTCTGGGTGTAACAGAATAGATTTACTAAAATTAAAGTCTAACCCTGGGTATAAGTAACACTGACCATAGGTGTGGAATGTGAATGAAATAATAGAAATGAGAAGGAAGACATGTATTTTTTCACAGCAACTTCAGGAGATCGTTGGTCTTGGATATCCATCTCCTGGATTATGGCACAGACCCTTCAACCTTGTAATGTAGAGTCTTCAGCCTTCCAGCGCAGACTTATCAACCTTCCAACACAGACTCTTCATTCTTTCATTGCATACTGTTCAGATTTCTGATGTGGACTCACACAAGACTGTACAATGAGCTACCAACTTTCAACTTTTGACCTGTTCAGATCTCCAACACACTGACATTGCTTTTTAATTATTTCATATCTGACTCTTCAGGCATTCATTGAAATGCTTCCTTTGTAAATCCAAGCATATGTAGATGTAGATACAGATATAGATATTAAATGTATTTTATATTAAGTCTATTTCTTTAGAGAACAATTACTGATACATATTTTGGCATCAGAGAACTGGTGTCATTGTGGTAGCACTTCCTTCCACTTGGTGCAGAAACCATTGGAACTGGTTTGCAGAAGGAGTTTGGAAACATGGAAATGTAAACTAGATAAGCAGCTCTAGAATGCTGTGAATTGTGCTTGATGGGAGATTGTGGTCAGAGTTCACAAGACCAGAATGCCAAGTGAAATTCAGACAGTAAAGACTAGGGCTGGGACATTTCTAAGGGAAGAACTTCATTGGCTCCTCAAATCTGGGCAATGTGTGCTATGATGTGGTAGAAAATTTATATACATTTTGTTAATGTCCTGAGACATTATGATAGACTGGGATTAAAGGCAATGAATTAATCGATCTGGCAGAGAAATTTTTGAGGCAGTCCAATGCTAAGGCAGTGGCATGATCACACTTGGGGGCTTTTAGCAAATGGTACCTTGAGAATCAGGAGAAAAACTCTCAGCAGAGATATGTGAAAAGTGTGAAAAAAATTATCTGAAAGTTGCCAGAAAGGAAGGTTCAATAAGTTAAGCCCTACAAAAATGCAGTAGTGGAGAATATAGTTGCTGAAAACAACATTATCAGTCAAGTACATTGGAATAAGGCAGTAGAAAAGACAGCCTAAAGGCATCATGAGAGCCAGGAAAAACCTACCTTATAGAAGGCTCAAAAATGAAAGATGAAATACTTTGCTTTGATGACAGAGCTCTAGTGCACCTTGTTTGAGAGTGGAGGTAGTTTTGGGAATGGAACATTTTTTGCACAGCCATCCAGACACTCAGAGACCACTGCAACTACTGGAGTAATGCAAAGGAGCTCAACTACTTTAGCTACTGTGCTTTGATCCTAGCATCATCAATGTGGTGATACTTTTGTGTGCATGCAGATGTGCAAGAGTTGTAGGCTTAAAAATAATTCTACCCTGATTTTATAAGAAAGCCTGGGAGACCAGGCAGTGTGGCCTTGAGAAGGCAGTGTGTTAAGCTATTAAGGTGGAATCAGAAGTGCAGTGGAGTGAGCAAACCTGGCTAAAAGAAGAGCCTATGAGTTTTACAACCACCAGCAGTGCCATGACAACCCCTTTCCACAGATTGCTTAGGGTGCTAGACAAGTAGTTATGGAATTTAATGTTTGCCTGGAACTTTTCTTGCTTTGGTCAAATTATTTTCAATTTCCCTATTTCTAACTTTTTGAGTAGGAATGTTTGTTTTACACTGTCTTAATTACTTTTCTCATTGCTAAGACAAAATACCCAATACCCCAAATTAAAGGGGAAAAGGTTTATTTAGCTCACAGTTTGTAGAAATTTCAGCCTATAATTTTCTGGCTTTAAGACAGAGGTATATATGGTAGAGGGGAATCTAGAGTAATCATTCATGGCACCCACAAGATAGGAAAAGCAACAAGAGGGCCAAACAAGACTCATTATGACCTTTATACTGTAGACAGACTATTCACCTTAGGATACATGTAGCATCCATTTGCTTAATCCTAACCATATCTATGCCAAAATAATCAATGGACTAATTTACTAATCATACAGGTTCAATCCCAGCATCACACATTCTAGATCCAGCCATCTTTAGAAAATCCTTAAGGCTGCACGAGTTTTGGGGAGTTATATAAACAAAAACCACTACCCTTGACTCCCAAAGACTCCTGAAAATCCCTATATTCAAAAAGCATTTAGTATATCTCCAAGAATTGATAAAATACTAACAGTTTAAGCATTACTGAAAAGTCCAAATCCAAAGTCTCTGAGATTTAAAGTACACTCTTAGCTGTGAACCCCCATACAAATGAATAAAAAAGTTAAGTGCAGGCTGAAAATTTAGCTCAGTCATCTAAGCACCTGCCTGGCAAGTGTGAGGTCACGACTTTGATCGCCAGTACCACCAAAAAAAGACATAGTAAAAAGTTAAATGCTTCCAACATTCCAATGGACAAGATAGACATTCTATTCCAAAATTTACAAACTGAGATACAAAGGAATGAGATCAAAGCAAGTTCAAAATCCAGCAGGATAAACATTAAGTCCTATAATTCCATGTGCAGCGTCTGATGTAGTCTGTGGCACGATGAGACATTTGGAGGGCTTGGGTGGTTCTGTCTCTATGGCACTTCCAATGATTGTAGCTCTAATGGCTCCTTTCTTGGGCCCATTCTGTACTATCTTTGCAATTTTCCACAGATGATCCATGTTTCTGGATTTTATGGACTTCTGAATTCTCCACTGCACCTTCAGCTTTATACTCACATATTCATACATTGTCCTTTCAGCGAAAACTGTCTGGTCTCCCAGACGATCTTCTGCAGTGTTATTGGAAGCCTTCTTGGTGCTAAAACTATTCTGCATGAACCTAAAACCAGCACCACGTGAATGACACCAAGGTTTACCACCAAATTGGAGCAGTAGCCATGCTTCCTTCTTCTCTTGGATGTAGGTGCCCAATGCCTGGATTACTGAGCACTCTGAATCCACTTCCATGGAACAAACTCTGGAGTTTTGGAGGACCTCTAGATACAAACCATAACATGTAACATTGTGTGTTGAAAGTATTAACTTTCGGGGCTGGGGATTTAGCTCAGCAGCATAAGTGCCTGCCCTGCAAGCAGGCAGTTGTGAGTTAGATCCCTGGTACCGATAAAAATGAAAAAGACAAAAAAAAAAAAAAAAAAAAAAGAAAGTATTAACTTTCTTTTCATTTTGAGGAGCTTGAAGCTGAAAATCTGCCTTAAATTTCAAAGAAGAATATATAGTTGAACTTTTCAGCAAGGCCGAAACTGTTTGACAACTCTTAGAGATAGAATGAAAGCATTTTTCATAAAGGCATGTACATGGGTCTTTTGGTGGATATGGGTAGAATGTTAAAACTTGTGCCTAGATGTCTCCCTAAAGCCTCATACTGTCATAGGTGCGGCTTTGGACAGGTAACTGGATGTGTGGTACTGGATCATGGGTATATGGTATTAGATTAGTCAATTTACAGCTTTATATCTGAGTAGGATGATGGGAAGCAATGGTTCATTGTAGGTATGAGCTGGAAGCATATATAGAGAGCCTACCAAAATATACACACATTTCTTCAGTTCTTCATATTAATAAAGGTTTGGAAACTGATGACCACCACATTAAATACCTCTTGTAATTTTAGAAGCCAAAGGTAATTTGTATTAATCATCAATATCAATATTTACTACTTTATACTAGAATGATAAGCTGTACATCTCAAGTTTTTCATTTCTTATCTCTTTGACTAGATATAGAACTTGTGTATAGGCTCTTTACATTTCTCTAGATTTGGAATTACAAAAATTGAAAGGGAAAAATTTCATGTGTAAGAAAATTTTCTATTAGAAGAGTGATTTAACTCATTAAATGCATTTTACACTGAGGTTCAGAAGATTCTTATTATCATATTTAACAGTTAAATAATGAAATTGCACTAACCATTGGTGAAAAATATTGATCATAACAAATGTGCTTGGTTGTCATGTAGAAATAAGGCATTTTTCATAACAAATACATTATAATAATATAAATCTTTTTCAAATTATTACAATAGTCAACAGTTCTTAAATAAATGCAAAAATTATTGTGTGTTATTCGTCTCTATATATTTAGAATAATTTTCATGTTATAATCAAATACTTCCATGGAGGAGAGAGTATCAGTGCAATAATAAATTATATATGGGTATGAATGTATTAATATTTTTGATCAGCACTATGCTTTATAAATGGCGTTACAGCTTGTGTCTAGATACCTCCCCAAATCCTCAGGTGGTCAGTAAGTGGTGCTCTTTTAGAGATAGCTGAATCTAGAATTTGTGATTCTGGGATTAAATAGCTGTGATTATTAAATTGGTCCACTGATGGGTTTGGCAAAGTTTTAGGAAGGATTAAGCATGCTCCACACTGGGAGTGAGTGCTATCAACACTAAGGAAGGCTAGTCTTGACAAAAGTGTGAGACAGAAAGAGGGTTGTGGTTATCATTGTTGGTTATTTTTTTATTTTTCTTTTTGTTTCTGTCTGTTATGCTTTGCCATAGAATATTCCTCTTGTATGATGCTACTGTACCATGCTTCCCTGCCTGGGAGCCAGCTAACTATGGACTGAAATTTCAAGAATCATGAGTCAAACCTTTCCTCCTTTCACTTTGGGTGTGGTGTATTTCCTCCCATCAACAAGAAAGCTAATAAAGACAAATGACATTTGTGAAACACACTATATAGTAATATCTTATGCATAAAAGAAAAGGCAAGGTCAACACAGTGTAGCAGCATATGCATATAAATATGCAGACATTTGTTTTAAAGTTTTTGTTACCTTGTATCTTAGCCTGATTTTATTGCAATAAAAGAATAACTGAGATCAAGTAAAATTTAAAGGAAAGGAATTTATTTTATTCATGCCTTGCAGGCTACAAATCCAAATTTTGGCAGTTGAATATGGCAAGATTCTCACTATGCATCATGACATGACGGACATCAAAAGAGGAAGCAGGTGTGTGTGTGTGTGTGTGTGTGTGTGTGTGTGTTTGTGTGTGTGTGTGTGTGTGTGTGTGTGTGTGTGTGTGTGTGTGTGTAAGAAAGGAAATAACAAATGGCATCACTTCATAACAATCTTCTGTCATAGTAATCAAATGCTACCAGGGCAAAAAGTCATTCACTTCCTTGAAGATTAATCTGGTCATGGGAAGTTGAAATAAATTCCTTTGCGATGGTTTATCCTTCATGATTTAAGCACCTTTCAATGCCATTACATAGGGAACCAATTTTCAATATGAGTTTTGAAACAGGCAATGCATATTCTAAACCATAGCACTTTGTTACTTGTTCAGTTTTTATTACTGTATAAGAAATTTATAGATTTTTGCCTTATGACAATAAAATTATATTATGGTTTTGGTTTGAAGATTGGATGTTTGGATGCAATTTTCACTGGTGGTATATCTAAACATTGGTAAAAGTTTGTCTACCACCAGAGGATTTTCTATGAAAGACTCAATTTCTTTCCTTCTTCCAGCTTCAAGAGGGTGTCCTCATCCATTGGAATGGGGCTCCTACTTTCTTTGAATCCAGAAATATTGGTTTGAGTCATTTCGTATCACATTACTCTGACCTCTCTCTTGTGCCCCTTTTCATTGCAAAGCCCTTGTGATTACATTAGGCTAATCCATATGGTTCCTAAAGTATTTTATGGGCACCTGATAAGCAACTCTAATGCCACCTACAAGCTCTAATTCCTGTATCTTGTCATATGTCATAATATAGACATAGTTTGAGGTGATTAGGACCATGCGCATATATGGGAAGCATTTCAACTACAAAAGCTATGTTCTTCATTTTAGATCTAAGTTATCTTTTCAGTCTACAAATATATGCATAATTAATGCTAAAAGACTTTTTAAAAGACCTAAATTTTAAAAAGTACCGTAGCAAATCTTCATAAGCCCAGTTTCTGCTTCAACAGCCAAATATTTTATTTCTATTTTTCTGTATTATACCTTCATTTTTTCTAAATAATATTGTATGTTGTTTCCAGAGGTTTTCAGTTCATTTTACTGTTAAGACAGATTAAATTTATATTTCTTATAGTAAACATCCCCTTCCACACACACACAAGACTTCCCCTACATTCATCTACTCAATACAGCTATGTGAAATTTGAAAAAAATTGCCAGTGTTTACATTATTATAGCTTATAAAGTTTACCTGTGGAAACAAGTAAAGTACCATGAATAGATTTTTTTATTTTAAATAAAAAAAAAAACATGATACACAGTTTCAAAACAAAATGATAGGGGATGAACAATAGTTACTGTTATTGTGTATTGCTATTTTCAAAGAATGGTTTATGCTTATATTGTTTGATCAGTCTTTGTATCTATATCTTTTAATATGAGCAACTATTTAGATGATAAGAATATATTTCTTGTTTTTTTACAATCTTTCTCTGGAGATAGCAATTGTTCAGTGCGTTGCTCTCTCTCTCTCTCTCTCTCTCTCTCTCTCTCTCTCTCTCTCTCTCTCTCCCTCCCTCCCACTCTCTCTCCTTTATCAATGTATGTGTCTTGTTTTTTCTTTTCTATTTTTTGAAATTAAAGACAGAGCTTCACATGCATTATGCCACTTAAGTTTATCAATTCATATATGTCTGTTCTCAATTAATTTCACAGCTTTGTTATGCTAGTTATACACTAACATAATTTTTGCAAAGACCAAATATAGTAGGTAATACACCATATCCAATTATAGTAGGGAGCCTTTCTCCTAGAAACTTGTA
Source organism: Cavia porcellus (assembly GCF_034190915.1). Lineage (NCBI taxonomy): Eukaryota > Metazoa > Chordata > Mammalia > Rodentia > Caviidae > Cavia > Cavia porcellus. The sequence continues at coordinate 50,481,697 of NW_026947486.1, forward strand.
GTTTGTCTATTCAATCAAGATTCATTGATCTCTGTGCTGGTTGCTTAGTCATTGCACTAATTTTCTTGGTATCATGTAGGAAAATTGCTTCTTTATATCATGACAGAATCCTTATTTCCTAATCTTATTTCTTCTTCTCTCTTGAATTATGTTTTTAAAGTGAAGTAAATATACACTTCGAAGTTTCAGCATGGAACTCCAGAGTAAAAGTCACATTGGAAAAGCTCAGGAGAAATGTACTGAGACAAAATGTTGGAGATGAGCTTTTACAATGAAATAGGAAGTTAACAAGGAAAGCTGGTCTGTACAGTAATAAAGGGAACTGATGCTGTTATAGCAAGTCAGCCATCCTTTACTTCCTGTTCCTTCAAGAGGCATCCATTCCATATAGTGATGTGTAGATAGTTCTTTGGGGGTATGTCAGGATTTTTTTTTTTTTTTTGATCTTGAAATATTTCAAGCTGTCCTTGGCATGAGGGTTTTTACTGAGATATCTGCTGTGGTTCTGATGACCTTTGTTGTACAGGTGATTTGTTTCTTTTCCCTAACAGGATTGGTATTTTATTCTTATGTTGAATTTCTGGAATCTTGACTATGAAGTCTGGCTGTAGTTTTTTTTTTTTTCCCCCCATGGTTAAATTTATTTATACATGCCTCACTTATCTATATGTCCTATTCTCTTTCCCTACCAGAAAAGTTTTCTGTCTTGATGTGTATGAAGTTTTTAAAATTTCATTTGTGCTACTTTTTCATTAACTCCAATCAATCTTAAGTTATTATTCTTTATCCCTTATAGCAACTGGATTGATTTTGTATGGTCCCTTGCTATTTTTAAGAAATTTTTGTTGTCATGATTGATAACTGCAAGCCTGTCTTCTATATTTGAGATTCTGTCCCTATATTGGCTCCACATGTTATGAATATTTTCAATGGAATACTTACTCTCCTGGGTATCTGATTGAATCTGACTTATGGATTGAATTTCTTTCCTATACTGGACATTTGTGGCTTGTATCATTTTCTTAATCTGCTGTACTTTTTCTTATACCTGATCTAGAGTCACTAAGCATGATTTTCTTTGTGGACACCATCTCTGCAGTTCTTTGAGAATTTTTTTTATTATTATTTTAGTTTTTTTCTAAAACCTCATTGAGTTGCTTTGTTGTTTCCACTTCAGAAAAGCTTTAAGATTGGTCTAACTCATTGGCCCCTAGATTTGCCTTTGAAGAGTCAAATGTCTTGGGTTCCAACTTGTTTATGTGTCTTCCCTCTTTGCTTTCTTTTCTTTTAATTTTAGTTTAGTTAATGGTTGATGCTTGTAAATTGCCTATGATGAGTTGATTTATTGCTAGTATTTAGAACACTTAGATAATCTCTACTGCTCTGAGGTGTCTTCCTGGTATATCTGGTTTTGAGGTATTGAATCTGTTGCAAGATACTACCTCTTGAGGCTGACCACCACCCCCCTTGACTCAATGAAGATATACTTGAGGTTTTTCAGCATTATGAGGGTGTTGTGAACCCTTAAGATTCTATTCTTGAATTTGGGGAACTGGGCAGCCTGAGTCGAGTGTCAACACACCATCCCGAGCCCCAGGAGTTTAAGATAATCACTTCCACAGGCCAAGGAACATCCCAGCTTCCTGTCACACGACCTGCTCCGCAGGTCTTGGGCCTGATTGCACCACCCACAATGACCCTCTCTCAATCAACCGAACTGGAAGGCCCAAGGTGAGTGTCTACACACCATCCCTCACCCCGGGAGATTAAGATCATCTCTCCCACTGGCCAAGGAACTCACAGCTTCCTGCCACACTCAACCTGCTCCACAGGTCTTGGGCCTGTCTGTGCCACCCGCAGTGATCATCTCAATCTGGGGAACTGGGTGGCCTGAGGTGAGTGTCTACACACCATCCCGAGCCCAGGGAGTTTAAGATCATTGCTCCCAGTGTTCAAGGACCCTCACAGCTTCCTGACACACTCAACAGGCTCCACAGGTTTTGGGCCTGCCTAAACCATGCAGTGAAATTCTCTCAATCCAGGGAATAAGGTGGCCAGAATCCCAGGAGCCGATGGTATAGAAGACGATTTCCAACAGGCACAGGGGAAGCCTTAGAACAACACTTGAAGCAGGGAAATACAGGAAGATGACAAAATGAAAGAACAAAATGCAATCTCAAAACTCCAGCCCATCCCAAGAAACCTTAGGAGCTACGTACATAGAAGAAAATATATGCCATACACCTGAAATAATAGCAACTGAAATAAAGAAGCAACTCCAGGAAGCTTTCTTGGAATTCAAACTAGAAATAATCTCCCAGGTAAAAGAAGATATGATAAAAGAAGTGAAAGAGTTGCTGAACCCATCTAAAGAAGATGCAAGTAAAAAATTAGAGCAACCCAACAAAAAGATAGAATCCCTGGATGGACAATGTAAGAAACAAACAATGCATGAAGGAGATTCAAAGAGATATACAGGAAATCAAAAATTCCACTGAAAGTTGTCAAAACCACCTCAACAAAACTGGAGATAGAATTTCAGACCTTGAAGACAAGATTCCAACTAGTGAACAGGAAAGGAAAGATCTTTTAAAAATAACAAGGCATCAGGAAATAACAATTCAACAGCTGCAAGATGATGCAAAGAAAAACAACAAAGATTGATAGGGATAAATGAAAAAGATGGGAACAACACAAGGATATCAAGAGGATATTTAGAGAATTAATACCTGAAAATTTCCAAAACATGAGAATGGAAACTGACATCAGGATCAGTGGAGCATTTGGAACTCCAAATAACTATAACCCTAAAAAACTACACCCAGACATGTAATAATCACCATCCCAGAAATCCAACATAAGAATAGGATATTAAAAGTTCTCAGAGAGAAAAGACAGATCACCTACAAAGGAAAACCTATCAAAATCAGACTTCTCAGCACAAACAATAAAGTCAAGAAAAGCATGTAGTGAAGTATTTTTGATCCCAAAGGAAAATGATTGCAAACCTAGACTGATGTACCCTGAAAAACTGTGTTCAAAATGGATGGAGAAATGAGATACTTCCATGACAAAGAACAGCTAAAGAACTTCATGACCACCAAGCCAAGCCTGCAAAGAATACTCATAGGCAGTTTAGATACACTTAGGAAAAAACCACTAAGTAAAACAGGCAGTTAAACCGAATGGAAAGATAAAGATGCAACAGCAGAAAGCTAACATGTCAACAATAAACCAGCATATAACAGTTATAACAATTAATGTAAATGGCCTCAATGCACCAATCAAAAGAAACAGACTTGCAGAATGGATCAAGTAACAAAATCCAGCCATATGCTGTTTACAGGAAACCCATCTAACCCAGAAGGATACTCATAGACTGAAATTCAAAGGATGGGAAACAATACTTCATGCAACAGGAACCCACAAAGAAGTGGGAGTAGCTATTCTGTTTGCAGATAATGTGAACTTCAAATCAAGAATGATCAGAAGAGATAACAAAGGTCATTAAAACTGTTTAGGGGAAAACTTCAAGAGGAAGAGATAACAATCTTAAATATATATATATATATATATATATACCAAATTCCAGAGCTCCCAGTTATACAAAGCAAGTATTAATAGAAATGAAAAATCATATTAGCAATAACACAATTATAACAAGAGACCTTAACACACCATTGACACCAAGGGACAGGTCAATCAGACAGAAAATCCACAAAGAAATAACAGAACTGAGTCACACCTGTGAACAAATGGACTTGATAGACATATACAGAGTGCTCCATCCAACAGTATCAGAATACACATTGTTCTCAGTTCCATATGGACCATTCTATAAAATAGACCATATACTAGCTCACAGAAGATATTTAAATACATTCAAAAGAATTGAAATTATTCCATGCATGTTATCGGATCATAGCACCATGAAACTAAAAATTAAGTATGAAAGAAGCTGCAAAAATCCCATGAACACATGGAAATTGAATAACCCACAATCAGTGGGTCACAGGGGAAATTAAACAGGAAATTAAATAATACCTAAAAGCAAACAAAAATACAAATACAACTTACCGGAATCTGTGGGACACAATGAAAGTGGTCCTCAGAGGAAAATTTTCTGCACTGAGTTCCTACATCAGGAAAATAGAATGAAACAAATAAATAACCTGATACTACACCTCAAATCCATAGAAAAAGAAGAACAAGTCAAGCCCAAAGCCAAAAGAAGGGAGGAAATTATAAAAATCAGAGCAGAAATTAATGCAATTTAGACTAAGAAATCGATCCAAAGAATCCATGAATCAAAAAATTGGTTCTTTGAAAGAATAAATAAAATCGATAAGCCCTAGCCAACTTTATATTAAAAAGGGAAGAAAAAGCTCAAATTCATGCAATAAGGAATAAAAAAGGTGAAATCACTACAGATGCTATAGAAATACAGATCATCACCTATTTTGAAAACCTCTACTCACAAATGTTTGATAACACAGAATAAATGAACAGATTCCTAGAAGCATATGAAGTACAAAAGCTAGGTCAAGAAGATGTAAAACTGCTGAGTAACCCAATTTCTATTAATTAAATTGAAAATTTAATTAAGTCCTTGCCTACAAAGAGCCCAGACCCCAATGGATTTACTGCGGAATTCTACAAGAAATATAAAGAAGACTTAATGCCAACTCCTCAAACCCTTCAATGAAGTTGAAAGGCAAGCAATCTTTCCTAAGTCATTCCTGGAAGCAAATATTACTTTAGCACCAAAACCTGAGAAAGACCCAACTAAAAAAGAGAACTACAGGCCAATCTCCCTAATGAACATAGATGCAAAAATCCTCAATAAAATATTTGCAAATAGGATGCAAGAAATCATCAAGAAGATTACACACCATAACCAAGTGGGATTCATCCCAGGCATGCAGGGAGGGCTCAACATATGTAAATCAATATTTGTAATTCACTATATCAATAAAGGAAAAAGTAATCACATAATCATTTCTATAGATGCAGAAAAGCTTTTGATAAGGTCCAACATTCATTCATGATAAGAAACTTACAGAAAATTGGAATAGATGGTCTTTACCTCAATATGACAAAAGCCATCTATGACAAAACAACAGCCAGTATCATGCGAAATGGCCAAAAACTGAAGACCTTTACCTTAAAATCAGACACAAGACAAGGATCTCCCTTATCACCACCTCTCCTATTCCATATAGTAATGGAAATACTGGACAGAGCAATTAGACAAGAGGTTGAAATAAAAGGGTAACAATAAGAAAAGAGGAAGTCAAATACTTGTAATTTACAGATGACATGATATTCAACACGGAAGACCCCCAAACCTCCATTGAAAACCTCCTAGATATAATGAATAAATTCAGTAATGGAGCTGAATACAAAATCAATACTCAAAAATCAATAGCATTCCTATACACTAACAACAAAACCATGAGAGACAAATAAGAGAAACCACACCCTTCACATTAGCAACCAAAAAAAATGAAATAATTAGGACTTACTCTTATGAAAGAAGTGAAAGACCTATACAGGCAAAATTCTAATACACTGAAAAAAGAAATCAAAGAGGATCTCAGAAAAAAGAAAGTCATCCTTTGCTCATGGATAGGAAGAATAAATATTGTGGAAATGGCTGTTCTCCCAAAACTGTTATACAGATTCAATGCAATCCTAGTAAAAACACCATAAACATATCTCATTAATCTAGAGAAATCACTCCTAAAATTCACATGGAACCAGAAGACATTTGGAATAGCAAATACAATTCTAAGCAGCAAAGGCAAGTCAGGAGGCATCACAAATCCTGACTTGAAGTTATACTACAAAGCAAGTGTAATAAAATCAACATGGTACTGGAATCAAAACAGAGCCGAGAATCTATGGAATAGATTAGAAGATACAACCCCAACTGCAAACACACTCAACCACCTTATCTTTGATAAAGGGGCCAAACATGTTTAAAGGAAGAATGACAGTCTTTAATAATTGGTGTTGGAAAAACTGGTTCTCTATATGCTGAAAACGAAAACTAGACCCCTCCCTATCACCATGTACTAAATTAAAATCTAAGATCAAAGATATAAATATTAAAACAGAAACACTAAATCTACTGGAAGACAAATTGGTTAAAAATCTTGAAGACATAGGGGTAGGTAGAGAATTCATGAACAGAAATTAAACGACACGGGGAATACTTCCCAGAATCAATAACTGAGGCCACATCTTATTAAAAAGTTTCTGCATGTCAAAAGAAATCTCCAGCACAGTGAAAAGAAAACTCACAAACTGGGAAAAAATCTTAGGGAACTGTCCCTCAGACAAAGGACTTCTGTCTAAAATATATAAAGAATTAAAAAAAATCAGACGCCCGGAATTCAAAGACAAAATCCAAAAATGGGCATCTGAGATAAATACACAGTTCTCAGATGAAGAAATACAAATGGCAAATAAATACATGAAAAATTGTTCATCATCATCAGTCATTAGAGAAATACAAATTAAAACCACACTGATATTCCATCTCACTTCTGAAAGAATGGCCAAGATCTAGAAAACTACCAACAACAAATGTTAGAGCGGTTGTGGGGGAAAAGGACCTCTCCTTCACTGTTGGTGGGAGTGTAGACTGGTGCAACCACTGTAGAGGTCTGTCTGGAGCTTTCTCAAAAAGCTAGAATTGGAAGTCCCATTTGTTCCAGCTATACCACTTCTAGGCATATTCCCAGAAGAACTGAAAACATCATACCACAGTGATATATGCGCACTCACATTTATAGCAGCACAATTTGCAATAGCCAGATCTTGGAAACAACCTAAGTGTCCACTAACAGAGGAATGGTTAAAAAAAGTTGTGGTATTTTTATACAGTGGTGTACTACAAGGCTACAAAGAATGATCAAATTGGATATTTATAAATAAATGGGCACAGCTTAAGACCATACTCACAAGTGAAATAAATCAAACTCACATGTGTAAATACCGTATAGTCTCCCTAGTGCAAGAAATGGTAAGAATAAATAAAAGTGTCTGGTAATCATGGATATGCATTATATTGCTTTGAAGCCTTATAATGTTTTCATTCCTTAGTTGGAATGGTTTTATTCTGGGTTGTTTGATTTTATTATCTGTGATGGTATGAACAGCTATTTGAAGAAAACAGGACATTATAATAGCTAGTGCTGATTTAATATCATCTTGTTTTGAAGTCCTTCCAAGGTTTTTTTCTTCTGTCTCCATTGGTTTTGTCATGTTGTATCTTACTAGATTTTATTATATGTGATAGTATAAACAAAATTTTTTAGAGACAAGGAGATAAAATGGTAACAATTGTTCATTTTCTGTTAGTTGGTTTTGAATACCTTGTAATACTTTCATTCTCTTGAATGGTTTTATACTATTTTGTTATTTTTCATGCTATAGTGAATGAAAGTAATCTCAAAATTTCAAGGAAAGAAACACTATGGCAGCTGCTGTTATGATGAGTTGTCTTGTGGTGAAACACTATGTTGCTTAAATTGTTCTGTTCTGGTCTGTTTTATTATATCCTCTTTTATCTAAATCTTTTTAAAGTTAAAAAAAGATGCTACTCCTTAAATTGCTGGGGAATGAGAGGTTTTTGCCTGCTTGGCCCAGGCCCTGAGTTTTTGGCACAGTCCCATAGTATTTTCTCTGACACTTAGTCAGTCTCAGTCTTGGGATGCCAAGAAGAACAACTGGCTCGTACAGTTATGTGACTTTTAATGTACCAGGTAACTGTGAACTCACTACTGAATTAAAAATACAAACAAACAGAAATTTAAAGAAAATACAATGCCAAAATTCCTCAAATGATAATGAAAGCAAAAGGGGAGTAGTCTTTTCAAAGTTATTCCTTGGAACAAGCATTAGATTAATATCAAAACCCAAAAAGGACTCAAGCAGGAATAGAAGGGCAGGCCAATCTCATCAATGAACATAGACACAAAGAATAACATGCTGAAATTAAAATACAACAAATAATAATCAAAAATATTATGTTTTGGTATTACTTAAATGGTAAACCTGTTCCTGTAATGTTTGCCTGACCTAAATATATCCTCAAACACACTAGATGCTTAAAAATCTACAACCTGTCTGCTTGAAGGTATCTTTTAAAAACTTGGCTGGGAAAAGTTACATGGAAAATAAAACAGAGCCTCACACATTCTGCAATGGGGAAATGGTGTAACAGGAAATAAGAAATCATTTCTTAGCAGAAGTACAAGGAACAGTCCCTCAGGTCAGTTTTGGGACCAACCATCTAAAAAACCTCTTACTATAGAGACACACAGCATTCCTTGATTCTCTCCATTCCTACTGGAATGCGTAGGGAGGTGTGAAAGAAATTAATTGGTAATTCACGTGGGACATCAAGGCTGTCCAAGGTGTCCTGATGCTGACTTTCTCAAGTACCATGGAAGTGGGGTGGTAAGACGCTGATCAGGAGTGGTTTGAAGAGGTTCTCCATTCAGAGCTTGAGGGGTATTTCCATGGCAGATCCCCACATCAGCCATAACAGGCTGTCCTCTGATCAGAAGGTGGACAGGCTCTAGATTCTGAAATTCTGCTCTTGGTCTGGTGCATCTTCCTATTTCTGCTCCAAATTGAAGTTCTTGAGCTCCTCCAAAACCTCATACATGAAATCCTAACAATTCTGTTTGTAAGACACAGCTAATCAAATTGCATCATAGAACAGCTTCAAAACATTGGTGCCATCAGCAGCAGAGACAAAGTACAGGGTCATGGAAAATTTCCTAGAAAAATTGAAGCTCTTTTGGGTCACTTGTAGGTCATCAATTTTATTGGCTACCATGGTGCATGGGACCTCTGGCCTGAACTCTCGAAGCTCTGTGTACCAGTTGCTCTGGTTTTTATGGGTACTTTCCTCTGTACATCAAAGAACATGATGCAGCCATGGGTCTTGTGGTAGTAGCGGGCATGCATTCTCTGGAACTGCTCCTGGCCTGCCATATTCCATAAGTCTGTGAGGATGATCTTGCTATCCATGGCAGCTCTGTGCTTATACAGAGTTAGGACATATGTAAACAACTGTTGTGGCTGAAATCTGCCCATGAAAAATCTCTCCATGAGCTTGGATTTCCCCACAGTGCTGTCCCCCAGGCAGATGATCCTCATGTTATAATCAGTGTCATGCTTTACTTGGTCCAGCTTAGATGGTTTAGTTCTGTCCTCTGCCATCAGTTCCTAGCTGTAAGTGAAGCCCAAGAACTGGGTCTTGTCATTGTCTAGCCCATCACTCCACATTCAAAGACCCTCAATGTCTGTCAATATCATTGCAAACCACAGTACAAACTGTCTTTCATTCAAACACTTCTAGGCACCTATCATGCCCAGGCAACATGCTGCACACAACTGGAATTTTCCTGGCTCAAGCCCTCTTTCCCCCAGGGTCTACTGACAGCCTTGGAGAGGTGGACCCCAAGGTTGAGCTGCACGGAAGTAGGATTCATTCCAAAGATGATGAAGTGGTGATAAGCAGCAAATCAGACTCTCTGTGATGTGGAGACAAGATACTGGAATATAGCAACAGGGGGACGAAAAATAGCTAAGTGGGTCCTGATACCTTGCAAAGTTCTGAAGTGATAATTGGAGCCCAAAGGGAGAATAAAGAGGGGGAACCTCAACGAATAAGAGGGAGGAGACAAACACCATTTTATCCTTTAATCTCAGCTCCTAGTGTGAGACAGTCTGCTTGACTCAATATAGACACAGTGACTACAGGTGACTCCGAAGGTGTTTTTGGATAAATTCACCAGTGGAATGGAACAGTGGATGTATTAGGCTGCAGTGGTTGGCGAGTGATTCTGAGAAGGCAATTGGCTGGTCATGACTTTGGAAAGCAGCCAACTTAACTTAGACTCAGAGCACCCTCAAGTTGACTCTACATAGCAGCTGTAAGTGTCAGGGTGAGGTAGAGCCATGAGAGAAACCTAATGTCATGGAGTTGAACTTAAATTGGCGAGAGGACCCTGGAATGTTGTGGGATGAACAACTCAAGACCCAGACTCACAGTCAGAAAACAAGAGTGGCATGAACTTCAGTAGTGTTTAAAGCACAGAATTATTGGGATTATCTACCACCCCACCATAATTCTACAGTTGGTTTGCTGCTATCAATCAATGTGGATCTGGACTGTGCCTGCCCCTTTTGTATATCAATGGCATCAGAAACATACTGTAAAGTGGACAGTTTTTGTTCCTTTCTTTGTTTTTTAAAAATAGTTCATATTTCTATATGAGTGTGAAGAATGTTTCTAGTTTTCTTTGTTTTTTTCTGTTCTTGTTTCTGTTTTTTCTTTACTTATTTTTCTATTTTCTTCACCTTGTTGCCAAAACTTATATAATCCTCCTTTGTGCTTCACCTTTACTTCAGGCTTGTTTCTCTTCTAGTTCTCTCTTTCCTCTTCTGTTTTTTAAAAATTTCTCTTTTGAGGGTAAATCACTATATTGAGGCATTATTTACAGTACATTTTTTCTGATTTGCATTAGATTTTGTCACATATCTACAAATCTTGCTCTTATGTTAAATGGAAAATTAATAGTTAGACGTTTGTCATTTTCCAGGCTGTGTTTGATGCTATTGTCATTATTCATTGCATGTCAGGCAGGTGCCATAGTTGTTCTAATCAATTTTTCTTCCATTTATGCCAAGACCAAGATTTCCTGAAGATCATAAACAATACACAGAGCCAAAAAATCAGGAAGTAGATGAAATATGCAGCAAATTCCTACCCCCAATAAAATGGTGATGCAGAGTTTTGCAGCAGCCTAAAAATCCAAATCCAACTACATCATAATTTCCATGAAAAGTAGTCATTTCTTAAGGATTTCTTATGGTATGTAGTTATAAAGCTGTAAAATTACATACCACGTGAAATTTACAAGCATCAACACAGAAACTAAACTAAAAATAAAAGTAAAAAGACAAGAAAATTAGAAGACACAGAAGTAAGATGTAACCCCATACTTCCAGCTTGCCTGAGGCAAACTCAAGATACAGGGAAATGGAACAGCTCAAAAGCCACAAATCAAACTCTCTGAAATGCTAACAGCAGAAGTGATAAAACAGATAAATGAGGCTCAAAAAATTGAATTAGAAATATTTTCTCATATAGCTAAAGAGATACTGACCAAAATGAGGCATGCAGTTAGTGAATCTTTGGTAGACACAGAAGAAAAAATACAGGCTATTACAAAAATGATGGAAACCATGAATTTCCAACTTATGAACAAAAGATCCATCAAACAGATGAAAGCAAATATCCATTAAGAGTATATACAGCAGAATAAATCAATGTGAAGATACAATATAAGATGTACAAAATTGATTTGTGGTTAGCAATCACAAGTAGAAAGATTTCATAAAATTAGCATGGAAATATGAAAGAACAATACAACAGCTGGAAGATGATGCAAAGAAAAATGATATAAGATTGATCAAAGTCAATGAGAAAGGAAGAAATAGTGCGAAAACCATTAACTGTTCAGAGAAATAATGGCACAATTTTCCAGGCAGTAAAAAGGAATTTGACATATAAATCAATGATGTTTATAGATCTCTAATTAGTCATGACCAAAAAAAAAAAAAAACCCCTCTACATCCAGGCATATAATAATCAACATTCTAGATTTCAGTAGAAGAACAGAATATTTAAAGCTTTCAGAGAAAAGAAATAGACCACATATCAACAGAAGCATGTAAGAATCACAGAAGTATAAGCACCTGCATGGCAAGTGGTAGGTCATGAGTTCGATCCCTGGTACAAAAAAAAAAAAAAAAAAATCACAGATTTCTCAGCGCAAAAGCGTAAGTCAATGAGAGCTTGAAGTGAAGTATTGCAATTCCTGAAAGAAAACAACCTCCAACCCACATTGATCAAAATCAAAGGAGAGATAAGATAATTACATGAAAAAAGTGGAAAACAAATGTGTTTTAAAAAATCTCAAAATGTTCTGAAGGATGTTTCAGAAAGAGAACAAATACAGTGATCAATGGCAAAAAGAACCACAAGAACTTCATAAACACATGGAAATTAAAGAATATTTGTGAGAATGAGTCATAAAAGAAAGTTATGAAGAAATTAGACAGTCTCTACAATTAAATAATCATGACAATAAAATACACCAGAACTTAAGGGAAACAATGAAAGCAGTTATATGAGGAAAATTTATAGCAGTGAATACCCACATCAGGAAAACAAAGCAATGTTTATCCTCAAACTTCTAGAAAAAGTAGAACAGTCCTAGCACAAAGCTCAAACAAGAGAGGAAATTTTAAAAGGCAGAGCATAAATTAATGCTATGCCAGTTTCCTTGACTGAACATATACAGAATCTGATCCAGCTATATCTGCTTGCAAGCACAAACTGCATTACCACTGATGCAGACTAAGAAAACAATACAATCAATGAATTGAAATTGGTTCTTTGAAAGGCTATATTAAATTGGTTAAATTTAATTAACTTAGATAAAGGTTTCTTACCTAAATTTATCAACCAAAGCAAAAACATAAACTCAAATCCATGCAACTAGGAGTGAAAATGTTGAAATCACAACAGGCCCATAAGATAATCTATACCTACTTAGATAACTTGTATTTCAATAAGATGGAAAATGCAGAAAAATTGGAAATAGTCCTAGATACATATGAATTACCAAAGCTGAATCAAGAAGGTATAAAAATTCTAAGTAAACCAATAAAATCAATTAAATTAATGATGCAATTAGAAACCTACCAATGAAAAAAGTTCAGGCCCTGATGGATTCAATGCTGAATTCTACAAGAAACTTAGGAAAGACATAATACCTCTATATATTAAACATTTTAATGAAGTTGAAAGAGAAGCAATACTCTGAAATTCTTAGAACCAAGCATTATCCTGCTACCAAAAACTGATAAAGACCAACTAAAAAAGAAGAGAGAGAGATAAATAAATATGCTCCTAATGAGCATAGGTGGAAAAATGCACAGTAAGATACTGAAAAACATAATGCAGTAAATCATAAAGAAGATTATATAACATGACCAAGTGGAATTCACCCCAGAAATGCAGGAATGGTTCAATATACATAAATCAACAAATATAACACCTCATATCAACAGAGCTAAGGAAAAAATCATGTGATCATCTCAATAGATGCAGAAAAATCTTTGACAAAGTCCAATGCCTATTTGTGATAAAAATCCGAGCAAAAAATTGAAATAGATGGAATTAATCTGATAAAAGCCATCTATGATCAACTGTCAGAAAACACCACACTAAGTGGACAAAAATTGAAATTGTTCGCTCTAAAATGAGGAACAACACAAGGATAGCCATTGCTACCACTCTTATTCAATATATTTCTGAAATCTTTAACCAAAACAATTAGACAAGAGAAAAAATAAAAGGAATAATGATAGCAAAGTAAGAATTTAAATTATCACTATTCATGGATGACATATAGTCTACATAGAATATCCCAAAAACTTCAGCAAAAGACTCCTAGACTTCATAAACAAATTCAGTAGCATAACTTGATACAAGGTCAAGACTCAATCAATAGCCTTGCTATACACAAATAACAAACTCACTGAGACAGACAGGAAAATAACAACTTTCATGATGGCATCCAAAAAAAAATGAAATAGCTAGGAATAACCTAACAAAGGAAGAAAAAAAAAACCTTTTCAATGAAAAATACAATACTCTGAAAAAAAGGAGATCTAGGATTCAAGAATATGAAACGACATTTCTTGCTCATGGTTAGGAAGAAAAAATACAGTTAAAATGGCAATACTTTCAAAATGTTTTACAGATTTCATTGAATTACAATCAAAATTTCAACAGTATATCTCACAGAATTAGTGAAAACTCTCCTAATATTCACTTGGAACAAGAAGACACCTACAATAGCAGAAACAATTCTGGGCAAAAACCAAGACAGATGGCATCATAATTCCTTACTTCAAATTGTACTATGAAGGTACTGCAATAAAAAAATAGCATGGCAAAAAAGTCAAAAGGATAAATGGAGCAGAACAGAAAATGCATGAACAACTCCAGACATACTTAACTACCTTATCTTTGACAAAATTTGATAACACATTCACTAGAAGAAAGATAGACTCTTTAATGAATGGTGCTGGAAAAAAACGACTTTGCACCTAACAAATTTTAAAACTGGATTCATATCTTTCACCACACACTAATTAAACTAACACAAAAATGGATCACATATCTAAATATCAAAATAAAAGCATTTAATCTTCTGAAAGAAAGAAGAGATAAAACTCTTGAGGATATTGATGCAGGCAAAGACTATATAAATGAAAAGAAACTCAATCTCACAGAAACTATTCAGAAGTATCAACAACTGGGATCTCAATTCATTAAAAGCCTTTTGCACAGAAAGAGAAACCACCAACACAGTGGAAAAGACAACCCACAGGGTGGAAAAAAATATTTGCTAGCTGTTCCTCATACAAAATATTACTATCAAGAACATACAAAGTACTAAAAAAAAATCAGACCCTCTCAAAGTTAATGTCCCATTTCAAAACTGGGCCTTTGAGATGAATGCACACTTCTCAGGTGATAAAGTGTAAACAGCAAATGAATACATGAAAAAATGTTCCAAAATGCTGGTAATTTGAGAGATGCTAGTTAAAACAATATTGAGATTCTATCTCACCCAGGAAAGAAGGATATTATAAAAAAAAAAACAACAATAATAAATGCTGGTGGAACTGTGAGCAGAAAGGAACCCTTCTTGACTATTGAAGGAAGGCTAGACTGTTGCAACCACTATGGAAATCAGCAGAGAGATTTCTCAAAAACTAGGACTGTAGGTTTCATTTGACCAAACTGTTTCCTTCTGGGTATTTTCTCAAAGTTCTTAAAAGCGTCGCATCACAGCAATATTGGCAAACCTATGCTTATAGCAGCACAGTTTGTAATAGCATATCTTGGAAACAATCCAAATGCCCATCAACTGATAAAAGGAAAAAGAATGATTTTTTTTATACTTTGGAGTACTACTTAACTATAAAGGTTAATGCACTTGAGACATTTCAAGGAAAATGAATGCTTCTTGCAATTATATTTTTAAGTGAAATAAATCAGACACATGTTGAAATACCAAATTTTTTATCTGATGTGATAAACTGAAAGTTTATATAATGGCCAAAATAGATATAGGTATTGTTTAATAGGAAGAAAATTTTCAATTGGGGAGGAGAACAGAGAAGAGGGGAGGGGAAAGGAAAGAAGGGAAAAGTAAAAGTACAAGAAAAGCAGGAAAACATGGAAACAGGGCTTTTGTAAATGGGGAGAGGAGGAGGATTGAAGAGAAGGTAGGAGAATGTGAATAAAACCAAGTTAAATACAGGACACTACTGGCAAATGAAAACTCACAAAACAAACATCTCCATCAGACCCAAGGGTGAATGGAACAGATTAAAAGATGTAGAAACAAAGGGCTAAACACCTTCACTGCAAGAAACATTGGCTTTTTAATAAATGATTTTGAAAAAACTGGCTTTCCACTGTGCCATGTGTCATATAATTAAAAGTAAATCAATTTTTCTTAGTATGCACTAAACTAGAATCAAAATGGATCAAAGATTTGAATATTAAAATGGAAACACTAAATCTGCTGGAAGAGAGGGTAAGTGTAACTCTTGAAGATATAAGTATAATGAAAGGCTTCATGAGCATAACTCTGATTGTATGACTGTACAGGAAGTATTACAAAGAATCTGTAACTCAGATTTCATGTTATTAAAGTTTCCTAGCAAAACATACCACCCCTAAAGTGAAGAGATGGCTAATATAATGAGAAAACTTTTGTCAGTTGTTCCTCTGAAAATTGGCTAATATCTAGAATATATATTAAAGAGCAAAAATAGCCAGTCCCTCCAAACTTAAGAACTAATCCAAAAATGGCCACCTTAAATGAATAGGCACTTCACAGATGAATAAATAAAAATGACAAATAAATATATGGAAAAGTATTCAATAACACTGGTCATTCCAGAGACGCGGATTAAAACAATATAAAATTTTACTCCAGAAAGAATGACTAGCATGAAGATATCTACTAATAACAAATTTCAGCAGGGCTGTGACAAAGACAAAACTTCACTGTGGATGGGAGTGAAGACTGGTACAACGACACTGAAATAAGAGTGGAGTTTCCTCAGAAATTAAAACTATAGGTTTTATTTGACCCAGCTGTTCCCCTTCTTAATATCTTCCTCTCAAAACTAAAAATAGTGTATTACAGTCATATATGCACAACCATTCTTATGGCAGCACAATTTGTAATAACTAAATATTGGAAACATTTCAAATACCCATCAAGTGTTGAATGGATAAAAGTGATTTTTTTTCATACAATGGAATACTATTCTGTAAAAAGTGTAAACTTGAGATATTTATAGGTAAAAGGATGAACTTTGAGCCCATACTTTTAATTTCATACTGATTTATGAAATAAATCAGACACACAAGTTTAACTGTCATGTTGCTTTTCTTTTGTGAGATAACCAAACTGTAAGCAAGAAGCAAAATTGAGGACAGACATCATCAGTAGCAATAATTTTTCTTCTAATGGGAAGGCCAGTAAGAGATGGGTTGAGTGGGAGGGAAGAAGGAAAAAAGGATAAAGAAAAAAATAACCATAGGCTAAAATAAAAATAAAGCTTTTGTAAATGGTAAGGGAAAAATGGTTTAGAAGAAATGGAGAGGAAGGGGACTAAAATATAATTAAGATATGTTATGTACATTTACAAATCCTCTGTGATGAATGTGATCATTATGCCCTAGAAATATGTACTGATGAAAAATATTTTAACATTTATAGTTTGATGGATTTTGACAATTATGTAAACACAGTTGTTTACAATTTGAATTATGTATAGAGTATTTTATTACCTCCAGAAAGTTCCCATTTATCCCTTCTCAGTTACACAGAATTTATCCCAATTCCATAATCATTGTCATTTCTCTCCCCCTAAATTTATTTTGTATGTTTTTAACTGAAATCATGAAGTGTTTGTTCTTTATATCTCATTTTTATACTCAGTGTGATTGTGAGATTCATCCATGTCATAGACCATTCTTTTCATTGTTAAGCTATAGTCCATTAAAGAATATATCACATTTTGTTTACTCATCCTCCTGTTGATTATGCTTGGATTGCAGTTATATTTGAGAATTATGAATAAAGCTCCTATGAAAAGTCTTACATGGTATTTTTTTGGCAGGTAGGTTTTCATTTGTCTTGGATAAGTAGCTGTCATTGACATTGCTGGTCACAGCGTAGGTGGTTAAATAGAATCCTACGTTAAAGGAAGCTATAATACTGTTTTGTTTCAATATTAGGAGAGAAGCTTCAATATGTTACAACTTAATGATAAAATGCTACAATTTAACTAAGTCTGCCTACAGGTATTTTTATAAGAATCAGAAATGTTGCTCCTTCCCCAATTTGCTTGAGTGTGCACACATTCAGCAGTGGTTGAACTTTATGAAATGATTCTTTGGCATTTCCTTAGATGAACATATAATTGTTTCATAATGTTAAGCCACTGATAATGTTAATTACATTGGTTTACATTTTTCTATTGTGAAGCCAAGGCTTTTCTTCATAATATAAGCCTCACTTGGTCAGAGTTATTATTTAAACATATTTGCTGGATTTTGTTTATTAATATTTGTTTAGGATTTTTAATTTACATTTTTATCATTTTCTTTTCTAATTATTTTGTTATCAGTTTTGGTATAAGGTTGATGATGGGCTTAATGTAGTAAATTATTAAATATTTCCCCTGTTTGTTCATTTCTCACTTAAATATTGACTTATATCTAGATGTCCTCTCAAATATTCATGCGCTCATATGGTGAAAAGATCATGTGTGTGTAGTACTGGATTAGTCCACTGGTGGGGAATAGTTAAATGTGTGGATGATAGACTTACTGAAGAGGGAAGCCCCACTCTTAAAATGTATGGGGCCAACCAACTGGCTTGTAGACTGGACAAGTTAAAAAGGGAAAGAAGAGGGATGTCTCTTTTGTTTCTTTCTGCGATCACCCACTGTGATGTCACCCTGCCTTGGAGCAAGTAAATACAGACTAAAATTTGTATAAACTATGACCAAATTGATTTTCATCTTGCCACTTAATTGTTGTTGTATATTTTGTTCCATTAGTGAAAAAAATAATTCAGAGATACTTCCAGGAAGATATCAGAGCAAAAAATACCATTCTTTCCAAGATTTAGAATTCAGACATTAAGAAATGCCAATTTGAGGAACTAAAGAAGGGAAGGAGTTCCCTTAGATCCAGGAAATACCCAATGCGAAAACTGAAGCCTTCAGAGAAATCAAAGAGACGATACAATGCATAAAAAGAAAGTGACAATTTGCCTTTTCTCCCTAGCTTCGGGCTCATAGTTTGTAACAACGCAAGGTTGGATCTCCATAGACACAGTGAAAGCAGGTGATTCCAGAGGACTTCAGGGAGAATTGTACCAGAGGAATATAATAGGGGATGCTGTGTGCTACATCTGGTGAGTGAGTCCAGTTCAAGCATCTGCCATATTCTTTGTGAAGAGTCTTGGTCAGATGGCATTCTAGGAATAGCCAAATGAATCTGGTATTCACAACAACCACAGGTTGGCTTCATCACAGAGCTTTTAGTGTTATATTAATTCCTACTGTGATTGGACTATGGACAACCATAAAAGATGTTCATCATCAGGAAGCTGTGGTAAAACTGACAAGAGATACACAAAGTGTTAAAAACTAAAATAATTCAGGCACCAATTCTCTAAGTAGACAGCAAGGTCAGTCTGATTTTTGGTGTATTTAAAAGTTTAAGCACTAGCACTCCACCTTAATCGTACTATAAGCTTGGATCTGGGATTTAACTGTCTGTTTTCAAATGAGAGCAGGGGCACATCTTGAATTGAACATGGCCAGAAAATGGTAGAACTCAGAAGAAAACCAAACACTTGACATCACAAAACAATTTCTGCTGTTTTGGTTTTCTGTTTCTGATAGTATTTATTTTTGTGTACAGTTGGAATTATTTTTCATGTTTTGTTCTGGTTTGTTCTTGTTTCTTTTCTTCCCTCTTGTGTTCTTCAGCAGTTTTTAGGGCTTGGATAATTTTTCTTGGTCCTTTAGGCTTGTTTATAATTACTTTTTCTTCATTTATTTCTCCATTTTGCCCTCTTTTCCCTGTTAAAATATTTGTCTTAACTACTTCTCTCTTATTTTTACTCTGTATATAATTTTTTAACTTTTTTTATTCCTTTATTACTCTACTTCTTCTCAGGAGTTTTTGTACACTCACCTAATTCTATAGACATTATTCTATACACCAAAGTATTCTTTCTACTAGGTCTCACTCTTCATGTCACAGATTTTAAGGTATTAAAGCTTCCCTTTTGCATCCCATCATCTTGAAACTCCAAATCATTAGTAGCTGAACCAGAAATTTTCATTAAATATTTGATAGTTAATTCTGTAAAATTACTGTTGTAGTCTTTTTACCTTTAACAAAAATACAACTACAACTGTAGCCTTTAGTACATATTACCTGAAAGTCAATACTTGGGTTGTTTACATCACAATTGCTGCTTACTTCTCTAGGATTAATAGTAGTACATAACTGGCTCTTGTGTTATCTTAATAACTAATTTGTCTTGGGTGATACTATGTTTCATTGATATAAACAGTCATTATAATTGTTATTTCTCTGTAAACCTACATTCAGATTGTCTTTGTGACATTAAAAA